>NC_084789.1:26814968-28023454 GCF_028858725.1 Colius striatus | reverse complement strand
AGTGTGTTTCATATCTTCTCCGTGTCGTATTAATTCTTCCTTTAATAATTGTCTTTGTTGATCTTCAACTTCACTAGATGTTGGGGGTGATGATGGAAGAGAATGCACTCAGGGATTGATGAGCTCAGGGGCAATGGCATATCCACATTGTCATTTGTAAAACGTACCTTTCGTTCTCTGCCAGGTACTCCTTCAGACGTAGCAGAAGGATGGGATGGGGCAGGATGGTGAAGGGTGGGTGGGAGGGGAGGAGAAGAAATGCACGTATTCGGCTCCTGGAACGGTGCTCTAGGGGGTTCTGGGGGAGGTGGGCTCACATCCATGCTCTCTTCTTCTAGAGGTGGAGCCGAGGGTATTACGACATTATCCCCTCCGAAGAGTCTCTGAGTATTTTCTTCTAGAGGTGGAGCCGATGGTACTATAAAGTCACCACCTCCAAAGAACCTTTTAGCATCTACCGGGAACGCAGATGGTACAGCAGCTTCTGCTTTCATGGCAGCAGCTGCAGCACGCTCAGCTTCTAGTTGGTGTATAATGGATGACAATGATTTACACAAGCCGATAGCATCATTCAACATGTCTCCTAGGTTTTCCCAGTGTCCCCTTTCATATACTTCTTGGGGGGAAACAAAGAGACCTATTTCCTGTCCCCATCTTACAAGTCTTAGCAAATCCTCTCTTTCATAACTGAATCCTTTCTCAGCAAGGATATGCTGAAGGGTGTCAATAGGATTTTCCTCTTTGCTTATGATTTTTCCCATTATATCACTTTACTCAGATCACTTGCCTTTTCAAGCAGGAATCCAAGTTCTTTTCTGCCGAGGGTTCTTAATCCAACCAATTTGGCGTATCATGTCGGGGTCACCAAATGTTGTAGTAGTGCAGGCAATATTCACTTGAAGACGTAGAGAGTCTAAGTAATGCACGTGCAGAGACATACAGGGGCAATGTAATACAACCACCAGAGTTGACTCAAAGCCACCCTTCCTTTGCTAGCTACCTCCTTATATGCTGCTTCTGCCCATGAGATCACCCAGGGCCCACTTGATTAACTTGCAGCACCTGTTTCTGAAGTAGCATGCCAGCTGCATTAACTTATCCCTACCATCTTTATTCAAGCTGGCTGGTCCAAGCAACATATGTGCCTACATATCGTAGAGAGGATCGAGGACGCCTCCATTAAGGAAGTGCAGAATCCCAGACTATTTGAATTATTAATACAGCTGCAGAAGGCAATAAAGCTTAGGGAGCATGTTAATGCCATTATACATATCAGGAGCCATAAATGGGACATTGGGCTGGGAGAAGGTAATGCTAGGGCAGATAAGTTGGTCACAGTGACACATAACACGCCTCTGTCCAAACAGATTCTAGCCAGAGAAGCGCACTCCCTGTTTCATCAGAATGCACGGGGCTTACAACAAGAGTTTCAATTATCGCTAAAGGATGCAAAGGCTATTGTTAGAGCTTGTCCCATTTGTAGCCATCACAATGGAGGTGTTGGCTTAGGCTTGGGGGTGAACCCTAGAGGATTACCTGCAAATGGAATTTGGCAGATGGATGTCACTCATGTGGCAGAGATTAGAAGACTAAAATATGTGCATGTAACCATAGACACATGGAGCAAATTCGTTTGGGCAACAGCACAGACAGGGGAGAGGGCCATACATGTGGGGCGTCATTTATATAGTTGTTTTGCAACAATGGGAATTCCTCAGAAAATAAAGACAGACAATGGGCCGGCCTATATAAGTAGAAGCATAGAACAGTTTATGAGGCAATGGGGAGTTAAACATGTAGCAGGGATTCCCCATTCCCCCACAGGACAGGCCATAATAGAAAGAGCTAATGGGACTCTCAAAAGATATCTTGGTAAATATGGGGATGTTAAAGACCCACATATGAAATTGTTAAAGGCCTTATTTGTTATGAACCACCTGTGTGTGTTTGGGGAACAGAAGCTACCAGCTGTAATAATACATCATAATCCAAAGGCACAAAAGAAGAGAAAGAAGGAAATATGGGTTAAATATCGCGACCCTAAAACAGGGATATGACAGCCTCCAGCCAAAGTATTATACTGGGGACATGGGTGTTTGTGTGTTGATTCTCCCACAAGGATCCATTTGGGTGCCAGCCAGGTGGACAAGAGCTGTCCTTGAAGCTGTGGAGATCAAACCATCTGACGAAAAAGGTCAGGAAGAGATTGAAGAATAAATACACCCTCGTCTTGCAGTCATTGGAGGACTGGCTAACAATCAAAAGACTGAACATTATATAACAAAAACACAGTGAATTTAATGAACATAAATGAGGTGTTTTGTTATAACCATTTTTTTTAGTTTAACTATAACTGCTAACAGCTTGACCCATTTTAATCAGCCTAGAGATAATATTTGGATAACCTTTTCTAATCAAACTGTTCAATCATCTCTTTGTCTTAGTTTGGGAGGGGTTACTAATCCTTTTAAAATGTGTTTGATAGGATTGTCCATGTGGAATCCGGAGGAATTTTGTGGACTAGTAGACAATAACACCTTGTGTAATAGGACGGGACTGAACACAATTAGTGATGATCACAATCATTCGGACGGGAAATGTCAATGTGAGATAATTAAGTCCCTTAATACCACATTAGCCTCACCCCCTGAGGAAATAGATTTGTTTGGAAGTGCCAATGCAAGCTTCGGTACTAATGGAACTGGGGGAAGTTTTATGTCATGGGATATCCATGACTTTATTAGAAATCGAAAATATTGGGCCAATTTAAACTCTTCTTTGAAGTCAGAAACGGTATTTAAGCAATTGTATCCCAGCTGTAATGTCTCTAGTATTACATCACCAAAGAAATTGCCCACGGGTATATTTTTAATCTGTGGAGAAAGGGCCTGGAACGGAATAGCAGTAAATCCCCCGGGTGGACCCTGTTATTTGGGGAAACTCTCTTTATTCCACCCTAACTTAACAGCACTAATGCAGCTTGCTGACCATAATAACAGCTCCCACAAAAAACGTAGTTATTATGAGTTTGATTGTAGTGATATTGGTCCCCCACAATTTTGGAGTGAACTGAACCAAGTCATAGTTGCCACCCTTTTGCCAGGAGGAGCAGCCAATAAGCTCATGAACTTGGCTAAACAGTTAGGATGTTGGACTAAAGACGAGTTAAATAAAACTTCAGAAATGATTGACATGTTAACAGCTGACGTTCAAAGTGTAAATCATGCGGTGTTACAAAATAGAGCTGCCATAGACTTTTTATTATTAGCCCACGGACATGGATGTGAAGAATTTGAGGGCACCTGTTGTATGAATCTGTTTGACCATTCCACCTCAATACATGCCAAACTGAAAGAACTTCAACAGGGATTACATCGGTTGAAACAAGAAGAGGGATAAGGACTTGAAGGATGGCTTAAAGGGTGGGGAATAGGCCCTTGGTTGCGAAATGTTATAATGAATGGAATTGGCTTTATGGGTATTGTTTTATTGGTATTGTGAGTGTTTCCGTGTTTTATAAATTGTATTCAACGGACAATAGAAAGAACATTTGAGAGGATGTGGCAAGCTAATATCATTTTCCAAAAAGAAAATGGGGGAAATGTGGTGAGTTTTGTGGAGACTTGGCTAGAGGAAAGAGGACATGATAGAATACAGCTGGTTAGGCAGTGAGCATTAAGCGATAAGATATTGGACTCCTGCTCAAGGAGATGAGAGCAGAAGAGTTGTATAACAGGATGAGAAAGCAGGAGCTTAGTTTGGGTTAAGCAGCCACAAGTATCTGGAGTATGTTGAAACAAGGGCGAGGTTTGCATCTAACTGGGAACCAATGATGAGCTTAGCTTTTGCAATATGTATGAGCCTGATTATTGTATCTATAAAAGAGTTGTATCTTTGCAAATAAAGTTGAGACTTGTTTCACTACAAGGTGGGCTTGTCTCCCATCGTCTTCAGCATTATACCACTGCGTAGGGGAGCTACAAGAAAGCAAGAAGGCAGACCCCAACTACAGTATTAAGTAGATCCCCATGTAGTCTACCAGCCAGCACTGTGTCACATTTGCAGCGACTTTCCTGTGGGAGCTATCTCCAATCCCACTCACTCTGACTCTCTCCTCCCATTGAAAAAATACATGCTTTCTGTTAAGTTATAGCACTGCGTATGGCACCTACAAGAAAGCAGGAAGACAGACCCCACCTACAGTATTAAGTAGGTCCCAATGTAGTATATCAGCCAGCACTGTGTCACATTTTCACCTGCTTTCTTGTTGGAGCTTTCTCCAGTAACACTCACTTGTACTGCTCAGGTCCCATTAAAAAAATATATGCTGTCAGTTAAGTTATACCACTCCGTATGGCAGCTACAAGAAAGGAAGGCAGACCCCACCTACAGTGTTAAGTAGACCCCAATGAAGTCTATCAGCCAGCACTGTGCCACATTTTCAGCTGCTTTCCTGTGGGAGATATCTCCAATCCCACTCACTTGTACTGCTCAGGTCCCATTGAGAAAATATATGCCGTCGCTTAAATTATACCACTGCGTATGGGAGCTATAAGAAAGCACGAAGGCAGACCCCACCTACAGTAGCAAGTAGGTTTCCATGTAGTTTCTCAGCCAGCACTATGTAACCTTTAAGCTGCTTTCCTGTAAGCGCTATGTGAAATCCCAGTCACTCAAAGTGCTAAACTCCTTTTGAAAAAATATATGCTGTCGATTAAGTTATACCAATGTATATGGGAGCTAGAAGAAAGCAGGAAGACAGACCACACCTACTGTAGTATGTAGGTCCCCATGTAATCAGCCAGCACTGTGTCACATTTTCAGCTGCTTTCTTGTGGGAGCTATCTCCAATAACACTCACTTGTACTGCTCAGCTCCCATTGACAAAATAAAAGGTGTCGGTAGAAGTTACGCCACTGCGTCTGAGCACTACAAGAAGGCATGAAGGCAGACCTTAACTACATTGGTACGTAGATCCCCCTGAAACCTATCAGCCAGAACTATGCAACCTTTGCATCTGTTTTACTGTGACACCTACATCCAATCCCGGGAGCTTGGCTAGCTCAGCTCCCATTGAAAATACAGATTCGTGTTTAAAGTTATGCCACTTCCTCTGGGACTTTTAATAAAACAGGTACGCTGACCCCATCTACAGGGATACGTTAATAAAAAATTGATATGTTAACAGCTGACGTTCAAAGTGTAAATCATGCGGTGTTACGAAATAGAGCTGCCATAGACTTTTTATTATTAGCCCACGGACATGGATGTGAAGAATATGAGGGCATGTGTTGTATGAACCTGTCGGACCATTCCACCTCGATACATGCCAAACTGAAAGAACTTCAACAGGGATTACATCAGTTGAAACAAGAAGAGGGATTAGGACTTGAAGGAAGGCTTAAGGAATGGGGAATAGGCTCTTGGTTGTGAAATGTTATAATGTATGCAATGGGCTTTATGGGTATTGTTTTATTTGTATTGTTAGTGTTTCCTTGTTTTATAAATTGTATTCAACAGACAATAGAAAGAACATTTGAGAGGATGTGGCAAGCTAATATTATTATCCAAAACGAAAACGGGGGAAATGTGGGGAGTTTTGTGGAGACTTGGCTAGAGGTAAGAGGACGTGATAGAATACAGCTGGTTAGGCAGTAAGCATTAAGCGATAAGATATTTGGGTTAAGCAGCCACAAGTATCTGGAGTATCTTGAAACAACGGCGAGGTTTGCATCTAAATGAGAACCAATGATGAGCTTAGCTTTTTCAATATGTATGAGCCTGATTATTGTATCTATAAAACAGTTGTATCTTTGCAAATAAATCTGAGACTTGTTGCACTACAGGGTGGGCTTGTCTCCCGTCGACTTCAGGATAATACCACTGCGTAGGGAAACTACAAGAAAGCAGGAAGTTAGACCGCACCTACAGCAGTAAGTAGGTCCCCATGTAGTCTATCAGCCAGCACTGTGTCACATTCCCAGCTGCTTTCCTGTGAAAGCTATCTCCAATCCCACTCACTTGGACTGCTCAACTCCCATTGAAAAAATACAGAACGTCGGTTAAGTTATACCACTGCGTATGGGAGCTACAAGAAAGCAGGAATGAAGACCGCAATTACAGTGTTAAGTAGGTTCTCTTACCCAGCACTGTGTCAAATTTGCAGCTTCTTTCCTGTGGCACCTATCTCCAATAACACTCACTTGTACTGCTCAGCTCCCATTGAAAACATACAGTCTGTAGAAGTTATACCACTGCGTATGGGAGCAATAAGAAAAGTGTAAGGCAGACCCAACCTGCAGTAGTAAATAGGTCCGCATGTAGTCTATCAGCAAGTACTGTGTCACATTTGCAACTGCTTTCCTGTAGGAGCTATCTCCAATCCCACGCTCTTGGTCTCGTCATCTCCCTTTAAAAGTACATTCGGTCGATATAAGTTATACCACTGCGTATGAGAGCTACAAAAAAGCAGGTACGCAGACCCGACCTACAGTAGTAAGTAGGTCCCAATCTAGTCTATCAGTCAGAACTGTGTCACATGTGCACCTGCTTTCCTTTGGGACCTGTCTCCAATCCCACTGACTTGGACTGCTCAACTCCCATTGAAAAAATATATGCTGTCTGTAGAAGTTATACCACTGCGTATCGGAGCTACAAGGAAGCAGGAAGACAGACCCCACCTACACTAGTAAGTATGTCCCCATGTATTCTATCAGCCAGCACTGTGTAAACTTTGCAGCTGCTTTCCTGTGGCAGTTACCTCAAATCCCGGGAGTTTGACTTGCTCAGCTCCCATTGAAAATACAGGTTGGGGTTTAAAGTTACGCCACTGACTCTGGGACATTTAATAAAACAGGTACGCAGACCCCATCTACAGTGGTACGTAGATCCCATTGTAGTCTATCAGCCAACACTGTGTCATATTTACAGCTGCTTCCCTGAGGGAGTTATCTCCAATCCCACACTCTTGACCTGGACAGCTCCCTTTGAAAAAATACATGCTGCTAGTAGGACTTACGCCAGTGCATCTGGGCACTACAAGAAACCAGGTACACAGACGCCACGGACAGTGGTACGTAGGTCATGTTGAAGTCTATCAGCTTTCACTGTGCAACTTTTGCAGCTGTTTTCTTGTCGTAGCAATATCCAATCCCACACTCTTGTCCTGCTCACCTCCCACTGCCTATAGGAGCTACAAGAAAGCGGGAAGGGAAACCCCACCTACAGTAGTAAGTACGTTCCCATGTACGCTCTCAGTCAGCACAGTGTAACATTTGCAGCTGCTTTCCTGTGGCAGCAATCTCCAATCCCACTCACTTTGATTGCTCAACTCCCATTGAAAAAATATATGCTGTCTGTTAAGTTATACCACTGCGTATGGGAGCTACAAGATAGGAGGAAGGCAGACATCACTTACAGTAGTAAGTAGGCCCCCAAGTAGTCTCTCAGCCAGCACTGTGTCACATTTGCAGCTGCTTTCCTCTGGGTTCTATCTCCAATCCCAGTCACTTAGACTGTTCAACTCCTTTTGAAAAAATAAATTCTGTCGGTGAACTTATACCACTGTGTATGGGAGCTACAAGAAAGCAGGAAGGAAGACCCAAACTACAGTAGTAAGTAGGTCCTCATGTAGTCTATCAACCAGCACTGTGACACTTTTTCAGATGCTTTCCTGTGTGAGCTATCCCCAAGAACACTCACTTGTACTGCTCAGGTCCCATTGAAAAAATATATGCTGTAGGTTAAGTTATAAATCTGCGTATGGAAGCTACAAGAAAGCAGGAAGGTAGACCCCATCTACAGTACTAAGTTGGTCTCCATGTAGTCTATCAGCCAGCACTGTGTCACCTTTACAGCTGCTTTCCTGTCGGAGCTCTCTCCAATCCCAATAACTTGGTCTCCTCAACTCCCATTGAAAAAATACAGACTGTCAGCAGAAGTTATACCACTGCGTACTGGAACTACAAAAAGGCAGGAAGGCAGACAACATCTACAGTACTAAGTTGGTCTCCATGTAGTCTATCAGCCAGCACTGTGTCGCATTTGCAGCTGCTTTCCTGTGGGAGGTATCTTCAATCCCACTCACTTAGACTGCTCAGCTCCCATTGAAAAAATAAACGGTGTTGCTAGAAGTTATACCACTACGTATGGGAGCTACAAAAAAGCAGGAAGGCAGACATCATCTACAGTACTAAGTTTGTCCCCATGTAGTCTATAGGGCAGCACCGTGTTACCTTTGAAGCTACTTTCCTGTGGGAGCAATCCTCACTCCCACTTACTTGGACTGCTCAGCTCCCATTGAAAAAATACATACTGGCAGTACAAGTTATACCACTGTATATGGGAGCTATAAGAAAGAAGGTAGGCAGACACCACCTACAGTAGTAATTAGGTTCCTATGTAGTCTCTAATCCAGCACTGTGTCACATTTTCAGCTTCTTTCCTGTGGGAGCTATATCCAATTCCATTCACTTGGAGTGCTGAACTACCATTGAAAAAATACAGATTTTCGTTAGAAGTTATACCACTGTGTATGGGACCTAAAAGAAAGCAGGAAGGAAGACCCCACCTACAGTGTTAAGTTGGTCCCCATGTACTCTATTAGCCAACATTGTGTCACATTTGCAGCTGCTTTCCTGTTGGAGCTATCTCCAATCCCAGTCACTTTGACTGCTCAACGCCCATTGAAAAAATATTTTCTGTCGGTTAAGTTATACCACCGCGTATGAGAGCTACAAAAAAGCAGGTACGCAGACCCGACCTACAGTAGTAAGTAGGTCCCAATCTAGTATATCAGCAAGCACTGTGTCACATTTGCAGCTGCTTTCCTGTGGGAGCTATCTCCAATCCCACTCGCTTGGACTGCTCGTCTCCCATTGAAAAAATATATGCTGACGGTTAAGTTTTACATCTGCTTATGGGAGCTACAAAAAAGCTGGAAGGCAGAACCCACCTACAGTAGAATGTAGGCCGCCATGTAGTCTATCAGCCAGCACTGTTTAACATTTGCAGCTGCTTTCCTTTGGGAGCTGTCTCTATCCCACTCACTTGGACTGCTCAGCACCCATTGAAAAAAACACATGCTTTCCGTTAAGTTATAGCACTGTGTATGGGATCTCCAAGAAAGCAGGAAGGCAGACGCCACCTACAGTAGTAAGTAGGTCCCCATGTAGTCTATCAGTCAGCACTGTGTCACATTTTAAGCTGCTTTCCTGTTGGAGCTATCTCCAATAACACTCACTCGTACTGCTCAGGTCCGATTGAAAAAATATATGCTGTCACTTAAGTTATACCAGTGGATATGGGAGCTACAAAAAAACTGGAAGGCAGAACCCACCTACAGTAGTAAGTAGGTCCCATGTAGTCTATCCGTCAGCACTGTGTCACACTTGTAGCGGCTTTCCTGTGGGCGACATCTCCACTCCCATTCACTTGGACTGCTCAACTCCCACTGAAAAAATACAGACTATCCGTAGAAATTATACAACTGCATATGGGAGCTACAAGAAAGCAGGAAGGCAGACGCCATCTACAGTAGTAACTAGGCCCCCATGTAGTCTATCAGCCAGCACTGTGTCACATTTGCAGCTGCTTTCCTGTGGGAGCTATCTCCAATCTCACTCACTTGGACTCCTCAGGTTCCATTGAAAAAATATATGCTGTCGGTAGAAACTATACAACTGCATATGGGAGGTACAAAAAAGCTGGAAGGCACACACCACATACAGTAGTAAGTAGGCTCTCATGTAGTCTATCACCCAGCACTGTGTCACATGTGCATTTGCTTTCCTGTAAAAGCTATCTCCAATCCCACTCACGTGGACTTCTCAACTTGCATTGTTAAAATACAGACTGTCGGTAGAAGTAATAACACTGTGTATGGGAGCTACAAGAAATCAGGAAGGCAGACCCCAATTACAGTGTTAAATAGGTCTCCATGTAGTCTATCAGCCAGCACTGTGTCACATTTGCATTTGCTTTCCAGTGGGAGTTATCTCAATCCCACTCACTTGGACTGCTCAGCTCCCATTGAAAAAATACATGCTGGTGGTAGAATTTATACCACTGCCTATGTGTTGAAGACGACGGGAGAAAAGCCCACCCTGTAGTGCAACACGTGTCAACTTTATTTGCAAAGATACAGTTCTTTTATAGATACAATAATCAGGCTCATACATATTGCAAAAGCTAAGATCATCATTGGTCCCAGTTAGATGCAAACCTTGACCTTGTTTCAAAATACTCCAGATACTTGTGGCTGCTTAACCCAAATTAAGTTCCTGCTTTCTCATCCTGTTATCATACAATTCCCTTGCTCTCACGTCCTTGAGCAGGAGTCCAATATCTTACCGCTTATTGCTCACTGCCGAACCAGCTGTATTCTATCATGTCCTCTTTCCAATAGCCAAGTCTCCACAAAACTCCCCACATTTCCCCCGTTTTCTCTTTTGAAAATGATATTAGCCTGCCACATCCTCTCAAATGTTCTTTCTATTGTCCATTGAATACAATTTATAAAACAGGGAAACACTAACAATACAAATAAAACAATACCCATAAAGCCAATTCCATACATTATAACATTTCACAACTAAGGGCCTATTCCCCACCCCTTAAACCTTCCTTTAAGTCTTAATCCCTCTTCTTGTTTCAACTGATGTAATCCCTGTTGAAGTTCTTTCAGTTTGGCATGTATCGAGGTGCAATGGTCCGACAGGTTCATACAACACATGCCCTCAAATTCTTCACATCCATGTCCGTGGGCTAATAATAAAAAGTCTATGGCAGCTCTATTTCGTAACACCGCATGATTTACACTTTGAACATCAACTGTTAACATATCAATTTTTTATTTAACTTATCTTTAGTCCAACATCCTAACTGTTTAGCCAAGTTCATGGCCTTATTGGCTGCTCCTCCTGGCAAAATGGTGGCAACTATGACTTGCTTCAGTTCACTCCAAAATCGTGGGGGACCAATATCAGTACAATCAAACTCATAATAACTACGTTTTTTGTGGGAACTATTATTATGGTCAGCAAGCTGCATTAGTGTGGTTAAGTTAGGGTGGAATAAAGAGAGTTTCCCCAAATAACAGGGTCCACCTGGGGGATTAACTGGTATTCCGTTCAAGGCCCTTTCTCCACAGATTAAAAATATACCCGTGGGCAATTTCTTTGGTGATGTAATACTAGAGACATTACAGCTGGAATACAATTGCTTAAATACCGTTTCTGACTTCAAAGCAGAGTCTAAGGTGGCCCAATATTTTCGATTTCTATTAAAGTCATGGATATCCCGTAACATAAAACTTATCCAATTTCCCCCAGTTCCATTAGTACCAAAGCTTGCATTGGCACTTCCAAACAAATCTATTTCCTCAGGGGGTGAGGCTAATGTGGTATTAAGGGATTTAATTATCTCACATTGACGTTTTCCGTCCGAATGATCGTGATCATCGCTAACTGTGTTCAGCCCCGTCCTATTACACAAGGTGTTATTGTCTACTAGTCCACAAAATTCCTCCGGATTCCACACGGGCAATCCTATCAAACACGTTTTAAAAGGATTAGTAACCCCTCCCAAACTAAGACAAAGAGATGATTGACCAGTTTGATTAGCAAAGGTTATCGAAATATTATCTCTAGGCTGATTAAAATGCATCAAGCTGTTAGCAATTATAGTTACACTAAAAGCTATGGTTATAACAAAACACCTCATTATTATTCATTAAATTCACTGTCTTTTTGTTATATAACCTTCAGTCTTTTGATTGTTAGCCAGTCCTCCAATGACCACAACACGAGCGTGTATTTATTCTCCAATCTCTTCCTGTCCTTTTTCGTCAGATGGTTTGATCTCCACAGCTTCAAGGACAGCTCTTGTCCACCTGGCTGTGTTCTGGTTTAGCAAGGAGCAGCTTTTGGCTTAGTAATAGGGGGAGCGGGTTGCAGTGAAGACCAGGTAAAGAGTTTGCGGACTCTCCCCCGACTCCTGGGTTCACACCCACCTCGGCCCAGCTGGGCCAATCTGGCGCCTCTGCGATCACTATTTAGGGGACGGGAATTTGAAATGCGATGCGGCAGGTGTAAGAGTGATACAAGATGGAGGCGACCACGTAGACCCTTTAGCCAGAGAGTGAGGAAGGAAGGAGAAGCAATAGACCAGAGACTCCTCTGCAAGCCGTGGCGAGAATGCAAGCTGTGCCCCTGCAACCTATGGAGATCCATGGCAGGACCGAGAGTTACCAGCAGCTCCATGTGAGTGAGCCCGAACGGGCGAGGGACTGTGTGGGGAGACGGCCATGGCCCAGGCCGTGTTGGAGAGCCTGCACGTCGCAGAGCAGTCCCACACAAGAGGCAAAGAGGAGCTGCAGCCTTTGGAATAAGTGTGCGTCGGAGCAGCCCATGCAGGTCTGCCGTGTGTGTGAGTTACCCCACGGACTTGCAGGGAGGAATGGTGTGGAGTTCACCCGTCCTGAGGAGGGACAAACGGCAGAAGCTATCAGGAACAGACTAACTGAAACCCCCACTGCCTGTCCCCCCGAATCGTTCAGGGGGGGACAGGGTAAAAACACCGGGATCAGGGCTCTGAGCCCGGGAAGAGGGGAGATGTGGCAAGAAGGTGTTCTTAAAAAGGCTGGTTGGACTCTTCATTGATGCATTACTCTGTGTTGTTTCATTTTGGTTATGTTTTGGGTTTCTGGGAGTATGTTTTACTTGATGTTGCATTAAATTATTTTTCTGTTTTCTTCCCCAAACCGAGTAGCCTGGTCTGTTTTGTCCTGAAACTTAAGCGGCAATTAAGCTCTCCCTGCCCTTGAGCAATTCTCAGTCTCTTCTGTACTTGAGGCTAATCCTGGTCTTTGTTCCCTGATGGGCCTAAACCAGGACAGACTGGAACCCAAATGGATCCTGTGGGAGAATCAACACACAAATACCCATGTCCCTAGTATAATACTTTGGCTGGTGGTTGCCATATCCCTGTTTTAGGGTCACGATATTTAACCCATATTTCTTTCTTTCTCTCCTTTTGTGCCTTTGGATTATGATGTATTATTACAGGTGGTAGCTTCTGTTCCCCAAACACACACAGGTGGTTCATAACAAATAAGGCCTTTAACAATTTCATATGTGGGTCTTTAACATCCCCATATTTACCAAGATATCTTTTTAGAGTTCCATTAGCTCTTTCTATTATGGCCCGTCCTGTGGGGGAATGGGGAATCCCTGCTACATGTTTAACTCCCCATTGCCTCATAAACTGTTCTATGCTTCTACTTATATAGGCCGGCCCCTTTTTTACACCATGTGCTTATATCTGCTACCACCAGCATCTCCTCTCACTCCACTCCATGCCCACCTCTTCTGTACCTTCCAGGTCTCACGTTACAACCCGAGATCTTCTGGACACCTACCACATCTCCCCCTCCCTATGCTCGATGACTCCAGTGTCCTGTGGCACGGGCATATGATCAGGTGCTGGTCATGTTCCACTTCACTATTCAATCTTGCCAATAGTTGAGTGACTCCGTCTTGATCTGCATCACGGCGAGCACTCCGAGGAACACATCAATCTGCAAGAGAGACTCAGTAGACCGTTATATCTTCTACGCCCCATGCTCTCCCCCTCCCTAAGATGGTTGAGCTGTACTTTTAAAGTATTGTGAGCGCATTTAAAGACCGTCTGTCCCTGGCTAGTGTGAGCAGTAAAGCAGATACTCCTACACCTGGAGCAAATATACTAGTTGCTATTATTGCTGAGGGAGACCAAAGGTAACATAGTCATCACATTCGCCAGTAAATGCATGCACAAATTGTTCTGGACAATGATGTTTCTAAATCATTGTGTGATTAGACATCAAGATCGTCAGTTGTCTCAAACTGCATGGTCCCGTTTGTAATCTCGAGGGTATACCAGGCCATGCCTGGTCCCCACAGATCAGAAATATTCCCTTTGGTAACTGTACAGTCACAAGACTAGACCTGGATCTTTTCGGTGAAGTATGATTGCACCAAGACGTTGTGTTCTTATACACGCCCAGGATGGGATACACATTCTGTCCCAAATGTTTTGGTATTGCTGGTAAAATTAAACATAAAAATCCATCTTTATAGATCCAAATAAATCTAACTCCTGTGGCTCTGTTGTCATTATTGGCAACCATGTAATGATCAAATCCCAGCTGTCAACTTTGTCATTACCCTCAACTAAGGGATTTGGTTTTAATGAATTTGGTACAGGCCATTTTGCTACATCTGATGGAACTCCCACCAAACAGGTAGAAAAAGGATTATCTGGAGTGGCCATTGATAAACATATTGTAGACTGATTGATTGCTTTGGTCAGTGTAAGCCACATGTTTTGCTTCATTTGTTAAAGTTGCCTAAAACCATTTACCACAATCATTTGAAGCATCAACAGTATGACAAAATCCATTTTTTTTTTTTACTCCTGATGAAAAAAAAAAATCCTTCACTAATGAGTCCAAAACATAAACCACCTTTTAGCTTCTCAATGTCAAAATGTTCTGTTCTTCCAAGTTCCATTCCTGACACCTAAAACACCTTAGAAATTTTCCACTGTAAGAAAACCACTATTCATCATCACATTTACAGCAAAATGCATAACATCACGACCAACAGTTTTTACACTCTTTGAGGCAAGGGATTGAGGATGGAAAGGATGAGCCCAGCAGTCCGTGAGGGCTGGGGCCGGCTGTGTCGACGCACGGTGTGTGTGGGGGGGCACTCAGGAGACAGTGACCGGGCGCGGGAAGCGGCTGCGTGGTGGCGGCTGCGGATGGAAGGGGCGGGAGGGGTTTGGCTCACTCCGTGCCGTCCCCGGCGCCTGCGGCGCAGTCGGTATTTCTCTCTCCTGTGTTTTCTTTTTCTTCCCTATCGTGCCCGATGGTGCCCAGTCTAACACAGGGTCGTGCTCCCCCACTCTCCTCTGATCATCCTGCGCTGCACCCCCGTCCGACTCTGCCCACTTGGCATTCCCCTGCAAGTCGTCCCAGTGGTAACTCGGCGCGCTGGGCTCGAATGGGAAGCAGCTCTCCCACGGGGGCTCTGCTCCGAAGCCCCTTCGTCTTCTGGCTCTCATTTCTGGCACTCCTCCACATAGATCACTTATCTTCCGTGGCCAAGGAGGAGGCTGACTTTTCCCCTATGTCCCGCCTCCATTTCCGTCAGGCGTCAACTTTGGCGGATCATGGGGTGGCTGACTTTTCTCTTTTCTCGGTATCATCCGCCTCAGCGCCGCTCCCGCCACTATTCTTGGTGCTGCTCCTGGCGCTGCTCTCGGCGCCTCTCCCGACATTGCTCCCGGCACCTCTCCCGGCGCTTCTCCCGGCGCCTCTCTCGGCACTACTGTCGGTGCCTCTCCCGGCGCTTCTCCCGGCGCTGACTGCTGTACACGCGGGGGGGGGGGGGAGCATTACTTTTGAGACGGTAGGAGCCAGCGGGGTGGATTGGAACCAGTCACGCTCATCGTTTTTATTCGTACTCTGTGCTGCTGATGCGTGCTCAGCAGCCTTCTTTTCTGCCTGATGTTGCAACAACTCATTGTGCACTATCCTCCAAAGCTTCCCTAACTTTTCAGCTATCTCATCGTCCTCCAGGGTAGCTTCCCACAGCAAATCCCCAAATTTACGCCATTCTCTCAATTCATGCAGTGCACGTGGATTCTGAAACACTCCCTTAGAATACCCATAAGCTAACAACCCTGGTAGGTCCTTTTGCAGATCTATACCCTTTATCTGCCGCTTCTGCAAGAATGCAGTAAATAAATCATATGCCGCTTGTCTTTCCATACCTATTATCGTCAGCGTGCTTTTGCAGCACTTCAAAGTCCGACGGCACGTATCGACCGGGCTCGTCTATACGGTCACCCAGGGCACAGCGTGTTCCCAATTTTCACGCTTATTGCGGTTTTTGCTGCATAGGACCCGGACCCCTTCGTCGCTCCACCGTGGCGCCCAGTCGGTATATCACGGCATTCATGTATCGCGTCGGGGTCACCATTTGCTGAAGATGATGGGAGACAAGCCCACCCTGTAGTGCAACAAGTCTCAACTTTATTTGCAAAGATACAACTCTTTTATAGATACAATAAGCAAGCTCATACATATTGCAAAAGCTAAGCTCATCATTGGTTCCCAGTTAGATGGAAACCTCGCCCGTGTTTCAACATACTCCAGATACTTGTGGCTGCTTAATGCAAACTAAGCTCCTGTTTTCTCATCCTGTTATCATACAGCTCTCTTGCTCTCACGTGCTTGAGCAAGGGTCTAATATCTTATCGCTTAATGCTTACTGCTGAATCAACTGTATTCTATCCTGTCCTCTTTCCTCTAGCCAAGTCTCCACAAAACTCTCCACACCTATGAGAGATAAAAGAAAGCAGGAAGGCAGACCCGACCTACAGTAGTAAGTAGGTCCCCATGTAGTCTATCAGTCAGTACTGTATCACATTTAGCTACTTTCTTGTGAAAGCTATCTCCAATAACACTCACTTGTACT
This sequence comes from Colius striatus, assembly GCF_028858725.1. Classification (NCBI taxonomy): domain Eukaryota; kingdom Metazoa; phylum Chordata; class Aves; order Coliiformes; family Coliidae; genus Colius; species Colius striatus. The sequence continues at coordinate 28,006,931 of NC_084789.1, read as the reverse complement.
GCTCAACTCCCATTGAAAAAATACAGACTGTCGGTGGAAGTTACACCACTGCGTATGGGAGCTACAAGAAAGCAGTAAGGCAGACCCCACCTACAGCAGTAAGTAGGTCCCCATGTAGTCTATCAGGCAGTACTGTGTCACATTCAGCTACTTTCTTGTGAAAGCTATCTCCAATAACACTGACTTTTATTGCTCAGGTCCCATTGAAAAAATATATGCTGTCGCTTTACTTATACCACTGCATATGGGAGCTACAAAAAAGCTGGAAGGCAGACTCCACCAACAGAAGTAAGTAGGCCCCCATTTAGTGTATCAGGCAGCACTGTATCACATTTGCAGCTGCTTTCCTGTGAAAGCTATATCTAATCCCACTCAAACTGACTGCTCAACTGCCATTGAAAAAATACATTTTCTCGGTAGAAGTAATACCACTGCGTATCCGTGCTACAGGAAAGCAGGCAGGCAGACCCCACCTATAGTACTAAGTAGATCCCCATCTAGTCTATCAGCCAGCACTGTGTCAGATTTGCACCTGCTTTCCTTTGGGAGCTATCTCCAATCCCACTCACATGGACTGCTCAGCTCCCATTAAAAACTAAATTTTTTCTGTTAAGTTATACCACTGCGTATGGGAGCTACAAGAAAGCAGGAAGGCAGACGCCATCTAGAATAGTAAGTATGTCCCCATGTAGTCTATCAGCCAGCACTGTATGACATCTACAGCTGCTTTCCTCTTGGAGCTTTCTCCAATAACACTCACTTGGACTGCTAAGGTCCCAATTGAAAAAATATATGCTGTCGGTTAAGTTGTACGACCGGGTATGGGAGCTACGAAAAAGCTGGAAGGCAGACCCCACCTACAGAAGTAAGTAGACCCCTATGTAGTCTATCAGGCAGCACTTTATCACATTTGCAGCTGCTTTCCTGTGGGAGCTATCTCCAATCCCACTCACATGGATTGCTCAGCGCCCATTGAAAAAATATATGCTATCGGTTAAGTTATACAACTGCGTATGGGAGCTACAAGAAAGCATGAAGGCAGACCTCACCTACAGTAGTTAGTAGGTCACTATGTAGTCTATCCGTAAGCACTGTGTCACATCTGCAGCTGCTTTCGTGTGGGAGCTATCTTCAATACCACACTCTTTTTCTCCTCATCTCCCATTTAAAAAATACAGACTATCAGTAGAAGTTATACCACTGCATATACGAGCTACAAGAAAGCAGGAAGGCAGACCCAACCTACCATAACAAGTAGGTCCCCATGTAGTCTATCAGCCAGCACTGTGTCACATTTGCACCTGCTTTCCTGTGAAAGCTATATTTCATCCCACTCAAATGAACTGCTCAGCTCCCATTGAAAAAATACATGCTTTTCATTAAGTTATACCACTGCGTATAGGAGCTACAAGAAAACAAGAAGGCAGACCCCACCTACAGTAGTAAGTAGGTCCCCATGTAGTCTATCAGCCAGCACTGTGTCACATTTTCAGCTTGTTTCCTGTAGGAGCTATATCAAATCCCACTCACTTGCACTGCTCAGCTTCCATTGAAAAAACCCAGACTGTAGGTGGAAGTTATACCACTGTGTATGGGAGCTGTAAGAAAGCAGGAAGTCAGAGCCAACCTACAGTAGTAAGTAGGTCCTCATGTAGTCTCTCAGTCAGCACTGTGTCACCTTTAAAGCTGCTTTCCGTTGGGATCTCTCTCCAAACCCACTCACTTGGACTGCACAGCTCCCAGTGAAAAAATACATACTTTCAGTTAAGCTATACCACTGAGTATGGATGATACAAGAAAGCAGGAGGCAGAACCGAACGTCCGTAGTAAGTAGATCCCCATGTAGTCTATCAGCCAGCACTGTGTCACATTTGCACCTGCTTTCCTGTGGGAGCTATCTCCAATCCCACTCACATGGATTGCTCAGAGCCTATTGAAAAAATATATGCTGTCGGTTAAGTTATACCACTGCGTATGGGAGCTACAAGAAAGCATGAAGGCAGTCCTCACCTACAGTAGTAAGTAGGTCGCTATGTAGTCTATCAGTAAGCACTGTGTCACATTTTCAACTACTTTCCTATGGGAGCTATCTCCAATAACACTCACTTGTATTGCTCAGGTCCCATTGAAAAAATATATGCTGTCGCTTAAGTTATACCACTGCGTATGGGAGCTACAAAAAAGCAGGAAGGCAGATCCCACCTACAGTAGTAAGTTGCTCCCCATGTATTCTATCAGCTAGCCCTGTGTCACATTTGCACCTGCTTTCCTGTGGGAGCTATCCCCAATCCCACTCACTTGGATTGCTCAGCTCCCATTGAAAAAATATATACTTTCCTTTAAATTATAGTACTATGCATGGGATCTACATGAAAGCAGGAAGGCATATCTCACCTACAGTAGTAAGTAGGTCCCCATGTAGTCTATCAGCCAGCACTGTGCCATATTGGCACCTGCTTTCCTATGGATTTGGAGAAAAAATGAGGGACATGGACATGGATCCCGGGGTATAATGTTATGCCTGTTGGGACAAGGCAGCCTTAGCTCTAGTTATATGAATTTAATGCACAATCAAGACCAGAGTCAGAGCCATGGTTAAAGCAGTTGCTGTCGTGTAGACAGCAGGCCGCTTTCTGTTCCCGCAAGGTCGGACTATTTTCGACTAGAAGTGGTAAACAACTTTGGGGAAAAACAAGATGGGAAAATGTGAGGGAGCTTGCTTATCGCAGAAACCGGAGGTAGGATGAACAAGAAAATATAAACTATTAGCTGCTGTTGCTGAGCTAGCTTTGAAGCTGCTGTGTATATAAGTTAGAGCCTGCTCTCAATAAAGAAGAAGATTTCTGCTATCACTGACATTGAGTAGGACTGATTTCTTCCCACCCAGCTGAGAATGGGACCCAAGGTTGATCGCCACATGAAGTAGGCTTAGAGCTGGTCCCCAGGGCCAAGCAGTATCACTCCCTCACCAGGTGCAAGGGGTGCTTATACCCCCCCTTACGACTTACAAGGTCTTGGTGAGCTCCCCTACTCCTCGTCACAGTGTGAGGCGTCCCATACACGGCTTACGGACTCTTCCCCTATACCCCTGCAGGCTTCCCCAATTTACATACCTGGTCCACTGGCTGGTCCATCTCTTCCCCTGCAGCAATCAGATGGGGATGGGAGACTCTCCGGACAAACAGTCCAGTGGCGCGCCTAGAATGTCCCACACCCCACCTGGTCCAGCAGCCGGGCAGAGAGGGTCTCCTGGCTGGCTCGCCAATTGACATGAGGAACAAACTCTATAACACGATTAAGGGTTATAAAGCAGGTATGTATTGCGCCGTCGGGTGCGAGGGAGATAATTCTGCCCAGCTCGCACACACTATTGTCTAACAAAGGGCTACTTATAGGGTACAGGTAGGGGTATGCATAAGCACCTATTACATATTCATGACCTATCCCCACTCCGTATTTTAATAAGTCCTCTTTGAGCTTACACTTGTTCAGTGTCTCTGGTAGATTTCCATGCCATGGAGCAGGATGCAAACAATTCTGTTTTCCACATTCCAAGTCCTTCTTATCTGCAGCTGTCTGCACACCAGCTTCTTAGTTATCAGCTTTCAGGTTCTTCAAGGCCTTTACTAATGAGCGGTTCGAATTCCAGTGAGCTGAGGTTTCCTATCATGGTGTTAGTTTATAGTGAATCGCGTCTTTCTAACTTTCTCAGGCCTTTCCCTTCTGTATGTCTGCTTTTGCTCATCAATCCACTTAGCCGGAATCCACCGAGGACCTTGATCTGTAATGACACAAGCGTAACCTCTTCCCTATGTTAACAGATCCACAGGTCCTTGCCATTCTCCAGTAGTGGGGTTCTTTAGGTTTGTTAGTAAAATCCAGATCTAGACTCATCTGAGCAAAATGTGTTCATGCCGGTGGTTCATTCCGGTTTGCCACAATTCTTAAATGATTCATTGTATAAATGGCCTTCATTAATCTATCTTGAGGGCGTACCCTCTCTTCCCTCATTTTTTGTTTTTTAGCAGCCCCTTTAGTGTTTGGTGCGTACGTTCAATAATGGCTTGTTCAGTAGAGTTACCTGGGATCCCAGTAGTATGTTAGACTCCCCATAAATTCAGAAACTTTCATGTTCTACTGGATATATATCCCAAGCCATTATCAGTTTTTATCTCTTGTGGAACGCCAAGGACTGAGAAACAACTCCTCCAATGTCTTATAACATCTCAAGCACTGTTGCTTGTTAAAGCTGTAGCCCATACCATCGCTGAAAATGTATCAATGGTTACATATAGTCATTTAAAGCGTTCAAAGGGAACATAGACTGTAACATCAGACTGCCATATTCCCAATGGTGCCAGACTCCTGGGATTGACTCCTACTCCTAGACCAATTTGATTCTGGCATGCAGGGCGTGTGGAAACAATACCCTGAGAATCTGATATGGTCAGGTCAAATAGCTTTGCAAGCATTTTCACACCTTGGTGAAAAAAGTTGTGCAATCTGCGGGCTTGAGAAAATTTGTCAATTATTGGCCCCATAGGTATCAATAACGGAGCTGCCACTACCTTGTCAACAATTTTATTGCCTACTGATAACCCATCTTTTAAACCCGAATGGCTTTGAATATGTCCAATATAATAGGCAGTTCAACATTCATTTATCCAATGCCAGAGCCGTACAAACAAGTTTTAAAGATTCTGATTAGAGATTTCTTTCAATAATGCTCCCTCTAATCGAGTGACGGCATCAACCACATATAAGGAGTCTGAGATGATGTTTAATGGGACGTCTGGCCATTTCTTGAAAGTTGTAACCGCAGCCATTAGCTCTAACAGTTGAACTGAGCTGCCTAGGGAGTGAACAGTTAGATTTTGCCATTGTCCATTCTCCCACCAAACCACTCCTGCTTTGGCTTGTATGTTACTTGCATCAGTGAATACAGTTAGGCCTATAACCGGTACTGTTGATCTCAATGGCCAGTCTTCCATTTGAAATTTAACAGAAAACAATTTATGGTCCAGATAATGATTATTTATAGTCCCTGGGTATGACAAAAAGGCCCATTGTAATTCATCAGATTTTTGCAGCACCCAGTTCAAAAATTCATCTGTGAGAGGAACGAAAATGATGTCTGCTTCAATCCCTGCTATTTCCAGCAGATGTTTTCTGGCCTTAACTATTATTTCCGCAATTGCCTCTATTCTCGTGGTAATTGTTTTTTGCAAATTGTATGGCAAAAATATCCACTCCAGGATCCTCAATGGGTCTTTCCCTACTGAATCCCATTGCATCAAGACTGCCATTACATGCTGATTTTGACTTATCACAGCAATGTTAATTGACAAGTCAGGATCATATTGGTGACTGTAGTTATTGACTATTTTGTCTTCTATTTTGTCTATCACTTGTTTTTGCTCCTGGGACATTTTTCACGCACTGTCAGCCTCAACGATCCTTGTAGGAAAGGCATAAGTGGCACAAGATCCTCGTTTGTGATAACACATGTTTATACCCATTGGATATCACCTATTAGCTTTTGGACGTCTGTTATATTAGCAATTTCTCTTTTAATTGTCACTTTCTGAGGATAAATGTGTGCAGTGGTGATAATATTGCCTAAATATTTCCAAGAGGCATGCATTTGTACCTTTTCTGGCGCGATCACTAACTTGGAGATGCCCAACTGTTGCTTCCCTTCTTCCAGTATTTGATGCTGATCCAGATCTTTTCCTGCAATTAGTATATCGTCCATATAATGGTATAAGATGGATATTTTTTGCGTAGTGGTGCCAGCACCCAGGCAACACATTTGGCAGATAGTTGGCGAGTTCTTCATTCCCTGAGGTAAAACTGCCCATTGATACTGTTTTGCCAGCTGTTGTTTGTTTATAGATGGTACTGTAAAGGCAAACTTTTCACTATTGTCCTCATGTAGAGGAACTGTGAAAAAACAATCCTTTAAATTGATAACTAATAGAGGCCATTCATTTGGAATAATTGCAGGAGAAGATAATCCTGGTTGTAAAGCACCCATATCCTGCATTACTGCATTAACAGCTCTTAAATCATGTAATAGACACCATTTCCCTGATTTTTTAGGGATAGTAAAAATTGGTGTATTCCAAGGACTAGCAGACAGCTTAATATGTCCTTTGTCTAACAGTTCATTTACTAGTTCATGAATCTGGGTGAGTTTTTCTTTACTTAGCAGCCAGTGATCAATCCATACTGGTTTATCTGTGAGCCAGGTTAACTTTGGGATTGGTCACCCATCAATGGCCGCCACTATACATTTTCATTTGACAAGCGATAGCCCATTTTGGCTTAAGGTGTCTCTACCTAAAAGCCAAACTGAAGTATTCATTACATAGGGTCTAATTTGCACTTACCTATTTTCTTCACCCTGCATCCATATTAAAATTAGGTCTCTGCTAATTTTTGTCATCTGTGTGCCTCCTACTCTGACAACAAGGGTCTCTAAACTTTCTAAAGGCCAGATTTCCAGTCAATAGGATAATGGAACAACAGTTATGTCTGCTCCCATATCCAGTAATGCATTGTACCCAACCATTTGTTCACCGTTTGAATGTTGGAATACAACCGTCTGAGTGGGCTTTGCTTGTGAAAGTGGCATTGCAAGTCTTACCTCAGGTATACCAGTGGATCAAAAAAACACCATCTCGACGCTCTTGAAGACCTGTGAGTGGAACTTTAGCCATGAAGGGAACTAACTGAGCTATCCTAGTTCCTTTAGGTATATAAACTGGCGGCTGCCATACTTTAACCATTATTCCAATGTTTCCTCGATAATCAGCATCGATTACATCAGGGAGCATGAAAATACCTGGTCGAGAGGCTGATGACCATCCCAAAAGCAGAGCACTTAAGCCGTAACCCAGGGGTCCATGAGTATTGGATGGGATAACCGTTATTTCTGTATTGTTGATAGCTACATCTATTGATGTTTCCAAATCCACTCCTGCACTTCCTGCAGTGGCTGAGCCGAGGCTATCCAGGCAGCCGCTGGCGATGAAGGGTGTTTTTGTGTCATCGCGCTCACCCTTTTTGCACTCGTTAATCCATTTCCCTTAGGCATTATGTGTCTGGCCACTCGAGAGCGGCACTCAGGGGCTCTATTTCCAAATTTTCTACATCTGTAACAATTGCCATTAAATCTGCGGTTGGATCCCAATGGTTTGATGGAGCTATTTGTCCATACCAATGGTCTGGATCAACATTGTTTTTTCACATGTCCCATTTTTCCGCAATTGAAGCATTTTGGCCCTTGATGTCCTCTGCCTTGTTGAACTAATGGTTTTAATGCTGTTGCCATAGCTTCAGCCAGATGTGTTGCTTTGTATTCTGATGATCCTACTCTAGAGCAGGCTTCTATCATATCTAAGGTTGTGGTGCTTAGGGGAGTCTGCAGGGTACTTTTACAATCAGGGTTAGCATTAGTGACTGTCAAGTGCAGTTCCAACTCAGATTTTACTTCGGCCGACATACCTGGTACACGATCCAATGCTGCTCTTAAACGGTCCAAGAACGTCATAAAAGGTTCATCAAACTTTTGCATGATGGTAGTATACGGGGGAACTGGCACCCCCATGTCAAGGACGGCCTTAAATGCCTGCCGAGACAATGTTTGTGTTTGTCATAAGATGGTTTCATGTAGATGAGCCTGAACTTGAGGGGTCAGCAAATTGGCCTTTGCCCAACATCATGTCAGGTCTGACAACCCGTTGTGGATCCCCCTGCTGTAACTCTAGATTTTCTACTACTACTACCTCCACTCTTTTCTTCCATTCAGATTCCTATAGTAATACTTGAGTGGGCTTCAAGAAGGTTTCCGCTAGCTTCCGGCAGTCAAATGGGGTCTTTAATCCACTGGTAAAGATATAGTCTAATAATGTTTGAACGTATGAGTTGGTCAAACCATAATGCATCACCACCTTTTGCCCTTCCCTGAGCAACTTCCAATCCAGAGACACCCACTGTCGTTGTGCAGGGTTGTCAGCTACTGGTATCACTGGGAAGGCTTGCAGAATAAATTCACCTTCTATTACCACGTCGCGAATAAGGCCTCGCCACTTCTTAGCTGGATCATAGTCACCTGGCTGGGAGTCTCTGACTATTGGCAGAGCCGAAACCTTAACATCAGGTTCAATTAATTCATGAAGCCGATTGAGTAGTTGGTTAGCTGTTGCTTTTGGCTTTTCTATCAGTTCCTCCAAATGGGCCAAAGTCCATTTCATATCTTCTCCATGCCTTATTAATTCTTCCTGTAACAACTTTCTTTGTTGATCTTCCCCTTCACTAGATGTTGGGGGTGATGATGGAAGAGGAGTATACTCAGGGATTGATGATTTCAGGGGCAATGGCAGATCCATAGTGTCATGAGCAAAGCATACCTTTCGTTCGCTGCCAGGTGCTCCCTCAGGCATGACGGTAGGACGGGACAGGGCAGGACGGGGAAGGGTGGGTAGGAGGGGAGGAGAAACAGTACACATATTTGTTTCTCACATCAGTGACTCAGATACTTGTACCAGTACCTTCACTGGTGTTTCTGGCAAAAGTACTGATGGCTTAGGGGGTTCTGTTGTATCCAGTGACAGGACAAGCGGTAATGGGACGAAGCTGGAACACAAAAAGTTGCATTTAAACATAAAAAAAACCTATTTTTCTGTGAGGGTGACAGAGCAGTGGAACAGGCTGCCCAGGGAGGCTGTGGAGTCTCCTTTCTTGGAGGTCTTCAAGACCTGCCTGGACACGTTCCTATGCGACCTGATCTAGGTTGACCTGCTTCTGCAGGAGAGTTGGACTAGATGATCTCTAAAGGTCCCTTCCAACCCTACCATTCTATGATTCTATGATCCCCTTCCATTGTATTTAGTACAGAATAAGTTGCCTCCGTGTCTACTAAAAATTCAATCTCTTCATTCCCCAGCTGAGCTATAATCAGAAATTCTGCTGGGGGAGACTCCCGTGGTCTCCTTTATTCTGATTCAACTGAAAGGACAGTGTTTGAGAGGAGATTTGATCCTTTTTGGGGGCATTCATGCCTCCAATGTCTTTCCCCACAAATAGCACACTGATTCTGTCTCAAACGTGATACTATTCTTTGTGAAGGTTTATATCTTCGTCTACTCCATCCTCTTCCAGAGAATCCTCCTCATCCCCGTCCTCTAAACCTGTCTTGGTCAGAAATATGCGCCTCTCCTAATACAGCCACTAGCTTGCTATTTATAACCTCATTTTCTTGTCTCTCTCTGTTTCTATACATAGTCCAAGCCACATTTAGAAATTTTCCCAATTCCCCGAGCATCATTTCCCTGCAATTTCTGTAACTTCCTTCGGATGTCATCCTGAGAACTGTCCAATAAACAAAGAGACTATCTGATTTTTTCCTTCTTCTGAGTTTAGATCTAAAGTTGTATATTTATGAGCTGCTTCTTTTAGTTTATTCATAAAATTGGTTGGGGATTCTTTCCGATCCTGGTTAATTTCATATAATTTTGACCACTTTTTTTCTTTAGGAAACACATTCCAAATTCTAAATAAAATCAGTTTTTGATACTGCATAAACAATTGTCTCGGTCTCTCTGCATTTGAGTCCCACTTAGGATCCAGAGATGGGAAATGGATCTCCATTGTTCCTTGTAAAGTTACAGATGCAACCTGAGCTTCTACGTGTGTTCAAGCAGATTTTCAGATCATTTCCCTTTCAGTACAATCAAACAACACTTGCATAATTGCTTCAATATCTTTCCAGTCTGGATCCTGAGTTTTAACCATTTCAAAAGCACCAGCGACCTTATCTGGATCATCCCTATAACTTCCTGCAGCCAATTTCTAACTATTTAAATCAGTAATTTAAAATAGCACTTTTACTATTATAGGTCCCTCATTTCCAACAGCCTGTCTTAATGGGTCTTGTAACAATTCCCTTTGTCTTGACTGAGTACATCCTGCTATAGGACTGAACCCGTCTGCCCCCAACATCTGTTCATTCCTCTGCTCCTCCTCTACTCTTTCTGTTTCCCATCCCTAGAGCCCTAGACACCTTTCAGGAGATAACAGTGATTCAACATTGTCCTCCTCTTGCTCTACCAACTTTAAACATCTCTGTCCAATACTACATGTCAAACAACACCTCTTCAAATTCTTCCCTTTGTTCCCACCTGGATACTTTCCTGTGTGACCAGATCTAGGTGTATCTGTTTTAACTAGGGGGTTGGACTGGATGACCTCTAAAGGTCCCTTCCAACCCCTACCATTCTGTGATTCTGTGATCTTTCTCCAAAGTCAAAAGGGGGCTAAATTAATTCCATTCTCTTTCTGATGTTCAGGATGTTTTTGCAATGTGAAAAACAACTCAGCATATACCACTTAATCTCACTTCTCAGGAACAGCATCAACTGTAATAAAACATTGTAATTTAAACTCCTGTTAACAGGCTATTTTTCCTCCTCATCAAGTTTATACAAAGGCCTCTATTAATTACAGTATTTAATTAAATCCTCCAGGTGACCCAGCAATTTGTTTCCGATGTGTTAGAGTACAACCTAAAGGTGATTTTTTTTAAAAATAAACCCTGACCTCTGGTAGATATTCCAGCATCCACCTTAAAGGTAACATCAAATTTGACATCAAATCCCAATCGTTAAAAGGCAAGGCAATTACAAGGCAATTTGGCAGAAAATAAACCCCCTTACATTCCATCTTGTCCTCAGATATCAGAGGGGCTACAGGCGGTTGGGCTTAGATTTTGAGTGTTTGTCCAATTTGGTATTATTAGTATGGTCATATTCAAAATATAAATAAAAATCAATACAAAGATCAATGCACCAAGGCAATAACCACAGTCCAGTGAACAGAACACAAATGGCCAAAGAGACAAATTATCAAATAAGTTTTAACTAAATAGGGTATTCCTTAGTGTTCTGGTTTTAGCAAGGAGCAGCTTTTGCTTGGTAACAGGGGGAGCGACTTGCAGTGAAGACCTGGTAAAGAGTTTGTGGACTCTCCCCCGGGCTCCTGGGTTCACACCCACCTCCGGCCCGGCTGGGCCAATCTGGCGCCTCTGCGATCACTATTTAGGGGACGGGAATGTGAAGTGCTGGCAGGAGGTGTAAGAGTGATATAAGATGGAGGCGGCTACGTGGATCCTTCAGCCAGAGAAGGAGGGAGCAAGCAAGCAGAAGCAATAGACCAGAGACCCCCTCCGCAAGCCGTAGCAAGAATGCAAGCTGTACCCCTGCAGCCTATGGAGACCCATGGCAGGACTGAGAGTTACCAGCAGCTCCGTGTGAGTGAGCCCTAATGGGCGAGGGACTGTGTGGGGAGATGGTCATGGTATAGGCCGTGCCGGAGAGCCTGCGTGCCGCAGAGCAGACCCACACGAGAGGCTGCATCATTTGAAATAAATGCGCGTCGGAGCGGCCCGTCCAGGGCTGCCGTGTTTGTGAGGTACTCCACGGACTTTCAGGGAGGACGGGTGCGGAGCCCACATGTCCTGAGGAGGGACAAACGGCAGAAGCTATCGGCAAAAGACTTGACTGAAACCCCCACTCCCTGCCCCCCCCCCCCCCCCCCCCCCGTGCCGTTCAGGGACGGAGGATGTAAAAACACCGGGATCAGGGCTCTGAGCCCGGGAAGAGGGGAGGTGTGGCAAGAAGGTGTTCTTAAAAAGGCTGGTCGGACTCTTCATTGTTGCACTACTCTGTGTTGTTTTATTTTGGTTATGTTTTGGGGTTTTAAGGTTATGCTTTAGTTGACGTTGCATTAAATTGTTTTCTTCCCCAAGTCGAGTAGCCTGGTCTGTTTTGTCCTGAACCTTAAGCTCTCCCTGCCCTTTGGTAATTCTCAGCCTCTTCGGTACTTGAAGCTAATCGTGGTCTTTTGTTCCCTGATGGGCCTAAACCACGACACTTAGGTACCCTTATAGATCAATCCTATGCAGCTTTCGTCCACATCTCATGGGCAGGTAGTGGGACTCTGCACCTCCCTTCAGGCGCTGCTTATAGCTCAATCCTGCACAGCTTTTCGCTTGTGTCCGATGGGTAGGCAGTGAGATTTGAGCCCTCTTCCTCAAGGACCCAAACTCTTTATAAAAGAAGAATGCCAGAGGTCTTGCTTCAGAGCTCTTTGGTCTGGGAATAGGAGGTTCTCCCCAAGAATCCCTCAGTGTCAGCTGGAGGTCCTGCGATTCCACAGATCCATTGAGACTCAGAAGTAGTGTCCCATCTGGGTTGCCAAAATTATACTGTAAAAGCCAGTCTGAGTAAACTCTCTTAAGACTCAGTTTGGAGTTTTAGAAAGCAGGCATTATTTTATTCAAAGCTGCAGCAAGGGAGACACACATGGATATTTCCTCCAAAGCTATCTTTATTGTTAAGTGAGTTACATATTCATTATATTTCGCACAAAATTCATGCATATTCATTTTAGTTCGTGGTAATTATTTATATACCTCCCACCCCCTTGTGCATACTCCATGCTTTGAGTCGGGAGTCTCTGAGGGCCTCTAGTGGTCGTTTTGGAGTGTCTGCTGTTTGACCCTAAGGTAGTTAAATCCAAATGGTTTGCCTTAAAAGGAATTGTTTTTCACAAAGATCTTGTTAGTTGCTGATGTATCTTTTTCTATGTTATTTATTACCCCCTCCCCTTATCTTTCTTCTGTCTTCTGGATTAGCTCATTAGTACTTATGTCTTCCTACTGACTACAAAGTTTCCACTATCTACACCTGTGCACACTAAATGAGCTGCTTACTTCAGTTTATCTTGGCTCAGGTCCTACATAGCATTCTTTATTGTTTAGTTCTTGTTTCAAGTCTACCTCAAATGACCACCAAAGACCTTTCCCCAAATTCAGTACCTTTGTTTTGCAATCTACTAGCATATGCATTACATATATATGAATATTAATTTTCTTCATGTATATAATTAGAGTGTGCTTTTGTCACTTGGTGTGCATGTTAGGAGAGATTTCCCCCATGCACTCAACACTCCAAAAACTAATGTTGGTTTTCTAAATTATCACTTTGTTTGGAGAATTTTCTTTGTTACGATTTTTGGTAACATTTAATAACATGAGTGACTTAGGCAATTGCATACCAATGCTGTATAGGTCAAGCATTACTGTTTCAGAATAAACAAACTCAAATGTAACTTAGGCAAAGGGAATGCATTTTACTAAGAAAATAGAAGACCAGAACACACATTTCAATAGAATTACAATGTTATAAAGGAGGGGAAACCCCCTATTTTAGTTTCAACTGAGCACTGACCCTCTCAAGTAAAGACAACACTGGACAGATGAGACTAGAGCTGTTCTCACAAGCACTCCCAGAGACTTATGTTTATTTGTGTAAGGTAGATATATGTAAGATAGAAATAAATGGAAATTATTTTTACATTTCTTGACAAAAAATGTTTGTGTAGCCCTAAAAGTATTTTTATTTCCATTAGAAAGGAATTACTTAAAGGATAGAGAAGTCAAAAGTACTAGGAGAGTCAAGTTCAGTTCATCCCCTGCTTCATGTGCAGGGAATACAAAAGCACACCCCAAGTTTCTTGCACCACAAATCGAACATCTGATGTGAGAACTTTTAATGTGAGCAGTAGGTGTGGTCCACTATGCCACCAGGTATCAGATTCCCCATGTACCATCCAGCTGTTAGTTCCTCTGAAGAAGACACAAGCTGCATCCTCACTGAGTGCTGGGATTTGGGAAGCAATGGCAGGAAGCAGAGGTCTAAAGCATGCTGGATTTTCCTCACGGTTCATCCAGAACATCTGCAGGCCTCCCGATACCATGGTAATGTGTATTTTGGGAGTAGGTAGGTAGGTCAAGGTAGATCCATACAGAATTAGATGTCCCTTCACCAGCGGCAACTGAATTACGTTACTCAAATTCAGTTGTCAAGTGGGTGCAATTAGAACTTTGATCTAGATTTTCTCCTTGCTCTAGTGTTCAATGTAACACCAATCTCTGCCCATTATATATGGCTGTTATGAAACAGGATAGCAGAACATGTCATCTTAAAAAGAGTCCAAAAACAACAATGTTTTTTTTTAAACTCAAGAATAGCACTTAGAGCTGAGTCGGGAGTCCAAACGGTACTGTTCTCACACAGTCTGATCTGAGAATCTCATAGACACCTTTATCTGAATGATAGAGATGCTCAAATCTGCACTTCTGAAGTCAAGAAGATTGGGAACAAATGAAAGAAGACATCTCAGGTTTACTTAGGCCCAGAGTCAACTGAACTAAAATTCAGTTGTATCTGTACAATAATGATCCTCACTCTGCTAGAGGAGTAGTCACCAAATAGGGCCGCTAATGAAAAACTACAAGGTCTATCATTATCTTTGCAGTTCCTACCACAGGAGTGTGATAAGGAGTTACTTTACCCTCTCCCACAAAATGGTGCTGGAAACAACAGTACAGAGAAGACTTGCACCTACTGCAGGAAACCTATTAAACAACAATCTGCAGGTAAAGTGTTGCTTTGTTTTAAGCTTGGAAAACAAACACAACATTGTGAAACATCACTGTTCACAAACATAATCATGAACTCATGCCACCAGTCACATAGGAGTTTTAAAATCTATCAGACACAACATTTTAATATTCTTCCTCTACATGTCAATTGTTGACACGTGGGCATATGCTTCAGGAAGGTACAAACATCTTTGAACAAGAACGTATGTATTGTATAAAAAAAGGCTATGCTCCCTTAGCTACCTTTATTCTCCTCTCCTAGGCATTTCTATACATTGCTGCCAAGAGGCTCAGTCCTGCTCCTGTTGATTTTAAGGAAGCAAGTCTTGGACCAGTCCTGGAAAAGACTGAGCCACTGACCTCAGTGAGAGTTTCTGATGCTCTCAGAAGTGTTCTGTATATCCAGAATGTCCAGAATCCACACATGTAATGATTTTGCCCAGCCAGCAATGAAGCACCACAACAGTCTCTTGCTCACTGCCCCCCATCCACCCCCATCCTCGTTACGATGGTGGAGGCCCCAGCGAAATGGGAGGAAAAAAGATAACCAAGGATGTTGGCTCACTGCCAATTATAGTTCCAGGCAAAACAGACTCCACTATTCAACTGAGAGAGGAAAGTAAGGAAAGTTTATTCTACTACCTACAAGAAACAGAACTGAACAAAAAGCAAAAATGGAGTATGATAATTGAGAAAATTACAATCAGCAGTTTAAGATCTCCCTCCCTCATCCCTCCTTTCTTCCTGGGCTCAGCTCACTGCTCCAGAAATCTCTCCCTCCTCCCCCCTCAACGGCTTGGGGGGGTTAGGGAATGGGGAATATGGTCAGTCTCTCACAGATGGTCTCTGCTGCTTCTCTCTTCTCAGAGGAGGACGACTCCTGGCATTCTTCTCCTGCTCCAATACAGGATCGCTCCCATGGGACGCAGTCCTTAAGGAACTTCTCTGGTGTGGGTTCTTCCCCACAGTTGCAGCTTCTGCAGATACAGGGTCCCTCCCAAGGGACACAGCCTCTTCTGGGCATAATTTTAATTAACTTTGGCATGGGTTCTTCCCCACAGTTACAGCTTCTGTGAATATGGAGTCCCTGCCATAGGATACAGTCCTTAATGGACTTCTCTGGTGTGGGTTTTTCCCCACACTTACAGCTTCTGCAAATATGGGGTCCCTCACACAGGACACAGCCTCCTCTGGGCATAGTCACTGCCCCTGATGCGGGGTCTTTTACAAAGTGCAAACAAATCTCTTCTTCACCACTCCTCTCCACAGGATGCAGGGGAGTCTCTGCTCCAGCACACCTCCTCCTCTCTTCCCTTACTGACCTTGGGGTCCACATGGTCGCTTCTCTCTCTCTCCCAACTCCTTGTACCACCACCAGCCAGAAAAGAAGGAAGAACAGAACAAGAAGAAACCTCCTCTTCCAGCTGCTTCTTCTTAAAAAGTGATTGTGGAGGTGCCTAATTGACTCAGCCCCAGAAGTGGGTCTGGCTCAGAGCTGGGGAGAGTTTCAAGCAATTTCTTACAGGAGCCATATTTACAGCCCTTTCCCCATTACCAGAAAAGGCTGTCATGTCAAACCAGGACAGCACAGAAGAGAGATAGGTCACCAGGGCTGTGTGAAGAACTAGAACACTAGTCATCCTTTAGGTGATATATTTCTTTAAAGAACAGTATACGCTTAATTTACTCTATGTAGCATTACACGATGCATCCTGGTGACAACTTTTTCCCTTTGCATAATGCATAAGATAATTTTCTGTATAGATAAAGACTGGTAAATGCTTTTGAATAAGTCAGCAAATAGAAACAAATCAGGTTAAGTAGAATATAAAAAAGGATACTGTGGTTCCTTACTAAGTGGCAAGATTAGCAGTTGTAATTATTTCCAAGATTAACTAGATCTGAAGAATATACAAAACAAAAAAAGAATCTATATATTTTATTTTTTAAAAATCTGAAAAAGATGAAAGTGAAATGCACTTAAAACTTTGTGAGCTGACATGTTACCTATTGCTAACAGAAAACAGTGGCTATACATTAAAGGCAAAATTCTGCCCTGTCTATATTGCAAGCTATAGGTGATCAACAGAACCTGTTTAACTATGACCACAAGTGTGTATACATGGATGAAGTCTAACTGGTACCACTTAGCTGCCATAACTGAGACAGGTTAGAGAGACACAGTCAGACCTTCTCTAGAGTTCTGCTACATCTGCAGCTCTATCAGGACAGGGCTGTATTGTAACTAGAGCCTCACCTGGGATTTCCAGAAAAAAAAGATATACTTGGGAAAAATCCCACTGGTGGCCAGTTCTGAACAATCTCTCTTGGCATCTGCTTAAAGACAGCAGGGAAGCCATGCAAGGAAGGGAAAGGACTGCACCTTCATGAAACAGGCATCTTCCTTGGCTTGACAGCAGCCACCGTGAATTTCCTGCATGGGAGTTCCATTTGGGAACTAAAATCTCTCTCACTCAAAACCAGACTCCTGCTGCACACAGGCAACGCTCTATTCCCAAGTGCCAGGTTTCCCTGAGTACTCTTCAGTGCCCACTGACTATGGACTATGACTGTGCCTCTTGCTTGAAAAAAAGTCAGACTGAATAGATGGATGCAGATCTTTATTTTGTAAGCCAGAGTTATATTTATGGACCTGTTGCCCTGCCTCTGTGTTCATTCTCAGCCAGGACACAGATGGGATATTTTTGTTACTCATCTGCCTAATTAGTACATTAGTACTAATCATTGCAAAGAAAAAAAATCAACTTGCCATTTTTGTTTCCACACACAAAAAAATTTGACAAATTACACCTGTAAATGGAGTGAGGAAGATAAGTCATCAACTCAAAGCATTAGATCTTTCAAGTCCTGTATTCAAACTGAACTGAATATACTGGACTGAGATCACAAGAAACATTCAGTCAAAATTCTGTAAGTGTGTGTCAATAACTGCCTGTTTCAGCTTCATCAGCTGCCTGCAAGAGGGTTTGTTCGAAGTGGCAAGTGAGTCCACTTAGGAGTTTGAGTCAGCAATGTCAAGAAAACATCATATACAAGTCTTTTTGCAAGAACAAGGGTATGCAAGGGAGAAAAAAATAGCTTTTAAGCAAAAGAACCTTGAAAAAACAAAACAAATGAAACAAAATCCTTTGGTACATCATCTTGGAGTCCACTGCAAAAATCTCTGTAAATCACTTCAGATCCTGCCTTTACATCATAGAATTTATTATGCAACAGTATAACTTTGTTTTTAAAAGCTATTAAGTAATTAATATTATTTTCAGGCTTTCCAAAGATAATTTTAACTACTTCACACTTTTCCTGATAACAGATTTCACACAATGATGAAAACACAAAATACAAACATTGTTGCAGATTCTTCATGTGCACACCATGCTACTCCTCAAAGCACATTCAAAAAACCAGAGCAGCTGGTGCCACAAGGAAGTCTGGGCATCTTTAAACATCAGACAAAACAGAAAGCCCATTAGACTGTTAAGTTTGTCTTAAGCTGCCCTTTTTTTTGACAAATGCTATTTGGTGATGTCACAGATAATGCAGTATGACAACACTAGGACAATTAGAAGACTGACTATTAAAAGCAGAAATAAATTGTGGATATCAGCAGTGATAAGAGAACTATAGTTCATCAACAAACACACGTAGCTAAAACATCATTAATGGAATCCTTTAGTGCAGTAATAGCTCTAAGCTAGAAATGCAATGTCATTATTTAAATTAATTTTGGAGAGCTCTCTCATCCCTGTGATGGATGTCATCATCCATACAGTTTATCAGGTACTTGGGAGAGTGGGAAGAAATCTACGTCAAGTGAAAAACAGGGTAGAAGGGGAAAAAAAGACAATAAAATGAGCAAAAATAAATTACAGGACTCAAAGATAATTATTTTAATTGGTCAGGAAAAGGGATCCCTGTAGAGTAGAAGATACTGCCTGAGGAGTGTGATCTTCTGCTGCATCAGTGAGCCTTTAGATTCAGGCCAGTCATACACAGCTGGCATCAAGGATTCATATTTGTAGGTCCAAACCTTTGATTGAATGTAATGGTTCTTGTCTGCAGGTTCGGGGTAATGGAAAGAAGGAAAAACAGAGGTCAAATAATCCCTATGTAACAAATCCCTGACCAGTTTACTGGTAGTTTTTTGTAGGCAGTATGTCCACAAATCCAATAATGGCCTTTTTTATCTTTGGCACCATTGGCAAATGGTCCAGCTGTAAACTCTGGAAATTGGAAATAAGTTGTGTTATCATTTCCTAAAGGGCTGAAAAAGGTATTCTGGCTGTTGATGTTTGTCTGGCACAGGTTTTATTGCAAATTTTATTTCCAGGGCATTGAAGTACAAAGGTTTCATTTTTGTTTGACCAAAACCCTTAAAACCCTTTGTTTCGCCCAGTTTCATCAAGCCACATCCATATGTAAACATTTTTCTCTTCATTAATCAGTTTGTGAGTGTCCATTGACAGCCGCTTTTCCCTTCTGAGTGAGATTTAAACATTTTCCTACAGTGGGAAATTAAATTGGCCATGTTTCACTACCATCCCAGATAGTGTTATCAGTTTCACTGTAATTACTTACAATTTGTGCTGGGGTAAAGGGTATGGAGGTCCATGGCCAGCTTGACAACCCTAGGGGTCCTCCACAAACCCAACAGTGGCTCAGGTTAAAGGTTTAGCTTACAGCTTATGCTAACAAAACAAATTTGTTATCTTCAAAAGCATCAGATGGATGGGGGGAAAAAAGATTGGGTTTTTTTTTTTCCACTCATAAATAAACCCCCAAAACACTATGATGAAAAATAGCATATGCATTTTAACTAAATTCTATTAAAATCCACACCTGCTTTGCCTCTTCTATGGGCATGTCTGGATTGCTCATTTTCTCCTGAAAATGAAACAAAACAAATTCACTTCTTGGGTTAAAAAGAGGAATCTTACAAGTTTTTCCATATTTCATCCCCTTTTGATTCACTATATTTGCTCACTAATCACTTTGGTACCAGAGGCATAGCCATCCAGGGCCAACTTGATAAAATCAAATGGGTCTCTACATATCCAACACTGCACAGATTATAGCTTTTCCTTTCCCCCTCTTAACCTTATCTTCCTTCTGCAATACTCTTATCCTATCCACCACACTTTGAGGTTGAAACCAATGGGTTTTTTGCCCAATTTTGTCCCTGGAGTGAGGGATGGGATCTGTGTGCTTCTAAAAGGTCAAACAATTTGTCAACCCATGAGGGCACATAATCACAAGAATTGGCTGCCTTCTGGGCAGCCATTATCCTACAAAAGGAGTTATCTTCCTGAGGGCACCACACCTTAATTGTCCAAATTCCCCTTATAGGCTCCCAGGAGGTCACACTTTAAAAATCACACTTTAAAATAACAATAGTCCTTACAAAAGGGGTTATCGTCCTGAGAGGACCACTCCTTAATATCCAAGTTTCCTCTATACACTCCCAGGAAGCCACATCTTATAATAAAGCAAGGGTTCCACAACAAGGTAGTAGTCTCAAAAAAGGGAGGGTCAAACCTTAATATGCAAATTTCCCCTATACACTCTCAGGAGATCACTTCTTAACTGTGCACTTTCTGCTTTCTGAGTATCCTGGCAGTGATGCCAATTTAATGTCATGATCCCCTGTTGGGTTTAATTTGGAAGAAGTTAAACCCCCTTGCTTTCCAACCGATCTCAGACATTTCTGGATGGCTAGGGGCAGCTGAGCTTAACTCCTGAGTAATGTCTAATCAAACATGTTATCGTGATCAGGTTTCGCATATTCTCAGGAACAGAATTAAGACTCAAAGCGAAGTCAAGCACTAAACTATCTTACCCACAACAATCCACAATGAAAAGAGAAAGAGAAGAAGGAAAGAAAAGAACGAGATGGAGAGAGAAAGAGAAAAGCACAATCGTCACCACCATGAGTCCACATGAAGAGCCCCCGGCAGTCCATTTGAGAGCTCCGCTGCTCTGTCTGGTCCAGTGGTGGGAAGAGAAAAAAACAGAAGAGAGATTATGCCTCTCCTCGTCCAGTTCTTATATACACTCCTCTTGCTGGAGCCCCTTGACCCTGGGCCCAGGCACATGCGCAGAGGTGGTATATCCTGAGACAGCGAGACATGTAGTGCAAGGCAACAGCGCCTCTAACAGGCAGAATCCTTGGTGGCCGGAGCAATGTGGTTTCAGTGGTTAACTGTGCTGCCAGAAATGTTGAGGCACATTACTATTTCCTTACAACCACCCTGCCAGCTGTGGCACTCAGAGCAGGGTGGGAGGAGAAGATCTGTGAGGTAAGTTACACATGGGCAGATTTCCTACGTGGGCGTTTGGATTCTGAATGAAGAAATTAAAACAGCAATGGAAGCTGATACTTTTCAAAAGTCTTTTTTTTTTTTTTCCCATTGGGGAAGGACAAGCCCAACAGAAATTAAACAAGAAATCATAAGGTTTCAGCAAGATTTGAGAAATTGCCCATCATGTAATCAGCCACAGCCTACTCCGCTTCCACACTTAATTTAGCAGCCTCTAGGAAAACCTTATCACTAATATGTCGAACACTGCTGAGGATCACAGCAAGAGCCACATCTACAATAAAATTATTGCCAATTAGGACCATATCATTTTAAAATATGCAGCCTGCTGCTGAGAAGCTGTAAGCCATTCAGAATGTTATTTTTTAAAATTTTCCCACAGCTTTCTATACACATTTGCTAAACTATTACCATGTGTGCAAGTCATTTACCATAATAGGTGGCTTCTGACAAAGGGTTGGAGCTTAGCAGCTCAGGGAGGAAAGGGAGAGAAAGGGGAAGGCAGAGAAATATGATTACGGCTTCTTTTGTACCTTCACTTGTGCAGACATAACACCAAGAAGAGCATATTAACAATTATTTTCTCCTTTCCCACCAAAACAAGCAAAACCACCCATAATGCAGCAGCTTTCAAAGCCTTTAATTACATCCTTTTGTTTTCTTTTGTTTTGACCCCGCATCACAGGCAGTGAGCTCACTGTGTGCATGTTTCATGTGGAGGTGCACATGCCTAACACCCACCCTTAACTGATTTTCTTTCATTCATTCTTCTGATTAAGTTCTCAGCTTTCAATGCTGGTAATACCTCTGCTGCTTCTTTAACTGTCCCTAGTTTAGCAAGGTAACCCAGGAAGAGATGCTAATAGTCTAGTCTGAAATGATTAAAAGAAGACAATTTTATTTATTACCTGGAAAACTATAAGCACTGGTTTGAAGGTTCTTCCATCTTTCAGAGTCATAGAATCATAGAATGGTAGGGGTTGGAAGGGACCTTTAGAGAACATCTAGTCCAACCCCCCTGCAGAAGCAGGGTCACATAGATCAGGTCGCATAGGAACATGTCCAGGCAGGTCTTGAAGACCTCCAAGGAAGGAGACTCCACAACCCCTCTGGGCAGCCTGTTCCACTGCTCTGTCACCCTCACGGTGAAATAGGTTTTTCTTATGTTTAAGTGGAACTTCTTCTGTTCTAGCTTCATCCCATTACCCCTTGTCCTGTTACTAGCTACTATAGAAAAAAGGGATGTCCCAACCTCCTGGCACCCACCATTTAGATATTTATAAATGTTAATATGATCACCCCTCAATCTCCTCCAGACTAAACAGCCCCAATTCCCGCAGCCTTTCCTCATATGAAAGATGTTCCATACCCCTGGTGGCCCTGTGCTGGACTCTCTCCAGCACTTCCCTGTCCCTCTTGAGCTGAGGAGCCCAGAACTGGACACAGTACTCCAGATGAGGCCTCACCAGGGCACAGTAGAGAGGGAGAAGAACCTCCCTTGATCTGCTGGCCATACTCTTCTTCATACATCCAAGGATGCCATTGGCCTTCTTGGCCACAAGGGCACATTGCTGGCTCATATTTAGCTTATTATCAATCAGGACTCCCAGGTCTCTCTCTGCAGAGCTGCTCTTCAGCAATTCGACCCCCAGCCTGTACTGGTGCATGGGGTTGTTCCTTCCCAGATGCAGGACTCTGCACTTGTCCTTGTTGAACCTCATGAGGTTCCTCTCTGCCCAATTCTCAAACCGGTCGAGATCCTGCTGAATGGCAGCACAGCCTTCTGGGGAATCAGCCAGTCCTCCCAGTTTGGTGTCATCAGCCAACTTGCTGAGGGTACACCCTGTCCCCTCATCTAGGTCGTTGATGAAGATACTGAACAAGAATGGCCCCGATCCCTGTGGAACTCCACTGGCCACAGGCCTCCAACTCAACTCTGTGCCACTGATCATCACCCTCTGGGCTCTCATTCAGCCAGCTCTTGATCCACCTCACTGTCCACTCATCCAAACCACATTGCCTGAGCTTTCTGATGAGGATGTTGTGGGAGACAGTGTCAAAAGCCTTGCTGAAGTCAAGGTAGATGACATCTGCTGCTCTCCCCTCATCTAGCCAGCCGGTTATGTACTCATAGAAGGATATCAGGTTGGTCAAACAGGATTTCCCCTTGGTGAAGCCATGTTGACTCCCCCTGATAACCATCTTATCCTTCATATGTTCAGTGATAACATTCAGGATGAGTTGTTCCATCACTTTTCCAGGGATGGAGGTGAGGCTGACCGGCCTGTAGTTTCCTGGGTCATTCTTCTTGCCTTTTATGAAGACTGGCGTGACATTGGCCTTTCTCCAGTCCTCAGGCACTTTACCTGTCCTCCATGATTGTTCAGAAATGATAGAGAGAGGCTTAGCAATCACATCAGCCAGCTCTCTCAGCACTCTAGGATGCATTCCATCAGGACCCATTGACTTATGAGCCTTAAGCTTGGCCAACAAGTCTTTAACCTCTTCCTCTTCCACCCAGGGCAAGTCCTCTGCTGTCCTGGCCATCCTTGCCGGACTGGGCTTCCTGAGGGTCAACCTTGGCCGTAAAGACTGAAGCAAAGAATGCATGCAGTACTTTGGCCTTCTCTGTATCCTCAGACACCAGGGCACCCTCAGCGTTTAGCAGCGGGCCCACATTACCTCTCACCATCCTTCTGCTGCTGATGCACTTGAAAAATGCCTTATTACTGTCTTTAACATCCCTGGCTAAATTTAATTCTAGAAGGGCTCTAGGCTTCCTAGTTGCAGCCCTGCATGCCCTGGCAATGTTCCTATACTCTTCCCAAGAAGCCAGCCCCTGTTTCCACCTCATAGATGGCTGCTTTCTGCATGAGTTGTCCCAGCAGATCCTTGCTCATCCATGGAGACCTCCTACCTCCTTTTCCTCCTTTCTTGCGCATTGGGACACACTGATCCTGGATTTGGAGGAAGTGGTACTTGAAGATTGACCAGCTTTCATTGGCACTTCTGTCTTCTAGAATCATATCCCATGAGATCTGTCCAAGTAGATCTTTGAAGAGGCCAAATTTGGCTCGCCTGAAATCCAGGGTCACGGTTCTGCTTTGTGTTCTGCTCCTTCCACACAGAATCTTGAACTCTATCATCTCATGGTCACTGCAGCCGAGGTTGCCTCCAACCTTCACATCTCCAACCAGGCTCTCTTTATTCGTCAGTACCAGGTCCAGCAGCACACCCCTCCTTGTTGGTTCCTCGATGTCATGGTTTGACATGACAGCCTTTTCTGGTATGGGGGAAGGGGCTGCAAAGATGGCTCCTGCAAGAAGTTGCTCACAACTCTCCCCAGCTCAGAAAAGGCTCACTTCTGGGGCTGAGCCAATTAGACACCTCCACGATCACTTTTTAAGAAGAAGCCGGAAGGGGAGGTGTCTTCCTCCATCTTCTTTCTTGCTTCTGCCCCTTCTTCTCTTCTTCTGGTGGTGGTGGTGCAAGGAGTAGGAACAGTGAGAGAAACAACCATGCGGACTCCAAGGTCAGTGATGAAAGGGAGGAGGTGTGCTGTAGCAGAGACTCCCCTGCATTCTGTGGAGAGAACTGGTGAAGCTGAGATTTATTTTCATTTCTTTAAAGACCCCGAGCCAGGGACAGTGATTTTGGCCGGAGGAGGCCTTGTCCCGAAGGAGGGGTCCTTTATCACTATGGCCGGAGCAGGCCCTGTCCCGAGGAAGGGACCTTGCAAGTGCAGAAACTGCAACCGCGGTGAAGAATCCACGTCAGAGATATTCACCAAGGACTGTGTCCCGTGGAAGGGAACCTGTATCGGCAGAAGCCACAGCTGCTGGGAACAACCCACACCAGAGAAGTTTGTTAAGGACTGTGTTCCGGGGGAGGAACCCCGTGTTGGAGCAGGGGAAGAATGCCAGGAGTCATCCTCATCTGAGAAGACAGAAGCGGCAGAGCCCATCTGTCAGAGACTGACCACATCCCCCACTCCCTGCCCCCCTGAGCCGTTGGAGGGGGGAGGAGGTAGAGATATCGGGAGCAGTGAGCTGGGCCCGGGAAGAAAGGAGGGATGGGGGAGGGAGATCTTAAAGTGCTGGTTGTAATTTTCTCATCATCCTACTCCCTTTTTGCTTTTATTCTGTTCTGTTTCTTGTAGAATAAACTTTCCTACTTTCCTCTCTAAGTCGAGTACTGGAGTCTGTTTTGCCCAGAACCATAATTGGCAGTGAGCCCTCCCTGCCCTTGTCTCAATCCACAACAATCTTGCTTATCTTTTTACTCCCATTTCACTGGGTCCTCTGCCATCTTAACGAGGGTGGGGGTGAATGGGGGCATCGAGCGAGAAACTGTCGTGGTGTTGTTTTGCTAGCTGGGCCAAACCACGACACTCGATCATCTGCGACAGGAAGTTGTCGTCAACAATCTGTAGGAACCTCCTGGATTGCGTGTGCTTGGCTGTGTGGCTATCCCAGCAAATATCAGGGTGGTTGAAGTCCCCCGTGAGGACCAGGGACAGTGATCGTGTGGCAGCTCTCATCTGTTCGTAGAAGGCTTCATCCACATCCTCCTCCTGATCAGGTGGCCTGTAGCGGACTCCTACAACAATATCACCTGCCTTGCCCTGGACATTAATTTTTACCCATAAGCACTCTACCCGCTCCTCATCCCCACCCAGGCACAGTTCGGTACACATTAATTGCTTCTCACATAGAGAGCAACTCCACCGCCATGCCTTGTCAGTCTGTCTTTCCTGAATAATACATAACCCTCCATGGCTGTGCTCCAGTCATGGCAGCTGTCCCACCATGTCTCTGTGACTGCAATGAGGTGACAGTGACACCAGTGACTCTGCCAGTGACACAGTGACTCTGTGACAGTCAATGAGCTGTCCCACCACGTCTGAGTGACTGCAATTAGTCACCAGCTCGAAGTGACCTCCGCTGGCAAACAGGCAAGGTTCCTGTTAAACCGGAGAATAATCAGTCAGGCAGCTTCTGAAGAGCCAACAATATGAAACAATATAGTAATCATGAAATACAGGGACCTCCCTGTCTTACAGCTCCCAGCAAACTCTAGGACCAAGTCAGTAAGTGTCCTAGTTTAGGCCTATCAGGGAACAAAAGACCGCAATTAGCCTCAAGTACCAAAGACCTGAGGATTGCCAAAGGGCAGGGAGAGCTTAATTGCCGCTTAAAGTCCAGGACAAAACAGACCAGGCTACTTGGCTTGGGGAAGAAAACAGAGAATAATTTAATGCAATACCAACTAAAGCATAACCATAAAATCCCAAAACATAACAAACATAAAACAATACAGATTGGTACAACGATGAAGTCCAACCAGCTCTCTCAAACCACTCCTCCCCTCTTCCCGGGCTCAGAGTCCTAATCCCTGTGTTTTTACCTCCTCCTCCCTGAATGGCCCAGGGAGGCAGGGAGTGGGGGTTTCAATCAGTCTATTCCTGATAGCTTCTGCCATTTGTCTCTCCTCAGGGCAGGTGGGCTCCGCACTAGTCCTCCCTGCAAGTCCATGGAGTACCTCAAACACACAGCACAGGCTGCTCCAACGTGCATTTATCCCAAAGGTTGCAGCTCCTCTCTGCCTCTCGTGTGGGTCTGCTCTGCAGCACGCAGGCTTTCCATCATGGCCCCAGTTTATTCTACTGCCTACAAGAAACAGAACAGAACTAAAAGCAAAAAGAGAGCAGGATGATGAGAAAAATACAACCAGCACTTTAAGATCTCCGTCCTCCATCCCTCCTTTCTTCCCAGGCTCAGCTCATTGCTCCCAATATCTCTCCCTCCTCCCATCTCAACGGCTTGGGGGGCAGGGAATGGGGGATGTGGTCAGTGTCTCACAGATGGGCTCTGCTGCTTCTCTCTTCTCAGATGAGGACGACTCCTCACATTCTTCCTCTGCTCTGATACAGGGTCCCTCCCATGGGACACAGTCCTTCCCAAGGCCTGCAGCTTCTTCTCATAAACTCCTCCAGCATGGGACTCCTTTGCAGACAGCAGCATTCTGGGCACCTTTTGCTGCAACGCCGCCCACCCACAAATTCATGGCCTCCTCTAGACACAGTCACCACCCCTGGTGTGGGGTCCTCTACGAACTGCCAACAAATCTCTGCTTCACCAGTCCTCTCCACTGGATGCAGGGGAGTCTCTGCTCCAGCCCACCTCCTCCTCTCTTCCCTCACTGACCTTGGGGTCTGCATGATTGCCTCTCTCTCCTTCAACTCCTTCCACCATCTCCCAGAAAAGAAGAACCCTCCTCTTCTGGCTTCTTAAAAATTGATCATGGAGGCGCCTAATTGGCTCAGCACCAGAAGTGGGTCTGGCTCAGAGCTGGGGAGAGTTTTGAGCAACTTCTTACAGAAGCCATCTTTAAAGCCCCATAACCAGAAACAGCTCACACAAAACCATGACAGGAGGGTGAAGGGAGGGATCACTGTATCATACTCAATTGCTGAGAGCTCTGAGAGGAGGAAATAATGCAGTTTGCTTATCCTTCCTTTGAAAAGGATTTAAATCATCATGAAATAGTAAAACAAATCCAGAGTCGAGTGTGAAATATACCCTCCAGATAAATTACCCTTTCCTCAAGTAGTAAAATCTCTGTAAGCAAAAAATCTGGACTTTCTTTTGAGCAACAGGTTTAATAACATTACTTTAAAATATTTAAAGGACCTACATTTCAGAACAAATTACCAAAGAAGCTAAGGACTCAGGAACTATGTTTGAACATTAGGGCATACCCATGAAAATAGCTTTTTTGTGTAGGGAGCAAAACACAAGGATGCATTTGAGGACAGGACCAAAAAGACAATGAAAATTAAAGCACAACAAAAGCCCAACCAAAAGACAGTGGCAAAGGGCACTAAAGCATCCTCAGGCTTTTACAGGTGCCATCTAGTAGAAAAAGAATAAAGAATAAAAGGTTAGTGATGATATCTTCCTTTCCTTACTGACTTCCTACTTGAGCCTTAGATTTGAATCAGCCAGGATTCAGGCTATTCCCAAGGATGGGAGACATATGGGGCTGACAGCTCTTATCCGTAATTGTCTGACAAATTTTTTTAGTTAAAGTTAGGTTCAAGAGGCTTTTCTAGGTAATTACTGTATCTTTAAGGGAAAAGTATTCCTCATTTTGAAGGGTAAACTATGCATAAACTGAGTACATTTCAGAGAACTAAAGAGCATTATGAAAATGAGCATTAGATAGAGAGAAAAGTCTAAAGAGCCAGAAAAATTACAAAATGTATTAATACAGACTGGAACGAAATTCCACCCATTCCTTTACTGACCAGTAATACTTAATTGTCCAAATAACCCATGTCTATAGAAAGTCATTAATAAAAGTATATATGGAACCAATATAGAAAAAAACCAAATATCCTCTCTCCATTTGGCATAAACTTAAAATAGCACTATGCTCCTGCAGCCACTTCAGTGAGGACAAGTCACCACACCTGAATCTAAACAGCACTGTCTTGCTTCTGCATCCAACAGCAACAAATTCCTTGAATAGTGCTGATTGCCTCCAGCCATCAGAGATACCAGCAGTTTTTACATTTATTTACGCCAGCTAAAGGCTTGGCTGTATAACTAACTCTTGTTTACTTTCTATCCAAGATGTTGGAATTTACTTTTATATACTGAATTTAATTCTATACATTGTTCTGGCTAATGGAAGGTACCAGAGAGAGATATTAAACTATCTTAATTTAAAAGTATTTTCATTTACTATTAAATTCTAAGGTCTAGATTTTGTCCAGAAGCTGTTATTCCTGTCTAAGGCCTACTCTGGACCTGCAAATCTCTGTAGCAAGAGTTCCCTCTGAGATGATGGGCCCAATAATACCAAAGAGAAGCTGGGTGGCAACTGGAGATGATGGAGTTCTACCCTTCCTCATGCGAAGCGAACACTACTGAGGTTGTAATGCTAGAAACTGAGCCACACTAACAGTGGAAGGAAGGAGTTCATACTTCTGCATCAAGAAACAAGGAAAGATCTCCCTGTGGACAGGGTAGAGATCACCACGAGCTGGAGTCTACCCTGTAAAGGAAAGGTATCACCAGCCAGTTCAGTGTTAAAGCTAGCACTCTGTCTGCCTGATGCTCCCTTGCCCCCATGTCCTTCCCCTCAGGCTCTCTTCAAAGATAGTTAGTTTTATATTAAAAAGTTGTACAGAAGGATGAAAGACTTGCTTCACTGAAAGCAAAACCAAGGTCTGGATGTGCTGGTGATAGCGTTATTAAAAAAAACACTACCAACCCCCAACATCCCCCAAGCACCCCGCATTGTAATGGCTTTGAGGTAATGGTGCAGAACGAGGTGTGTTTATTCTGGGTTCACTCATTTCAAGGTTTGGTGGTGCCAGCATATGAGACACAGGCATCATGAGAAGGGAACATGAGGACAGAGGACCACCACCAACTCCTGCACTAGAAGCATAAGCCTTTGCAGGTCACTTAATAATATGAGTTCTGACCTGCAGACACTAGGAAATGCCTGGGTGCAAAGCAGAACTCCCAGATTGATTCAAGGACATCATCCGCTTTAAGGACTTTAATCAGCTGTTACATTTTAAAGGTTGCACCTAGTCTCTTAAGATGTTTCTTTAAAACCCAGAAGAAATAAAAAGCCTGGTGGGAAACAGTGAATTGAGTAAAGATATGAAACAGTATGTAGTGGTCATTCTTTTAAAAAGTAATAACAAGATTTAGGCTATTTTAAACTTTGCAAAATGTTATTTAAAAATAAAGACTTATTTTCAAATCACCTCCGTTTACTTTTGCCAGAAGACGAGAAAGATCTGTATTATTATGTCAGTAAGTCCAAGTAATAATAACATAAATTGAGTTCTTACAGTCTCACACTCCATAAACAGTTCTGTCACTATGTGCCACTAGGTCACCATTCCTAAACGTTACATATCTCTGTTAACATATATGCTTCCTCTGCTGTGCATTCAGCTTTTGCTGTAGGGTTACTTAGTGCAAATATTATGAGTTGCTCATTAATAGAGGCCATTGCTTTGATCACATCCCGAGAGAAGAGCTGCCCAGCTCCTGCAACTCCTGAAGTAAGTGAACAGACATAAAAATAGAATTAATACTTGACTGCCTCAGGGCAAATGACAGTGACCATAGTTCACATCCCCTCTGAAATCTTCCACTCAGAGCAAAGCATCACAGGCTTTTCTAGCAGCAAGAGATGGAAAACAGGCACTGCTCTGATAGCAGCTGCTTAAAAGTCACATTTTCACTGGAACATCTAAGTAATGTGTTCCAAAAGCCTATTTTACATGGTTTTTTTTCTTGATCTATGTAAAGAAGACTTATCACTGCCTTGGCAAGTGGGAACTGGAGGTTCTTCACAGATGATTCATCTCAGCTGGGTGTTAACTGTGCAATGCATATTCCCTTGATGCTGCTATTTCTGACCACATCCAAACATATAGGTACGAATATATAAAAATGGTGTACATTTCTACCACGGCTACAAACTTCAAAGTAGCTGCTCAGCCAAAACCCTTTTCTTTTCCAAATATAATACGTGCAAAGGAAATTGTAGAGTTGTACCAGGAACACCTGAAATCCCATCTGACCTCTGCAGACAGCCACAGGTATAAATCAATACCTACATATGTCAGTGACCTGACAGGTATTAGTGATCTACAGTTTGAAATATTTGCTTCAAGCCATGCTGCTGACCTCCTTGGAGCCAGATTAATAAATTAAATGCAGCAAATAACCAAATAATGGAATAATAGAAACAAAAATAACCTTACTTACCAACTATAGCTGAAGGCCGAAGTACTACCTCTACAAATGTCTTTGGTATCTACTCTGGAGCCTGGTGTGTAAATAGTTCTTGATTGGAATCTATGCTTTGTTCTTGGTCCTATAGATAAAAATTTGACTCTTTATGAGAAGGACATGGAAAACCCTGACCTGTATTGTGGTATTTAAAGACATGGTGCACCCCTACCTGAACCAGTAAACAATATTTGTCAGACATCCATATCCTCCTGTAGACTTCCTCAGCAGAAATACCACTTTCCATCATAGCCATAACAATGAGGTTTACGATTTGTGGAAGAGTGGCTTACATTAAAAGGTCATGTTCCCATCAGTGAGATAAAACAGAACAAAGCAGAGCTGAAACTGTAAAATATGTTAGGTATGCTTGCAGACCTTAGTGGCACCAGCTAATAAGCAAATGTAGTAATCTGGCCAGCTGCAGATGGCAACAACTAATCTTAGGCAAGGACAATGTATCCTTGGCGGTTATCTGTAACTCATAAACAGGGACAGATGCCTGGGAAAAAAGATCTGAAAATGTACTTTGTAACAACAAAAATATCTGTCTTATGTAATGCCCTCAGTTATATCAAACCAATCACAGTGTGTGTATTTCCATATTCATGAGTTAGTGTTATATTAATCAAGCGTAGAGCTGCAATAAATGAATCATGCTTATCGATCATATTGGTCATATTCGATTCCTCTCTGCTGCAACAGCGATTCCCAGGGTAGCCTTATGGATAAAAAGACTTGATTTTTAGAAGTCATCAAAAGGTCTGTCATTACAAACGCCACCCTGTTCAAGATCCTCACAAAAATGATTTAAAAAGTCATCTCTGACACACAAACAATGTTTGCCTAGATGGGGGTAGACTCCTGGGATAAACAGTGTGTAGCCTGGGCCAGGTTTTGGTAACGAGAGGGGGCTACAGGGGTGGCTTCTTTAAACAAAGAGTTGTTAGAATCTTCCCGTGTAGCTGACAGGGCTGATGCCAGTCAATTCTAAGATGGACCCACAGCTGACCCAGGTCTGGTCAATTAATGACTGAGGTAACACCTCTGTGATTAATGTATTGGAGAAGGGGAAGAACTTGTTTCGCAATTGCTAAACGGCAGCAGCAACAGGGAGTGAGAATGTGAAAACATCTCAGCAGACACCAAGGTCAGTGGAGAAGGAGGGGGAGGAGGGTGCTTAGGTCCTGGAAGAAAGACTTCCCTGTGACCTGTGGTGCAGCCCATGGTGAGACAGCTGTGCCCCTGCAGTCCATGGAGGACCTCGGGGCAGGAGAGATCCACTCATATCCCATGGAGGACCCATGCCGGAGCAGGTGGATGCCTGAAGGAGGCTGTGACTCTGTGGGAAGCTGTTGTGGTTTTGTCCAGCCAGGGACAAAGAGCCACAAGGGTGCTTGCTCACTCCTCCCCCTCCCAGCTGAATGGGGAGGGGAACCGGAGAAAAAGGGAAAACCTGCATAGGTTCAAATAAGAACAGTTTAATAGAACAATAACAAGGACTAACAACTTCAGGAAAAAAGAGTTATAATAGTAAATGAGGGGATATACAAAAGGAATGGTGCATGCCCCAGCTGCTCACCACCTGGGACCCGACACAACCTCTCCTGACTGGCAGCCAAACCCGCAGTTCTGCAGTGCCACTCCCGACTAGCTCCCCGCCTATATGTACGGGACATGATGTCAGTATGGTATCAAATACCTGTTGACTGGCCTGGGTCAGCTGCCCATGCTGTACCCCTACCTACTTCCTCATTGAAGTTAACCCTATCCTAGCCCAAACCAGGACATTCCACTCCTTATTCTATAACATCTATGTCATGCCTAGTTTCACACTATATAACATCTAAACACCACACTTCCTCTCCCTGAAAAAATATGGGCACACACAGAGAAGTCTATCATTCCCTCAGTTTATAGGCCATCCCCCTAATGTTCCCATTTGTCATGATTTGAACTAGGATAGAGTTAATTCCCGTGAGGAACCAGGAAAGGGTACAGCCTGAACATCTGACCCAGACTGGCCAGCAGATATTCGATATCATCCTAACGTCATGCCCAGTATATAGGTAGGGGGTAGCCGGAAGAATTTCTCTTCTGGGGTCACGGTTTCTCGGTTGCCAGTCCGGAGTGGTCGCTTAGATCGGGTTTTGGGTGGTGAGCAATTGCGTCACTCACCAGTTTTCTTTGTAATATCCCCTTGTCTTTGTTATAGCTGTTCATCTTCAATTTTCCCCTAGTAAGTTGTTCTTATTTCAACTTATGTGGGCTCTTTTACTTTTTTTTTCCCCGATCCCCTCAGCGTTCCGCTGGGAGGGGGAGGAGTCATGTTTTTTTTCCCCTTTGCTCCGGCTGGGCAAAACCACGACACCATTGAGTCAATTTAGTACATAACTTCAAGTCTTCATTCATCATAAATCTTTCACAGCAGAACAGATGGGGGTGTGTGTGAGATAAGTCATTGCATGCAGTATCAGGAGTTTGCAGCTGGTCTATTCGGTGTGTCTTGTCTGTGAGTTGAAGGCAGTAATCTTGAGGATGTCACTGGGTGCCAATTCACATTCCACCATTCTGTATCTTGCTTATCCAGGTCCATCCGTCAGTGATCTGGGTGATTCTTACTGCAGTGATATGGCATAGAGCAACTATGGTAGTGGTGACATACAACAGCAAAGTTATTTAACAACTAACATAATACAATTCAATTCATGGGATTCATGGACTATTCTCACCCAAAATAAAATTTCCTTGAGGTACACACTGACTTGCCCATCCTGCTGGAAAGCAGCTCTTCAGAGAGACACCTGGGAGTCCTGATTAATAATAAACTAACCATGAGCCAGCAATGTGCCCTCGTGGCCAAGAAGGTCAATAGCATCCTGGGATGCATCAAGAAGAGTGTGGTCAGCAGGTCAAGGGAGGTTCTTCTCCCCCTCTACTCTGCCCTGGTGAGGCCTCATCTGGAGTACTGTGTCTAGTTCTGGGCTCCTCAGCTCAAGAGGGACAGAGAACTTCTGGAGAGAATCCAGCGCAGGGTCACCAAGATGATTCAGAGGACTGGAACATCTTTCATATGAGGAAAGGCTGCGGGAGCTCGGACTGTTTAGTCTGGTGAAGAGGAGATTGAGGGGAGATCTTATTAACATTTTGATGTGATTTAGGCCCATCAGGGAACAAAAGACCACGATTAGCCTCAAGTACCAAAGACCTGAGGATTGCCAAAGGGCAGGGAGAGCTTAATTGCCGCTTAAGGTCCAGGACAAAACAGACCAGGCTACTTGGCTTGGGGAAGAAAACAGAATAATTTAATGCAATACCAGCTAAAGCATAACCATAAAAACCCAAAACATAACAAACATAAAGCAATACAGAGTGGTACAACGATGAAGAGTCCGATCAGCCCTTTAAGACCACCTTCTCCCCACTCCTCCCCCCCTAACGACTCAGGGGGGCAGGGAGTGGGGGTTTCAATCAGTCTATTCCTGATAGCTTCTGCTGTTTGTCCCTCCTCAGGGCAGGTGGGCTCCGCACAAGTCCTCCCTGCAAGTCCGTGGGGTAACTCACACACATGGCAGCCCTGCACGGCCTGCTCCAACATGCATTTATCCCAAAGGCTGCAGCTCCTTTCTGCCTCTCGTGTGGGTCTGCTCTGCGGCACGCAGGATCTCCAGCACAGCCTGTGCCATGGCCACCTCCCCACACAGTCCTTTGCCTGTCTGGGTGCACTCACACGGAGCTGCTGGTGGCTCTCAGTCCTACCATGGCCCTGCATGGGTGTGGTAGTTTGAGCCTGGCTGGATGCCAGGTGCCCACCACACCGCTTTACCCCCCACCTCCCGAGAAGCAAGCCAGGGAAGGGGAGAAAATAAGATGGGAATCTCGTGGGTTGAGATAAAAGCAGTTTAATAAGTAAATAAGCAGCAAAGCCGCGCGCGCGGGAAGCAAAGCAGAAGCAGATAAGCTGTTACTCTCTACTTCCCATCAGCAGCGATGTCCGGCCACCTCCCGAGAAGCAGGGCTTCAGTACGCGTAGCGGTTGCTTTGGGAAGGCCAGAAATGAATCTCGCCTCCCCTTCCTGCTCCTTTCCCCCAGTTTATATTCCTGAGCTGACGTCATATGGTATGGAATATCTCCTTGGTCAGCCTGGGTCAGCTGTCCTGGCCATAGTCCCTCCCAAGATCATGCCCACTCACAGCTATTGGTGAAGGTGGGGGAAGGAATGCTGGAGGGACAGCCCCGATGTTGTGCAAGCGGTAGTCATAATATTGATATCAACAGTAAGCACAGCACTGCAGGAGCTGCTGTGGAAAATCACTACCGTCCCAGACCCACTACAGTCTCCACCCCTTATTCCATACCATTTATGTCATGCTCAGACAAACCATCTTAACAATCCATATACATTCTTATATACTCTCATTAACCAGTACCCCTACTCTTCAACAGACAAACATCATTCTTGTATTCCCTCTTGCATCTTGCATCAAACAAACAAACAACATTCTTATATCTTTCATCCTCTGTAGATGTTCACTGGAGCAGGTCATAACTTCTGTCTCATCCATCAAGATGAATATCCAGGCCAGGGGAAACAGTATGTTCAGTGTTGGGCACCAGCACCGGCTTGGTTTGTCCACTTGTTCGGTTTTTCTTGCAAAGTTCATCTACAACAGATAACTCACATAACAGGTTATTTTTCCCCCAAGGTTAAGTCTCCTTGAGGTACACATCGAGTTTCCCCATCCTTTCTCATCACCCACCAAGTACAGCCAGGCCCTTGAGCAAAGACAATCCCACGAATGGGTTTGCCTTTTCCCATGGGAGGTGCAACCCATACTGCCTTCCCCAGCCATTTCCCTGGGTGCACTACGGGGACCTTATCTCCTCCCACAGTATGTAGTGGTTTTGTTTGGGCAGGACCAGGACGGTTAGTTGAACCTCTGCTATTGACCAGCCAAGTGGCTTCTGCTAAATTTTTATCCCACTGCTTCCATGCCCCATTGCCCAGTGCTCTCAACATGGTCTTTAGTAACCCATTATATCTCTCAAGCCTCTGGACCAGTCACAATGGGGTGTTTTTTCCATTTGTCCCCTGTTAAGCTCACTTCAGCCTCTAATACAGATAATTCTTCACATCCCCCTGTCA
Source organism: Colius striatus (assembly GCF_028858725.1). Taxonomy (NCBI): domain Eukaryota; kingdom Metazoa; phylum Chordata; class Aves; order Coliiformes; family Coliidae; genus Colius; species Colius striatus. The sequence goes on along the minus strand of NC_084789.1, from coordinate 27,971,113 downwards.
CTCCAGAGATCCAGACAGAATCTGTGCCTCTATACCTTGATGGCATCAATGTACACTGTGCCCCTGTGTCTACTAAGGCTTTATACCTTTGTGGGTTTGATGTGCCAGGCCATCGAACCCACACAGTCCAGTAGATTCGGTCATCCCTTTCCTCCTCCTGGCTGGAGGCAGGGACCCTCTATTTCTGTTCTTCATCAGAGTATTCGCTATCTGATCCTTGCAATTGCAGACCTGAAGTCTCCTCATTGGCTTCGAAGGAAGTAGTTGCAGTTCTTCTATGTCTTGGAGATTGTTGATTGTCCTCTTTTGTTTTGGCAGCCACTCTGCTGACAGCCCTCTTGGGCGGTCCTTTTCTAACAGCTGCCTTCCCCCTTAGTTCACGTACACGCGCTTCTAGCTTAAAAGTGGGTTCACCATCCCACTTCCTCATATCCTCTCCTTGGCCACGCAAAAAGAGCCAGAGTTCATTTCGCGGTGTACTCCTGCGTCTGGGACTTCCTTTTCCCCTGGTCGGGACAGTGGATGACTGAATTCTTGAGGCAGATCTAACAATCAGGCCATCATCCCACACTGATGAGGAGGTGCAGAGGCTCTCTTCATAGTTCTGTAACCAAGAAGATACCCTCTCCACTGTTGGTATGTCCATGTCTGGATGATACACCATTGCCAGGATATTAGAATATGTAGCTGGGGCACTCTGGATCACTTTTCTCAACATGGCCCGTGTACACTGGACATCGTCTGGATCTGTGGAGGCCTCAACATTATCCAGATCACCATAGATGACTTCCAACACAGCTAATTCCCTTAGATATTGGATCCCTTCATCAGCTCTAGTCCACTTTCCTCGGGCATTTACAAGGTCTTCCTTGAATGGGTATCTTGCCCGTACACTTGAGAGGAGTCGTTTCCAGAGACTACAAACTGAGGTTTTCTTTCCAATGCCTTTATCAATTCCCCGGTCCCTAGCAAGAGATCCTAGCTGTTGGGCTTCTCTGCCTTCCAATTGTTGACTGTCAGCCCCGTTATCCCAGCATCGGAGCAGCCAGGCACCAATCCGCTCACCTGGCTGGCGACTGTAATCTTTTCGCATATCTCTAAGTTCTGTTGAGGTGAGGGACCGAGTAGTTTCCATTTCCTTTTCGATTTCTTTCACTTCTCCTGATCTCCTTACCGAAGGACCAGTTTCTTCTTCTAGCCTTTCCTCTTCCTCCTCGTCTGCCCTTACTAATCGATGATATGGACTTGACCTCCTTATCCACTGCTTCTTTTTCACTACTGGGGCAACCACTGTGATTGTTGTTTGGTTCCCTGACTCAACCATGGTAGTCTCAGGTATAGTTTGAATTTCCACCTCGGCCATAGTTCTCTGAGAGGGCTGGACTGCGACTGACTCAACTATGTTGGTCTCAGGTATAGTTTGAATTTCCACCTCGGCCATAGTTCTCTGAGAGGGCTGGACTGCGACTGACTCAACTATGTTGGTCTCAGGTACCGTTTGAGTTTCCATTTCAATTACAGTTCTCTGAGAGGACTGGAATGCAGCTCGGTAGGCAGAGGCTAGGCCCCAGTATAGTGCCTGAACCTGATGGGCCTCATTAGGGTAGGTAAGACACCCTTCTATCAGGTAGCGTGTCAGTAAAGCAGGGTTTTTTATCTGTTCAGATGTAAAATCCCAGGTTACAGGAGGTGATAACCGTCCTAGGAATTTGCCTAAATTCATCCACATACCCTGCCACCCAGGGACTGGCCGCTTCAGGGGGCATTTTAACATGTTTCCATCGCAAATTTGTACTCTCTGATACCCAGATGACTCCAGATTCCACAAGATATATAATATACCAACCATGTTAATTAGTAATATTAAAACTCTCGTATAAGGGTGACTAAGGACCTGGGAAGTCTGTGTAACAGAATTGTCTAGATCAGTCCGAGCTGAGGAGAAAGAGGTGCTTTGCCCCATGGCCTCCACAAGATAGCTCCCACAGCACACTAAATTCATCAGTAACAGAATGAGACTTGCTATTATTATTTGGGCCATCATGTTCCCAGGCCCTTTCATCCTCTTCACAAAATTATATAGCCAGCTTAGCAAAGCTATTAAGGTTAAAGCACAGCCGAGAGTCAATGTTAGGAGCATCATGTTCCCAAACATTAGAAAGTGTAAGATAAGCTGCATAACAGCAAGGCCCCGTGACCAGCACAGGAACTTTGCTCTCATTGGTTTACTGTAATTGCAATGCAGTTAATGTAAATCTGCTATTATCTCGCCCCACGTTGGGCGCCAAAAGGGCTGTGGTAGTTTGAGCCTGGCTGGATGCCAGGTGCCCACCACACCGCTTTACCCCCCACCTCCCGAGAAGCAAGCCAGGGAAGGGGAGAAAATAAGATGGGAATCTCGTGGGTTGAGATAAAAGCAGTTTAATAAGTAAATAAGCAGCAAAGCCGCGCGCGCGGGAAGCAAAGCAGAAGCAGATAAGCTGTTACTCTCTACTTCCCATCAGCAGCGATGTCCGGCCACCTCCCGAGAAGCAGGGCTTCAGTACGCGTAGCGGTTGCTTTGGGAAGGCCAGAAATGAATCTCGCCTCCCCTTCCTGCTCCTTTCCCCCAGTTTATATTACTGAGCTGACGTCATATGGTATGGAATATCTCCTTGGTCAGCCTGGGTCAGCTGTCCTGGCCATAGTCCCTCCCAAGATCATGCCCACTCACAGCTATTGGTGAAGGTGGGGGAAGGAATGCTGGAGGGACAGCCCCGATGTTGTGCAAGCGGTAGTCATAATATTGATATCAACAGTAAGCACAGCACTGCAGGAGCTGCTGTGGAAAATCACTACCGTCCCAGACCCACTACAATGGGTTATAGGGGTACAACCTGCATTCTCACCACGACTTGCAGAGGGATCTCTGGTCTATTGCTCCCTCTTCCTTCCTCCTTCTCTGACTGTGTGGTCCGCGTGGCCGCCTCCATCTTGTATCACTCTTACACCTCCTACCTCCACTTCAAATTCCCATCTCTAAATAGTGATCACAGAGGGGCCAGATTGGCCCAGCCAGACTGGAGGTGGGTCTGAACCCAGGAACCATGACACATTTACAAATATCTAAATGATGGGTGTCAGGAGGTTGGGGCACCCCTTTTTTTCTATTGTAGGTAGCAACAGGACAAGGGGCAATGGGATGAAGGTGGAACACAAAAAGTTCCATTTAAACATAAGAAAAAACTATTTCACTGTGAGGATGACAGAGCACTGGAACAGGCTACCCAGAGGGGTTGTGGAGTCTCCTTCCTTGGAGGTCTTCAAGACCCGCCTGGACATGTTCCTATACGATCTGATCTAGATTGACCTGCTTCTGCAGGGGGGTTGGACTAGATGATCTCTAAAGATCCCTTCCAACCCTACCATTCTATGATTCTATGATTTTCTCTGCAGTTGAGACAACAGCCTGTAGGTAGGAAGACAGACTTCCTTCATATTGCTGAAGTTGAGCACCCATTTCCTCCACAGTTTTCCCCCTGCCTTCTTTCCAGGATATGACTGCCAATGAATTGGCATAAGATGATGGTGCACTTTGTAGAAATCTTTACCACATAGATTGTGTGCACTGGATCTCATCTGGGTCTGTTGATGACTGCTCATTATAAATAATTTCCAGCACAGCTAACTCCCTCAGGTACTGGATACCTTTGTCCACTGTGGTCCACTTGCCTGGGTGGCATATGATATCTTCTTTGAAGGGATATCTTTCCTTCACATCTGACAAAAGATGTCTCCAGAGGCTGAGGACTTGTGTCTTTCTTCCAATTGCCTTGTCAATGCTGCCATCCTGGGACAGGGAGCCCAGCTGCCTGGCTTCCCTGCCCTCCAAGTCCTAGCTATTGGCCCCATTTTCCCAGGATTGGAGCAACCAGGTGACAATGTGCTCACCTGGGTGGCAACTGTAATCCTTTCACACTTCTCGCAGTTCGCTCAGGGACAAGGACTGGGTGATTATCTCTGGCTCTGACTCTTCCTCCCGCTCCCGTGATGACCCTGGTTCATCTTCATCCCTCACAAGGCAAACTGATTTTTTTTGTGTGTATTTCTTTTTCTGGACGGGAGCAACTGACACTGGCACAGGTTGATCCTCTGATTCAGAATCAGTGTCTGCTGCTGGAGTCGGGGCAGCAACAGTGTCAGTTGCCTTGGTTTGAATAGCCACAGTTGTTGCTTGGGTGTGTAGCAATGTACCTGAAGGAAAATGGACATGTGACTCACCCAGACTTTGGTTATATGAGACCGTAAGCTATATTAGGCTCAGATGCAGGCCTCAGACTTTAACTATATCAGACAGTGAATAATAGGGCCTGAAGAATATTCAAGGACGAGTTGCTTATTAGAATGTAGATATGAAGGCAGCTGCATGTGGGAAAAACTGTGTAAGCTTAGAACAGAAATGAGATAAAGAAGGAATTAGGTAAAAGAATGTAGAAACTGCTACTATCAAGATACTAACCTAGTTAAGCTTAACAAATCATATTCTGCTATTAGGCACGTGAGCAGAGCATGATAGACTGTGCTTTCCAATCATAATAGAATACATCATGTATTTAGAAAAGAATAACATATATAATGTGATTGAATGCTAAAATAAAGGGCTTCTGCATTGATCATATTGGTCTGATGCATGGTCCGTGAATCCCGTCCCGCGAGGTGGTCCCTGCAAGTGGCGCCCAAATAGGGACCCCAACCAACTTTTTTAAGGTTTATATTGAACTTACTAAATCTTTAAAAGATGAAGAAGAAAAAGAGAGCGGGAGAAAAAATGGGAAAGTCCAGATGGTGACAGACAATCAGAGTCTGGGAGTTGGAGACAAACAACCGGGGAGCGACTCAAGAAGAAAAACGTTGCACAGCGGAACACCTGAAATAGAGGTAAGCGGCTGGGAGGGAGGAGTATGGGAACACAATTAAGTAAATAAGAAGAAGCAGTAGTAAATCTCCTCCAACATATGCTCTCTAAGAGAGGACTTAAATATGACGAACCGGCTTTACGCTGATTCTTGCTGTGGAGTCGGGAAAAAGGAATAATAACTGATGCAGGTACAGCATTTGATCTTGCCAGCTGGGAAAAACTTGGCAGTGCTCTGTGGGAAGAGGTGAGCCTAGGATCACGGGAGGTACAGTGCTTTGCTACCACTTGGCAATTAATGAAAGAGACTCTACAAGAGTTAAAGGCTGAACGCAAAGCTGCCGCTGATACCTTTGCAGCTATAACTTCTGGGGAGAAAAAGGGGAGTGCATTAATGTTTGAGGAGGTTCGCATACCAGGACCGGCAGCCCACGTAGTTGCTGCCGCTCCCTCCACATCATCATTGGCGCCACCGTTATCTTCCCCGCCGGGAGAAATGGAGCGGTCTCCTCCTCCTCCGATCGCACTAAAATCTCCCTCTGATCCTAAAGTTCCATCAGGGGAGTTAAAACTTACCAAGAATAATGACTCTAACGACTCTAATAAATCGATCTTGTGACATACTATTGACAATACAAGTGGGGCATCAGTTACTCCAGATTCTGAATTGCAGTCACCTACTTATTCCTCCTTAACACCACAAAAAACATCAGCAACAGTGTGGGTGCAGGTATCAGGGCCGTCGACCTGGGAGCTGAGCGCGTGTGCCGCTTCCCCTCTGCGCGCCGCCCCCTCCCATCCCCACCCTCCTTGCGGGAAACCGCCGCAAACGAGAGTCTAATGAGGAACAAACAGAGCTTTCAGCCAATGCTTTTGCTGCAGCAGTAAAGCCTTTAGTACAGCAAGGGTGTGAAGGCAGAGGATGAAAGTGTTTTAAATATGGAGAAATTGATCACACTAAAGCTCAGTGTAAAAACAAAGCAAAAGTTTCAAACTCAGCAGAAATAAGAAATAATGGCTTTGCAAGAAATTGTGATCATTGTGGAAAGTTTGGTCACAGGGTAGGAGATTGTCATTTGAGATTTCACAGAGACGACAGGGTGCTGGGAAACTCAATAACCAGCACGACTGCCCCACGCACCACGACACAAATACAAGGTGCCTGGGTTGCCTCTCCTCTGCAACCTCAGGGAGTGCAGGAGTGGACTTGGCAACAGCAATAGACATTACTATAGTAGATAATCAAGTTCATTGTATTCCATCTGAAATGAGAGGCCTGTTAGGGTATGGTTTATGTACTTTGCTACTTGGTCGGTCATCAACATCACGACAAGATATATTTGTATTGCCTGGGGTAATTGGTGCAGTCTTTGAAGGAGTCATTGGTATAATGGTGCAGACCCTATGTCCACCTGTGTTAATTAAAAAAGGGTCTAAAATTTCTCAGCTTATACCATTTAGATCTACGGTGCCAAATAAAGGAGAGAAACATAGAGGAAATGGAGGCTTTGGATGCACAGATGATCCTCAGATCCTGTTTGCAATGGATGTTCATAATTCAAAACCTGAAGATCTGGTATTACTAACTGGTCCAGATCAACAGCAGTTAAAAATACAAATGATCTTGGACACTGGGGCAGATGTTACTATTGTACCAAAGTCTCTTTGGCCTTTGACATGGCCCTTGGACAATAAGGGTGGAGGAACTTTTGGAGTTGGAGGTATCCAATCAACTCAAATCGGTAAATCAGTTATTAGCTTCACAATGTCAGATGGTTCAATTGCTCAGACATGACCATATGTTTTGAATGTTAATGCCCTAGTTGGCTGGGATTTGTTGAATCAACTAGGAATGAGACTGACTAACCAGCATTTTTAGTTGCGGCCATTGGGGTATGGCCAATCCTTAAACTTCAATGGGAAACTGATACTCCTGTTTGGATTGATAAGTGGTCACTAACATCTGAAAAGTTGTCCACAATTCACAGTTTAGTAGAAGAGCAATTAGAAAGGATTGCTTTTTTACCATTCTATTGCATCCTGATGACTGTGAAAAATTTGCCTTTACATTGCCATCTGTGAACAAGCATGAGCCAGCAAGACATTATCACTGCTTCCCCAAGGGATGAAAAACTCGCCAACCATTTGCCAAATATATGTGACTTGGGCGGTGACACTCATCAGGCAGAAACATTCTGATTGGATAATTTACCATTATATGGATGATATCTTTATAGCGGCCCAAAATTTAAATGTGAATGTTGTTTTACCTTATTTACAGTCTGAGTTAAAAAAAATCTGGATTGCAAACTTCTGAGAAAATTCAAAAACAAGCACCATGGTCCTACCTTGGCTGGGTGATTACTGGTGCCCAAATTCGGCCACAGAAAATTCAGATCAAAACAGATATCAAGAACTTAGCAGATATCCAAAAACGAATAGGAGACATACAGTGAGTGCGTTCTCTGTGTGGAATTACTAATGAGGATTTAGAGCCTCTATGGGAAGCAGTACTTATGCAGACGATTCTCGAGCTTTGTCTCAGAAGCAACAACTAGCACTACAATCTATTGAAAATAAGATATCTGGTACCACTGCAAGTCGTTTTACATCACATGTCCCTATAGAGCTCATGTTAATCAATGGGGGAAATGGAAAATATCCCTATGCCCTTACAGCTCAGTGGGTGGAAAGTGAACCTCAACCATGGAAAATTTTGGAATGGATATTTTTAGCTTCTTGATTGTCAAAACCAGTTTTCACTAGATTGGAGGCATTTTGTCTTTTGATGATGAAAGACCGCACCAGAATTATTGAAATTGCTGGCAAAGACCCAGATCGAATTCTGTGTCCTTTAACTCAAGTGTATTTAGACTGGGGATTTTGTCACAGTGAGGATTTGCAGACTGCATTGGAAGGGTTTCAGGGAACTATTTAAAATGTATATTATCCACATAAGTTTTATGCCATTTTGCAGAATCAAATTTTTGAGGAAGTTCCATATCGATAAGAAACTCCAGTTGAAGACCTTACAGTCTTTACAGATGCAAATAAAAATAATCACAAAGCAGCCATAACTTGCCAGGAGTCAGGAAAATGGAATGATCATATACTTGAGGGACAGACTGGAGACTCTTTATACTAGAATAAAAGGCAATTGTATGGGTTTTTTCTACCGGGTCAAACATTCCAATTAACATTGTATCTGATTCTTTGTATGTTGTAGGAATTGTGCGACGCTTGGAGAGAGCTATACTAAAAGAAGTCAGCAATAAGGTTTTGTGGCAATACTTAATAACTTAATAACAGACAACATGTTTATTTTATAATGCATATCAGAAGTCATTCAGGACTACCTGGAGGCTTAACGCTCAGAAATGATCGAGCTGACAGGTTGGTGGCTCCAGCCTGGTCAGGTCCTCCAGTAGATTGTTTTACTCAAGCCCAACAAGCTCATTCCTTTTTTCACCAAAACACTAAAATGCTACACAAACAGTTTCAAATATCTCTTAATGATGCCACTGGTATTGTACAGTCCTGTCCTGACTGCCAGAAAGCAGGAACAGGCATTGGCATTGGAATTAACCCTCGAGGTCTTGAACCACTGCAATTATGGCAGATGGACGTTACTCACATTAATGAATTTGGTCGACTGAAATATGTGCATGTTACTATTGATACTTTTTCTGCTATGATATGGATTACAACCCTGACAGGTGAATCTGCTAAACATGTGATTAAACATTTGAGAGGTTGTTTTGCAGCAATGGGAGTACCTCAATAAATAAAGACAGATAATGGCCCTGGATACATCAGTCAGTGACTTCATCGCTTCTTACAACTCTGGGGAATTTGACATACAATAGGAATTTCACATTCTCCAACAGGTCAGACCATCATTGAAAGGAGTCATCACACGATTAAACAGATGCTTGAAAAACAAAAAAGAGGAGAAACTGGACTATCTCCTCGTGACAGACTACAGAAGGTGATTTATGTACTGAATTTTTTGCAATTGGCAGGAAACAGGGATGAACAGCCTGGACAAGCATGGACATGGACAAGCATGGACGTGGACAAGCATTGAGCTCAGGGAGAGAAAACACAGACTCTAAAATATTGGTTCAATATAAGGACTTGCAAACAGGTCAATGGAAAGGACCTGCAGAAGTACAATTAACAGGATGAGGTTAAATGTGTGTCATTACAGATCAAGGACCACGGTGGATTCCAGCAAAGTGGACTAAGCCATATCAGTTGCGTGATGCAGAACTGAATGGCCAGAAGGACAGTGGAGACGCCTCTGAGGAGAATGCTGGCTGATCCATCCTCAATCCGTTGCCTCAACGAGTGTAAAAAATGTTGGCTGTGATGTTGTGCATTTTGCTGTAGATGTGATGATGAATAGTGGTTTTCTTACAGTGGAAACTTGCTAAAGTGTTTTAAGTGTCAGGAATGGAACTTGGAAGAATATAACATTTTGATATTGACAAATCAGTGAAACATTTAAAAAAAAGTGAAGAAGATTTGTGGTAAGTGGTTTATGTTTTGGACTCATTGGTGAAGGATTTCTTTTTTTTGATCAGGAGTAAAAAATGGATTTTGTTATACTGTTGATACTTCAAATGATTGTGGTAAATGGTTTTAGGCAATTCCAACAATCCAAGCAAAACATGTGGATTACACTGGCCAAAGCAATCAATCAGTCTACAATATTTTTATCAATGGCCACTCCAGATAATCCTTTTTCTACCTGTTTGGTGGGAGTTCCATCAGATGTGGCACAATGGCCTGTACCAAATGCACTAAAAAAAAATCCCTTAGTTAAGGGTAATGGCAAAGTTGACAACTGGGATTCGATCATTTCATGGTTGCCAACAATGACAACAGAACCATAGGAGTTAGAATTATTTGGATCTATAAAGATGGATATTTGTGTTATGTTTAATTTTACCAGCAATACCAAAAAATTAAGACAGAATGTGGATCCCATCCTGAGTGTGTATAAGAACACGACATCTTGGTGCAATTATACTTCACCAAAAAGATCTAGGTCTAGTCTTGTGCCTATACAGTTACCAAAGGGAATTTTTCTGATTTGTGGGGATCGGACATGGCCTGGAACACCCTCGAGATTACAAGGGGGACCATGCAATTTGGGATGACCGACAATTTTGATGCCTAATCACACAATGTTTTGGAAACATCGTCATCCAAAATGATTTGTGCATGCATTTACTAGCGAATGTGATGACCATGTTACCTTTGGTCTCCCTCAGCAATAATAGCAATTAGCATATTTGCTCCAGGTGTAGGAGTATCTGCTTCATTAACTCAGCTATGCAAATTAGGATGCTGGCTTACCAAACAAAGTAATCAAATCTCAATAGCATTAGAAGACTTGATTAGTGATGTAAGTAGTATTAGACATGCAACTTTGCAGAATAGAGCTGCTGTTGATTTTTTGCTTTTAGCCCATGGTCATGGATGTGAGGATCTTGATGGAATGTGCTGCATGAACTTATCAGATCATTCGGAATCGATTCATGCCAGTATACAGAAAATGAGAGACGGAGTGTCCCACTTACAGGTGTCAGATGAGTGGAGATGGTTAGACAATTTGTTATCATCGTGGGGAATACAAGGATGGTTAATGTTGATAGTTAAAATGACCATGTTTATTTTGCTGATCATCATAATCAAATTATTGTTTGTCCCTTTGATTCTGAAATTTGTAACTGCTATGATTGAAAAGACTGTAAAAAGAGTCTGGTCCAAGAAGAAAAAGGGGGTGTTGTAGCAATGTGCCTGAAGGAAAATGGACATGTGGCCCACCCAGACTTAGGTTATATGAGACCGTAAGCTGTATTAGGCTCAGATGCAGGCTCAGACTTTAGCTATATCAAACAGTGAACAATGGGTCTGAAGAATAGTCAAGGATGAGTTGCTTATTAGAATGTAGATATGAAGGCAGTTGTGTGTGGGAAAGAAACTGTGTAAGTTTAGAATAGAAATTAGATAGAAAAGGAATTAGATAAAAGAATGTAGAAACTGCTACTATCAAGATACTAACCTAGTTAAGCTTAACAAATCATATTCTGCTATTAGGCACGTGAGCAGAGCATGATAGACTGTGCTTTCCAATCATAATAGAATACATCATGTATTTAGAAAAGAATAACATATATAATGTGATTGAATGCTAAAATAAAGGTCTTCTGCATTGATCATATTGGTCCAATGCATGGTCCGTGAATCCCGTCCCGCGAGGTGGTCCCTGCAAGGTTGAGGTTCCTAATCTATACGAGTAAAAAACTCTTCAGAAAAAACTGTTCATATTCTCCTGTATGTCAATCCCTCCATAGCTACTCAACCTCATAACAGTATGAAAAACAAATTTTGCAACCCTACCCAAGAAAAACACCATACCTAGAGGACAGAACAATAAAACCACAATGACTGGAACATCCCAAGTGTATTCCAAATTGTCAACAACTATTGCAGTTAACCTGAATGAGTAAGGGAAGATAGAAAAGAGGGAAGAATTACGTCCCTCCATTTTCCCCATGAATTGAGTATCATTATTGTCACTAAATTCTGAGGGGAAATGTTCAAGTTTCAGAAATGACAACCAAGCCATGTACAAGTACTGGCCTAGCTCCATACGCAGTGATACAACCATACCATAAGCCAATATCAACCAGTTTATCAGAATGAGTGCTTTTGTCCCTTTTCCAAAGGCAATAAACAATATCACAGAGAATACATAGTTCATATGAGAAATTATTGGCCAACACCATGCAAGCATTTAAATCAACATTGTGACCAGCAACTTTTTAAACTAATATCAGAAATGTACACAAGAAATTTGTTTTAGCCCACTCTGTCTTATTTCAACCCTGCGGGCCCCATGTTGGGCGCCAAATAATGTTGCGGTTTTGTCCAGCTGGGGACAAAGAGCCATGAGGGTGCTCACTCACTCCTCTCCCTCCCGGCGGAACCGGGAGGGGAACCGGAGAAAAAGGGAAAACCCACATAGGTTGAAATAAGAACAGTTTAATAGAACAACAACAAGAAGAAATAACTTCACGAAAAAACAGTTACAACTGTAAATAAGGGGATATACAAAAGGAATGGTGTGTGCCGCAGTTGCTCACCACCTGGGACCCGACACAACTGCTCCTGACCAGCAGTCGAACCTGCGGTTCTGCAGCTCCCCTCCCAACTAGCTCCCTGCCTATATGCACTGGGCATGGCGTCAGTATGGTATTGAATACCTGTTGACCGGCCTGGGTCAGTTGCCCATGCTGTACTCCTTCCTACTTCCTCATTGAAGTTAACCCTATCCTAGCCCAAACCAGGACAGAAGTCCACTCTGGAGCAAGTTCCTGGCAGGACCTAGGAGTCCATGGAGAGAGGAGCCCACACCAGAGCAGATTTGCTGTCAGGACTTGTGATCCTGTGAGGGACTCATGCAGGAGCAGTCAGTACCTGAAGGACTGTTCTTCCCATGGATGACCCACATTGGGGCAGGGTGTGAGGAGCTGCCCCCATGGGAAGGACCTACGCTGGAACAGTTCATGAGGGACTCTCATGAACTCAAGCAAGTTGCTCAAGCAAGCTTCACATGCTTTCTCTTGGCTCACTGCACATACTGCTAAGTCTCGTAGGAGAAATAAGGTAGAGGGAAGTGCATAGCAGAGTTCAGTGATGTGGTAGTTTGAGCCTGGCTGGATGCCAGGTGCCCATCACGCCACGCTCTATCAACCCCCTCCTCAGCAAGCCAGGGATAGGAGAAAATAAGATGGGAATCTCGTGAGTTGAGATAAAATCAGTTTAATAAGGAAACAACAAAGCCACGCACATGAGAAGCGAAGCAAATCAAATAAAGTTGTTACTCTCTACGTCTCATCAGCAGCAATGTCTGACCACCTTCCAAGAAGCAGGGCTTTGGTACACATAACGGTTGCTTTGGAAGGCCAAAATGCCCCCCCTTCCTGCTCCTTTCCCCGAGTTTATATTGCTGAGCTGACGTCATATGGTATGGAATATCTCCTTGGTCAGCCTGGGTCAGCTGTCCTGGCCATGGCCCCTCCCAAGATCATGCCCACCCACATCTATTGGTGAAGGCAGAAGAAGGAATGCTGGAGGGACAGTCTTGATGCTGTGCGAGCAGTAGCCACAACATTGATGTGCTATCAATACACATTTTTAGCTACCAACAGAAGGCACAGCACTGCAAGAGCTGCTGTGGAAAATCACCATCACCCCAAACCCACTACAATCTCTACTCCTTATTCCATACCATTTATGTCATGCTCAGGAAAATCATCTTAACAACCCATATTCATCCATATACACTTTCAGTACCCCCCACTCTTCAACAAACACCATTCTTGTATTCCATCTTGCATCTAACAGACAACCAACATTCTTGTATTTTCTATTCTCTACAGATGTTCAGTGGAGGAGGTCATAACTTGGGTCTCGTCCATCAAGATGGGTATCCAGGCCAGGAGAAACAATGTGTTCGGTGTTGGAGTGGTTTGTCCACTCATCCAGTTTCTTGCGAAGTTCCCGCCTCATCAACTCAAGTTATTCCTGCTACATTACTTCCTACAACAGACAACTCACATTACAGATTATTTTTCCCCCAAGGTTAAATCTCCTTGAGGCACACATCGAGTTTACCCATCCTTTCTCATTACCCACCAAGTACACCCAGACCCTTGGGCAAAGACAATCCTATGAATGGATTTGCCTTTTCCCATGGGAGGTGCAACCCATACTGCCTTCCCCAGCCGCTTCCCTGGATACACTACAGGGATCTTATCTCCTCCCACAGTATGTAGTGGTTTTGTTTGGGCAGGACCAGGATGGTCAGTTGAACCTCTGCTGTTAACCAGCCAAGTGGCTTCTACTAAATTTATATCCCACTGCTTCCATGCCCCATTGCCCAGTACTTTCAACGTGGTCTTTAATAATCTGTTATATCTTTCAATCCTTCCAGAGGCTTGTGGGTGATAGGGGATGTGGTATATCCATTCAGTGCCGTGTTTCTTTGCCCAGGAGTTTATGAGATTATTTAAAAAATGAGTCCCACTGTCTCATTCAATTCTTTCTGGAGTGCTGTGTTGCCACAAAACTTGCCTTTCAAGGCCTAAAATAGTATTTCGGGCAGTGACATGGTTTACAGGGTTTGTTTCTAACCAACCAGTAGTTGCTTCCACCATGGTGAGTATATAATGCTTGCCTCGGTGTGTTCGCAGTAGTGGTCCAACATAGTCAATTTGCCAGGCCTCATCATATTGAAAACCCAGCCATTGGCCTCTGTTCCAGGGAGACTTGATTCGTGTGGCAGCACGTTTCATATTCGTGAGTGACCTGTGTGATGACCTCCATGGTCAAGTTCACCCCTCGATCATGAGCCCATCTATATGCTCCATCTCTTCCCAGATGTCCTGATGTTTCATGGGCCCATCGAGCTATAAATAGCTCACCTTTACACTCCCAGTCTAGGTCTACCTGAGCTACTTCAATTTTGGCAGCTTTGTCAACCTGTTGGTTGTTCCACTGTTCTTCAGTACCACGGCTTTTGGGCATGTGAGCATCTACATGATGTACCCTCAGAGTCATGTTTTCCCCCGAGCGGCAATGTCTTGCCACGATGCAGCAGCCCAGATGGGTTTACCCCTGCGCTGCCAGTTGGTCTTCTTCCATTGCTGTAGCCATCCCCATAGGCCATTAGCCACCATCCAGGAGTCAGTGTAAAGATAGAGTACTGGTCACTTCTCTTGTTCCGCAATCTCTAGAGCTAGTTTGATGGCTTTCACTTCAGCAAACTGACTTGACTCACCTTCTCCTTCAGTGGCCTCAACAACTTGTCGTGTAGGTCTCCACTGCTGTGATGCACATGGTGATCATGAGAGGGCGCAAATGGACAACACAGTGCAACCAATATGACTGATATGAAGTCGTTTATTGTTCACTTTCTACTTCTATATATGTGGTAGTTTGAGCCTGGCTGGATGCCAGGTGCCCACCACACCGCTTTATCCCCCACCTCCTCAGCAAGCCAGGGAAGGGGAGAAAATAAGATGGGAGTCTCGTGAGTCTCACGATTCCACGTGAAGGCAAATTGTGGCCTGCACTCTGCTGCCAATGGAATTGAGAAGAATGCATTAGCGATGTCAATCGTAGCATACCACTTGGCTGCTTTTGACTCCAGTTCATACTGGAGCTCTAACATGTCTGGTACAGCAGCACTCAGTGGTGGTGTCACTTCGTTCAGGCCACGATAGTCTACTGTTAACCTCCACCCTCCATCAGATTTTTTCACAGGCCATATGGGACTATTAAATGGGGAATGAGTTTTGCTAATTACTCCTTGAGCCTCCAGTTGATGAATCAACTCACGGATGGGAGCCAGAGAATCTCGGTTCGTGCGATATGGCCTCCGGTGCACTGTCCTGGTAGCAATTGGTACCTGTTGCTCTTGAACTTGCAGCAATCCCACAACAAAAGGGTCTTCTGAGAGGCCAGGTAAATTAGAGAGTTGTTTGATTTTCTCTGTATCTACAGTGGCTATACCAAAAGCCCATCGATACCCCTTGGGGTCTTTGAAGTACCCTCTCCTGAGGTAATCTATGCCAAGAATACAAGGGGCCTCTGGACCAGTCACAATGGGGTGTTTTTTCCATTTGTCCCCTGTTAAACTCACTTCAGCCTCTAATACAGATAATTCTTCACATCCCCCTGTCACTCCAGAGATCCAGACAGAATCTGTGCCTCTATACCTTGATGGCATCAATGTACACTGTGCCCCTGTGTCTACTAAGGCTTTATACCTTTGTGGGTTTGATGTGCCAGGCCATCGAACCCACACAGTCCAGTAGATTCGGTCATCCCTTTCCTCCTCCTGGCTGGAGGCAGGGACCCTCTATTTCTGTTCTTCATCAGAGTATTCACTATCTGATCCTTGCAATTGCAGACCTGAAGTCTCCTCATTGGCATTGAAGGAAGTAGTTGCAGTTCTTCTATGTCTTGGAGATTGTTGATTGTCCTCTTTTGTTTTGGCATCCACTCTGCTGACAGCCCTCTTGGGCGGTCCTTTTCTAACAGCTGTCTTCCCCCTTAGTTCACGTACACGCGCTTCCAGCTTAAAAGTGGGTTCACCATCCCACTTCCTCATATCCTCTCCTTGGCCACGCAAAAAGAGCCAGAGTTCATTTCGCGGTGTACTCCTGTGTCTGGGACTTCCTTTTCCCCTGGTCGGGACAGTGGATGACTGAATTCTTGAGGCAGATCTGACAATCAGGCCATCATCCCACACTGATGAGGAGGTGCAGAGGCTCTCTTCATAGTTCTGTAACCAAGAAGATACCCTCTCCACTGTTGGTATGTCCATGTCTGGATGATACACCATTGCCAGGATATTAGAATATGTAGCTGGGGCACTCTGAATCACTTTGCTCAACATGGCCCGTGTACACTGGACATCGTCTGGATCTGTGGAGGCCTCGGCATTATCCACATCACCATAGATGACTTCCAACACAGCTAATTCCCTTAGATATTGGATGCCTTCATCAGCTCTAGTCCACTTTCCTCGGGCATTTACAAGGTCTTCCTTGAATGGGTATCTTGCCCGTACACTTGAGAGGAGTCGTTTCCAGAGACTACAAATTGAGGTCTTCTTTCCAATGCCTCTATCAATTCCCCGGTCCCTAGCAAGAGATCCTAGCTGTTGGGCTTCTCTGCCTTCCAATTGCTGACTGTCAGCCCCGTTATCCCAACATCGGAGCAGCCAGGCACCAATCCGCTCACCTGGCTGGCGACTGTAATCTTTTTGCATATCTCTAAGTTCTGTTGAGGTGAGGGACCGTGTAGTTTCCATTTCCTTTTCGATTTCTTTCACTTCTCCTGATCTCCTTACCGAAGGACCAGTTTCTTCTTCTAGCCTTTCCTCTTCCTCCTCTTCTGCCCTTACTAATCGATGATATGGACTTGACCTCCTTATCCACTGCTTCTTTTTCACTACTGGGGCAACCACTGTGGTTGTTGTTTGGTTCCCTGACTCAACCATGGTAGTCTCAGGTATAGTTTGAATTTCCACCTCGGCCATAGTTCTCTGAGAGGGCTGGACTGCGACTGACTCAACTATGTTGGTCTCAGGTACCGTTTGAGTTTCCATTTCAATCATAGTTCTCTGAGAGGACTGGAATGCAGCTTGGTAGGCAGAGACTAGGCCCCAGTATAGTGCCTGAACCTGATGGGCCTCATTGGGGTAGGCAAGACATCCTTCTATCAGGTGGCGTGCCAGTAAAGCAGGGTTTTTTATCTGTTCAGATGTAAAATCCCAGGTTACAGGAGGTGATAACCGTCCTAGGAATTTGCCTAAATTCATCCACATACCCTGCCACCCAGGGACTGGCCGCTTCAGGGGGCATTTTAACATGTTTCCATCGCAAATTTGTACTCTCTGATACCCAGATGACTCCAGATTCCACAAGATATATAATATACCAACCATGTTAATTAGTAATATTAAAACTCTCGTATAAGAGTGACTAAGGACCTGGGAAGTCTGTGTAACAAAATTGTCTAGATCAGTCCGAGCTGAGGAGAAAGAGGTGCTTTGCCCCATGGCCTCCACAAGGTAGCTCCCACAGCACACTAAATTCATCAGTAACAGAATGAGACTTGCTATTATTATTTGGGCCATCATGTTCCCAGGCCCTTTCATCCTTTTCACAAAATTATATAGCCAGCTTAGCAAAGCTATTAAGGTTAAAGCACAGCAGATAGTCAATGTTAGTAGCATCGTGTTCCCAAACATTAGAAAGTGTAAGATAAGCTGCATAACAGCAAGGCTCTGTGACCAGCACAGGAACTTTGCACTCATTGGCTTACTGTAATTGCAATGGAGTTAATGTATAACTGCTATTATCTCGCCCCACGTTGGGCGCCAAAAGGGCTGTGGTAGTTTGAGCCTGGCTGGATGCCAGGTGCCCACCACACCGCTTTATCCTCCACCTCCTCAGCAAGCCAGGGAAGGGGAGAAAATAAGATGGGAGTCTCGTGGGTTGAGATAAAAGCAGTTTAATAAATAAGCAGCAAAGCCGCGCACAGGGGAAGCAAAGCAAAAGCAGATAAAGCTGTTACTCTCTACTTCCCATCAACAGCGATGTCCGGCCACCTCCCGAGAAGCAGGGCTTCAGTACGCGTAGCGGTTGCTTTGGGAAGGCCAGAAATGAATCTCGCCTCCCCTTCCTGCTCCTCTCCCCCAGTTTATATTACTGAGCTGATGTCATATGGTATGGAATATCTCCTTGGTCAGCCTGGGTCAGCTGTCCTGGCCATAGTCCCTTCCAAGATCATGCCCACTCACAGCTATTGGTGAAGGTGGGGGAAGGAATGCTGGAGGGACAGCCCTGATGTTGTGCAAGCGGTAGTCATAATATTGATATCAACAGTAAGCACAGCACTGCAGGAGCTGCTGTGGAAAATCACTACCATCCCAGACCCACTACAATATATATGATTGTTAGTCATGTACACGTGATCATGCAAAGCTTAATTGGCTGCTCTATCTTGTTCACATGCTGTGCATGCAGCACTTGCTCTTTAATAATTGGCTAAGCTACATTGTTCATGCATCGCTCTTGCTGCTTCTTGCATCCTATTTTTGTGCCTCAGTTCTTCATCTTATCACTTATTTCTCAGGGCTGTTCACTCCTTTCTCAAGGCTGTTTATCTGTGCACAAGGGGAGCGTTGTGCCTAAAGGCTAAATCTGCCCATAGCCAAATTCTTTTCCACAATTCCCCCCTTTTTGTTTTTCTACAAGAAAAACTGCGCTGACCATCTTCTGCAGGGCCCTTTGCAAGAAAGAGAGCAAACACGGAATTACTAGTAAAAACACAGGTAAAAACTCCCAAGATTAACAAATCCATCTTGATTAACGATAACACCCATCCAGAAAATCCCCATCCGTTAAGTAGTCCATCTAGTAAAAAAAAGTCTGGTATTTATCTTTAATTTTCTCGTTTGTTCTTTTAATACTTGAATGCTTTTGTGTATAGATTCAGAGTGGTCTGATAGGTTCAAGCAGCACATTGCCTCAAAATCTTCACATCCATGACCATGAGCTAACAGCAAAAATCAATTTTGTTCTACAAAGTTACATGTCTGATGCTATATACTTTGCTAAGCAAGCCATCTAAAGCCATTGAGATTTGATTGCCTTGTTTGCTAAGCCAGTATCCTAATTTGCGCAATGAAGCGGCTACTCCCATATTTGGAGCAAATAAGCTAGTTGCTATCACTTCCTAAACTAAACTGAAGTTAAACATAACACAAAAATCCATTTTTATAGATCCCAATAATTCTATTTTCCATGGCTCTTATGATCATCTTTAGTAATTGTAGAATGATTGGTTGCGTTGGCAAGCATAATCCATAAGTTTTGTTTATGCTGTTGAAATTGCCTAAAATCATTTACCCCAATCATTATCACTAGTATGACATAACTCATTTTTACTCCTGATCAAAAAATCCTTCACCAATTAGTCGAAACACAAACTGTTTTTCCTTTTGTTTCCTCTTTCTCCTCTGTCTTCTTTTTTTTCCTTTTTCCACCCATCTTACTTTTATGTTCTCCCAATCCCAATTTCTTACTGTCCACAACCGAGGGATTTTTATCTCTTTCCCATACTCAATCTCTACTATCTGTTTAAATGTTTCACTGACTTGTCAATGTCAAAATGTTATATTTTTCCAAGTTCTGTTCCTGACACCTAAACCACCTTTTAAATTTTCCAATGTAACAAAACCACCATTCGGCATCATATTTACAACAAAATGCGTGACACCATGGCCAACAGTTTTTACACTCACTGAGGCAACGGATTGAGGATGGGTCAATTGGCATTCTCTTCAGAGGCGTTGTCTCCACTGTCCTTGTGGCCATTCAGTTTTTTATCACGTGGTTGATATGGCTTGATCAACTTTGCTGGAATCCACCGTGGACCTTGATCTGTAATAACACAAACATAATCCCTTCCCCATGTTAATAGATCCGTTGATCCTTGCCATTCTCCTGTAATGGGGTTCTTATACTATATCTTTGGTTTATTTGTAAAGTCCAAATCTTGTTTCATCTGAGAAAAATGTGTTAATGCTAGTGGTTCATTTCGGTTTGCTACTATACTTAAAAGATTCATTGTATAAATAACTTTCATTAATCTATCCTGAGGGCTTATCCCATCTTCCCCTGTTTTTTGTTTTTCCAGCAGTCCCTTAAGAGTTTGATGTGTGCGTTCGATAATGGCCTGTCCAGTAGAATTACATGGGATCCCAGTAACATGCCTGACACCCCACAAATTAAAAAATTTTTGTGTCCTGTTGACAATATAGCCAGAGTCATTGTCAGTTTTTATTTCTTGTGGGACACCGGGGACTGCAATGCAACTCTTCCAGTGCATTATAAGATCTCCAGCACTGTTGCTCATTAAAGCTGTAGCACATACCATAGCCAAATAGGTATCAATGGTAACATGTATTCGTCTAAGGCGTCCAAAAGGAGCATAATGTGTGACATCGGATTGCCATATTCCTAATGGCACCAGACCTCTAGGAATGACTCCTACCCCTAATCCAATTTGATTTTGACATGCAGGGCCAACATTGTTTTGCCAACATTTTTAAACGGCGGTAAACAAAGCAGAGGCAAGGCTCGTTTATTCACGGCTGTGCGGCCGATTGAGGTAATCCGGGGGTTCCTGGAGCACCCTTTTATAAACTTAAATTACAACCCTCACTTGACTCAAATTCTTTTATACTTCTAAGCTATTTCTATTCCACGATCTGTTACTTTAAAATAGGTATTACAGCCCCACCAATTATCTTACACCTTTCTGACGATCACAATTTAAACATTAAACTCTAATATTTTTTTGATTCTATGATATTATTACAACAGTCCAGACATATATACCTATGAGGACTACGGGGTTCTTTCTCAAAAACTGTTGCAAAAATTTTCCTGGTTTGCAAAAAAAAAAAAATCAAAAGATACAGAACAAGAGAAACCATAACAATATGTACTTTTATTTACTTATTATTTATTTTTTTCAGCAAGTTTCTCTGCTTTGAGGTTAATGCCTCAGAACACACAGCAAGAAAACTCAACACCGCCTAGGATAAGTTTATGACATTTAATTCTAAGGATTTCTATTTCAGCCCCTAGGATTTTGGCCAAGAAAGCCCTTGTTTGGCAATGGAGTTTACAGTCACTAATTTAGATTGTGCCAAATCTGTTGGAAATTTCAAAAACAGACAAAGGAACAGAGTGTGCCAACATTTTGCTGTGTATTAGATAAAGATTCATTAGGATCCTCAGTGGTAATGTTGTCCTTTTTACCTTCTTTTGAGAAATGAGGACTCATCTCCTTTTGTTTTGCTACTTATCATGCGACCTATAACTGGAGTCATTCAGTTTCTCTGGAATAGGAAGTCTCTAAGAGAGGCAGAATAATATTTTACTTGCCAGTTGCAGCTTTGGTTTATATGTTTGATTGTAAACAAGTAAACATTTTCTTTGCAGAAAGACATTGAAGTTCAATGAGTTAGTGAAGGAAAGAAGTTTAGTATGCATTATGTGCTGCTTTTGTTTCTTCCCAGGGACACACTTACAGAAAATGTGAACTAAGTATTTCATGGCAACATTGACATCTGCATTTTTTTTTCCTCCTTATATGCTAAAAATCCACTCCAATGTAAATATTAGATCAAGACTGATCACAGGCCTTCCTGACAAATCTCGGGTGATGCTGGTGCTGGCTGTTCCCATGCCATCAGTCCTGTCACAGACTGACTGTATTGGAGAGGTCAGCTCTGCCATGACACACACATCTAGTTGCCATCGTGTGGGATTATAAAAGAAGGCAGAATAAACCCAGATCCCTCAAGGTATTTTGACATCTACCTGACACTGACTGTGAAGAGAGCTGGGCAACTGTGACAGTGACGGAGATCACCATACAATCCCTGCCCTACTGCATCATCAGAAAATCTTATGATACAGCCCAGAGGTTTGCAGTTTGTAGCCTCCTTCACCACCACTCTCACCCCCAACTGCAATTCATCAAGTCTCTTGATACATCTGAGGCATCTATAAATATTTATGGTTGCAGGCTGACACAACTTTCTCAAAGTCACAGAGGACTTGCATCATGGAACAGAAAGCTCATTTTGCATCATGAGATCATTCTTCTTTGTTAAACAGGGGTGCCCAGTAGCTGCCTCTGCTGGGGACTATGGCTCTGCAGCAGCCCCTCAACAGCCAGTCCTGCCCTTGATGTGAGGGAACCTGTCCCCACCGCTGAACTGGTGCCTACCTGCTCCTGCATCTTCAACATTGACTGTGCAGACTGAGCATCAAATCCCTGCCAGGGCTGTTCTTCCTGGCTCAGACAAGAGAATAATAAAGAATTTCAAATGCTTTTAAGGCACATTGACTTTCAAAACTGGTAGCTGCAGCAATTTCCCATTTATTTATTTATTTGTTTGATGTAGCACTTGTGTGTATGAAATGTTTTCTTTTCTCCCTTTCTGGCAAGAGATTGCAGGGTAAATTAGTAATATATTATTAATAAGAAGCTTTTTGTATAGTTAAAGAAAACAAACAAGCAAACAAAAAACCCCAAAATTCAGACAGTGAATTAAAGTGAATTAGGAAATGTATGAATTGAAGTGACAATCTTTGTCCTGTCAGAAATGTATAGCTGAAGAGGGGGTCATGAAAAAGACAAGTCACTGAGATATTTTGCCTGTACAGAGAGATGGAAAATGTCTTCCACAACACTTCTCATCCTTCCTGTAGAAAGGAGTGATGTGCTCTTGCTGTCTATCTCAATATGGAAGGAAGTTGACTCCACTAAGTCATGGCTGAACGTTCAAGGGAGTGCCTGATTGTAGACACCTTCTTTGCTTATTTAAGTACTCCAAAATTGAAGTCTCCATTTCAAGGAGTGCCGCATACTTAAATGGGGACAAGGCATAGACTTGAACAAAACTAATTTCAAGACAAATTTTGAAAGTCTGGCATGAAAAAAAAGAGACCCTTTCTATTCACCCTATAGTTGAGCAGCCCATTTTTTTTATGTCTTTATTTGAATATCTTTAGAGAAATATCTTCTTTGACAGTGAAAATTAAAATGAAAGTTAAGAAAAAAAAATCTAAGTCTTGCTCCCACTCTTTTGTTTAATAGAAGTAGTTTGGGGAAAATTTCTAATGAATCCTATCCAACCATAAAATCATGTAGAAAATGAATCGTATCTGACAATAAAATAAAAGTGAATCAAATTACAAGGTTCCTATATTCACAGAACAAATTAATTTCATGTTTGGAATACTAATTGTTCACTGTAGGGCCTGCAACTATTTATTGTCACTGCTTCATTTGTTGCCAGAAGAACTTTTGCACATGAAGAATGGTATGGCTTTGGCTGTGGCATCAAAGGGAAAGGAAAGGAATCAAGTCCTCAAAGCAGAATGGGGAGCTTCTTTTGTGCCCCCCCCCCCCCCCCCCCCCCCATTCCCTGGGAGAGTTTGCAAAAAGGTTTTTGAAGGCAAAATTATTTTTCCTTTGAAGTTGGAGGCAGAAGGAAAGTAAACTTTGATGACAGTTGTAATTGGCCCTCAAGGACACCATTTAACACACAATCCTCAAAATCCTCATGAAAGGCAGAGGACGTAGATGTGACCAGTGAGCCCTGTATCTCAGAGGAGACTGGCTGTCTTCCCACAGAAAGTGTACCGTGAAGATCTTAGAGGTAGCTATCATTTGACATGGCTTCAAGCACCATTTGGTCTTTGGTGCCTGGAAGAAAGTTGCAGAGACACAGGTAGTTCAAAGAATACACCATGAGAGAAAAAATCTGTTCATACCACACTGGCTTACAGTAATAAAATACAAATAAATAGAATACTTTCCCTAAAATCAGGAAGATTTTTAAAAACACACAGTAAAAGACTGTGAAAGTTGTGTATATATAAAGTTAAAAAAATATTTTTAATAAAAAAAACGCAAACTAGTAAAACAGCTTGAAGAAGTGATACTTCAGTGGGGAAGACCGAATGCTCAATTCCGTGATGAGTTACATTAATACAACTGTTCCTAGGAGAGAGAAATGAGATGTTATTTTACTCAATAGAGAGCTTAGAGCAATTGTTTTTCCTGAAGAAAGTTAATTTTGAAATGCAAGGCTTCTTTTGAGCTGCCAATGGCTCCATCTTC
Source organism: Colius striatus (assembly GCF_028858725.1). Taxonomy (NCBI): domain Eukaryota; kingdom Metazoa; phylum Chordata; class Aves; order Coliiformes; family Coliidae; genus Colius; species Colius striatus. The sequence continues at coordinate 27,946,920 of NC_084789.1, read as the reverse complement.
TAAAAATTCATGTATGTGACTGACAGGGAGGTCTAAGGGACTGCTTTTGCAAGACACCAAAGCCACCTGATATTTTACAAAAAGGAAATCACTCCGCTCCTCAATTAACATGTCACTTTTTACGCAGCTTAAGTTTCAGTTCTCCTGGGACCTCTGCAGCTTCCCACTGATCCTGAGAAATTGGTCCTTAAATAAGACTTTCCAGGTTTTTATCAAGACTTTGTCCCCAGCATTAATCGTGTGGATAGCAATATCTAAGGGTGGTCTCTGTACCACCATCCCCTTTTCCTTAATTAATTCTGTCTTTTCAACATTTCAATAATATATTCCTGCAAATCTTCTATGCTAGGGTGTTCCTGAGGGATCTCTAAATCATAAGGCATCCCATACAACATTTCAAATGGAGAAGCCCCCATGTCTCTCCTTGGTTATGTCTTTATGTTGTGTCTTTCTGGAACTTTGGGGATGCCACGAGGTATTGGCTCCCCATACTGGTGGTTTCTATTTCTAATTTCTGCCTTTTGTTGTAATACCCCCCGAATGTTATGGGGAGAAAACACCTTTAACTCCCCTCCAAAGGTAACAAATAAAAGGTTTTCTAACATCAGGCAGGCTAAGCACAGGAGCATTAATCAAACCCACTTTTTAATTCTCAAAGTCTCTTTCATCTTCTTCAGTCCACTTAACTAATTCATCTCGAGTTAATTACTGGTACAAAAATTTTACCTTCTTACTAAAATTTTCAATCCATTGTCTGCAATATCCCAACAGACCTAAAAGCTGTCTAACTTGTCTCTTACTCTTTGGAGCTTGTAGGGACAGTATCCCATTTACTCGATCTGGATCAAGTTTCTTACTTCCCTTTATAAGCCAGTGTCCCAAATATTTTACCTTTTCTTCAGCAAACAGTAATTTACATTTAGACACTTACAATCCTTGTAAACTCAGGAAATTAAGCAATTTAATACTTTCTTGTCTAACAGCTTCTTCGTCTCTCCCCGCTAATAATAAATTGTCCACATATTGAACTAAAATAACTTCTTTGCCTAACTCATAATTTCTCAAGATCTGTTCTAGTGCTTGTCCAAAAGGATTGGGGGATTCTGTAAATCCCTGTGGTAATACAGTCCATCTCACCTGTTGTTTTCTATGGGTGTCAGGATCTTCCCATTCAAAAGCAAAATAATCCCTGCACTCTTCTTTCAGGGGACATACCCAAAAGGCATCCTTAAGGTCTGTCACACTATACCACTGGTACTCTGGACTCAATTGACTCAATAAGGTGTGCAGGTTAGCTACCAGAGGGAACCTAGTAATAGTTCTCTTGTTTATCTCCTGGAGGTCATGTACTAATCCTTAAGTCCCATCAGATTTCTTTACTGGTAATATGGGAGTATTGTAAGGGGACATACAGGGCTCAAGTCGTCCCTTAGATATTAGTCTTTCTATTTCTGGTTTTAATCCTTGTCTACCTTCTTGTGACAAGGGGTACTGCTTTACCCTTACCGGCAGCCCAGGGTTTTTCCTAAGTCAATCTCCAGAACTAACAAAAAGGATCCTACAGCATATTTTTGCTGCTTCAGATTCTATCAGTACCTCCTTCACAAGAGGTACTTTAAACATTTCCCCTTTTGCCCCTACTACTTGTATTTTCTCTGAAGATATCTTACACCCCTGGGGCAATCGCTGGATTGTAGATCTCTCAGCCCCAGAGTGCACTAAAAATTCTACTTCCTGATGCTGAGGACCTGATGTTTTATCAAGGGCTCGATTCCTCCTGTGGTCCTCAGCAAATAGAGCCCCTGACCCCCCTATTCTTCCTTAAACATCTGTTCATCCTGGAATCTCCTTCTACAATTCCTTTTTAGGTGTCCCTTCTGTTTACAATAAAAACATTCCATCGTCCTTTGATTCCTTTTTTCTGATGAATGCACCTGTCTCCCAGGCTTTTATTTCCCTTTCTCATTGCCTTGGACTACTACCAGAGTCCCTTTCTGTCCCTCCCGAACGGCCGCCACTAAAAGTCTAGTTTGCTTTCTCTCGGCTTCCTCCTCTCTCCTCACATAATCTCTCAAGCCAATCAGTCGGGGTTTTGTCTTTTCTCTGTCTCTCATTGAATGCTTTGTTAATATTCTGTCCTCGGGAAACAGACTCTGTGATTCCCTGGACAACGATGGCTCGGAGGTCTGCCATATGGGCTCTGTGCTCTGTCATCTGATTATTCCAATTGGGCCTTTGCCTGGTCCTGTTCATCCCAGATTCTCATTCCTGCTCTTCGAATAATTTCCCTTTCCTCCATTGTGAAGAATATACCTAAAAACGATTGGAGTTCATCCCAGTTATAGAGATTTGGCCCTAAGAACTGATCTAATTTCTCAGACACACCCAGAGGATCCTCTAACAAACTCCCCATCTCCTTTTTTAATTCTCTCACATCCCCGGTATTCAGGGGCACAGCTATATAACCAACCCCTGGTCCTCCTATCTGAGCTCCTGCTCCTGCATTCACAACGGGGACTTCCCTCAAGGGGAATAACCCCTCCTCAGCCCTTCCCTCTTGAGTCCTACTCCTCGTCAAGGGGCCCGTAGGTTTCAGTTCTAACTCAGAGTTTTGGTCACGATGCTCTACTTCTGGAGGGATGAGACTCACCCCTGCCTCGGGCAGGGGGGGAGGTGGAAGAGGTAAAATTGGAGGACCAGGCTCAATAGTTGGTGGAACATATGGGGGTGGCCAAATCTCCTCTTTGGGTGGACTCTTAGCTTTCTTTTCCTTAAGAGCGAACAAGGATACCTTATCAGAAGGTTGGGGTATCCAGAGACTCGCATATTCAATTTCCTCTTGGGTAACGGTCTTCTTATCATTTACCCACAAATTGAGGTCTGCCCATAACCAGTCCTCAAAAGACCAAAATATGGGCCAGATAATATGAGGATTTCCTAATGACTTCCCCCCCCCCCAAACTTCCATACAGTAATGTACCATCTTTTCCTTACTCTTTTGTCTTATACGGGGAGAATCATTCCAAAATTTTATCATCATCCCCAGAGGACTTTCTGGGGGAATATCCAGCAGACTATCCTTATGGCCACCCATGGGATCAGAGGGCTTGCTCTTCCTCTGTCCTATCTTCCAGAGTGCCCTTGACTTGTTCTCACAATCGTTCCCCTCAGTCATGACCCACATCCTCGCAGGCAATGGGAACTGCACTACTGGAGGGTCCACACTCGCTTGGTCTCCTTGAGACCTCTCAGTCACTCTCACTCTAGGATACCCACCCTGACCAAACGGAACCACACAAATACTTACTCAATCCAGAGTCTTCATTCGGATCTTCGTGCACAAAAATTATGGGGTACTGCAGGTTTATTTGCTTATTTGCCAAATTTTGAGGGGGTTCGGAATACAGAGTTTGGCAAGGGAATTTCCCACACCAGGGCCATCTGCAGATGGGGCGCCCCCCTAGTCCAGGAATCCAATACCAAATCTACCTGTATCTGAGTCATGGCACCAAATTGTCTTCTTCTGCCTCCTGGTGGTCGTAGGGTGATCACTGGGATGAGGTCAGTAGTCTTCCTCTAGTGGCCCACTCATGAACTCTTTTCTTGGCTTTTATCAACTCATGTGCAACCTATTGTACCTCCTATAAGCATCTTAGCCAACTGCACCTGTTCACATTGTAGAAACTTTATGGTTAAAGTTTTACAAGACTTTTACAATGACTTTAAACGGTTCCTTGCACAACTATTCTTTCATGATTTAACAAACATGACCTTTTCCATTACACTATCAAGCTGTAGTCCCCAAGGAAGGATCCATTGTCAAAGTACCCAAAGCCTTCCCACTGGCACCAGCCTCTCAGCCAGGAGTTCACTTGGTTGATTTTTCCATTACAAACTCCTCCTTTATCTCCAGTGAACAGGATAGAGGAGAAAATAATTTGAGCCCCTATACCTTTTACCTGCTCCCCCAAGGATTTAAAATCCATCTGAATCCTGGAGATGTCATGCTTCATGACATCATTCGTACCTACATGGAACACAAGTAGGGGGTAGTAGCCTGCATCCCTGACGAGTCGTGGCACTCTCTCAGCCACATCCCTGATCTTGGCCCCAGGCAGGCAGCACAACTCTCTTGACTCCCTACCTGCTCCACAGATGGGTCTCTCAGTGCCCCTTAGCAGCGAGTCACCCACAACAAGCACCTGTTACCTCTTCCTGCGATGTCCATTACCTACTGCAGGTGGAGCAGCTGATGGGTTGTTTAGTGGGTTTTCCCTTTTGGAGCTTGCTCGTCAAAGTCCCGTGTTGCCAGTGCCTCATACTTATTTGTACTGGAAGGAGGGCTTTGAAGACAAGCCTTTGCCTTTCTTTTTTTTGTAACCAGGGTCCATGACTTATTGGGTTCACTGGAGGCTTGCACCTGATTGTGGAAGTCTCCATCTATCTCCACTTCTTCCCCTCTAATACTACAGAGCCTACTCACAGTTTCCTGCAGCTCTTTTACCAGGCGCTGCAGTTCCTGAACTTGAGGGCACCTATGACACATTTTTGCCTCAGAGACATAGGTCCCTAAGCAGTCTAAACACTCCCTGCATTCCACCTGGACTGAAGTGTCTCTACTAACTGGCTCTGTCTGGGTGGATGCATTGACCTTCACCTGGGTTTTGTCCACCTGAGCCCTGGCTTTAGTCCTTAGTCGAATGCTCACCATTTTGCTAGGTTGAAGCTGAAGCTGGGGCACTTCTCTGACTTCTGTTTCTCTATGTGGGCTGTGAGGTTGTTCCCTGCCCATCCTCCCTGCTCGAACTGCGACGCAAACTGCTGCACCACTCCTGCCTGCCGCATCACTCCCTGTTTGCTGGCCCTGTTCGCCGTGCTCCTGGTCGCTCGCGCTCCCTGGGGGACGATTAAATCCCCCACGGTTGCTGCAGCTCCGTGTCCCGGCAAGAGCATCCCCTTCACGAGAGCTGCCTGGTCCTGGGGGTTCTCCTCGCTTATCCTCCACTCCAGGCCCGTAGAACCGAGACCTGGATGTGAAAGCCAGTGTTTCAGGCACCCCGTGGGTGTTGGAGGAAAAGGCAAAAGGAAAGAGGTCTATAAGGAGACAGAGAATACCCCTGAAGATTATGACTGCTGCCGAGAAGATCATAATCCTCACTGCTCTAAGCAACAGAGTAGGTCCAAGAGGCAGAGGCGTACTAGGAGTGGGGTATAGAGTCCCTCAAAGCCTCAAATTTGGAATCCTAAGATCCCAAGCCTACCTCTAAGAAGGGCAAAAGCATTGCACCTAAAAGAATGTGGGGTGAAAAACTAAGAAGGAAAGTACCATTTTATTCGATAAAGGCCCCACCCATTATCCGGGGATAGTATGTTGTTATCTGGCTGATGGGGTGGTTAACTATCCTAGTACATGCAGATTAAGAGAATCATAACCCAGCAGTGAATATTGTATTCAGGTAACCATTGTTCCACGCATTTTATATCACCCTGAAGAGTTTGTCTATAATCATTGGAATACTGGGGTGCTCCGGCACAAGCCGGAGCCTTTCACAGCCCTAACTATAACTACCTTGATGGCAATTGGGGCAGCAGGAGCAGAGACCGGGATTACATCTCTAGTGTAGCAAAATCAGAAATTCCAAGCTTTACAGGCAACTGTAGATGAGGACCTGATAAAAACAGAACAATCCATTTCGGCCCTAGAGAAGTCTTTGAGATCACTCTCAGAAGTAGCTTTACAAAATTGCCAAGGATTGGATCTGCTGTTTTTACAACAAGGGGGACTGTGTGCAGCCCTAGGGGAAGAATGCTGTTTTTATGCAGATCATACCGATATAGTGAGAGACACGACGACAAAATTAAGGGAGGGCTTGGAGAAACGAAAACGAGAAAGGGAACAGCAACAAGTCTGGTATGAGTCATGGTTCAACTATTCCCCTTGGCTCACGAAACGTTATTGTCAGCTATAGCTGGGCCCGTCATTCTACTGGTATTAGCGCTGACAATTGGGCCTTGTGTATTCAATAAGGTAAGTGAGATTGTAAAAACCAGGCTAGAAGCAGCCCACTTAATGTTGGTTAGGAAGCAATGCAAGCAGTTAGCCAACGGAGAGGATGAAATAAGTGAAACACCTATTTTCAAAATGGCTAAAGATGTTATTAGGAGATTTGATGAACGAAATGAGGAAAAGAAAAAGGGGGATTGTAATGGAAAAGGTCATGTTCGTTAATCAAATCATGAAAGGATAGTTGTGCAAGGAACCATTTAAAGTCATTGTAAAAGTCTTGTAAAACTTTAACCATAAAGTTTCTACAATGTGAACAGGTGCAGTTGGCTAAGGTGCTTATAGGAGGTACAATAGGTTGCGCATGAGCTGATAAGAGCCAAGAGAAGAGTTCATGAGCGGGCCACTAGAGGAAGACTACTGACTTCATCCCAGCGACCACCCTATGACCACCAGGAGGCAGAAGAAGACCCCCTAGTAACAAGACGGGCACATGCGCAGAGTACACCAGGGAGCACCCGACCGATAAGGACTGTATAAAAGGACTGTGATACAGGGGAAGGTCACGAGCGGTTGGTGGAGCAGACTCTCCTGGCCGCCCAGGGCTGTTTTGCTTATTTGCCACTTGCTTAATAAATTTGATCTATGAGTCACTTAAATTGTCTAGTGAACTTTATCACAGCAATTTATAACAATGGGCAGTTTCAGCTGTTGTGATAAACATTCAAGAAGCCCAGAAATTTACCCTGGGTTAGAACATAACGGTGCTGGTGTCTCACACAGCATCCACGGTTTTAAGAAGCAAAAGGGGGACATTGGCTTTCTCCCCAAAGCTTCCTAAAATATGAAGTCATAATAGTGGAACAGAATGATATAGAGATTATGATCACTAACATTGTCAATCCAGATCTTCATTCCTTAGCAGAAACTCAGGGGAACCAGTACACCATGATTGCTTGGAGACCATTGAAACAGTATATTCAATTGACTGGACCTGAAGGAGAATCCTCTGGACAATGTGGAAAATTGGCTTACAGATGGGAGCAGCTATGTCCTACAGGGGAGAAGATATGCTGGGTATGCAGTTACGACCAGTCAAGAGGTAATAGAATCGGAATCACTACCTACAGGAACCTCTGAACAAAAGGCAAAAATAATTGCCCTTACTCATGCTTTGGAGTTAGCACGAGGCAAAGCTATTGACATTTATATGGACTTGAAGTACGCCTTTGGAGTTGTCCATGCTCATGGAGAAATTTGAAAAGAAAGAAGACTTTTGACCTCTCAAGGGAAGCACGTTAAACATGCTGAAGAAATTTTAAAACTACTTGATGCCATTAAACTTCCTGAGAAGGTGACTATTATGCATATCAGGCAACACCAAAAAGTAAGCTCAGAGTTGGAAAAAGGAAATGAGCTGGCAGACAGAGAGGAAAAAAGACTGCAAAAGGAGAGGTAAGGTTTGAGGGAGCTTTGATTCCAGATGGACAAATCTCCCTGGAAGGTAAGCCAAATTATACTAAAGAGAAAAAGAAATTGATCACAGATCTAGAAGGAACATATAATGAGGAAGGATGGGCCCTACCCCACAAAGAAAAATTAATCATTCTCACTTACTTACTATGGCCTTTATTGAGGGAAGAACACAAAAAAGGACACTGAGGGGGGGAAGCAAAGCTCTTCACAGACATCTGATCAGGCAAATTATAGCCAGGAACTTATACAGTACTGTAAAACAAGTAATTCGACAATGCGATCTTTGCCTCCAAACTAATCCAAAGAACACTTCTAAACTGGAGATGGGTCAAATTGACAGAGGAAATGGGCCTGGACAGCAATGGCAAATTGATTTTTCAGAACTCCCAAGAAAAGGGGGTGATAACCGATACCTTTCATGTTGGCCAGAGGCATTTCCCACAAAGATGACAAAGGCCTGAGAAGTGACAAGAGTTATGGAATAAATTAACTTTATGGTTACCTAATTTTGCTGGATTGAAACAGCTTTTTGTGATAATAATTCTGATAATAATTATCATTGTGCTATTTGACATTTGTATCAGATGATTCTTCTGGTGTTGGCAGAGCACCAGAGACGCGTACTCAAAGTGGAAGGAACACCAGCTAAGACAAGCTTGAATCAAATAAGTACTTTAGTAAAATGCTTGATAAGGAATCACTGTATTAATAGTAAAAGAATTTCCTAACTTTAGAGGAAAGGGTGGATTGATGTGGAGCTTTATACTAACATGTACTAATAAACTTTATACTAATCTATTGCAGTAGTATAAAGTTTGTTAAAGCTTCTATTTCAGACAGACAAAACTATCTGCACATACAAGCTGTAAAAAGGTAAAAAATTAATCTTGCCTCTTCCTGCTCCTCTTCCCTAGTTTATATTGCTGAGCGGACGTTATATGGTATGGAATATCTCCTTGGTCAGCCTGGGTCAGCTGTCCTGGCCATGGTCCCTACCAAGACTGTGCCCACTCACAGCTCTTGCTGAAGGTGGGGGAAGGAAGGCTGGAGGGACAGCCCTAATACTGTGCGAACAGTACTCACAACATTGATATGCTATCAACACCAACAGTAAGCACAGCACTGCAAGAGCTGCTGTGGAAAATCACCACCACCCCAGACCCAACATTCTTGTATCTTTCATCCTCTGCAGATGTGTCTTGGTTTGAGCCAGGATAGAGTTAATTCCCGTGAGGAACCAGGAAAGGGTACAGTCTGAACAGCTGACCCAGGCTGGCCAGCAGGTATTCGATACCATCCTAACGTCATGCCCAGTATATAGGTGGAGGCTAGCCAGAAGAAGCTCTCTTCCGGGGTCGCGGGCTCTCGGTCGTTGGTCCAGAGCGGTCGCTTAGGTTGGGTCCCGGGTGGTGAGCAACTGCATCACTCACCAGTTTTCTTTTTAATATCCCCTTGTCTTTGTTATAGTTGTTCCTCTTCAATTTTCCTTAGTAAATTGTTCTTATTTCAACTTACCTGGGCTCTTTTACTTTTTTTCTCCCTCTCCCATCCATTCTGTCGGGAGGGGGAGGGGGAGGAGTTGCAGTTTTTTTTCCCCTTTGCTCTGGCTAGGAAAAACCATGACATTAATTGGCGCCCAACGTGGGGCCCACGAGGTTGAAATAGAACAGAGTGGCTTTAAACAAAATCCTTGTGTACACTCCTGACAATGATTGCTGATCACAATGTTGGTTGATATGCTTGTATGGTGGTATTAAGTCCTCTTATCTGCATCATGTATGTCCTGTGATAGTGTTTCTCGTCTGTGGAAAATGTATGAAAATTCTCATGCTACTGCACTGGATGGGACTGGCTTATGATATGATTTTGTCATGGGTTATTAAGTTGGATTGGAATGTGTACATGGCTTTTTTGTCTCTTCCACATTTTCTCCTATAACTTAATAATGGCACTCAATTTATGGGAAAAACTGACATGTTTAATTCCTCCCACTATGTCCCTCATTTCTTCAAGATGCTTCTAATGGATTCTAACAATAATACTTGGAATGTTCTAATTACCATGTTTGTATTATTTTCCCTTGTTTTCACCTCGGCTTGGATTGTAAAAAATTTTTTGAGAGCCTTCTATGAGTGCATAACTGGCTGGCTAGATGAGGGGAGAGCAGCAGTTGTCATCTACCTTGAGTTCAGCAAATCTTTTGACACTGTCTCTCATAAGAACATCCTCATCAGAAAGCTCAGACAGTGTGGCTTGGATGAGTGGACAGTGAGGTGGATCAAGAGCTGGCTGAATGACAGAGCCCAGAGGGTTGTGTTCATTGGCACAAAATTGAGTTGGAGTTCTGTGTCCAGGGGAGTTCCACAGGGATGGGTTCTGGGGCCGGTCTTGTTCAACATCTTCATCAACGACCTGGATGAGGGGACAGAGTGTACCCTCACTAAGTTCTCTGATGACACCAAACTGGGAGGACTGGCTGATTTGCCAGAAGGCTGTGCTGCCATTCAGCGGGATCTCGACCGGCTTGAGAGTTGGGCAGAGAGGAACCTCATGAGGTTCAACAAGGACAAGTGCAGAGTCCTGCATCTGGGAAGGAACAACTCCATGCACCAGTACAGGCTGGGGTTCGAACTGCTGAAGAGCAGCTCTGCAGAGAGAGATCTGGGAGTCCTGATTGATAATAAGCTAAACATGAGCCAGCAATGTGCCCTCATGGCCAAGAAGGCCAATGACATCCTGGGATGCATCAAGAAGAGTGCGGCTATCAGATCAAGGGGTCTCCCCCTCTACTCTGCCCTGGTGAGGCCTCATCTGGAGTACTGTGTCCAGTTCTGTGCTCCTCAGCTCAAGAGCAGGGCCACCAAGTCCAGCACAGGGCCACCAAGATGATCACGGGACTGGAACATCTTTCATACGAGGAAAGGCTGCAGGAACTGGGGCTGTTTAGTCTAAAGTGGAGACTGATTGGAGATCTTATTAACATTTACAAATATCTAAAGGGTGGGTGTCGGGAGGTTGGGACATCCCTTTTTTCTATAGTAGCTAGCAACAGGATAAGGGGTAATGGGATGAAGCTGGAACACAAAAAGTTCCACTTAAATATAAGATAAAGCTATTTTACTGTGAGGGTAATGGAGCAGTCTTCAAGACTCACCTGGACATGTTCCTATGCGACCTGATCTAGGTGAACATGCTTCTACAGTGGAGTTGGACTAGCTGATCTCTAAAGGTCCCTTCCAACCCCTACCATTCTATGATTTTATGATTACACCTCAGACAAAGATACTGACCAGGTGGCCCTTCATGGTCTGGTTCCTCTGTCATAGTGATAGGACCTTTAGCAGTGATGTGTGGCAAGCTATGAAACAAGTGGTTATTACAATAACCATTGTTACTTTACTTTTTCTATAACTATTGATTTGTACTTCATATAATCACAAGATACCTAGCACAGGTGTTTGTTAGATGAACCTGCCAACTAAATGTTATATAGGTAGCTAATCATTAGTGAAATATGCATGATTATTAGCAGAAGATGTGGCTTAGACAAAATATACGTATGGGAGAGGATAAAGTTTACAATTATGAATGAGGGATGTAGCTAAAATGTTTATAAGAATGTATCTTTTATGTGTCTATTTCTGTATGTACAGGGGTTAGTGGTTGTAGAGAAATCAGGTGTTCAGCCTTGGTTGGTAGTACAGGAAAAAGAACCCTTGGTTCCTCCTGGGGCCCTGGCCAAGCTTCAGGTGGCATCTCAATGGAGAATAAAACCAGATGTTCTGCCGGTAAAGTTATGTGCGATTATTCAACAATATGAAAAGCTGGACACCTCTTAAAGTGAATTTTGAGATCTCACCTACGAATGGACACACTGCATAGGGCCTCCCAATTTCCAGGATAGGTTCCCTGAATCTTCGCTGTAACAGGGGCTCCCCGGTGACTGCAGTAAAATATTAGGGCAATGGCTTATGTATCTTTCTTAATCACTATCGCAATTCCCATGTAGTAATGATTAGGTGCATTGTTTTGCTTATGCTTTTCGCTGCTTAGAAATAAGAGATCGTTTTAACTGAATACATTTTGTTTATTAATTTGTTGTTGCATTGTGAAAGGGAACTCAGGGATTAATATGGGAAAGCAATACTTCAAGAACTCAAGACATTTGCTTAGGCACTGAACAGAGAGTTTGTCATTTTGAAATGTATTCTGATAATGATCCAGAGTCTGTCCTAGAATATGTTGGAAAAGGTTATGCATGTCTGAGAATGCTTTGTAATAATTTGTTAATAGACAAGCTGGAAGCACCACTTGACAATCCCTCGAATCTATGCACTTGCAATTTTACTTGCATTTCAGGGTGTGACTTAAACTACTCTGTACCGAGGACTGTGTACCAGAATATACAATGCACCTACGTATTATACAACAACTTGTCACCAACATTATAAGAATGAACATCACGTTGGTCAAGAAGCTACTAGAGCACCCTGGTCTACACAACTTAATAGAAAGACTGAAGGAGGGAACTCATAGACCTCCTGATTACAGTTCACCATGACATACAGGACATACATCATGTGCTAGAATGAGTGAAAAAGGATGGAGAATATCACTGGTGGGATGTTTTGTTTGGATGGACTCCAATTACTACTGGAGTCTTTAATAGAATACTACATCCTGAAATACAATTGTTAATATTAAACATGTTATGCCTAGTCTTGATAATCATCATATATCTGAGAGTGTGGCACGTGATTCAAGACTTAACATGATTAACACCACCTAGGCCTGTCACATTAAAGAATGATGTTTCTTAACATATTTGATGGTAACGTACAAAATATGGGGCACTTTTATAGCATGGAGGCAAGAGGTACCTGCATTACCACTTCATGAGGTAAAGACAATTGACTGTAGTCTCGGGGTGGAGTGTAGCAGGACACTCCCCCTGGTGAAAAGATACAAGCTGAACGTCATACTGTTTTCTAGTGACAAAGGCCGTTACAGATCAACCTGACTTAACCATACCCAAGGATAATTTGAGGGGATGAGAAGATTCTTGATCCAATGGGCAGTGAAACAGACATCTGTGATAACATCATTGCAGGAAACTAGGGGTTCCTGCTAGCCCTACAGAGATGTAAGTTCAAAAACAAGATGGTTGACATTCAGTCACTTTATTCTATAAAAGCCCAGTCCCATTTCTATGGGGTGAGACGATTTCTTTACACTCTCTTTTTCAGTGTGTTTGAAAATTTTCCCCCTTTTTAGTAGGGATAACCTTTAAGGCTACCCTCTGGAGCTGAGAGATCCTGTGGCTCTCTGACACCGGTGAATAATATTCTCTGTGAAATAAAGGCCGAATCATGGTTGATTGTGGTGCTCTCCATGAAAATGAAGATACAAAATAAAGAAGGGGGAAATGTGGGAATAAAGAATTGGTAATTGACAAAAAATGTAAACAGATCTTAAGAGTAGGAGACTGATTGTTGACGAATGAGGCAATGTTATAAAATGCCCATTTGCAAGTGTGAGGAGCAGCAGCATGAGAGTGGAAAACATGCTTCCATGTCCCATTGCCCAGCAGGAAGGTTTTGGGTTCTTTGACAATGGATCCTTCCTTGGGGACTACAGTTTGATAACACAGGATGGGATTCATCTCTCCCATACGGACAATGGAATATTTGGGAGTAGGCTAGCAAATTTAATAAAGAGATCTTTAAACTAAGTGACTTGGGGGGTGAGAGGAGAAGCAAAATAGAAAAAGCTGTCCCCTCTAGCTGGGAAACAGGGCAGGACAGGGAATGCAATGATAAATACCCTTCATCTGCACACTGGGCTGAGATATGGAAGGCTGACCACCCTGAGAAAGAGCCAAACCGGGGAGGAACCTCCTGCACCCGTCCAGGGAAACCGGTGTGATTGAGTAAGCCCCTGTGCAGCCTCTACACCAATGCATGCAGCCTGGGGAATAAGCAGGAGGAACTGGAGATGTGGGTGCAGATGTGGGGCTATGACCTCATTGCAGTCACGGAGACGTGGTGGAACAGCTGCCATGACTGGAGCATAGCCATGGAGGGTTATGTATTGTTCAGGAAAGACAGGCTGACAAGGCGTGGAGGTGGAGTTGCTCTCTATGTGAGAGAGCAATTAATGTGTACCGAACTGTGCCTGGGTGGGGATGAGGAGGGAGTAGAGTGCTTATGGGTAAAAATTAATGGGCAGGGCAAGGCAGGTGATAGTGTTGTAGGAGTTTGCTACAGGACACCTGATCAGGAGGAAGAAGTGGATGAAGCCTTCTACGAACAGCTGAGAGCTGCCTCATGTTCACAAACCCTGGTCCTCATGGGGGACTTCAATCTCCCTGATATTTGCTGGGATAGCCACACAGCCAAGCACACGCAGTCCAAGAGGTTCCTGAGGATTGCTGATGACAACTTCCTGTCGCAGGTGATTGAGGAACCAATGAGGAGGGGTGTGCTGCTGGACCAGATACTGACGAATAAGGAAGACCTGGTTGGGGATGTGAAGGTTGGAGGCAAACTCGGCTGCAGTGACCATGAGATGATAGAGTTCAATATCCTGTGTGGAAGAGACAGGACACAAAGCAGGACGGTGAGCCTGGATTCAGGCGAGCTGACTTTGACCTCTTCAAAGATCTACTTGGACGGATCTCATGGGATATGATTCTAGAAGACAGAAGTGCCAATGAGAGCTGGTCAATCTTCAAGCTCCACTTCCTCCAAGCCCAGGATCAGTGTGTCTCAATGCACAAGAAAGGAGGAAAAGGAGGTAGGAGGCCTCCATGGATGAGCAAGGATCTGCTGGGACAACTCAGGTAGAAAGCAGCCATCTATGAGAGGTGGAAACAGGGGCTAGATTCTTGGGAAGAGTAGAGGACCTTTGCCAGGGCATGCAGGGGTGCAAGTAGGAAGGCTAGAGCCCTTCTAGAATTAAATTTAGCCAGGGATGTTAAGGACAGTAATAAGACATTTTTCAAGTACATCATCAGCAGAAGAATGACGATGGGGGATGTGGGCCAGCTGCTAAACACTGAGGGTGCCCTGGTGTCTGAGGATGCAGAGAAGGCCAAACTACTGAATGCCTTCTTTGCTTCAGTCTTTACTGCCAAGGTCAGCCCTCGGGAAGCCCAGTCTGACAAGAATAACAGGATGGCCTGGACAGCAGAGCACTTGCCCTGGGTGGAAGAGGAAGAGGTTGAAGACTTGTTGGCCAAGCTTAAGGCTCATAAATCAATAGGTCCTGATGGGATGCATCCTACAGTGCTGAGGGAGTGTGGTAGTTTAACTCTGGCTGGAAGTCAGGTGCCCACCACACTGCTCTATCACCGACCTCCTCAGCAAGCCAGGGAGGGAAGAAAATGAGTGTCTTGTGGGTTGAGATAAAAGTAGTTTAATAAAGAAACAGCAAAGCTGCACGTGGGAAGTGAAGTAAAAAGCAGATAAAGCTCTTACTCTCTACTTCCCATCAGCAGCGATGTCCGGCTACCTCCCAAGAAGCAGGGCTTCGGTATGCATAATGGTTGCTTTTGGAAGGCCAAAAATGAATCTTGCCTCCCCTTCCTGCTCCTCTACCCCAGTTTATATTACTAAGTTGACATAATATGGTATGGAATACCTTCTTGGTCAGCCTGGGTCAGCTGTTCTGGTCGTGGTCCCTCACAAGATTGTGCCCACCCACAGCTATTGGTGAAGGTGGGGGAAGGAATGCTGGAGGGACAGCTCTGATGCTGTGCGAGCAGTAGTCATAATATTGATATCAACAGTAAGCACAGTACTGCAAGAGCTGCTGTGGAAAATCACTACCATCCCAGACCCACTACAGTCTCCACCCCTTATTCCATACCATTTCTGTCATTCTCAGATGAATCTTCTTAACTATCCATATACATTCTTATATACTCTCATTAACCAGTACCCCCACTCTTCAACAGACAAACATCATTCTTGTATTCCCTCTTGCATCTTGCATCGAACAAACAAACGACATTCTTGTATCTTTCATCCTCTGTAGATATTCACTGGAGCAGGCCATAAGTTAGGTCTCATCCATCAAGATGGATATCCAGGCCAAGAGAAACAGTGTGTTCAGTGTTGGACACCAGCAGGCATGGTTTGTCCACTTGTCTGGTTTCTTGCAAAGTTCATACCTCATCGTCTACAACAGACATCTCACATAACAGGTTATTTTTCCCCCAAGGTTAAGTCTCCTTGGCGTACACATTGAGTTTCCCCATCCTTTCTCATCACCCACCAAGTACAGCCAGGCCCTTGAGCAAAGACAATCCCACAAATGGGTTTGCCCTTTCCCATGGAAGGTGCAACCCATACTGCCTTCCCCAGCCACTTCCCTGGGTGCACTACAGGGACCTTATCTCCTCCCACAGTATGTAGGAGTTTTGTTTGGGCAGGACCAGGACGGTTAGTTGAACCTCTGCTGTTAACCAGCCAAGTGGCTTCTGCTAAATTTTTATCTCACTGCTTCCATGCCCCATTGCCCAGTGCTCTCAACATGGTCTTTAGTAATCCATTATATCTTTCAATCTTTCCAGAGGCTTGTGGGTAATAGGGGATGTGGTATATCCACTTAATGCCATGTTTCTTTGCCCAGGAGTTTATGAGATTATTTAAAAAATGAGTCCCATTGTCTCATTCAATTCTTTCTGGAGTACCTTGTCACCACAAATCTTGCCTTTCAAGGTGCCAAGACAGTATTTCGGGCAGTGGCATGATTTACAGGGTATGTTTCCAACCAATCGGTAGTTGCTTCCACCATGGTGAGTATAGAACGCTTGCCTTGCTATGTTCATTGGTAGTGGTCCAACATAGTCAATTTGCCAGGCCTCACCATATTGAAAACCCAGCCATTGGCCTCTGTTCCAGGGAGACTTGATTCGTGTGGCTCGCTTGATTGCAGCACGTTTCACATTCGTGTGTGACCTGTGTAATGGCTTCCATGGTCAAGTCCACCCCTCAATCACGAGCCCATCTATATGTTGCATCTCTTCCCAGATGTCCTGATGTTTCATGGGCCCATCGAGCTATAAATAGCTCACCTTTACACTCCCAGTCTAGGTCTACCTGAGCTACTTCAATTTTAGCAGCTTTGTCTAGCTGTTGGTTGTTCCATTGTTCTTCAGTGGCACGGCTTTTTGGCACGTCAGCATCTCCATGACGTACTTTCAGAGTCATGTTTTCCACCCGAGCGGCAATGTCTTGCCACAATGCAGCAGCCCAGATGAGTTTACCCCTGTGCTGCCAGTTGGTCTTCTTCCATTGCTGTAGCCATCCCCGTAGGGCATTAGTCACCATCCAGGAGTCAGAATAAAGATAGAGTACTGGCCATCTCTCTCGTTCTGCAATCTCTAGAGCTAGTTGGATGGCTTTCACTTCAGCAAACTGACTTGACTCACCTTCTCCTTCAGTGGCCTCAACAACTCGTTGTGTGGGACTCCACACAGCAGCTTTCCACTTATGATGATTTCCTACCACACAGCAGGATCCATCAGTAAACAAAACATAATGCCTCTCATCTTCTGATAGTTCATTATATGGTGGTGCCTCTTGGGCACGAGCTACTTCCTCAGGCAATGCTCCAAAATCTCTGCCTTCTGGCCAGTCCATGATCTCTTCCAGGATTCCTGGGCGATTAGATTTCCCCAGTCGAGATCATTGTGTAATCAACACCATCCACTTGCTCCATGTAGCGCTGGTTGCATGATGTATAGAAGGGGTTTTCCCTTTGAAAATCTAGTGCAGCACAGGCAGACATGGTGCCAAGAGGAGATAAGCTTCTGTGCCAATGACTTCTGAAGCAGCTCGAAGTCCCTCATATGCTGCTAGCATTTCTTTTTCATTTGGGGTGTAGTGAGCTTCTGATCCTCGATATACTCGATTCCAAAACCCTAATGGTCGACCTTGGATTTCTCCAGATGTTTTCTGCCAGAGGCTCCAGGTGAGATCATGCTCTCCAGCAGCAGTGTAGAGGATATTTTGCACATCTGGTCCTGTACGGATGGGCCCAAGGGCGACTGCACGAACTATTTCCTGTTTAATTTGTTGAAAAGCTTGTTGTTGCTCAAGGCCCCACTCAAAACAGTTCTTCTTTCTGATTACTCTAAAGAGAGGGCTCACAAGCTGACTATAACCTGGGATATGCATCCTCCAGAATCCCACAAGGCCCAGGAAAGCTTGTGTTTCTTTCTTATTAGTTGGTTGAGACATAGTCGCTATTTTGCTCACAACATCCATAGGCACATGTCGACATTCCTGATTCTTTAGGAATAGTAAAAATTGGGGTTTCCAGGGACTAGTAGATGGGTTAATATGTCCCTTTTCTATTGCTCTTTTACTGTTGTAGGCGCCCGGAAGATCTCAGGCTGTGATGCAAGAGGCGGAGAGTACTGAAGGGAGGTGGTGGGCACGGGGTGGAGTGAAACAAGGTGCTTGTGCTAGCAGATAAAAGCTCATGGCGCAAGCAATAAAGTCGGAACAAAGCATCATCCATACTGAGTATGCAGTGGTCTTGTCCCCTCAGCGGTCGGTTAGCTGAGTGATCCATTCGGGCAGCCTGGCAATCTTGCCGGTAACAGCAACAAATGGTGACCCCGACGTGATCGGTGGAACGCAAGATGTCCGCGTCCATGATTAAGGTACTCAAGGCAGTAGCTCTTGAGGTGGGCAAGCGGGTTTACTGCGTGCCCACGGTCACTTGCATCCTATGGACGTGGAGACGAGATGTGTTACAGGCACCCACAGAGTTATTAAGTGTCCAGATTTGGACAGCGGTAGAGGAGGAGATGCTGCAGGCTGCTTTGGCGGGGACCAAGGGGATGGACCAGCATCTTAAAACGTGGTGGGAGATTAAGAGGACCCTGTCTAAGGCAGCACAGGAGAAACAGGTCTGGTTGACGGTGCAGGAAACTATCCGCCCGGGGAGGTGGCCATGCGGTCGGGTGCTCCGCCGTTTCGGGCTCCGGGGGTCGCCACCTTGTGGCGCGACAGCGGCGGAGCACCGGAGGGTGCCGGCGAGCCACGGTGGGGGAAGAGCCGGCTGTCGTTAGCGCGGTGCCGCGGGGCGGCCGTGTTGCCGAGCGAGATTGGGCAGAGTCGGGCAAGGAACAACGCAAGATGGTCAGGGGTGGGTGGGCGCGACCTCATGTTAGACTGGGTACCGTCGAGCACGCGGGGGGAGACAAAGAAAAAGAAAACAGAGGAGAGGAATGCCGGCTGCGCCGCCGGCGCCGGGGATGGCGCCGGGGCCGGCGGGGCCGGGGGGAGGGAGAAATATCAGCTATATTCGATAGGCGAGCGTGATAGCATGGAACCGCAAAGAGAAAAGGGGTTGGGCTATGCCGAGACAGTGCAGACAGGAGGGGGCGACGGTAGACTGGTAGCGTTGCTGAGCCGACTGCAGGAAGTAATTCCTAATGCCGAGAAGGTACTCCAGGAAACGCAGTTGATTAAGGATGCAGACGGGGGAGGGAGCCAACCGCTTACAGACTGGCGTCTGATAGCAAAAAATTGCCTCAGATACGAGGAAAGGCTGCGGGAACTGGGGCTACTTAGTCTAGAGAAGAGGAGATTGAGAGGAGATTTTATTAACAGTTACAAATATCTAAAGGGTGGATGCCAGGAGATTGGGACATCCCTTTTTTCTATTGTAGCTAGCAACAGGACAAGGGGTAATGGGATGAAGCTGGAACACAAAATGTTCCACTTAAACATAAGAAAAAAACTATTTCACTGTGAGGGTGACAGAGCAGTGGAACAGGCTGTCCAGAGGGGTTGTGGAGTCTCCTTTCTTGGAGGTCTTCAGGACCTGCCTGGGTATGTTCCTATGTGACCTGGTCTGGGTGAACCGCCCAGTTGTCGTCTCACCGTCCTGCAATGGATCTATCAGAGCCACGAAAAGATGGCCATGCCATTTTGGACTCGAGTATGTGCGGCCATGAATAGACGGGTAAGACAGTGTGCATGATAACTGTTGGGAATGAACCCAACCATCCTTATGTTGTTTATTTCAGATGCACAATGGAAAAAAAATGCTTTAGATGGAGTGGGAGCTCCAAAATGCCTTAGCAGATTTTACTGGTCACCTCTCCAGCTCGATAGAACATCCGCTGTTGCACTTGCTGTGGAATGTGCAGTGTTCGCCTGACGTACAGTTATCCACGGTGCCTGTGGAAGACCCCACTGTCTTTACAGATGCCTCATCAGACCAACACAGCGGCAGTGGTGTGGAAACAGGGAGCTGAGCCACAGCACGCCATGCGATCAGGCACTGGCTAAAATGTATAGCTGTCCTAGGATGTCCTGAACAAATCAAAGCTGACAATGGGCCTTGTTACACCTCCCATGTAACACAGGAATTCTATCGAACCTGGCAGATTAAATTGGTGCACGGCATCCCTTACAATAGCCAGGGACAGGCAATCGTTGAATGCGCTCACGCTACTCTTAAAGTACAGCTCAGCTGTCTTAGGGAGGGGAAGAGCATGGGATATGGAACTTCCCCCAATAGGCAACACGATATTTTAATGCGCTGTCTGTACATCCTTAACCATTTTGTTCGAGGGTCAGGACCCATACCAGCGGAAGCACACTTTAGGGAGCAAGAGCCGGTAGCAATAGATAAATTACCAGCAGTCAAATTGCGGCAAATCAACATTAGGGAATGGGAGTCAGGATGGAGGCTTAGATGCCTGGGCTGAGGGTATGCTTGTGTAGAAAAGGAGAGAATCCCAGCAGTGGGTCCCGGGGAAATGAATACGGCCAGAAATACGAGTCTAATGGTCTACTGAGTTTCTTTTGCATGTTGGTGTGTTCTTTAGAGTGCTCTCCGCAACGCAGATCCAGCTGGGGTCACCCAACTATTGACGCGATTGGGCAGCAGAGTGGAACACGACCAGCACCTGTTTATATCTTCCTGCAATTGGCTCAGCTAGCACGTGTGCTGGGCAGACACGTTATGTATCAGCCCGTGCCACAGGATGCTGGAGTCATCGAGCTTAGAGCGAGGGAGATGTTGTAGGTGCCCGGAAGATCTTGGGCTGTGACGGGAGAGGCGGAGAGTACAGAAGAGGTGGGCACGGGGCGGAGCAAAATGAGGTGCTTATGCTAGCAGATAAAAGCGCATGGCACAAGCAATAAAGCCGGAATAAAGCATCATCCATACTGAGTATGCAGTGGTCTTGTCCCCTCACCAGTTGGTGAGCTGAGTGATCCATTCGAATTCATGTATATGGGCAAGCTTCTCTTTACTTAGCGACAATTGATCAACCCATACTGGTTGATCTGTAAGACAAGTTAACTTTAGGATTGGTCGTCCATCAATGGCCGCTGCCAAAAATTCTCATTCGATAGGCGATAGCCCTTTTGGATTAAAGCATCTCTGCCTAAGAGCCAGACTGAGGTATTCATCACATACGGACGAACTTGTGCATGACTATTTTCTCCACCTGTATCCAAACTGTAATTAGATCTTTGCTGATTCTTGTCATCTGCATACCCCCTACCTCAACAATAGGGATTCCTAAATTCTCTAACGGCCATTTTCCTGGCCAAAGTGATAATGGAACAATGGTTACATCTGCCCCTATACCAAACAGCACATTATGACCAATCATTTGTTTACTGCTCGAATGTTGGAACATGATCATTCAAGTGGGCTTCGTTTGTGAGAGTGGCATCATAAGTCTTACTTCAGATATACCTGTGGACCCAAAACCCACCATCCCAACACTCTCAAATACCTGGAAATGGAATGTTAACCATAAAAGGAATTAATTGTGCTATTCTAGTCTCTTCAGGTATAGAAACTGGTGGCTGCCAAACTTTAACCATAATTCCAATATTTCCCCAATAATCAGCATCAATTACACCAGGAAGCACAAAGATGCCTTGGTGAGAGGCCGAGGATCGTCCTACGAGCAAGGCACTTAGACCATGACACAAAGGTCCATTTGCATTAGATGGAATTATTGTAACATCTGTATCATTGATGGTTACATCTATTGCAGTTTCCACATCCACTCCTGCACTTCCTGCAGTGGCTGAGCTGAGGCGATCCAAGCAGCCACTGATGTCAAAGGGTGTTTTTGTGTCATTGTGCTCCCCCTCCTCGCACTTGTTAATCCATTTCCCAAAGGTATGCCGAGAGCGGCATTCATTGGCTCTAAGTCCAAATTTGCCACATCTATTGCAATTGCCATTGAATTCTGATGTTTCAGTTGAGCTATTTTTCTGGATCACTGGCCTAGATCGACATTGGTTTTTTAAATGTCCTATTTTTCCACAATTAAAACACTTTGATCCCCAATTTCCTCTTCCTTGCTGTACTAAAGATTTGAATACCACTGCCATGGCTTCAGCCAGATGTGTTACCTTCTCCTCTAATGACTGTACTCAAGAGCAAGTTTCTATCATGTCAACTAGTGTTGCAGTCTGTGGGAGAGTTTGTAAAATCCTTGTACAGTTAGGGTTAGCATTATTTACTGCCAGCTGCATTCCTATTGAAGCTTTAACCTTGGCCGACATGCCTGGTACCCGATCCAATGTTGCTCTCAAACAGTCTAAAAAGGTCATAAAATGTTCACCAGGCTTTTGCATAATGGTTGTATACAAGGGAACTGGCACTCCCATGTCAGGGACAGTCTTAAACGCCTGACGGGCCAATGTTTGTGTCTGTTGCTAAATATCGTAGTTTAGTCAAGCTTGTGCTTGGGGGTTAGCGAACTGTCCTTTGCCCAACATCATGTCGGCTGTGGCAAGCTGCCTTGGATCCCCCTGCTGTAAATTTAAATTCTCTACTATTGTTTCATCCACTCTATTTTCCCACTCAGATTCCCATACTAACACCTGAATTGGTTTCAAAAAGGTTTCTGCCAGTTTTTGACAATCAAAGGGAGTCATTAATCCGCTGGTAAAAATATGATCCAATAATGTCTGTATGTATGGGTTAGTCCATATTCCATTATTGCTTTTTGCTCTTCCCTGACTAATTTCCAATCCAGAGGCACTCACTATTCTTGTGCAGGATTATTACCTGCTGTTATTACTGGGAAGGCTTGCGGGATGAACTCTCCTTCTATTATTGCATCATGTATAAAACCTCTCCACTTTTTAGCAGGATCATAGTCATCCAGCTAGGGATTTCTCACCATGGGTTGAGCTGAAACCTCTACCTTTGTTGATTAATTCGTTAAGTCGAGCCAACAGTTGATTAGCTGTTGCTTTCAATTTGTCCATCAGTTCATCTAAGCGGACCAAAATCTGTTTCATTTCTTCCCACTGTTTTCCCAATTCCTCCTGTAAAAATTTTGTACTTTGATCTTCCCCTTCCCCAGACGTCGGGGATGACGGTGGAAGGGGAGGATAATCGGGAGTTGGCGATCTCAGGGGCAAAGACACGTCAGTACTTAAAGCGCTAGGTGTTGCTATTGCATTACCAAAGCGTATTTTCCGCTTGTTTCCGGGTGCCTCCTCCGACATGGTGGCAGGACGGGACTGGACGAGACGGGGGTGGTGAGGGGGTGGGGGGCACACAAGGAGAGTCAAGCTGCAGCCGTTTCAGCTTCACTATGCATGTGCAGGGAGGGGGAGGTGAATAATCTGGGGGCTCGGATTGTAATTCATAATGCTTCCCTAAAATGTCTCTAAAACAGACCCTTTTCCCTGGACTTCTACCAGGGATGCGTCAGGATGGGGAGTTTCGGGGCGGGAGGGAGGCTCGACTCCTGGGTCGCTGGCCCTGATATCCGCACCCGCACTGTTGCTGATGTTTTTGGTGGCAGTAAGGGTGGCTTGGGGAATTCTGGGGGTGAGTAAGGGGATGGACTCACATCCATACTCTCTTCGTGAATTAGTTCCTCTACAGAGGGATTAATTAAAGGTGGAGCCAATGATATTACCAAGTCACTACCTCCAAAAAATATTTTGGCATCCACGGGGAACACAGACAGGGTAGTACATTCTGCGTTCATGGCGGCCACTGCATGCGCAGCCACAGTTTGTTCAGCTTGTAATTGCTTTAAGGTGGTTAATAACAGTTTCCACAGAGTACATAGTCCAATTGCATCTTTGTGACCATCACTAATGGAGTCCCATAACGCACTCTCTAGTTTTTCCCGATGCACTATTTCAAATATGTTTAGTGGGAAGATGAAAAAACCTTTATCCTGTCCCCATTTTAAAAGCCTTTGTAATCTCTCTTTTTTGTAACTTAATCCTCTCTTGGAGAGGATACGCTGGAGGATGTTTATTGTAGCTTTTTTTTTCTTAATTAACGGTTTTCCCATCCTCCCAGCCCCAGCCGCTCACCTGCTTCCCAGGTGTCTCCGCTGCAGCGATCTGAGATCATCCTCTGATCTCCCCACGTCAGTCCAGCTGACGCAGTCCGTCTGGCCAGGTCCCCTGCCTTTTCAGTGTGATCGATGTCACCAGAGTGCTTCTTCCGAAGAATTCAATCTTGAAAGGGTCTGCTCATCGGGATTCACCACATGCGGGGGCACCACACGCGGGGTCATGCGGGGACATGAATGGACAACGCAGCACAACCAATATGATTGATACGAATGCCATTTATTGTTTGCTTTCTACTTCTATATATAAGATTGTTAGTCATGTACATGCGATCATACAAAGCTAAATTGGTTGCTCTATCTTGTTCACATGCTGGGCATGCAGCACTTGCTCTTTAATGATTGGAAGCAGCTTGCCAACTCCAGTCCCTCAGCATTCTATTCCTGCATCAACTTGTTCCTCTTATCTCTTTATAACTCCCTTGTTATATAACACCCTGTTTATTTAATCGTTACCTCTCTTCAAACTAGGGAAATATCTGGATGGTACAAATCATGTCCTCTTTCAGTTAAATATGCACCCACACTCTCCTAGTTGGCACATCCACCATTTGCATTAAAAGTTATCAACAGTGCACTGAAGGAACCTCCTGAATTGTAAGTGGCTAGCCGTGTAGGCCTTCCAGCAAACGTCTGGGTAGTTAAAATCCCCCATGAGAAGCAGGGCCTCTGATTTTGAGGCTGCTATCAGCTCTCTGTAAGAGGCCTCATCAACTTTCCCAGCCTGATCAAGTGGCCTGTAATAGACACCCACAACAGTGTCACACATGCTAGTCTGCCCCTTAATTCTAACCCACAATTTCTCAACTTGCCCCTCATCCTCATCTGGATAGAATTCAGTACGTTCCGGTTGCTCTCTCACATAAAGAGCATCTCCACCACCTTGCCTTGTTGGCCTATCTTTCCTAAAAAGGACATAGCCATCCATGACCACATTTCAGTCATGTTAGCTGTCCCACCATGTCTCTGTAATTGCCACCAGATCATAACTTCTTGCCCATACACAGACTGCCAGCTCCTTCTGTTTATTTCCCATGCTGTGTGCATTCTTCTCTCTGTGACCTCATCAGTACCAATCTGCATAACCAACAATGGGTAGTAGTCAGCTGGCTGCATCAGACCAGGGAGGTTATAACCTTCCTTTTTTTTTTTTTTAATTGAGGCAATATTAAGGCATGACAGTGATTGACTCACCCTGGACTCCTCCTCAAGTGGACCTACATCTTCATCTTCCGCTGCCTGGTCCTCAACTTTCAAAGCCCCATACACAAATGGTGTTATGCAATGACAACTGGAGTGGGTTGGGAGGCTGGGAAGGGATTTGTCTGCCTCCCCTAGAAGGGGCCTGTATCTATTCCCCTCCATCTCTTAGGTCCCCTCTGTTAACCTGGCTAGAAGACGGTAGGGTATCCTGTACTTCTTGTGAAGCTTCACCTTGCTGCTTACACCTCAGGGACTATAGATTCTCAGTCCACCAATCTCTCTCTCTCACACTCCCTGACACTCCTGAGCCTTTCCACCTCCTCCTTCAGCTCAGCCACCAGGCTAAGCAGGTCATTCACCTGGTTTCATTGAACACAGTTGTTGTCTTTCATGCCATCTGTTAGGAGTGCCAGGCTCTGGCACTCCCTGCAGCCAGAGACCCAGACACCTGCATGTTTATGATGGATCTCTGTCTAGGTCACCACACTTCTTTGAACATTAGGTTTTGCCTGGATTGCTACCATAGCTGCCCGCACCACCAACTGCTCACAGCATCTCCTCGCCCCCATGCTCAAGTTTGCTCAAAGATCCCTCTGCTCTTGAGGCATTTAAATCCCCCATTGTGGCTACAGATCCACCCTCAGCTGGCCCCACCTCCCTTGCAAGGGATGCTGGATCAGTGGAGAGGCTGGTACCACTCACCATGTGTAGCCTGGCTTGAGAAAAATGAACCCCTCAGCGTTGGTTCTACCATTCTGCTGACTGCCCGGGGACAGTCCACTCTAGTGCCGAAGGTTGATCGCAGTGAACAGTTATAAGGAGGCTGCTGAAATGAATGGCAGGTAATTTTGGAATGAAGACAATAATACATTTGTGTGGAGGATGGAACAGTGGCCCTCACTCTTAGTGATCAGAGTTCCAGGCACTGCATTTCTGTTTAAAAGCCACAGGTAACTAACTCGGTAAGTGATGACAACCTGGTGCACCAGCTGCATGGGGCATCTGCATCTTGCAGTATGGGATTCTAATTCTAAGCTTCTGCAGCAAGGAGAAACAGTCACGGGCCTCACCTTAGTGCTGACTGCCTGACAGATGCATGGAAGGCATCTTCCCCCTTCATCTGAGTCTGAAAGGAGGGTCCAGCATGCAAGAGGAGGGCAGAGACTGGATGCACTGTGAGCTGGGAACATCACACTCAAGTGCGGATGGGTCTCAGCTTAGGAGACAGGATACCCTGGACTCATGCATCACCAATAGAGTGAATCAGATTCTCTGAAAGAATGATTTTCATAGAATCATAAAATCACTTTGGTTGGAAAAGACCTTTAAGATTACCAAGTCCAACCCTTGCCCTCACACTACCCAGCTCACTATTAACCCATGGCCCTCAGCACCTCAGCTCCACGGATGGGGACTCCCCCGCCTCCCTGGGCAGCCTGGGACAGCGGCTGACAACCCTCTCAGGGAAAAAAGGTCTTCCTCAGCTCCAATTTAAACCTCCCCTGGAGCAACTTGAGCCCATTTTCTCTTGTCCTATCACTCGTTACTTGGGAGAAGAGACCAATCCCCATCTCACTACAGCCTCTTGTCAGGGAGTTGCAGAGAGTGCTCATGTCTCCCCTCAGTCTCCTCTTCTCCAGACTGAACACCCCCATTCCCTCAGCTGCTCCCCATCACACTTGTGCTCCAGCCCCTTCCCCAGCTCTGCTGCCCAGCTCTGGCCATGCTCCAGCCTCTCAGTGTCCCTCTTGCAGTGAGGGGCCCAACGCTGAATACAGCACTCAAGGTGCAGCCTCACCAGTGCCCAGTATAGGGGGACAATCACTGCCCTCATCCTGCTGGTCACACTATTTCTGGTACAAGCCAGGATGCCCTTGGCCTTCTTGGAAGGCTGATGTAAAGAAGACTTTAATGGGTTAAATCACAGCCTAGAGAGCTCATGGTCAACTAGGAGTGCTGGACCTTGTGAAAAATGTCTCTAGTTATATGGTGTGAACTCATTCTAGGCTGCCTGAAAGCTTCACACTGTGCCTGCCCATTGTGGCACAGTGCAAATCTCCCTCACAGGCACAGAACAGGAGTGAGCGTCCAGAGCTCACTGCAGGGCAACAGCCAACAGAGAGCCTCCTGACATGCACAGGTTGCCTTCAGCAGATGAGTCAGTACAGAATAGAGAGAAACAAAAACAAGCAGATGGAAGAAGTGGAATCGCCACATGAAAGACATAGCAAATGAGGAGGACTTGAGGCCTCTCATTAGTGGCTGCAGAAAAATTAATGAGCAACACTGGCAGTGCAGATGTCCTGCCTAAAACAACCTTCCTCATCCATAGGGTAAGATGAGAAGCTGACTGGGACAGACAGCTCCTTCAGCTTGGATCATGACAGAAAACATTCTGCTCCTGAGTGTGGCAACTTGATAACTCTCCTAAAGCTCAGGTCTCTCCCAGGAGAGCTCTGCACTAGCTGCTTCTGCAAGGAAGGTGCCTCACCACAAGCTGCAGCTTCTGAGGAAGGAGTAGGCAATGCCTCACTGGGAGAGGATATGTCCTGGGAAAGACCAGGTCTGACACCAAGGCTGCGTGGAGCCCTGGGCTGGGGGTCAGCAGAGGGGTGACTCAGGTGACTGAGGAAATCACAAGTGTGAGAACTGGCAGAGGAGTTGCTTCTGGATCCCACGCTCCCTTGATTAACTGCAATAATTGCAGGGCCACGGAGAAATGGGTGCTTCTTGACAGCCTGCATTAGTAACCTGTGTCCTTGGCTGCCTGCCCATCTCCACAGGAGGTCTGTTTTTGTTGGGGTGATTTCCAGGTAGCCACGGTATCTAGGAGTAAATTAACTTCCTCACAAAGTATGTTTCTACTCCATGTATGTAATACTCTCATTATCCTTGACATCAGGATCACAGGCAACAGTCACAACTCTGAAAAATAAGGGTAATTAGGTCTGCTAAAGAAAAGGCAAGATCTTGCCTATAGGAAAGAACATCCACACTGACAAATGTCCCATAACTTAATATCCCATTATTTAACAACACTTCAGAGGTAAATGGATTCCTTCTAAATAAAGGAATAATAAAGGGCTTTAAACTAAAGGACTTGGGAGGTGAGGGGAGAAGCAACATAGAAAAAGCTATCTTGTCTAGCAGGGAAACAGGGCAGAACAGTGGACATGATGATAAGTGCCCCTCATCTGCACACCGTGTTGAGATGCAGAAGGCAGAGGGAGAGCAAAACCAGGGAGGATCCTCCTGCATCCATCCAGGGAAACCCATGTGTTGGAGTAAGCCCCTGTGTTGCCTCTACGCCAATGCACGCAGTCTGGGGAATAAGCAGGAGAAACTGGAGATGTGGGTGCGGATGCGGGGCTACGACCTCATTGCGGTCACAGAGACGTCGGGGGACAGCTGCCATGACTGGAGCACAGTCATGGAGGGCTATGTATTGTTCAGGAAGGACAAGGCAAGGAGGTGGAGTTGCTCTCTATGTGAGAGCGCAATGAATGTGCATTGAACTCTGCCTGGATGGGGATGAGGGGCACGTTGAGTGCTTATGGGTGAAAATTAATGGACAGGGTAAGGCAGGTGATATTGTTGTAGGAGTTTGCTACAGGACACCTGATCAGGAGGAAGAAGTGGATGAGGCCTTCTACTAACAGTTGAGAGCTGTCTCAAAATCCCTGGTCCTCATGGGGGACTTCAGTCTCCCTGATATTTGTTGGCAAAACCACACAGCCAAGCACCCACACTCCAGGAGGTTCCTAGAGAATGTTGACAACAACTCCCTGTCACAGTTGATTGAGGAACCAATGAGGAGGGGTGTGCTGCTGGACCGGGTACTGACGAGTAAGGAAGACCTGGTTGGGGATGTGAAGGTTGGAGGCAACCTCGGCTGCAGTGACCATGAGATAATAGAGTTGAAGATCCTGTGTAGAAGAGACAGGACAAAAAGCAGGACGGTGAGCCTGGATTCAGGCGAGCCGACTTTGGCCTCTTCAAAGATCTACTTGGACGGATCTCATAGGATATGATTCTAGAAGACAGAAGTGCCAATGAGAGATGGTCAGTCTTCAAGCTCCTCTTCCTCCAAGCCCAGGATCAGTGTGTCCCAATGCACAAGAAAGGAGGAAAAGGAGGTAGGAGGCCTCCATGGATGAGCAAGGATCTGCTGGGACAACTCAAGTAGAAAGCAGCCATCTATGAGAGGTGGAAACAAGGGGCTAGATTCTTGGGAAGAGTAGAGGAACTTTGCCAGAGCTTGCAGGAGTGCAACTAGGAAGGCTAGAGCCCTTCTAGAATTAAATCTAGCCAGGAAAGTTAAGGACGGGAATAAGGCATTTTTCAAGTACATCGGCATTAAAAGGAAGATTAGTGGGAATCTGGGCCCGCTACTAAACACAGAGGGTGCCCTGCTGACCGAGGATGCAGAGATCAAAGTACTGAATGCCTTCTTTGCATCAGTCTTTACGGCCAAGGCCGGCCCTTGGGAAGCCCAGTCCAGCAAGGATAATAGGATGGCCTGGACAGCAGAGGGCTTGCCCTGGGTGGAAGAGGAAGAGGTTAAAGACTTGTTGGCCAAGCTTAAGGCTCATAAGTCAATGGAGCTGGCTGATGTGGTTGCTTAGCCTCTCTCCATCATTTTTGAACAATCATGGAGGATAGGCGAGGTGCCTGAGGACTGGAGAAAGGCCAATGTCACACCAGTCTTCAAAAAGGGCAGGAAGGACGACCCAGGAAACTACAGGTCAGTCAGAGTCACCTACATCCAGATGGTGGAACAACTCTTCCTGAATGTTATCACTAAACATATGAAGGAAAAGATGGTTATCAGGAGGAATCAATATGGATTCACCAAGGGGAAATTCTGTTTGACTAAGCTGATAACCTTCTATAAGGGCATAACTGGCTGGCTAGATGAGGGGAGAGCAGCGCTGTCATCTACCTTGACTTCAACAAGGCTTTTGACACTGTCTGTCATAAGATTATCATCAGAAAGCTCAGGTGTTGTGATGCAGCGAGTGATGCTTATATAAGAATGTAGAGAACTGAGGGATAATCATGCACAAATGCACACAGGCAATATAGTACAACTAACAGGCTTGACTCAAAGTCAGCCTTTATTTGTTACCTACTTCCTTATATATGCCGCTTCTGCCCATGTGATCACACAGGGCTCAATTGATTAACACACAGCACTTGTTCCTAATAATTGGAAGTAGCTTGCCAGCTGCATTAACTTGTCCCTCCCATCTACATTCAAACTAAAGAAATATCTGGCTGGTCCAAATCATATTCTTTCTCAATTAAAAAACATACACACAATTCCCAGGTATTTGCAGGTATCAATAAAGGAGCTGCCACTATCATGTCAACAATTTCATTGCCAACTGATAGACCATCTTTTAAGCCCGAATGGCTTCGAATATGTCCAATATATTAGGCAGTTTGATGTTCATTTATCCAGTGCCAGAAATTCTGATTAGAGATTTCTTTTAACAACGCTTTCTCTAATAGTGTGACGGCATCGACCACATAGAGGGAATCAGAGATGATGTTTAATGGGACAACTGGCCATTTCTCAAAAGTTTTAACCACAGCCATTAGCACTAACAGTTGAACTGAGCTACCTGGGGAGTGAACAGTTAGATTTTGCCATTGTCCATTGTCCCACCAAACCACTCCTGCTTTGACTTGGATCTTACTTGCATCAGTGAATACAGTTAGGTCTTTAACGGGTACTGTTGATCTCAACAGCCGGTCTTCCATTTGAAATTTAACAGAAAACAATTTATGGGCCGGATAATGGTTATTTATAGTCCCTGATTATGACAATAAGGCCCATTGTAATTCATCAGATTGTTGCAGTGTTCAGTTCAAGAATTCATCTGTGAGAGGAACAAAACTGACGTCTGCCTCAATCCCTGCTATTTCCAGCAGACGTTTTCTGGCCTTAACTATTATTTTCGCAATTGTCTCTAGTCTCGTACTAATTGTTTTTTGCAAATTATATGGAAAAAATATCCCCTTCAGGATCCTCAATGGGTCTTTCGCTACTGAATCCCATTGCATCAAGACTGCCATTACATGCTGATTTTGACTTATCACAGCAATGTTAATAGACAAGTCAGGATCATATCGGTGACTGTAGTTATTGACTATCTTGTTTCCTATCTTTTCTGTTGCTTGTTTTTGCTGTCAGGACAGTTTTCGCGCACTGTCGGCCTCTACTGACCCTTTTAACAAAGGCATTAGTGGCGCAAGATCCTCATTTGTGATACCACATATGGTTCGTACCCATTGGATATCACCTATTAGCTTTTGAATATCTATTAAATCATCAGTTTCTGTTTTAATTGCCACCTTCTGAGGATAAATGCGCGCACTGGTGATAATATTACCTAAATATTTCCAAGAGGCGTGCATTTGTACCTTTTCTGGAACGATCACTAACCTGGAGATGCCCAACTGTCGCTTCACTTCTTGTAGAATCTGATGCTGGTCCAGGTCTTTTCCTGCAATTAGGTTATCATCCATATAATAGTAAAATAAAACACGAGGGCATTTTTTGCACAGAGGTGCTAGCGTCCAGGCAACAAATGTTTGACAAGTTGACAAGTTCTTCATTCCCTGGGGTAAAACACTCCATTGTTACCGTTTTGCCAACTGTTGTTTGTTTATAGATGGTACTGTAAAAGCAAACTTCTGACTGTTGTCCTCATGTAGAGGAATTGTGAAAAAACAGTCCTTTAGGTCAATCACCAATAGGGGCCATTCTTTTGGAATAATTGCAGGAGAGGGTAATCCTGGCTGTGAAGCACCCATGTCCTGCATACTGCAATAACAGCTCTTAAATCGTGCAAAAGCTGCCATTTCCCTGTTTTTTTAGGGATAGTAAAAATTGGTGTATTCCATGGACTAGTGGATGGCTTAATTTGACCTTCTTAATATGAGCTTTTCTTTGCTTACCGGCCATTGATCAATCCAAATTGGTTTATCTGTGAGACAGGTTAACTTCAGGATTGGTCGCCCATCAATGGCCGCCACTAAAAATTTTCATTTGACAAACGAAAGCCCATTTGGCTTAAAGCGTCTCTACCTAAAAGCCAAACTGAAGTTTGGGTTCACATAGGGTTTAATTTGTACACATCTATTTTTTTCATCCTGTATCCATACCGAAATCAGGTCTCTGATAATTTTTGTCATCTATGTGCCTCCTACTCTGACAACAGGGGTCTCTAAATTCTCTAAAGGCCAGCTTTATGACCAATAGTATAACAGAATGTGGTAGTTTGAGCCTGGCTGGATGCCAGGTGTCCACCACACCGCTCTATCCCCCACATCCTCAGCAAGCCAGGGAAGGGGAGAAAATAAGATGAGAGTATCGTTGGTTGACATAAAAGCAGTTTAATAAAGAAACAGCAAAGCCGCGCGCATGGGAAGCAAAGCAAAAGCAGATAAAGTTGTTACTCTCTACTTCCCATCAGCAGCGATGTCCGGCCACCTCCCGAGAAGCAGGGCTTCAGTATGCGTAGCGGTTGCTTTTGGAAGGCCAGAAATGAATCTCGCCTCCCCTTCCTGCTCCTCTCCCCCAGTTTATATTACTGAGCTGACGTCATATGGTATGGAATATCTCCTTGGTCAGCCTGGATCAGTTGTCCTGGCCATGGTCCCTCCCAAGATCATGCCCACCCACAGCTATTGGTGAAGGTGGGGGAAGGAATGCTGGAGGGACAGCCCTGATGCTGTGCGAGCAGTAGTCATAATATTGATATCAACAATAATCACAGCACTGCAGGAGCTGCTGTGGAAAATCACTACCATCCCAGACCCACTACACAGAACAATGGTAATGTCTGCTCCCGTATCCAGTAACGTATTGTACCCAACCATGTGTTCACCATTTGGATGTTGGAATATAATCATCTGAGTGGGCTCAGATGCAAAAGTGGCATTGAAAGTCTTACCTCATGTACTCCAGTGGATCCAAAACCACCATCTCAACACTTACGACTTCCTGCAAATGGAACTTTAGCCCTGAAGGAAACTAATTGAGCTATTTTAGTTCCTTTAGGTATATAAACTGGTGGCTGCCAAAGTTTAACCATTATTCCAATGTTTCCCTCATAATCTGCATCACTAACACAGGGAAGCACGAAAATACCTTGTTGAGAGGCTGATGAGCATCCTAAAAGCATAGCACTTAAACCATAACCAAGAGGTCTATTAGCATTTGATAAGCATTATATCCGTATTGTGGATAGTTACATCTATTGCTGTTTCCACATCCACTCCTGCGCTTCGTGCAGTGGCTGATCTAAGGCCATCCAGGCAGCCACTGTGGTTGAAGGGTGGTTTTGTGTTATCGCGTTTTGGACACTTTAAATGAATACATGTTACCATTGATACCTATTTGACTATGGTATGGGCTATAGCCTTAACGAGCGATAGTGCTCGAGACATTATAAGGCACCGGGAGGAGTTGCTTTACAGTCCTCAGTGTCCCCAAATAAATAAAAACTGACAATGGCTCTGGCTATATAGTCAGTAGGACATGAAAATTTCTGAATATGTAGGGTTTCAGACATGTTACTGGGATCCTAGGTAATTCCACTGGACAGGCTATTATTGAATGCACACATCAAACTCTTAAGGGACTTGCTGGAAAAACAAAAAATGGGGGAAGATGGGGTGAGCCCTCAGGATAGATTAATGAAAGTTATTTATACAATGAGTCATTTAAGAATAGTAGCAAACCGAAATGAACCACCAGCATTAACACATTTTTCTCAGATGAAACGAGATTTGGACTTTACAAATAAACCAAAGGTATGGTATAAGAACGCCATTACAGGAGAAGGGCAAGGACCAGCAGATCTGTTAACATGGGGAAGGGGTTATGCTTCTGTCATTACAGATCAAGGTCCTCTGTGGATTCCAGCAAAGTGGATCAAGTCGTATCAACCGCATGATAAAGGACTGAATGGCTGCAAGGACAGTGGAGTAAACAACTCTGAGGAGAACGCCAACCGATCCATCCTCAATCTGTTGCCCCAACGAATGTAAAAACTGTTGGCCGTGGTGTCATGCATTTTGTTGTAAATGTGATGACTGTTCTGGTTTAGCAAGGAGCAGCTTTTGGCTTAGTAACAGGGGGAGCGGGTTGCAGTGAAGACCCGGTAAAGAGTTTGCGGACCCTCCCCCGGCTCCTGGGTTCACACCCACCTCCGGCCCGCCTGGGCCAATCTGGCGCCTCTGCGATCACTATTTAGGGGACGGGAATTTGAAATGCGAGGCAGGAGGTGTATGGGTGATACAAGATGGAGGCAACCACGCGGACCCTTCAGCCAGAGGAGGGAGGAAGGAGGAGCAGTAGACCGGAGACCCTTCTGCAGGCCGTGGCGAGAATGCAAGCTGTGCCCCTGAAACCTGTGGAGATCCGTGGCAGGACTGAGAGCCACCAGCAGCTCCATGTGAGTGAGCCCGGACGGGCGAGGGACTGTGTGGGGAGACGGCCATGGCCCAGGCCGTGTTGGAGAGCCTGCACGTCGCAGAGCAGCCCCACACGAGAGGCAGAGAGGAGCTGCAGCCTTTGGAATGGGTGCACGTCAGAGCAGCCCGTGCAGGGCTGCTGTGTGTGTGAGTTACCCCACGGACTTGCAGGGAGGACTGGTGTGGAGTTCACCCGTCCTGAGGAGGGACAGACGGCAGAAGCTATTGGGAGCAGACTGACTGAGACCTCCACTGCCTGCCCCCCCGAATCGTTCAGGGGGGGGCAAGGTAAAAACCTCGGGATCAGGGCTCTGAGCCCGGGAAGAGGGGAGGTGTGGCGGGAAGGTGTTCTTAAAAAGGCTGGTTGGACTTTCCATTGATGTATTACTCTGTGTTGTTTCGTTTTGGTTATGTTTTGTTTTTTTTTTTTGGGGGGGTATGTTTTAGTTGATGTTGCATTAAATTATTTTCTGTTTTCTTCCCCAAACCGAGTAGCCTGGTCTGTTTTGTCCTGGACCTTAAGCGGCAATTAAGCCCTCCCTGCCCTCGAGCAATTCTCAGCCTCTTCGGTACTTGAGGCTAATCGTGGTCTTTGTTCCCTGATGGGCCTAAACCAGGACAGACAATGACGAATGGTGGTTTTGTTACACTGGAAAATTTAAAAGGTGTTTTAGATGTCAAGAACGGAACTTGGAAGAATATAACATTTTGACATTGACAAGTCAGAGAAACATTTAAACAGATAGTAGAGATTGAGTGTGGGAAAGAGATAAAAATCCCTTGGTTGTGGACAGTAAGAAATTGGGATTGGGAGAACATAAAAGCAAGGTGGGTGGAAAAAAAAAAGGAGAGACAAAGAAGGAAACAAAAGGAAAAACGGTTTGTGTTTGGGCTAATTGGTGAAGGGTTTTTTTTATCAGGAGTAAAAATGAATTATGTCATACTAGCGATAATGATTGGGATCCCATCTTGGATGTGTATAAGAACACGACATCCTGGTGCAATTATACTTCATCAAATATATAAAAATCTAGTCTTGTGCCTATATAATTACCATAGGGAATCTTTCTGATTTGTGGGGACCGGGCATGTCCTGGAATACCCTCGAGATTACAAGGGGGACCATATATTTTGGGACAGTTGACAATCTTGATACTCAACAATACAATGATTTGGCAACACTGTCAACTGAAAAGGGCAATACATGCATTTAATGATGAGTGTGATGACCACGTTACCTTTTGGTCCCCCTCGAAAGTGATAGCAACTAACTTATTTGCTCCAAATGTGGGAATAGCTGCTTAACTAAATTGCGCAAATTAGAATGCTGGCTTAACAAACAAGGCAATCAAACCTCAATGACTTTAGATGGCTTGATTAGCTATGTAGATATAGTATCAGACATGCAACTTTGTAGAACAGAGCTGCTATTGATTCTTTGCTGTTAGCTCATGGTCATGGGTGTGAGGATCTTGAAGGAATGTGCTGCATGAACCTATCAGACCACTTGGAATCGATTCATGCAAGTATACAGAAGCTGAGAGGAGTGTCACACTTGTCAGAGTCAGATGGATGGGGATGGTTAAATAAGATGTTACCATCATGGGGAATACAAGGATGGCTAATGTCAATAGTTAAAATAGCCATGCTTTCTTTCTTGATCATCATAATAATGCTAATGATTTTGAAGTGTGTTACTGCTATGATTGAGAAGACTGAAAAATGAGTCTGGCTGGTCCAAGAAGAAAAAGGGGGAATTGTGGGTGCGTATTTAATTGAAAGAGGACAGTGAACCTGCTTCTGCAGGGGAGTTGGACTAGATGATCTCTAAAGGTCCCTTCCAACCCCTACCATTCTATGATTCTATGATTTGTACCATCCAGATATTTCCCAAGTTTGAAGAGAGATAACGATTAAATAAACAGGGTGTTATATAACAAGGGAGTTAGAGGAACAAGTTGATACAGGAATGGAATGCTGAGGGACTGGAGTTGGCAAGCTCCTTCCAATCATTAAAGAACAAGTGCTGCATGCATAGCGTGTGAACAAGATAGAGCAATCAATTAAGCTTTGCGTGATTGCATGTACGTGCCATATATATAGAAGTAGAACGTGAACAATAAATGTCATACACATCAATCATATTGGTTGTGCTGCGTTGTCCATTCGCGTCCCCGCATGACCCTGCGTGTGGTGCCCCCACAGGAGAGGAGCACTACTGGATCTTATACTCATAAACAAGCAGGGTCTGATTGAAGTGGTGAAGGTTGAGAGCAGCTTTGGCTGCAGTAACCACGAGATGGTGGAGTTCAGGATCTTGTGTGGTAGGAACAGAATACCAAGCAGGATCACAACATCACAACCCTGGACTTTAGCAGGGCCAACTTTGGCTTTTTCAAGCAAATGCTAGGGGAAATACCATGAGACAGAGTACTAGAAGGTAGAGGGTGCCGGTCTCGGGCCAGCCGGGATCAGGGCGATATGCTGAAACATACCAAACCCACTCAGGTTTGCTGAAGGGGGAGCACTGCCATGAGCAAACGCTACTGATGCCAAGAAAATGCCAGTCAGGACTCAATAGCCAATGTGACTATTAAGCAGGTGTTCTTTATTGCAGTGCTGGTGATTTCTCTGCCAAAACATGCACACTCCAACCTTATATATACAATAAACATGCATATTCTTTACAGTTCTTAAAAAAAGTTTGTCATGGAATATTACCCTTTCCAATTGTTCCAAACTAATTTCCATAAAATACTAGGACATCCATCAGGTATATATCCCTCTTAATCATTGATGAAATCTCTATCCTCTTTGGAATAATTTGACAATTCTGATTGTAAATATAAAGCTGGAAGTTTACCGTCCAGACTCAAAGCTAGTGCCCTGATTTCAGTTCATTCTGGTGTTTGTTTAGCTTCATGATCTGACAATTTATTTCCAATTTCCTGTTCAGTGTTACCTCTTTGATGCCCCATGAAATGCATCACAGTTACCTTTTCTGGCAATTTTCATAGACTCGTAGAATGGTAGGGTTGGAAGTAACCTTTAGAAATCTAGTCCAAAGCCCCTGCCAAAGTAGGTCCACCTGATGGGTCAAAAGGAACATGTCCAGGCAGGTCTTGAAGACCTCCAAAGAAGAAGACTCCACAACTCCCCTGGGCAGCCTGTTCCACTGCTCCGTCACCCTCACAGTAAAATAGTTTTTTCTTATATTTAAATGGAACTTTTTGTGACCCAGCTTCATCCCATTACCCCTTGTCCTGTTGCTGGATACCATCAAAAAAATCGTGTCCCAACCTCCTGAAACCCACCATTTAGATATTTGTTAATATTAATAAGATCTCCCCTCAGTCTTCTCTTTTCTAGTCTAAACAGCCCTAGTTCCCGCAGTCTTTCCTCATATGAAAGATGTTCCAGTCCCCTGATCATCTTGGTGGCCCTGCGCTGGACTCTCTCCAGCACTTCCCTGTCCCTCTTGAGCTGAGGAGCCCAAAACTGGACACAGGACTCCAGATGAGACCTCACCAGGGCAGAGTACAGGAGGAGCAGAATCTCCCTTGACCTGCTGGCTACACTCTTCTTTGATGCCATTGGCCTTGGCCACGAGAGCACATTGCTGGCTCATGGTTAGTTTATTATCAATCAGGACTCCCAGGTCTCTCTCTGCAGAGCTGCTCTCCAGCAGGTTGACCCCCAGCCTGTTCTGGTGCATGGGATTGTTTCTTCCCAGATGCAGGACTCTGCACTTGTCCTTGTTGAACCTCATGAGGTTCCTCTCTGCCCAACTCTCAAGCCGGTCGAGATCCCTCTGAATGGCACACAGCCTTCTGGCAAATCAGCCAGTCCTCCCATTTTGGTGTCATCAGAGAACTTAGTGAGGGTACACTCTGTCCCCTCATCCAGGTTGTTGATGAAGATGTTGAACAAGACTGGCCCCAGAACCGACCCCTGTGTAACTCTACTGGCCACAGGTCTCCAATTCGATCCCGTGCCATTGATCATCACCCTCTGGGCTCTGTCATTTAGACAGCTCTCGATCCACCTCACTGTCCACTCATCCAAGTCATACTGCTTGAGCTTTCTGATGAGGATGTTCTGTCAGACAGTGTCAAAAGCCTTGTTGAAGTCAAGGTAGATCATAGAATCATAGAATGGTAGAGGTTGGAAGGGACCTTTAGAGATCATCTAGTCCAACCCCCCTGCAGAAGTAGGTCCACCTGAACGGTCAGTAGGAACATGTCCAGGTGGGTCTTGAAGACCTCCAAGGAAGGAGACTCCACAACTCCCCTGGGCAGCCTGTTCCACTGCTCTGTCACTCTCATGGTGAAATAGTTTTTTATGTTTAAGTGGAACTTTCTGTGACCCAGCTTCATACCATTACCCCTTGTCCTGTTACTAGCTACTATAGAAAAGAGGGATGTCCCAACCTCCTGACACTCACCCTTTAGATATTTATAAATGTTAATAAGATCACCCCTCAGTCTCCTCTTCTCCAGACTAAACAGCCCCAGTTCCCGCAGTTTTTCCTCGTATGAAAGATATTCTATACCCTTGATCATCTTGGTGGCCCTGCGCTCCCTCCAGCAGTTCCCTGTCCCTCTTGAGCTGAGGAGCCCAGAACTGGACACAGTACTCCAGATGAGGCCTCACCAGGGCAGAGTAGAGGGGGAGAAGAATCTCCCTCATCTTTTGCTCTCCCCTCATCTAGCCAGTTGGTTATGCACTCATAGAAGGATATCAGGTTGGTCAAACAGGGTTTCCCCTTAGTGAATCCACGTAGACCTCCCCTGATAACCATCTTTTCCTTCATATGTTTAGTGATAACTTCCAGGATGAATTGTTCCATCACCTTTCCAGGGATGGAGGTGAGGCTGACCAGCCTGTAGTTTCCTGGGTTGTCCTTCCTGCCCTTTTTGAAGACTGGAGTGACACTGGCCTTTCTCCAGTCCTCAGGCACCTCGTCTGTCTTCCATGATTGTTCAAAAATTATGGAGAGAGGCTTAGCAACCATATCAGCTAGCTCCCTCAGCACTCTTGGATGCATCCCATCAGGACCCTTTGACTTATGAGTGTTAAGTTTGGCCAACAATTCTTTAACCTCTTCCTCTTTTACCCAGGGCAAATCCTCTGCTGTCCTGGCCATCCTATTATTCTTGCTGGACTGGGCTTCCCAATAGGATTCAGTCCATCTGAAGCCCTGCACTCCCTGTAACCACCTTCTGCATTCCATCATCAACATACACATTCCAACTTTCTACAAAACAGTCCTTACTAGTCTCCTTCTCTGGATCTAAATCAGCTAAATTTGAGGAGATGTATGGTGACTTTTTACCAAATCTTATACACTTTGTACAAGCACAGAATCAGTTCCCAGGTGAACTCACCTAATGTCAGTAACTGGATGTTTGGAGACAACAGTCTGATGTTCACACTTGCTGCCAATTCATTATTATTTATTCCCCCACACATTAACAAAGTCTGTTGCAAGTTTTCCCTGTAGCTGCTGGGGTGTTCTTTTAGACTGTCTACAGTTTTGTACTTTAGTTTAATGTACTTTGCTATCCTTTTAAATTCTAATTATACATATCAGATTTTTAATCATTGTTTAACAAATTATGTTTATCTGTTAGATTATTATAATCCCAATCAGAATTATTTTGAGGCTAGACTGATTTTTTTCCTTTTTTTCCTTATCTTTTTTTTCCCTTTGCTCACTCATACCACACAAACACAGGATCCTGCTTTCATACTTATTCATACATTATTATTATTAGTAGTAGTAGTAGCAGTAGTATATACATTCATAAACACAATTAGACAAACCCAGGTTTCAAAACATCAATGAATTTCTCGCTTCGTCCGTCTCCAGCTGCATCCCACTCACTTCATAGTTACACTGTGTCTCATTCACTCTCACACACACAACCAACAAAACTTAATAACACAAATTTTCAAAAATATATCAGCAACCAGAAATTTATAAACAGTAAGAACAACTCAGAAATCCTTATTTGAAATTCCATATCTATACCATATTATGTTAATACCAAACTCGAGATCCACTAACGTGAATCAACCAGAAGCACACATTTCTGTGTCAAACCCAAGATTCACTAACGTGAATTAACCAGATACCCATACAAGCTCTTAATGTGTTATAATAGGAGGCAATTGCAAGACAAATCCAAACCTGAACAATTAATGGAGCCTCAAAGAATTCCCAATCAGACATACTGGTGTTACTAACCAAGTGTATACAATCAGGCACTAGTAACCTGGTATACGTATCCTGCATAGGACATCTCCTACATCTTACGGATATTTGTCTAAGTAACCGGTCTCCAGGAACCAAGAAAACCAGGTAGAACATAAAGAATATCTTAATAATGGTGATGGTCCTTGTCTGCTCCTGCAGTGAGCCGAGCAGGGCGAGGAGGCCCTCCGGGAAATCCCGGGGCATGCCTAGGGAGTCCTGTTCCTTACCTGATCCTGCAGCCAAGCAGAGAGGGTCCTGTCTGGGGTGCCAAACTGATGCCGAGAAGGTGACAATCAAGACACAATAGCCAATGTAACTATCATACAGGTATTCTTTATTGCAGCGCTGGGCACACAGGGGATTGCTCCACCAAGTGTGTGCACCGTTTAAAGCAAAATCTTCTATATTTATACAGACTAGATATGCATATTTGTTACATTTCTTAGAAAAGGCAGGGTTATGCTACTTACTTCCAGGAACTCATTATCATTGGTTCCATCCATTTCCCCGCCTTAGTCCGCCCAGGTTACACCTCTGACCCATCTTCTTTCAGTGGTCATTAGGGGTCATTGAGGATGAAGATCTAAATCTTCCTCACAATGTACTTTTCACATTTGGGTTCCTCGTGTTTGTCCAAACCACAGGACAGGTTCAAACCAGTCTTTCTTCAGGCTTGAGCAGTTGCTATTCCTTTGTCTCACTCTGATTGGTCCAAGATAAGTTCTGTAAGCTTGCTAGATAACAATAGGAGTTAGATGTTCTGCAGTGAAGGCTTCTTGCGACTGTACAAGATTAGCAATTTTGTAAAGCTTGTACTTCTACAAGGTTAGCAATTTTGTAAAGCTGTCATGGTTTGACATGACAGCCATTTCTGGTATGGGGGAAGGGCTGTAAAGATGGCTCCTGTAAGAAGTTGCCTGAAACTCTCCCCAGCTCTGAGCCAGACCCATTTCTGGGGCTGAGTCAATTAGACACCTCCACGATCACTTTTTAAGAAGACGGAAGAGGAGGCTTCTTCCTGTTTCTTCCTTCTTCTGTCCCTTCTTCTTTTCTGACTGGTGGTGGTGCAAGGACTGGTAAGAGTGAGAGAAGCGACCATGTGGACTCCAAGGTCAGTGAGGAAAGAGAGGAGGAGGTGTGCTGGGACATAGACTCCCCTGCATTCTACGGAGAGGACTGGTGAAGCAGGGATTTGTTTGCATTTCATTAAATACCCCACATCAGAGGCAGTGACTCATTTCATTAAAGATCCTACATCAGGGGCAGTGATTCTCTTCATTAAAGACCCCGTGCCGGGGCAGTGACTATGGCCAGAGGAAGTCGTGTCCTGTGGGAGGGATCCCATATTCACAGGAGCTGTAACTGTAATCCACGCCAAAGAAGCCCATTAAAATTATGCCCAGAAGAGGCTGTGTCCTGAGGGGGGGACCCTGTATCTGCAGCAGCTGCAACTGTGGGAAAGAACCCACACCAGAGATATTCATTAAGGACTGCATCCCGTGTGAGGGACCCTGTATCAGCAGAAGCTGTAGCTGCTGGGAAGAACGCACACCAGAGAAGTTCGTTAAGGACTGTGTCACATGGGAGGGACTCCATATCAGAGCAGGGCAAGAATGTCAGGAGTCGTCCTCATCAGAAAGAAGCAGCAGAGACTATCTGTGAAAGACTGACCACATCCCCCATTCCCTACCCCCCCCCCCCCCCCCCCGAGCTGTTGAGTGTGGAGAAGGTAGAGATATTGGGAGCAGTGAGCTGGGCTCAGGAAGAAAGGAGAGATGGGGGAGGGAGATCTTAAAGTGCTGGTTGTAATTTTCTCATCATCATACTCCCTTTTCCCTTTTTGTTCTGTTCTATTTATTGTAGGTAGTAGAATAAACTTTTCTACTTTCCTCTCTCAGTCAAGTACTGGAGTCTGTTTTGCCCAAAACCGTAATTGGCAGCGAGTCCTCCCTGCCCTCATCTTAATCCATAACAACCTTGTTTATCTTTTTCCTCCAATTTCGCTGAGGCCTCTGCCATTTTAATGACAGTGAAGGTGCATGGGGGGTGCTTCTTTGCTAGCTGGGCCAAACAACAAGAAAAGCTAATATCTCAAATACCTAAGAGTTACAAATGTATTCTTGCAGTTTTTTAGCTAACACATTATGCCCTGTATGATGCTTCTTTAACTCGGGAAGCCATGTACAATAGCTCTGAATGCAGCACAACAACTCATGCAATTAATCATCTGTTACCAAAGAGCGAGCAACCTGCAGTAGCTGCTTTAAAGCTTTCATATACGACTTTTGTTCCTTAGAAAGCCCAGATCCCATGATTTAAGAGAGAGGAAAAGAGAGAGAAAGAGAGTAGTGGAAGGTCTGGTGTTGGCAGCAGTGGGAGGTGGAGGGGGTTGGCACAGACAATCTACATGCCCAGGGAGGGGGAGGGAGGGGGAGAGATAATGTAACATTATCTCATTCGCCAACAATCAGTCTCATAATCTGAAGGTCGGTTTACATTTTTTTGCCAATTACCAGTTCTTTATTCCCACAATTCCTGATACAGGCCAGGATGCCATTGGCCTTTTTGGCCACCAGGGCACACTGATGGCTCATGCTCAACTGGCTGTCAATCAACATTCCTAGTTCCCTCTCTGCCTAGCAGCTTTCCAGACACTCCTTCCCAAGCCTGTAGCACTGCTGGGGGTTGTTGTGGCTCAAGTGCAGGACCCAGCACTTGGCCTTATTGAAACGCATGGAATTGACCTCGGCCCACCAATCCAGCCTATCTAGATCTCTCTGTAAAGCTTCCCTACCCTCAAGCAGATCAACACTTCCACCCAGCTTGGTGGCATCTGCAAACTTACTAAGGGTGCACTATATCCCCTCATCCAGATAATTAATAAAGATGTTAAACAGGAGTGGTCCCAGTACTGAGCCCTGGGGAACACCACTCGTGACTGAGCACCAATTGGATTTAACTCTATTGACCACGACTCTTTGGACCCAACCATCTAACCAGTTTTTCACCCAGGAAAGTGTATGCCCATCCAAGCCAAGAACAGTCAATTTCTCTAAGAGAAGAGTATGGGAAACAGTGTCAAATGCCTTACTGAAGTCAAGGTAGACAGCATCCACAGCCTTTCCTTCATCCAAGAAGCAGATCATCCTATCACAGAAGGAAATCAGGTTTGTTAAACAGGATCTGCCCTTCATAAACCCATATTGACTGGGCCTGATCACCTGGTTGTCTTGTATGTGCTGCATAATAGAACTTAGGATGATCTACTCCATCAGCTTCCCAGGCACTGAAGTCAAACTGGCAGGTCTGTAATTTCCCCGATCATCCTTCCATCCCTTCTCATATATGGGTGTTATACTGGCTGACTTCCAATCAGATGGAATCTCCCCAGTCAGCCAGGACTGCTGATAAATGATGGACAATGGCTTGGCAAGCACCCTCAGCACCCTAGGATGTACCCATATGGCCCCATAGATTTGTGTATGTCAATGTGGAGCAGCAGGTCACTGACCATCTCCTCCTGAATTGTAGGTGGGACATTTTTCTCCTTGCCCCTGTTAAGGGATCCAAAATCT
Source organism: Colius striatus (assembly GCF_028858725.1). Classification (NCBI taxonomy): domain Eukaryota; kingdom Metazoa; phylum Chordata; class Aves; order Coliiformes; family Coliidae; genus Colius; species Colius striatus. The sequence continues at coordinate 27,902,530 of NC_084789.1, read as the reverse complement.
CGAAAAACTTATCTACACAGGAATGCAGATAAGCAGGCACTTCTTTATTATGCAGCACTGGGAAACACAGCGCTGGGGGGGAATAGCTCCTCCAAACGTTTTTAGTTACCATTTTCAAGGTTTTTCTATACTTCAAAGAACTACATTTGCCAACAAAAGCATGCATAAAATGTCATTCTCTTAATTTGCCTTTTACCTTGATTGGTTCCTAACTATTATAAAATTTCCAATATCATAGTGATTGGTTAAAAAAAGATATCAGTCTCTTTGTTTTAGTAGCAGCTAAGGTAACCTAACAAATACATATACCAGGGTCTTGTCTGAACAGGCCTCAGGGTCTTGTCTTAACAGCTCCTTATCAGGTGCCGGTATGTAACTCTTGCAGTTTGATCCTTATGTGATTCAAATGAATACTTAATCAATAGGTGATTGAGCTATTTGCAAGTGCTTAGCTAATTGATTAAACTATTACCAAGTGATTAACAAGTGCTTAACAAGTGCTTAACTAGTTATTGTGATGTTAAGTTGTTAACAAAAATTATCTGTGTATCTGTAACACCCCTATCTCTTGGTTTAGGGGGCTGACTTTACACAGTGGAAATGCTCCTATTACTAAAGACTGAGGCAAAGGCAGCATTAAAGCACCTCAGCCTTATCCTCATCTTTTATTACCAAATTTCCTTCTGGGTCTAATAGGGGATGGAGACTCTCCCTGATCTTTCTTTTATTGTTAATGTACTTATAGAAACTTTTCTTATTACCCTTTACCTCTAAAGCCAGTTTGACTTCTATCTGGGCTTTTGACCTTCTAATTACCTCCCTACATAACTTAACAGCGTGCCTGTACTCATTGTAAGTAGTCTGCACCTTCTTCCAGAAGCCATTAACTCTCTTTTTCCCCCTGATTTTAATCCAAATCTTCCTATTCATCCAGGCTGATCTTCTTTGCCTCCGGCTCATTTTACAGCACATGGGGATGGTCTGTTCTTTGGCCTTTAAGATTTCATTCTTAAAAAGTGTCCAGCCTTCCTGGTCTCCTATACTGACTCCCAAGGGATTCTATCAAGTAACATCCTAAACAAGTCAAAGTCTGCCCTTCGAAAGTCCAAAGTGTCAGTTTCGCTGCTCTACCTTCTAACACCTCTATGAATAGAGAACTTAATAATTTTGTGATTACTGTTCCCTAGAAAGCCTCCAACTGCCACATCCTCCGCAAAACCTTCTCTGTTCATCTCTAAACACTTGGGGACCAGGTGTGGGACCAGGGCTTTCTTCATGGCTGCCTTAGAGAGGACAGCCTGACACATTCCCAGCTGAGAGATGTAGAGGGGCAGGAGGCTGTTACTGGCAAGCCCAGAAAAGACTATTACAGCCCAAGGATGCCCAGTGATATGTGCACTGGAAGCTGTGAGAGAAGAGAAAGGTACATGCTGCTCAGTGAGAGGAGCTGCCAGAATCATAGAATCATAGAATGGTAGGGGTTGGAAGAGACCTTTAGAGATCATCTAGTCCAACCCCCCTGCAGAAGCAGGGTCACCTAGATCAGGTTGCATAGGAACACGCCTAGGCAGGTCTTGAAGACCTCCAAGGAAGGAGACTCCACAACCCCTCTGGGCAGCCTGTTCCACTGGTCCGTCACCCTCACAGTGAAATAGTTTTTTCTTATGTTTAAGTGGAACTTTTTGTGTTCCATCTTCATCCCATTACCTCTTTTCCTGTTACTAGCTACAATAGAAAAAAGGGATGTCCCAATCTCCTGACACCCACCCTTTAGATATTTGTAAATGTTGATAAGATCACCCCTCAATCTCCTCTTCTCCAGACTAAACAGCCCCAGTTCCCACAGTCTTTCCTAGTATGAAAGATGTTCCAGTCCCCTGATCATCTTGGTGGCCCTGCGCTGGACTCTCTCCAGCACTTCCCTGTCCCTCTTGAGCTGAGGAGCCCAAAACTGGACACAGTACTCCAGATGAGGTCTCACCAGGGCAGAGTAGAGAGGGAGAAGAATCTCCCTTGACCTGCTGGCCACACTCTTCTTGATGCATCCCAGGATGTCATTGGCCTTCTTGGCCACAAGGGCACATTGCTGACTCATATTTAGCTTATTATCAATCAGGTCTCCCAGGTTCGACCCCCAGCCTGTACTGTTGCAGGGGGTTGTTCCTTCCCAGATGCAGGACTCTGCACTTGTCCTTGTTGAACCTCATGAGGTTCCTCTCTGCCCAACTCTCAAGCCGGTCGAGATCCCGCTGAATGGCAGCACAGCCTTCTGGCAAATCAACCAGTCCTCCCAGTTTGGTGTCATCAGAGAACTTGCTGGGGGTACACTCTGTCCCCTCATCCAGGTCGTTGATGAAGATGTTGAACAAGACTGGCCCCAGAATCGATCCCTGTGTAATTCCACTGGCCACAGGCCTCCAACTCGATTCTGTCCCAGAAGTCACAGGAAGCTCTGTGCTCAGCTTTTCCTTTTAGAAAAAAACTAGAAAAAGATGTGAGGGGAAAGCTACAGTTGAAAGTGAGCAGTACTTGGGGTAGAGAGCTGCTCGGGTAGGTTTGTGTTTCCAGCAGACCTCCACATGCATGGTTGCTGAACAGATCTGCATGTCCTCAACCATCCCCACCAACAGAAAGCCATGAGCACCAGAGCCCTGCAGAAATGATCAACATGGTGCTGAAAGCCCAGACAGATGGATTTAGCAGCCACAGCCCACACTAGGGCCCAGGGTCAAGGTTAACAGACCCAGGATCAAATGCAAACTGATATTCATGAAGAGCTCCCCCTGGCACCCTTGGAAATGTGCTGAGATGTGGCTGGGTCAGTGCTGACAAGCAAAGCTTTATAGATCAAAAGCAAAAGGCAGGAAAGAGCCTGACCTGTGTGAGTCAGCAGTGGGGATGGGAGGGCAGAGGGTGATGGGAGATGGCAATAATCACAGCTTTCACACTGCAACCTCCTCACAGCCATGGAGAAATGCAGAGAGCCAATGATGCTACTGGTCCTTCTGACCTAGTGGCAAGCAATCGATACTCTGCTGCTACCTCTCCTGTGATTCTTCCCAGGACCCCAGTTGAGAGAGTGGGGCTGTGCAGGGCACCTTCCCCTCCCCAAAGGCCTTAACCACACTCATTGACAAAGTGTTTGTGCAACACACCAGGCTAAACCTCTCAAAATAAACCTCCTAGAGCACACCTTGAGACATGGGGGCTTCAGCATCACCTGATTCAATTTACAGAGCTGTTCTTACTGTGCTAGTATAGGCATGTTGGCTAACAGTGCAGCCAAGACTAGAGAAAACAGATCAAGACTTGCAGCTCAGAAGTAGCAGAATGCATGAACGAGGTCTGCTACAGTCAGGGGAAATCTACACTGCTCACTCCCACAAGATCCCTCAAGTAAGAGGAGGACACCAAACTCAAAATTGCCTCTACAAAGAGGCATCTGTATCCTATACGATCTTCTCTTTGCCTTCCACAAGACACATTCAGGTGATACCTCCCAGACATATTTAGCATTCAGCACTGCAGGTGAAGCTGCAGTTCCAGAAAAGCATTGGAGTTGCACAAAAGTGACAGGATCTTTCTTGAAAGCTTCTGGTTCTGGTTTTGTGAATTTGTGTATTTCCTGTACTGAAGGGGACTGTCATTATTATCCCCCTCCCCACTCTTCAGCATAGCTCTAACTGACTGGAAGCCTGTGGTATGAAAATGATAATGGAATGAAAATAATTTGTGCTCAGTTGCTTCTAGAACAGCCAATAAAAGAATTAAATGAAGAAAAAAAATCCAACAAAACGTGTACCAGCTAAAAAAACAGCATTCTGCTAGAGTGAGCAAGACCAGAGGTCTGATGCAGATCTTTCCGGAACAGATTCAGTGTCGTGTTAAAAGAGGACAGAGTGGTTTGGCAGTAAATAAATTCCCTTGCATTCTAACTCTCCTCACTGAGGTGGGAGGTTAGGTGTAGCTAGGTTTAAATTCTGAGTGATGCCCAATTTGCCACAATCAGTCCAGTCACGTTCACCTTCTATGAATTATCACCATTCTGGATACACTGATAGTGGACTGCACCTTCAATTCAGTCGTACTCATGAACTAGCACGGCCACACTCTAGGGTTTAGTCATATTCAGTGAGAAACTGTGACAACTGGCTACTTAAACAGTGCAATTTTATTCATGCAACAGATATACGGGTTCTTATGGATTGCTGGCGATAGTGACTGTCTGCAGAAGAAAGCATGTGCAAAAATAGATATATAAGTATTACAGCACACAAAGTTACAGACAATACAGCCTGGCTACAAAAAGTTAAGGAGAAACTCTCTAGAGAGATTTCTAAGTTTCCTGCAGAAGCACTTAGTTTAAGTCTCACCTGAGGCGTCCCAATGGGGGGAAGAGAGGCTCAGCCCATTGACTGATCCCAGTCAAGTTCCCCTTGACTTGATTGTGATGGTGTCTTCCCCCAATAATCCCCTTTTCTTTAGCCATTTATATACCTTCAAGGTGGAGTTTGAGTGACTTCAGCCATAAATAGTTTTATTACGATTGGTGTAAAATTCTCTCGCCTTGCATTTAAAGGCATAGCTTATAAAAAGTTCAGGGCGCAGACTCAAGGAGGAGTGATCACACCTTGGAGGTGGGTAACCTTTGGGATGGAGGTGTGTTTTGGTATTAAAATGACATTAAAATGTACAAAGTTCACACGAAGGACAGCATTTTTTCAAGATTTGACAGACCATTGGCTCAGGGTACAAAAAGTGCTGCTTATCATCTCTAGAGTACCATCTCCTTCCTGCATATCATCACAGAGTCTGACCACAGAGTCTCCACTCTGCTCCACCCTCCGTGGTATTTTGCAGGGAATCTCTGTTTTGTGGATTCCTCACATACCAGCAGCAGTTGTATCCACCCTGTGAGACTTTTTGATTTTATACCTTTCCTTAATTGGTGAACAATGCTGATTTTTAATGTAAGTTTTAATTTAAGTTTTAATTTCCAGGCCACTTCAGTAACTATGCCACAGTTAGACACAGAAATGTGCAGCTCGCAGGAAGCTCATGAAAACTAACATATAGATGCTGCCACTGATGGACTGAACCGGAAACATGTATCTGTCACACTCATGTCCAACCCAGGCATCAACTGTCTGAAGCCTTCTTTGAAGGCTTGCGCTTATGACTTCAGAGTGGGATTGAATTCTGGGCAAATGTGTCCGGATCTCCTTCTCTCCCCCTCCTGAGAGAACTGTAAGGGCTGCTCTTTGTAGTCACCATTCAGCGTGCAGCTTAATATTCCGGCTCTCGCTTCTCCATTAGCTTGTTGACCATAAAGAGTATTTGGACTCCCACAGTGGTTCATTTAACCAGAGTTTTCAAAGGAGTCCCTCTCCCTTGCTCTCCTTGTCTAAAGAGGAATAAGCAAGATAAAACAGGAAGCAAAATGAAAAGAAATAGAGAAAAGGCAAAAAAAGAAGAAATCTGAAGGAGGAAAGGTGAGCCACAGCTACAGAATAGACCAAAGAAAACCATTGTTGGGCCCCTACTCCTCCAAACCAAGCCAGCAGCCTGCCTGTGAACAATTAGGGAGGTTTAATTTTTATATATAAGGAAGTAGATGGGAAAATAGACAATCACAGAATCACAGAATGTTAAGGGTTGGAAGGGACCTCTAAAGATCATCTAGTCCAAACCCCCTACCAGAGCAGGATCACCTAGAGTAGGTCACACTGGAACTTCTCCAGGTGGGTTTTGAAAGTCTCAAGAGAAGGAAACTCCACAACTCATCTGGGCAGCCTGTTCCGGTGCTCCTTCATCCTCACAGTGAAGACGTTTCTCCTTATGTTTCTTTGGAACCTCTTATGGTCTAGCTTGTACCCGTTGCCCCTTGTCCTATCATTGGACATCATTGAGAAGAGCCTGGCTCCATCCTCCTGATACTCGCCCTTTAGGTATTTGTAAACATTAATGAGATCACCCCTCAGTCTCCTCTTCTCCAAGTTGAAGAGCCCCAGCTCTCTCAGCCTTTCATCAGAAGGGAGATGCTCCACTCCCTCCATCATCTTGGTGGCCCTGCGCTGAACTCCCTCCAGTAGTTCCCTGTCCTTCTTGAACTTGGGCAGAGAGGAACCTCATGAGGTTCAACAAGGACAAGTGCAGAGTCCTGCATCTGGGAAGGAACAACCCCCTACAGTAGTAAGTAGGTCCCCATGTAGTCTATCAGCCAGTACTGTATCACATTTAGCTACTTTCTTGTGAAAGCTATCTCCAATAACACTCACTTGTACTGCTCAACTCCCATTGAAAAAATACAGACTGTCGGTGGAAGTTACACCACTGCGTATGGGAGCTACAAGAAAGCAGTAAGGCAGACCCCACCTACAGCAGTAAGTAGGTCCCCATGTAGTCTATCAGGCAGTACTGTGTCACATTCAGCTACTTTCTTGTGAAAGTTATCTCCAATAACACTGACTTTTATTGCTCAGGTCCCATTGAAAAAATATATGCTGTCGCTTTACTTATACCACTGCATATGGGAGCTACAAAAAAGCTGGAAGGCAGACTCCACCAACAGAAGTAAGTAGGCCCCCATTTAGTGTATCAGGCAGCACTGTATCACATTTGCAGCTGCTTTCCTGTGAAAGCTATATCTAATCCCACTCAAACTGACTGCTCAACTGCCATTGAAAAAATACATTTTCTCGGTAGAAGTAATACCACTGCGTATCCGTGCTACAGGAAAGCAGGCAGACAGACCCCACCTATAGTACTAAGTAGGTCCCCATCTAGTCTATCAGCCAGCACTGTGTCAGATTTGCACCTGCTTTCCTTTGGGAGCTATCTCCAATCCCACTCACATGGACTGCTCAGCTCCCATTAAAAACTAAATTTTTTCTGTTAAGTTATACCACTGCGTATGGGAGCTACAAGAAAGCAGGAAGGCAGACGCCATCTAGAATAGTAAGTATGTCCCCATGTAGTCTATCAGCCAGCACTGTATAACATCTACAGCTGCTTTCCTCTTGGAGCTTTCTCCAATAACACTCACTTGGACTGCTAAGGTCCCAATTGAAAAAATATATGCTGTCGGTTAAGTTGTACGACCGGGTATGGGAGCTACGAAAAAGCTGGAAGGCAGACCCCACCTACAGAAGTAAGTAGACCCCTATGTAGTCTATCAGGCAGCACTTTATCACATTTGCAGCTGCTTTCCTGTGGGAGCTATCTCCAATCCCACTCACATGGATTGCTCAGCGCCCATTGAAAAAATATATGCTATCGGTTAAGTTATACAACTGCGTATGGGAGCTACAAGAAAGCATGAAGGCAGACCTCACCTACAGTAGTTAGTAGGTCACTATGTAGTCTATCAGTAAGCACTGTGTCACATCTGCAGCTGCTTTCGTGTGGGAGCTATCTTCAATACCACACTCTTTTTCTCCTCATCTCCCATTTAAAAAATACAGACTATCGGTAGAAGTTATACCACTGCATATACGAGCTACAAGAAAGCAGGAAGGCAGACCCAACCTACCATAACAAGTAGGTCCCCATGTAGTCTATCAGCCAGCACTGTGTCACATTTGCACCTGCTTTCCTGTGAAAGCTATATTTCATCCCACTCAAATGAACTGCTCAGCTCCCATTGAAAAAATACATGCTTTTCATTAAGTTATACCACTGCGTATAGGAGCTACAAGAAAACAAGAAGGCAGACCCCACCTACAGTAGTAAGTAGGTCCCCATGTAGTCTATCAGCCAGCACTGTGTCACATTTTCAGCTTGTTTCCAGTGGGAGCCATATCAAATCCCACTCACTTGGACTGCTCAGCTCCCATTGAAAAAACCCAGACTGTAGGTGGAAGTTATGCCACTGTGTATGGGACCTGTAAGAAAGCAGGAAAGCAGACCCCACCTACAGTAGTAAGTAGGTCCCCATGTAGTCTATCAGCCAGCACTGTGTCACATTTTCAGCTTGTTTCCTGTAGGAGCTATATCAAATCCCACTCACTTGCACTGCTCAGCTTCCATTGAAAAAACCCAGACTGTAGGTGGAAGTTATACCACTGTGTATGGGAGCTGTAAGAAAGCAGGAAGGCAGAGCCAACCTACAGTAGTAAGTAGGTCCTCATGTAGTCTCTCAGCCAGCACTGTGTCACCTTTAAAGCTGCTTTCCGTTGGGATCTCTCTCCAAACCCACTCACTTGGACTGCACAGCTCCCAGTGAAAAAATACATACTTTCAGTTAAGCTATACCACTGAGTATGGATGATACAAGAAAGCAGGAGGCAGAACCGAACGTCCGTAGTAAGTAGATCCCCATGTAGTCTATCAGCCAGCACTGTGTCACATTTGCACCTGCTTTCCTGTGGGAGCTATCTCCAATCCCACTCACATGGATTGCTCAGCGCCTATTGAAAAAATATATGCTGTCGGTTAAGTTATACCACTGCGTATGGGAGCTACAAGAAAGCATGAAGGCAGTCCTCACCTACAATAGTAAGTAGGTCGCTATGTAGTCTATCAGTAAGCACTGTGTCACATTTTCAACTACTTTCCTATGGGAGCTATCTCCAATAACACTCACTTGTATTGCTCAGGTCCCATTGAAAAAATATATGCTGTCGCTTAAGTTATACCACTGCGTATGGGAGCTACAAAAAAGCAGGAAGGCAGACCCCACCTACAGTAGTAAGTTGCTCCCCATGTATTCTATCAGCTAGCCCTGTGTCACATTTGCACCTGCTTTCCTGTGGGAGCTATCCCCAATCCCACTCACTTGGATTGCTCAGCTCCCATTGAAAAAATATATACTTTCCTTTAAATTATAGTACTATGCATGGGATCTACATGAAAGCAGGAAGGCATATCTCACCTACAGTAGTAAGTAGGTCCCCATGTAGTCTATCAGCCAGCACTGTGCCATATTGGCACCTGCTTTCCTATGGATTTGGAGAAAAAATGAGGGACATGGACATGGATCCCGGGGTATAATGTTATGCCTGTTGGGACAAGGCAGCCTTAGCTCTAGTTATATGAATTTAATGCACAATCAAGACCAGAGTCAGAGCCATGGTTAAAGCAGTTGCTGTCGTGTAGACAGCAGGCCGCTTTCTGTTCCCGCAAGGTCGGACTATTTTCGACTAGAAGTGGTAAACAACTTTGGGGAAAAACAAGATGGGAAAATGTGAGGGAGCTTGCTTATCGCAGAAACCGGAGGTAGGATGAACAAGAAAATATAAACTATTAGCTGCTGTTGCTGAGCTAGCTTTGAAGCTGCTGTGTATATAAGTTAGAGCCTGCTCTCAATAAAGAAGAAGATTTCTGCTATCACTGACATTGAGTAGGACTGATTTCTTCCCACCCAGCTGAGAATGGGACCCAAGGTTGATCGCCACATGAAGTAGGCTTAGAGCTGGTTTTTCAGGCTTCGAGTCTGGGTTTTTCAGGCTTCGAGCCTGGTTTTCAGACTTCTAGTCTGGTTTTTAGGCCAAGAGCCGAAAACTTCGCAGCATATGGCGCCCGAACAGGACCATCACTGTGTGTTACCGGGTAAAGAGCCTGCCTGCTGGGAGCTGAGACTTGAAAATCCGGAGGCAGAGGCAGTCGTCGGAGGAGGAAGCCTGCTGGATCCCAAGCAGAGGTTGCTGTACCCGGGGGAGTGACTACAGGTTGCGGTGAGACGAGGATCCGACAACATGCATAAGGAGGTAGCACTCTCACTTTTACATTGCTTTTTAGAAAAGCGGGGGGTGCACTTTAAATTGACCGATTTGTCTGGTCTACTTGTATATGGTAATTGCAAAGGCTTTTTTAAGGACTCTGAGAAATATTTTGATGAGGAGGAGTGGAGAGCATATGGGACTTGTCTTTGGGACTTGGTTATAGACGAAGATAAGACTGCTCGGAAACTGATGAAACAGTGGGGAGAGGTCATTAACCGTCTGAAGAGATATAAGATGGAAAAGGATTTGGCCACTGCTGTGAGTCAGCAGCTTGATATGCCTGAGACTGCAGCCGAGCCAACAGCTGGACTGTTTGGTATGGGGACTAATTATATCTCACCTCCCTTCTCTGGTGAGTGGCGAGAAATTGGAAACCTTCTCTGGGAAGTCACTATTAGTGGTGATAAAGACAATAGTAAGATCAGTAAAGATCTAGGTCTCCTTTGGAGAGACCTGATAAATACTTTAAAAGAAATGCAAGCAGAACAGCGTGTTTTCATTGCTGCAGCCCAGGCGTTGGCCATTGCTTTGAGGCTGAAGGAGACAGACAAGGGAACGGACAGGTTCCTGCAGGAAGTATTAAAGAAACTGGAGCGACAAGAGACCATCGAAACACAGCCTGTCGCCACTGAAAGCCATCCCGATGAGCAACCCGTCGCAGGGCGTGCGGGGCGTGCTGCGAGGAAAAAAAAGAAGATTTCTCTACACTTTTTACAAAGTCAGAGAGGCGAAGGGGCTTCAGAGCAGAGCCCCCGCGGGAGAGCTGCTTCCCATTCGAGCCCAGTCCGCCGAGTTACCCCTGGGACGACTTGCAGGGGAATGCCAAGTGGACAGAGTCGGGCGGGGATGCAGCGCAGGACCATCAGAGGAGTAGGGGAGCGCGACCCCATGTTAGACTGGGCACCATCGGGCACGCGAGGGGAGACAAAGAAAACACAGGAGAGACTGATACCGGCTGCGCCGCCGGTGCCGGGTACGGCATGGAGTGAGCCAGATCCCCCCCGCCCCTTCCATCCGCAGCCGCCGCTGCGCAGCCGCTTCCCGCGCCCGGTCAGTGTCTCCGGAGTTCCTCCCCACACACACCGCGTGCCGACACCGCTGACCCCAGCCCTCACGGACCGCTGGGCTCGTCCTTTCAATCCTCAATCCCTTGCCTCAAAGAGTGTAAAAACTGTTGGTCGTGATGTTATGCATTTTGCTGTAAATGTGATGATGAATAGTGGTTTTCTTACAGTGGAAACTCTCTAAGTTGTTTTAGGTGTCAGGAATGGAACTTGGAAGAACAGAACATTTTAACATTGAGAAGCTAAAAGGTGGTTTGTATTTTGTCATACTGTTGATGCTTCAAATGATTGTGGTAAATGGTTTTAGGCAATTTCAACAAACTAAGCAAAACATGTGGTTTACACTGGCCAAAGCAATCAATCAGTCTACAATATGTTTATCAATGGCCACTCCAGATAATCCTTTTTCTACCTGTTTGGTGGGAGTTCCATCAGATGTGACACAGTGGCCTGTACCAAATGCATTAAAACCAAATCCCTTAGTTAAGGGTAATGGCAAAGTTGACAGCTGGGATTTGATCATTTCATGGTTGCCAATAATGACAACAGAGCCACAGGAGTTAGAATTATTGGGATCTATAAAGATGGATTTTTGTGTTATGTTTAATTTTACCAGCAATACCAAAACATTTGGGACAGAAAGTGTATCCCATCCTGGGCGTGTATAAGAACACAACATCTTGGTGCAATTATACTTCACCAAAAAGATCCAGGTCTTGTCTTGTGCCTGTACAGTTACCAAAGGGAATTTTTCTGATCTGTGGGGACCAGGCGTAACCTGGAATATCCTCGAGATTACAAAGGGGACCATGAAGTTTGGGACAACTGACGATCTTGATGCCTAATCACACAATGGTTTAGAAACATCACTGTCCAGAAAAATTTGAGCATGCATTTACTGGCGCATGTGATGACTATGTTACCTTTGGTCTCCCTCAGCAATAATAGCAACTAGTATATTTGCTCCAGGTGTAAGAGTATCTGCTTTATTAACTCAGCTATGCGGATTGGGATGCTGGCTTAGCAAACAAAGTAACCAAACCTCAATGACATTAGAAGGGTTGATTAGTGATGTAAGTAGTATTAGACATGCACTTGTGTATCATTCTATGCATGATATCCTCATTGCTCAGGAGGAGGCATTTACTGTAGATCAAGAGAGAGATCTAGAAACCATATTACAAGCACAGGGACTGACTCTTGCTCCTGAAAAGGTACAAAGACGTCCAGCATGGCAGTATTTGGGCTGGAGTATTACAGAGGCTCATATTAGGCCACAAAAGCTCCATATTCATACCAAGATAAAAACTGTAAATGATGCACAAAAATTAATGGGGTATTTGCAATGGTTGCACTCTATTGTTGGAAGCACTAATGACATGCTAGAACCGCTGCGCCCCTTATTGAAGGGAACAGACCCATCGGCAAAAGTACAGCCGACAGCAGAACAACTGCAAACCATCGCTGAAATTTCTGACCTTATTACCACTCGGCAAGTCGATCGTTGTGATCCAGATTGCCCCATTGATTTGACCATTTTGCAGGACAAAGAACCGTTTTTTGGTGAATTAACACAGTGCAAAAAAACAAAAAGAGAGGCTAATCGTCCTGGAATGGTTATTCACCATGTTACAGCCTAAATGGACAATTGAAAAAAAAACTGTGGGCTTAACAATGCTTATTAGAAAGGGACGCACTCGAATTTTACAGGTGAACGGCCAAGAGCCAGGAACGATATATGTGCCTATAGCGAAAAGAGATCTGGAATGGATCATAGCAACATCGGAACCTCTACAGCTTAGTTTATTGTCATCTGCCAAAAAAATAAACATACAGTCCCTAAAATCTAAGGTGTTGGCGTGGATGACACAACAATAGTGGATTATTCGTCCTAAGCTAAGTGAGTAACCTTTGTCAAATGCCGTTACAGCATATACAGACACAGGAAAGAAATCTCAACGGGCTGTAATAGTCTGGGAAGAGGTAGGACAGTGGAAACACCAGCTATTACATGCCACGGAAATGGACTCTTTACAGACTTTAGAACTTTTTGCGGTTGTTCGGGCCCTTGAAATGTGGTGGTGTAAACCGTTGAATATTGTAACTGACTCTTTTTATGTTGCAGGAATTGCTCAGCGAATAGAAGATGCTCGCATTAAAGATGTGCGCAATCGACGCATTTTTGACCTACTTAGAGCCATGCAGGCCGCTATCTGGCAACGCACATCTCTATATTGTGTAATACACATCAGAAGTCATAAGTATGACATTGGTTTAGGAGCAGGAAATGCTAGAGTGGACAAGCTGGTAGCTTTGGGAGTGCCTGTAAATAAATTCAATCAGGCAAGAGAGGCCCATGCCACCTTTCATCAAAATGCCAGAGGCTTAAAGAGAAGTTTTGACCTCTCAATAGAGGATGCTTGAGCGATAGTGAGGGCTTGCCCGCAGTGTAGCCACTACGGCCCAGGGTTAGGTCTGGGAGTCAACCCCAGGGGTCTGGGACCATTAGAATTGTGGCAGATGGACGTCACTCACATTTCTGAATTTGGAAGGCTTAAATATGTTCATGTAACTGTGGATACATTCAGTAAGTATATATGGGCAACAGCTCAAGCAGGAGAAAGGGTAATGCATGTAATCTGACATGCCACTGCATGTTTTGTTGTTATGGGGGTGCCAGGCACCATTAAGACTGATAATGGCCCTGCATATGTTAGTCATCGGGTGAGACAGTTTTTCCAAACCTGGGGAGTGAAACACATTACAGGGGTATCACACTCACTGACAGGATGGCCTATAGTGGAACGAACTCATCAAGTGTTAAAATCATATTTAAGTAAGATGTCTGACATACAGAACTCACAGGAACGGTTGTCTAAGGTATTGTTTACTATAAATCATTTATGTATCTTTGGGGAAGAGAAAGAACCTCCAGCTCGACTACAGCAAGGAATAGTGGAAACATCCAAAAGACCGCCGGCAATGTGGGTAACTTACAGAGATCCACAAACAGGTATATGACAGGGCCCAGCTAAAGTGCAGTATTTAGGCAGGGGTTATATGTCTGTGCTTACACCTACACGTCCAATATGGGTTCCTGCGAAATGGACTAGAGTGGCTGTTACTCCTAATAATCCTGATGGTGACAGTTCACACATCGCCATTGAATCAAGTGAATCCATGTCAGAACATGTGAGTCACCTGGGCGAATCATGCAGGCCAAGTTGACTTTTGTCTGAATCTTCAGTCGGTGAGTGATACATTCCACACCTGCCTGGTTGGGATACCAGATTTTGATCCTAGTGATTTCCAGAAATATGTCAGCGGGAGCGCCTCCTGTTCCAGCAAAGTGACATCGGACTGTGCCGCAGACTTGTTAAGTTGTCTCAAAGTCCCTCTTCCCTGGGACCCACAAGAGTTGGAGTTGCTGGGAAGTCAAGCAATCGGAAACATAACGAATGGGAGTTGGACTCGTACTTGTTTTAGCTTTGGGACTAAATATCAAGGACTAAGAGGAATGGAACAATATAAAAATATGGTTAAGCAGTGGACTGATGTTTCCCCCGAAGGTGCATATAGTGGATTTGTAGATCCAAAAGGAAGATATTGTGGATTGGCCATAGGACAATTTGGTGGAACTTGGATGGCCAATTTATCTGGGTTGATATATGGGGGGAGTAACACTGGTTGGGAACGCGGAAACCCTCAGGGGCCTACTCTGTGGAGCAATGGGTCTGCTAAAGCTCTACCCAATAATATCTTCTTAATATGTGGGGATCGAGCGTGGCAGGGAATCCCAGCTAACCCAATTGGGGGCCATGTTATTTAGGGAAACTAACTTTGTTTGCTCCTCGACAGCAGGACTGGTTAAAAAGTACCAAGTTACAGAAAACAAGAGATACCCACAACTTAAAAGGAGATTGTGAATGTAAAGTACAATTGTGGTCCATTACGGCGAATTTATTTGCTTCAGCATTTGTACCTGGGTTGGCTGCAGCCCAGGCCTTACGAAAGTTTGAAAAACTAGTGTGTTGGTCGGAGCAGCAAGCTAATGTTACTACTGATATTATTGAAAAAATTGTTGGCAGACCAGAAAAGCCTTAGACATGCCTTATTGCAAGATGGTGCAGCTACTGATTTTTTGCTATTGGCGGAAGGGCACGGATGCCAAGACTTTCAAGGCATGTGTTGTTTTAATCTTTCTGACCATAGTGAATCTATTCACAAAGCTTTGGCATATTTAAAGGTTCACGCTAAGAATATTACGGTGGGTTATAACCCTTTTGATAATTGGCTTCAATCAGCTTTTAGAGGGTTGTCACCTTGGTTGACTATACTAATCAAAGAAGGGTTAAGATGGATATTGATTATTTTGCTTTTGCTTATAATGTTTAAGATAGTATATAGATGTATTACGAAGGCAGTGCATAAATTGACTGACTCAGTCTTCACTGTCCAAAAACAAAACAGGAGAATTGTGGAGAAAAAATGAGGGAGCATGGACATGGATCCCGGGATTTAATGTTAAGCCTGTCGGGGCAAGACAGCCTGAGCTCTAGTTATATGAATTTAATGCACAATCAAGACCAGAGTCAGAGCCATGGTTAACGCAGTTCCTGTCATGTAGACAGCAGGCCGCTTTCTGTTCCCTCAAGGTCGGACTGTTTTCGAATAAAAGTGGTAAACAACTTTGGGGAAAAACAAGATGGGAAAATGTGAGGGAGCTTGCTTATCACAGAAACCGCAAGTAGGATGAACAAGAAAATGAAATCTATTAGGTGCTGTTGCTGAGCTAGCTTTGAAGCTGCTGTGTATATAAGTTAGAGCTTGCTCTCAATAAAGAAGATTTCTGCTATCACTCATATTGAGTAGGACTGATTTCTTCCCACCCAGCTGAGAATCGGACCCTGGGTTGATCGCCGCATGAAATAGGCTAAGAGCTTGATTTTCAGGCATCGAGCCTGGGTTTTTTCAGGCTTCGAGCCTGGTTTCAGGCTTCGAGTCTTGGTTTTTCAGACTTTGAGTCTGGTTCATTTTTCAGGCTTCGAGCCTGGTTTCAGTCTTCGAGTCTGGGTTTTTCAGGCTTCGAGCCTGGTTTCAGGCTTCGAGCCTGGGTTTTTCAGACTTAGAGTCTGGTTTCAGACTTCGAGCCTGGTTTGTAGACTTCGAGTCTGGTTTCTTCAGGCCAAGAGCCGAAAACTTCGCTGCATGTCATCATGTGTTTCACTATATAGGTATGATCTGCATAAAAACAGCATTCTTCCCCTAGGACTGCACACAGTCCCCCTTGTTGTAAAAACAGCAGATTCAACTCCCGGCAATTTTGTAAAGCTACTTCTGAAAGCTTGGAATTTCTGGTTCTGCTGCACTAGAGATGTAAACCCTGTCCCTGCTCCCGCTGCCCTAATTGTCATCAAGGTAGCTATAGTTACGGCTGTGAAAGGCTCCGGCTTGTGCCGGAGCACCCTGATATTCCAATGATTATAGACAAACTCTTCAGGGTGATTATAAAATGCATGGAACAACGGTTACCTGAATACAATATTCACTGCTGGCATTAAATACCTTTAAAGAGGCATGGGGTTACACTGGTTTTCGAACAAACCCACTTTGAGCTGTTCACAGGTCTGATTGGTTCAGTCCGATTGCCTCATAAAATGGGGGGTTCATGCTATAACATAGCCAGCAGCAGGATAGTTAGCACTCCATCAGCCAGATAACAACATACCATCCCCGGATAATGGGTGGGGCCTTTATCAAATAAAATGGTACTTTCCTTTTTAGTTTTTCACCCCACATTCTTTTAGGTGCAACGCTTTTGCCCTTCTTAGAGGTAGGCTTGGGATCTTAGGATTCCCAGATTGAGGCTTTGAGAGACTCTGTACCCCACTCCCAGTACGCCTCTGCCTCCTTCATCTACTCTGTTGCTTAGAGCAGTGATGTTTATGATCTTCTCGGCAGCAGTCGTAATCTTCAGGGGTATTCTCTGTCTCCTTATAGGCCTCTTGCCTTTTCCTCCAGCACCCACGGGGTGCCTGAAACACTGGCTTTCACATCCAGGTCTTGGTTCTCCGGGCCTTCTATGTATAAAGCACCCTTTTATAAACTTAAATTACAGTCCCCACTGGACTCAGATTGTTTTATACTTCTAAGGTATTTCTATTCCACAATCTGTTACTTTAAAATAGGTATTACAGTCCCACCGATTATCTCACACCTTTCTGACGATCACAATTTAAACATTAAACTCTAATATTTTACAAAAAGGAAAGCACTACACTCCACTCCTCAGTTAACATGTCACTTTTTATGCAGCTGAAGTTTCAGTTCTCCTGGGACCTCTGCAGCTTCCCACTGATCCTGGGAAATTGGTCCTTAAATAAGACAAGAAAAGGAATCTGCCATCGGGGGGTTAAAGATGATTCTTTCCAGGTTTTTATCAAGACTTTGCCCTCAGGATTAACCGTGTGGATAGCAATATCTAAGGGTGGTCTCTGTACCACCATTCCCTTTCTACAACATTTCAAACAGAGAAGTCCCCGTGTCTGTAACAAAGCTAAGGGTAAACATTTAATCCAGGACATTTCTGTTTCTAACATTAATTTCATTAGCTGTTTCTTAATTTCTCCATTCATTCTGTTCACTCTTCCGGAACTTTGGGGATACCATGGGGTATTGGCTCCTAATAATGGTGGTTTCTATTTCTAATTTCGGAGAGTGGATTAATATACCTTCATATTTTAAGAGCCTAGCATCAGTTATCCGTTTTTCTGCCTTTTGTTGTAATACCTCCCCCGAATGTTGTGGGGAGAAAACACCTTTAACTCCCCTCCAAAGGTAACAAATAAAAGGTTTTCTAACATCAGGCAGGCTAGGCAGAGGAGCATTAATCAAATCCACTTTTAAATTCTCAAAGTCTCTGTCATCTTCTTTGGGCCATTTATCTAATCCATCTCGAGTTAATTTCTGGTACAAAAATTTCACCTTCTTAATAAAATTTTCAATCCATTGTCTGCAATATCCAACAGACCTAAAAGCTGTCTAACTTGTCTCTTACTCTTTGGAGCTTGTAGGGACAGTATCCCATTTACTCGATCTGGATCAAGTTTCTTACTTCCCTTTATAAACCAGTGTCCCAAATATTTTACCTTTTCTTCAGGAAACAGTAATTTAGATTTAGACACTTTCAACCCTTGTAAACTCAGGAAATTAAGCAATTTAATACTTTCCTGTCTAACAGCTTCTTCATCTCTCCCTGCTAATAAATCGTCCACATATTGAACTAAAATAGCTTCTTTGCCTAACTCATAATTTCTCAAGATCTGTTCTAGTGCTTGTCCAAAAAGATTGGGGGACTCTGTAAATCCCTGTGGTAATACAGTCCATCTCAACTGTAGTTTTCTATGTGTGTCAGGATCTTCACATTCAAAAGCAGAATAATCCCTGCACTCCTCTTTCAGGGAACATGCCTAAAAGGCATCCTTAAGGTCTACTCAACTGACTCAATAAGGTGTGCGGGTTAGCTACCACAGGGAACCTAGTAATAGTTCTCTTGTTTATCTCCCGGAGGTTATGTACTAATCTACAAGTCCCATCAGATTTCTTTACTGGCAATATGGGAGTATTGTAAGGGGACATATAGGGCTCACGTAATCCCTTAGATATTAGTCTTTCTATTTCTGCTTAATCCTAGTCTATCTTCTTGTGACAAGGGGTACTGCTTGACCTTTACCGGTAGCCCAAGGTTTTTCCTAAGTCTATAATTACGTCTCTCCCTAATAAATTATGATCAGCCTCCGGAACTAACAAAAACGATCCTACATCATATTTTTGCTGCTTCAGATTCTATCAGTACCTCCTTCACAAGAGGTACTTTATATGGTTTCCCTTTTGCCCCTACTACTTGCACCTTCTCTGAAGATATCTTACACCCCTGGGGCAATCACTGGATTGTAGATCTCTCAGCCCCAGAGTACACTAAAAATTTTACTTCCTGACGCTGAGGACCTAACTTCAGTTTTATCAAGGGCTCGGTTACTCTTGTGGTCCTCAGCAAATAGAGTCCCTGACTCCCCCTATTCTTCCTTTAAAACATTCCATTGTCCTTTGATTCCTTTTTTTTTTTTTCCTAATGAATGCACCTGTCTCTCAGGCTTTTGTTTCCCTTTCTAGTCCTTTTTCTTGCTAATCTTCTAATTTTTAATGCTTTGTTAATATTCTGTCCTCGGGGAACAGACTCTCTGATTCCCTGCACAATGATGGCTCGGAGGTCTGCCATATGGGCTCTGTGCTCCGCCATCTGATTATTCCAATTGGGCCTTTGCAAGGACCATTTCACATCTGCATCTGGTCCTGCCTGGTGCTGTTGATCTCAGATTCTCATTCCTGCTCTTCGAATCATTTCCCTTTCCTCCATTGTGAATAATATAGTTCAATCCAGGTATAGATATTCAGCCCTAAGAACTGATCTAATCTCTCAGACACACCCAGAGGATCCTCTACCAAATCTCCTCTTCGGGTGGGCTCTTAGCTTTCTTTTCCTTAAGAGCGAACAAGGACTACTTTTTTTGCGGGAGCTGTTATTATGGTCAGCAAGCTGCATTAGCGTGGTTAAGTTAGGGTGGAATAAAGAGAGTTTCCCCAAATAACAGGGTCCACCCGGGGGATTTACTGCTATTCCGTTCCAGGCCCTTTCTCCACAGATTAAAAATATACCCAAGGGCAATTTCTTCGGAGACATTACAACTGGAATACAATTGCTTAAATATCGTTTCTGACTTCAAAGAAGAGTCTAAGGTGGCCCAATATTTTCGATTTCTATTAAAGTCATGGATATACCGTGACATAAAACTTATCCTATTTCACCCAGTTCCATTAGTACCGAAGCTTGCATTGGCACTTCCAAACAAGTCTATTTCCTCAGGGGGTGAGGCTAATGTGGTATTAAGGGACTTAATTATCTCACATTAACGTTTCTCGTCGGAATGATCGTGATCATCGCTAACTGTGTTCAGCCCCGTCCTATTACACAAGGTGTTATTGTCGACTAGTCCAAAAAATTCCTCCGAATTCCACACGGGCAATCCTATCAAACACGTTTTAAAAGGATTAGTAACCCCTCCTAAACTTAGACAAAGAGATGATTGACCAGGCTGATTAGCAAAGGTTATCCAAATATTATTTCTAGGGTGATTAAAATGCGTCTAGCTGTTAGCAATTATAGTTACACTAAAAGCTATGGTTATAACAAAACACCTCATTATTATTCATTAAATTCACTGTCTTTTTGTTATATAACCTTCAGTCTTTTGATTGTTAGCCAGTCCTCCAATGACCACAACACGAGGGTGTATTTATTCTCCAATCTCTTCCTGTCCTTTTTCGTCAGATGATTTGATCTCCGCAGCTTCAAGGACAGCTCTTGTCCACCTGGCTGGCACCCAAATGGATCCTGTGGGAGAATCAACACACAAATACCCACGTCCCCAGTATAATACTTTGGCCGGAGGCTGCCATATCCCTGTTTTAGGTTCACAATATTTAACCCATATTTCTTTCTTTCTCTCCTTTTTGCCTTTGGATTATGATGTATTATTACAGGTGGTAGCTTCTGTTCCCCAAACACACACAGGTGGTTCATAACAAATAAGGCCTTTAACAATTTCATATGTGGGTCTTTAACATCCCCATATTTACCAAGATATCTTTTGAGAGTCCCATTAGCTCTTTCTATTATGGCCTGTCCTGTCGGGGAATGCGGAATCCCTGCTACATGTTTAACTCCCCATTGCCTCATAAACTGTTCTATGCTTCTACTTATATAGGCCGGCCCATTGTCTGTCTTTATTCTCTGAGGAATTCCCATTATTGCAAAACAACTATATCAATGACGTTCCACATGTATGGCCCTCTCCCCTGTCTGTGCTGTTGCCCAAACGAATTTGCTCCATGTTTCTATGGTTACATGCACATATTTTAGTCTTCCAAACTCTGCCACATGAGTGACATCCATCTGCCAAACTTCAACCCCTTGTTTACACCGTGTGCTCACATCTGTCACCACCAGCACCTCCTCTCACTCCACCCGAAGTACACCTCTTCGGTACCTTCCACTTCTCACATTACAACCCCGGATCTTCTGGACGCCTACCACATCTCCCCCTCCTTATGCTCGATGACTCCAGTGTCCTGTGGCACGGGCTGATACATAACATGTCTGCCCAGCACATATGCTAGTTGAGTCAATCGCAGGAAGATATGATCAGGTGCTGGTAGTGTTCCATTTCACTATTCAATCTTGCCAATAGTTGAGTGACTCCGTCTTGATATGCATCACGGCGAGCACTCCGAGGAACACGTCAATCTGCAAGAGAGACTCAGCAGACCGTTATACTCATATCTTCTACGCCCCATGCTCTCCCCCTCCCTAAGACGGTTGAGCTGTGAGCGCATTTAATGACTGCCTGTCCCTGGCTAGTGTGAGGGATACCATGGCTCAATGCATGGGGATAGCTGGTATGTCCATGACCCCTCCGGGCAACCTGCTCCACTGTTTTTAATAACTCAAATTTTACTAACAAGCATCAGACCCTTAAAATCAGCAGCAAAGCTAGCGTGTTTATAGGACTTCTAATTGGTCCTTTCTCTAAAAGCCAGCTGTAGTTTTCTGTGATAAGCCTTGCGGTTTCACACGCTGCCTCAGCCTCCTCCTTGATCAAAGTTGTTCTTCAAAGTTGTTGCTTCTTCATTTCTCACAGTCGAGAGCAGCTCAAGGACAATCTGCACATTAGTTTAGCAACTCATGCCTGGTAAGTTTCTTCTTATCCACTAAAAAAAAAAAAAAGCACAGCTGACAAACAAAGTTATTATACTTGTGCTAAAGGAAAAATCTCTATCAGGTCTATGTTGCAAAGTTGTATGGCTAATACTGCTTACATTACTAATCAAGTCTTCTAATGTCATTGAGGTTTGGTTACTTTGTTTGCTAGGCCAGTATCCTAATTTGCATAGCTGAGGTAATAAAGCAGATACTCCTACACCTTGAGCAAATAAAACCATTTACCACAAATCATTCGAAGCACCAACAGTATGACAAAATCCATTTTTTTTTACTCCTGATAAAAAAAAAAAATCGTTCACCAATGCGTCTAAAACATAAACCACCTTTTAGCTTCTCAATGTCAAAATGTTCTGTTCTTCCAAGTTCCATTCCGGACACCTAAACCACCTTAGAAAGTTTCCACTGTAAGAAAACCTCTATTCATCATCACCTTTACAGCAAAATGCATAACATCACGACCAACAGTTTTTACACTCTTTGAGGCAAGGGATTGAGAATGGAAAGGATGAGCGCAGCGGTCCGCGAGGGCTGGGGCCGGTGGTGCTGGCGCACGGTCTGTGTATGGGGGCACTCCAGAGACACTGACCGGGCGGGGGAAGCGGCTGTGCGGCGGCGGCTGCGGATGGAAGGGCCGTAGGGGAGGTTCTGGCTCACTCCGTGCCGTCCCCGACGCCGGCGACACAGTCGATATTACTCTCTCCCGTGTTTTCTTTTTCTTCCCTCGCGTGCCCGATGGTGCCCAGTCTAACATGGGGTCGCGCTCCCCCACTCTCCTCTGATCATCCTGCGCTGCACCCCCGCCCGACTCCGCCCACTTGGCATTCCCCTGCAAGTCGTCCCAGGGGTAACTCGGCGGGCTGGGTTCGAATGGGAAGCAGCTCTCCCGTGGGGGCTCTGCTCTGAAGCCCCTTTGCCTCTCTGACTTTGTAAAAACTCTTGTGTAGAGAAAAAGTTTTTTCTTCACTCCTCGTAGCCGCACCACCCCCCGTCTCCTCACCAGACTCCGTCTTCTAGCTCTCATTTCCGCCTCAGCGCCGCTCCCGCCACTACTCTTGGTGCGGCTCCCGGTGCTGCTCTCGGCGCCTCTCCCGGCACTGCTCCCGGCACCTCTCCCGACGCCTCTCTCGGCACTACTGTCGGTGCCTCTCCCGACGCTTCTACACGCGGGAGGCGGGAGCATTACTTTTGAGACGGTAGGAGCCAGCGGGGTGGATTGGAACCAGTCACGCTCATCATTTTTATTCTTATTCTGTGCTGCTGATGCGTGCTCAGCAGCTTTCTTTTCTGCTAATGTTGCAGCAACTCATTGTGCACTATCCTCCAAAGCTTCCCTAACTTTTTAGCTATCTTATCATCCTCCAGGGTAGCCTCCCACAGCAAATCCCGAAATTTACGCTATTCGCTTAATTCATGCACTGTATGTGGATTCTGGAACACTCCCTTAGCATACCCATAAGCTAACAACCCTAGTGGGTCTTTTTGCAGATCTATACCATTTATCTGCCACTTCTGCAAGAATGCAGTAAATAAATTATATGCCGCTTGCCTTTCCATACCTATTTGTCAGCGTACTGTTGCAACTCTTCAAGGTCCGGTGGCACGTATTGGCCGGACTCGTCTATACGGTCACCCAGGGCACAGCGTTTTCCCAATTTTCACGCTTATTGCCGTCCTTGCTGCATAGGACCCGAACCCCTTCGTCGCTCTGCCGTGGCACCCAGTTGGTATATCACATCCTTCGTGTATCGCGTCGGGGCTACCATTTCCTGAAGACGACAGGAGACAAGCCCACTCTGTAGTGCAAAAAGTCTCAACTTTATTTGCAAAGATACAGCTCTTTTATAGATACAATAATCAGGCTCATACATGTTGCAAAAGCTAAGCTCATCATTGGTTCCCAGTTAGGTGCAAACCTCACCCTTACTTCAAAATACTCCATATACTTCTGGCTGCTTAACCCAAACTAAGCTCCTGCTTTCTCATCCAGTTATCATACAACTCTCTTGCCCTCACGTCCTTGAGCAAGAGTCCAATATCTTATCGCTTAATGCTTACTGTCTGTATTCTATCATGTCCTCATTCCTCTAGCCAAGTCTCCACAAAACTCCCCACATCGGTAGAAGTTATACCACTGTGTATGGGAGCTACAAGAAAGCAGGAAGACAGATCCCACATACAGTAGTAAGTAGGTCCCCATGTAGTCTATCAGCCAGCACTGTGTCACATTTGCAGCTGCTTTCCTGTGGGAGTTATCTCCAATTGCATCCTCTTGACCTAACCAGCTGCCTTAAAAAACACACGCTGGCGGTATAAGTAATACCACTGTGTATGGGAGATACAAGAAAGCAGGAAGGCAGACCTCTCCTACACTAGTAAGTAGGTCCCACTGTAGTATATCAGCCAGTACTGTGTCACATTTTCAGCTGCTTTCCTGTGGGACCTATCACTATTTGCACGCTCTTGGCCTCCTCAGATCCCTTTGAAAATAAATACTGTCGGTAGAAGTTATACCACTGCGTATGGGAGATACAAGAAAGCAGGAAGGAAGACCCCACCTACAGTAAAAAATAGGTCCTCATGGAGTCTATCAGCCAGCACTGTTTCACATTTGCAGCTACTTTCCTGTGGGAGCTATCTCCAATCCCACTCACTTGGACTGCTTTGATCACACTGAAAAAATACATGCTGGCGGTAGAAGTTATACCACTGCCTATGAGAGCTACAAGAAAGCAGGAAGGCAGACCACACCTACAGTAGTAAGTAGATCTCCATGTAGTATATTAGCCAGCACTGTGTCACATTTGCACCTGCTTTCCTTTGGGAGTTACCTCCAATCCTACGCTCTTGGCTTCCTCATTTCCCTTTAAAAATACATGCTGGCGGTATAAGTTATACCACTGCGTATGGGAGATACAAGAAAGCAGCAAGGCAGACCTCTCCTACAGTACTAAGTAGGTCCCAATGTAGTATATCAGCCAGCACTGTGTCACATTTGCACCTGCTTTCCTGTGGGAGCTATCTCCAATCCCACTCACTTGGACTGCTCAGCTCCAATTGAAAAATACAGACTGTCGGTAGAAGTTATACCACTGCGTATGAGAGCTACAATAAAGCAGGAAGAGAGACCCCACATAAAGTAGTAAGTAGGTCCCCATGTAGTCTATCAGCCAGCACTGTGTCAGGTTTGCAGCTGCTTTCATCTGGTAGCTATCTCCAATGCCAGTAAGGTGGAATGCTAAATGTCCTTTGAAAAAATACATACTTCCGTTACATTATACCACTGGGTATGGGAGCTACAGGAAAGCAGGAAGGGGGACACACAAATTACAGTGTTAAGTAGGTCCCTATGTAGTCTTTCAGTCAGCACTGTGTCACCTTTGAAGCTGCTTTCCTTTTGGAGCACTCTCCAATCCCACGGTCTTGGCCTCGTCAGCTCCCTTTAAAAATACATTCTGTCGTTAGAAGTTATACCACTGCAAATGGGAGCTACAAGAAAGCAGGAAGGCAGACCCCACCTACAGTAGTAAGTAGGTAGCCATGTGATCTATCAGCCAGCACTGAGTCACATTTGTACCTACTTTCCTGTGGGAGCTATCTCCAATCCCACTCACTTGGACTGCTCAACTCCCATTGAAAAAATATATGCTGTCACTTAAGTTATACCACTGCGTATGGGAGCTACGTAAAAGCTGGAAGGCAGACCTTACCTACAGAAGTAAGTAGGTCCCCATGTAGTCTATCAGTCAGCACTGTGTCACATTTGCAGTTTTTTTCCTGTGTGAGCTATCTCTAATCCCACTTACTTGGACGGCTCAACTCCCATTGGAAAAATATGTGCTGTCGGTTAAGTTATACCACTGCATATGGGAGGTACAAGAAAGCAGGAAGGCATACCCCAACTACAGTATTAAGTAGGCCCCCATGTAGTCTATCAGTCAGCACTGTGCCATCCTTGAAGCTGCTTTCCTGTGGGAGCTATCTCCAAACCCAGTCACTTGGACTGCTCAACTTCCATTAAAAAAATATATACTGTCGTTTAAGTTATACCACTGCGTATGGGAGCTACAAGAAAGCAGGAAGGCAGGCCCCACCTACAGTAGTAAGTAGGTACCCATGTGGTCTATCAGTCAGCACAGTGTAACATTTGCAGCTTCTTTCCTGTGGGAGCTATCTCCAATCCCACTCACTTGGATTGCTCAGCTCCCATTGAAAAAATATATGCTGTCGGTTAAGTCATACCACTGCGCATGGCAGCTACAAGAAAGCAGGAAGGCAGATCCCAAGTACAGTGTAAAATAGTTCGCCATGTAGTCTATCATCCAGCCCTGTGTCACATTTGCAGCTGCTTTCCTGTGATGGCTATCTGCAGTTGCAGTCACTTGGACTACTTTGATCCCATTGAAGAAATATATGCTGTCGGTTAAGTTATACCACTGTGTATGGGAGCTAAAAGAAAGCAGGAAGAGAGACCCCACCTAAAGTAGTAAGTAGGTCCCCATGTAGTCTATCACCCAGCACTGTGTCACATGTGCATTTGCTTTCCTTTGGGAGCTATCTCCATTATCACTCACTTGGACTGCTCTGGTCCCATTGAAAAAATACATTCTGGCGCTTAAGTTATACCACTGAGTATGGGAGCTAAAAGAAAGCAGGAAGGCAGACCGCAACTACAGTAGTAAGTAGGTCCCCATGTAGTCTCTCAGCCAGCACTGTGCCATTCTTGAAGCTACTTTCCTGGGGGAGCTATCTCCAATAGCACTAACTCTTACTGCTCAGCTCCCATTGAAAAAATATATGCTGTCGGTAGAAGTTATAGCACTGCGTATGGGAGCTGCAAAAAAGCTGGAAGGCAGACCCCAACTACAGTGTTAAGTAGTTTTCCATGGAGTCTATCAGCCAGCACTGTGTCACATTTTCATCTGCTTTCCTGTGAGCACTTTGTCCAGTCTGTAATGGAATAGGTCATGTTCGTTAATCAAATCATGAAAGAATAGTTGTGCAACTAGCCATTTAAAGTCATTGTAAAAGTCTTTTAAAACTTTAACCGTAAAGTCTCTACAATGTGCACAGGTGCAGTTGGCTAAGGTGCTTATAGCAGATACAATAGGTTGTGCATGATCTGTTAAGAGCCAAGAGATGAGTTCATGAGCGGGTCACTAGAGGAAGACTACTGACTTCATCCCAGTCACCACCCTATGACCTTCAGGAGGAAGAAGAAGACCCCATGGTAAGAAGACGGGCACATGCTCAGAGTACACCAGGGAGCGATGCACTTGACCAATAAGGATTGTATAAAATGACTCTGATATGGGATGGGGGGGGGGGGGGGTGGGTCGCGCGCTGTTGGTGGAGCAGGGTCTCCCGGCCGCCCAGCGCTGCTTTGCTTATTTACCACTTACTTAATAAATTTGTTCTGTGAGTCATTTAAATTGGCCTGTGAACTTTTTCACAGCAACTTATAACAATTTGGTGTCGTGACTCGGATACAGGTAAATTTGGTATTGGATTCCCAGACTAGGGGGGCACCCCATCTGCGGATGGCCCTGGTGTGGGAAATTCCTTTGCCAAACTCTGTATTCTGAACCCCTTCTAAATTTGACAAATAAGCAAATATACCTGCAGTACCCCATAATTGTTGTGCATGAAGATCCGAACGAAGGCTCTGGATTGAGTAAGTATTTGCATGGTTCCATTCGGTCGGGGTGGTTATCCTAGAGTGCGAGTGACTGAGAGGTCTCAAGGAGACCAAGTGAGTGCGGACCCTCCATTAGTGCAGTTCCCATTGCCCGCGAGAGCGTGGGTCACGACCGAGGGGAACGATTGTGAGAACGAGTCAAGGGCACTCTAGAAGTTGGGACAGCGGAAGAGCAAGCCCTCTGATCCCATGGGTGGCATAAGGATAGGCTGCCAGAAAGTCCTCTGGGGATGATGATAAAATTTTGGAATGATTCCCCCCTGTAGAAGACAAAAGAGTAAGGAAAAGATGGTACATTACTGTATGGAAGTTTGGGGTGGGGGGGAAGAGTCATTAGGAAATTCCCATATTATTTGGCCCATATTTGGATCTTTTGAGGACTGGTTATGAGCAGATCTCAATTTGTGGGTAAATGATAAGAAGACCGTTACCCAAGAGGAAATTGAATATGCGAGTCTCTGGATACCCCAACCTTCTGATAAGGTATCCTTGTTCGCTCTTAAGGAAAAGAAAGCAAAGAGCCCACCCGAAGAGGAGATTTGGGAGAGGATCCTCTGAGTGTGTCTGAGAGATTAGATCAGTTCTTAGGGCCGAATCTCTATACCTGGGATGAACTATATTATTCACAATGGAGGAAAGGGAAATGATTCGAAGAGCAGGAATGAGAATCTGGGACCAACAGCACCAGGCAGGACCAGACGCAGATGGCAAAGGCCCAATTGGAATAATCAGATGGCAGAGCAAAGAGTCCAATATCTAAAGGACGACTTGAGCCCTGTATGTCCCCTTACAATACTCCCATATTGCCAGTAAAGAAATCTGATGGGACTTATAGCTTAGTACATAACCTCCGGGAGATAAACAAGAGAACTATTACTAGGTTCCCTGTGGTAGCTAACCCGCACACCTTATTGAGTCAGTTGAGTCCAGAGTACCAGTGGTATAGTGTGATAGACCTTAAGGATGCCTTTTGGGCATGTTCCCTGAAAGAGAAGTGCAGGGATTATTCTGCTTTTAAATGTGAAGATCCTGACACACATAGAAAACAACAGTTGAGATGGACTGTATTACCACAGGGATTTACAGAGTCCCTCAATCTTTTTGGACAAGCACTAGAACAGATCTTGAGAAATTATGAGTTAGGCAAAGAAGCTATTTTAGTTCAATATGTGGACGATTTATTATTAGCAGGGAGAGATGAAGAAGCTGTTAGACAGGAAAGTATTAAATTGCTTAATTTCCTGAGTTTACAAGGGTTGAAAGTGTCTAAATCTAAATTACTGTTTCCTGAAGAAAAGGTAAAATATTTGGGACACTGATTTATAAAGGGAAGTAAGAAACTTGATCCAGATCGAGTAAATGGGATACTGTCCCTACAAGCTCCAAAGAGTAAGAGACAAGTTAGACAGCTTTTAGGTCTGTTGGATATTGCAGACAATGAATTGAAAATTTTATTAGGAAGGTAAGATTTTTGTACCAGAAATTAACTCGAGATGGATTAGTTAAATGGTCCAAAGAAGATGAAAGAGACTTTGAGAATTTAAAAGTGGATTTGATTAATGCTCCTCTGCCTAGCCTGCCTGATGTTAGAAAACCTTTTATTTGTTACCTTTGGAGGGGAGTTAAAGGTGTTTTCTCCCCATAACATTCGGGGGAGATATTACAACAAAAGGTGGAAAAACGGATAACTGATGTTAGGCTCTTAAAATATGAAGGTATATTAATCCACTCTCCGAAATTAGAAATAGAAACCACCAGTATTAAGAGCCAATACCCCATGGTATCCCTAAAGTTCCGGAAGAGTGGACAGAATGAATGGAAAAATTAAGAAACAGCTAATGAAATTAATGTTGGAAACAGAAATGTCCTGGATTAAATGTTTACCCTTAGCTTTGCTACAGACACGGGGACTTCTATGTTTGAAATGTTGTAAAAAGGGAATGGTGGTACAGAGACCACCCTTAGATATTGCTATCCACACGGTTAATCCTGGGGACAAAGTCTTGATAAAAACCTGGAAAGAATCATTTTAACCCCCCCGATGGGAGGTTCCTTTTCTTGTCTTATTTAAGGACCAATTTCCCAGGATCAGTGGGAAGCTGCAGAGGTCCCAGGAGAACTGAAACTTCAGCTGCATAAAAAGTGACATGTTAACTGAGGAGTGGAGTGTAGTGATTTCCTTTTTGTAAAGTATTAGAGTTTAATGTTTACATTGTGATCGTCACAAAGGTGTGAGATTATCGGTGGGGCTGTAATACCTATTTTAAAGTAACAGATTGTGGAATAGAAATACCTTAGAAGTATAGAACAATCTGGGTCCAGTGGGGACTGTAATTTAAGTTTTTAAAAGGGTGCTTTATACGTAGAAGGCCCGGAGAACCGAGACCTGTATGTGAAAGCCAGTGTTTCAGGCACCCCGTGGGTGCTGGAGGAAAAGGCAAGAGGAAAGAGGCCTATAAGGAGAAAGAGAATATCCCTGAAGATTACGACTGCTGCCGAGAAGATCATAAACCTCACTGCTCTAAGCAACAGAGTAGGTGAAGGAGACAGAGGCGTACTGGGAGTAGCGTACAGAGTCTCTCAAAGCCTCAAACTGGGAATTCTAAGATCCCAAGCCTACCTCTAAGAAGGGCAAAGATGTTGCACCTAAAAGAATGTGGGGTGAAAAACTAAAAAGGAAAGTACCATTTTATTTGATAAAGGCCCCACCCATTATCCAGGGATGATATGTTTTTATCTGGCTGATGGAGTGGTTAACTCTCCTGCTGCTAGCTATGTTATAGCATGAACCCCCCATTTTATGAGGCAATCGGACTGAACCAATCAGACCTGTGAACAGCTCAAAGTGGGTTTGTTCGAAAACCAGTGTAACCCCATGCCTCTTTAAAAGGTATTTAATGCCAGGAGTGAATATTGTATTCAGGTAACCGTTGTTCCATGCATTTTATAATCACCCTGAAGAGTTTGTCTATAATCATTGGAATACCAGCACTGTGTCACATTTGCAGTTGCTTTCCTGTGAAAGCTATCTCTAATCTCACTCACTTGGACTGCTCAACTCCCAATTCAAACACTACAGACTGTCAATAGAAGTTATACCACTGCCTATGGGAGCAACAAGAAAGCAGGAAGGCAAACCCCACCTACAGTAGTAAGTCGGTCCCAATGTAGTCTATCAGCCAGCACTGTGTCACATTTGCAACTGCTTTCCTGTGAAAGCTATCTCCAATAACACTCACTTGTACCTCTCAACTAGCAATGAAAAAATAAAAACTGTCAGTTAAGTTATAGTACTGCATATGGGAGCTACAAGAAAGCAAGAAGGTAGACCCAAACTACAGTGTTAAGGAGGTCCCCATGTAGTCTATCATCCAGCACTGTGTCACATTTGCACGTGTTTTCCTTTGGGAGCTATCTCTAATAACACTCACTTTTAGTGCTCAGATCGCATTGAAAAAATATATGTTGTCGCTTAAGTTATAACACTGCTATGGGAGCTACGAAAAAAGCTTGAAGACAGACCCTATCTACAGTAGTAAATAGGTCCCCATGTAGTCTATCAGCCAGCACTGTGTCACATTTGCACCTGCTTTCTTTTGGGAGTCTGCAGAGCCTGGTTCATGCCAAGGCCACGCTGGAGCACGACCTCTCTGTCAAGGCTAATTTGCTCTTCCTGGACCAGGTGAAGTGCCTGGGGCTGCGCAAGGCCTTCCCCAGCACCGTGCGGCTGCTCGGCTACGTGTAGGCTGGGCCCAGCGGCCCTCACCGCATCTCCTGTTGGAGCTGTTCCCAGTTTGGCCAAAGCGCACTCCCACTTTTGCTTTGATCCTTTTTGTGGCGTAGTTAGATTCTGCTTCCTTCTGAAAGGCCTGAGTGGGAATTAAATGATCGTTTGGTGTGTTACATGGTCTGCCCGGGTTTTCTTTTGCCTTTGACTTTTCTCTTTCTGCCGCTGCTCTTTCACGGTGGGACAGAGAGCAGCCGAAAGGAGGTTGTAGCCAGGTGGGGGTCGATCTCTTCTCTCCAGTAAGGAATGACAGGGCAAGTTGCATCAAGTTGCAGCAGGGGAGGTTTAGATCGGAGATGAAGAAGAATTGTCAGGGACACGGGGACACAGTAAGAGTTCACTGGGGTGGGTTTCACCCAGTATCTATTAGGAAGAAGCCCAGTGGTTTTGGGAGAGCCACTCTGGACACTTTGCATCACCACGGGCTTGCAGGAGGGCCTGTACGCTCATAGAATTGTAGAACTGTAGGGGTTGGAAGGGACCTCTCGAGACCATCTAGTCCAACCCCCCTGCCAAAACGCGTCCACCTAGATCAGGTCACAGGAACGCGTCCAGGCGGGTTTGGAAGTCCTCCCAGGGAAGGAGCCTCCACACCCTCCCTGGGCAGCCTGTGCCAGTGCTCCCTCACTTCAACTGTAACACAAGGTTTTTCTTGTGTTTAAATGGGATCTTTTGTGTTCCAGCTTCATCCCATTGCCCCTTGTCCTGTCACCAGGTACAACAGAAAAAAACTATGGACTATAGCACTTGGTTTTATTCCACCACTGCCCATAGAATTTGTCACCCTGGAGTCATAATTTTTGAAAGGTTCCTGTCTTGATGACTGAGCTGGGCTGTCTCCCAGAACACGTAAGTTAATTTGGAAATGGCCACCACTGTTGGTACTTTGCAGAATTAATTGTTCCTTAGACTTTCAGGGAAATTGGAAACGGCGTTGTTGGGAGCCTATGGGCAGAAGTCCCACCTGGCCGTGAATTCAGCTTCTCACCTGCTGTTTCAGTGCATCCTGAATTCTGCAGAGGCTGTTCACGCTGTCTGCGGACACCCAGGTACTGATCACCTGGGCAGCCAGAGTTGAACTAGCAGTTCTAAGAAAGATCTTGAGAGTTTGAAAGAAAGATGTTCAAAAGAAAGTCAAGTTGGCATGGAATTACCCGATTCCAGCAATTATTTACTGAAGCACAACTTCTCTGCGAGATCTAGGTACAGGGCACGTAACTCCCATTCTAGGACCAGCAACTTTCATAAATCGCCAACTCACAAAAATTTCTCAGCCCCGATGCGCATGCGGACTTTGATTTGTGAGATTTTTGAGATATCCTGAATTAGTTGCTGGGACTTATCTTTATTCATTATACAAAACCACTGGACTGGAACCTACTCAGAATTCTCCACCTGTCTGTAGGCAGTGTAAAAATCTATTTTGATGGCCTTGTTCATCGTGGTGAGAAATTCCAGTGCCCAATGCAGTCTAATTGCTCCCTCACAGAGAGAGCAACTCCATCTCCTTGAGAAGGGGAGGGTGAGGAGAGGCCGGGAGCAGGTTGCCCATTCCTGCATCCAGCCGCCCTCTCGGCTGCCGGGACTGGCCCACGCAGAATGAGGTCACAGAGCCCCCTGCGCCCCTGGCAATGCTCGCTGGGCTTGTGTCCCTGTGTCCCTGACAGGGCCACATTGTCCATGGGGTCACTGAGCCGACAGCACACGGTGAGCAGCAGCTCCCGGGAACCGCCAGCCCCTCTGGCTGAGCCAGGCTGGGAGCAGCAGGGACGGGATGCGTTCGGGGAAGGACACGTCCCTGCAACACGACAGCTGCCTGCAACTGCCGCAGGGACTTTCTGTGCCAGGGGCTGACACCTGTACCCACACAAGAGCTTCATGCCCAGCTCAGCAAACCCTCCTGGCCGTTTGCCCTCAGCTGGGGTGTGTTGGGTACATTTGGTGGCCCTCTGCTCAGAAGGGGCTGAGAACCTCCACCTGGAAACAGAAAGAGCCCCCAGAGTGCCATAGGCAGCTCTCAGAAGCTCATTCTTCCTGTGTGGTCTTTCCTCCTAGGGTTACTGCAAGGCTGTTGTTTACAAGACGCTCTGACAAGGCTGTGGGATCTCTCCCTTCCAAGCATGTTCCCTTGGCGTCAGGTGAGCCACAGACCGGTTTTCTTCCTTTGAGATCAAGAGATGGCTGTTCTGGGGGGGGAGGGGGTGGGTTGGTCACCTGTGGGCCCCGTCCTGCAAAGCTCAGCTCCCCTGCAGAGTCCTCAGCCCAGCATTTCATGCTGTGAAGACAGAGAGGATGAGGATGGAGTCCCTGGCCCACAGCTGGTGCTGAGCTGGGAGCGGCTGTGTCTTCACAGCCCTCGGGGCTGGCAATGGAGCTTTTCAAGTGAAAATGATCCCTGGAGGCCTCTGAGGTCAGCAGATACGCCAGCCAAAAGAAAGAGATGGGCAGTGGAGGAAGGGCAAGTGCACTTGCCCTGGACTGACAGATTGAAGGAAGATGAAGGCCCGGTGTCAGCCCTTCTCCTCAGCAGCCGTGGTTTGCTCCTCTGACCTGGTGCTGGATCCCAGCCCCACAGTCCAACCCTGACTTAGGCAAACGCTTGGGGAGGGATTTGTTTTCAAGGGCTTTAGCACAGGCCACGTGTGGGTGCCGTGTGCGTTGCCGTTTGTGCTCTCAGCTGTTGCTGTCAGTCAAGTGCAGGAGCTGACTGAGGGAAGTTGTCTTCTCCCGTCTCCTCTGTGCAGGACACGTCCCGGAAGAGAATGGACCTGCTTGGCTCTCCCTTAACCGCCACATCCGCTCACCCCAAGTCAACTCCTGCCCGCTTTCTGCCTGCCATCAGCCCCATGGCTTCGAGCTACAAGAACCATGCTCCTCGCTACGCCGTGCTGCAGAGCTACGGCCTCCCCTGGATGCCCAGAGCCTACTATAAGGCCGCTGCCACCCACTCCACTCTGGCTCCCTTGTCTGGCACCTACCAGGGCTTGAGCCCCAGCGAGATGCTGCCTTCTGTGTCAAACAGAACGGCGCTTTTCATCCGCTACAGCCCCGGCGACTGGTACCACTCCAACCAGAGCAACTACCACGAGGCGGAGACGTCCCGGCGCAAGGCGGAGCTGCTGACGGCTGATACCTCCCGCCTGGTGCAGGACAAATACCAACAGACCAGCAAGAGCCAGGCAGACAACACAAAGAAGCTGGGGCAGCGAGTCAGCGACATTGAGTTTTGGAAGGCGGAGCTCTGCCATGAGCTGGCAGAGATCATCAAGGAGAGCGATGCCCTGAGAGAGATGAAGGCACGGCTGGAGAGAGCTCTGGCCGAGACAGAGGCCCCTCTCCAGGTGAGCACCCTGTGCGTGGGCCGCAAGCTGTAGTCCACTGCTGCCGCTGCACCAGGGACACGTGTGCTCTCTCCCGGGGCTTTCATGCTGCCGCTGCATGAAATGAGCTCTGCCGCCCATTAGTCGTGGCCTAAACCGGCTGCCCAGGGCGCTGCTTGCCCTTGTCCTCGTCTCTGTGTCCACCTCCCCTTTCTTGTCTGCCCTGTCCTGAGCCGGGCAGCATCCCTGCGGGAAGCCCTGCAGCCGGCACCAACGGCCTCTCCCCAACAGGTTGCTCGGGAGTGCCTCCTGCAGCGGGAGAAGAGGATGGGCATCGACCTTGTCCATGATGAGGTGCAGAAAGAGCTTTTAATAGTAAGTCTGGACGCAGATCCCACCTTCCAGTTGAGGTCAGCAGAGCTGTCAGCCGTGACGCTGGAGCGTGGCCTCTGATGGCTTGTGCTTTGCCTCTCTCTGCCCAGGAAGTGGATGGCATCAGGGCCTGCCAGGAGAGGATATGGCTATTCCTGGAGAAGGCAAAAGCCCAGCTCATGTAAGGAGGAGCCCCGTATCTCCCTGGGGAGCGGGCAGTGATGTTGGTGGGAGCACAGAGCTGCCCGGGAGGGATGGGTGGGGGTGGGAGGAAGGGAGAAAGGGAGCTGCGCGGCCATGGGAAGGGGAGGAGACTGTCCCACCCACACGTGGCCACCATGGCTGTCCCTGTGCGTTTAAGGACCAACTGGGCGGCCCAGCACGAGCTGGAGAAGGACCTGGCCAACAAGCAGGCAGCCCGTCGCATCAACGGCAAGTGCCACCAGCTGAAGAACTGCTCCGACGGCATCAGCTACTACCACGGGGTGCAGCGGGTGGATGCCACGTGAGTGCGCGCCTGGCAGCGCTGGCACCCGGCCGTCCTGGGATGCTCAGTGCCGCTCCCTTTCCCCGACAGGAAAGGCCACCAGGGAAGGCTGTGTCTGTGCAGGGCCTGGCCCTCCCCGCACGGGCTGACCGCGGGCCTCTCCTTTCCCCCCACTAGCATCTCCGTGCCTGAGTCGTGGGCCAAGTTCAGCGACGACAACATCCTCCAGTCGCAGAGAGAGCGGGTGGCCTCCGCCCAGCTGCGGGACTCCATTGAGAACCTGATGGAGGTGACAGCCACCGAGATGCGGTGCCAGTTCAACAGGGTGAACGTGGTCCTCACCAACCGCATCGCCGAGATGCCAAGAACAAGCTTCGGGCCCGCCTGGCCAAGGTAGCCCAATCCCTCCCTGTGTGTGTGACGCCCTCACCTCCCTGGGACACCGACCACCCTCCACGCAGACCTGGCCCGGGAAGAGACCAATCCCACTCACTTGGACTGCTCATGTCCCATTGAAAATATATATGCTGTCGCTAAAGTTATACCACTGCGTATGGGAGCAAAAAAAACCCAGAAAGGCAGACCCCATCCAAAAGTAGTAAGTAGGTCCAATGTAGTCTATCAGCCAGCACTGTGTTACATTTGCAGCTGCTTTCATGTGGGACCTATCTGCAATTCCAGTCACTTAAACTTCTCAACGACCATTGAAAAAATACAGACTGTCAGTAGAAGTTATAACAGTGCATATGGGAGCTCCAAGAAAGCAGGAAGGCAGACCCCAGCTACAGTAGTAAGTAGGTCCCCATGTAGTCTATCAGTATGCGCTGTTTCACATTTGCAGCTTCTCTCCTGTGGGAGCTATCTCCAATCCCACTCACATATACTGCTCAAATCCCATTGAAGAAATACATGGTTTCCGTTAAGATATAGCACTCCGTATGGGAGCTACAAGAAAGCAGGAAGGCAGACCCCAACTACAATGTTAAGTAGGTCCTCATGTAGTCTATCAGCCAGCACTGTGTCACATTTGTACCTGCCTTCTTTTGGGAGCTATCTCCAATCCCACTCACTTGGACTGCTCAGCTCCCATTGAAAAAATACATGCTTTCCGTTAACATATAGCACTCCGTATGGGAGCTCCAAGAAAGCAGGAAGGCAGACCCCAACTACAGTAGTAAGTAGGTCCTCATGTAGTCTATCAGCCAGCATTGTGTCACATTTTCAGCTGCTTTCCTGTGGGAGCTATCTCCAATCCCACTCACTTGGACTGCTTAGGTTTTTCAGGCTTCGAGC
Source organism: Colius striatus (assembly GCF_028858725.1). Classification (NCBI taxonomy): domain Eukaryota; kingdom Metazoa; phylum Chordata; class Aves; order Coliiformes; family Coliidae; genus Colius; species Colius striatus. Next base: position 27,865,950 of record NC_084789.1, on the reverse strand, counting down.
CTGGTTTCAGGCTTTCAGTCTGGGTTTTTCAGATTTTGAGTCTGGTTCATTTTTCAGGCTTCGAGCCTGGTTTCAGGCTTCGAGCCTGGTTTTCACACTTTAAGTCTGATTTTTTCAGGCCAAGTGACAAAAAACTTCGCAGCATAGCTGCTTTCCTGTGAAAGCTGTCTCCAATCCTACTCACTTGGACTGCTCAACTCCCACTGAAAAAATGCAGACTGTGCGTAGATATTATACCACTGCATATGGGAGGTACAAGAAACCAGGAAGGCAGACCCCACCTCAAGTAGTCTGTAGTTCCCCATGTAGTCTATCAGCCAGCACTGTGTCACATTTGCAGCTGCTTTCCTGTGGGAGTGTGATAGTTTGAGCCTGGCTGGATGCCAGGTGCCCACCACACCGCTTTATCCCCCACCTCCTCAGCAAGCCAGGGAAGGGGAGGAAATAAGATGGGAGTCTCGTGGGTTGAGATAAAAGCAGTTTAATAAAGAAGCAGCAAAGCCGCAAGCGCGGGAAGCAAAGAAAAAGCAGATAAAGCTGTTACTCTCTACTTCCCATCAGAAGCGATGTTCGATCACCTCCCGAGAAGCAGGGCTTCAGGACGCATAGCGGTTGCTTTTGGAAGGCCAGAAATGAATATCGCCTCCCCTTCCTGCTCCTCTCCCCCAGTTTATATTACGGAGTTGATGTCATATGGTATGGAATATCTCCTTGGTCAGCCTGGGTCAGCTGTCCTGGCCATAGTCCCTCCCAAGATCATGCCCACCCACAGCTATTGGTGAAGGTGGGGGAAGAAATGCTGGAGGGACAACCCTGATGCTGTGCGAGCGGTAGTCATAATATTAATATCAACAGTAAGCACAGCACTGCAGGAGCTGCTGTGGAAAATCACTACCATCCCACACCCACTACAGGGAGCTATCTCCAATACCACTCACATGGACTGCTCAACTCCCATTGAAAAAATACATGCTGGCGGTAGAAGTTATACCACTGCGTATGGGAGCTACAAGAAAGCAGGAAGGCAGATCGCACCTACAGTAGTAAGTAGGTCGTCATGTAGTCTATCAGCCAGCACTGTGTCACATTTGCAGCTGCTTTCCTGTGGGAGCTATCTCCAATAACACTCACTTGGACTGCTCAGGTCCCATTGAAAATATATATGCTGTTGCTTAAGTTATACCACTGCATATGGGAGCTACAAAAAAGCAGGAAGGAAAACCCCACCTACAGTAGTAAGTAGGACCCCATGTAGTCTATCAGCCAGCAATGTTTCACCTTTAAAACAGCTTTCCTGTGGGCGCTATCTCCAATCCCAGTCACTTGGACTGCTCAATGCCCATTGAAAAAATACAGACTGTCCGAAGAACTTATACCACTGCGTATAGGAGCTAGAAGAAAGCAGGGAGAGAGACCCCAGCTGCAGTAGTACGTAGGTCCCCATGTATTCTCTCAGTCATCACTGCATCACATTTCCAGCTGCATTCTTGTGGGAGCTATCTCCAATCCCAGTCACTTGGACTGCTCAGATCCCACTGAAAAAATATATGCTGTTGGTTAAGTCATACCACTGCGTATGGGATCTACAAGAAAGCTGGAAGGCAGACCCCACCTAAAGTATTAAGTAGGTCCCCATGTAGTCTATCACCCAGCACGGTTTCACATTTCCAGTTGCTTACCTATGGGCGCTATCTCCAATTCCAGTCAATTGGACTACTCAACTCCCATTGAAATAATATATGGTGTCGGTAGAAGTTATACGACTGCATATGGGAGGTACAAACAAACAGGAAGACAGACCCCACCTACAATAGTAAGTAGGTCCCCATGTAGTCTATCAGCCAGCACTGTGTCACATTTGCACCTACTTTCCTGTGGTAGCTATCTCCAATCCTACTAACTTGGATTGATCATCTCCCATTGAAAAAATACATGCTGGGGGTAGAAGTTATAGCACTGCCTGTGGGAGCTAAAAGAAAGCAGGGAGGGAGACCCCAGCTACAGTAGCAAGTAGGTCCCAATGTAGTCTATCAGCCAGCACTGTGTTCAATGAGCTGTCATTGAAAAATATATGCTGTCGGTTAAGTTATACCAATGCTTATGGGAGCTACAAGAAAGCAGGAATGCAGACCCCTCCTACAGTACTAAGTAGGTCCTCATGTAGTCTATCAGCCAGCACTGTGTCACATTTCCAGCCGCTTTCCTATGGGACCTATCTCCAATTCCACTCACTTGGACTGCTCAACTCCCTTTGAAGAAATACAGACTATCGGTAGAAATTATAACACTCCGTATAAGAAGTAAAGGAAAACAGGAAGGCAGACAAAAACGACAGTGTTAAATAGGTTCCCATGCAGTCTATAAGCCAACACTGTGTCACATTTGCAGCTTCTTTCCTGTGGAGCTATCTCCAATCCCAGACACTTGGACTGCTAAACTCCCGTTGAAAAATATATGCTGTCGCTTAAGTTGTACCACTGCGTTTGGGATCTACAAGAAAGCAGGAAGACAGACCCAACCTACAGTGTTAAGTAGGTCCCCATGTAGTCTATCAGCCAGCACTGTGTCACATTTGCACCTGCTTTCCTGTGGGAGCTATCTCCAATCCAACTCACTTGTACTGCTCAGCTCCCACTGAAAAAAATACAGACTGTCGGTAGAAGTTATACCAGTGTGTATGGGAGCTACAAGAAAGAAGTAAGGCAGACCCAACCTACAGTAGTAAGAAGGTCTCCATGTAGTCTATCAGTCAGCACTGTGTCACATCTGCAGCTTCTTTCCTGTGAAAGCTATCTCCAATCCCACTCACTTGTACTGCTTAGGTCCCATTGAAGAAATATATGCTGTTGCTTAATTTATACCACTGTGTATGGGAGCTCCAAGAAAACTGGAAGGCAGACCCCACCTAGAGTAGAAAGTAGGCCCCTATGTAGACTATCAGCCAGCAGTGTGTCACATTTGCAGCTGCTTTCCTGTGAAAGCTATCTCCAATACCACTCCCTCGGACTGCTCAAATCCCTTTAAAAATACAGACTGTCGGCAGAAGTTATACCACTACGTATGGGAAGTACATGAAAACAGGAAGGCAGATCCCAACTACAGTGTTAATTAGGTCCCCATGTAGACTATCAGCCAGCACTGTGTCACATTTGTACCTGCTTTCTTTTTTGAGCTATCTCCAATCCCACTCACTTGGACTGCTCAACTCCCTTTGAAAAAATATATGCTGTCGGTAGAAGTTATACCACTGCGTATGGGAGCTACAAGAAAGCAGGAAGACAGACCGCAACTAAAGTGTTAAGTTAGTCCCCATGTAGTCTATCACCCAGCACTGTGTCACATTTTCCATTGCTTTCCTGTGGGAGCTATCTCCAATAACACTCACTTGTACTTCTCAGATCCCATTGAAAAAACATATGGTGTCGGTTAAGTTATACCAATGGTTATGGGAATTACAAGAAAGCAGGAAGTCAGAACCTAATAACAGTGTTAAGAAGGTCCCCATGTAGTCTATCAGCCAGCACTGTGTCACATTTGCACTTGCTTTCCTGTAGGAGCTATCTCCAACCCCAATCATTTGGACTGCTCAGCTCCCATTTAAAAAATATATGATGTCGGTTAAGTTATACCAATGGTTATGGGAATTACAAGAAAGCAGGAAATCAGAACCTAATAACAGTGTTAAGAAGGTCCCCATGTAGTCTATCAGCCAGCATCGTGTCACATTTCCACCTTCTTTCCTGTGGGAGCTGTCTCCAATCCCAGTCACTTGGACTGCTCAACGCCCATTGAAAAAATACAGACTCTCAGTAGAAGTTATACCACTGAGTATGGGAGGTACATGAAAACAGGAAGACAGACCCCAGCTACAGTTTTAAGTAGGTCCCCATGTAGTCTATCAGCGAGCACGGTGTCACATTTGTAGCTGCTTTCCTGTTGGAGCTATCTCCAATCCCACTCACTCGGACTGCTCAGCTCCTATTGAAAAAAATATATGCTGTCACTTTAGTTATACCACTGCGTATGGGAGCTACAAGAAAGAAGGAAGGCAGACCCCACCTACAGTAGTAAGTAGGTCTCCATGTAGTCTGTCAGCCAGCACTGTGTCACATTTGCAGCTGCTTTCCTGTGGGAGCTATATCCAATCCCACTCACTTGGACTATTCAACTCCCATTGAAAAAATAATGACTATCGGTAGAAGTTATACCACTGCGTATGGGAGCTAGAAGAAAGCAGGAAGGCAGACCCCAGCTACAGTAGTAAGTAGGTCCCCATGTAGTCTATCAGCCAGCACTGTGTTCAATTTGCAGCTGCTTTCCGGTGGGAGATGTCTCCAATCCCACTGACTTGGACTGCTCAGGTCCCATTGAAAAAATATACGCTGTCGTTTAAGTTATACTGTGGGGAGTTATGTGGAGACTTGGCTAGAGGAATGAGGACATGATAGAATACAGCTGGTTAGGCAGTGAGCATTAAGCGATAAGATATTGGACTCCTGCTCAAGGATGTGAGAGCAAGAGAGTTGTATGATAACAGGTTGAGAAAACAGGAACTTAGTTTGGGTTGAGCAGTCACAAGCGTCCGAAGTATGTTGAAACAGGGGCAGGACTGACATTTAACTGGGAACCAATGATGAGTTTAGCTTTTGCAATATGTATGAGCCTGATTATTGTATCTATAAAAGAGTTTTATCTTTGCAAATAAAGTTGAGACTTTTTGCACTACAGGGTGGGCTTGTCTGCCGTCGTCTTCAGCAAATGGTGACCCCGACGCGATACACGGAGGACGTGATATACCAACTGGGCGCCACGGCAGAGCGACGAAGGGTCCTATGCAGCAAAAATGGCAATAAGCGTGAAAATTGGGAACACGCCGTGCCCTGGGTGAGCGTATACACGAGCCCGGCCAATACGTGCCGCCGGACCTTGAAGGGCTGCAATAGTGCACTCACAAATAGTTATGGAAAGGCAAACAGCATATGATTTATTTACTGCATTCTTGCAGAAGCTGCAGATAAAGGGTATAGATCTGCAAAAAGACCTGCCAGGGTTGTTAGTTTATGGGTATGCTTAAGGGAGTGTTTCAGAATCCACATACAGTGTATGAATTGAGCGAATGGCGTAAATTTGGGGATTTGCTGTGGGAGGCTACCCTGGAGGATGATAAGATAGCTAAAAAGTTAGGGAAGCTTTGGAGGATAGTGCACAATGAGTTGTTGTAACATCAGGCAGAAAAGAAGGCTGCTGAGCACACATCAGCAGCATAGAGTAAGAATAAAAACGATGAGCATGACTGGTTCCAAACCACTCCGCTGGCTCCTACCGTCTCAAAAGTAATGTTCCCCCCCCGCGCGTAGAGCGGTCAGCGCCGGGAGAGGCACCGAAGAAGTGCCTCTTTGATGAGGAGGAGTGGAGAGCATATGGGACTTGTCTTTGGGACTTGGTTTTAGACGAAGATAAGACTGCTCGGAAACTGATGAAACAGTGGAGAGAGGTCATTAACTGTCTGAAGAGATATAAGATGGAAAAGGATTTGGCCGCTGCTGTGACTCAGCGGCTTGATATGCCTGAGACTGCAGCCGAGCCAACAGCTGGACTGTTTGGTATGGGGACTAATTATGTCTCACCTCCCTTCTCTGGTGAGTGGCGAGACATTGGAAACCTTCTCTGGGAAGCCACTATTAGTGGTGATAAGGACAATAGTAAGATCAGTAAAGATCTAGGTGTCCTTTGGAGAGACCTGATAAATACTTTAAAAGAAATGCAAGCAGAAGAGTCTGTGGCCATGGCTGCAGCCCAGGCGTTGACCGTTGCGCCGAGGCTGAAGGAGACAGACAAGGGAATGGACAGGTTCCTGCAGGAAGTATTAAAGAAACTGGAGGCGAAGGCGCTTCGGAGCAGAGTCCCCGCTGGAGAGCTGCTTCCCATTCGTCGCAGGACGATCAGAGAGTGGGGGAGCGCCGCCCCGTGTTAGACTGGGCATCATCGGGCACGCGAGGGGAGACAAAGAAAACACAGGAGAGACTGATAGCGGCTGCATCGCCGGCGTCGGGGACGGCACGGAGTGAGCCAGACCCCCCTGACCCTTCCATCCGCAGCCGACGCCGCTCAGCCGCTTCCCGCGCCCGGTCAGTGTCTCCGGAGTACCCCCCACACACACACACCGCGCGCCGACCGCTGGGATCGTCCTTTCCATCCTCAATCCCTTGCCTCAAAGAGTGTAAAAACTGTTGGTCGTGATGTTATGCATTTTGCTGTAAATGTGATGATGAATAGTGGTTTTCTTACAGTGGAAACTTCCTAAGGTGTTTTAGGTGTCAGGAACGGAACTTGGAAGAACAGAACATTTTGACATTGAGAAGCTAAAAGGTGTTTTGTATTTTAGACTCATTGGTAAAGGATTTTTTTTTTAATCGGGAGTGAAAAAATGGATTTTGTCATACTGTTGGTGCTTCAAATGATTGTGGTAAATGGTTTTAGGAAACTTCAACAACCCAAGCAAAACATGTGGCTTACACTGCCCAAAGCAATCAATCAGTCTACAATATGTTTACCAATGGCCACTCCAGATAATCCTTTTTCTACCTGTTTGGTGGGAGTTCCATCAGATGTGACACAGTGGCCTATATCAAATGCATTAAAACCAAATCCCTTAGTTAAGGGTAATGGCAAAGTTGACAGCTGGGATTTGATCATTTCATGGTTGCCAATAATGACAACAGAGCCATAGGAGTTAGAATTATTGGGATCTATAAAGATGAATTTTTGTGTTATGTTTAATTTTACCAGCAATACCAAAACATTTGGGACAGAATGTGGATCCCATCCTGGGCATGTATAAGAACACAACATCTTGGTGCAATTATACTTCACCAAAAAGATCCAGGTCTAGTCTTGTGCCTGTACAGTTACCAAAGGGAATTTTTCTGATCTGTGGGGACCAGGTGTGACCTGGAATATCCTCGAGATTACAAAGGGGACCACGCAGTTTGGGACAACTGACAATCTTGATGCCTAATCACACAATGATTTAGAAACATCATTGTCCAAAACAATTTGAGCATGCATTTACTGGCGAATGTGATGACTATGTTACCTTTGGTCTCTCTCAGCAATAATAGCAACTAGTATATTTGCTCCAGGTGTAAGAGTATCTGCTTTATTAACTCAGCTATGCAAATTAGAATGCTGGCTTAGCAAACAAAGTAACCAAACCTCAATGACATTAGAAGGCTTGATTAGTGATGTAAGTAGTATTAGACATGCACTTATGTATCATTGTATGCATGATAACCTCATTGCTCAGGAGGGGGCATTTACTGTAGATCAAGAGAGAGATCTAGAAACCATATTACAAGCACAGGGTCTGACTCTTGCTCCTGAAAAGGTACAAAGACGTCCAGCATGGCAGTATTTGGGCTGGAGTATTACAGAGGCTCATATTAGGCCGCAAAAGCTTCATATTCATACCAAGATAAAAACTGTAAATGATGCACAAAAATTAATGGGGGATTTGCAATGGTTGCACCCTATTGTTGGAAGCACTAATGACATGCTAGAACCGCTGCGCCCCCTATTTAAGGGAACAGACCCATTGGCAAAAGTACAGCCGACAGCAGAACAACTGCAAACCATCGCTGAAATTTCTGACCTTATTACTGCTCGGCAAGTCGATCGTCATGATCCAGATTGCCCCATTGATTTGACCATTTTGCAGGGCAAAGAACAGTTTTTTGTTGCATTAACACAGTGCAAAAAACAAAAAGAGAGTCTAATCGTCCTGGAATGGCTATTCACCACGTTACAGCCTAAATGGACAATTGAACAAAAAACTGTGGGCTTAACAATGCTTATTAGAAAGGGACGCACTAGAATTTTACAGGTGAACGTCCAAGAGCCAGGAACGATATATGTGCCTATAGCGAAAACAGATCTGGAATGGATCATAGCAACATCGGAGCCTCTACAGCTTAGCTTCTTGTCATCTACCCAAAAGATAAACATACAGTCCCTAAAATCTAAGGTGTTGGCGTGGATGACACAACAACAGTGGATTATTCGTCCTAAGCTAAGTGAGCAACCTTTGTCAAATGCCGTTACAGCATATACAGACACAGGAAAGAAATCTCAACGGGCTGTAATAGTCTGGGAAGAGGCAGGACAATGGAAACACCAGCTATTACATGCCACGGAAATGGACTCTTTACAGACTTTAGCACTTTTTGCGGTTGTTCGGGCCCTTGAAATGTGGTGGTGTAAACCGTTGAATATTGTAACTGACTCTTTTTATGTTGCAGGAATTGCTCAGCGAATAGAAGATGCTCGCATTAAAGATGTGCGCAATCGACGCCTTTTTGACCTACTTAGAGCCATGCAGGCCGCTATCCGGCAGCACACATCTCCATATTGTGTAATACACATCAGAAGTCATAAGTATGACATTGGTTTAGGAGCAGGAAATGCTAGAGTGGACAAGCTGGTAGCTTTGGGAGTGCCTGTAAATAAATTCAATCAGGCAAGAGAGGCCCATGCCACCTTTCATCAAAATGCCAGAGGCTTAAAGAGAAGTTTTGACCTCTCAATAGAGGATGCTTGAGCGATAGTGAGGACTTGCCCGCAGTGTAGCCACTACGGCCCAGGGTTAGGTCTGGGAGTCAACCCCAGGGGTCTGGGACCATTAGAATTGTGGCAGATGGACGTCACTCACATTTCTGAATTTGGAAGGCTTAAATATGTTTATGTAACTGTGGATACATTCAGTAAGTACATATGGGCAACAGCTCAAGCAGGAGAAAGGGTAACACATATAATCCACTGCATGTTTTGCTGTTATGGGGGTACCAGGCACCATTAAGACTGATAATGGCCCTGCATATGTTAGTCATCGGGTGAGACAGTTTTTCCAAACCTGGGGAGTGAAACACATTACAGGGGTATCACACTCACTGACAGGATGGGCTATAGTGGAACGAACTCATCAAGTGTTAAAATCATATTTAAGTAAAATATCTTACATACAGGACTCACAGGAACGGTTGTCTAAGGTATTCTTTACTATAAATCATTTATGTATCTTTGGGGAGGAGAAAGAACCTCCAGCTCGACTACATCAAGGAATGGTGGAAACATCCAAAAGACCGCCGGCAATGTGGGTAACTTACAGAGATCCACGAACAGGTATATGGCAGGGCCCAGCTAAAGTGCAGTATTTAGGCAGGGGTTATATGTCTGTGCTTACACCTACAGGTCCAATATGGGTTCCTGTGAAATGGACTAGAGTGGCTGTTACTCCTAATAATCCTGATGGTGACAGTTCACACATCGCCATTGAATCAAGTGAACCCACGTCAGAACATGTGAGTCACCTGGGCGAATCAGACAGGCCAAGTTGACTTTTGTCTGAGTCTTCAGTCGGTGAGTGATACATTCCGCACCTGCCTGGTTGGGATACCAGATTTTGATCCTAGTGATTTCCAGAAATATGTCAGCGGGAGCGCCTCCTGTTCCAGCAAAGTGACATCGGACTGTGCCGCAGACTTGTTAAGTCGGCTCAAAGTCCCTCTTCCCTGGGACCCACAAGAGTTGGAGTTGCTGGGAAGTCAAGCAATCGGAAACATAACGAATGGGAGTTGGACTCGTACTTGTTTTAGCTTTGGGACTAAATATCAAGGACTAAGAGGAATGGAACAATATAAAAATATGGTTAAGCAGTGGACTGATGTTTCCCCCGAAGGTGCATATAGTGGATTTGTAGATCCAAAAGGAAGATATTGTGGATTGGCCATAGGACAATTTGGTGGAACTTGGATGGCCAATTTATCTGGGTTGATATATGGGGGGAGTAACACTGGTTGGGAACGCGGAAACCCTCAGGGGCCTACTCTGTGGAGCAATGGGTCTGCTAAAGCTCTACCCAATAACATCTTCTTAATATGTGGGGATCGAGCGTGGCAGGGAATCCCAGCTAACCCAATTAGGGGGCCATGTTATTTAGGGAAACTAACTTTGTTTGCTCCTCGACAGCAGGACTGTTTAAAAAGTACCAACTTACAGAAAACAAGAGATACCCACAACTTAAAAGGAGATTGTGAATGTAAAGTACAATTGTGGTCCATTACGGCAAATGTATTTGCTTCAGCATTTGTAACTGGGTTTACTGCAGCCCAGGCCTTACGGCAGTTAGAAAAGTTAGTGTGTTGGTCGGAGTAGCAAGCTAATGTTACTACTGATGTTATTGAAAAAATTGTTGGCAGACCAGAAAAGCCTTAGACATGCCTTATTGCAAGATGGTGCAGCTACTGATTTTTTGCTATTGGCGGAAGGGCACGGATGCCAAGACTTTCAAGGCATGTGTTGTTTTAATCTTTCTGATCATAGTGAATCTATTCACAAAGCTTTGGCATATTTAAAGGCTCACGCTAAGAATATTACGGTGAGTTATAACCCTTTTGATAATTGGCTTCAATCAGCTTTTGGGGGGTTGTCACCTTGGTTGACTAAGTTAATCAAAGAAGGATTAAGATGGATATTGATTATTTTGCTTTTGCTTATAATGTTTAAGATAGTATATAGTTATATTACGAAGGCAGTGCATAAATTGACTGACTCAGTCGTGATTGTGAAAAAACAAAACGGGAGAATTGTGGAGAAAAAATGAAGGAGCATGGACATGGATCTCGGGGTATAATATTAGGCCTATAGGGACAAGGAAGCCTGAGCTCTAGTTATATGAATTTAATGCACAATCAAGACCAGAGTCAGAGCCATGGTTAACGCAGTTCCTGTCATGTAGACAGCAGGCCGCTTTCTGTTCCCTCAAGGTCAGACTGTTTTCGGCTAAAAGTGGTAAACAACTTTGGGGAAAAACAAGATGGGAAAATGTGAGGGAGCTTGCTTATCGCAGAAACCGCAAGTAGGATGAACAAGAAAATGAAATCTATTAGCTGCTGTTGCTGAGCTAGCTTTGAAGCTGCTGTGTATATAAGTTCGAGCCTGCTCTCAATAAAGGAGAAGATTTCTGCTATCACTCACATTGAGTAGGACTGATTTCTTCCCACCCAGCTGAGAATCGGACCCTGGATTGATCGTCGCATGAAGTAGGCTTGGAGCTGGTTTTTCAGGCTTCGAGTCTGGGTTTTTCAGGCTTCGAGCCTGGGTTTTTCAAACTTCGAGTCTGGTTCATTTTTCAGGCTTCAAGCCTGCTTTCAGGCTTCGAGTCTGGTTTTCACACCTCGAGTCTGGTTAATTCTTCAGGCTTCGAGCCTGGTTTCAGGCTTTGAGCCTGGTTTGCAGACTTCGAGTCTGGTTCATTTTTCAGGCTTCGAGCCTGGCTTCAGGCTTCGAGACTGGTTTTTATGCCAAGAGCCGAAAACTTCGCGTCATATGAAAGCTATCTCCAATCCCAGTCACTTGTACTGCTAAACATCCATTAAAAAAAACACAGACTGCCGGTTAAGTTATAGCACTAAATATAGGACCTACAAGAAAGCAGGAAGGCAGACCCCACCTACAGTAGCAAGTAGGTTTCCATGTAGTTTCTCAGCCAGCACTATGCAACCTTTAAGCTGCTTTCCTGTGGGAGTTATCTCCAATTCCACGCTCTTGGCCTGCTCAGTTGCCTTTGAAAAAATACAGACTGCCAGTAGAAGTTATACCACTGAGTATAGTAGCTACAAGAATGCAGGAAGGTAAACCCAACCTACAGTACTAAGTAGGTCCTCATGTAGTCTATCAGCCAGCACTGTGTCACATTTGCAGCTGCTTTCCTATGGGAGCTATCTCCAATCCCACTCACTTTGACTGCTCAAATGCCATTTAAAAAATAAAGACTGTCGATGGAAGTTATGTCACTGCCTATGGGAGCTACAAAAAAGCTGGAAGGCAGACCCCACCTACAGTACTAAGTAGGTCCCCATGTAGTCTATCAGCCAGCACTGTGTCACATTTTCAGCTGCTTTCCTGTGGGAGCTATCTCCAATAACACTCACTTTTAATGATCAGATCCCATTGAAAAAATATATGTTCTCGGTGAAGTTATACCACTGGGTATGGGAGCTAGAAAAAAGATGGAAGGCATACCCAACCTAAAATAGCATGTAGTTCCCCATGTAGTCTGTCAGCCAGCACTGTGTCAAATTTGCAGCTCCTTTCTTGCGGGCGCTATCTCTAATCCCAGTCACTTGTACTGCTAAACATCCATTAAAAAAAAACACAGACTGTCGGTTAAGTTATAGCACTAAATATAGGACCTATAAGAAAGCAGGAAGGAAGATCACACCTACAGTAGGAAGTACGTCCCCATGTAGTCTATCAGCCAGCACTGTGTCACATTTGCAGCTGATTTTCTGCTTGAGTTGTCTTGAATTTCACTCACTTGGACTGCTTAGCTGTCATTGAAAAATATATGCTGTCGGTTAAGTTATACCAATGCTTATGGGAGCTACAAGAAAGCAGGAATGCAGATCCCTCCTACAGTAGTAAGTAGGTCCTCATGTAGTCTATCAGCCAGCACTGTGTCACATTTTCAGCTGCTTTCCTGTGGGAGATATCTCCAATCCCAGTCACTTGGACTGCTCAACTCCCACTGAAAAAATATATCCTGTCGATTAAGTTATACCACTCCGAATAGGAGCTACAAGAAAGCAGGAAGGCAGACGTCTCGTACAGTAGTAAGTAGGACCCCATGTAGTCTATCAGCCAGCACTGTGTGACATTTGCAGCTGCTTTCTTGTGGGAGTTATCTCCAATAACACTCGAACTGCTCAACTCCCATCGAAAAAATACAGACTGTCGGTAGAAGTTATACCACTGTGTGTGGGAGATACAAGAAAGTCGGAAGGCAGACCCAATCTACAGTAGTAAGTAGGTCCCAATGTAGTCTATCAGCCAGAACTGTGTTACATTTTCAGCTGATTTCCTCTGTGTGCTCTCTTCAATAAAACTCACTTGTACTGCTCAGGTCTCAATTGAAAAAATATATGCTGTCAGTTAAGTTATACCACTGCGTATGGGAGCTACAAGAAAGCAGGAAGGCAGACCCCACCTAGAGTAGTAAGTAGGTAAACATGGAGTCTATCAGTCAGCATTGTGTCACATATGCACCTGCTTTCCTGTGGGAGCTATCTCGAATCCCAGACACTTGGACTGCTCAACTTCCATTGAAAAATTATATTCTGTCGGTTAATGTACACCACTGTTTATGGGAGCTACAAGAAAGCAGGAAGGCAGACCCCACCTACACTAGTAAGTAGGTCCATAGGTAGTCTATCAGTCAGAACTTTGTGACATTTCGATCTGCTTTCCTGTGGGAGCTATCTCAAATCCCACTCCCTTAGACTGCTCTGTTCCCATTGAAAAAATACATACTTTCTGTTAAGTTATAGTACTGCGTATGGGATTCACAAGAAAGCAGGAAGGTAGACCTCCCTTACAATAGTAAGTAGGTCCCCATGTAGTCTATCAGCCAGAACTGTGTCACATTTTCAGCTGCTTTCCTCTAGGAGCTATCTTCAATAACACTGACTTGCACTGTTTAGGTCCCAATTGAAAAAATATATGCTGTTAAGTTATACCACTGCTTATGGGAGCTACAAAAAAGCTGGAAAGTAGACCCAGCGTATAGTAGGAAATAGGTCCCCATGTAGTCTATCAGCCAGCACTGTGGCACATTTGCACCTGCTTTCCTGTGGGAGTTATCTCCAATCCCAGTCACTTGGACTGCTACACTCCTATTGAAAAAATATATGCTGTCGGTTTAAGTTATACCACTGCGTATGGGAGCAACAAAAAAGCAGGAAGGCAGAGCCCACCTACAGTAGTAAGTAGGCCCATATGTAGTCTATCAGCCAGCACTGTTGTGTGGAGGAATGGTTAAGGGAGCCCAGGCCTTACAGCAGTTAGAAAAATTAGTGTGTTGGTCAGAGCAGTAAGCTAATGTTACTACTGATGTTATTGAAAAAATTGTTGGCAGACCAGAAAAGCCTTAGACATGCCTTTTTGCAAGATCGTGCAGCTATTGATTTTTTGCTATTGGTGGAAGGGCACGGATGCCAAGACTTTGAAGGCATGTGTTGTTTTAATCTTTCTGATCATAGTGAATCTATTCACTAAGATTTGGCATATTTAATGGCTCACGCTAAGAATATTGCGGTGAGTTATAACCCTTTTGATAATTGGCTTCAATCAGCTTTTAGGGGTTTTTCACCTTGGTTGACTATGTTAATCAAAGAAGGGTTAAGATGGATTTTTGTTATTTTGCTTTTGCTTGTAATATTTAGAATAATATATAGTTGTATTATGAAGGCAGTGCAACGACTGACTGACTCAGTCTTGATTGTGCACAAACAAAACGGGGGAATTGTGGAGGAGTGGTTAAGGGAGAATGGACATGGATCCCAGAGTATAATGTTAGGCCTAATGGGACAAGGCAATCTGAGCTCTAGTTGTATGAATTTAATGCACAATCAAGACCAGAGTCAGAGCCGTGGTTAACGTAGTTGCTGTCACGTAGTCAGCGCAGACAGCAGGCCGCTTTCTGCTCCTTCAAAGTCGGGCTGTTTACAGCTAACGAGCTAACAGCTCAAGTTTGGGCTGTTTTCAGCTAACGAGCTAACAGCTCAAGGTGGAAACAACTTCGGAGAAAAACAAGATGGGAAAATGTGAGGGAGCTTGCTTATCGCATAAACCGCAAGTAGGATGAACATAAGAATTTAATCTATTAGCTGCTGTTGCTGAGCTAGCTTTGAAGCTGTTGGATATATAAGTTAGAGCCTGCTTTTAATAAAATGAAGATTTCTGCTGTCACTCACATTGAGTAGGACTGATTTCTTCCCACCCAGCTGAGAATCGGACCCTGGGTTGATCGCCGCATGAAGTAGGCTTGGAGCTGGTTTTTCAGGCTTCGAGCCTGGTTTTCAGACTTCGAGTCTGGTTCATTTTTCAGACTTCGAGCCTGGTTTCAGGCTTCGAGTCTGGTTTGCAGACTTCGAGTCTGGTTCATTTTTCAGGCCAAGAGCCGAAAACTTCGAGGCATATGGCGCCCAAACAGGGACCATCACTGGGTGTTACCGGGTAAAGAGCCTGCCTGCGGGGAGCTGATACTTGAAAATCCGGAGGCAGAGGCAGTCGTCGGAGGAGGAAGTCTGCCGGATCCCAAGCGGAGGTTGCTGTACCCGGGGCAGTGACTACAGGTTGCAGTGAGACGAGGATCCGACAACATGGAAAAGGACTCTCACTTTTAGAAAAAGCGGGGGGTGGACTTAAAACTGACCGATTTATCTGGTCTACTTGTATATGGTAATTGTAAAGGCTTTTTTAGGGACTCTGAGAAATATTTTGATGAGGAGGAGTGGAGAGCATATGGGACTTGTCTTTGGGGCTTGGTTATAGACGAAGATAAGACTGCTCGGAAACTGATGAAACAGTGGAGAGAAGTAATTAACTGTTTGAAAAATTATAAGTTGGAAAAGGATTTGGCTGCTGCTGTGACTCAGCGGCTTGATATGCCTGAGACTGCAGTCGAGCCGACAGCTGGACTGCTCGGTATCGGTATGTCTCTCCTCCCTTTTCTGGTGAACCTGTTGCAGTTCGTGGGACAGCAACTGCGGCTGCGGTTTCGGCAGTCTCGACTTCTGAGTCAGTCCCTGATTCATGTTGTACTCCAAGTACTCCCCCCAGATCTGCCCTCTAGTTCGGCCTCTGCCTTAACAGCTGTGGGAAACGGTGCAAGGGAAAAGACAGAATCTGCTGAGAAAAAGGAATTGCCTGAATCTTCAGCTCCATATGTTCCTTCAAAGGAGCAGAGTGGGGTCAAAAAGATTATTCAAGTGCGTTATTGTGGTGTTGACTGGCGACGTGTGGCTGAGCAGGCTAGTGGAGAGGGGGATTATGAAGCCGCCGTCACTTTGACTTGTCCAGCATTGTATATGAGAGATGCAGTGGGGAATGTGAATGGTGATTATCATCCCTTAAATTGGAAATTGCTCACCCAATTGCGAGGTACAGTTAACGAAGGAGGTATTCATAGTGAACCTGCCAAACAAATGCTAAACTATATTTGGAGCACCGGGATATTACTCCCGGAGGATATAAAAACTATCATGAGATTAATACTTACTCAGTCTCAACAATTATTATGGCAGGCTTATTGGCAACAGCAATGTGATGCCAGCCAGGCTATTCCCAGACAACAAAATGATCCTCTTTTTGGGGTCATCTCAGCACAATTAATGGGAACAGGACCTTTTGCCGCTGTAGAAATGCAACTATATATGGGACCCGAGGTCAATCGAGAAAGTATGCGATCTGCCCGTCTTGCTTTAGATCATGTACGTGAATCTGCTCCTGTACCTTCTTATATGAGTATACGACAAGGGAGGAGCGAGGCTTTTGGGCCGTTTGTAGACAGAGTGGCTGAGGCTCTAAACAAAGCTGGGGTCCGTGATTACCTTAAAGGACCGCTGTTAAAACAATGCCTCCTTGAAAATAGCAATATACAAACTAAAGGGGTGCTGGTTACCTTGCCAATCGGGGCTTCGATAGAGGATATGCTGGAGCGAATGTCACGAGTTCCTGCTGGGGATCAAGCTATGTTGGTAGAGGTGTTGTCTCGCATGGGGGAAAAAATTGAGAATATTGGAAAAGATTTAGCCGCAGCTCAGGAAAGTGCATTCGCAGCAGCATTAGCCCCCTTAAGATCCAATAGTGGGGCAAGTAAAGGGGAGGAAAAACGGGTTAAGTGTTTTTGTTGTGGTAAAGAGGGTCACTACAAAAGGAATTGTAAAGCTAAAATATGATGTGAGACCTGTCAAAATAATTCTCATATAACTGGTGGGTGTCGTTCGGGAAACGGACGAGTGAGCCGTGCAACGACAACAGTAGCGGCTCTGGCACAATATGTTCACCAAACGTTCCAGCCTGCAGCCCAGCAACCAAGGGGAGCCTGGGATTCGACCTGATTACAGCAGTAGATACCACTCTTATTACACGAGAACCTGTCAAGATACCATCTACTCTGACAGGACCATTACAATGTAACGGGAGCTCTTGTGGTGCTTTGCTTTTAGGACGATCATCATCAGCTATTAACGGTCTCTTGATAGTCCCCGGAGTGATAGATGCAGACTATACTGGGGTAATACAGATTGTGGCTTATACATTGTTTCCTCCTGTACACATTCCAAAAGGCAGCCGTATTGTCCAGCTTGTGCCTGTGCCTCACCTTTTAGCAGATGCTGCAGCAGAGGCACCATGGAGAGGAAATCAAGGATTTGGGTCCTCTGGTGGGATTGCACTGTTAGCATTGCCAATGAATCGACACCCGATGACTATGGTAACTTTTAGCTATCAGACTGATTCAATTGTCTTGTGAGCTTTGTTGGACACTGGCGCAGACATTACTATTGTGTCACGAGACAGATGGCCTCGATCCTGGCCGTTACAGCCATCTGTTAGGGGGGTAGAGGGTGTCGGCGGCCCCTCTCCGATTATGCGTAGTATTGACAGAATTTTGATTACCCTCGACCACCAAACAGCAGGACTATTTGTCACAGTAATGCCATTACCACAAGGAGTGGATGCTCTGATCGGTCGAGATTATCTCACCCAAATTCGAGCAGTCCTAACAACAGAACATACACCTTTTTAGCCTTGGGCACTGCTGGACTGTGGTCTTTCCCAATCCGGCTGACGTGGCATTCTAACACACCCGTCTGGATTGAGCAGTGGCCCTTGAAAGGAGAAAGACTACACCAGGCCAATCTCCCGGTACAGGAACAACTTCAATTGGGTCATATTAAGCCATCTACGAGCCCTTGGAATACTCCTATTTTTGTTATACCTAAGAAATCAGGGAAATTTTGCTTGTTGCATGATTTGCGAGCCATCAATGATCAGATGCAGGACATGGGGGCCCTACAACCTGGCATGCCGAATCCGGCAATGTTGCCTGAAAATTGGGCTATCTTAATAATAGATTTGAAGGACTGTTTTTTCTCGATTGCATTACATCCAGATGATCATCAGCGGTTTGCATTTACGATACCAGCAGTGAATAGAGAGAGTCCAGCACAGAGATATGAGTGGACTGTGCTGCCACAAGTGATGAAAAATAGTCCGACAATTTGTCAGCTGTATGTAGATAATGCCCTGCGACCCATTCGGCATAAGTGGCCCCATGCACTTGTGTATCATTATATGGATGATATCCTCATTGCTCAGGAGGAGGCATTTACTGCAGATCAAGAGAGAGATCTAGAAACCATATTACAAGCACAGGGACCGACTCTTGCTCCTGAAAAGGTACAAAGACGTCCAGCATGGCAGTATTTGGGCTGGAGTATTACAGAGGCTCATATTAGGCCGCAAAAGCTCCATATTCATACGAAGATAAAAACTGTAAATGATGCAAAAAAATTAATGGGGGATATGCAATGGTTGCACCCTATTGTTGGAATCACTAATGACATGCTAGAACCGCTGCGCCCCCTATTTAAGGGAACAGACCCATCGGCAAAAGTACAGCCGACAGCAGAACAACTGCAAACCATCGCTGAAATTTCTGACCTAATTACCACTCGGCAAGTCGATCGTCGTGATCCAGATTGCCCCACTGATTTGACCATTTTGCAGGGCAAAGAACAGTTTCTTGGTGCATTAACACAGTGCAAAAAACAAAAAGAGAGGCTAATCGTCCTGGAATGGCTATTCACCACGTTACAGCCTAAATGGACAATTGAACAAAAAACTGTGGGCTTAGCAATGCTTATTAGAAAGGGACGCACTCGAATCTTACACGTGAGCGGCCAAGAGTCAGGAACGATATATGTGCCTATAGCGAAAACAGATCTGGAATGGATCATAGCAACATCAGAGCCTCTACAGCTTAGTTTATTGTCATCTGCCCAAAAAATAAACATACAGTCCCTAAAATCTAAGGTGTTGGCGTGTATGACACAACAACAGTGGATTATTCGTCCTAAGCTAAGTGAGCAACCTTTGTCAAATGCCGTTACAGCATATACAGACGCAGGAAAGAAATCTCAACGGGCTGTAATAGTCTGGGAAGAGGCAGGACAATGGAAACACCAGCTATTACATGCCACAGAAATGGACTCTTTACAGACTTTAGCACTTTTTGCGGTTGTTCGGGCCCTTGAAATGTGGTGGTGTAAACCGTTGAATATTGTAACTGACCCTTTTAATGTTGCAGGAATTTCTCAGCAAATAGAAGATGCTCGCATTAAAGATGTGCGCAATCGACGCCTTTTTGACCTACTTAGAGCCATGCAGGCCGCTATCCGGCAGCGCACATCTCCATATTGTGTAATACATATCATAAGTCATAAGTATGACATTGGTTTAGGAGCAGGAAATGCTAGAGCGGACAAGCTGGTAACTTTGGGAGTGCCTGTAAATAAATTCAATGAGGCAAGAGAAGACCATGCCACCTTTCATCAAAATGCCAGAGGTCTAAAGAGAAGTTTTGACCTCTCAATAGAGGATGCTTGAGCAATAGTGAGGGCTTGCCCGCAGTGTAGCCACTACGGCCCAGGATTAGGTCTGGGAGTCAACCCCAGGGGTCTGGGACCATTAGAATTGTGGCAGATGGACGTCACTCACATTTCTGAATTTGGAAGGCTTAAATATGTTCATGTAACTGTGGATACATTCAGTAAGTATATATGGGAAACAGCTCAAGCAGGAGAAAGGGTAATGCATGTAATCCGACATGCCACTGCATGTTTTGCTGTTATGGGGGTGCCAGGCACCATTAAGACTGATAATGGCCCTGCATATGTTAGTCATCGGGTGAGACAGTTTTTCCAAACCTGGGGAGTGAAACACATTACAGGGGTATCACACTCACTGACAGGATGGCCTATAGTGGAACGAACTCATCAAGTGTTAAAATCATATTTAAGTAAAATGTCTGACATACAGGACCCTCAGGAACGGTTGTCTAAGGTATTGTTTACTATAAATCATTTTGTATCTTTGGGGAGAAGAAAGAACCTAAAGCTCGACTACATCAAGGAATGGTGGAAACATCCAAAAGACCGCCGGCAATGTGGGTAACTTACAGAGATCCACGAACAGGTATATGGCAGGGCCCAGCTAAAGTGCAGTATTTAGGCAGGGGTTATATGTCTGTGCTTACACCTACAGGTCCAATATGGGTTCCTGCGAAATGGACTAGAGTGGCTGTTACTCCTAATAATCCTGATGGTGACAGTTCACACATCGCCATTGGATCAAGTGAATCCATGTCAGAACATGTGGGTCCCCTGGGCGAATCAGACAGGCCAAGTTGACTTTTGTCTGAGTCTTCAGTCGGTGAGTGATACATTCCGCACCTGCCTGGTTGGGATACCAGATTTTGATCCTAGTGATTTCCAGAAATATGTCAGCGGGAGCGCCTCCTGTTCCAGCAAAGTGACATCGGACTGTGCCGCAGACTTGTTAAGTCGGCTCAAAGTCCCTCTTCCCTGGGACCCACAAGAGTTGGAGTTGCTGGGAAGTCAAGCAATCGGAAACATAACGAATGGGAGTTGGACTCGTACTTGTTTTAGCTTTGGGACTAAATATCAAGGACTAAGAGGAATGGAACAATATAAAAATATGGTTAAGCAGTGGACTGATGTTTCCCCCGAAGGTGCATATAGTGGATTTGTAGATCCAAAAGGAAGATATTGTGGATTGGCCATAGGACAATTTGGTGGAACTTGGATGGCCAATTTATCTGGGTTGATATATGGGGGGAGTAACACTGGTTGGGAACGCGGAAACCCTCAGGGGCCTACTCTGTGGAGCAATGGGTCTGCTAAAGCTCTACCCAATAACATCTTCTTAATATGTGGGGATCGAGCGTGGCAGGGAATCCCAGCTAACCCAATTGGGGGGCCATGTTATTTAGGGAAACTAACTTTGTTTGCTCCTCGACAGCAGGACTGTTTAAAAAGTACCAACTTACAGAAAACAAGAGATACCCACAACTTAAAAGGAGATTGTGAATGTAAAGTACAATTGTGGTCCATTACGGCAAATGTATTTGCTTCAGCATTTGTAACTGGGTTTACTGCAGCCCAGGCCTTACGGCAGTTAGAAAAGTTAGTGTGTTGGTCGGAGTAGCAAGCTAATGTTACTACTGATGTTATTGAAAAAATTGTTGGCAGACCAGAAAAGCCTTAGACATGCCTTATTGCAAGATGGTGCAGCTACTGATTTTTTGCTATTGGCGGAAGGGCACGGATGCCAAGACTTTCAAGGCATGTGTTGTTTTAATCTTTCTGATCATAGTGAATCTATTCACAAAGCTTTGGCATATTTAAAGGCTCACGCTAAGAATATTACGGTGAGTTATAACCCTTTTGATAATTGGCTTCAATCAGCTTTTAGTGGGTTGTCACCTTGGTTGATTATGTTAATCAAAGAAGGGTTAAGATGGATTTTTGTTATTTTGCTTTTGCTTCTAAAATTTAGAATAATATATAGTTGTATTACGAAGGCAGTGCAACCACTGACTGACTCAGTCTTGATTGTGCAAAAACAAAACGCGGGAATTGTGGAGAAAAAATGAGGGAGCATGGACATGGATCCCGGGGTATAATGTTAGGCCTGTTGGGGCAAGGCAGCCTGAGCTCTAGTTATATGAATTTAATGCACAATCAAGACCAGAGTCAGAGCCATGGTTAAAGCAGTTGCTGTCATGTAGACAGCAGGCCACTTTCTGTTCCCTCAAGGTCAGACTGTTTTCGGCTAAAAGTGGTAAACAACTTTGGGGAAAAACAAGTTGGGAATGTGAGGGAGCTTGCTTATCGCAGAAACCGCAAGTAGGATGAACAAGAAAATAAAATCTATTAGCTGCTGTTGCTGAGCTAGCTTTGAAGTTGCTGTGTATATAAGTTAGAGCCTGCTCTCAATAAAGAAGAAGATTTCTGCTATCACTGACATTGAGTAGGACTGATTTCTTTCCACCCAGCTGAGAATCGGGCCCTGGGTTGATCGCCGCATGAAGTCGGCTTAGAGTTGGATTTTCAGGCTTCGAGCCTGGGTTTTTAAGATATCGAGTCTGGTTCATTTTTCAGGCTTCAAGTCTGCTTTCAGGCTTCGAGCCTGGTTTTCAGACCTCGAGTCTGGTTCATTTTTCAGGCTTCGAGACTGGTTTCAGGCTTCGAGATTGGTTTGTACGCCAAGAGCCGAAAATTTCGCGTCATATGGGAGCTATCCCCAATCCCACTCACTTGGACTGCTCAGTTACCATTGAAAAAATACAGACTGCCGGTTAAGTTATACGGGAGGTACAAAAAAGCTGGAAGGCAGACCCCACCTACAATAGTAAGTAGATCCCCAAGTAGTCTATCAGCCAGCACTGTGTCACATTTGCAACTGCTTTCCTGTGGGAGCTACCTCCAATCCCATCCTCTTAGCCTCGTCATCTCCCTTTAAAAAGGGCGCTGCGTATAGCAGCTACTAGAAAGCAGGAAGGCAGAGCACACCAACAGCAGTAAGTATGTCCCCATGTAGTCTATTAGCCAGCACTGTGTCACATTTGCAGCTTCTTTCCTGTGGGAGCTATCTCCAATCCCACTCACTTGTAGTGCTCAGCTCCCATTGAAAAAATACACTGTTGGTAGAAATTATACCACTGCGTATGGGAGCTTTAAGAAAGCTGGAAGGGAGATCCCACCTAAAATAGTTAGTAGGTCCCCATGTAGTCTCTAAGTCAGCACTGTGTCACATTTGCAGCTTCTTTCCTGTGGGAGCTATCTCCAATCCCACTCACTTGAAGTGCTCAGCTCCCATTGAAAAAATACACTGTTGGTAGAAGTTATACCACTGCGTATGGGAGCTTTAAGAAAGCAGGAAGGGAGATCCCACCTAAAATAGTTAGTAGGTCCCCATGTAGTCTCTAAGTCAGCACTGTGTCACATTTGCAGCTTCTTTCCTGTGGGAGCTATCTCCAATCCCACTCACTTGGACTGCTCAGCTCCCATTGAAAAAATACAGGCTGGTAATAGAAGTTTTACCACTGCGTATGGGAGCTACAAGAAAGCAGGAAAAGGGACCCACCTTGAGTAGTAAGTATGTCCTCATGTACTCTATCAGCCAGCACAGTGTCACATTTGCAGCTGTTTCCTGTGGGAGCTATCTCCAATCCCACGCTCTTGGCCTCGTCAGCTCCATTTAAAAATAGATTCTGTCGGTATAAGTTATATAACTGCATATGGGAACTAAAAGAAAGCAGGAAGAGAGACCCCACCTGCAGTGTTAGTAGTAAGTAGGTCCCCATGTAGTCTCTCAGCAAGCACTGACACCTTTGAAGCTGCTTTCATGTGGGAGCTATCTCCAATCCCACTCACTTGGACTGCTCATCTCCCATTGAAAAAATACAGACTGTCGGTGGAAATAATACCACTGCGTATGGGAGCTACAAGAAAGCAGAAAAGCAGACCCAACCTACAGTAGTAAGTAGGTCCCCATGTAGTCTATCAGCCAGAACTGTGTCACATTTACAGCTTCTTTCCTGTGGGAGCTGTATCAAATCCCACTCACATGGACTGCTCAGCTCCCTTAGAAACTGTATGCTTTCCGTTAAGTTATTCCACTGCGTATGGGAGCTACAAAAAAACAGGAATGCAGACCCCACCTACAGTAGTAAGTAGGTCCCCATGTATTCTATCAGCCAACACTGTGTCACATTTTCACCTGCTTTACTCTGGGAGCTATCTCCAATCCCACTCACTTGGACTGGTCAACGCCCGTTGAAAATATATAGACTATTAAGTTACACCACTGCAAATGGGAGCTACAAAAAGCAGGAAGGCAGACCCCAACTACAGTGTTAAGTAGGTCCCTATGTAGTCTATCAGCCAGCACTGGGTCACATTTGCAGCTGCTTTCGTATGAGCACTACCTCCCGTGTGTATTGGAATAGGTCATGTTCGTTAATCAAATCATGAACAAATAGTTGTGCAAGGAACCATTTAAAGTCTTTTTAAAAGTCTTTTTAAAACTTTAACCGTAAAGTCTCTACAATGTGCACAGGTGCAGATGGCCAAGGTGCTTGTAGCCAGTACCATAGCTTGCGCATGAGCTGATAAGAGCCAAGAGATTAGTTCATGAGCGGGCCACTAGAGGAAGACTATTGACTTCATCCCAGTCACCATCCTACGACCACCAGGAGGCAGAAGAAGACCCCCTAGTACCAAGACAGGCACATGCGCAGAGTACACCAGGGAGCGATGCACTCGACCGATAAGGACTGCATAAAAGGACTCTGATACGGGGGGGGGGGGGGGGTTGCACACAGGGTCTCCCAGACTAGGGGGGCGCCCCATCTGCAGACGGCCCTGGTGTGGGAAATTCCCTTGCCAAACTCTGTATTCCGAACCCCTTCTAAATTTGGCAAATAAGCAAATAAACCTGCAGTACCCCATAATTTTTGTGCACGAAGATCCGAACGAAGACTCTGGATTGAGTAAGTATTTGCGTGGTTCCGTTCGGTCGGGGTGGTTATCCTAGAGTGCGAGTGACCGAGAGGTCTCAAGGAGACCAAGTGAGTGGGGACCCTCCAGTAGTGCAGTTCCCATTGCCCGCGAGGGCGTGGGTCACGACCGAGGGGAACGATTGTGAGAACGAGTCAAGGGCACTCTAGAAGTTGGGACAGAGGAAGAGCAAGCCCTCTGATCCCATGGGTGGCATAAGGATAGGCTGCCAGATATTCCCCCAGAAAGTCCTCTGGGGATGATGATAAAATTTTGGAATGGTTCCCTCCTGTAGAAGACAAAAGAGTAAGGAAAAGATGGTACATTACTGTATGGAAGACTGGGGGGGGGAAGAGTCATTAGGAAATCCTCTGGGTGTGTCTGAGAGATTCGATCAGTTCTTAGGGCTGAATCTCTATACCTGGGATGAACTATATTATTCACAATGGAGGAAAGGGAAATGATTCGAAGAGCAGGAATGAGAATCTGGGATCAACAGCACCAGGCAGGACCAGACGCACATGTGAAATGGCCCTTGCAAAGGCCCAATTGTAATAATCAGATGGTGGAGCACAGAGCCCATATGGCAGACATACGAGCCATCATTGTCCAGGGAATCAGAGAGTCTGTTCCCCGAGGACAGAATATTAACAAAGCATTCAATGAGAGACAGAAAAAAGACAAAACCCCGATTGATTGGCTTGAGAGATTATGTAAAAGCCTTCAACTGTACTCTGGAGTAGATCCAGCAGCTCCAGTGGGACAGGCATTATTAAAGACCCAGTTTGTGGCAAAATCATGGGTAGATATCTGAAAGAAACTAGAAAAATTAGAAGACTGGCAAGAAAAAGGGGTAGAAAGGGAAACAAAAGCCTGGGAGACAGGTGCATTCAACAGGAAAAAAAAAAAAAAAAGGAATCAAAGGACAACGGAATGTTTTCAAGGAATAGGGGGAGTCAGGGGCTCTATTTGCTGAGGACCACAAGAGTAAAGTAGCCCTTGATAAAACTGAAGTTAGATCCTCAACGTCAGGAAGTAGAATTTTTAGTGGACTCGGGCTGAGAGATCTACGATCAGCCAGTGCCGTGTCACATTTGCAGCTGCTTTCCTGTGGGAGCTATCTCCAATCCCACTCACTTGGACTGTTGAACTTCCATTGAAAAAATACAGACTGTCTGTAGAAGTTATACCCATGCGTATGTGAGCTACAAGAGAGCAGGAAGGCAGATCCCATCTACAATATTTAGTTGGTCCCCATGTAGTCTATCAACCAGCACTGTGTCACATTTGCACCTGTTTTTCTGTGGGAGCTATTTCCAATCCCACTCACTTGGACTGCTCAACTCCCATTGAAAAAATATATGCTGTCACTTAAGTTATACCAGTGCTTATGGGAGCTACAAAAAAGCTGGAAGGCAGACCCCACCTACAGTAGTAAGTAGACTCCCATGTAGTCTATCAGCCAGCAGTGTCACATTTGCAGCTGCTTTCCTGTGGCAGCTATCTCTAATCCCACTGACTTGGACTGCTCAGCTCCAATTGAAAAAATACATGCTGGCAGTAGAACTTATACCACTGAGTATGGGAGCTACAAGAAAGCAGGAAGGGAGACCCTGCTGAAGACGACGGGAGACAAGCCCACCCTGTAGTGCAACAAGTCTCAACTTTATTTGCAAAGCTACAACTTATTTATAGATACAATAATCAGGCTCATACATATTGCGAAAGCTAAGCTCATCGTTGGTTCCCAGTTAGATGCAAACCTCGCCCTTGTTTCAACATACTCCAGATACTTGTGGCTGCTTAACCCAAACTAAGTTCCTGCTTTCTCATCCTGTTATCATACAATTCCCTTGCTCTCACGTCCTTGAGCAGGAGTCCAATATCTTACCGCTTATTGCTCACTGCCTAACCAGCTGTATTCTATCATGTCCTCTTTCCTCTAGCCAAGTCTCCACAAAACTCACCACATTTCCCCCGTTTTCTCTTTGGAAAATGATATTAGCCTGCCACATCCTCTCAAAACTTCTTTCTATTGTCCGTTGCATACAATTTATAAAACAGGGAAACACTAACAATACAAATAAAACAATACCCATAAAGCCAATTCCATTCATTATAACATTTCGCAACCAAGGGCCTATTCCCCACCCCTTAAGTCATCCTTCAAGTCCTAATCCCTCTTCTTGTTTCAACTGATGGAATCCCTGTTGAAGTTCTTTCAGTTTGGCATGTATCGAGGTGGAAAGGTCCGACAGGTTGATACAACACGTGCCCTCAAATTCTTCACATCCATGTCCGTGGGCTAATAATAAAAAGTCTATGGCAGCTCTATTTTGTAACACCGCATGATTTACACTTTGAACGTCAGCTGTTAACATATCAATAATTTCTGAAGTTTTATTTAACTTATCTTTAGTCCAACATCCTAACTGTTGGAGTTTCCCCAAATAACAGGGTCCACCTGGGGGATTTACTGGTATTTTGTTCAAGGCCCTTTCTCCACAGATTAAAAATATACCCGTGGGCAATTTCTTTGGTAATGTAATACTAGAGACATTACAGCTGGAATACAATTGCTTAAATACCGTTTCTGACTTCAAAGAAGAGTCTAA
The DNA here is from genome assembly GCF_028858725.1 of Colius striatus. Taxonomy (NCBI): domain Eukaryota; kingdom Metazoa; phylum Chordata; class Aves; order Coliiformes; family Coliidae; genus Colius; species Colius striatus. The sequence goes on along the minus strand of NC_084789.1, from coordinate 27,838,853 downwards.
GGTGGCCCAATATTTTCAATTTCTATTAAAGTCGTGGATATCCCGTGACATAAAACTTATCCAATTTCCCCCAGTTCCATTAGTACCAAAGCTTGCATTGGCACTTCCAAACAAGTCTATTTCCTCAGGGGGTGAGGCTAATGTGGTATTAAGGGATTTAATTATCTCATATTGACATTTTCCATCCGAATGATCGTGATCATCGCTAACTGTGTTCAGCCCCGTCCTATTACACAAGGTGTTATTATCTACTAGTCCACAAAATTCCTCCAGAATCCACACGGGCAATCCTATCAAACACGTTTTAAAAGGATTAGTAACCCCTCCCAAACTAAGACAAAGAGATGATTGACCAGTTTGATTAGCAAAGGTTATCCAAATATTATCTCTAGACTGATTAAAATGTATCAAGCTGTTAGCAATTATAGTTACACTAAAAGCTATGGTTATAACAAAACACCTCATTATTATTCATTAAATTCACTGTCTTTTTGTTATATAACCTTCAGTCTTTTGATTGTTAGCCAGTCCTCCAATGACCACAACACGAGGGTGTATTTATTCTCCAATCTCTTCCTGTCCTTTTTCGTCAGATGGTTTGATCTCCACAGCTTCAAGGACAGCTCTTGTCCACCTGGCTGTGTTCTGGTTTAGCAAGGAGCAGCTTTTGGCTTAGTAAAGGGGGGAGCAGGTTGCAGTGAAGACCAGGTAAAGAGTTTGCGGACTCTCCCCTGGCTCCTGGGTTCACACCCACCCCGGCCCAGCTGGGCCAATCTGGCGCCTCTGCGATCACTATTTAGGGGACGGGAATTTGAAATGCGATGCGGCAGGTGTAAGAGTGATACAAGATGGAGGCGACCACGTGGACCCTTTAGCCAGAGAGTGAGGAAGGAAGGAGAAGCAATAGACCAGAGACTCCTCTGCAAGCTGTGGCGAGAATGCAAGCTGTGCCCCTGCAACCTATGGAGATCCATGGCAGGACCGAGAGTTACCAGCAACTCCATGTGAGTGAGCCCGAACGGGCGAGGGACTGTGTGGGGAGACGGCCATGGCCCAGGCCGTGTTGGAGAGCCTGCACGTCGCAGAGCAGTCCCACACAAGAGGCAAAGAGGAGCTGCAGCCTTTGGAATAAGTGCATGTCGGAGCAGCCCGTGCAGGTCTGCCGTGTGTGTGAGTTACCTCACGGACTTGCAGGGAGGAATGGTGTGGAGTTCACCCGTCCTGAGGAGGGACAAACGGTAGAAGCTATCGGGAACAGACTAACTGAAACCCCCACTGCCTGCCCCCCCGAATCGTTCAGGGGGGGACAGGGTAAAAACACCGGGATCAGGGCTCTGAGCCCGGGAAGAGGGGAGATGTGGCAAGAAGGTGTTCTTAAAAAGGCTGATTGGATTCTTCATTGATGCATTACTCTGTGTTGTTTAATTTTGGTTATGTTTTCGGTTTTTGGGAGTATGTTTTACTTGATGTTGCATTAAATTATTTTTCTGTTTTCTTCCCCAAACCGAGTAGCTTGGTCTGTTTTGTCCTGTAACTTAAGCGGCAATTAAGCTCTCCCTGCCCTTGAGCAATTCTCAGTCTCTTCTGTACTTGAGGCTAATCCTGGTCTTTGTTCCCTTATGGGCCTAAACCAGGACAGACTGGAACCCAAATGGATCCTGTGGGAGAATCAACACACAAATACCCATGTCCCTAGTATAATACTTTGGATGGTGGTTGCCATATCCCTGTTTTAGGGTCACGATATTTAACCCATATTTCTTTCTTTCTCTCCTTTTGTGCCTTTGGATTATGATGTATTATTACAGGTGGTAGCTTCTGTTCCCCAAACACACACAGGTGGTTCATAACAAATAAGGCCTTTAACAATTTCATATGTGGGTCTTTAACATCCCCATATTTACCAAGATATCTTTTTAGAGTCCCATCAGCTCTTTCTATTATGGCCTGTCCTGTAGGGGAATGGGGAATCCCTGCTACATGTTTAACTCCCCATTGCCTCATAAACTGTTCTATGCTTCTACTTATAAAGGCCGGCCCCTTGTTTACACCATGTGCTTATATCTGCTACCACCAACACCTCCTCTCACTCCACCCCATGCCCACCTCTTCTGTACCTTCCAGATCTCTACGTTACAACCCGAGATCTTCTGGACGCCTACCACATCTCCCCCTCCCTATGCTCGATGACTCCAGTGTCCTGTGGCACGGGTATATGATCAGGTGCTGGTCATGTTCCACTTCACTATTCAATCTTGCCAATAGTTGAGTGACTCCATCTTGATCTGCATCACGGTGAGCACTCCGAGGAACACATCAATCTGCAAGAGAGACTCAGTAGACCGTTATATCTTCTACGCCCCATGCTCTCCTCCTCCCTAAGACGGTTGAGCTGTACTTTTAAAGTATTGTGAGCGCATGTCCCTGGCTAGTGTGAGGGATACCGTGGCTCAATGCATGGGGATAGCTGGTATGTCCATGACCCCTCCGGGCAGTCTGCTCCACTGTTTTTAATAGCTCAAATTTTACTAACAAGCATCAGACCCTTACAATCAGCAGCAAAGCTAGCGTGTTTATAGGACTTCTAATTGGTCCATTCTCCAAAAGCCAGCTGTAGTTTTCTGTGACAAGCCTTGTAGTTTCACACGCTGCCCAAGCCTCCTCCCTGCCCGAAGCTGCTATCTCGTAGGTATTTTTGCTTCTTCGTTTCTCACAGTCGAGAGCAGCTCAAGGAATATTTTCACATTAGTTTTAGCGACTCATGCCTGGTAAGCTGCTTCTTATCCACTGAAAAAAAAAAAACCACAGCTGACAAACAAGGTTATTATACTTGTGCTAAAAGTAAAATCTCTAGCAGGTATATGTTGCAAAGTTGCTGAGGGAGACCAAAGGTAACATAGTCATCACATTCGCCAGTAAATGCATGCACAAATTGTTTTGGACAATGATGTTTCTAAATCATTGTGTGATTAGGCATCAAGATCGTCAATTGTCTCAAACTGCATGGTCCCGTTTGTAATCTCGAGGGTATTCCAGGCCATGCCTGGAAAAAAAACACAGCTGACAAACAAAGTTATTATACTTGTGCTAAAGGTAAAATCTCTAGCAGGTCTATGTTGCAAAGTTGTATGGCTAATACTACTTACATTACTAATCAAGTCTTCTAATATCATTGAGGTTTGGTTACTTTGTTTGCTAGGCCAGTATCCTAATTTGCATAGCTCAGTTAATAAAGCAGATACTCCTACACCTGGAGCAAATATACTAGTTGCTATTATTGCTGAGGGAGACCAAAGGTAACATAGTCATCACATTCGCCAGTAAATGCATGCACAAATTGTTCTGGACAATGATGTTTCTAAATCATTGTGTCATTAGGCATCAAGATCGTCAGTTGTCTCAAACTGCATGGTCCCGTTTGTAATCTCGAGGGTATTCCAGGCCATGCCTGGTCCCCACAGATCAGAAAAATTCTCTTTGGTAACTATACAGGCACAAGACTAGACCTGGATCTTTTCGGTGAAGTATGATTGCACCAAGACGTTGTGTTCTTATACACGCCCAGGATGGGATCCACATTCTGTCCCAAATGTTTTGGTATTGCTGGTAAAATTAAACATAAAAATCCATCTTTATAGATCCCAATAAATCTGACTCCTGTGGCTCTGTTGTCATTATTGGCAACCATGAAATGATCAAATCCCAGCTGTCAACTTTGTCATTACCCTCAACTAAGGGATTTAGTTTTAATGCATTTGGTACAGGCCATTTTGCCACATCTGATGGAACTCCCACCAAACAGGTAGAAAAAGGATTATCTGGAGTGGCCATTGATAAACATATTGTAGACTCATTGATTGCTTTGGTCAGTGTAAGCCCGGCGCTTCTCCCGGCGCTGACTGCTGTACACGCGGGGAGGGGGGAGCATTACTTTTGAGACGGTAGGAGCCAGCGGAGTGGATTGGAACCATTCAAGCTCATAGTTTTTATTCTTACTCTGTGCTGCTGATGCGTGCTCAGCAGCCTTCTTTTCTGCCTGATGTTGCAACAACTCATTGTGCACTATCCTCCAAAGCTTCCCTAACTTTTCAGCTATCTCATCGTCCTCCAGGGTAGCTTCCCACAGCAAATCCCCAAATTTACGCCATTCTCTCAATTCATGCAATGTACGTGGATTGTGAAACACTCCCTTAGCATACCCATAAGCTAAAAACCCTGGTAGGTCCTTCTGCAGATCTATACCCTTTATCTGCCGCTTCTGCAAGAATGCAGTAAATAAATCATATGCCGCTTGTCTTTCCATACTTATTATCGTCAGCGTGCTTTTGCAGCACTTCAAAGTCCGACGGCACGTATCGACCGGGCTTGTCTATACGGTCACCCAGGGCACGGCATGTTGCCAATTTTCACGCTTATTGCTGTCCTTGCTGCATAGGACCCGGACCCCTTCGTCGCTCCGCCGTGACGCCCAGTCGGTATATCACGTCATTCATGTATCGCGTCGGGGTCACCATTTGCTGAAGATGATGGGAGACAAGCCCACCCTGTAGTGCAACAAGTCTCAACTTTATTTGCAAAGATACAGCTCTTTTATAGATACAATAAGCAAGCTCATACATATTGCAAAAGCTAAGCTCATCATTAATTCCCAGTTAGATGGAAACCTCGCCCGTGTTTCAACATACTCCAGATACTTGTGGCTGCTTAACGCAAACTAAGCTCCTGTTTTCTCATCCTGTTATCATACAGCTCTCTTGCTCTCACGTGCTTGAGCAAGGGTCTAATATCTTATCGCTTAATGCTTACTTTCGAACCAGCTGTATTCTATCCTGTTCTCTTTCCAAGTCTCCACAAAACTCTCCACACCTATGAGAGATAAAAGAAAGCAGGAAGGCAGACCCGACCTACAGTAGTAAGTAGGTCCCCATGTAGTCTCTCAGCCAGCACTGTGTCACCTTTGAAGCTGCTTTCCTGTGGGAGCTATCTCCAATCCTACTCACTTGAACTGCTCAGCTCCCATTGAAAGAAATATATGCTCTCGGTTAAGTTATACCACTGCGTATGGGAGCTACAAGAAATCAGGAAGGCAGACCCAACCTACAGAAGTAAGTAGGTCCCCATGTAGTCTATCAACCAGCACTGTGTCACATTTGCAGTTTCTTTCCTGTGGGAGCTATCTCCAATCCCACTCACTTGGACTGCTCAACATCCATTGAAAAAATACAGACTGTCAGTAGAAGTTATACCACTGCGTATGGGAGCTACAAGAAAGCAGGAAGACAGATCCCACCTACAGTAGTAAGCAGGTCCCCATGTATTCTATCAGCCAGAACTGAGTCACATTTGCACCTGCTTTCCTTTGGAAGCTATCTCCAATCCCACTCACATGGACTGGTAAGCTCCAATTAAAAACTACATGCTTTCCGTTAAGTTATACCACTGAGTATAGGAGCTACAAGAAAGCAAGAAGGCAGACCCCTCCTACACTTGGCCTGCTCAACTCCCATTGAAAAAATGCAGACTGTCCATAGAAGTTATACCACTGAGTATGGGAGCTACAGAAAGCAGGAAGGCAGACCCCACCTACAGAAGTAAGTAGGTCCCCATGTAGTCTATCAGGCAGTACTGTGTCACATTCAGCTACTTTCTTGTGAAAGCTATCTCCAATAAAACTCACTTTTATTGCTCAGGTCCCATTGAAAAAATATATGCTGTCGCTTAACTTATACCACTGCGTATGGGAGCTACAAAAAAGCTGGAAGACAGACCCCACCTACAGAAGTAAGTAGGCTCCCATTTAGTGTATCAGGCAGCACTGTATCACATTTGCAGCTGCTTTCCTGTGAAAGCTATATCTAATCCCACTCAAACTGACTGCTCAACTGCCATTGAAAAAATACATTCTCTCGGTAGAAGTAATACCACTGCGTATCCGTGCTACAAGAAAGCAGGAAGGCAGACCCCACCTAAAGTAGTAAGTAGGTCCCCATGTAGTCTATCAACCAGCACTGTGTCACATTTGCAGATTCTTTTCTGTGGGAGCTATCTCCAATCCCACTCACATGGACTGCTCAGCTCCCATTAAAAAAATACATGCTTTCCATTAAGTTATAACACTTTGAATGGGATCTACAAGAAAGCAGGAAGGCAGACCCAACGTACAGTAGTAAGTAGGTCCCCATGTAGTGTATCAGCCAGAACTGTGTCACATTTGCACCTGCTTTCCTTTGGGAGCTATCTCCAATGCCACTCACATGGACTGCTCATCTTCCATTGAAAACTAAATTTTTTCTGTTAAGTTATACCACTGCGTATAGGAGCTACAAGAAAACAGGAAGGCAGACCCCACCTACAGTAGTAAGTAGGTCCCCATGTAGTCTATCAGCAAGCACTGTGTCACATTTTCATCTTGTTTCCTGTGGGAGCTCTAACAAATCCCACACACTTGGACTGCTCAGCTCCCATTGAAAAAAATCCAGACTGTAGGTGGAAGTTATACCACGTTGTATGGGAGCTGTAAGAAAGCAGGAAGGCAGAGCCAACCTACAGTAGTAAGTAGGTCCTCATGTAGTCTCTCAGCCAGGACTGTGTCACCTTTAAAGCTTTTTTCCGTTCGGATCTCTCTCCAAACCCACTCACTTGGACTGCTCAGCTCCCAGTGAAAAAATACATACTTTCAGTTAAGCTATAGCAGTGAGTATGGGAGCTACAAGAAAGCAGGAGGCAGAACCGAATGTCCGTAGTAAGTAGATCCCCATGAAGTTTATCAGCCAGCACTGTGTCACATTTGCACCTGCTTTCCTGTGGGAGCTATCTCCAATCCCACTCACATGGATTGCTCATCGCCCATTGAAAAAATATATGCTATCGGTATATGCTATCGGTTAAGTTATACCACTGCGTATGGGAGCTACAAGAAAGCATGAAGGCAGACCTCACCTACAGTAGTAAGTAGGTCGCTATGTAGTCTATCAGTAAGCACTGTGTCACATTTTGAGCTACTTTCCTATGGGAGCTATCTCCAATAACAGTCACTTGTATTGCTCAGGTCCCATTGAAAAAATATATGCTGTCGCTTAAGTTATACCACTGCGTATGGGAGCTACAAAAAAGCAGGAAGGCAGACCCCACCTACAGTAGTAAGTTGCTCCCCATGTATTCTATCAGCCAGCCCTGTGTCACATTTGCACCTGCTTTCCTGTGGGAGCTATCCCCAATCCCACTCACTTGGACTGCTCAGTTCCCATTGAAAAAATATATGCTTTCCTTTAAGTTATACTACTATGCATGGGATCTACATGAAAGCAGGAAGGCAGATCCCACCTACAGTAGTAAGTAGGTCCCCATGTAGTCTATCAGCCAGCACTGTGTCATATTTGCACCTGCTTTCCTATGGGTTTGGAGAAAAAATGAGGGACATGGACATGGATCCCGGAGTATAATGTTAAGCCTGTTGGGGCAAGGCAGCCTGAGCTCTAGTTATATAAATTTAATGCACAATCAAGACCAGAGTCAGAGCCATGGTTAAAGCAGTTGCTGTCATGTGGACAACAGGCCGCTTTCTGTTCCCTCAAGGTCGGACTATTTTCGGCTAAAAGTGGTAAACAACTTGGGGGAAAAACAAGATGGGAAAATGTGAGGGAGCTTGCTTATGGCAGAAACCGCAGGTAGGATGAACAAGAAAATATAAACTATTAGCTGCTGTTGCTGAGCTAGCTTTGAAGCTGCTGTGTATATAAGTTAGAGCCTGCTCTCAATAAAGAAGAAGATTTCTGCTATCACTCACATTGAGTAGGACTGATTTCTTCCCACCCAGCTGAGAATCGGACCCAAGGTTGATCGCCACATGAAGTAGGCTTAGAGCTGGTTTTTCAGGCTTCGAGTCTGGATTTTACAGGCTTCGAGCCTGGTTTCAGGCTTCGAGCCTGGTTTTCAGACTTCTAGTCTGGTTTTTAGGCCTAGAGCCGAAAACTTCACGGCATATGGCGCCCGAACAGGACCATCATTGTGTGTTACCGGGTAAAGAGCCTGCCTGCTGGGAGCTGAGACTTGAAAATCCGGAGGCAGAGGCAGTCGTGGGAGGAGGAAGCCTGCCGGATCCCAAGCAGAGGTTGCTGTACCTGGGGGAGTGAATACAGGTTGCGGTGAGACGAGGATCCGACAACATGCATAAGGAGGTAGCACTCTCACTTTTAAATCGCTTTTTAGAAAAGCAGGGGGTGAACTTTAAATTGAACGATTTTCTGGTCTACTTGTATATGGTAATTGCAAAGGCTTTTTTAAGGACTCTGAGAAATATTTTGATGAGGAGGAGTGGAGAGCATATGGGACTTGTCTTTGGGACTTGGTTATAGACGAAGATAAGACTGCTCGGAAACTGATGAAACAGTGGAGAGAGGTCATTAACTGTCTGAAGAGATATAAGATGGAAAAGGATTTGGCCGCTGCTGTGACTCAGCGGCTTGATATGCCTGAGACTGCAGCCGAGCCAACAGCTGGACTGTTTGGTATTGGGAATAATTATGTCTCACCTCCCTTCTCTGGTGAGTGGCGAGAAATTGGAAACCTTCTCTGGGAAGTCACTATTAGTGGTGATAAAGACAATAGTAAGATCAGTAAAGATCTAGGTCTCCTTTGGAGAGACCTGATAAATACTTTAAAAGAAATGCAAGCAGAAGAGCCTGTGTCCATGGCTGCAGCCCAGGCGTTGACCATTGCACCAAGGCTGAAGGAGACAGACAAGGGAACGGACAGGTTCCTGCAGGAAGTATTAAAGAAACTGGAGCGACAAGAGACCATCGAAACACAGCCTGTCGCCACTGAAAGCCATCCCGATGAGCAGCCTGTTGCGGGACGTGCGGGCCGTGCTGCGAGGAAAAAAAAAAATAAAAGAAGATTTCTCTACACAAGAGTTTTTACAAAGTCAGAGAGGTGAAGGGGCTTCGGAGCAGAGCCCCCGCGGGAGAGCTGCTTCCCGTTCGAGCCCAGACCGCCGAGTTACCACTGGGACGACTTGCAGGGGAATGCCAAGTGGGCAGAGTCGGGCGGGGATGCAGCGCAGGACCATCAGAGTAAGGGAGCGCGACCCCGTGTTAGACTGGGCACCATCGGGCACGCGAGAGGAGACAAAGAAAACAGAGGAGAGACTGATACCGGCTGCGCCGCCGGCGCCGGGTACGGCACGGAGTGAGCCAGATCCCCCCCGCCACTTCCATCCGCAGCCGCCGCTGCGCAGCCGCTTCCCGCGCCCGGTCAGTGTCTCCGGAGTTCCTCCCCACACACACCGCGCTCCGACACCGCCGGCGCCAGCCCTCACGGACCACTGGGCTCGTCCTTTCAATCCTCAGTCCCTTGCCTCAAAGACTGTAAAAACTGTTGGTCGTGATGTTATGCATTTTGCTGTAAATGTGATGATGAATAGTGGTTTTCTTACAGTGGAAACTTCCTAAGTTGTTTTAGGTGTCAGGAATGGAACTTGGAAGAACAGAACATTTTGACATTGAGAAGCTAAAACGTGGTTTGTATTTTGTCATACTGTTGATGCTTCAAATGATTGTGGTAAATGGTTTTAGGCAATTTCAAGCACCGGAGAAGGTGTCGGGAGCAGTGCCGGGAGAGGCGCCGACAGCAGCGTCAGGAGCAGCACCGAGAGTAGTGCCGGGAGCTGCGCTGAGGCGGATGATACCGAGAAAAGAGAAAAGTCAGCCACCCCATCATCCGCCAAAGTTAGCGCCTGACGGAAATGGAGGCGGGACAAAGGGGAAAAGTCAGCCGCCTCGTTGGTCACCGAAGATAAGTGATCTACGTGGAGGAGCGCCAGAAATGAGAGCCATAAGACGAAGGGGCTTCGGAGCAGAGCCCCCGGGGGGAGAGCTGCTTCCCATTCGAGCCCAGCGCGCCGAGTTACCCCGGGACGACTTGCAGGGGAATGCCAAGTGGGCAGAGTCGGACGGGGGTGCAGCGCAGGATGATCAGAGGAGAGTGGGGGAGCGCGACCCCATGTTAGACTGGGCACCATCGGGCACACGAGGGAAGAAAAAGAAAACACAGGAGAGAGAAATACATACTGCGTCGCCGGCGCCGGGTACGGCACGGAGGGAGCCAGACCCCCCCCGCCCCTTCCATCCACAGGCGCCGCCGCGCAGCCGCTTCCCGCGCCCGGTCAGTGTCTCCGGAGTGCCCCCCCCCACACACCGCATGCCTACACAGCCGGCCCCAGCCCTCACAGACCGCTGGGCTCATCCTTTCCATCCTCAGTCCCTTGCCTCAAAGAGTGTAAAAAATGTTGGTCGTGATGTTATGCATTTTGCTGTAAATGTGATGATGAATAGTGGTTTTCTTACAGTGGAAAATTTCTAAGGTGTTTTAGGTGTCAGGAATGGAACTTGGAAGAACAGAACATTTTGACATTGATAAGCTAAAAGGTGGTTTATGTTTTAGACTCATTAGTGAAGGATTTTTTTTTTTGATCACGAGTAAAAAAAAAATGGATTTTGTCATACTGTTGATGCTTCAAATGATTGTGGTAAATGGTTTTAGGCAACTTCAACATCCCAAGGAAAACATGTGGCTTACACTGACCAAAGCAATCAATCAGTCTACAATATGTTTATCAATGGCCACTCCAGATAATCCTTTTTCTACCTGTTTGGTGGGAGTTCCATCAGATGTGGCAAAATGGCCTGTACCAAATGCATTAAAACCAAATCCCTTAGTTGAGGGTAATGACAAAGTTGACAGCTGGGATTTGATCATTTCATGGTTGCCAATAATGACAACAGAGCCACAGGAGTCAGATTTATTGGGATCTATAAAGATGGATTTTTATGTTTAATTTTACCAGCAATACCAAAACATTTGGGACAGAATGTGGATCCCATCCTGGGCGTGTATAAGAACACAACGTCTTGGTGCAATCATACTTCACCGAAAAGATCCAGGTCTAGTCTTGTGCCTGTATAGTTACCAAAGAGAATTTTTCTGATCTGTGGGGACCAGGCATGGCCTGGAATACCCTCGAGATTACAAACGGGACCATGCAGTTTGAGACAACTGACGATCTTGATGCCTAATCACACAATGATTTAGAAACATCATTGTCCAAAACAATTTGTGCATGCATTTACTGGCGAATGTGATGACTATGTTACCTTTGGTCTCTCTCAGCAATAATAGCAACTAGTATATTTGCTCCAGGTGTAAGAGTATCTGCTTTATTAACTCAGCTATGCGGATTGGGATGCTGGCTTAGCAAACAAAGTAACCAAATCTCAATGACATTAGAAGGGTTGATTAGTGATTTAAGTAGTATTAGACATGCACTTGTGTATCATTCTATGCATGATATCCTCATTCCTCAGGAGGGGGCATTTACTGTAGATCAAGAGAGAGATCTAGAAAACATATTACAAGCACAGGGTCTGACTCTTGCTCCTGAAAAGGTACAAAGACGTCCAGCATGGCAGTATTTGGGCTGGAGTATTACAGAGGCTCATATTAGGCCGCAAAAGCTTCATATTCATACCAAGATAAAAACTGTAAATGATGCACAAAAATTAATGGGGGATTTGCAATGGTTGCACCCTATTGTTGGAATCACCAATGACATGCTAGAACTGCTGCGCCCCTTATTGAAGGGAACAGACCCATCGGCAAAAGTACAGCCGACAGCAGAACAACTGCAAACCATCGCTGAAATTTCTGACCTTATTACTACTCGGCAAGTCGATCGTCGTGATCCAGATTGCCCCATTGATTTGACCATTTTGCAGGGCAAAGAACAGTTTCTTGGTGCATTAACACAGTGCAAAAATCAAAAAGAGAGGCTAATCGTCCTGGAATGGCTATTCACCACGTTACAGCCTAAATGGACAATTGAACAAAAAACTGTGGGCTTAACAATGCTTATTAGAAAGGGACGCACTAGAATTTTACAGGTGAACGTCCAAGAGCCAGGAACGATATATGTGCCTATAGCGAAAAGAGATCTGGAATGGATCATAGCAACATCAGAGCCTCTACAGCTTAGCTTATTGTCATCTGCCGAAAAAATAAACATACAGTCCCTAAAATCTAAGGTGTTGGCGTGTATGACACAACAGTGGATTATTCGTCCTAAGCTAAGTGAGCAACCTTTGTCAAATGCCGTTACAGCATATACAGACGCAGGAAAGAAATCTCAACGGGCTGTAATAGTCTGGGAAGAGGCAGGACAATGGAAACACCAGCTATTACATGCCACGGAAATGGACTCTTTACAGACTTTAGCACTTTTTGCGGTTGTTCAGGCCCTTGAAATGTGGTGGTGTAAACCGTTGAATATTGTAACTGACTCTTTTTATGTTGCAGGAATTGCTCAGCGAATAGAAGGTGCTCGCATTAAAGATGTGCGCAATCGACGCCTTTTTGACCTACTTAGAGCCATGCAGGCCGCTATCCGGCAGCACACATCTCCATATTGTGTAATACACATCAGAAGTCATAAGTATGACATTGGTTTAGGAGCAGGAAATGCTAGAGTGGACAAGCTGGTAGCTTTGGGGTGCCTGTAAATAAATTCAATCAGGCAAGAGAGGCCCATGCCACCTTTCATCAAAATGCCACAGGCTTAAAGAGAAGTTTTGACCTCTCAATAGAGGATGCTTGAGTGATAGTGAGGACTTGCCCGCAGTGTAGCCACTACGGCCCAGGGTTAGGTCTGGGAGTCAACCCCAGGGGTCTGGGACCATTAGAATTGTGGCAGATGGACGTCACTCACATTTCTGAATTTGGAAGGCTTAAATATGTTTATGTAACTGTGGATACATTCAGTAAGTATATATGGGAAACAGCTCAAGCAGGAGAAAGGGTAACGCATGTAATCTGACATGCCACTGCATGTTTTGCTGTTATGGGGGTGCCAGGCACCATTAAGACTGATAATGGCCCTGCATATGTTAGTCATCGGGTGAGACAGTTTTTCCAAACCTGGGGAGTGAAACACATTACAGGGGTATCACACTCACTGACAGGATGGCCTATAGTGGAACGAACTCATCAAGTGTTAAAATCATATTTAAGTAAAATGTCTGACATACAGGACCCTCAGGAACGGTTGTCTAAGGTATTGTTTACTATAAATCATTTATGTATCTTTGGGGAGGAGAAAGAACCTCCAGCTCGACTACATCAAGGAATGGTGGAAACATCCAAAAGACCGCCGGCAATGTGGGTAACTTACAGAGATCCACGAACAGGTATATGGCAGGGCCCAGCTAAAGTGCAGTATTTAGGCAAGGGTTATATGTCTGTGCTTACATCTACAGGTCCAATATGGGTTCCTGTGAAATGGACTAGAGTGGCTGTTACTCCTAATAATCCTGATGGTGACAGTTCACACATCGCCATTGAATCAAGTGAACCCACGTCAGAACATGTGAGTCACCTGGGCGAATCAGACAGGCCAAGTTGACTTTTGTCTGAGTCTTCAGTCGGTGAGTGATACATTCCGCACCTGCCTGGTTGGAATACCAGATTTTGATCCTAGTGATTTCCAGAAATATGTCAGCGGGAGCGCCTCCTGTTCCAGCAAAGTGACATCGGACTGTGCCGCAGACTTGTTAAGTCGGCTCAAAGTCCCTCTTCCCTGGGACCCACAAGAGTTGGAGTTGCTGGGAAGTCAAGCAATCGGAAACATAACGAATGGGAGTTGGACTCGTACTTGTTTTAGCTTTGGGACTAAATATCAAGGACTAAGAGGAATGGAACAATATAAAAATATGGTTAAGCAGTGGACTGATGTTTCCCCCGAAGGTACATATAGTTAATTTGTAGATCCAAAAGGAAGATATTGTGGATTGGTCATAGGACAATTTGGTGGAACTTGGATGGCCAATTTATCTGGGTTGATATATGGGGGGAGTAACACTGATTGGGAACGTGGAAACCCTCAGGGGCCTACTCTGTGGAGCAATGGGTCTGCTAAAGCTCTACCCAATAACATCTTCTTAATATGTGGGGATCGAGCGTGGCAGGGAATCCCAGCTAACCCAATTGGGGGGCCATGTTATTTAGGGAAACTAACTTTGTTTGCTCCTCGACAGCAGGACTGGTTAAAAAGTACCAAGTTACAGAAAACAAGAGATACCCACAACTTAAAAGGAGATTGTGAATGTAAAGTACAATTGTGGTCCATTACGGCAAATGTATTTGCTTCAGCATTTGTACCTGGGTCGGCTGCAGCCCAGGCCTTACGGCAGTTAGAAAAGTTAGTGTGTTGGTCGGAGTAGCAAGCTAATGTTACTACTGATGTTATTGAAAAAATTGTTGGCAGACCAGAAAAGCCTTAGACATGCTTTATTGCAAGATCGTGCAGTTATTGATTTTTTGCTATTGGCGGAAGGGCACGGATGCCAAGACTTTCAAGGCATGTGTTGTTTTAATCTTTCTGACCATAGTGAATCTATTCACAAAGCTTTGGCATATTTAAAGGTTCACGCTAAGAATATTACGGTGGGTTATAACCCTTTTGATAATTGGCTTCAATCAGCTTTTGAGGGGTTGTCACCTTGGTTGACTAAGTTAATCAAAGAAGGACTAAGATGGATATTGATTATTTTGCTTTTGCTTATAATGTTTAAGATAGTATATAGTTATATTACGAAGGCAGTGCATAAATTGACTGACTCAGTTGTGATTGTGCAAAAACAAAACGGGAGAATTGTGGAGAAAAAATGAAGGAGCATGGACATGGATCCCGGTGTATAATGTTAGGCCTGTAGGGGCAAGGCAGCCTGAGCTCTAGTTATATGAATTTAATGCATAATCAAGACCAGAGTCAGAGCCATGATTACAGCAACTGCTGTCATGTAGACAGCAGGCCGCTTTCTGTTCTCTCAAGGTCAGACTGTTTTCAGCTAAAAGTGGTAAACAACTTTGGGGAAAAACAAGATGGGAAAATGTGAGGGAGCTTGCTTATCACAGAAACCGCAAGTAGGATGAACAAGAAAATGAAATCTATTAGCTGCTGTTGCTGAGCTAGCTTTGAAGCTGCTGTGTATATAAGTTCGAGCCTGCTCTCAATAAAGGAGAAGATTTCTGCTATCACTCACATTGAGTAGGACTAATTTCTTCCCACCCAGCTGAGAATCGGACCCTGGGTTGATCGTCGCATGAAGTAGGCTTGGAGCTGGTTTTTCAGGTTTCGAGCCTGGGTTTTTCAGCCTTCAAGTTTGGTTCATTTTTCAGGCTTCAAGTCTGGTTTCAGGCTTCGACCCTGTTTTGCAGACTTCGAGTCTGGTTCATTTTTCAGGCTTCGAGCCTCACTTCAGGTTTTGAGACTGATTTTCAGAGTTCGAGTCTGGTTTTTAGGCCAAGAGTCGAAAACTTCGCGTCATATGGGAGCTATCGCCAATCCCACTAACTGGCTGCTCCGATGTTGGGATAACGGGGCTGACAGTCAGCAATTGGAAGGCAGAGAAGCCCAACAGCTAGGATCTCTTGCTAGGGACCGGGGAATTGATAGAGGCATTGGAAAGAAGACCTCAATTTGTAGTCTCTGGAAACGGCTCCTCTCAAGTGTAAGGGCAAGATACCCATTCAAGGAAGACCTTGTAAATGCCCGAGGAAAGTGGACTAGAGCTGATGAAGGCATCCAATATCTAAGGGAATTAGCTGTGTTGGAAGTCATCTATGGTGATCTAGATAATGCCGAGGTCTCCACAGATCCAGACGATGTCCAGTGTACACGGGCCATGTTGAGAAAAGTGATTCAGAGTGCCCCAGCTACATATTCTAATATCCTGGCAATGGTGTATCATCCAGACATGGATATACCAACAGTGGAGAGGGTATCTTCTTGGTTACAGAACTATGAAGAGAGCCTCTGCACCTCCTCATCAGTGTGGGATGATGGTCTGACTGTCAGAACTGCCTCAAGAATTCGGTCATCCACTGTCCCGACCAGGGGAAAAGGAAGTCCCAGATGCAGGAGTACACCGCGAAATGAACTCTGGCTCTTTTTGCGTGGCCAAGGAGACGATATGAGGAAATGGGATGGTGAACCCACTTTTGAGCTGGAAGCGTGTGTACGTGAACTAAGGGGGAAGACAGCTGTTAGAAAAGGACCACCCAAGAGGGCTGTCAGCATAGTAGCTGCCAGAACAAAAGAGGACAATCAACAATCTCCAAGACATAGAAGAACTGCAACTACTTCCTTCAATGCCAATGAGGAGACTTCAGGTCTAAAATTGCAAGGATCAGATAGCGAATACTCTGATGAAGAACAGAAACAGAGGGTCTCTGCCTCCAGCCAGGAGGAGGAAAGGGATGACCGAATCTACTGGACTGTGTGGGTTCGATGGCCTGGCACATCAAACCCACAAAGGTATAAAGCCTTAGTAGACACAGGGGCACGGTGTACATTGATGCCATCAAGGTATAGAGGCACAGATTCTGTCTGGATCTCTGGAGTGACAGGAGGATGTGAAGAATTATCTGTATTAGAGGCTGAAGTGAGCTTAACAGGGGACAAATGGGAAAAAACACCCCATTGTGACTGGTCCAGAGGCCCCTTGTATTCTTGGCATAGATTACCTCAGGAGAGGGTACTTCAAAGACCCCAAGGGGTATCGATGGGCTTTTGGTATAGCCACTGTAGATACAGAGAAAATCAAACAACTCTCTAATTTACCTGGCCTCTCAGAAGACCCTTTTGTTGTGGGATTGCTGCAAGTTCAAGAGCAAAAGGTGCCAATTGCTACCAGGACAGTGCACCGGAGGCAATATCGCACGAACCGAGATTCCCTGACTCCCATCCGTGAGTTGATTCATCAACTGGAGGCTCAAGGAGTAATTAGCAAAACTCATTCCCCATTTAATAGTCCCATATGGCCTGTGAAAAAATCTGATGGAGGGTGGAGGTTAACAGTAGACTATCGTGGCCTGAATGAAGTGACACCACCACTGAGTGCTGCTGTACCAGACATGTTAGAGCTCCAGTATGAACTAGAGTCAAAAGCAGCCAAGTGGTATGTGACGATTGACATCGCTAATGCATTCTTCTCAATTCCATTGGCAACAGAGTGCAGGCCACAATTTGCCTTCACGTGGAGAGGTGTCCAATATACCTGGAATCGATTGCCCCAGGGGTGGAAACATAGTCCTACTGTTTGTCATGGTCTAATCCAAACTGTACTGGAAATGGGTGATGCCCCTGAACATTTACAGTACATTGATGACATAATTGTATGGGGCAACAAGGCAGAAGAAGTGTTTGAGAAAGGGAAAAGAATAATACAGATTCTCCTAAAAGCTGGTTTTGCTGTAAAAAGAAACAAAGTAAAGGGACCTGCACAAGAGATCCAGTTTTTGGGTATAAAATGGCAAGATGGGCGTCGGCATGTGCCTATGGATGTTGTGAACAAAATAGCGACTATGTCTCAACCAACTAATAAGAAAGAAACACAAGCTTTCCTGGGCCTTGTGGGATTCTGGAGGATGCATATCCCAGGTTATAGTCAGCTTGTGAGCCCTCTCTTTAGAGTAATCAGAAAGAAGAACTCTTTTGAGTGGGGTCTCGAGCAACAACAAGCTTTTCAACAAATTAAACAGGAAATAGCTCGTGCAGTCGCTCTTGGGCCCATCCGTACAGGATCAGATGTGCAGAATATCCTCTACACTGCCGCTGGAGAGCATGGTCTCACCTGGAGCCTCTGGCAGAAAACATCTGGAGAAACCCGAGGTCGACCATTAGGGTTTTGGAGCCTAGGATATCGAGGATCGGAAGCCCACTACACCCCAACTGAAAAAGAAATACTAGCAGCATATGAGGGACTTCGAGCTGCTTCAGAAGTCATTGGCACAGAAGCTCATCTCATCTTGGCACCACGTCTACCTGTGTTACACTGGATGTTCAAAGGGAAAACCCCTTCTATACATCATGCAATCAGCGCTACATGGAGTAAGTGGATGGCGTTGATTACACAACGATCTCGACTGGGGAAATCTAATCGCCCAGGAATCCTGGAAGAAATCATGGACTGGCCAGAAGGCAGAGATTTTTGAGCATTGCCTGAGGAAGTAGCTCGTGCCCAAGAGGCACCACCATATAATGAACTATCAGAAGATGAGAGGCATTATGCTTTGTTTACTGATGGATCCTGCCGCGTGGTAGGAAATCATCGTAAGTTGAAAGCTGCTGTGTGGAGTCCCACACGACGAGTTGTTGAGGCCACTGAAGGAGAAGGTGAGTCAAGTCAGTTTGCTGAAGTGAAAGCCATCCAACTAGCTCTGAAGATTGCAGAACGAGAGAAGTGGCCAGTACTCTATCTTTATACTGACTCCTGGATGGTGGCTAATGCTCTATGGGGATGGCTACAGCAATGGAAGAAGACCAACTGGCAGCGCAAGAGTAAACCCATCTGGGCTGCTGCATTATGGCAAGACATTGCTGCTCGGGTGGAAAATATGACTCTAAAGGTACGTCATGTATATGCTCAAATGCCAAAAAGCCGTGCCAATGAAGAACAATGGAACAACCAACAGGTAGATAAAGCTGTCAAAATTGAAGCAGCTCAGGTAGACCTAGACTGGGAGCGTAAAGGTGAGCTATTTATAGCTCGATGGGCCCATGAAACATCAGGACATCTGGGAAGAGATGCAACATATAGATGGGCTCGTGATCGAGGGGTGGACTTGACCATGGAAGCCATTACACAGGTCACCCACGGATGTGAAACGTGTGCTGCAATCAAGCGAGCCACACAAATCAAGTCTCCCTGGAACGGAGGCCGATGGCTGGGTTTTCAATATGGTGAGGCCTGGCAAGTTGACTATGTTGGACCGCTACCACGAACACATCAAGGCAAGCGTTCTATACTCACCATGGTGGAAGCAACTACCGGTTGGTTGGAAACAAACCCTATAAACCATGCCACTGCCTGAAATACTGTCTTGGGTCTTGAAAGGCAAGTTTTGTGGCGACACGGCACTCCAGAAAGAATTGAATCAGATAATGGAACTCATTTTCGAAATAATCTCATAAACTCCTGGGCAAAGAAACATGGCATTGAGTGGATATACCACATCCCCTATCACCCACAAGCCTCTGGAAAGATTGAGAGATATAACGGAATACTAAAGACCATGTTGAGAGCACTGGGCAATGGGGCATGGAAGCAGTGGGATAAAAATTTAGCAGAAGCCACTTGACTGGTTAACAGCAGAGGTTCAACTAACAGTCCTGGTCCTGCCCAAACAAAACCACTACATACTGTGGGGGGAGATAAGGTCCCTGTAGTGCACCCAGGGAAATGGCTGGGGAAGGCAGTATGGGTTGCACCTCCCATGGGAAAGGGCAAAGCCATTTGTGGGATTGTCTTTGCTCAAGGGCCTGGGTGTACTTGGTGGGTGATGAGAAAGGATGGGGAAACTCGATGTGTACCTCAAGGAGACTTAACCTTGGGGGAAAAATAACCTGTTATGTGAGTTATCTGTTGTAGATGAACTTTGCAAGAAAAACCGGACAAGTGGACAAACCAAGCCGGTCCTGGTGCCCAACACTGAACATACTGTTTCCCCTGGCCTGGATATCCATCTTGATGGATGAGACAGAAGTTATGGCCTTCTCCAGTGAACATCTACAGAGGATGAAAGATATAAGAATGTTGTTTGTTTGTTTTTGGTGCAATATGCAAGAGGGAATACTAGAATGATGTTTGTCTGTTGAAGAGTGAGGGTACTGGTTAATGAGAGTATATAAGAATGTGTATGGGTTGTTAAGATGGTTTGTCTGAGCATGACAGAAATGGTATGGAATAAGGGGTGGAGACTGTAGTGGGTCTGGGATGGTAGTGATTTTCCACAGCAGCTCCTGCAGTGCTGTGCTTACTGTTGATATCAATATTATGACTACCGCTTGCACAGCATCAGGGCTGTCCCTCCAGCATTCCTTCCCCCCATTGAAAAAATTGATGCTGTCGGTTAAGTTATAACACTGCATATGGGAGCTACAAGAGAGCAGGAAGGCAGACCCCACCTTAAGTAGTAAGTAGGTCCCCATGTAGTCTCTCAGCTAGCACTTTGTCACCTTTGAAGCTACTTTCCTGTGGGAGCTATCTCCAATAACACTCACTTGTACTGCTCAGGTCCCATTGAAAAAATATGTTGTCGCTTAAGCTATACCACTGCATATGGGAGGTACAAGAAAGCAGGAAGTCAGACCCCACCTACAGTTGCAAGTAGGTCCCCATGTAGTCTCTCAGCTAGCACTGTGTCACCTTTGAAGCTGCTTTCCTGTGGGAGCTATCTCCAATCCCACGATCTTGGCCTCACCAGCTCCCTTTAAAAATACATTCTGTCGGTAAAAGTTATTCCACTGCGTATGGGACGTAAAAGAAAGCAGGAAGGCAAACCCCACCTACAGTAGTAAGTAGGTACCCGTGTAGTCTATCAGCCAGCACTGTGTCACATTTGCAACTTCTTGCCTATGGGAGCTATTTACAATCTCACTCCCTTGGACTGCTCAACACCAACTGAAAAAATATATGCTGTCGTTTAAGTTATACCACTGCGTATGGGAGCTACAAGAAAGCAGGAAGGCAGACCCCAACTACAGTCTTAAGTAGATCTCCATGTAGTCTATCAGCCAGCACTGTGTCACATTTGCACCTGCTTTCCTGTGGGAGCTATCTCCAATCCCACTCACTTGGACTGCTCAGCTCCCATTGAAAAAATACATGCTGGCGGTAGAAGTCATACCACTGCCTATGTGCTGAAGACGATGGGAGAGAAGCCCACCCTGTAGTGCAACAAGTCTCAACTTTATTTGCAAAGATTCAGCTCTTTTAAAGATACAATTATCAGGCTCATACAGATTGCAAAAGCTAAGCTCATCGTTGGTTCCCAGTTAGATGCAAACCTTCCCCTTGTTTCAACTCTAGATACTTGTGGCTGCTTAACCCAAACTAAGCTCCTGCTTTCTCTTCCAGTTATCATACAACTCTTCTGCTCTCACGTCCTTGAGCAAGGGTCCAATATCTTATCGTTTAATGCTTACTGCCTAACCAGATGTATTCTATCATGTCCTCTTTCCAATAGCCAAGTCTGCAAAAAATTCCCCACATTTCCCCTGTTTTCTTGTTGGAAAATGATATTAGCCTGCCACATCCTCTCAAATACTCTTTCTATTATCCATTGAATACAATTTATAAAACAAGGAAACACAATACAAATAAAACAATACCCATAAAGCCAATTCCATACATTATAACATTTCGCAACCAAGGGCTTATTCCCATTCCCATTCCCTTAAGCCATCCTTCAAGTCCTAATCCCTCTTCTTGTTTCAACTGATGTAATCCCTGTTGAAGTTCTTTCAGTTTGGCATGTATCGAGGTGGAATGGTCCGACAGGTTCATACAACACATGCCCTCAAATTCTTCACATCCATGTCCGTGGGCTAATAATAAAAGTCTATGGCAGCTCTGTTTTGTAACACCGCATGATTTACACTTTGAACGTCAACTGTTAACATATCAATCATTTCTGAAGTTCTATTTAACTCATCTTTAGTCCAATATCCTAACTGTTTAGCCAAGTTCATGGCCTTATTGGCTGCTCCTCCTGGCAAAAGGGTGGCAACTATGACTTGCTTCAGTTCAAAATCGTGGGGGACCAATATCAGTACAATCACACTCATAATAACTACGTTTTTTGCGGGAGCTGTTATTATGTTCAGCAAGCTGCATTAGCGCGTTTAAGTTAGGGTGGAATAAAGAGAGTTTCCCCAAATAACAAGGTCCACCCGGGGGATTTACTGCTATTCCGTTCCAGGCCCTTTCTCCACAGATTAAAAATATACCCGTGGGCAATTTCTTCGGTGATGTAATACTAGAGACATTACAGCTGGAATACAATTGCTTAAATATCGTTTCTGACTTCAAAGAAGAGTCTAAGGTGGCCCAATATTTTCGATTTCTATTAAAGTCATGGATATCCCGTGACATAAAACTTATCCAATTTCCCCCACTTCCATTAGTACCGAAGCTTGCATTGGCAACTCCAGGGTAGCTTCCCACAGAAAATCCCCAAATTGGAGGACGATAAGACAGCTAAAAAGTTAGGGAAGCTTTGGAGGATAGTGCACAATGAGTTGCTGCAACATTAGGCAGAAAAGAAGGATGCTGAGCACGCACCAGCAGCATAGAGTAAGAATAAAAACTATGAGCGTGACTGGTTCCAATCCATCCCGCTGGCTCCTACCGTCTCAAAATAATGCTCCCCCCTCGCGTGTAGAAAATGGCCCTGGTGGCACGGACGGGGTACGAGAACCATGTGAGCCATCTGCCCCTCCTGAGGAACAAGAGTGTCGGCCCTAAAGAGCCCCCACCTCCGCCCCCCCCACTTGGTGAGCCTGTCTCTGGGGCAGAGAGTGAACTGACGGAGGCCATTGCAAGGGAGCGGAGGGAGACTTGGGCTGCACTCGCAAAGGATTGTCTGGGAAAAGGGGATGGCGATGCACTGGAAGCAGCCAGAACTTTGGCGTTGTCACTGGTATTCCAACCTGTCCTGGTTTGAGCCAGGATACAGTTAATTCCGGTGAGGAACCAGGAAAGGGCACAGCCTGAACAGCTGACCCAGGCTGGCCAACAGGTATTCGATACCATCCTAACCGTCATGCCCAGGGTACAGGTGGGGGCTGGCCGGAATAAGCTCTTCCCTAGAATAAGCTCTTCCGGGGGGGCGCGGACTCTCGGTCGCCGGTCCGGAGCGGTCGCTCACTTCGGGTCCCGGGTGGTGAGCAACTGTATCACTCACCAGTTTTCTTTGTAATATCCCCTTGTCTTTGTTATAGTTGTTACTCTTCAATTTCCCCAGTAAACTCTTCTTATTTCAACTTATGCGGGCTCTTTTACTTTTTTTTCTCCCTCTCCGATCCCCTCCGCATTCCGTCGAGAGGGGGAGGGGGAGGAGTCGCGGTTTTCTTCCCCTTTGCTCCGGCTGGGCAAAACCACGACATTTATTGGCGCCCAACGTGGGGCCCGCGAGGTTGAAATAAAACAGAGTGGGTTTAAACAAAATCCTTGTGTACACTCCTGACACTAACTGATTGCTGATCACAATGTTGGTTGATATGCTTGTATGGTGGTATTACATGTCCTCTTATCTGCATCATGTATGTCTTGTGATAGTGTTTCTCGTCGGTGGAAAATGTATAAAAATTCTCATGCTACTGCACTGGATGGGATTGGCTTATGATATGATTTTGTCATGGGTTATTAAGTTGGGTTGGAATGTGTACATGGCTTTTCTGTCTCTTCCACACTTTCTCCTAGAACTTAATAATGGCACTCAATTTATGGGAAAAGCTAACGTGTAATTCCTCTCACTATGTCACCCTCATTTCTTCAAGATGCTTCTAATGGATTCTAACAATAATACTTGGAATGTTCTAATTACCATGTCTGTATTATTTTCCCATGTTTCTACCTCGGCTTGGATTGTAAAATTTTTTTTGAGAGCTGTGAGGAAAGGCATACAGAATATGGGCAGGTGTCCAGGGAGCTTTTTACCTGTAAAGATTTGGAGAACACAGGAACCCATTCCTAACTCAGCTGTGCCAGAACCAGTTGCTGTTCCAACTTCAGCAGTGGATGTTGCAGTTGCAGCTGTGAACACTCATACCCAGACTGCTGACACCGTTGCTGTTACCACTGTGGACACTCATACCCATACTGTGAATATCGTTGTTATGTCCACTCAGACTGCTGCTACAACTGTGGATGCTCAAACCCAGACTGTTGCTGTTACAACTGCAGCCACTCAAACTGAGACAACTGATACAATTGCTGTTGAATCAGAGTGTCAATTTGTGCCAGTATCAGTTGCCCCTGTACAGAAAAAGAAATACACAAAAAAACCAGTTTGCAGCACTAAGGATGAAGATGAACACGGGATATCACAGAGGGAAGAAGAGTTGGAGCCAGAGATAATCAGCCAGTCCTTGTCCCTGAGTGAACTGCGAGATGTGCGGAAAGATTACAGCCGTCACCCAGGTGAGCACATTATCACCTGGATGCTCCGATGCTGGGAAAATGGAGCCCACAGTTTGGACTTAGAGGGCAAAGAAGCCAGGCAATTGGGCTCCTTGTCCCGGGACGGGGGCATTGATAAGGCTATGGGAAGACCATCACAGACCCTCAGCCTCCGGAGGCGACTTTTGTTGGGCGTGAAGGAAAGATACCCCTTCAAGGAAGATATTACGAGCCCCCCAAGTAAGTGGACCACCATGGAGAAAGGCATTCAATATTTGAGGGAGTTAGCTGTGCTGGAGATTATTCATAATGACTATGCACCCACAGACCCAGATGAAATTCAATGCACACGAGTTATGTGGCGAAAGTTCCTACGAAGTGCACCACCAAACTATGCCAGTTCGTTGGCAGTTGTCTCCTGGAAAGAAGATGAGAGGCAAACGGTGGAACAACTAGCCGCTCAACTTCGGCAATATGAAGAAAATGTGTCTTCTCCCCTACAGGCTGTTGTTTCAGCTGTAGAGAAAATGTCACGGAAGTTTGACCAATTCATGTCTCGCTCTCCACCTGCCAGTACTCCAGCTTTTAAGAATAAGCGTCCCCGTGCTCAAGAGCAGGAACATAAGGAGTATACACCCCAGGATGTTTCACGGTCCCATCCACAGGACCAAGGAGAGAATATGAGCAAGTGAGATAGGTCACCTACCCCATCTACTCCAAGAGCACAGGCACAGGAGTTGCGTAAAGGAAGGGTTAAAAGAAGTAACTCTCCTTGGAGGAATGTCGCTCCAGTTTCCAGTGAGCAACCCCCTAGACAAGATAGGAGGGTTGATTTCAATTCTGATTCCCTCGAGGGAACCTCTGGTGTTTCCTGGGAAACAGTAAATGATGACTGCGATGACTAGTATTAGGGGGGCCCTGCCTCCAGCCAGGTAGAGGAAAGGGATAATCGGGTTTATTGGACTGTGTGGATTCGTTGGCCTGGCACATCAAATCCACAAGAATACAAGGCTTTAGTGGACACCGGTGCACAATGTACTCTGATGCCATCAAATTTTAAAGGGACAGAATCCATTTGTATTTCTGGAGTGACAGGGGGATCTCAACAGCTATCTGTATTAAAAGCTGAAGTGAGTCTGACTGGCACAAATTGGCACAAGCATCCTATTGCAACAGGCCCCAAAGCTCCATGCATCTTAGGTATAGATTATCTTAAGAGAGGGTATTTTAAGGACCCAAGAGGATACAGGTGGGCCTTTGGTGTGGCTGCAGTGGAGGCAGAAGAGATTGAACAATTATCCAGCATGCCTGGCCTTTCAGAGGACCCTTCTGTTGTGGGGTTGCTGAAGGTTGAGGAGCAACAGGTACCAATTGCAACCACAACAGTGCACCGTCGGCAATACCGCACCAACAGAGACTCTGTGATTCCCATTCA
This sequence comes from Colius striatus, assembly GCF_028858725.1. NCBI lineage: Eukaryota > Metazoa > Chordata > Aves > Coliiformes > Coliidae > Colius > Colius striatus. The sequence continues at coordinate 27,813,407 of NC_084789.1, read as the reverse complement.
TAAGTTGATTCGCCAATTGGAGAGCCAAGGGGTGATCAGCAAAACTCACTCACCCTTTAACAGCCCTATATGGCCGGTACAAAAGTCTACTGGAGAGTGGAGACTGACAGTAGACTATCGTGGCCTGAATGAAGTCACGCCACCGCTGAGCACGGCTGTGCCAGACATGTTGGAACTCCAATACGAATTGGAGTCCAAGGCAGCCAAATGGTATGCCACCATTGATATGGCCAATGCATTCTTCTCAATCCCTTTAGCAAAAGAGTGCAGGCCTCAGTTTGCTTTCACTTGGAGAGGGGTGCAGTATACTTGGAACTGACTGCCCCAGGGGTGGAAACACAGCCCCACCATTTGCCATGGACTGATCCAGGCCATGCTGGAGGAGGGTGAGGTCCCAGAAAATCTGCAATACATTGATGATATTGTGGTGTGGGGTGACTCAGCCGTGGAAGTCCTTGATAAAGGAAAGAAAATAATTCAAATTCTTCTAAAGGCTGGCTTTGCCATTAAACGCAGTAAAGTCAAAGGACCTGCACAGGAGATCCAGTTTTTAGGAGTAAAATGGCAGGATGGACGTCGTCATATTCCAATAGAGGTGATAAACAAGATTGCAGCCATGTCTCCACCAACTAACAAAAAGGAAACACAAGCTTTCCTAGGTGTTGTGGGTTTTTGGAGAATGCATATTCCAAATTACAGTATGATTGTTAGCCCCCTCTACCGTATGACACGGAAGAAGAATGATTTTGAATGGGGTCCTGAGCAGCAACAAAGTTTTGAACAAATTAAACAGGAGATTGTTCATGCGATGGCGCTTGGGCCAGTCCGGACAGGACCAGATGTTAAAAATGTGCTCTACACCGCAGCTGAGTCTTTGGCAGAGAGCACCTGGGGAGGGTCGAGGCCGACCCCTTGGGTTCTGGAGTCAGGGATACAGAGGATCCGAGGCCCGATACACTCCAACCGAGAAGGAGATACTGGCAGCATATGAAGGAGTTCAAGCTGCATCAGAAGTGATTGGCACAGAAACACAACTCTTCCTAGCACCTCGACTGCCAGTGCTGGGCTGGATGTTCAAGGGGAAGGCATTCCCTACGCATCATGCAACTGATGCTACATGGAGTAAGTGGATCGCACTGATCACACAACGAGCTCGCATAGGGAAGTCTAGTCGCCCTGGGATCCAGGAGGTGATCATAAACTGGCCAGAGTGTGCAGATGGTGAAATATCACCAGAGAAGGTGACACGTGTTGACGAGGCCCCATCGTATGATGAACTGTCAGAAGATGAGAAGCGGTATGCCCTGTTTACTGATGGGTCCTGTTGCCTTGTGGGAAGGCATCGAAGATGGAAGGCAGCTGTATGGAGTCCCCTACGCAAAATTTCAGAAGCTGTAGAAGGAGAGGGTGAATCCAGCCAGTTTGCAGAGGCAAAAGCCATCCAGTTGGCTTTAGACATTGCTGAACGGGAAAAATGGCCAAGGATCTACCTCTACACTGATTCGTGGATGGTGGCAAACGCTCTATGGGGATGGCTACAGCGATGGAGACAGAACAACTGGCAACGACGGGGCAAACCCGTCTGGGCTGCTCCACTATGGCAGGACATTGCTGCTCGAATGGAGAAACTAGTTGTGAAGGTGCGCCATGTAGATGCTCACGTACCCAAAAAGCGGGCCACAGAAGAACATCTGCATAACCAGCAAGTTGACAAGGCTGCTAAGACTTCTCAGATAGATCTGGATTGGCAACATAAGGAGGAGTTATTTTTAGCTCAATGGGCCCATGATACCTCAGATCATCAAGGCAGAGATGCTACCTATAAATGGGCTCGCGATCGAGGGGTGGACTTAACCTTGGACACTATTGCACAGGTTATCCATGAGCGTGAGACATGTGCTACAATTAAACAAGTAAATGGATTGAAGCCCATATGGTATGGAGGACGATGGCAGAAATATAAATACGGAGAGGCCTGGCAGATTGATTACATCACACTGTCACAGACTCGCCAAGGCAAACGCCATGTGCTCACAATGGTGGAGGCGACCACCGGCTGGTTGGAAACGTATCCCATGTCTCATGCCACCGCCCGGAGCACCATCCAGGGCCTTGAAAGGAAAGTCCTCTGGCGACATGGCACCCCAGAAAGAAATGAGTCAGACAATGGGACACACTTCAGGAACAACCTCATAGATGCCTGGGCCAAAGAGCATGGCATTGAATGGGTTTATCATATTCCCTATCATGCACCAGCCTCAGGAAAAGTTGAGAGATACAATGGGTTATTGAAAACCACACTGAAAGTAATGGGAGGTGGAACTTTCAAGCATTGGGATACACACTTGGAAAAGGCCACCTAGTTAGTCAACTCTAGAGGATCTGTCAATCGAGCTGGCCCTGCCCAATCAGAACCCTTACATATTGTAGAAGGGGACAAAGTCCCTGTGGTACATGTTAGGGAAGGCAGTCCGGGTGTGTCCACTGCAAACCCATCCGTGGGATTATTTTTGCTCAGGGACCTGGGTGTACTTGGTGGGTGATGTGTAAGGATGGGAAGACCCAATGTGTGCCTCAAGGGAATTTAATTCTGGGTGAGAATAACCTGTGAATTAAATTGTATAATGATAGCTGTTAAATGTCACGATTCCTATAGTTGCTCTACGTTATGTATGTGTAGGTGATTATGATGTGAAAACCTAGACATGACGTGTAGATGGTATAGAATAAGGGGTGGAATGTCCTGGTTTGAGCCAGGATACAGTTAATTCCGGTGAGGAACCAGGAAAGGGCACAGCCTGAACAGCTGACCCAGGCTGACCAGCAGGTATTCGATACCATCCTAACCGTCATGCCCAGGGTACAGGTGGGGGCTGGCCGGAATAAGCTCTTCCCCGGAATAAGCTCTTGCAGGGGGGCGCGGACTCTCGGTCGTCGGTCCGGAGCGGTCGCTCACGTCGGGTCCCGGGTGGTGAGCAACTGTATCACTCACCAGTTTTCTTTGTAATATCCCCTTGTCTTTGTTATAGTTGTTACTCTTCAATTTCCCCAGTAAACTCTTCTTATTTCAACTTACGCGGGCTCTTTTACTTTTTTTTCTCCCTCTCCGATCCCCTCCGCATTCCGTCGAGAGGGGGAGGGGGAGGAGTCGTGGTTTTCTTCCCCTTTGCTCCGGCTGGGCAAAACCACGACACAACCCATTGTGGGGGGAGGTATGCAAGCAACAATTTGGACTGCTCAGCTCCCATTGAAAAAATAAACGGTGTCGGTAGAAGTTACGCCACTGCGTCTGGGCACTACAAGAAAGCATGAAGGCAGACCCCAACTACAGTGGTACGTAGGTCCCCGTGAAACCTATCAGCCAGCACTGTGCCACCTTTGCAGCTGCTTTCCTGTGGCACCTTCCTCCAATCCCGGGAGCTTGACTTGCTCAGCTCCCATTGAAAATACAGGTTGGTGTTTAAAGTTACGCCTCTGCCTCTGGGACCTTTAATAAAAGAGGTACGCAGACCCCATCTACAGGGATACGTAGATCCCTGTGTAGTCTATCAGTCAGCACTGTGTCATATTCGCAGCTGCTTTCCTGTGGGAGTTATCTCCAATCCCATGCACTTGGCCTGCTCAGTTGCCTTTGAAAAAATACAGGCTGTCAGTAGAAGTTATACCACTGAGTATTTGTGGAGAGTTTTGTGGAGACTTGGCTAGATGAAAGAGGACATGATAGAATACAGCTGGTTAGGAAGTAAGCATTAAGCGATAAGATATTGGAGCCTTGCTCAAGGACGTGGTGTCCTTGAGCAAGAGAGTTGTATGATAAAAGCATGAGAAAACAGGAACTTAGTTTGGGTTGAGCAGTCACAAGCGTCCGAATTATGTTGAAACAGGGGCAGGATTGACATTAAACTGGGAACCAATGATGAGCTTAGCTTTTGCAATATGTGTGAGCCTGATTATTGTATCTATAAAAGAGTTTTATCTTTGCAAATAAAGTTGAGACTTGCTCAGCACTACAGGGTGTGACTGTCTCCCATCGTCTTCAGCAAATGGTGACCCCGACGTGATAGCGGCTTGGCGCCACGGCAGAGTGACAAAGGGGTTCGGGTCCTACGCAACAAGGACAGCAATAAGCGTGAAAATTGGGAACATGCCGTGCCCTGGGTGACCGTATAGACGAGCCCGGCCGATATGTGCCGCCCGACGTTGAAGGGCTGCAACAGCGCGCTGACGATAACAGGTATGGAAAGGCAAGTGACATATGATTTATTTACTGCATTCTTGCAGAAGCGGCAGATAAAGGATATAGATCTGCAGAAGGACCTACCAGGGTTGTTAGCTTATGGGTATGCTAAGGGAGTGCTTCAGAATCCACATACAGTGCACGAATTGAGCGAATGGCGTAAATTTGGGGATTTTCTGTGGGAAACTACCCTGGAGGACGATAAGACAGCTAAAAAGTTAGGGAAGCTTTGGAGGATAGTGCACAATGAGTTGCTGCACCATTAGGCAGAAAAGAAGGCTGCTGAGCACACATCAGCAGCATAGAGTAAGAATAAAAACTATGAGCGTGACTGGTTCCAATCCATCCCGCTGACTCCTACCGTCGCAAAAGTAATGCTCCCACGCCTGCGTGTAGAAAATGGCCCCAGAGGCACGGACGGGGTACGAGAACCATGTGAGCCATCAGCCCCTCCTAAGGAACAGGAGTGCCGGCCTAAAGTGTAGAGAGGCAATGCGATTAGTAAGGGAGGCTATGGAAAACGTAAAGGACCCAGGTGGAGTGCCAATATATATGGGAATCAAACAAGGTCGGGATGAAACGTTCGGGACCTTTATTGATAAAGTTGCCTCCGCCATACAGAGGACTGGAGTTCCGGAATATATGCGTGGCGCCTTGCTAAAACAGTGCGCCCTACACAATTGTAATCCAGCTACCAGGACAGTATTGAGTACGTTAGGAGCCAATTGGTCATTTGAAGACGCTTTAGAGCGTATGGTCCAGGTCCCGACAGGTCAACAAGTTTTTCCCGTGGAAGCTATTAAGGAATTGGGATTAGGATTAAAGGAACAGGCGAAAGTAACTCAGAATCAGGTGTTGGCCGCCCTTGCACCCCTTCAAGCATCCGCTGTGACCACTCAAAGGGGCTCTTCAAGTGGACGAATAAAGTGTTACCGGTGTGGCGGAATGGGACATTCCCGTCGTGAATACAATGCTACAGGAATTTGGTGTCAAAAATGCCAAACGGACAATCACGACACCGGGGGGTGTCGTCGCAGGTCGGGAAACTCCAATTCGAGTGCGTCGAACCGCAGTGGCAGCGCTCAGACACAAGTCGTAACTGCAGCTCAACAGATGTCAGCAGCTGCCTCCAGCCAGCCACAAGTGGGAGCCTCGGAATGGACCTGGCAGCAGCAGTAGATGTTACCATTATGACAACAAGCCCACAGAAGATACCCACTGGAGTGAAAGGTCCAATCACTATAGGGGGACGAACAGTGGGCGCATTGTTGTTAGGACGCTCGTCCACTACCATGCTTGGACTCTTTGTTCTCCCCGGAGTTATTGATGCAGATTATTTGGGAGAAATTATGATCATGGCCCACATCCCCTTTCCACCAATACAAATTATGAAAAATCAGAGAACTGCGCAATTAATACCATTGGAACAAATGTCAAAAGGAATAAGACCAATAAAAGAGGACTTAAGAGGAGAAGGGGGATTTGGCTCCACGGGAGGACTTACACTGTTGACTATGGATCTCAGTGAAAGGCCTAGACGCAAAATAGACCTTGAATTTCAAGGACAAAAAAGGTCCTTGATGGGATTATTGGACACAGGGGCAGATTCCAGCATTATCAGCCCAAGATGTTGGCCACAACACTGGCCCCTGCAACCGGCAGCAACTACTGTGACTGGGCTAGGAGGACTTACTCTGGCTAGTCGCTCTCCTCCCATCTTGGTTCATGTGGATGAGAAACCCATAACTGCTAGTTTTTCTGTTGTGCAATTGCCTCCAACCGTGCAATGTCTTATTGGTCGAGACATACTAGCCCAGATAGGAATGGTCCTAACAAATGAGCACCCTTTGGCATAATGGCCGTTGCATGGACTTTCCCACTTCCTATTACCTGGAAAACAGCCGAGCCAGTATGGGTTAAGCAATGGCCTTTAAAAAGGGAAAGTCTTGAGCATGCTCATGAGTTAGTGCAAGAGCAACTTGCCCAAAGACATTTAAAGTTATCTACAAGCCCGTGGAACACTCCTATATTTGTTATTAAAAAGAGATCTGGCAAGTATCGTTTGTTACATGACCTACGTGCAGTAAATGAACAAATGGAACCTATGGGAGCATTGCAGCCAGGACTACCCAGTCTGGCTATGATTCCACAGGGTTGGCCACTGTTAATCGTAGATCTAAAGGACTGCTTTTTTACCATTGCCTTACATCAGCGGGATACACAACGGTTTGCTTTTACCTTGCCTGCAATAAATAGAGAAGGTCCCGACCATCGTTTTGAATGGACAGTTTTGCCCCAAGGCATGCGTAACAGCCCAACTATCTGTCAGCTGTATGTTGACGCAGCTTGACAACCCCTTCGATGACGATGGCCTAACGTTATCATCTACCATTACATGGATGATATCCTCTTTTCTCAGCCTGCACCATTTACGGAACAACAGGTGGAGGAGATTCGACAGGCACTGGCTCAATGCCACCTTGTGATAGCTCCAGAAAAGGTTCAGCGTACAGCTCCATGGAAATATCTTGGATGGTCTTTATCAGAACAGCTCGTAGTACCACAGAAGCTACAGCTCCAACTACAAATAAAGACCCCGAATGATGCTCAGAAGCTTTTAGGAGATCTGCAATGGTTATAACTAATAGTGGGAATACCCAACGAGTTGTTAGAAAAACTACGACCACTTTTGAAAGGAACCAACCCCACGCGTCAAATACAGGTAACACCAGAGCTTCAGGATGCGCTTCAACAAATTATGGACTGTGTCATACAAGGGCAGGTCCGACGTCACGATGCTGACTTACCTATTGACTTAACCATGTGGTATAGCACAAAGTATTTGCTTGGGGCCTTGACACAATCTCAAAAGAAAACGGGGGAGGTATGGGTTCTAGAATGGATTTCCCCAGCCTTACAACAAACAAAAAGCCTTTTTCAAAAAATTGAGATGTTGGCGGGACGAATAAAAAAGGGTTGTGAAAGAGCATTACAAGTAACTGGTGCTGAGCCGCATACGATAAGGATACCAATGAAAAATGACTCTTTACCATGGTATAGTAGCAACAGACAAAATAATAAAAGCACCATTACAATGGCTAGGAAAATGGAATTGGCCAGTACGACCCAAACGAGAGCCAGCCCCCATCGCGGATGCGTTGACAGCATACACGGATGCAGGAAGAAAGTCCAGAAAGGTGGCAATAACCTGGCAAGAGGAAGGGGAGTGGAAGCACCAACTAATAAAAGCAGAAGAGAAAGACACATTACAAACCTTGGAGCTGTTGACAGTAGTATGGGCCATGATGAACCTGAAAAGGGCCCCTGAATGTGGTTACAGACTCGTTATATGCCGTGGATATCGTAGAGAGAATCGAGGACGCCTCCATTAAGGAAGTGCAGAATCCCAGACTATTTGAATTATTAATACAGATGCAGAAGGCAATAAAGCTTAGGGAGCATGTTTATGCCATTATACATATCAGGAGCCATAAATGGGACATTGGGCTGGGAGAAGGTAATGCTAGGGCAGGTAAGCTGGTCACAATGACGCATAACACGCCTCTGTCCAAACAGATACTAGTCAGAGAAGCGCACTCCGTGTTTCATCAGAATGCACGGGGCTTACACCGAGAGTTTCAATTATCGCTAAAGGATGCAAAGGCTATTGTTAGAGCTTGTCCCATTTGTAGCCATCAAAATGGAGGTGTTGGCTTAGGCTTGGGGGTGAACCCTAGAGGATTATCTGCAAATGAAGTTTGGCAGATGGATGTCACTCATGTGGCAGAGTTTGGAAGACTAAAATATGTGCATGTAACCATAGACACATGGAGCAAATTCGTTTGGGCAACAGCACAGACAGGGGAGAGGGCCATACATGTGGAGCCTCATTTATATAGTAGTTTTGCGGTAATGGGAATTCCTCAGAAAATAAAGACAGACAATGGGCCGGCCTATATAAGTAGAAGCATAGAACAGTTCACGAGTCAGTGGGAAGTTGAATATGTAGCAGGGATTCCCCATTCCCCCACAGGACAGGCCATAATAGAAAGAGCTAATGGGACTCTAAAAAGATATCTTGGTAAATATGGGGATGTTAAAGACCCACATATGAAATTGTTAAAGGCCTTATTTGTTATGAACCACCTGTGTGTGTTTGGGGGAACAGGAGCTACCACCTGTAATAATGCATCATAATCCAAAGGCACAAAAGGAGGGGAAGAAAGAAATATGGGTTAAATATCGTGAGCCTAAAAAACGGATATGGCAGCCTCCGGCCAAAGTATTATACTGGGGACGTGGGTATTTGTGTGTTGAGTCTCCCACAGGATCCATTTGGGTGCCAGCCAGGTGGACAAGAGCTGTCCTTGAAGCTGCGGAGATCAAATCATCTGACGAAAAAGGACAGGAAGAGATTGGAGAATAAATACACCCTCATTTTGCGGTCATTGGAGGACTGGCTAACAATCAAAAGACTGAAGGTTATATAACAAAAAGACAGTGAATTTAATGAATAATAATGAGGTGTTTTGTTATAACCATAGCTTTTAATGTAACTATAAAAGCTAACAACTTGATGCATTTAAATCAGTCTAGAGATAATATTTGGATAACCTTTGCTAATCAAACTGGTCAATCATCTCTTTGTCTTAGTTTGGGAGGGGTTACTAATCCTTTTAAAACGTGTTTGATAGGATTGCCCGTATGGAATCCGGAGGAATTTTGTGGACTAGTACACAATAACACCTTGTGTAACAGGACGGGGCTGAACACAATTAGCGGTGATCACGATCATTCAGATGGGTAACGTCAATGTGAGATAATCAAGTCTATTAGCCAGCACTGTGTCACATTTGTACCTGCTTTCCTGTGGCAGCTATCTCCAATCCCACTCACTTGCACTGCTCAACTCCCAGTGAAAAAGTACAGATTGTCGGTAGAAATAATACCACTGTGTATGGGAGCTACAAGAAAGCAGGAAGGCTGACCCAATTTACAGTAGTAAGTACATCCCCATGTAGTCTATCAGCCAGCACTGTGCTATATTTGCACCTGCTTTCCTGTGGGAGCAATCTCCAATCCCACACACATGGACTGCTCAACTCCCATTGAAAAAATACAGGCTGTCGGTAGAAGTTATATCACTGCGTATGGGAGCTACAAGAAAGCAGGAACGCAGACCCACCCTACCGTAGTAAGTAGGTCCCCATGTAGTCTATCAGCCAGAACTTTGTCACATTTGCACCTGCATTCCTTTGGGACCTGTCTCCAATCCCACTCTCTTGGACTGCTCAGCTCCCATTGAAAAAATACATGCTAGCAGTAAAAGTTATACCACTGCCTATGGGAGCTATAAGAAAGCAGAAAGAGAGACCTCACCTACAATAGTAGAGTAGATACCCATGTCGTCTCTCAGCAAGCACTGTGTCACCTTTGCAGGTGCTTTTTTGTGGGAGTTATCTCCAAGAACACTATCTTGTTCTGCTCAGGTCCCATTGAAGCAATATATCCCGTCGCTTAAATTATACCACTGCGTATAGGAGCTACAAAAAGCTGGAAGGCAGACCCCTCCTACAGTGTTAAGTAGGTCCCCACGTAGTCTATCAGCCAGCACTGTGTCACATTTTCAGTTGCTTTCTTGTGAAAGCTATCTCCAATACCACTCACTTTGCTCAACTTCCATTAAAAAAATAGAGACTGTCAGTAGAAATTATACCACTGCATATGGGACCTACAAGAAAGCAGGAAGGCAGACCCCACCTACAGTAGTAAGAAGGTCCCCATGTAGTCTATCAGCCAGCACTGTGTCAAGATTACAGCTTCTTTCTAGTGGGAGTTATCTCCAATAACATTCACTTGTACTGTTCAGGTCCCATTGAAAAAATATATGCTGTAGGTTAAGTTATACCACTGCGTATGGGAGCTACAAGAAAGCAGAAAGAGAGACCTCACCTACAATAGTAGAGTAGATACCCATGTCGTCTCTCAGCAAGCACTGTGTCACCTTTGCAGGTGCTTTTTTGTGGGAGTTATCTCCAATAACACTATCTTGTTCTGCTCAGGTCCCATTGAAGCAATATATCCCGTCGCTTAAATTATACCACTGCGTATAGGAGCTACAAAAAGCTGGAAGGCAGACCCCTCCTACAGTGTTAAGTAGGTCCCCACGTAGTCTATCAGCCAGCACTGTGTCACATTTTCAGTTGCTTTCTTGTGAAAGCTATCTCCAATACCACTCACTTTGCTCAACTTCCATTAAAAAAATAGAGACTGTCAGTAGAAATTATACCACTGCATATGGGACCTACAAGAAAGCAGGAAGGCAGACCCCACCTACAGTAGTAAGAAGGTCCCCATGTAGTCTATCAGCCAGCACTGTGTCAAGATTACAGCTTCTTTCTAGTGGGAGTTATCTCCAATAACATTCACTTGTACTGTTCAGGTCCCATTGAAAAAATATATGCTGTAGGTTAAGTTATACCACTGCGTATGGGAGCTACAAGAAAGCAGAAAGAGAGACCACACCTTCAATAGTAGAGTAGATACCCATGTCGTCTCTCAGCCAGCACTGTCTCACCTTTGCAGATACTCTCCTGTGGGAGCTATTTCCAATAACACTCACTTGGACTGCTCAACTCCCATTTGAAAAATACAGACTGTCAGTAGAAGTTATACCACTTCATATGGGAGCTAGAAGAAAGCAGGAAGACAGAAACCACATACAGTAGTAAGTAGGCCCCCATTTAGTCTATCAGCCAGCACTGTGTCTCCTTTGCAGCTCCTTTCCTGTGGGAGCTATCTCCAATTATACTCACTTGGACTGCTCATCTCACAATGAAAATATATAGACTGCAGGTAGAAGTAATACCACTTTCTATGGGATGTACAAGAAAACAGAAAGGCAGACCCACCCTACAGTAGTAAGTAGGTCCCCATGTAGTCTATCAGCCAGCACTGTTTCACCTTTGCAGCTGCTTTCCTGTGGGCGCTATCTGCAATCCCACTCACTTGGATTGCTCAAATCCCATTAAAAAAACCAGACTGTCGGTTAAGTTATACCACTTCGTATGGGAGCTACAAGAAAACATGAAGGCAGACCCCACCTACAGTAGTAAGAAGGTCCCCATGTAGTCTGACAGCCAGCACTGTGTCACATTTTCAGCTGCTTTCCTGTGGGAGCTATCTCCAATAACACTCACGTGTACTACCCAAGTGCCATTGAAAAAATATATGCTGTCTGTTAAGTTATAACACTGAGTATGGGAGCTACAAGAAAGCAGGAAGGCAGACCCCATCTACAGAACTAAGTAGGTCCCCATGTAGTCAATCAGCCAGCACTGTGTCACATTTGCAGCTGCTTTCCTGTGGGAGCTATCTCCAATCCCACTAACTTTGGCTACTCAGCTCCCATTGAAAAAATACATGCTTTCTGTTAAGTTATACCACTGAGTATGGGAGCTACATGAAACCAGGAAGGAAGACCCGACCTACAGTAGTAAGGAGGTCTCCGTGTAGTCTCTCACCCCGAGCTGTTTCACATTTGCAGCTGCTTTCCTTTGGGAGCTGTGTGCAATCCCACTCACCTGGACTGCTCAGCTCCCATTGAAAAAATAAACGGTGTCGGTAGAAGTTACTCTGCCACAAAGTTTTCGGCTCTTGCCTGAAAAACCCAGACTCGAAGTCTGAAAACCAGGCTGAAAGCCTGAAAAATGAACCAGACTCAAAGTCTGCAAACCAGGCTCGAAGCCTGAAACCAGGTTCAAAGCCTGAAAAATGAACCAGACTCTAAGTCTGAAAAACCCAGACTCGAAGCCTGAAACCAGGCTCGAAGCCTGAAAAACCCAGGCTCGAAGTCTGAAAAACCAGATTCAAGCCTACTTTATGCGGCGATCAACCCAGTGTCCGATTCTCAGCTGGGTGGGAAGAAATCAGTCCTACTCAATGTGAGTGATAGCAGAAATCTTCTCCTTTATTGAGAGCAGGCTCTAACTTATATACACAGCAGCTTCAAAGCTAGCTCAGCAACAGCAGCTAATAGTTTATATTTTCTTGTTCATCCTACCTGCGGTTTCTGCGATAAGCAAGCTCCCTCACATTTTCCCATCTTGTTTTTCCCCAAAGTTGTTTTCCACCTTGAGCTGTTAGCTCGTTAGCTGAAAACAGCCCGACCTTGAGGGAACAGAAAGCGGCCTGCTGTCTACATGACTACGTGACAGCAACTGCTTTAACCATGGCTCTGACTCTGGTCTTGATTGTGCATTAAATTCATATAACTAGAGCTCAGGCTGCCTTGCCCCAACAGGTCTAACATTATACCCCGGGATCCATGTCCATGCTCCCTCATTTTTTCTCCACATTACTCCACTGCGTCTGGGCACTACAAGAAAGCATGAAGGCAGATCCCAACTACAGTGTTACGTAGGTCCCCGTGAAACCTATCAGCCAGTACTGTGCAATCTTTGCAGCTGCTTTCCTGTGGCACGTACGTCCAATCCCGGGAGGTTGGCTTACTCAGCTCCCATTGAAAGGAGAGATTGGTGTTTAAAGTTACGCCACTGCCTCTGGGATCTTTAATAAAACAGGTACGCAGACCCCATCTACAGGGATACGTAGTTCCCCTTGTAGTCTATCAGTCAGCACTGTGTCACCTTTTCAGCTGCTTTCCTGTGGGAGCTATCTCCAATAACACTCACTTGAACTGCTCAGGTCCCATTGAAAAAATATATGCTGTAGGTCAAGTTATACCACTGAGTATGGGAGCTACATGAAACCAGGAAGGAAGACCCGACCTACAGTAGTAAGGAGGTCTCCGTGTAGTCTCTCACCCCCAGCTGTTTCACATTTCCAGCTGCTTTCCTGTGGGAGCTGTGTGCAATCCCACTCACCTGGACTGCTCAGCTCCCATTGAAAAAATAAACGGTGTCGGTAGAAGTTACTCTGCCACAAAGTTTTCGGCTCTTGACCTGAAAAACCCAGACTCAAAGTCTGCAAACCAGGCTCGAAGCCTGAAACCAGGCTCAAAGCCTGAAAAATGAACCAGACTCTAAGTCTGAAAAACCCAGACTCGAAGCCTGAAACCAGGCTCGAAGCCTGAAAAACCAGCTCCAAGCCTACTTGTTAGAAGTTAGTAGTTAGAAGTAGTTAGGCTAAGGCCTGGATAAAGGCCTAGTTGGAAATATTGAAGTGAATAATCTTAGTAGGACATGCTGACCCTGTACGTTCAGGTCTAGGTTCAGGGCACAAACAGAATTGAGGCAATATGTGCCATACCCCTTCCAAGGAATCATCAGGAACTGAGATCATTTTTAGGAATGGTTGGTTGGTGTAGGCAGTGGATTCTAAATTTTGGATTATCAGCTAAACCCTTGTATGAGGCTTTGAAGGAGCCTCAATTGGAATGGAGTCCACAAAGGAAAAGAGCCTTTCAGGAGCTAAAACAAGCTCTGAAAGAAGCACCTGTCTTAGGGTTGCCGGACTTAAATAAGGATTTTCAGCTTTATGTAAATGAAAGGCAGAATCTGGCTCTGGGAGTGTTGACCCAGAAAATAGGGTCATGGAAACGACCAGTGGGATATTTTTCAAAACAAGTGGACAATGTTAGTGCTGGTTGGTCGTCATGCTTGCGGGCAGTTACGGCCACAGTGATCCTCATACAGGAAGCCCGAAAACTGACTTTGGGAAGGAAAATGGAGGTCTTTGTGCCCCATATGGTCTTAGTTGTCCTGGAACAAAAGGGGGGTCACTGGTTATCATCCAGCAGAATGTTGCAGTATCAAGCTATATTAAGAGAACAAGATGATGTGGAACTTAAAATAACTAACCATGTCAACCCAGCAGAATTTCTTCGCAGTAAACAAGAAGAAGGGGAGCTGGTTCATGATTGTGTAGAAACAATTGAACAGGTGTATGCGAGCCGAGCAGACCTAAAGGACACACCGTTAGAAGATTCAGATTGGGATCTCTTTACCGATGGATCCAGCTTTGTGGAAAATGGAACCAGGTATGTTGGATATGCGGTGGTCCCAACTGCACAAGTGATTGAAGCAAAGGCTTTAGCCCCTGGGACATCTGCTCAAAAGGCAGAGATAATTGGACTTACCAGGGCATTGATTTTGAGTACTGGGAAAAAGGTAAATGTATGGGCTGACTCGAAGTATGCTTTTGGAGTTGTACATGTTCACGGTGCCTTGTGGAAGGAACGGGGACTGTTAAACTCACAAGGGACTATGATAAAACATAGATCAGAAGTTCTTGCCCTGTTGGATGCGGTACATAAACCAGAAAAGGTAGCAGTAATGCATGTCAGAGGACATCGTAAAGAAGAAGGAAAGATATATCAAGGGAATGAACTAGCAGACATCACCACTAAAGAAGCCGCTCGACAGGTTTGGACTCAGATGGCTTTAATACCAACTAAGGTAAGCCCTGTTTCTCGTTATATGACTCAAGAACCGAGCTATTCTGCCGATGATGAGAAAGTGGCAACATATCTGAAGGCCCAGAAGAATGCAATTGGATGGTATGTAACGTCAACGGGACAAGTAGTGGTGCCCAAAAATGTTATGAAGTCCATATTAGAGACTGAACACAATAAATGCCATTGGGGAGCAGAGGTGTTGGTAAAATTTTTGAAAAAGGAAATAATTTCCAACCAAATGTTAACGCTGGCGAAAAGGGTGAATGCCATGTGCCCAATTTGTCTGAAGAATAATCCTATTGTAAGGAAACAGGTGCAGTTGGGAAAATTACAAATAGGACCAGAGCCTGGAGATTATTGGCAGGTCGACTTTTCAGAACTTCCAAGGGCTCAGGGACTTAAATACCTGTTGGTGTATGTGTGCACCTTTTCGGGGTGGCCAGAAGCCTTCCCTTGTAGAACAAACCAAGCGAAGGAAGTGGTGAAAACTTTGTTGAAAGGAATAATACCTAGATTTGGAGTACCACTGGGATTATCATCAGATAGAGGCCCACATTTTGTGGCAGGGATAGTTCAAGAGGTGGCTAAGACATTACCTGGAATTTACACACTCCATGGAGACCCCAGTCTAGTGGTCAAGTAGAAAGGATGAACCAAACATTGAAAAATCAGATCAAAAAGATATGTCAGGAGGCCAAACTTCAGTGGCCCCAAGCTTTGCCGTTAGCGTTACTCAGGATTAGGATAAAACCTAGGGAAAGGATAGGAGTAAGTCCGTATGAGATACTGTACGGCAAGCCTTATCATGCCACCGTGTTAAAAGGAGACCCGCATGTATCGGGAGATCAGGTGATTTTTAACTATGTTATGTCACTCAACAGAGTTCTCAACGCCTTACGGGGTGCCCTTCAATGGAATCGGCCGCTCCCGCTGGAAAATCCAGTGCATGATATTCAACCGGGAGACCAGGTCTATGTGAAGAATTGGTTCACAGACCCACTGAGAGAGACATGGGACGGCCCCCATCAAGTGATCCTGACAACTTTCACAGCTGTAAAGGTAGCAGGAACCGACGCGTGGATTCACTACACTCGAGTCAAGAAGGTTCCAACCGAATGGGAAACCCAAGTGGTATCCCCCACCCGAATGATATTCCGAGCAAAATCGCATTCTTAATTGCTGCATTGCTGATATTATTGAAAATGGTGTCGGTTAATGGACTTGTACTTGTCACTGTTGCAGAACCCATGGTTACTGTTATGGAAGGGATGGATGTCAATTTAACCTGTGACATTACCGATGACCAGGGAACTGGAGCCAGGGAAATAATTGCGATTTGGAAACGAGGACAAACCAGACTGACTGCAAGTATTGTTACTGTTTGGAATAAGGATACCCAAAAAGGAAGTGTTATCTTGCAATTGACTAATTTAACTTTAGAAGAAGCGGGTATATATATATGTGCAGCGTTAATCCGAGGAAGTTTTGACTACAAGTGAATAGATCTGAGAGTTGTGTCTTGGTCACTGACATCGGAGGAAGTAGAGGTAATACCTAGATTGGCCTCAGTGGATATGTGGGATGGCCCTCCCTTAAGAATTAATTGTACTTTTTCTTTGCGAAGGGAATTTGAGATTCCAATTCAAGTTAAGTGGTGGAAAGTAGGGCCGCAAGGACAATGGGATAGAATTGAAAGAGGTACTAGCTGGTGGAATGTAAAGGAAAAAGGGATAGGATGGCTGAATTATACCAAATCTCAATTGGGAAAAATGGAAGGACAATACCTATGTGTAGTCACTTGTGGATTTGACTCTAATTACGGGAGAAGGGATGTGCAAGGCCAACCTCATTTAAATCAAGGAATCAAGGCCACTCATGGGATATGTCGAGCTGATAAAGGGAAGTCAGTAATTCTGACATGTAAGGTAGATCGTAGAATGAACTTTTTGGAATTTGGGTAGTGGTTTGGAGATGGGAATATACAATCAGGAAGAAAATACCAAGTACAGAGAAGGTTGGGAGGCACTCTGGTCCTAATAATAAATGATGTGCAATCAGATGATGAAGGGACATATTGGTGTTGGATAGCTAGGGATGCATGGTGGGCCCATTCTAGAACGACAGTATCGTTAACTAGAGGAAAATATAGTCGAAGAAGAATACGGGATTTAGGGAACGTAACAGTAGATTTCCATAAAGGAGAAGGGCAGGAAAACCTAGTGGTTGGATTGATTAGAGATTTTGGAATGGTTCGGAATGTATCTAAGATTACAGCATGCTTGCCATTACCTCAGGCCGCAGGTGAACCTATACCCTGGGGAATTATTCCTATAACAACCATGCCAAAAGCTTCTGTTAATTTTACTTGGGATTGCAGGCAAGTACCAACAAAGTATGAAGAATGGATTGATGGGTGTTTAATAAAGGGGGATTTAACAGAAAAGGAATGTAGATCATTGCCGGGGTATTATGGATGGGTTAGAGGTGGTGGTATTAAAGGTCGCTGTATGGTAGATGGTACTCGTCCCATAATTGGATATTGGTGTAGTAAAACAAGAATGAAAGTTGAAAAGATTAGGAATGAAGAAATCTGCCAGAATGTTACACGACAACGATCTTTGGAAGATGAATGGGACACAGTATGGGGACTTAGTCTGTTAGAGACATATAGTTATTTAGGCCCAGTAAACTGGTGTGTGCAATGGACAGGGGAAAGGAATCAGACACACACCAGTGTAATGGCTACACACACTTCTGTAAGGTTGTCAAGGAATCAAAAGGAGGTACGGAATTGTACAGAGATTTTTACTTGTGACACTCCGGAAAATCTCACAGGATTAATGCCAGTAAAAATTCTGTTAAAGTGGGACTGTGAATGTCGAGGATATAACCATACGATAGAAGAAAAGTTGAAAGGAAATGAGAATGGAAAAAGAATTATTAGTTGCAAATCCACCACAATTAGGAGTCCAGGGAACTTAGTTTGGGTCATGGGTCATGGACAATGGACTACCCAT
This sequence comes from Colius striatus, assembly GCF_028858725.1. Classification (NCBI taxonomy): domain Eukaryota; kingdom Metazoa; phylum Chordata; class Aves; order Coliiformes; family Coliidae; genus Colius; species Colius striatus. The sequence continues at coordinate 27,795,736 of NC_084789.1, read as the reverse complement.
CTACCAATTGATGGTCCAGTAACCCAGATAACATTAGGAGTCCCTACCTTATGTCCTTTTTGGAGACAATCTCAGTTGAATAAAACAGAAGCAATTCGGAAGAAAAGGGAAATAGGAAACAAAACCGAAGAAGAAGATGAGTGGCATGAACCTGATAGTGGAGTAAAATTTGGATGGGTTTTAGAATCCCTGTTTGCACCGATTGCATCCTATCGTAATAGGGAAATGTTGTACAAATTATTAGGCCAAACTGAAAGATTAGCAGCAGCCACCAAGAAAGGGTTTAAGGATATGAATTTGCAGTTACAAGCAACTAGCAGAATGACTCTGCAGAATAGAATGGCTTTAGACATGTTGTTGCTGCGGGAACATGGGGTCTGTGGGTACCTGAACAAAAGAATTGATCATTGCTGTATCCATATTCCAAACATGACAATCGAAGTAGAAAAAGATATTTTACAATTGGAAAAGGTTGAAACCAGAACCAAAGAAATTGAAGAAGAAGCTCAACATAATTGGATAGGAGCAATATTTGATTCATTGGGGCTCCAGGTCTCCGGATGTATTTCCTCAATCATCCAATATGTAATTATGTTTGTTATATTGTTGATGATAATTTATATGGTTTACAAGTGTGTTTTAGGAATCATTACCAGAGAAAAGCTCAACACCCGCAGATTAATGAATGCGATGACCAGAAGTGGAACTGGAAATGGGTCTCCTCCTCCATCATATCAGGAAACCACTACTTGAGATACGGACAATAGAGACAGATGATGTTGAGCATCCTTTCAAGATTGAAGAATGCTCAAAAGGGGGGAATTGTTAGCAGCATTATAAGTTGTAGTTAGAAGTAGTTAGGCTAAGGCCTGGATAAAGGCCTAGTTGGAAATATTGAAGTGAATAATCTTAGTAGGACATGCTGACCCTGTACATTCAGGTTTAGAGAATCAAAGGAATTAGTGAGGCATGTTGAACATTCTGTGTAATCAAGCAAAGAATATCTTAGGAAATTGTTACTGATTACCAATTGTTAAATTGTTACTGATTATTAATTGTTATCTGAAAATTTATGACTGTATATTCGATAAGTGGGAAAATTGTTCTGAAGATTGTATGTGGAAACACAATGTAATTATAAATCTTTGAGAAAGCTGGCAAGCAGTATGTAGGCCTAGTGAAGCAAGACTTTATGATGAAGTAATCACAAGAAGAAAGTATTTAACCTCTGTGAACTTTTTCTGAGATGGGGGGCTCCGACTTTGGACACTAGTCCTCAGGTCCCTAGGGCCCTCAATAAAGCACCGCATAAAACGACCTCGGTTGTTTTGTGTTTTCCTTCGGGAACGGGCAACAGGATTGGAGATAGCTTTCACAGGAAAGCAGCTGCAAATGTGACATGGTGCTGGCTGATAGACTACATGGGGGCCTACTTACTACTGTAGGTGGGATCTGCCTTTCAGATTTTTTTTAGCTCCCATACGCAGTGATATAACGTAAATGACAACATTTATTTTTTCAATAGGAGCTGGGCAATCCAAGTGAGTGTTATTGGAGACAATGTTCACAAGAAAGCAGTTGCAAATGTGACACAGTGCTGACTCATAGACTACATGGGGACCTACTTACTACTGTAGGAGGGGTCTGCCTTCCTGCTTTCTTATAGCTCCTATACGCAGTAGTATAACTTCTACCGACAGTCTGTATTTTTACAATGGGAGTTGAGCAATCCAAGGGACTGGGATTAGAGATAGCGCCCAAAGGAAAGCAGCGGCAAATGTGACACAGTGCTGACTGATAGACTGCATGGGGACCTACTTACTACTGTAGGTGGACTCTGCCTTCCTGCTTTCTTGTACCTCCCATACGCAGTGGTATAACTTAACCGACAACAAATATTTTTTCAATGGGAGTTGAGCAGTCCAAGGGACTGGGATTGGAGATAGCGCCCAAAGGAAAGAAGCTGCAAATGTGACACAGTACTGGGTTATAGACTACATGTGGACTTACTTACTATTGTAGGTGGGGTCTCCTTCCCTGCTTTCTTGTAGCTCCCATACGCAGTGGTATAACTTCTACCGACAGTCTGTATTTTTTCAATGGGCGTTGAGCAGTCCAAGGGACTGGTATTGGAGATGGCGCCCACAGGAAAGCAGCTGGAAATGTGACACAGTGCTGGCTGATAGACTACATGGGAACCTTCTTACTACTTTAGGTGGGGTCTGCCTTCCCTCTTTCTTGTAGCTCCCATACGCAGTGGTATAACTTAACGTAAAGCATGTAATTTTTAATGGGATCTGAGCAGTCCAAGAGAGTGGGATTGGAGATAGCTTTCACAGGAAAGCAGCTGCAAATGTGACACAGTGCTGACTGATAGACTACATGGGAATCTACTTACTACTGTAGGTGGGGGTCTGCCTTCCTGCTTTCTTGTAGCTCCAATACGCAGTGGTATAACTTCTACCGACAGTGTGTATTTTTTCAATGGGATTTGAGCAGTCCAAATGATTGGGATTGGAGACAGAGCCCTGTCGTGGTTTGGCCCAGCTAGCACAACAGCACCACAACAGTTTCTCGCTCGATGCCCCCATTCACCCTTACCCTCGTTAAGATGGCGGAGGACCCAGCGAAATGGGAGTAAAAAGATAAGCAAGATTGTTGTGGACTGAGACAAGGGCAGGGAGGGCTCACTGCCAATTATGGTTCTGGGCAAAACAGACTCTAGTACTCGACTTAGAGAGGAAAGTAGGAAAGTTTATTCTACAAGAAACAGAACAGAATAAAAGCAAAAAGGGAGTAGGATGATGAGAAAATTACAACCAGCACTTTAAGATCTCCCTCCCCCATCCCTCCTTTCTACCCGGGCCCAGCTCACTGCTCCCGATATCTCTCCCTCCTCCCCCCCCAACGGCTCAGGGGGGCAGGGAGTGGGGGATGTGGTCAGTGTCTCACAGATGAGGATGACTCCTGGCATTCTTCCCCTGCTCCAACACGGGGTTCCTCCCCCGGAACACAGTCCTTAACAAACTTCTCTGGTGTGGGTTGTTCCCAGCAGCTGTGGCTTCTGCCGATACAGGTTCCCTTCCACGGGACACAGTCCTTGGTGAATATCTCTGACGTGGATTCTTCACCGCGGTTGCAGTTTCTGCACTTGCAAGGTCCCTTCCTCGGGACAGGGCCTGCTCCGGCCATAGTGATAAAGGGCCCCTCCTTCGGGACAAGGCCTCCTCCGGCCAAAATCACTGTCCCTGGCTCGGGGTCTTTAAAGAAATGAAAATAAATCTCAGCTTCACCATTTCTCTCCATAGAATGCAGGGGAGTCTCTGCTACAGCACACCTCCTCCCTTTCATCACTGACCTTGGAGTCCGCATGGTTGTTTCTCTCACCGTTCCTACTCCTTGCACCACCACCAGCCAGAAGAAGAGAAGAAGGGGCAGAAGAAAGAAAGAAGATGGAGGAAGACACCTCCCCTTCCGGCTTCTTCTTAAAAAGTGATCTTGGAGGCGTCTAATTGGCTCAGCCCCAGAAGTGAGCCTTTTCTGAGCTGGGGAGAGTTGTGAGCAACTTCTTGCAGGAGCCATCTTTGCAGTCCCTTCCCCCATACCAGAAAAGGCTGTCATGTCAAACCATGACAAGCCCACAGGAAAGCAGCTGCAAATGTGACACAGGGCTGGCTGACAGACTACATGGGGACCAACTTAGTACTGTAGATGGGGTCTGCATTCCTGCTTTCTTATAGCTCCCATACACAGTGGTATCACTTCTACGGACAGTCTGTATTTTTTCAATGGGATTTGAGCAGTCTAAGTGAGTGGGAATGGATATAGCTCCCAGAGGAAAGAAGCTAGAAATGTGACACAGTGCTTGCTGATAGACTACATGGGGACCTACTTAACACTGTAGGTGGGGTCTGCCTTCCTGCTTTCGTGTAGCTCCCATACGCAGTGGTATAATTTCTAAGGACAGTCTGTGTTTTTTCAATGGGAGTTGAGCAGTTCAAGTGACTGGGACTGGATATAGCTCCCACAGGAAAGCAGGAGTAAATGTGAAACAGTGCTGGCTAATAGACTAGATGTAGACCTTCTTACTACTTTAGGTGGGGTCTGCCTTCCAGATTTCTTGTAGCTCCCATACGCAGTGGTGTAACTTAACGTAAAGCATGTAGTTTTTAATGGGATCTGAACAGTCCAAGTGAGTGGGATTGGAGATAGCTTTCACAGGAAAGAACGTGCAAATCTGACACAGTGCTGGCTGATAGACTACATGGGGACATACTTACTACTGTAGGTGGGGTCTGCCTTGCTGCTTTCTTGTAGCTCCCATACGCAGCGGTATAACTTCTACCGACAGTCTGCATGTTTTGAATGGGAATTGAGCAGTCCAAGTGAGTGGGATTAAAGATAGCTCCCACAGGAAAGCAGCTTCAAAGGTGACACTGTGCTGGCTGATAGAGTACATGGGGACATACTTACTACTCTAGGTGGGGTCTCTTTTCCTGCTTTCTTGTAGCTTCCATACCCAGTGGTATAACTTCTATTGCTAGCATGTATTTTTTCAAAGGAGCTGAGCAGTCCAAGTGAGTGGGATTTCAGATAGCTCCCACAGGAAAGTATCGGAAGTTTTCGGCTCTTGGCCTAAAAACCAGACTCAAAATCTGAAAACCAGACTCGAAGCCTGAAACCAGACTTGAAGCCTGAAAAATAAATCAGACTAGAAGCCTGAAAAATAAACCAGACTCGAAGTCTGAAAAACCCAGACTCGAAGCCTGAAAAACCAGTTGTAAGTCTACTTCATGCGGCGATCAATCCAGGGTCTGATTCTCAGCTGTGTGGGAAGAAGTCAGTCCTACTCAATGTGAGTGACAGCAGAAATCTTCTTCTTTATTGAGAGCAGGCTCTAACTTATATACACAGCAACTTCAAAGCTAGCTCATCAACAGCAGCTAATAGATTTCATTTTCTTGTTCATCCTACTTGCGGTTTCTGCGATAAGCAAGCTCCCTCACATTTTCCCATCTTGTTTTTCCCCAAAGTTGTTTACCACTTTTAGCCGAAAACAGTCCGACCTTGAGGGAACAGAAAGCGGCCTGCTGTCTACATGACAGCAACTGCTTTAACCATGGCTCTGACTCTGGTCTTCATTGTGCAGTAAATTCATATAACTGGAGCTCAGGCTGCCTTGCCCCAACAGGCCTAACATTATACCCCGGGATCCATGTCCATGAGCCCTCATTTTTTCTCCACATCCATTGGAAAGCTGGTGCAAATATGACACAGTCCTGGCTGATAGACTACATGAGGACCAACTTACTACTGTAGGTGGGATCTCCCTTCCTGCTTTCTTATAGCTTCTATTGGCAGTCGTTTAACTTAACCGACAGCTTATATTTTTCAATGGGACCTGAGCAGTTCAAGTGAGTGTTATTGGAGATAGCTCCAACAGGAAAGCAGCTGAAAATGTGACAAAGTGCTGGCTGATAGACTACAAGGGGAACTACGTATGCCTGTAGATGGGGTCTGCGTACCTGTTTTATTAAAGGTCCCAGAGGCAGTGGCGTAACTTTAAACACCAATCTGTATTTTCAATGGGAACTTAGCAAGCCAAGCTCCTGGGATTGGATGTAGGTGCCACAGGAAAGCAGCTGCAAAGGCTGCACAGTGCTGGCTAAAAGACTACATCAGAACCTACTTACTACTGTAGTTGGGGTCTGCTTTCCAGCTTTTTTATAGCTCCCATACACAGTGCTCTAACTTACGCGACAGCATATATTTTTTCAATGGGACCTGATCAGTACAATTGAGTGTTATTGGAGATAGTTCCCACAGGAAAGCAGATGCAAATGTGACAGAGTGCTGGCTGATAGACTACATGGGGACCAACTTAGTACTGTAGATGGGGTCTGCCTTCCTGCTTTCTTGTAGCTCCCATAAGCAGTGATATAACTTCTACCACCAGCATGTATTTTTTCAATGGGAGCTGAGCAGTCCAGGTGAGTGGGATTGGAGAGAGTGTCCACAGGAAAGCAGCTGAAAATATGACACAGTGGTGGCTGATAGACTACACGGGGACCTACTTACTTCTGTAGGTGGGGTCTGCCTTCCTGCTTTCTTGTAGCTCCCTTACACAGTGGTATAACTTCTACTGACAGTCTGTATTTTTGCAATGGGAGCTGAGCAGTCCGGGTGAGTGGGATTGGAGACAGCTCCCACAGGAAAGCAGCTGCAAATGTGAAACAGCTCTGAGTGAGACACTGCATCGAGACCTCCTTACTGCTGTAGGTGGGGTCTCCCTTTCTGCTTTCTTGTACCTCCCATAGGCAGTGGTATAATTTCTACCGCCAGCATGTATTTTTTCAATGGGAGATGAGCAGTCCATGTGAGTGTTATTGGAGATAGCTCTGACAGGAAATCAACTTTAAAGGTGACACAGTGCTGGCTAAGAGACTACATGGGGACCTACTTACTACTGTAGGTGGGATCTCCCTTCCTGCTTTCTTGTAGCTCCCATACGCAGTGGTATAACTTAAGCGACAGTGTCGTGGTTTGGGCTAGGATAGAGTTAACTTTGATGAGGAAGTAGGAAGGGGCACAACATGGGCAGCTGACCTGGGCTGGCCAACAGGTATTCGATACCATACTGACATCATGCCCAGTACCTAGAGGCAGGGAGCTAGTCGGGGGCGGGGCTTCAGGAGCACAGGCGGGGCTGTTGGTCAGAGGGGGGATCGCGTCGGGTCCCGAGTGTTGAGCAGCCGCGGCACACGCCATTCCTTTTGTATATTCCCCTCGTTTACTGTTAAAACTGTTCCTTTTTCCCCCTGAACCTGTTTCTTCTTATTGTTGTTCTATTAAACTGCTCTTATTTCAACCTACGCGGATTTTCCCCCTTTTTCTCTGGTTCCCCCTCCCGCTCTACCGGGAGGGGAGGAGTTAACGAGTACCCTCATAGCTCTTTGTTCCCGGCTGTGCAAAACCACGACATTTTTGGCGCCCAACGTGGGGCCTCGAGCTGCTGGAGATTGGGATTTGTGATAAGGATGGTGAATTAGGAGTGGTAAAGGACAAAATAGGCGACTGGGTGAGGCTACCTTGTGTCTAGGGGTGGATTTTTATTTATGTGTATTTATTGTGTTATGTGTATATCATTTATTTTCAAAGGGAAGTGTTTGATTCTGTTTGATCTTAGTTACTGTGTGTTGATTTGTGAAGGTGGTTCAGATTCCCTTATGTTTTCTTGAATAAGTGATTCGCAGAGGCGAGGGGTGGAATGTTCTGGTTTAGCAAGGAGCGGCTTTTGGCTTAGTAACAGGGGGAGCGGGTTGCAGTGAAGACCCGGTAAAGAGTTTGTGGACTCTCCCCCGGCTCCTGGGTTCTGATCCACCTCCGGCCCGACTGGACCAATCTGGCGCCTCTGCGATCACTATTTAGGGGACGGGAATTCGGAATGCAAGTCAGGAGGTGTATGAGTGATACAAGATGGAGGCGACCACACGGACCCTTCAGCCAGAGAAGGAGGCAGGAAGGAGAAGCAGTAGACCAGAGACCCTTCTGCAAGCCGTGGCGAGAATGCAAGCTGTGCCCCTGCAACATATGGAGATCCATGGCAGGACCGAGAGTTACCAGCAGCTCCATGTGAGTGAGCCCGGACGGGCGAGGGACTGTGTGGGGAGATGGCCATGGCCCAGGCCGTGTTGGAGAGCCTGCACGTCGCAGAGCAGCCCCACAGGAGAGGCAGAGAGGAGCTGCAGCCTTTGGAGTAAGTGTGCGTCGGAGCAGCCCGTGCAGGTCTGCCATGCGTGTGAGTTACCCCACGGACTTGCAGGGAGGACTGGTGTGGAGTTCACCTGTCCTGAGGAGGGACAAACGGCAGAAGCTATCGGGAATAGACTAACTGAAACCCCCCACTGCCTGCCCCCCCGAATCATTCAGGGGGGACAGGGTAAAAACACCAGGATCTGAGCCCGGGAAGAGGGGAGGTGTGGCAAAAAGGTGTTCTTAAAAAGGCTGGTTGGACTCTTCGTTGATGTATTACTCTGTGTTGTTTCATTTTGGTTATGTTTTGGGTTTTTGGGGTATGTTTTAGTTGATGTTGCTTTAAAGTGTTTTTTTCTGTTTTCTTCCCCAACAGACCAGTGGCCTGGTCTGTTTTGTCCTGATTCTTAAGCGGCAATTAAGCTCTCCCTGCCCTTGAGCAATTCTCAGCCTCTTCTGTACTTGAGGCTAATCCTGGTCTTTGTTCCCTGGGCCTAAACCACGACAGACAGCATATATTTTTTCGATGGGAGTGAGCAGTCCAAGTGAGTGGGATTGGAGATAGCTCCTACATAAAAGTAGATGCAAACGTTACACAGTGCTGGCTGACAGACTACATGGGGACCTACTTACTACTGTAGGTGGGGTCTGCCTTCCTGCATTCTTGTAGCTCCCATACGCAGTACTATAATTAAATGGAAAGCATGTGTTTTATTCAATGGGACCTGAGCAGTCCAAGTGACTGGGATTGGAGATAGCTCCCACAAGAAAGCAGGTGCAAATGTGACACAGTGCTGGCTGATAGACTACATGAGGAGCTACTTACTACTGTAGGTGGGGTCTGCCTTCATGTTTTCTTGTAGCTCCCATACGAAGTGGTATAACTTAACCGACAGTCTGGTTTTTATAATGGGATTTGAGCAATCCAAGTGAGTGGGATTGCAGATAGCTCCCACAGGAAAGCAGCTGCAAAGGTGAAACAGTGCTAGCTGATAGACTACATGGAAGCCTACTTACTACTGTAGGTTGTATCTGCCTTTCTGTTTTCTTGTACATCTCATAGAAAGTGGTATTACTTCTACCTGCAGTCTATATATTTTCATTGTGAGATGAGCAGTCCAAGTGATTAGGATTGGAGATAGCTCCCACAGGAAAGGAGCTGCAAAGGAGACACACTGCTGGCTGATAGACTAAATGGGGGCCTACTTACTACTGTAGGTGGAGTCTGCCTTCCAGCTTTCTTGTAGATCCCATACGCAGTACTATAATTAAATGGAAAGCATGTATTTTATGTTTTCTTGTAGCTCCCATACGAAGTGGTATAACTTAACCGACAGTCTGGTTTTTATAATGGAATTTGAGCAGTCCAAGTGACTGGGATTGGAGATAGATCCCACAAGAAAGCAGGTGCAAATGTGACACAGTGCTGGCTGATAGACTAAATGGGGACCTACTTAGTACTGTATGTGGTTTCTATCTTCCTGCTTTCTTGTAGCTCCCATATGCAGTGGTATAACTTCTACTGACAGTCTGTATTTTTTCAATGGGAGCTGAGCAGTCCAGGTGAGTGGGATTGCACACAGCTCCCACAGGAAAGCAGCTGGAAATGTGAAACAGCTGGGGGTGAGAGACTACACGGAGACCTCCTTACTACTGTAGGTCGGGTCTTCCTTCCTGGTTTCATGTAGCTCCCATACTCAGTGGTATAACTTGACCTACAGCATATATTTTTTCAATGGGACCTGAGCAGTTCAAGTGAGTGTTATTGGAGATAGCTCCCACAGGAAAGCAGCTGAAAAGGTGACACAGTGCTGACTGATAGACTACAAGGGGAACTACGTATCCCTGTAGATGGGGTCTGCGTACCTGTTTTATTAAAGATCCCAGAGGCAGTGGCGTAACTTTAAACACCAATCTCTCCTTTCAATGGGAGCTGAGTAAGCCAACCTCCCGGGATTGGACGTACGTGCCACAGGAAAGCAGCTGCAAAGATTGCACAGTACTGGCTGATAGGTTTCACGGGGACCTACGTAACACTGTAGTTGGGATCTGCCTTCATGCTTTCTTGTAGTGCCCAGACGCAGTGGAGTAATGTGGAGAAAAAATGAGGGAGCATGGACATGGATCCCGGGGTATAATGTTAGGCCTGTTGGGGCAAGGCAGCCTGAGCTCTAGTTATATGAATTTAATGCACAATCAAGACCAGAGTCAGAGCCATGGTTAAAGCAGTTGCTGTCACGTAGTCATGTAGACAGCAGGCCGCTTTCTGTTCCCTCAAGGTCGGGCTGTTTTCAGCTAACGAGCTAACAGCTCAAGGTGGAAAACAACTTTGGGGAAAAACAAGATGGGAAAATGTGAGGGAGCTTGCTTATCGCAGAAACCGCAGGTAGGATGAACAAGAAAATATAAACTATTAGCTGCTGTTGCTGAGCTAGCTTTGAAGCTGCTGTGTATATAAGTTAGAGCCTGCTCTCAATAAAGGAGAAGATTTCTGCTATCACTCACATTGAGTAGGACTGATTTCTTCCCACCCAGCTGAGAATCGGACACTGGGTTGATCGCCGCATAAAGTAGGCTTGAATCTGGTTTTTCAGACTTCGAGCCTGGGTTTTTCAGGCTTCGAGCCTGGTTTCAGGCTTCGAGTCTGGGTTTTTCAGACTTAGAGTCTGGTTCATTTTTCAGGCTTTGAACCTGGTTTCAGGCTTCGAGCCTGGTTTGCAGACTTTGAGTCTGGTTCATTTTTCAGGCTTTCAGCCTGGTTTTCAGACTTCGAGTCTGGGTTTTTCAGGCAAGAGCCGAAAACTTTGTGGCAGAGTAACTTCTACCGACACCGTTTATTTTTTCAATGGGAGCTGAGCAGTCCAGGTGAGTGGGATTGCACACAGCTCCCAAAGGAAAGCAGCTGCAAATGTGAAACAGCTCGGGGTGAGAGACTACACGGAGACCTCCTTACTACTGTAGGTCGGGTCTTCCTTCCTGGTTTCATGTAGCTCCCATACTCAGTGGTATAACTTAACAGAAAGCATGTATTTTTTCAATGGGAGCTGAGTAGCCAAAGTTAGTGGGATTGGAGATAGCTCCCACAGGAAAGCAGCTGCAAATGTGACACAGTGCTGGCTGATTGACTACATGGGGACCTACTTAGTTCTGTAGATGGGGTCTGCCTTCCTGCTTTCTTGTAGCTCCCATACTCAGTGTTATAACTTAACAGACAGCATATATTTTTTCAATGGCACTTGGGTAGTACACGTGAGTGTTATTGGAGATAGCTCCCACAGGAAAGCAGCTGAAAATGTGACACAGTGCTGGCTGTCAGACTACATGGGGACCTTCTTACTACTGTAGGTGGGGTCTGCCTTCATGTTTTCTTGTAGCTCCCATACGAAGTGGTATAACTTAACCGACAGTCTGGTTTTTTTAATGGGATTTGAGCAATCCAAGTGAGTGGGATTGCAGATAGCGCCCACAGGAAAGCAGCTGCAAAGGTGAAACAGTGCTGGCTGATAGACTACATGGGGACCTACTTACTACTGTAGGGTGGGTCTGCCTTTCTGTTTTCTTGTACATCCCATAGAAAGTGGTATTACTTCTACCTGCAGTCTATATATTTTCATTGTGAGATGAGCAGTCCAAGTGAGTATAATTGGAGATAGCTCCCACAGGAAAGGAGCTGCAAAGGAGACACAGTGCTGGCTGATAGACTAAATGGGGGCCTACTTACTACTGTATGTGGTTTCTGTCTTCCTGCTTTCTTCTAGCTCCCATATGAAGTGGTATAACTTCTACTGACAGTCTGTATTTTTCAAATGGGAGTTGAGCAGTCCAAGTGAGTGTTATTGGAAATAGCTCCCACAGGAGAGTATCTGCAAAGGTGAGACAGTGCTGGCTGAGAGACGACATGGGTATCTACTCTACTATTGAAGGTGTGGTCTCTCTTTCTGCTTTCTTGTAGCTCCCATACGCAGTGGTATAACTTAACCTACAGCATATATTTTTTCAATGGGACCTGAACAGTACAAGTGAATGTTATTGGAGATAACTCCCACTAGAAAGAAGCTGTAATCTTGACACAGTGCTGGCTGATAGACTACATGGGGACCTTCTTACTACTGTAGGTGGGGTCTGCCTTCCTGCTTTCTTGTAGGTCCCATATGCAGTGGTATAATTTCTACTGACAGTCTCTATTTTTTTAATGGAAGTTGAGCAAAGTGAGTGGTATTGGAGATAGCTTTCACAAGAAAGCAACTGAAAATGTGACACAGTGCTGGCTGATAGACTACGTGGGGACCTACTTAACACTGTAGGAGGGGTCTGCCTTCCAGCTTTTTGTAGCTCCTATACGCAGTGGTATAATTTAAGCGACGGGATATATTGCTTCAATGGGACCTGAGCAGAACAAGATAGTGTTCTTGGAGATAACTCCCACAAAAAAGCACCTGCAAAGGTGACACAGTGCTTGCTGAGAGACGACATGGGTATCTACTCTACTATTGTAGGTGAGGTCTCTCTTTCTGCTTTCTTATAGCTCCCATAGGCAGTGGTATAACTTTTACTGCTAGCATGTATTTTTTCAATGGGAGCTGAGCAGTCCAAGAGAGTGGGATTGGAGACAGGTCCCAAAGGAAAGCAGGTGCAAATGTGACAAAGTTCTGGCTGATAGACTACATGGGGACCTACTTACTACGGTAGGGTGGGTCTGCGTTCCTGCTTTCTTGTAGCTCCCATACGCAGTGATATAACTTCTACCGACAGCCTGTATTTTTTCAATGGGAGTTGAGCAGTCCATGTGTGTGGGATTGGAGATTGCTCCCACAGGAAAGCAGGTGCAAATATAGCACAGTGCTGGCTGATAGACTACATGGGGATGTACTTACTACTGTAAATTGGGTCAGCCTTCCTGCTTTCTTGTAGCTCCCATACACAGTGGTATTATTTCTACCGACAATCTGTACTTTTTCACTGGGAGTTGAGCAGTGCAAGTGAGTGGGATTGGAGATAGCTGCCACAGGAAAGCAGGTACAAATGTGACACAGTGCTGGCTAATAGACTTGATTATCTCACATTGACGTTACCCATCTGAATGATCGTGATCACCGCTAATTGTGTTCAGCCCCGTCCTGTTACACAAGGTGTTATTGTGTACTAGTCCACAAAATTCCTCCGGATTCCATACGGGCAATCCTATCAAACACGTTTTAAAAGGATTAGTAACCCCTCCCAAACTAAGACAAAGAGATGATTGACCAGTTTGATTAGCAAAGGTTATCCAAATATTATCTCTAGACTGATTTAAATGCATCAAGTTGTTAGCTTTTATAGTTACATTAAAAGCTATGGTTATAACAAAACACCTCATTATTATTCATTAAATTCACTGTCTTTTTGTTATATAACCTTCAGTCTTTTGATTGTTAGCCAGTCCTCCAATGACCGCAAAATGAGGGTGTATTTATTCTCCAATCTCTTCCTGTCCTTTTTCGTCAGATGATTTGATCTCCGCAGCTTCAAGGACAGCTCTTGTCCACCTGGCTGGCACCCAAATGGATCCTGTGGGAGACTCAACACACAAATACCCACGTCCCCAGTATAATACTTTGGCCGGAGGCTGCCATATCCGTTTTTTAGGCTCACGATATTTAACCCATATTTCTTTCTTCCCCTCCTTTTGTGCCTTTGGATTATGATGCATTATTACAGGTGGTAGCTCCTGTTCCCCCAAACACACACAGGTGGTTCATAACAAATAAGGCCTTTAACAATTTCATATGTGGGTCTTTAACATCCCCATATTTACCAAGATATCTTTTTAGAGTCCCATTAGCTCTTTCTATTATGGCCTGTCCTGTGGGGGAATGGGGAATCCCTGCTACATATTCAACTTCCCACTGACTCGTGAACTGTTCTATGCTTCTACTTATATAGGCCGGCCCATTGTCTGTCTTTATTTTCTGAGGAATTCCCATTACCGCAAAACTACTATATAAATGAGGCTCCACATGTATGGCCCTCTCCCCTGTCTGTGCTGTTGCCCAAACGAATTTGCTCCATGTGTCTATGGTTACATGCACATATTTTAGTCTTCCAAACTCTGCCACATGAGTGACATCCATCTGCCAAACTTCATTTGCAGATAATCCTCTAGGGTTCACCCCCAAGCCTAAGCCAACACCTCCATTTTGATGGCTACAAATGGGACAAGCTCTAACAATAGCCTTTGCATCCTTTAGCGATAATTGAAACTCTCGGTGTAAGCCCCGTGCATTCTGATGAAACACGGAGTGCGCTTCTCTGACTAGTATCTGTTTGGACAGAGGCGTGTTATGCGTCATTGTGACCAGCTTACCTGCCCTAGCATTACCTTCTCCCAGCCCAATGTCCCATTTATGGCTCCTGATATGTATAATGGCATAAACATGCTCCCTAAGCTTTATTGCCTTCTGCATCTGTATTAATAATTCAAATAGTCTGGGATTCTGCACTTCCTTAATGGAGGCGTCCTCGATTCTCTCTACGATATCCACGGCATATAACGAGTCTGTAACCACATTCAGGGGCCCTTTTCAGGTTCATCATGGCCCATACTACTGTCAACAGCTCCAAGGTTTGTAATGTGTCTTTCTCTTCTGCTTTTATTAGTTGGTGCTTCCACTCCCCTTCCTCTTGCCAGGTTATTGCCACCTTTCTGGACTTTCTTCCTGCATCCGTGTATGCTGTCAACGCATCCGCGATGGGGGCTGGCTCTCGTTTGGGTCGTACTGGCCAATTCCATTTTCCTAGCCATTGTAATGGTGCTTTTATTATTTTGTCTGTTGCTACTATACCATGGTAAAGAGTCATTTTTCATTGGTATCCTTATCGTATGCGGCTCAGCACCAGTTACTTGTAATGCTCTTTCACAACCCTTTTTTATTCGTCCCGCCAACATCTCAATTTTTTGAAAAAGGCTTTTTGTTTGTTGTAAGGCTGGGGAAATCCATTCTAGAACCCATACCTCCCCCGTTTTCTTTTGAGATTGTGTCAAGGCCCCAAGCAAATACTTTGTGCTATACCACATGGTTAAGTCAATAGGTAAGTCAGCATCGTGACGTCGGACCTGCCCTTGTATGACACAGTCCATAATTTGTTGAAGCGCATCCTGAAGCTCTGGTGTTACCTGTATTTGACGCGTGGGGTTGGTTCCTTTCAAAAGTGGTCGTAGTTTTTCTAACAACTCGTTGGGTATTCCCACTATTAGTTATAACCATTGCAGATCTCCTAAAAGCTTCTGAGCATCATTCGGGGTCTTTATTTGTAGTTGGAGCTGTAGCTTCTGTGGTACTACGAGCTGTTCTGATAAAGACCATCCAAGATATTTCCATGGAGCTGTACGCTGAACCTTTTCTGGAGCTATCACAAGGTGGCATTGAGCCAGTGCCTGTCGAATCTCCTCCACCTGTTGTTCCGTAAATGGTGCAGGCTGAGAAAAGAGGATATCATCCATGTAATGGTAGATGATAACGTTAGGCCATCGTCATCGAAGGGGTTGTCAAGCTGCGTCAACATACAGCTGACAGATAGTTGGGCTGTTACGCATGCCTTGGGGCAAAACTGTCCATTCAAAACGATGGTCGGGACCTTCTCTATTTATTGCAGGCAAGGTAAAAGCAAACCGTTGTGTATCCCGCTGATGTAAGGCAATGGTAAAAAAGCAGTCCTTTAGATCTACGATTAACAGTGGCCAACCCTGTGGAATCATAGCCAGACTGGGTAGTCCTGGCTGCAATGCTCCCATAGGTTCCATTTGTTCATTTACTGCACGTAGGTCATGTAACAAACGATACTTGCCAGATCTCTTTTTAATAACAAATATAGGAGTGTTCCACGGGCTTGTAGATAACTTTAAATGTCTTTGGGCAAGTTGCTCTTGCACTAACTCATGAGCATGCTCAAGACTTTCCCTTTTTAAAGGCCATTGCTTAACCCATACTGGCTCGGCTGTTTTCCAGGTAATAGGAAGTGGGAAAGTCCATGCAACGGCCATTATGCCAAAGGGTGCTCATTTGTTAGGACCATTCCTATCTGGGCTAGTATGTCTCGACCAATAAGACATTGCACGGTTGGAGGCAATTGCACAACAGAAAAACTAGCAGTTATGGGTTTCTCATCCACATGAACCAAGATGGGAGGAGAGCGACTAGCCAGAGTAAGTCCTCCTAGCCCAGTCACAGTAGTTGCTGCCGGTTGCAGGGGCCAGTGTTGTGGCCAACATCTTGGGCTGATAATGCTGGAATCTGCCCCTGTGTCCAATAATCCCATCAAGGACCTTTTTTGTCCTTGAAATTCAAGGTCTATTTTGCGTCTAGGCCTTTCACTGAGATCCATAGTCAACAGTGTAAGTCCTCCCGTGGAGCCAAATCCCCCTTCTCCTCTTAAGTCCTCTTTTATTGGTCTTATTCCTTTTGACATTTGTTCCAATGGTATTAATTGCGCAGTTCTCTGATTTTTCATAATTTGTATTGGTGGAAAGGGGATGTGGGCCATGATCATAATTTCTCCCAAATAATCTGCATCAATAACTCCGGGGAGAACAAAGAGTCCAAGCATGGTAGTGGACGAGCGTCCTAACAACAATGCGCCCACTGTTCGTCCCCCTATAGTGATTGGACCTTTCACTCCAGTGGGTATCTTCTGTGGGCTTGTTGTCATAATGGTAACATCTACTGCTGCTGCCAGGTCCATTCCGAGGCTCCCACTTGTGGCTGGCTGGAGGCAGCTGCTGACATCTGTTGAGCTGCAGTTACGACTTGTGTCTGAGCGCTGCCACTGCGGTTCGACGCACTCGAATTGGAGTTTCCCGACCTGCGACGACACCCCCCGGTGTCGTGATTGTCCGTTTGGCATTTTTGACACCAAATTCCTGTAGCATTGTATTCACGACGGGAATGTCCCATTCCGCCACACCGGTAACACTTTATTCGTCCACTTGAAGAGCCCCTTTGAGTGGTCACAGCGGATGCTTGAAGGGGTGCAAGGGCGGCCAACACCTGATTCTGAGTTACTTTCGCCTGTTCCTTTAATCCTAATCCCAATTCCTTAATAGCTTCCACGGGAAAAACTTGTTGACCTGTCGGGACCTGGACCATACGCTCTAAAGCGTCTTCAAATGACCAATTGGCTCCTAACGTACTCAATACTGTCCTGGTAGCTGGATTACAATTGTGTAGGGCGCACTGTTTTAGCAAGGCGCCACGCATATATTCCGGAACTCCAGTCCTCTGTATGGCGGAGGCAACTTTATCAATAAAGGTCCCGAACGTTTCATCCCGACCTTGTTTGATTCCCATATATATTGGCACTCCACCTGGGTCCTTTACGTTTTCCATAGCCTCCCTTACTAATCGCATTGCCTCTCTACACTTTAGGCCGGCACTCCTGTTCCTTAGGAGGGGCTGATGGCTCACATGGTTCTCGTACCCCGTCCGTGCCTCTGGGGCCATTTTCTACACGCAGGCGTGGGAGCATTACTTTTGCGACGGTAGGAGTCAGCGGGATGGATTGGAACCAGTCACGCTCATAGTTTTTATTCTTACTCTATGCTGCTGATGTGTGCTCAGCAGCCTTCTTTTCTGCCTAATGGTGCAGCAACTCATTGTGCACTATCCTCCAAAGCTTCCCTAACTTTTTAGCTGTCTTATCGTCCTCCAGGGTAGTTTCCCACAGAAAATCCCCAAATTTACGCCATTCGCTCAATTCGTGCACTGTATGTGGATTCTGAAGCACTCCCTTAGCATACCCATAAGCTAACAACCCTGGTAGGTCCTTCTGCAGATCTATATCCTTTATCTGCCGCTTCTGCAAGAATGCAGTAAATAAATCATATGTCACTTGCCTTTCCATACCTGTTATCGTCAGCGCGCTGTTGCAGCCCTTCAACGTCGGGCGGCACATATCGGCCGGGCTCGTCTATACGGTCACCCAGGGCACGGCATGTTCCCAATTTTCACGCTTATTGCTGTCCTTGTTGCGTAGGACCCGAACCCCTTTGTCACTCTGCCGTGGCGCCAAGCCGCTATCACGTCGGGGTCACCATTTGCTGAAGACGATGGGAGACAGTCACACCCTGTAGTGCTGAGCAAGTCTCAACTTTATTTGCAAAGATAAAACTCTTTTATAGATACAATAATCAGGCTCACACATATTGCAAAAGCTAAGCTCATCATTGGTTCCCAGTTTAATGTCAATCCTGCCCCTGTTTCAACATAATTCGGACGCTTGTGACTGCTCAACCCAAACTAAGTTCCTGTTTTCTCATGCTTTTATCATACAACTCTCTTGCTCAAGGACACCACGTCCTTGAGCAAGGCTCCAATATCTTATCGCTTAATGCTTACTTCCTAACCAGCTGTATTCTATCATGTCCTCTTTCATCTAGCCAAGTCTCCACAAAACTCTCCACAAATACTCAGTGGTATAACTTCTACTGACAGCCTGTATTTTTTCAAAGGCAACTGAGCAGGCCAAGTGCATGGGATTGGAGATAACTCCCACAGGAAAGCAGCTGCGAATATGACACAGTGCTGACTGATAGACTACACAGGGATCTACGTATCCCTGTAGATGGGGTCTGCGTACCTCTTTTATTAAAGGTCCCAGAGGCAGAGGCGTAACTTTAAACACCAACCTGTATTTTCAATGGGAGCTGAGCAAGTCAAGCTCCCGGGATTGGAGGAAGGTGCCACAGGAAAGCAGCTGCAAAGGTGGCACAGTGCTGGCTGATAGGTTTCACGGGGACCTACGTACCACTGTAGTTGGGGTCTGCCTTCATGCTTTCTTGTAGTGCCCAGACGCAGTGGCGTAACTTCTACCGACACCGTTTATTTTTTCAATGGGAGCTGAGCAGTCCAAATTGTTGCTTGCATACCTCCCCCCACAATGGGTTGTGTCGTGGTTTTGCCCAGCCGGAGCAAAGGGGAAGAAAACCGCGACTCCTCCCCCTCCCCCTCTCGACGGAATGCGGAAGGGATCGGAGAGGGAGAAAAAAAAGTAAAAGAGCCCGCGTAAGTTGAAATAAGAAGAGTTTACTGGGGAAATTGAAGAGTAACAACTATAACAAAGACAAGGGGATATTACAAAGAAAACTGGTGAGTGATACAGTTGCTCACCACCCGGGACCCGACGTGAGCGACCGCTCCGGACCGACGACCGAGAGTCCGCGCCCCCCTGCAAGAGCTTATTCCGGGGAAGAGCTTATTCCGGCCAGCCCCCACCTGTACCCTGGGCATGACGGTTAGGATGGTATCGAATACCTGCTGGTCAGCCTGGGTCAGCTGTTCAGGCTGTGCCCTTTCCTGGTTCCTCACCGGAATTAACTGTATCCTGGCTCAAACCAGGACATTCCACCCCTTATTCTATACCATCTACACGTCATGTCTAGGTTTTCACATCATAATCACCTACACATACATAACGTAGAGCAACTATAGGAATCGTGACATTTAACAGCTATCATTATACAATTTAATTCACAGGTTATTCTCACCCAGAATTAAATTCCCTTGAGGCACACATTGGGTCTTCCCATCCTTACACATCACCCACCAAGTACACCCAGGTCCCTGAGCAAAAATAATCCCACGGATGGGTTTGCAGTGGACACACCCAGACTGCCTTCCCTAACATGTACCACAGGGACTTTGTCCCCTTCTACAATATGTAAGGGTTCTGATTGGGCAGGGCCAGCTCGATTGACAGATCCTCTAGAGTTGACTAACTAGGTGGCCTTTTCCAAGTGTGTATCCCAATGCTTGAAAGTTCCACCTCCCATTACTTTCAGTGTGGTTTTCAATAACCCATTGTATCTCTCAACTTTTCCTGAGGCTGGTGCATGATAGGGAATATGATAAACCCATTCAATGCCATGCTCTTTGGCCCAGGCATCTATGAGGTTGTTCCTGAAGTGTGTCCCATTGTCTGACTCATTTCTTTCTGGGGTGCCATGTCGCCAGAGGACTTTCCTTTCAAGGCCCTGGATGGTGCTCCGGGCGGTGGCATGAGACACGGGATACGTTTCCAACCAGCCGGTGGTCGCCTCCACCATTGTGAGCACATGGCGTTTGCCTTGGCGAGTCTGTGACAGTGTGATGTAATCAATCTGCCAGGCCTCTCCGTATTTATATTTCTGCCATCGTCCTCCATACCATATGGGCTTCAATCCATTTACTTGTTTAATTGTAGCACATGTCTCACGCTCATGGATAACCTGTGCAATAGTGTCCAAGGTTAAGTCCACCCCTCGATCGCGAGCCCATTTATAGGTAGCATCTCTGCCTTGATGACCTGAGGTATCATGGGCCCATTGAGCTAAAAATAACTCCTCCTTATGTTGCCAATCCAGATCTATCTGAGAAGTCTTAGCAGCCTTGTCAACTTGCTGGTTATACAGATGTTCTTCTGTGGCCCGCTTTTTGGGTACGTGAGCATCTACATGGCACACCTTCACAACTAGTTTCTCCATTCGAGCAGCAATGTCCTGCCATAGTGGAGCAGCCCAGACGGGTTTGCCCCGTCGTTGCCAGTTGTTCTGTCTCCATCGCTGTAGCCATCCCCATAGAGCGTTTGCCACCATCCACGAATCAGTGTAGAGGTAGATCCTTGGCCATTTTTCCCGTTCAGCAATGTCTAAAGCCAACTGGATGGCTTTTGCCTCTGCAAACTGGCTGGATTCACCCTCTCCTTCTACAGCTTCTGAAATTTTGCATAGGGGACTCCATACAGCTGCCTTCCATCTTCGATGCCTTCCCACAAGGCAACAGGACCCATCAGTAAACAGGGCATACCGCTTCTCATCTTCTGACAGTTCATCATACGATGGGGCCTCGTCAACACGTGTCACCTTCTCTGGTGATATTTCACCATCTGCACACTCTGGCCAGTTTATGATCACCTCCTGGATCCCAGGGCGACTAGACTTCCCTATGCGAGCTCGTTGTGTGATCAGTGCGATCCACTTACTCCATGTAGCATCAGTTGCATGATGCGTAGGGAATGCCTTCCCCTTGAACATCCAGCCCAGCACTGGCAGTCGAGGTGCTAGGAAGAGTTGTGTTTCTGTGCCAATCACTTCTGATGCAGCTTGAACTCCTTCATATGCTGCCAGTATCTCCTTCTCGGTTGGAGTGTATCGGGCCTCGGATCCTCTGTATCCCTGACTCCAGAACCCAAGGGGTCGGCCTCGACCCTCCCCAGGTGCTCTCTGCCAAAGACTCAGCTGCGGTGTAGAGCACATTTTTAACATCTGGTCCTGTCCGGACTGGCCCAAGCGCCATCGCATGAACAATCTCCTGTTTAATTTGTTCAAAACTTTGTTGCTGCTCAGGACCCCATTCAAAATCATTCTTCTTCCGTGTCATACGGTAGAGGGGGCTAACAATCATACTGTAATTTGGAATATGCATTCTCCAAAAACCCACAACACCTAGGAAAGCTTGTGTTTCCTTTTTGTTAGTTGGTGGAGACATGGCTGCAATCTTGTTTATCACCTCTATTGGAATATGACGACGTCCATCCTGCCATTTTACTCCTAAAAACTGGATCTCCTGTGCAGGTCCTTTGACTTTACTGCGTTTAATGGCAAAGCCAGCCTTTAGAAGAATTTGAATTATTTTCTTTCCTTTATCAAGGACTTCCACGGCTGAGTCACCCCACACCACAATATCATCAATGTATTGCAGATTTTCTGGGACCTCACCCTCCTCCAGCATGGCCTGGATCAGTCCATGGCAAATGGTGGGGCTGTGTTTCCACCCCTGGGGCAGTCAGTTCCAAGTATACTGCACCCCTCTCCAAGTGAAAGCAAACTGAGGCCTGCACTCTTTTGCTAAAGGGATTGAGAAGAATGCATTGGCCATATCAATGGTGGCATACCATTTGGCTGCCTTGGACTCCAATTCGTATTGGAGTTCCAACATGTCTGGCACAGCCGTGCTCAGCGGTGGCGTGACTTCATTCAGGCCACGATAGTCTACTGTCAGTCTCCACTCTCCAGTAGACTTTTGTACCGGCCATATAGGGCTGTTAAAGGGTGAGTGAGTTTTGCTGATCACCCCTTGGCTCTCCAATTGGCGAATCAACTTATGAATGGGAATCACAGAGTCTCTGTTGGTGCGGTATTGCCGACGGTGCACTGTTGTGGTTGCAATTGGTACCTGTTGCTCCTCAACCTTCAGCAACCCCACAACAGAAGGGTCCTCTGAAAGGCCAGGCATGCTGGATAATTGTTCAATCTCTTCTGCCTCCACTGCAGCCACACCAAAGGCCCACCTGTATCCTCTTGGGTCCTTAAAATACCCTCTCTTAAGATAATCTATACCTAAGATGCATGGAGCTTTGGGGCCTGTTGCAATAGGATGCTTGTGCCAATTTGTGCCAGTCAGACTCACTTCAGCTTTTAATACAGATAGCTGTTGAGATCCCCCTGTCACTCCAGAAATACAAATGGATTCTGTCCCTTTAAAATTTGATGGCATCAGAGTACATTGTGCACCGGTGTCCACTAAAGCCTTGTATTCTTGTGGATTTGATGTGCCAGGCCAACGAATCCACACAGTCCAATAAACCCGATTATCCCTTTCCTCTACCTGGCTGGAGGCAGGGCCCCCCTAATACTAGTCATCGCAGTCATCATTTACTGTTTCCCAGGAAACACCAGAGGTTCCCTCGAGGGAATCAGAATTGAAATCAACCCTCCTATCTTGTCTAGGGGGTTGCTCACTGGAAACTGGAGCGACATTCCTCCAAGGAGAGTTACTTCTTTTAACCCTTCCTTTACGCAACTCCTGTGCCTGTGCTCTTGGAGTAGATGGGGTAGGTGACCTATCTCACTTGCTCATATTCTCTCCTTGGTCCTGTGGATGGGACCGTGAAACATCCTGGGGTGTATACTCCTTATGTTCCTGCTCTTGAGCACGGGGACGCTTATTCTTAAAAGCTGGAGTACTGGCAGGTGGAGAGCGAGACATGAATTGGTCAAACTTCCGTGACATTTTCTCTACAGCTGAAACAACAGCCTGTAGGGGAGAAGACACATTTTCTTCATATTGCCGAAGTTGAGCGGCTAGTTGTTCCACCGTTTGCCTCTCATCTTCTTTCCAGGAGACAACTGCCAACGAACTGGCATAGTTTGGTGGTGCACTTCGTAGGAACTTTCGCCACATAACTCGTGTGCATTGAATTTCATCTGGGTCTGTGGGTGCATAGTCATTATGAATAATCTCCAGCACAGCTAACTCCCTCAAATATTGAATGCCTTTCTCCATGGTGGTCCACTTACTTGGGGGGCTCGTAATATCTTCCTTGAAGGGGTATCTTTCCTTCACGCCCAACAAAAGTCGCCTCCGGAGGCTGAGGGTCTGTGATGGTCTTCCCATAGCCTTATCAATGCCCCCGTCCCGGGACAAGGAGCCCAATTGCCTGGCTTCTTTGCCCTCTAAGTCCAAACTGTGGGCTCCATTTTCCCAGCATCGGAGCATCCAGGTGATAATGTGCTCACCTGGGTGACGGCTGTAATCTTTCCGCACATCTCGCAGTTCACTCAGGGACAAGGACTGGCTGATTATCTCTGGCTCCAACTCTTCTTCCCTCTGTGATATCCCGTGTTCATCTTCATCCTTAGTGCTGCAAACTGGTTTTTTTGTGTATTTCTTTTTCTGTACAGGGGCAACTGATACTGGCACAAATTGACACTCTGATTCAACAGCAATTGTATCAGTTGTCTCAGTTTGAGTGGCTGCAGTTGTAACAGCAACAGTCTGGGTTTGAGCATCCACAGTTGTAGCAGCAGTCTGAGTGGACATAACAACGATATTCACAGTATGGGTATGAGTGTCCACAGTGGTAACAGCAACGGTGTCAGCAGTCTGGGTATGAGTGTTCACAGCTGCAACTGCAACATCCACTGCTGAAGTTGGAACAGCAACTGGTTCTGGCACAGCTGAGTTAGGAATGGGTTCCTGTGTTCTCCAAATCTTTACAGGTAAAAAGCTCCCTGGACACCTGCCCATATTCTGTATGCCTTTCCTCACAGCTCTCAAAAAAAATTTTACAATCCAAGCCGAGGTAGAAACATGGGAAAATAATACAGACATGGTAATTAGAACATTCCAAGTATTATTGTTAGAATCCATTAGAAGCATCTTGAAGAAATGAGGGTGACATAGTGAGAGGAATTACACGTTAGCTTTTCCCATAAATTGAGTGCCATTATTAAGTTCTAGGAGAAAGTGTGGAAGAGACAGAAAAGCCATGTACACATTCCAACCCAACTTAATAACCCATGACAAAATCATATCATAAGCCAATCCCATCCAGTGCAGTAGCATGAGAATTTTTATACATTTTCCACCGACGAGAAACACTATCACAAGACATACATGATGCAGATAAGAGGACATGTAATACCACCATACAAGCATATCAACCAACATTGTGATCAGCAATCAGTTAGTGTCAGGAGTGTACACAAGGATTTTGTTTAAACCCACTCTGTTTTATTTCAACCTCGCGGGCCCCACGTTGGGCGCCAATAAATGTCGTGGTTTTGCCCAGCCGGAGCAAAGGGGAAGAAAACCGCGACTCCTCCCCCTCCCCCTCTCGACGGAATGCGGAGGGGATCGGAGAGGGAGAAAAAAAAGTAAAAGAGCCCGCATAAGTTGAAATAAGAAGAGTTTACTGGGGAAATTGAAGAGTAACAACTATAACAAAGACAAGGGGATATTACAAAGAAAACTGGTGAGTGATACAGTTGCTCACCACCCGGGACCCGAAGTGAGCGACCGCTCCGGACCGGCGACCGAGAGTCCGCGCCCCCCCGGAAGAGCTTATTCTAGGGAAGAGCTTATTCCGGCCAGCCCCCACCTGTACCCTGGGCATGACGGTTAGGATGGTATCGAATACCTGTTGGCCAGCCTGGGTCAGCTGTTCAGGCTGTGCCCTTTCCTGGTTCCTCACCGGAATTAACTGTATCCTGGCTCAAACCAGGACAGGTTGGAATACCAGTGACAACGCCAAAGTTCTGGCTGCTTCCAGTGCATCGCCATCCCCTTTTCCCAGACAATCCTTTGCGAGTGCAGCCCAAGTCTCCCTCCGCTCCCTTGCAATGGCCTCCGTCAGTTCACTCTCTGCCCCAGAGACAGGCTCACCAAGTGGGGGGGGCGGAGGTGGGGGCTCTTTAGGGCCGACACTCTTGTTCCTCAGGAGGGGCAGATGGCTCACATGGTTCTCGTACCCCGTCCGTGCCACCAGGGCCATTTTCTACACGCGAGGGGGGAGCATTATTTTGAGACGGTAGGAGCCAGCGGGATGGATTGGAACCAGTCACGCTCATAGTTTTTATTCTTACTCTATGCTGCTGATGCGTGCTCAGCATCCTTCTTTTCTGCCTAATGTTGCAGCAACTCATTGTGCACTATCCTCCAAAGCTTCCCTAACTTTTTAGCTGTCTTATCGTCCTCCAATTTGGGGATTTTCTGTGGGAAGCTACCCTGGAGGACGATAAGACAGCTGAAAAGTTTGGGAAGCTTTGGAGGATAGGGCATGGACTGGAATATCCTCGAGATTACAAAGGGGACCATGAAGTCTGAGACAACTGACGATCTTGATGCCTAATCACACAATGATTTAGAAACATCATTGTCCAAAACAGTTTGTCCATGCATTTACTGGCGAATGTGATGACTATGTTACCTTTGGTCTCCCTCGGCAATAATAGCAACTAGTATGTTTACTCCAGGTGTAGGAGTATCTGCTTTATTAACTCAGCTATGCAAATTAGGATACTGGCCTAGCAAACAAAGTAACCAAACCTCAATGACATTAGAAGACTTGATTAGTAATGTAAGTAGTATTAGCCATACAACTTTGCAACATAGACCTACTAGAGATTTTACCTTTAGCACAAGTATAATAACTTTGTTTGTCAGCTATGGTGTTTTTCAGTGGATAAGAAGCAGCTTACCAGGCATGAGTTGCTTAAACTAATGTGCAGATTGTCCTTGAGCTGCTCTCGACTGTGAGAAACGAAGAAGCAAAAATACCTACGAGATAACAACTTGGAGCAAGGAGGAGGCTGGGGCAGCGTGTGAAACTGCAAGGCTTGTCACAGAAAACTAAAGCTGGCTTTTGGAGAAAGGATCAATTAGAAGTACTATAAACACGCTAGCTTTGCTGCTGATTATGGAGTTCTGATTCTTGTTAGTACAATTTGAGTTATTAAAATCAGTGGAGCAGGCTGCCCGGAGGGGTCATGGACATACCAGCTATCTCCATGCATTGAGCCACGGTATCCCTCACACTAGCCAGGGACAGGCGGTCGTTAAATGCTTTCACACTACTTTAAAAGTACAGCTCAACCGTCTTAGGGAGGGGGAGAGCATGGGGTGTAGAAGATATAACGGTCTACTGAGTCTCTCTTGCAGATTGACGTGTTTCTCGGAGTGCCCCCTGTGATGCAGATCAAGATAGAGTCACTCAACTATTTGCAGGATTGAATAGTGAAGTGGAACATGACCAGCACCTGATCATATGCCCATGCCACAGGATACTGGAGTCATCGAGCATAGGGAGGGGGAGATGTGGTAGGCGTCCGGAAGATCTCGGGTTGTAATGTGAGAGGTGGAAGGTGCAGAAGAGGTGGGCAAGGGATGGAGTGAGAGGAGGTGTTGGTGGTAGCAGATATAAGCACATGGTATAAACAAGGGGCCGGCCTATACAAGTAGAAGCATAGAACAGTTTATGAGGCAATGGGGAGTTAAACATGTAGCAGGGATTCCCCATTCCCCCACAGGACAGGCCATAATAGAAAGAGCTAATGGGACTCTTAAAAGATATCTTAGTAAATATGGGGATGTTAAAGACCCACATAGGAAATTGTTAAAGGCCTTATTTGTTATGAACCACCTGTGTGTGTTTGGGGAACAGAAGCTACCACCTGTAATAATACATCATAATCCAAAGGCACAAAAGGAGAGAAAGAAAGAAATATGGGTTAAATATCGTGACCCTAAAACAGGGATATGGCAGCCTCTGGCCAAAGCATTATACTGGGGACATTGGTGTTTGTGTGTTGATTCTCCCACAGGATCCATTTGGGTGCCAGCCAGGTGGAAAAGAGCTGTCCTTGAAGCTGTGGAGATCAAACCATGTGACGAAAAAGGACAGGAAGAGATTGAAGAATAAATACACCCTCGTCTTGAGGTCATTGGAGGACTGGCTAACAATCAAAAGACTGAAGATTATGTAACAAAATGACGGTATCCCTCACACTAGCCAGGGACAGGCGGTCGTTAAATGCGCTCACAGCTCAACCGAGGGGGAGAGCATGGGGCGTAGAAGATATAACAGTCTACTGAGTCTCTCTTGCAGATTGACGTGTTCCTCGGAGTTCTCGCAGTGATGCAGATCAATATGGAGTCACTCAACTATTGGAAAGATTGAATAGTGAGGTGGAACACGACCAGCACCTGAGGATAACTTCCTGCAATTGCCTCAGCTAGCATATGTGCTGGGCAGACACGTAATGTATCAGCCCGTGCCACAAGACACTGGAGTCATCGAGCATAGGGAGCGGGAGATGTGGTAGGCATCCGGAAGATATCGGGTTGTAATGTGAGAGGTGGAAGGTACAGAAGAGGGGGGCCGGGATGGAGTGAGGGGAGGTGCTGGTCGTGGCAGATGTGAGCACATGGTGTAAACAAGGGGTTGAAGTTTGGCAGATGGATGTAACTCGTGGCAGAGTTTGGAAGACTAAAATATGTGCATGTAACCATAGACACATGGAGCAAATTCGTTCGGGCAACAGCACAGACAGGGGAGAGGGCCATACATGTGGGGCGTCATTTATATAGTTGTTTTGCAACAATGGGAATTCCTCAGAAAATAAAGACAGACAATGGGCCGGCCTATATAAGTAGAAGCATAGAACAGTTTATGAGGCAATGGGGAGTTAAACATGTAGCAGGGATTCCCCATTCCCCCACAGGACAGGCCATAATAGAAAGAGCTAATGGGACTCTTAAAAGATATCTTAGTAAATATGGGGATGTTAAAGACCCACATATGAAATTGTTAAAGGCCTTATTTGTTATGAACCACCTGTGTGTGTTTGGGGAACAGAAGCTACCACCTGTAATAATACATCATAATCCAAAGGCACAAAAGGAGAGAAAGAAAGAAATATGGGTTAAATATCGTGACCCTAAAACAGGGATATGGCAGCCTCTGGCCAAAGTATTATACTGGGGACGTGGGTGTTCGTGTGTTGATTCTCCCACAGGATCCATTTGGGTGCCAGCCTGTCATGGTTTAGGCCCATCAGGGAACAAAGACCAGGATTAGCCTCAAGTACAGAAGATACTGAGAATTGCTCAAGGGCAGGGAGAGCTTAATTGCCCCTTAAGTTTCAGGACAAAACAGACCAGGCTACTCGGTTTGGGGAAGAAAACAGAAAAATAATTTAATACAACATCAAATAAAACATACCCCCAAAAACCCAAAACATAACCAAAATTAAACAACACAGAGTAATACATCAATGAAGAGTCCAACCAGTCTTTTTAAGAACATCTTCTTGCCACACCTCCCCTCTTTCCAGGCTCAGAGCCCTGATCCCGGTGTTTTTATCCTGTCCCCCCCTGAAAGGTTCGGTGGGGCAGGCAGTGGGGGTTTCAGTTAGTCTATTCCCGATAGCTTCTGCCGTTTGTCCCTCCTCAGGACGGGTGAACTCCACACCAGTCCTCCCTGCAAGTCCATGGGGTAACTCACACACACGGCAGACCTGCACGGGCTGCTCCGACGCGCACTTATTCCAAAGGCTGCAGCTCCTCTTTGCCTCTCGTGTGGGACTGCTCTGCAATGTGCAGGCTCTCCAACATGGCCTGGGCCATGACCGTCTCTCCACACAGTCCCTCGCCCGTCCGGGCTCACTCATATGGAGCTGCTGGTAACTCTCGGTCCTGCCATGGATCTCCATAGGTTGCAGGGGCACAGCTTGCATTCTCGCCACGGCTTGCAGAGGAGTCTCTGGTCTATTGCTTCTCCTTCCTGCCTCACTCTCTGGCTGAAGGATCTGCGTGGTCGCCTCCATCTTGTATCACTCTTACACCTCCCCCCTCGCATTTCGAATTCCCGTCCCCTAAATAGTGATCGCAGAGGCGCCAGATTGGCCCAGGCGGGCCAGAGGTGAGTGTGGACCCAGGAGCCGGGGGAGAGTCCGCAAACTCTTTACCTGGTCTTCACTGCAACCCGCTCCCCCTGTTACTAAGCCAAAAGCTGCTCCTTGCTAAACCAGAACACAGCCAGGTGGACAAGAGCTATTCCTTGAAGCTGCGGAGATCAAACCATCTGACAAAAAAGGACAAGAAGGGATTGAAGAATAAATACACCCTCGTCTTGCGGTCATTGGAGGACTGGCTAACAATCAAAAGACTGAAGATTATATAACAAAACCACAGTGAATTTAATGAATAATAATGAGGTGTTTTGTTATAACCATAGCTTTTAGTATAACTATAATTGCTAACAGCTTGACGCATTTTAATCAGTCTAGAGATAATATTTGGATAACCTTTGCTAATCAAACTGATCAATCATCTCTTTGTCTTAGTTTGGGAGGGATTACTAATCCTTTTAAAACGTGTTTGATAGGATTGCCCGTGTGGAATCCGGAGGAATTTTGTGGACTAGTAGACAATAACACCTTGTGTAATAGGACGGGACTGAACACAATTAGCGGTGATCACGATCATTCGGACGGCAAACGTCAATGTGAGATAATTAAGTCCCTTAATACCACATTAGCCTCACCCCCTGAGGAAATAGACTTGTTTGGAAGTGCCAATGCAAGCTTCAGTACTAATGGAACTGGGGGAAAATTGGATAAGTTTTATGTCACGGGAGATCCATGACTTTAATAGAAATCGAAAATATTGGGCCACCTTAGAGTCTTCTTTGAAGTCAGAAACGGTATTTAAGCAATTGTATTCCAACTGTAATGTCTCTAGTATTACATCACCGAAGAAATTGCCCACGGGTATATTTTTAATCTGTGGAGAAAGGGCCTGGAACAAAATACCAGTAAATCCCCCAGGTGGACCCTGTTATTTGGGGAAACTCTCTTTATTCCACCCTAAGTTAACCACGCTAATGCAGCTTGCTGACCATAATAACAGCTCCCGCAAAAAACGTAGTTATTATGAGTTTGATTGTACTGATATTGGTCCCCCACGATTTTGGAGTGAACTGAAGCAAGTCATAGTTGCCACCCTTTTGCCAGGAGGAGCAGCCAATAAGCTCATGAACTTGGCTAAACAGTTAGGATGTTGGACTAAAGATAAGTTAAATAAAACTTCAGAAATGATTGACATGTTAACAGCTGACGTTCAAAGTGTAAATCATGCGGTGTTACAAAATAGAGCTGCCATAGACTTT
This sequence comes from Colius striatus, assembly GCF_028858725.1. Lineage (NCBI taxonomy): Eukaryota > Metazoa > Chordata > Aves > Coliiformes > Coliidae > Colius > Colius striatus. The sequence goes on along the minus strand of NC_084789.1, from coordinate 27,765,526 downwards.
TTATTATTAGCCCACGGACATGGATGTGAAGAATTTGAGGGCACGTGTTGTATCAACCTGTCGGACCTTTCCACCTCGATACATGCCAAACTGAAAGAACTTCAACAGGGATTACATCAGTTGAAACAAGAAGAGGGATTAGGACTTGAAGGATGGCTTAAGGGGTGGGGAATAGGCCCTTGGTTGCGAAATGTTATAATGAATGGAATTGGCTTTATGGGTATTGTTTTATTTGTATTGTTAGTGTTTCCTTGTTTTATAAATTGTATTCAATGGACAATAGAAAGAATATTTGAGAGGATGTGGCAGACTAATATCATTTTCCAACAAGAAAACAGGGAAAATGTGGGGAATTTTTTGCAGACTTGGCTATTGGAAAGAGGACATGATAGAATACATCTGGTTAGGCAGTAAGCATTAAGCGATAAGATATTGGACCCTTGCTCAAGGACGTGAGAGCAGAAGAGTTGTATGATAACTGGAAGAGAAAGCAGGAGCTTAGTTTGGGTTAAGCAGCCACAAGTATCTAGAGTTGAAACAAGGGCAAGGTTTGCATCTAACTGGGAACCAACGATGAGCTTAGCTTTTGCAATATGTATGAGCCTGATAATTGTATCTTTAAAAGAGCTGAATCTTTGCAAATAAAGTTGAGACTTGTTGCACTACAGGGTGGGCTTCTCTCCCGTCGTCTTCAGCACATAGACAGTGGTATGACTTCTACCGCCAGCATGTATTTTTTCAATGGGAGACGAGCAGTCCAAGTGAGTGGGATTGGAGATAGCTCCCACAGGAAAGCAGGTGCAAATGTGACACAGTGCTGGCTGATAGACTACATGGAGATCTACTTAAGACTGTAGTTGGGGTCTGCCTTCCTGCTTTCTTGTAGCTCCCATACGCAGTGGTATAACTTAAACGACAGCATATATTTTTTCAGTTGGTGTTGAGCAGTCCAAGGGAGTGAGATTGTAAATAGCTCCCATAGGCAAGAAGTTGCAAATGTGACACAGTGCTGGCTGATAGACTACACGGGTACCTACTTACTACTGTAGGTGGGGTTTGCCTTCCTGCTTTCTTTTACGTCCCATACGCAGTGGAATAACTTTTACCGACAGAATGTATTTTTAAAGGGAGCTGGTGAGGCCAAGATCGTGGGATTGGAGATAGCTCCCACAGGAAAGCAGCTTCAAAGGTGACACAGTGCTAGCTGAGAGACTACATGGGGACCTAGTTACAACTGTAGGTGGGATCTGCCTTCCTGCTTTCTTGTACCTCCCATATGCAGTGGTATAGCTTAAGTGACAACATATATTTTTTCAATGGGACCTGAGCAGTACAAGTGAGTGTTATTGGAGATAGCTCCCACAGGAAAGCAGCTGCAAAGGTGACACAGTGCTAGCTGAGAGACTACATGGGGACCTAGTTACAACTGTAGGTGGGGTCTGCCTTCTTGCTTTTTTGTAGCTCCCATATGCAGTGGTATAACTTAAGCGACAGCATATATTTTTTCAATGGGACCTGAGCAGTACAAGTGAGTGTTTTTGGAGATAGCTCCCACAGGAAAGCAGCTGCAAATGTTACACCGTGCTGGCTGATAGACTACATGGGGGCCTACTTACTACTTAAGGTGGGGTCTGCCTTCCTGCTCTCTTGTAGCTCCCATATGCAGTGTTATAACTTAACCGACAACATCAATTTTTTCAATGAGGGGAAGGAATGCTGGAGGGACAGCCCTGATGCTGTGCAAGCGGTAGTCATAATATTGATATCAACAGTAAGCACAGCACTGCAGGAGCTGCTGTGGAAAATCACTACCATCCCAGACCCACTACAGTCTCCACCCCTTATTCCATACCATTTCTGTCATGCTCAGACAAACCATCTTAACAACCCATACACATTCTTATATACTCTCATTAACCAGTACCCTCACTCTTCAACAGACAAACATCATTCTAGTATTCCCTCTTGCATATTGCACCAAAAACAAACAAACAACATTCTTATATCTTTCATCCTCTGTAGATGTTCACTGGAGAAGGCCATAACTTCTGTCTCATCCATCAAGATGGATATCCAGGCCAGGGGAAACAGTATGTTCAGTGTTGGGCACCAGGACCGGCTTGGTTTGTCCACTTGTCCGGTTTTTCTTGCAAAGTTCATCTACAACAGATAACTCACATAACAGGTTATTTTTCCCCCAAGGTTAAGTCTCCTTGAGGTACACATCGAGTTTCCCCATCCTTTCTCATCACCCACCAAGTACACCCAGGCCCTTGAGCAAAGACAATCCCACGAATGGCTTTGCCCTTTCCCATGGGAGGTGCAACCCATACTGCCTTCCCCAGCCATTTCCCTGGGTGCACTACAGGGACCTTATCTCCCCCCACAGTATGTAGTGGTTTTGTTTGGGCAGGACCAGGACTGTTAGTTGAACCTCTGCTGTTAACCAGTCAAGTGGCTTCTGCTAAATTTTTATCCCACTGCTTCCATGCCCCATTGCCCAGTGCTCTCAACATGGTCTTTAGTATTCCGTTATATCTCTCAATCTTTCCAGAGGCTTGTGGGTGATAGGGGATGTGGTATATCCACTCAATGCCATGTTTCTTTGCCCAGGAGTTTATGAGATTATTTCGAAAATGAGTTCCATTATCTGATTCAATTCTTTCTGGAGTGCCGTGTCGCCACAAAACTTGCCTTTCAAGACCCAAGACAGTATTTCAGGCAGTGGCATGGTTTACAGGGTTTGTTTCCAACCAACCGGTAGTTGCTTCCACCATGGTGAGTATAGAACGCTTGCCTTGATGTGTTCGTGGTAGCGGTCCAACATAGTCAACTTGCCAGGCCTCACCATATTGAAAACCCAGCCATCGGCCTCCGTTCCAGGGAGACTTGATTTGTGTGGCTCGCTTGATTGCAGCACACGTTTCACATCCGTGGGTGACCTGTGTAATGGCTTCCATGGTCAAGTCCACCCCTCGATCACGAGCCCATCTATATGTTGCATCTCTTCCCAGATGTCCTGATGTTTCATGGGCCCATCGAGCTATAAATAGCTCACCTTTACGCTCCCAGTCTAGGTCTACCTGAGCTGCTTCAATTTTGACAGCTTTATCTACCTGTTGGTTGTTCCATTGTTCTTCATTGGCACGGCTTTTTGGCATGTGAGCATATACATGACGTACCTTTAGAGTCATATTTTCCACCCGAGCAGCAATGTCTTGCCATAATGCAGCAGCCCAGATGGGTTTACTCTTGCGCTGCCAGTTGGTCTTCTTCCATTGCTGTAGCCATCCCCATAGAGCATTAGCCACCATCCAGGAGTCAGTATAAAGATAGAGTACTGGCCACTTCTCTCGTTCTGCAGTCTTCAGAGCTAGTTGGATGGCTTTCACTTCAGCAAACTGACTTGACTCACCTTCTCCTTCAGTGGCCTCAACAACTCGTCGTGTGGGACTCCACACAGCAGCTTTCCACTTACGATGATTTCCTACCACGCGGCAGGATCCATCAGTAAACAAAGCATAATGTCTCTCATCTTCTGATAGTTCATTATATGGTGGTGCCTCTTGGGCACGAGCTACTTCCTCAGGCAATGCTCCAAAATCTCTGCCTTCTGGCCAGTCCATGATTTCTTCCAGGATTCCTGGGCAATTAGATTTCCCCAGTCGAGATCGTTGTGTAATCAACGCCATCCACTTACTCCATGTAGCGCTGATTGCATGATGTATAGAAGGGGTTTTCCCTTTGAACATCCAGTGTAACACAGGCAGACGTGGTGCCAAGATGAGATGAGCTTCTGTGTCAATGACTTCTGAAGCAGCTCGAAGTCCCTCATATCCTGCTAGTATTTCTTTTTCAGTTGGGGTGTAGTGGGCTTCCGATCCTCGATATCCTCGGCTCCAAAACCCTAATGGTCGACCTCGGGTTTCTCCAGATGTTTTCTGCCAGAGGCTCCAGGTGAGACCATGCTCTCCAGCGGCAGTGTAGAGGATATTCTGCACATCTGATCCTGTACGGATGGGCCCAAGAGCGACTGCACGAGCTATTTCCTGTTTAATTTGTTGAAAAGCTTGTTGTTGCTCGAGACCCCACTCAAAACAGTTCTTCTTTCTGGTTACTCTAAAGAGAGGGCTCACAAGCTGACTATAACCTGGGATATGCATCCTCCAGAATCCCACAAGGCCCAGGAAAGCTTGTGTTTCTTTCTTATTAGTTGGTTGAGACATAGTCGCTATTTTGTTCACAACATCCATAGGCACATGCCTACGTCCATCTTGCTATTTTATGCCCAAAAACTGGATCTCTTGTGCAGGTCCCTTTACTTTGTTTCTTTTTACAGCAAAACCAGCTTTTAGGAGAATCTGTATTATTCTTTTCCCTTTCTCAAACACTTCTTCTGCCTTGTTGCCCCATACAATTATGTCATCAATGTACTGTAAATGTTCAGGGGCATCACCCATTTCCAGTACAGTTTGGATTAGACCATGACAAACAGTAGGACTATGTTTCCACCCCTGGGGCAATCGATTCCAGGTATATTGGACACCTCTCCACATGAAGGCAAATTGTGGCCTGCACTCTGCTGCCAATGGAATTGAGAAGAATGCATTAGCGATGTCAATCGTCACATACCACTTGGCTGCTTTTGACTCTAGTTCATACTGGAGCTCTAACATGTCTGGTACAGCAGCACTCAGTGGTGGTGTCACTTCATTCAGGCCACAATAGTCTACTGTTAACCTCCACCCTCCATCAGATTTTTTCACAGGCCATATGGGACTATTAAATGGGGAATGAGTTTTGCTAATTACTCCTTGAGCCTCCAGTTGATGAATCAACTCACGGATGGGAGTCAGGGAATCTCGGTTCGTGCGATATTGCCTCCGGTGCACCGTCCTGGTAGCAATTGGTACCTGTTGCTCTTGAACTTGCAGCAATCCCACAACAAAAGGGTCTTCTGAGAGGCCAGGTAAATTAGAGAGTTGTTTGATTTTCTCTGTATCTACAGTGGCTATATCAAAAGCCCATCGATACCCCTTGGGGTCTTTGAAGTACCCTCTCCTGCGGTAATCTATGCCAAGAATACAAGGGGCCTCTGGACCAGTCACAATGGGGTGTTTTTTCCCATTTGTCCCCTGTTAAGCTCACTTCAGCCTCTAATACAGATAATTCTTCACATCCCCCTGTCACTCCAGAGATCCAGACAGAATCTGTGCCTCTATACCTTGATGGCATCAATGTACACTGTGCCCCTGTGTCTACTAAGGCTTTATACCTTTGTGGGTTTGATGTGCCAGACCATCGAACCCACACAGTCCAGTAGATTCGGTCATCCCTTTCCTCCTCCTGTCTGGAGGCAGGGACCCTCTGTTTCTGTTCTTCATCAGAGTATTCGCTATCTGATCCTTGCAATTTTAGACCTGAAGTCTCCTCATTGGCATTGAAGGAAGTAGTTGCAGTTCTTCTATGTCTTGGAGATTGTTGATTGTCCTCTTTTGTTCTGGCAGCTACTATGCTGACAGCCCTCTTGGGTGGTCCTTTTCTAACAGCTGTCTTCCCCCTTAGTTCACGTACACACGCTTCCAGCTGAAAAGTGAGTTCACCATCCCATTTCCTCATATCGTCTCTTTGGCCACGCAAAAAGAGCCAGAGTTCATTTAGCGGTGTACTCCTGCATCTGGGACTTTCTTTTCCCCTGGTCGGGACAGTGGATGACCGAATTCTTGAGGCAGTTCTGACAGTCAGACCATCATCCCACACTGATGAGGAGGTGCAGAGGCTCTCTTCATAGTTCTGTAACCAAGAAGATACCCTCTCCACTGTTGGTATATCCATGTCTGGATGATACACCATTGCCAAGATATTCGAATATGTAGCTAGGGCACTCTGAATCACTTTTCTCATCATGGCCCGTGTAGACTGGACATCGTCTGGATCTGTGGAGACCTCGGCATTATCTAGATCACCATAGATGACTTCCAACACAGCTAATTCCCTTAGATATTGGATCCCTTCATCAGTTCTAGTCCACTTTCCTCGGGCATTTACAAGGTCTTCCTTGAATGGGTATCTTGCCCTTACACTTGAGAGGAGCCGTTTCCAGAGACTACATATTGAGGTCTTTCCAATGCCTCTATCAATTCCCCAGTCCTTAGCAAGAGATCCTAGCTGTTGGGCTTCTCTGCCTTCCAATTGCTGACTGTCAGCCCCGTTATCCCAACATCGGAGCAGCCAGGCACCAATCCGCTCACCTGGCTGGTGACTGTAATCTTTTCTCATATCTCTAAGTTCTGTTGAGGTGAGGGACTGAGTAGTTTCCATTTCCTTTTCGATTTCTTTCACTCCTTCTCCTGATCTCCTTACCGAAGGACCAGTTTCTTCTTCTAGCCTTTCCTCTTCCTCCTCTTCTGCCCTTACTAATCGATGATATGGACTTGACCTCCTTATCCACTGCTTCTTTTTCATTACTGGGGCAACCACTGTGGTTGTTGTTTGATTCCCTGACTCAACCATGATAGTCTCAGGTATAGTTTGAATTTCCACCTCGGTCATAGTTCTCTGAGAGGACTGGACTGCGACTGACTCAACCATGGTGGTCTCAGGTACCGTTTGAGTTTCCACTTCAATCATAGTTCTCTGAGAGAACTGGAATGCAGCTCGGTAGGCAGAGGCTAGGCCCCAGTATAGTGCTTGAATCTGATGGGCCTCATTAGGGTAGGTAAGACACCCTTCTATCAGGTGGCGTGCCAGTAAAGCAGGGTTTTTTATCTGTTCAGGTGTAAAATCCCAGGTTACAGGAGGTGATAACCGTCCTAGGAATTTGCCCAAATTCATCCACACACCCTGCCACCCAGGGACTGGCCGCTTCAGGGGGAATTTTAACATGTTTCCATCGCAAATTTGTCCTCTCTGATACCCAGATGAGTCCAGATTCCACAAAATATGTCATATAACAACCATGTTAATTAATAATATTAAAACTCTCATATAAGGGTGACTAAGGACCTGGGAAGTCTGTATAACAAAATTGTCTAGATCAGTCCGAGCTGAGGGGAAAGAGGTGCTTTGCCCCATGACCTCCACAAGATAGCTCCCACAGCACAGTAAATCCATCAGTAACAGAATGAGACTTGCTATTATTATTTGGGCCATCATGTTCCCAGGCCCTTTCAGTACGCATAGCGGTTGCTTTTGGAAGGCCAGAAATGAATCTCGCCTTCCCTTCCAGCTCCTCTCCCCCAGTTTATATTACTGAGCTCACGTCATATGGTATGGAATATCTCCTTGGACAGCCTGGGTCAGCTGTCCTGGCCATGGTCCCTCCCAAGATCATGCTCACCCACAGCTATTGGTGAAGGTGGGGGAAGGAATGCTGGAGGGACAACCCTGATGCTGTGCGAGCGGTAGTCATAATATTGATATCAACAGTAAGCACAGCACTGCAGGAGCTGCTGTCGAAAATCACTACCATCCCAGACCCAATACACTACTGTAGGTTGGGTCTGCCTTCCAGCTTTTTTGTAGCTCCCATAAGCAGTGGTATAACGCAACAGACAGCATATATTTTTTCAATGGGAGTTGAGCAGTCCAAGTGACTGGGATTGGAAATAGCGCCCACAGGAAAGCAGCTGCAAATGTGGCACAGTGCTGGCTGATAGACTACATGGGGATCTACTTACTACTGTAGGTGGGGTCTGTCTTCCTGCTTTCTTGTAGCTCCCATACTTGCTGAAGACGACGGGAGACAGTCACATCCTGTAGTGCTGAGCAAGTCTCAACTTTATTTGCAAAGATACAACTCTTTTATAGATACAATAATCAGGCTCATACGTCTTGCAAAAGCTAAGCTCATCGTTGGTTCCCAGTTAAATCCTGCCCCTGTTTCAACATACTTTGGATACTTGTGCCTGCTCAACCCAAACTAAGTTCCTGTTTTCTCATCCTGTTATCATACAACTATCTCTCTCAAGAACACCACGTCCTTGAGCAAGGGTTCAATATCTTATCGCTTAATACTTACTGCCTAACCAGATGTGTTCTATCATGTCCTCTTTCCTCTAGCCAAGTCTCCACAAAACTCCCCACATTTCCCCCGTTTTCTTGTTGGAAAATGATATTAGCCTGCCAAATCCTCTCAAGTGTTCTTTCTGTTGTCCATTGAATACAATTTATAAAACAGGGAAACACTAACAATACAAATAAAACAATACCCATAAAGCCAATTCCATACATGATAACATTTCGCAACCAAGGGCCTATTCCCCATCCCTTAAGCCATCTTTCAAGTCCTAATCCCTCTTCTTGTTTCAACTGATGTAATCCCTGTTGAAGTTCTTTCAGTTTGGCATGTATCAAGGTGGAATGGTCTGACAGGTTCATACAACACGTGCCCTCAAACTCTTCACATCCATGTCCGTGGACTAATATTAAAAAGTCTATGGCAGCTCTATTTTGTTACACCGCTTGATTTACACTTTGAATGTCAGCTGTTAACATATCAATCATTTCTGAGGTTTTATTTAACTCATCTTTAGTCCACCATCCTAACTGTTTAGCCAAGTTCATGAGCTTATTGGCTGCTCCTCCTGGCAAAAGGGTGGCAACTATGACTTACTTCAGTTCACTCCAAAATCGTGGGGGACGAATATCAGTACAATCAAACTCATAATAACTACGTTTTTTGCGGGAGCTATTATTATGGTCAGCAAGCTGCATTAGCGTGGTTAAGTTAGGGTGGAATAAAGAGAGTTTCCCCAAATGACAGGGTCCACCCGGGGGATTTACTGGTATTCCGTTCCAGGCCCTTTCTCCACTCCCATACACAGTGGTATAACTTCTACGTACAGTCGGTATTATTTCAATGGGAGTTGAGCAGTCCAAGTGAGTGGGATTGGAGACAGTTCCCACAGGAAAGCAGGTGCAAAAGTGACACAGTGCTGGCTGATAGACTACATGGGGACCGACTTACTACTGTAGGTGGGGTCTGCCTTCCTGCTTTCTTGTAGCTCCCGTACGCAGTGGTATAACTTAACCGACAGCATATATTTTTTCAATGGGCGCTGAACCGTCCAAGTGAGTGGGATTGGAGAAAGTTCCCACAGCAAAGACACTGCAAATGTGACACAGTGCTGGCTGATAGTCTACATGGGGACCTACTTACTACTGTAGGTGGGGTCTGTCGTCCTGCTTTCTTTTAGCTCCCATACGCAGTGGTATAACTTCTACCGACAGAAAATATTTTTTCAATGGGCGTTGACCAGTCCAAGTGACTGGGTTTGGAGACAGCGCCCACAGGAAAGCAGCTTCAAAGGTTACACAGTGCTGGCTGATAGACTACATGGGGACCTACTTAACACTGTAGATTGGGACTTCCTTCCTGCTGTCTTGTAGCTCCCATACACAGTGGCATAATTTCTACAGACAGTCTGTGTTTTTTCAATAGGTCCCCACAGATCAGAAAAATTCCCTTTGGTAACTGTAAAGGCACAAGACTAGACCTGGATCTTTTTGGTGAAGTATAATTGCACCAAGATGTGTTATACACGCCCAGGATGGGATCCACATTCTGTCCCAAATGTTTTGGTATTGCTGGTAAAATTAAACATAACACAAAAATCCATCTTTATAGATCCCAGTAATTCTAACTCCTGTGGCTCTGTTGTCATTATTGGCAACCATGAAATGATCAAATCCCAGCTGTCAACTTTGCCACTGCCCTTAACTAAGGGATTTGGTTTTAATGCATTAGGTACAGGCCATTGTGCCACATCTAATGGAACTCCCACCAAACAGGTAGAAAAAGGATTATCTGGAGTGGCCATTGATAAACATATTGTAGACTGATTGATTGCTTTGGCCAGTGTAAGCCACATGTTTTGCTTGGGTTGTTGAAATTGCCTAAAACCATTTACCACAATCATTTGAAGCATCAACAGTATGACAAAATACAAACCACCTTTTAGCTTCTCAATGTCAAAATGTTCTGTTCTTCCAAGTTCCATTCCTGACACCTAAAACAACTTAGGAAGTTTCCACTGTAAGAAAACCACTATTCATCATCACATTTACAGCAAAATGCATAACATCACGACCAACAGTTTTTACACTCTTTGAGGCAAGGGATTGAGGATTGAAAGGACAAGCCCAGCGGTCCATGAGGACTGGGGCCGGCGGTGTCGGCGCGCGGTGTGTTTGGGGAGGAACTCCGGAGACACTGACCGGGTGCGGGAAGCAGCTGCACGGCGACGGCTGCGGATGGAAGTGGCGGGGGGGATCTGGCTCACTCCGCGCCATACCCGGCGCCGGCGACGCAGCCGGTATCAGTCTCTCCTCTGTTTTCTTTGTCTCCTCTCGTGTGCCCGATGGTGCCCAGTCTAACACGGGGTCGCGCTCCCTTACTCTGATGGTCCTGCGCTGCATCCCCGCCCGACTCTGCCCACTTGGCATTCCCCTGCAAGTCGTCCCAGGCGTAACTCGGCGGTCTGGGCTCGAACGGGAAGCAGCTCTCCCGCGGGGGCTCTGCTCCGAAGCCCCTTCGCCTCTATGACTTTGTAAAAACTCTTGTGTAGTGAAATCTTCTTTTATTTTTTTTTTTCCTCGCAGCACGGCCTGCATGCCCTGCGACGGGCTGCTCACCAGGCTGGCTTTCAGTGGCGACAGGCTGTGTTTCGATGGTCTCTTGTCGCTCCAGTTTCTTTAATACTTCCTGCAGGAACCTGTCCGTTCCCTTCTCTGTCCCCTTCAGCCTTGGCGCAATGGTCAACGCCTGGGCTGCAGCCATGGACACACGCTGTTTTGCTTGCATTTCTTTTAAAGTATTTATCAGGTCTCTCCAAAGGAGACCTAGATCTTTACTGATCTTACTATTGTCTTTATCACCACTAATAGTGACTTCCCAGAGAAGGTTTCCAATTTCTCGCCACTCACCAGAGAAGGGAGGTGAGACATAATTAGTCCCCATACCAAACAGTCCAGCTGTTGGCTCGGCTACAGTCTCAGGCATATCAAGCTGCTGACTCACAGCAGCGGCCAAATCCTTTTCCATCTTATATTTCTTCAGACAGTTAATGACCTCTCTCCACTGTTTCATCAGTTTCCGAGCAGTCTTATCTTCGTCTATAACCAAGTCCCAAAGACAAGTCCCATATGCTCTCCACTCCTCCTTATCAAAATATTTCTCAGAGTCCTTAAAAAAGCCTTTGCAATTACCATATACAAGTAGACCAGACAAATCGGTCAATTTAAAGTTCACCCCCTGCTTTTCTAAAAAGCGATTTAAAAGTGAGAGTGCTACCTCCTTATGCATGTTGTCGGATCCTCGTCTCACCGCAACCTGTAGTCACTCCCCCGGGTACAGCAACCTCTGCTTGGGATCCGGCAGGCTTCCTCCTCTGCCTCCGCCTCCGGATTTTCAAGTCTCAGCTCCCAGCAGGCAGGCTCTTTACCCGGTAACACACAATGATGGTCCTGTTCGGGCGCCATATGCCGTGAAGTTTTCGGCTCTTGGCCTAAAAACCAGACTAGAAGTCTGCAAACCAGGCTCGAAGGTGAAACCAGGCTCGAAGCCTGTAAAACCCAGACTCGAAGCCTGAAAAACCAGCTCTAAGCCTACTTCATGTGGCGATCAACCTTGGGTCCGATTCTCAGCTGTGTGGGAAGAAATCAGTCCTACTCAATGTGAGTGATAGCAGAAATCTTCTTCTTTATTGAGAGCAGGCTCTAACTTATATACACAGCAGCTTCAAAGCTAGCTCAGCAACAGCAGCTAATAGTTTATATTTTCTTGTTCATCCTACCTGCGGTTTCTGCGATAAGCAAGCTCCCTCACATTTTCCCATCTTGTTTTTCCCCAAAGTTGTTTACCACTTTTAGCCGAAAATAGTCTGAACTTGAGGGAACAGAAAGCGGCCTGACGTCTACATGACAGCAACTGCTTTAACCATGGCTCTGACTCTGGTCTTAATTGTGCATTAAATTTATATAACTAGAGCTCAGGCTGCCTTGCCCCAACAGACTTAACATTATACCCCGGGATCCATGTCCATGTCCCTCATTTTTTCTCCAAACCCATAGGAAAGCAGGTGTCAATATGACACAGTGCTGGCTGATAGACTATATGGGGAGCAACTTACTACTGTAGATGGGGTCTGTCTTCCTGCTGTTTTGTAGCTCCCATACGCAGTGGTACAACTTAAGCGACAGCATATATTTTTTCAATGGGATTAGAGCAGTCCAAGTGAGTGTTATTGGAGATAGCTCCCATAGGAAAGTAGTTGAAAATGTGACACAGTGCTTACTGATAGACTACATAGAGACCTACTTACTACTGTAGGTGATGTCTGCCTTCATGCTTTCTTGTAGTTCCCATACGCAGTGGTATAACTTAACAGAAAAAATGTAGTTTTTAATGGGAGCTGAGCAGTCCATGTGAGTGGAATTGGAGATAGCTCCCAAAGGAAAGCAGATGCAAATGTGACACAGTTCTGGCTGATATACTACATGGGGACCTACTTACTACTGTACGTCGGGTCTGCCTTCCTGCTTTCTTGTAGATCCCATTCAAAGTGTTATAACTTAACGGAAAGCATGTATTTTTTCAATGGGAGTTGAGCAGTCCATGTGAGTGGGATTGGAGATAGTTCCCACAGGAAAGAATCTGCAAATGTGACAGTGCTGGTTGATAGACTACATGGGGACCTACTTACTACTTTAGGTGGGGTCTACCTTCCTGCTTTCTTGTAGCACGGATACGCAGTGGTATTACTTCTACCGAGAGAATGTATTTTTTCAATGGCAGTTGAGCAGTCAGTTTGAGTGGGATTAGATATAGCTTTCACAGGAAAGCAGCTGCAAATGTGATACAGTGCTGCCTGATACACTAAATGGGGGCCTACTTACTTCTATAGGTGGGGTCTGTCTTCCAGCTTTTTTGTAGCTCCCATACGCACTGGCATAAGTTAAGCGACAGCATATATTTTTTCAATGGGACCTGAGCAATAAAAGTGAGTGTTATTGGAGATAGCTTTCACAAGAAAGTAGCTGAATGTGACACAGCACTGCCTGATAGACTACATGGGGACCTACTTACTTCTGTAGGTGGGGTCTGCCTTCCTGCTTTCTTGTAGCTCCCATACTCAGTGGTATAACTTCTATGGACAGTCTGCATTTTTTCAATGGGAGTTGAGTAGGCCAAGTGTAGGAGGGATCTGCCTTCTTGCTTTCTTGTAGCTCCTATACGCAGTGGCATAACTTAACGGAAAGCATGTAGTTTTTAATTGGAGATTAGCAGTCCATGTGAGTGGGATTGGAGATAGCTTCCAAAGGAAAGCAGGTGCAAATGTGACTCAGTTCTGGCTGATAGAATACATGGGGACCTACTTACTACTGTAGGTGGGATCTGTCTTCCTGCTTTCTTGTAGCTCCCATACGCAGTGGTATAACTTCTACTGACAGTCTGTATTTTTTCAATGGATGTTGAGCAGTCCAAGTGAGTGGGATTGGATATAGCTCCCACAGGAAAGAAGCTGCAAATGTGACACAGTGCTGGTTGATAGACTACATGGGGACCTACTTACTTCTGTAGGTGGGGTCTGCCTTCCTGATTTCTTGTAGCTCCCATACGCAGTGGTATAACTTAACCTAGAGCATATATTTCTTTCAATGGGAGCTGAGCAGTCCAAGTTAGTAGGATTGGAGATAGGTCCCACAGGAAAGCAGCTTCAAAGGTGACACAGTGCTGGCTGAGAGACTACATGGGGACCTACTTACTACTGTAGGCTTTCTTTTATCTCTCATAGGTGTGGAGAATTTTGTGGAGACTTGGCTAGAGGAAAGAGGACAGGATAGAATACAGCTGGTTCGGCAGTAAGCATTAAGTGATAAGATATTAGACCCTTGCTCAAGGACGTGAGAGCAAGAGAGTTGTATGATAACAGGATGAGAAAACAGGAGCTTAGTTTGCGTTAAGCAGCCACAAGTATCTGGAGTATGTTGAAACACGGGCGAGGTTTCCATCTAACTGGGAACCAATGATGAGCTTAGCTTTTGCAATATGTATGAGCTTGATTATTGTATCTATAAAAGAGCTGTATCTTTGCAAATAAAGTTGAGACTTGTTGCACTACAGGGTGGGCTTGTCTCCCATCATCTTCAGCAAATGGTGACCGCGACGCGATACATGAATGACGTGATATACCGACTGGGCGCCACGGCGGAGCGACGAAGGGGTCCGGGTCCTATGCAGCAAGGACGACAATAAGCATGAAAATTGGGAACACGCCGTGCCCTGGGTGACCATATAGACGAGCCTGGTCGATACGTGCCGTCGGACTTTGAAGTGCTGCAAAAGCGCGCTGACGATAATAGGTATGGAAAGACAAGTGGCATATGATTTATTTACTGCATTCTTGCAGAAGCGGCAGATAAAGGGTATAGATCTGCAAAAGGACCTACCAGGGTTGTTAGCTTATGGGTATCCTAAGGGAGTGTTTCACAATCTACGTACATTTCATGAATTGAGAGAATGGCGTAAATTTGGGGATTTGCTTTGGAAAGCTACCCTGGAGGACGATGAGATAGCTTTGGAGGATAGTGCACAATGAGTTGTTGCAACATCAGGCAGAAAAGAAGGCTGCTGAGCACGCATCAGCAGCACAGAGTAAGAATAAAAACGATGAGCGTGACTGGTTCCAATCCACCCCGCTGGCTCCTACCATCTAAAAAGTAATGCTCCCCCCCCCGCGTGTACAGCAGTCAGCGCCGGGAGAAGCGTCGGGAGAGGTGCCGGGAGCAGTGCCGGGGGAGGCGCCGAGAGCAGCGTCAGGAGCAGCACCGAGAGTAGTGCCGGGAGCGGCGCTGAGGCGGATGATACCAAGAAATGAGAAAAGTCAGCCACCCCACGATCCGCCAAAGTTGACGCCTCATGGAAATGGAGGTGGGACAAAGGGGAAAAGTCAGCCGCCTCGTTGGCCACCGAAGATAAGTGATCTACGTGGAGCAGTGCCAGAAATGAGAGCTAGAAGACGAAGGGGCTTCGGAGCAGAGCCCCCCAGGAGAGCTGCTTCCCATTCGAGCCCAGCCCACCGAGTTACCCCTTGGACGACTTGCAGGGGAATGCCAAGTGGGCAGGGTCGGACGGGGGTGCAGCCCAGGATGATCAGAGGAGAGTGGGGGAGCGCGACCCCATGTTAGACCGGGCACCATCGGGCACGCAAGGGAAGAAAAAGAAAACACAGGAGAGAGAAATACCGACTGTGCCGCCGGCGCCGGGGACGGCACGGAGTGAGCCAACCCCCCCCGCCCCTTCCATCCGCAGCCACCGCCGCCACAGCGTAGCCGCTTCCCGCGCTCAGTCAGTGTCTCCGGAGTGCCCTCCCACACACACCGCGCGCCGACACAGCCGGCCCGAGCCGTCACGGACCGCTGGGCTCATCCTTTCCATCCTCAATCCCTTGCCTCAAAGAGTGTAAAAGCTGTTGGTCGTGATGTTATGCATTTTGCTGTAAATGTGATGATGAATACTGGTTTTCTTACAGTGGAAACTTTCTAAGGTGTTTTAGGTGTCAGGAATGGAACTTGGAAGAACAGAACATTTTGACATTGAGAAGCTAAAAGGTGGTTTATGTTTTAGACTCATTAGTGAAGGATTTTTTTTTTTGATCAGGAGTAAAAAAAAAAAAATGGATTTTGTCATACTGTTGATGCTTCAAATGATTGTGGTAAATGGTTTTAGGCGATTTCAACAACCCAAGCAAAACATGTGGCTTACACTGGCCAAAGCAATCAATCAGTCTACAATATGTTTATCAATGACCACTCCAGAAAATCCTTTTTCTACCTGTTTGGTGGGAGTTCCATCAGATGTGTCAAAATGGCCTGTACCAAATGCATTAAAACCAAATCCCTTAGTTGAGGGCAGTGGCAAAGTTGACAGCTGGGATTTGATCATTTCATGGTTGCCAATAATGACAACAGAGCCACAGGAGTTAGAATTATTGGAATCTATAAAGATGGATTTTTATGTTTAATTTTACCAGCAATACCAAAACATTTGGGACAGAATGTGGATCCCATCCTGGGCGTGTATAAGAACACAACATCTTGGTGCAATCATACTTCACCGAAAAGATCTAGGTCTAGTCTTGTGCCTGTACAGTTACCAAAGAGAATTTTTCTGATCTGTGGGGACCAGGCATGGCCTGGAATACCCTCGAGATTACAAAGGGGACCATGCAGTTTGAGACAACTGACGATCTTGATGCCTAATGACACAATCATTTAGAAACATCATTGTCCAGAACAGTTTGTCCATGCATTTACTGGCGAATGTGATGACTATGTTACCTTTGGTCTCCCTAAACAATAATAGCAACTAGTATATTTGCCCCAGGTGTAGGAGTATCTGCTTTATTAACTCAGCTATGCAAATTAGGATACTGGCCTAGCAAACAAAGTAACCAAACCTCAATGATATTAGAAGACTTGATTAGTAATGTAAGTAGTATTAGCCATAGAACTTTGCAAGATAGACCTGCTAGAGATTTTACCTTTAGCACGAGTATGATAACTTTGTTTGTCAGCTGTGTTTTTTTTCAGTGTATGAGAAGAAGCTTACCAGGCATGAGTTGCTAAACTCATGTGCAGATTGTCCTTGAGCTCCTCTCGACTGTGAGAAACGAAGAAGCAAAAATACCTACGAGATAGCAGCTTCGGGCAGGGACAAGACTGGGGCAGCGTGTGAAACTGCAAGGCTTGTCACAGAAAACTACAGCTGGCTTTTGGAGAATGGACCAATTAGAAGTCCTATAAACACGCTAGCTTTGCTGCTGATGGTAAGGGTCTGATGCTTGTTAGTAAAATTTGAGCTATTAAAAACAGTGGAGCAGGCTGCCCGGAGGGGTCATGGACATACCAGCTATCCCCATGCATTGAGCCACGGTATCCCTCACACTAGCCAGGGACAGGCGGTCGTTAAATGCACTCACAATACTTTAAAAGTACAGCTCAACCGTCTTAGGGAGGGGGAGAGCATGGGGCGTAGAAGATATAACGATCTACTGAGTCTCTCTTGCAGATTGATGTGTTCCTCGGAGTGCTCGCCGTGATGCAGATCAAGATGGAGTCACTCAACTATTGGCAGGATTGAATAGTGAAGTATCAGCACGTATTATGTATAGTATTATGTATGTATAGTATTATGTATCAGCACGTGCCACAGGATACTGGAGTCATCGAGCATAGGGAACGGGAGATGTGGTAGGCATCCAGAAGATCTCGGGTTGTAACGTGAGACCTGGAAGGTACAGAAGAGGTGGGCATGGGGTGGAGTGAGAGGAGGTGCTGGTGGTAGCAGATATAAGCACATGGTGTAAAAAAGGGGCCAGCCTATATAAGTAGAAGCATAGAACAGTTTATAAGGCAATGGGGAGTTAAACATGTAGCAGGGATTCCCCATTCCCCCACAGGACAGGCCATAATAGAAAGAGCTAATGGGACTCTAAAAAGATATCTTGGTAAATATGGGGATGTTAAAGACCCACATATGAAATTGTTAAAGGCCTTATTTGTTATGAACCACCTGTGTATGTTTGGGGAACAGAAGCTACCACCTGTAATAATACATCATAATCCAAAGGCACAAAAGGAGAGAAAGAAAGAAATTTGGGTTAAATATCGTGACCCTAAAACAGGGATATGGCAGCCTCTGGCCAAAGTATTATACTAGGGACATGGGTATTTGTGTGTTGATTCTCCCACAGGATCCATTTGGGTGCCAGCCTGTCCTGGTTTAGGCCCATCAGGGAACAAATACCAGGATTAGCCTCAAGTAAAGAAGAGGCTGAGAATTGCTCAGGGGCAGGGAGAGTTTAATTGCCGCTTAAGTTTCAGGACAAAACAGACCAGGCTACTCGGTTTGGGGAAGAAAACAGAAAAATAATTTAACGCAACATCAAGTAAAACATACTCCCAGAAACCCAAAACATAACCAAAATGAAACAACACAGAGTAATGCATCAATGAAGAATCCAACCAGCCTTTTTAAGAACACCTTCTTGCCACACCTCCCCTCTTCCCGGGCTCAGAGCCCTGATCCCGGTGTTTTTACCCTGTCCCCCCCTGAACGATTCGGGGGGACAGGCAGTGGGGGTTTCAGTTAGTCTGTTCCCGATATCTTCTGCCATTTGTCCCTCCTCAGGACGGGTGAACTCCACATCAGTCCTCCCTGCAAGTCCGTGGGGTAACTCACACACACGGCAGACCTGCATGGGCTGCTCCGACGCGCACTTATTCCAAAGGCTACAGCTCCTCTTTGCCTGTTGTGTGGGACTGCTCTGCGACGTGCAGGCTCTCCAACACGGCCTGGGCCATGGCCGTCTCCCCAGACAGTCCCTCGCCCGTTCGGGCTCACTCACATGGAGCTGCTGGTAACTCTCGATCCTGCCATGGATCTCCATAGGTTGCAGGGGCACAGCTTGGATTCTCGCAACAGCTTGCAGAGGAGTCTCTGGTCTATTGCTTCTCCTTCCATCCTCACTCTCTGGCTAAAGGGTCCACGTGGTCGCCTCCATCTTGTATCACTCTTACAGCTGCCGCATCGCATTTCAAATTCCCGTCCCCTAAATAGTGATCGCAGAGGCGCCAGATTGGCCATGCTGGGCCGGGGTGGATGTGAAACCAGGAGTCGGGGGAGAGTCCGCAAACTCTTTGGTACTAATGGAACTGGGGGAAATTGGATAAGTTTTATGTCACGGGATATCCATGACTTTAATAGAAATCGAAAATATTGGGCCACCTTAGACTCTTCTTTGAACTCAGATACGGTATTTAAGCAATTGTATTCCAGCTGTAATGTCTCTACTATTACATCACCGAAGAAATTGCCCACGGGTATATTTTTAATCTGTGGAGAAAGGGCCTGGAACGGAATAGCAGTAAACCCCTCGGGTGGACCCTGTTATTTGGGGAAACTCTCTTTATTCCACCCTAACTTAACCACGCTAATGCAGCTTGCTGACCATAATAACAACTCCCGCAAAAAAAGTAGTTATTATGAGTTTGATTGTACTGATATTGGTCCCCCACGATTTTGGAGTGAACTGAAGCAAGTCATAGTTGCCACCCTTTTGTCAGGAGGAGCAGTCAATAAGGCCATGAACTTGGCTAAACAGTTAGGATGTTGGACTAAAGATAAGTTAAATAAAAAATTGATATGTTAACAGCTGACGTTCAAAGTGTAAATCATGCGGTGTTACAAAATAGAGCTGCCATAGACTTTTTAATATTAGTCCACGGACATGGATGTGAAGAATTTGAGGGCATGTGTTGTATGAACCTGTCGGACCATTCCACCTCGATACATGCCAAACTGAAAGAACTTCAACAGGGATTACATCAGTTGAAACAAGAAGTGGGATTAAGACTTGAAGGGTGGCTTAAGGGGTGGGGAATAGGCCCTTGGTTGCAAAATTTTATAATGAATGGAATTGGCTTTATGGGTATTGTTTTATTTGTATTGTTAGTGTTTCCCTGTTTTATAAATTGTATTCAACAGACAAGAGAAAGAACATTTGAGAGGATGTGGCAGGTTAATATTATTTTCCAAAAAGAAAACGGGGGAAATGTGGGGAGTTTTGTGGAGACGTGGCTAGAGGAAAGAGGACATGATAGAATACAGCTGGTTAGGCAGTGAGCAATAAGCGGTAAGATATTGGACTCCTGCTCAAGGACGTGAGAGCAAGAGAATTGTATGATAACAGGATGAGAAAGCAGGAGCTTAGTTTGGGTTAAGCAGCCACAAGTATGTGGAGTATGTTGAAACAATGTCAAGGTTTGCATCTAACTGGGAACCAATGATGATCTTAGCTTTTGCAATACGTATGAGCCTGATTATTGTATCTATAAAAGAGCTGTATCTTTCCAAATAAAGTTGACACGTGTTGCACTACAGGGTGGGCTTTTCTCCCTTCGTCTTCAACACATAGGCAGTGGTATAACTTCTACCACCAGCATGTATTTTTTCAATGGGAGCTGAGCAGTCCAAGTGAGTGGGATTGAGATAGCTCCCACAGGAAAGCAAATGCAAATGTGACAAAGTCCTGGCTGATAGACTACATGGAGACCTACTTAACACTGTAGATGTTGTCTGCCTTCCTGCTTTCTTGTAGCTCCCATACACAGTGGTATAACTTCTGCTGACAGTCTGTATTTTTTCAATGGGAGTTGAGCTGTCCAAGTTATTGGGATTGGAGATAGCTTTTACAGGAAAGCAAATGCAAATGTGACACAGTGCTGGGTGATAGACTACATGAGAGCCTACTTACTACTGTATGTGGTGTGTGCCTTCCAGCTTTTTTGTACCTCCCATATGCAGTTGTATAGTTTCTACCGAATGCATATATTTTTTCAATGGAACCTGAGAAGTCCAAGTGAGTGAGATTGGAGATAGCTCCCACAGGAAAGCAGATGCAAATGTGACACAGTGCTGGCTGAAAGACTACATGGGGGCCTAGTTACTACTGTAGATGGCGTCTGCCTTCCTACTTTCTTGTAGCTCCCATACGCAGTTGTATAATTTCTACGGATAGTCTGTATTTTTTCAGTGGGAGTTGAGCAGTCCAAGTGAATGGGAGTGGAGATGTCGCCCACAGGAAAGCCGCTGCAAGTGTGACACAGTGCTGACTGATAGACTACATGGGGTCTACTTACTACTGTAGGTGGGTTCTGCCTTCCAGCTTTTTTGTAGCTCCCATATCCAGTGGTATAACTTAAGTGACAGCATATATTTTTTCAATGAGACCTGAGCAGTACAAGTGAGTGTTATTGGAGATAGCTCCAACAGGAAAGCAGCTGCAAATGTTAAACAGTGCTGGCTGATAGACTACATGGCGGCCTACATTCTACTGTAGGTGGGTTATGCCTTCCAGCTTTTTTGTAGCTCCCATAAGCAGATGTAAAATTTTACTGTCAGCATATATTTTTTCAATGGGAGACGAGCAGTCCAAGTGAGTGGGATTGGAGATAGCTCCCACAGGAAAGCAGCTGCAAATGTGACACAGTGCTGGCTGATAGACTAGATTGGGACCTACTTGCTACTGTAGGTCGGGTCTGCGTACCTGCTGTTTTGTAGCTGTCATACGCAATGGTATAACTTATATCGACTGAATGTACTTTTAAAGGGAGATGACGAGGTCAAGAGCGTGGGATTGGAGATAGGTCCTACAGGAAAGCGGCTGCAAATGTGACACAGTGCTTGCTGATAGACTACACGGGGACCTATTTACTACTGGAGGTTGGGTCTGCCTTCCAATTTTCTTATTGCTCCCATACGCAGTGGTATAACTTAAGCGACAGCATATATTTTTTCAGTGGGACCTGAGCAGTAGACGTGACAGGGATTTGAGACAGCGCCCACAGGAAAGCTGCTGCAAATGTGACACAGTGCTTGCTGATAGACTACATGGAGACCTACTTAACACTGTAGTTGGGGTCTGCCTTCCCGCTTTCTTATAGCTAGCATATGCAGTGGTATAACTTAAGCAACAGAAAATATTTTTTCAATGCGCGTTGAGTAGTCAAAGAGACTGGGATTGGAGATAGCTCCAACAGGAAAGCAGCTGCAAATGTGACACAGTGTTGGCTAATAGAGTACATGGGGACCAACTTAACACTGTAGGTAGGGTCTTCCTTCCTGCTTTCTTTTAGGTCCCATACACAGTGGTATAATTTCTAACGAAAATCTGTATTTTTTCAATGGTAGTTGAGCACTCCAAGTGAATGGGATTGGATATAGCTCCCACAGGAAAGAAGCTGAAAATGTGACACAGTGCTGGATTAGAGACTACATGGGAACCTAATTACTACTGTAGGTCGGGTCTGCCTTCCTGCTTTTTTGTAGCTCCCGTATACAGTGGTATAACTTCTACTGCCAGTATGTATTTTTTCAATGGGAGCTGAGCACTCCAAGTAAGTGGGAGTGAAGATAGCTCCCACAGGAAAGTAGCTGCAAATGCGACACAGTGCTGGCTGATAGACTACATGGAGACCACCTTAGTACTGTAGATGTTGTCTGCCTTCCTGCCTTTTTGTAGTTCCAGTACGCAGTGGTATAACTTCTGCTGACAGTCTGCATTTTTTCAATGGGAGTTGAGCAGTCCAAGTTATTGGGATTGGAGAGAGCTCCCACAGGAAAGCAGCTACAAAGGTGACACAGTGCTGGCTGATAGACTACATGGAGACCAACTTAGTACTGTAGATGAGGTCTGCCTTCCTGCTTTCTTGTAGCTTCCATACGCAGATTTATAACTTAACCTACAGCATATATTTTTTCAATGGGACCTGAGCAGTAAAAGTGAGTGTTCTTGGGGATAGCTCCCACAGGAAAGCATCTGAAAATGTGTCACAGTGCTGGCTGATAGACTACATGAGGACCTACTTACTACTGTAGTTTGGGTCTTCCTTCCTGCTTTCTTGTTGCTCCCATACGCAGTGTTATAACTTCTACCGATAGTCTGTATTTTTTAAAGGAAGTTAAGCAGTCCAAGTGAGTGGTACTGGAGATAGGTTTCTCAGGAAAGTAGCTGCAAATGTTACACACTGCTGACTGATAGACTACATGGGGACCTACTTACTACTGTAGGTGGTATCTGCCTTCTTACTTTCTTGTAGCTCCCATACATAGTGGGATAAGTTCACCGACAGAATTTATTTTTTCAAAAGGAGTTGAACAGTCCAAGTGACTGGAATTGGAGATAGAACCCAGAGGAAAGCAGCTGCAAATGTGACACAGTGCTTGCTGATAGACTACATGGGGATCTACTTACTGCTGTAGGTGGGGTCTGTCTTCCTGCTTCCTTGTAGCTCCCATACGCAGTGGTATAACTTCTATAGACAGCATATGTTTTTTCAATGGGAGTTGAGCAGTCCAAGTCAGTGGGATTGGAGATAGGTCCCAAAGGAAAGCAGATGCACATGTGACACAGTTCTGACTGATAGACTAGATTGGGACCTATTTACTACTGTAGATCGGGTCTGCGTACCTGCTTTATTGTAGCTCTCATACGCAGTGGTATAACTTGTATCGACCGAATGTACTTTTAAAGGGAGATGACGAGACGAAGAGCGTGGGATTGGAGATAGCTCCTACAGGAAAGCAGCTGCAAATGTGACACAGTGCTTGCTGATAAACTACATGGGGACGTATTTACTACTGCAGGTTGGGTCTGCCTTCCACTTTTTTTATTGCTCCCATATGCAGTGGTATAACTTCTACCGACTGTATGTTTTCAATGGGAGCTGAGCAGTACAAGTGAGTGTTATTGGAGATAGGTCCCACAGGAAAGAAGCTGCAAATTTGACACAGTGCTGGGTAATAGAATCTACTTAACACGGTAATTGGGGTCTTCCTTCCTGCTTTCTTGTAGCTCCCATACGCAGTGGAGATAGCTTTCACAGGAAAGCAGCTGCAAATGTGACACAGTGCTGGCTGATAGACTACATGGGGACCTACTTACTGCTGTAGGTGCAGTCTAACTTCCTCCTTTCTTGTAGTTTCCCTACGCAGTGGTATTATCCTGAAGTCGACGGGAGACAAGCCCACCCTGTAGTGCAACAAGTGTCAGATTTATTTGCAAAGATACAGCTCTTTTATAGATACAATAATCAGGCTCATACGTATTGCAAAAGCTAAGATCATCATTGGTTCCCATTTAGATGCAAACCTCGCCGTTGTTTCAAGATACTCCAGATACTTGTGGCTGCTTAACGCAAATATCGCTTAATGCTTACTGCCTAACCAGCTGTATTCTATCATGTCCTCTTTCCTCTAGCCAAGTCTCCACAAAACTCCCCACATTTCCCCCATTTTCCTTTTGCATAATAATATTAGTTTGTCACATCCTCTGAAATGTTCTTTCTATTGTCCATTGAATACAATTTACAAAACAGGGAAACACTAACAATACAAAAAAAACAATACCCATAAAGCCAATTCCATACATTATAACATTTCGCAACCAAGGGCTTATTCCCATTCCCTTAAACCATCCTTCAAGTCCTAATCCCTCTTCTTATTTCAACTGATGTAATCCCTGTTGAAGTTCTTTCAGTTTGGCATGTATCGAGGTGGAATGGTCCGACAGGTTCATACAACACATGCCCTCATATTCTTCACATCCATGTCCGTGGGCTAATAATAAAAAGTCTATGGCAGCTCTATTTTGTAACACCGCATGATTTACACTTTGAACGTCAGCTGTTAACATAACAATTTTTTATGTAACTTATCTTTAGTCCACCATCCTAACTGTTTAGCCAAGTTCATGGCCTTATTGGCTGCTCCTCCTGGCAAAAGGGTGGCAACCATGACTTGCTTCAGTTCACTCCAAAATCGTGGGGGACCAATATCAGTACAATCAAACTCATAATAACTACGTTTTTTGCGGGAGTTGTTATTATGGTCAGCAAGCTTCATTAGCTTGGTTAAGTTAGGGTGGAATAAAGAGAGTTTCCCCAAATAACAGGGTCCACCCTGGGAATTAATGGTATTTTGTTCCAGGCCCTTTCTCCACAGATTAAAAATATACCCGTGGGAAATTTCTTTGGTGGTGTAATACTAGAGTCATTACAGCTGGAATACAATTGCTTAAATACTGTTTCTGACTTCAAAGAAGAGTCTAAGGTGGCCCAATATTTTCGATTTTCTATTAAAGTCATGGATATCCCGTGACATAAAACTTATCCAATTTCCCCCAGTTCCATTAGTACCAAAGCTTGCATTAGCACTTCCAAACATGTCTATTTCCTCAGGGGGTGAGGCTAATGTGGTATTAAAGGACTTAATTATCTCACATTGACGTTTTCCGTCCGAATGATCGTGATCATCGCTAACTGTGTTCAGCCCCGTCCTATTACACAAGGTGTTATTGTCTACTAGTCCACAAAATTCCTCCGGATTCCATACGGGCAATCCTATCAAACACCGTTTAAAAGGATTAGTAACCCCTCCCAAACTAAGACAAAGAGATGATTGACCAGTTTGATTAGCAAAGGTTATCCAAATATTATCTCTAGGCTGATTAAAATGCGTCAAGCTGTTAGCAATGATAGTTACACTAAAAACTGTGGTTATAACAAAACACCTCATTATTATTCATTAAATTCACTGTCTTTTTGTTACATAACCTTCAGTCTTTTGATTGTTAGCCAGTCCTCCAATGACTGCAACATGAGGGTGTATTTATTCTTCAATCTCTTCCTGTCCTTTTTCGTCAGATGGTTTGATCTCCGCAGCTTCAAGGACAGCTCTTGTCCACCTGGCTGGCACCCAAATGGATCCTGTGGGAGAATCAACACACAAATACCCCAGTATAATACTTTGGCCGGAGGCTGCCATATCCCTGTTTTAGGGTCACGATATTTCACCCATATTTCTTTCTTCCCCTCCTTTTGTTCCTTTGGATTATGATGCATTATTACAGGTGGTAGCTCCTGTTCCCCAAATACATACAGGTGGTTCATAACAAATAAAGCCTTTAACAATTTCATATGTGGGTCTTTCACATCCCCATATTTACCAAGATATCTTTTTAGAGTCCCATTAGCTCTTTCTATTATGACCTGTCCTGTGGGGGAATGGGGAATCCTTGCTACATATTCAACTTCCCATTGCCTCGTGAACTGTTCTATGCTTCTACTTATATAGGCCGGCCCATTGTCTGTCTTTATTTTCTGAGGAATTTCCATTGTTGCAAAACAACTATATAAATGACACTCCACATGTATGGCCCTCTCCCCTGTCTGTGCTGTTGCCCAAACGAATTTGCTCCATGTGTCTATGATTACATGCACATATTTTAGTCTTCTAAACTCTGCCACATGAGTGACATCCATCTGCCAAATTCCATTTGCATATAATCCTCTAGGGTTCACCCCTAAGCCTAAGCCAACACCTCCATTGTGATGGCTACAAATGGGACAAGCTCTAACAATAACCTTTGCATCCTTTAGCGATAATTGAAACTCTTGGTGTAAGCCCCGTGCATTCTAATGAAACAGGGAGTGCGCTTCTTTGGCTAGTATCTGTTTGGACAGAGGCGTTATGTGTCACTGTGACCAACTTATCTGCCCTAGCATTACCTTCTCCCAGCCCAATGTCCCATTAATGGCTCCTGATATGTATAATGTCATAAACATGCTCCCTAAGCTTTATTGCCTTCTGCAGCTGTATTAATAATTCAAATAGTCTGGGATTCTGCACTTCCTTAATGGGGGCGTCCTCTATTCTCTCTGCGATATGTAGGCACAGATGTAGCTTAGACCAGCCAGCTTGAATAAAGATGGTAGGGATAAGTTAATGCAGCTGGCATGCTACTTCAGAAACAGGTGCTGCAAGTTAATCAATTGGGCCCTGGGTGATCTCATGGGCAGAAGCAGCATATAAGGAGGTAGCTAGCAAAGGAAGGGTGGCTTTGAGTCAACTCTGGTGGTTGTACTACATTGCCCCTGTATGTCTCTGCACGTGCATTACTTAGACTCTCTACATCTTCAAGTGAATATTGCCTGCACTACTACAACATTTGGTGACCCCGACGTGATACGCCGAATTGGTTGGATTAAGAACCCTCGGCAGAAAAGCACTTGGATTCCTGCTTGAAAAGGCAAGTGATCTGAGTAAAGTGATATAATGGGAAAAATCATAAGCAAAGAGGAAAATCCTATTGACACCCTTCAGCATATCCTTGCTGAGAAAGGATTCAGTTATGAAAGAGAGGATTTGCTAAGACTTGTAAGATGGGGACAGGAAATAGGTCTCTTTGTTTCCCCCCAAGAAGTATATGAAAAGGGACACTGGGAAAACCTAGGAGACATGTTGAATGATGCTATCGGCTTGTGTAAATCGGTGTCATCCATTATACACCAACTAGAAGCTGAGCGTGCTGCAGCTGCTGCCATGAAAGCAGAAGCTGCTGTACCATCTGCGTTCCTGATAGATGCTAAAAGGTTCTTTGGAGGTGGTGACTTTATAGTACCATCGGCTCCACCTCTAGAAGAAAATACTAAGAGACTCTTCGGAGGGGATAATGTCGTAATACCCTCGGCTCCACCTCTAGAAGAAGAGAGCATGGATGTGAGCCCACCTCCCCCAGAACCCCCGAGAGCACTGTTCCAGGAACCGAATACGTGCATTTCTTCTCCTCCCCTCCCACCCACCCTTCACCATCCTGCCCCATGCCATCCTTCTGCTATGTCTGAAGGAGTACCTGGCAGAGAACGAAAGGTACGTTTTACAAATGACAATGTGGATATGCCATTGCCCCTGAGCTCATCAATCCCTGAGTGCATTCCTCTTCCATCATCACCCCCAACATCTAGTGAAGTTGAAGATCAACAAAGACAATTATAAAAGGAAGAATTAATACGACACGGAGAAGATATGAAACACACTTTGGCCCACTTGGAGGAACTGATGGAAAAACCAAAAGCAACAGCTAATCAACTGTTGGAACGAATTAATTAATTAACCAAACCAAAGATTAAAGTTTCATCCCCACAGGTGCCCAGAGACCCCCGGCCAGATGACTATGATCCGGCTAAGAAATGGAGAGGCCTCATACGTGATGCGGTAATCGAAGGAGAATTTGTTCCACAAGCCTTTCCAGTAATAGTAGCACAAAGAAAACGACAATGGGCACCTTTGAATTGGAAGTTGGTAAGGGAAGGCCAGAAAGCTGTAATGCAATATGGCTTGTCCAACCCATACGTTCAAACGTTATTGGATCATATTTTCATCAGTGGATTAATGACTCCATTTGACTGCCGGAAGCTAACAGAAACTTTCCTGAAGCCCACTCAGGTATTACTATGGGAGTCTGAATGGGAAAAAAGAGTTGATCTGGCAGTAGTAGAAAATATGGACTTACAACAGGGAGATCCACGGCGAGTCGTCACAGCAGATATGATGTTGGGTAAAGGACCATTTGCTGACCCTCAGGTACAAGCCCGACTGAATGAAGCTATTTGGCAGCAAACGCAGACACTGGCTCGTCAAGCATTTAAGATGGTTCCTGACATGGGGATGCCAGTTCCCTCATATACAACTATTATACAGAAACCTAATGAGCCTTTCATGACCTTCTTAGACCGTCTAAGAGCAGCTCTGGATCGTATACCAAACATGTCTACTGAAGTAAAGGCGGAAATAGGGTTACACTTAGCAGTTGCTAATGCTAACCATGACTGCAAAAAGATCCTGCAGACTCTCCCGCGGACAGCAACTTTGGTCGACATGATAGAAACCTGCTCTAGGGTAGGATCGTCAGCCCATTTAGCTGAAGCTATGGCAACAGCATTGAAACCTTTAGTTCAACCTCACAAAGGAAATCGGAGGCCAAAATGCTTTAATTGTGGAAAAATAGGACACGTGAAAAATCAATGTCGGTCCAGACCATTGGTATGGACAAACAGCTCCGCCAGACCATCTGGGTCCAACGGCAGATTTCATGGCAATTGTTACAGATGTGGCAAGTTTGACCATAGAGCCACTGAGTGCCGCTCTCGAGTGGCCAGACATACAATGCCTAAGGGAAACGGGTTAACGAGCGCAAAAAGGGTGAGCGCGATGACACAAAAACGCCCTTCAACACCAAGAGCTTCCTGGATGGCCTCAGATCAGCCACTGCAGGAAGCGCAGGAGTGGATGTGGAAACAGCAGTAGATGTAACCATCCACAACACGGAGGTAACAGTTATCTCATCTAACGCTAACGGATCCCTTGGCTATGGATTAAGTGCTTTGCTTTTAGGACAGTCATCGGCCTCTCGACATGGTATTTTTGTGATCCCTGGTGTAATTGATGCGGATTATGAAGGAAACATTGGAATAATGGTTAAAGTTTGGCAGCCACCAGTTCATATACCTAAAGGAACTAAAATAGCTCAATTAGTTCCTTTCAGAGCTGAAGTTCCTTTTGCAGGAAGTCGTAAGCATCGAGACGGTGGTTTTGGATCCACTGGAGTACCTGAGGTAAGACTGGCAATGCCACTTTCACAGGGAAAGCCCACTCAGATGGTTGTATTCCAACATCCAAATGGTGAACACATGGTTGGGTACAACACATTACTGGATACGGGAGCAGATGTTACTATTGCTCCATTATCCTATTGGCCAAAAAGCTGGCCTTTAGAGAATTTAGACACCCCTGCTGTTGGAGTAGGAGGAATACAGATGACAAAAATTAGCACAGATCTAATTTCGGTATGCATACAGGGCGAAGAGAATAGATGTGTGCAAATTAGGCCCTATGTAATGAATACTGCCGTTTGGCTTTTAGGTAGAGACGCCTTAAGCCAAATAGGCTTTCGTTTGTCAAATGAAAATTTTTAATGGTGGCCATTGATGGGCGACCAATCCTGAAGTTAACCTGGCTTACAGATTAAACCAGTTTGGATTGATCAATGGCCGCTAAGCAAAGAAAAGCTCGCCCACATTCATGAATTAGTAAATGAACAATTAGAGAAAGGTCATATTAAGCCATCCACCAGTCCATGGAATACACCAATTTTTACTATCCCTAAAAAATCAGGGAAGTGGAGGCTGTTACATGATCTAAGAGCTGTTAATGCAGTGATGCAGGACATGGGTGCTTTACAGCCAGGATTACCCTCTCCTGCAATGCTTCCAAAAGAGCGACCCCTGTTGGTGATTGACCTAAAGGACTGTTTTTTCACAATTCCCCTACATGAGGATGACAGTGAGAAGTTTGCTTTTACAGTACCATCAATTAACAAACAAGAGCCAGCAAAACGATACCAATGGACTGTTTGACCTCAGGGAATGAAGAACTCGCCAACTATTTGTCAAACTTATGTTGCCTGGGCGCTGGCACCTCTGCGCAAAAAATACCCTCGTGTCTTATTTTACCATTATATGGATGATATCTTGATTGCAGGAAAAGACCTGGACCAGCATCGCATTCTACAAGAAGTGAACCGGCAGTTAAGCATCTCCGGTTTGGTGATCGCGCCAGAGAAGGTACAAATGCACGCCTCTTGGAAATATTTAGGTAATATCATCACCGATGCACGCATTTATCCTCAGAAGGTGGCAATTAAAACAGATATTGCTAACTTAACAGATGTTCGAAAGCTAATAGGTGATATCCAATGGGTACGAACCATATGTGGTATCACGAATGAGGATCTTGCACCACTAATGCCTTTGTTAAAGGGCTCAGTAGAGGCTGATAGTGCGTGAAAACTGTCTCGGCAGCAAATCCAAGCAATAGAAAAAATAGGAAACAAGATAGTCAATAACTACAGTCACCGATATGATCCTGACCTGTCAATTAACATTGCTGTGATAAGTCAAAACCAGCATGTAATGGCAGTCTTGATGCAATGGGATTCAGTAGCGAAAGACCCATTGAGGATCTTGGAATGGATATTTTGGCATATAATTTGCAAAAAACAATTACCACGAGGCTTGAGGCAATTGCGAAAATAATAGTTAAGGCCAGGAAACGTCTGCTGGAAATAGCAGGGATTGAGGCAGACGTCATTTTCGTTCCTCTCACAGATGAGTTCTTGAACTGGGCACTGCAACAATCTGATGAATTACAGTGGGCCTTATTGTCATATCCAGGAGCTATAAATAATCATTATCCGGCCCTTAAATTGTTTTCTGTTAAATTTCAAATGGAAGACCGGCCGTTGAGATCAGCAGTACCCGTTAAAGGCCTGACTGTTTTTACCGATGCAAGTAAGATCCAAGCCAAAGCGGGAGTGGTTTGGTGGGAGAATGGAAAATGGCAAAATCTAACTGTTCACTCCCCAGGCAGTTCAGTTCAACTGCTGGACCTGATGGCTGTAGTGAAAACTTTCGAGAAATGGCCAGACGTCCCATTAAACATCATTTCTGATTCCCTCTATGTGGTCGATGCCGTCATTCGATTAGAGAGAGCGTTGTTGAAAGAAATCTCTAATCAGAATTTGTATAACTTATTTCTGCGACTCTGGCATCAGATAAATGAATGTCAAACTGCTTATTATATTGGACATATTCGAAGCCATTCGGGCTTAAAAGATGGCCTATCAGTTGGCAATGAAATTGTTGACAAGATAGTGGCAGCTCCTTTATTGATACCTACGGGGCCAATAATTGACAAATTTTCTCAAGCCCGAAGATCGCACGATTTTTTTCATCAAAGTGCGAAAATGTTGGTGAAGCAGTTTGAACTGACCACATCAGACGCTCAGGGTATTGTTTCCACGTGCCCTGCATGCCAGAATCAAATCGGCCTAGGAGTAGGAGTCAATCCCAGGGGTCTGGCACCTTTAGGTATATGGCAATCAGATATCACTGTCTATGCTCCTTTTGGACGATTTAAACGTATACATGTCACTATTGATACTTATTCAGCCATGGTTTGGGCCACAGCCTTAACCAGTGACAGTTCTCGAGACGTCATAAGACATTGGAGGAGTTGCTTTGCAGTCCTTGGTGTTCCAAGAGAGATAAAAACTGATAATGGCTCGGGATACATAGCCAGTAAAACACGTAAGTTTCTGAACTTATGGGGTGTTAAACATACTACTGGAATCCCAGGAAATTCCACCGGTCAAGCCATTATTGAATGTACACATCAAACCTTAAAAGGCCTGCTAGAAAAACAAAAAACGGGGGAAGAGGGGGTAAGCCCTCAAGACAGACTAATGAAAGCCCTTTATACAATGAATCATCTCAGAATTGTGGCAAACCGGAATGAACCACCGGCATTAACACACTTTGCCCAAATGAGTCGGGATTTGGATTTTACTGACAAACCTAAAGTTTGGTATAAGAATCCCACTACTGGAGAGTGGCAAGGACCTGCAGATCTGTTAACGTGGGGGAGAGGCTATGCTTGTGTCGTTACAGATCAAGGTCCCCGATGGATTCCGGCAAAATGGATCAAGCCACATCAACAGAAAGGACTTAACTGTAAGTCCAATGAAAAAAAAAAAACCAAAAAAAACCCAATCTTGAGGAAAGAACCAAGTGATCCACCCTCAATCCATCACTCTATTAAAATGTAAACCCTCGCAACTGTGACACTACATACGCTGCTATAAATTCCTCTAGCTATCTGTATTGCATTAAAATTGAAGAACTTAAGATGACCACTGGGAGCTTGAAAACAAAAATGATGTATTTTCTACAGATGAAGAGATACTTCCATCTTACAGATAATGCTCACAGATCAGCATGCTAAAGGATCTGAAGAGAAGTCCAGAACTACATAAGGAAAAAGAAATATGAGTGGAGCTACCAAGAACTCATCCCTTCCTGCCAGTGTGTGTCCCTCCTAGCAACACATATCAGATTATGTTTATTTTGACTTTATGGATTTCTGTATTGTATTGTTCAGCGATGTAGCTGTTATTGACCTTTTGTTGTAAACTCATGGCCATGGGTAAAAATATTTTCATTTCTTCATGTACCTTTAATTTTGAAATGTGTTGCTAAAGCCTGGATGGTTCAAAAAAGAAAAAGGGGGGAATTGTAGGCACAGATGTAGCTTGGACCAGCCAGCTTGAATAAAGATGGTAGGGATAAGTTAATACAGCTGGCATGCTAATTCAGAAACAGGTGCTGCAAGTTGGGCCCTGGGTGATCTCATAAGCAGAAGCAGCATATAAGGAGGTAGCTAGCAAAGGAAGGGTGGCTTTGAGTCAACTCTGGTGGTTGTACTACGTTGTCCCTATACGTCTCTGCACGTGCATTACTTAGACTCTCTACGTCTTCAAGTGAATATTGCCTGCACTACTAAAACAACAATACCCGCGACATAGAACGAGTCTGTAACCACATTCAGGGGCCCTTTCAGGTTCATCATGGCCCATACTACTGCCAACACTTCCAAGGTTTGTAATGTGTCTTTCTCTTCTGCTTTTATTAGTTGGTGCTTCCACTCCCCTTCCTCTTGCCAGGTTATTGCCGCCGTTCTAAACTTTCTTCCTGCATCCGTGTATGCTGTCAATGCATCCATGATGGGGGCTGGCTCCCGTTTGGGTCGTACTAGCCAATTCCATTTTCCTAGCCATTGTAATGGTGCTTTTATTATTTTGTCTATACTACCGTCACCTAAGAGCGCCTCCTGAAGATCTTCTGTATTGTCTAAATACCATTGTAAAGAGTCCTTTTTCATTGGTATCCTTATCGTATGCGGCTCAGCACCAGTTACTTGTAATGCTCTTTCACAACCCTTTTTTATTCGTCCCGCCAACATCTCAATTTTTTGAAAAAGGGTTTTTGTTTGTTGTAAGGCTGGGGAAATCCATTCTAGAACCCATACCTCCCCCGTTTTCTTTTGAGATTGTGTCAAGGCCCCAAGCAAATACTTTGTGCTATACCACATGGTTAAGTCAATAGGTAAGTCAACATCGTGACGTCGGACCTGCCCTTGTATGACACAGTCCATAATTTGTTGAAGCGCATCCTGAAGCTCTGGTGTTACCTGTATTTGACGCGTGGGGTTGGTTCCTTTCAAAAGTGGTCGTAGTTTTTCTAACAACTCGTTGGGTATTCCCACTATTAGTTATAACCATTGCAGATCTCCTAAAAGCTTCTGAGCATCATTCGGGGTCTTTATTTCTAGTTGGAGCTGTAGCTTCTGTGGTACTACGAGCTGTTCTGATAAAGACCATCCAAGATATTTCCATGGAGCTGTACGCTGAACCTTTTCTGGAGCTATCACAAGGTGGCATTGAGCCAGTGCCTGTCGAATCTCCTCCACCTGTTGTTCCGTAAATGATGCAGGCTGAGAAAAGAGGATATCATCCATGTAATGGTAGATGATAACGTTAGGCCATGGTCATCAAAAGGGTTGTAAAGCTGCGTCAACATACAGCTGACAGATAGTTGGGCTGTTACGCATGCCTTGGGGCAAAACTATCCATTCAAAACAATGGTCAGGACCTTCTCTATTTATTGCAGGCAAGGTAAAAGCAAACCGTTGTGTATCCTGCTGATGTAAGGCAATGGTAAAAAAGCAGTCCTTTAGATCTATGATTAACAGTGGCCAACCCTGTGGAATCATAGGGTAGTCCTGGCTGCAATGCTCCCATAGGTTCCATTTGTTCATTTACTGCACGTAGGTCATGTAACAAACGATACTTGCCAGATCTCTTTTTAATAACAAATATAGGAGTGTTCCACGGGCTTGTAGATAACTTTAAATGTCCTTGGGCAAATTGCTCTTGCACTAACTCATGAGCATGCTCAAGACTTTCCCTTTCTAAAGGCCATTGCTTAACCCATACTGGCTCGGCTGTTTTCCAGGTAATAGAAAGTGGGAAAGTCCATGCAACGGCCATTATGCCAAAGGGTGCTCATTTGTTAGGACCATTCCTATCTGGGCTAGTATGTCTCGACCAATAAGACATTGCACGGTTGGAGGCAATTGCACAACAGAAAAACTAGCAGTTATGGTTTTCTCATCCACATGAACCAAGATGGGTGGAGAGCGACTAGCCAGAGTAAGTTCTCCTACCCCAGTCACAGTAGTTGCTGCCGGTTGCAGGGGCCAGTGTTGTGGCCAACATCTTGGGCTGATAATGCTGGAATCTGCCCCCATGTCCAATAATCCCATCAAGGACCTTTTTTGTCCTTGCAATTCAAGGTCTATTTTGCATCTAGGCCTTTCACTGAGATCCATAGTCAACAGTGTAAGTCCTCCCGTGGAGCCAAATCCCCCTTCCCCTCTTAAGTCCTCTTTTATTGGTCTTATTCCTTTTGACATTTGTTCCAATGGTATTAATTGCGGAGTTCTCTGATTTTTCATAATTTGTATGAGTGGAAAGGGGATGTGGGCCATGATCATAATTTCTCCCAAATAATCTGCATCAATAACTCGGGGGAGAACAAAGAGTCCAAGCATGGTAGTTGACGACAACCTAACAACAATGCGCCCACTGTTCGTCCCCCTATAGTGATTGGACCTTTCACTCCGGTGGATATCTTCTGTGGGCTTGTTGTCATCTACTGCTGATGCCAGGTCCATTCCGAGGCTCCCACTTGTGGCTGGCTGGAGGCAGCTGCTGACATCTTTTAAGCTGCAGCGGCGACTTGTGTCTGAGTGCTGCCACTGCGGTTCGACGCGCTCGAATTGGAGTTTCCTGACCTGCGACGACACGCCCCGGTGTTGTGATTGTCCGTTTGGCATTTTTGACACCAGATTCCTGTAGCATTGCATTCACGACGGAAATGTCCCATTCCGCCACACCGGTAACACTTTATTCGTCCACTTGAAGAACCCCTTTGAGTGGTCACAGCAGATGCTCGAAGGGGTGCAAGGGCTGCTAACACCTGATTCTAAGTTGCTTTCGCCTGTTCCTTTAATCCTAATCCCAATTCCTTAATAGTTTCCACGAGAAAAGCTTGTTGACCTGTCGGGACCTGGACCATACGCTTTAAAGCGTCTTCAATTGACGAATTGGCTCCTAACGTACTCAATACTGTCCTGGTAGCTGGATTACAGTTCTGTAGGGCGCACTGTTTTAGCAAGGCGCCACGCATATATTCCGGAACTCCAGTCCTCTCTATGGCGGAGGCAACTTTATCAATAAAGGTCCTGAACGTTTCATCCCGACCTTGTTTGATTCCCATATATATTGGCACTCCACCCGGATCCTTTACCTTTTCCATAGCCTCCCTTACTAATCGCATTGCCTCTCTACACTTATCAGGCCCTATCAAAGCCTGAGCCTCCGTTGGGAGGAAGGGTCCCAAACCCATCAGCTCTTCCACCGTCACACCATAGAGAGGGTCGCCTTGCTGACGCTGAGTTGCGACACTTTCATTCACTAATGCCTGCCAATGTGCATTAAATAACAGCTGCTGATGTTGTGTATAAATAAGTTTTACTATGCCTCGACAGTCAGCGGGCAGTAGCAACTGGGTTCCCCATACATAGTCAATCATTTGTTTCACTGGTTCACTATTTTACCCCGAACTGGCTGACCGTGGACCGCAACTGGGATAACAACTTCCAATCCAGAGCAGAAATTGTTGCTTGCATACCTCCCCCCGCAATGGGTTGGAGTAACAGCGGCAACGCCAAAGTTCTGGCTGCTTCCAGTGCATCGCCATCCCCTTTTCCCAGACAATCCTTTGCGAGTGCAGCCCAAGCCTCCCTCCGCTCCCTTGCGATGGCCTCCGCCAGTTCACTCTCTGCCCCAGGGACAGGCTCACCAAGTGGGGAGGGTGGAGGCGGGGGCTCTTTAGGCCAGCACTCCTGTTCCTCAGGAGGGGCTGATGGCTCACATGGTTCTCGTACCCCGTCCGTGCCTCCAGGGCCGTTATCTACACGCGGGGGGGAGCATTAATTTTGAGACGGTAGTAGCCAGCGGGGTGGATTGGAACCAGTCATGCTCATAGTTTTTATTCTTACTCTGCTGTGTCACCCAGTCGGTATATCACGTCCCTCGTGTATCGCGTCAGGGCCACCATTTGCTGAAGACGACGGGAGACAAGCCCACCCTGTAGTGCAACAAGTCTCAACTTTATTTGCAAAGACACAACTCTTTTATAGATACAATAATCAGGCTCATACATATTGCAAAAGCTAAGCTCATCATTGGTTCCCAGTTAGGTGGAAACATCGCCCTTGTTTCAACATACTCCAGATACTTGTGGCTGCTTAACCCAAACTAAGCTCCTGCTTTTTCATCCTGTTATCATACAGCTCTCTTGCTCTCATGACCTTGAGCAGGAGTCCAATATCTTATCGCTTAATGCT
Source organism: Colius striatus (assembly GCF_028858725.1). Classification (NCBI taxonomy): domain Eukaryota; kingdom Metazoa; phylum Chordata; class Aves; order Coliiformes; family Coliidae; genus Colius; species Colius striatus. Next base: position 27,728,757 of record NC_084789.1, on the reverse strand, counting down.
TACTGTCTAACCAGCTGTATTCTATCATGTCCTCTTTTGTGGGGAGTTTTGTGGAGACTTGGCTAGAGAATACAGCTGGTTAGGCAGTAAGCATTAAGCGGTAAGATATTGGACCCTTGTTCAAGGACGTGGTGTCCTTGAGCAAGAGAGTTGTATGATAAAAGCATGAGAAAACAGGAACTTAGTTTGGGTTGAGCAGCCACAAGCATCCAAATTATGTTGAAACAGGGGCAGGATTGACATTTAACTGGGAACCAATGATGAGCTTAGCTTTTGCAATATGTGTGAGCCTGATTCTTGTATCTATAAAAGAGCTGTATCTTTTCAAATAAAGTTGAGACTTACTCAGCACTACAGGGTGTGACTGTCTCCCGTCATCTTCAGCAAATGGTGACCCCGACGTGATAGTGGCTTGGCGCCACGGCGGAGCGACGAAGGGGTTCGGGTCCTACGCAACAAGGACGGAAATAAGGAGGAGTGGCAGAAATGAGAGATAGAAGACGGAGTCTGGTGAGAAGACGGGGGGTGGTGCGGCTACGCGGAGTAAAGAAAAAAGTTCTCCTCTACACAAAGAGTTTTTACAAAGTCAGAGAGGCGAAGGGACTTCAGAGCAGAGCCCCCGCGGGAGAGCTGCTTCCCATTCAAGCCCAGCCCGCCGAGTTACCCCTGGGACGACTTGCAGGGGAATGCCGAGCGGGCGGAGTCGGGCGGGGGTGCAGAGTCTCCGGTCTGTGTCTCCGGAGTTCCTCCCCACACACACCTCGTGCCGACACGGCCGACAAAAGCCCTCACGGACCGCTGGGCTCCTCCTTTCCATTCTCAATCCCTTGCCTCAAAGAGTGTAAAAACTGTTGGTTGTGAAGTTATGCATTTTGCTGTAAATGTGATGATGAATAGTGGTTTTCTTACAGTGGAAACTTTCTAAGGTGGTTTAGGTGTCAGGAATGGACCTTTGAAGAACAGAACATTTTGACATTGAGAAGCTAAAAGGCGGTTTATGTTTTAGACTCATTGGTGAAGGATTTTTTTTTTTTTTTGATCGGGAGTAAAAAAAAAAAATGGATTTTGTCATACTGTTGATGCTTCAAATGATTGTGGTAAATGGTTTTAGGCAATTTCAACAACCCAAGCAAAACATGTGGCTTACACTGGCCAAAGCAATCACATTTGCAGCTGCTTTCCTTTGGGAGGTATTTCCAATCCCACGCTCTTGACCCCGTCAGCTCCCTTTAAAAATATATGCTGCCACTTAAGTTATACCACTGCGTATGGGAGGTACAAGAAAGCAGGAAGGCAGATCACAACTACAGTGTTAAGTAGGTCCCCATGTGGTCTGTCCGCCAGCACTGTGTCACATTTCCAGCTGCTTTCCTGTGGGAGCTATCTCCAATAACACTCACTTGGACTGCTGAACTCCCATTGAAAAAATAAACGGTGTCGTTAGAAATTACGCCACTGCGCCTGGGCACTACAAGAAAGCATGAAGGAAGACCCGAACTACAGTTGTACCTAGGTCCCCATGTACTTTCTCAGCCAGCACTGTGTCACCTTTGAAGCTGCTTTCCTGTGGGAACTGTCTCCAATCCCACGCTCTTGGCCTTGTCAGCTCCCTTTAAAACTACATTCTGTCAGTAGAAGTTATACCATTGGGAGTTACCAGACAGTAGGAAGGAAGAAATCATCTACAGTACTAAGTTAGTCCCCATGTACTCTATCAGCCAGCACTGTGTCACATTTGCAACTGCTTTCATGTAGGAGCTATCTCCAATTCCACTCACTTGGTCTGGTAAATTCCCATTGAAAAAAAACAGAAGGTCGGTAGAAGATATACTGTCGGGAGTTTTGTGGAGACTTGGCTAGAGAAAAGAGGACATGATAGAATACAGCTGGTTAGGCAGTAAGCACTAAGCGATAAGCTATTGGACTCCTGCTCAAGGCCGTGAGAGCAAGAGAGCTGTATGATAACAGGATGAAAAAGCAGGAGCTTAGTTTGGGTTAAGCAGCCACAAGTATCTGGAGTATGTTGAAACAAGGGCGAGGTTTGCACCTAACTGGGAACCAATGATGAGCTTAGCTTTTGCAATATGTATGAGCCTGATTATTGTATCTATAAAAGAGTTGTATCTTTGCAAATAAAGTTTGGACTTGTTGCACTACAGGGTGGGCTTGTCTCCCGTCGTCTTCAGCAAATGGTGACCCCGACGTGATACACGAAGGACGTGATATACCGACTGGGCGCCATGGCGGAGCGACGAAGGGGTTCGGGTCCTATGTGGCAAGGACGGCAATAAGCGTGAAAATTGGGAACACGCCGTGCCCTGGGTGACTGTATAGACGAGCCCGGCCGATATGTGCCGCCGGACCTTGAAGGGCTGCAACAGCGCGCTGACAAATACGTATGGAAAGGCAAGCGGCATATGATTTATTTACTGCGTTCTTGCAGAAGCGGCAGATAAAGGGTATAGATCTGCAAAAAGACCTACCAGGGTTGTAAGCTTATGGGTATGCTAAGGGAGTGTTTCAGAATCCACATACAGTGCATGAATTGAGCGAATGGCGTAAATTTGGGGATTTGCTGTGGGAAGCTACCCTGGAGGACGATGAGATAGCTGAAAAGTTAGGGAAGCTTTGGAGGATAGTGCACAATGAGTTGTTGCAACATCAGGCAGAAAAGAAGGCTGCTGAGCACGCATCAGCAGCACAAAGTAAGAATAAAAACTATGAGCATGACTGGTTCCAATCCATCTCGCTGGCTCCTACCATCTCAAAAGTAGTGCTCCCCTCCCCGCGTGTAGAAAATGACCCTGAATGCACGGACGGGGTACGGTAACCATATGAGTCATCAGCCCCTCCTGGGGAACGAGAGTGCCGGCCTAAAGAGCCCCCGCCTCTCCCCCCGCCACTTAGTGAGCCTGTCCCTGGGGCAGAGAGTGCACTGGCAGAGGCACCGAGAGTAGCGCCGGGAGAAGCGCCGGGAGAGGGGTTGAGGCGGATGATACCGAGAAAAAAGGAAAAGGTTCTTCTCTACACAAGAGTTTTTGCAAAGTCAGGGAGGCGAAGGGTCTTCAGAGCAGAGCCCCCGCGGGAGAGCTGCTTCCCATTCGAGCCCAACCCGCTGAGTTACGCCTGGGACGACTTGCAGGGGAATGCCGAGCGGGCGGAGTCGGGTGGGGGTGCAGTGCAGGATGATCAGAGGAGAGTGGGGGAGCGCGACCCCATGTTAGACTGGATACCATCGGGCACACGGGGGAAGAAAAAGAAAACACGGGAGAGCGTAATACCGACTGCGCCGCCGGCGCCGGGGAGTGAGCCAGAACCCCCGCGCCCCTTCCATCCGCAGTCACCGCCGCGCAGCCGCTTCCCGCGCCCGGTCAGTGTCTCCGGAGCCCCCCCACACACCGCGCGCCGACACCGCCGACCCCAGCCCTCACGGACCGCTGGGCTCATCCTTTCCATCCTCAATCCCTTGCCTCAACGAGTGTAAAAACTGTTGGTCGTGATGTTATGCATTTTGCTGTAAATGTGATGATGAATACTGGTTTTCTTACAGGGGAAACTTTCTAAGGTGTTTTAGGTGTCAGGAAAAGAACATTTTGACACTGAGAAGCTAAAAGGTAGTTTGTGTTTTAGACTCGTTGATGAAGGATTTTTTTATCAGGAGTAAAAAAAAAAAAAAAAATGTATTTTGTCATACTCTGGATGCTTCAAATGATTGTGGTAAATGGTTTTAGGCAATTTCAACAACCCAAGCAAAACATGTGGCTTACACTGGCCAAAGCAATCAATCAGTCTACAATATGTTTATCAATGGCCACTACAGATAATCCTTTTTCTACCTGTTTGGAGGGAGTTCCATCAGATGTGGCACAATTGCCTATACCAAATGCATTAAAACCAAATCCCTTAGTTAAGGGTAATGGCAAAGTTGACAGCTGGGATTTGATCATTTCATGGTTTCCAATAATAACAACAGAGCCACAGGAGTTAGAATTATTGGGATCTATAAAGATGGATTTTTGTGTTACGTTTAATTTTACCAGCAATACCAAAACATTTGGGACAGAATGTGGATCCCATCGTGGGCGTGTATAAGAACACAACATCTTGGTGCAATTGTACTTCACCAAAAAGATCCAGGTCTTGTGCCTGTACAGTTACCAAAGGGAATTTTTCTGATCTGTGGGGACCAGGCATGGCCTGGAATACCCTCGAGATTACAAAGGGGACCATGCAGTTTGGGACAACTGACAATCTTGATGCGTAATGACACAATGATTTAGAAACATCATTGTCCAAAACAATTTGTGCATGCATTTACTGGCGAATGTGATGACTATGTTACCTTTGGTCTCCCTCAACAATAATAGCAACTAGTATATTTGCTCCAGGTGTAAGAGTATCTGCTTTATTAACTCAGCTATGCAAATTAGGATACTGGCCTAGCAAACAAAGTAACCAAACATCAATGACATTAGAAGACTTGATTAGTAATGTAAGTAGTATTAGGCATACAACTTTGCAACATAGACCTGCTAGAGATTTTACCTTTAGCACAAGTATAATAACTTTGTTTGTCAGCTGTGCTTTTTTTTTCAGTGTATGAGAAGAAGCTTACCAGGCATGAGTTGGTAAACTAATGTGCAGATTGTCCTTGAGCTGCTCTCTACTGTGAGAAACGAAGAAGCAAAAATACCTACGAGATAACAACTTGGAGCAAGGAGGAGGCTGAGGCAGCGTGTGAAACTGCAAGGCTTCTCGCAGAAAACTACAGCAGGCTTTTAGAGAAAGGACCAATTAGAAGTACTATAAACACGCTAGCTTTGCTGCTGATTGTAAGGGTCTAATGCTTGTTACTAAATTTGAGTTATAGGCTGCCCGGAGGGGTCATGGACATACCAGCTATCCCCATGCATTGAGCCACGGTATCCCTCACACTAGTCTCAGGGAGGGGGAGAGCATGGGGTATCATGGGGTACTCAAGATATGAGTATCATGGTCTACTGAGTCTCTCTTGCAGATTGATGTGTTTCTCGGAGTGCTCACCGTGATGCGGATCAAGATGGAGTCACTCATCTATTGGCAGGATTGAATAGTGAAGTCGAACACGACCAGCACCTGATCATATCTTCCTGCAATTGGCTCAGCTAGCATATGTGCTGGGCAGACATGTTATGTATCAGCCCATGCCACAGGATACTGGAGTCATCGAGCATAGGGAACGGGAGATGTGGTAGGCGTCCGGAAGATCTCGGGTTGTAACATGAGAGGTGAAAGGTACAGTAGAGGTGGGCACGAGGTGGAGTGAGAGGAGGTGCTGGTGGTGGCAGATGTGAGCACATGGTGTAAACAAGGGGTTGAAGTTTGGCAGATGGATGTCACTCATGTGGCAGACTTTGGAAGACTGAAATATGTGCATGTAACCATAGAAACATGGAGCAAATTCGTTTGGGCAACAGCACAGACAGGGGAGAGGGCCATACATGTGGAACGTCATTTATATAGTTGTTTTGCAACAATGGGAATTCCTCAGAAAATAAAGGCAAACAAGAGGCCAGCCTATATAAGTAAAAGCATAGAACAGTTTACGAGGCAATGGGGAGTTAAACATGTAGCAGGGATTCCCCATTCCCCCACAGGACAGGCCATAATAGAAAGAGCTAATGGGACTCTAAAAAGATATCTTGGTAAATATGGGGATGTCAAAGACCCACATATGAAATTGTTAAAGGCCTTATTTGTTATGAACCACCTGTGTGTGTTTGGGGAACAGAAGCTACGACCTGTAATAATGCATCATAATCCAAAGGCACAAAAGGAGAGAAAGAAAGAAATATGGGTTAAATATCGTGACCCTAAAACAGGGATATGGCAGCCTCTGGCCAAAGTATTATACTGGGGACATGGGTATTTGTGTGTTGATTCTCCCACAGGATCCATTTGGGTGCCAGCCAGGTGGACAAGAGCTGTCCTTGAAGCTGCGGAGATCAAACCATCTGACGAAAAAGGACAGGAAGAGATTGGAGAATAAATACACCCTCGTCTTGTGGTCATTGGAGGACTGGCTAACAATCAAAAGACTGAAGGTTATATAACAAAAATATAGTGAATTTTAATGAATAATAATGAGGTGTTTTGTTATAACCACAGTTTTTAGTGTAACTATCATTGCTAACAGCTTGACGCATTTTAATCAGCCTAGAGATAATATTTGGATAACCTTTGCTAATCAAACTGGTCAATCATCTCTTTGTCTTAGTTTGGGAGGGGTTACTAATCCTTTTAAAAAGTGTTTGATAGGATTGCCCGTGTGGAATCTGGAGGAACTTTGTGGACTAATAGATAATAACATCTTGTGTAATAGAACGGGGCTAAGCACAATTAGGATGAGAAACATCAATGTAAGTCCCTTAATACCACATTAGCCTCACCCCCTGAGGAAACAGACTTGTTTGGAAGTGCCAATGCAAGCTTTGGTACTAATGGAACTAGGGAAAAAATTGGATAAGTTTTATGTCACGGGATATCCATGACTTTAATAGAAATCGAAAATATTGGGCCACCTTAGACTCTTCTTTGAAGTCAGAAACGGTATTTAAGCAATTGTATTCCAGCTGTAATGTCTCTAGTATTACATCACTGAAGAAATTGCCCACGGGTATATTTTTAATCTGTAGAGACAGGGCCTGGAACGGAATAGCAGTACATCCCCCGGGTGGACCCTGTTATTTGGGGAAACTCTCTTTATTCCACCCTAACTTAACCACGCTAATGCAGCTTGCTGACCACAGTAATAGCTCCCGCAAAAAACGTAGTTATTATGAGTTTGATTGTACTGATATTGGTCCCCCACGATTTTGGAGTGAACTGAAGCAAGTCATAGTTGCCACCCTTTTGCCAGGAGGAGCAGCCAATAAGGCCATGAACTTGGCTAAACAGTTAGGATGTTGGACTAAAGATGAGTTTAATAAAACTTCAGAAATGATTGATATGTTAACAGCTGACGTTCAAAGTGTAAATCATGTGGTGTTACAAAATAGAGCTGCCATAGACTTTTTATTATTAGCCCACGGACATGGATGTGAAGAATTTGAGGGCATGTGTTGTACGAACCTGTTGGACCATTTCATCTCGATACCTGCCAAACTGAAAGAACTTTACCGGGGATTACATCAGTTGAAACAAGAAGAGGGATTAGGACTTGAAGGATGGCTTAAGGGGTGGGGAATAGGCCCTTGGTTGCGAAATGTTATAATGAATGGAATTGGCTTTATGGGTATTGTTTTATTTATATTGTTAGTGTTTCACTGTTTTATAAATTGTATTCAATGGACAATAGAAAGAACACTTGAGAGGATGTGGCAGGCTAATATCATTGCCCAAAAAGAAAACGGGGGAAGTGTAGAGAGTTTTGTGGAGACTTGGCTAGAGGAAAGAGGACATGATACAATACAGCTGGTTAGGCAGTAAGCAGTAAGCGATGAGATATTGGACTCCTGCTCAAGGACGTGAGAGCAAGAGAGTTGTATGAAAACAGGACGAGAAAGGAGGAGCTTAGTTTGGGTTAAGCAGCCACAAGTATCTGGTGTATGTTAAAACAAGGTCAAGGTTTGCATCTAACTGGGATCCAATGATGAGCTTAGCTTTTGCAATATGTATGAGCCTGATTATTGTATCTATAAAAGAGTTGCAACATTGCAAATAAAGTTGAGACTTGTGGCACTACAAGGTGGACTTGTCTCCCGTCATCTTCAGCAGGGTCTCCCTTTCTGCTTTCTTGTAGCTCCCATACGCAGTGGTATAATTTCTACTGACAGTCTGTATTTTTTCAATGGAAGTTGAGCAGTCCAAGTGAGTGGGATTGGAGATAGCTCTTACATGAAAGCAACTGCAAATGTGCCACAGTGCTGGCTGATAGAATACATGGGGGCGTACTTATTACTGTAGGTGAGGTCTCCCTTCCTGCTTTCTTTTAGCTCCAATACGCAGTGGTATAACTTCTAAAGACTGTCTGTATTTTTTCAATGAGAGTTGAGCAGTCCAAGTGAGTGGGATTGAAAATAGCTTTCACAGGAAAGCAGCTGCAAATGTGACACAGTGCTAGCTAATAGACTACATGCGGACCATCTTACTACTGTAATTGGGATCTGACTTCCTGCTTTCTTGTAGCTCCCATACTCAGTGGTATAACTTCTACCGACAGAATGTATTTTTAAAGGGAGCTGACGAGGCCAAGAGCGTGGGATTGGAGATAACTCCCACAGGAAAGCAGCTGCAAATGTGACACAGTGCTGGCTGATAGACCTCATGGGGATCTACTTACTACTGTAGGTGGGGTCTGCCTTCCACCTTTTTTGTACCTCCCATATGCAGTGGTATAACTTAACCGACAGTCTGTATTTTTTCAATGGTAACTGAGCAGTCCAAGTGAGTGGGATTGGAGATAACTCACATATACCGCGAAGTTTTCGACTCTTCGCCTAAAAACCAGACTTGAAGCCTGAAACCGGGCTCGAAGCCTCAAACCGGGCTCTAAGCCTGAAAATCTAGCTCTAAGCCTTCTTCATGCGGTGATCAATCCAGGGTCCGATTCTCAGCTGAGTGGGAAGAAATCCGTCCTACTCAATGTGAGTGATAGCAGAAATCTTCTTCTTTATTGAGAGCAGGCTCTAACTTATACACACAGCAGCTTCAAAGCTAGCTCAGCAACAGCACCTAATAGATTTCATTTTCTTGTTCATCCTACTTGCGGTTTCTGCGATAAGCAAGCTCCCTCACATTTTCCCATCTTGTTTTTCCCCAAAGTTGTTTACCACTTTTAGCCGAAAACAGTCTGACCTTGAGGGAACAGAATGTGGCCTGCTGTCTACATGACAGCAACTGCTTTAACCATGGCTCTGACTCTGGACTTGATTGTCCATTAAATTCATATCACTAGAGCTCAGGCTGCCTTGCCCCAACAGGCCTAACATTATACCCCGGGATCCATGTCCATGCTCCCTCATTTTTTCTTCACAATTCCCCCATTTTTTTTTTTGCACAGTCAAGACTGAGTCAGTCAATTTATGCACTGCCTTCGTAATATAACTATATACTATCTTAAACATTATAAGCAAAAGCAAAATAATCAATATCCATCTTAACCCTTCTTTGATTAACATTGTCAACCAAGGTGAAAACCCCTAAAAGCTGATTGAAGCCAATTATCAAAAGGGTTATAACCCACCGTAATATTCTTAGCGTGAGCCTTTAAATATGCCAAAGCTTTGTGAATAGATTCACTATGATCAGAAAGATTAAAACAACACGTGCCTTCAAAGTCTTGGCATCCGTGCCCTTCCGCCAATAGCAAAAAATCAATAGCTGCACGATCTTGCAATAAGGCATATCTAAGGCTTTTCTGGTCTGCCAACAATTTTTTCAATAACATCAGTAGTAACATTAGCTTGCTACTCCGACCAACACACTAATTTTTCTAACTGCCGTAAGGCCTGGGCTGCAGCCAATCCAGGTACAAATGCTGAAGCAAATACATTCGCCATAATGGACCACAATTGTACTTTACCATCACAATCTCCTTTTAAGTTGTGGGTATCTCTTGTTTTCTGTAACTTGGTAATTTTTAACCAGTCCTGCTGTCGAGGAGCAAACAAAGTTAGTTTCCCTAAATAACATGGCCCCCCAGGTGGGTTAGCTGGGATTCCCTGCCACACTCGATCCCCATATATTAAGAAGATGTTATTGGGTAGAGCTTTAGCAGACCCATTGCTCCACAGAGTAGGCCCCTGAGGGTTTCCACGTTCCCAACCAGTGTTACTCCCCCCATATATCAACCCAGATAAATTGGCCATCCAAGTCCCACCAAATTGTCCTATGGCCAATCCACAATATCCTCCTTTTGGATCTACAAATCCACTATATGCACCTTCAGGGGAAACATCAGTCCACTGCTTAACCATATTTTTATATTGTTCCATTCCTCTTAGTCCTTGATATTTAGTCCCAAAGCTAAAACAAGTACGAGTCCAACTCCCATTCGTTATGTTTCCGATTGCTTGACTTCCCAGCAACTCCAACTCTTGTGGGTCCCAGGGAAGAGGGACTTTGAGCCGACTTAACAAGTCTGCGGCACAGTCCGATGTCACTTTGCTAGAACAGGAGGCGCTCCCGCTGACATATTTCTGGAAATCACTAGGATCAAAATCTGGTATCCCAACCAGGCAGGTGTGGAATGTATCACTCACCGACTGAAGACTCAGACAAAAGTCAACTTGGCCTGTCTGATTCGCCCAGGTGACCCACATGTTCTGACATGGATTCACTTGATCCAATGGCGATGTGTGAACTGTCACCATCAGGATTATTAGGAGTAACAGCCACTCTAGTCCATTTCGCAGGAACCCATATTGGACCTGTAGATGTAAGCACAGACATATAACTCCTGCCTAAATACTGCACTTTAGCTGGGCCCTGCCATATACCTGTTCGTGGATCTCTGTAAGTTACCCACATTGCCGGCGGTCTTTTGGATGTTTCCACCATTCCTTGATGTAGTCGAGCTGGAGGTTCTTTCTCCTCCCCAAAGATACATAAATGATTTATAGTAAACAATACCTTAGACAACCGTTCCTGTGGGTCATGTATGTCAGACATCTTACTTAAATATGATTTTAACACTTGATGAGTTCGTTCCACTATAGCCCATCCTGTCAGTGAGTGTGATACCCCTGTAATGTGTTTCACTCCCCAGGTTTGGAAAAACTGTCTCACCCGATGACTAACATACGCAGGGCCGTTATCAGTCTTAATGGTGCCTGGCACCCCTATAACAACAAAACATGCAGTGGTATGTCGGATTACATGCATTACCCTTTCTCCTGCTTGAGCTGTTTCCCATATATACTTACTGAATGTATCCACAGTTACATGAACATATTTAAGCCTTCCAAATTCAGAAATGTGAGTGACGTCCATCTGCCACAATTCTAATGGTCCCAGACCCCTGGGGTTGACTCCCAGACCTAACCCTGGGCCGTAGTGGCTACACTGCAGGCAAGCCCTCACTATCACTCAAGCATCCTCTATTGAGAGGTCAAAACTTCTCTTTAAGCCTCTGGCATTTTGATGAAAGGTGGCATGGGCCTCTCTTGCCTGATTGAATTTATTTACAGGCACTCCCAAAGTTACCAGCTTGTCCACTCTAGCATTTCCTGCTCCTAAACCAATGTCATACTTATGACATCTGATGTGTATTACACAATATGGAGATGTGCGCTGTCGGATAGCGGCCTGCATGGCTCTAAGTAGGTCAAAAAGGCGTCGATTGCGCACATCTTTAATGCGAGCATCTTCTATTCGCTGAGCAATTCCTGCAACATAAAAAGAGTCAGTTAAAATATTCAACGGTTTACACCACCACATTTCAAGGGCCCGAAAAACCGCAAAAAGTTCTAAAGTCTGTAAAGAGTCCATTTCCGTGGCATGTAATAGCTGGTGTTTCCATTGTCCTGCCTCTTCCCAGACTATTACAGTCCGCTGAGATTCCTTTCCTGCGTCTCTATATGCTGTAACGGCATTTGACAAAGGTTGCTCACTTAGCTTAGGACGAATAATCCACTGTTGTTGTGTCATACATGCCAACACCTTAGATTTTAGGGACTGTATGTTTATCTTTTGGGCAGATGACAATAAGCTAAGCTATAGAGGCTCTGATGTTGCTATGATCTATTCCAGATCTCTTTTCGCTATAGGCACATATATCGTTCCTGGCTCTTGGCTGTTCACCTGTAAAATTCGAGTGCGTCCCTTTCTAATAAGCATTGTTAAGCCCACAGTTTTTTGTTCAATTGTCCATTTAGGCTGTAACGTGGTGAATAGCCATTCCAGGACGATTAGCCTCTCTTTGTTTTTTGCATTGTGTTAATTCACCAAGAAACTGTTCTTTGTCCTGCAAAATGGTCAAATCAATGGGGCAATCTGGATCACGACGATCGACTTGCCGAGTAGTAATAAAGTCAGAAATTTTAGCAATGGTTTGCAGTTGTTCTGCTGTTGGCTGTACTTTTGCCGATGGGTCTGTTCCCTTCAATAAGGGGCGCAGCAGTTCTAGCATGTCACTGGTGATTCCAACAATAGGGTGCAACCATTGCAAATCCCCCATTAATTTTTGTGCATCATTTACAATTTTTATCTTGGTATGAATATGGAGCTTGTGCGGCCTAATATGAGCCTCTGTAATACTCCAGCCCAAATACTGCCATGCTGGACGTCTTTGTACCTTTTCAGTAGCAATAGTCAGTCCCTGTGCTTGTAATATGGTTTCTAGATCTCTTGATCTACAGTAAATGCCTCCTCCTGAGCAATGAGGATATCATGCATACAATGATACACAAGTGCATGTCTAATACTACTTACATCACTAATCAAGCCTTCTAATGTCATTGAGGTTTGGTTACTTTGTTTGCTAAGCCAGCATCCCAATCCGCATAGCTGAGTTAATAAAGCAGATACTCTTACACCTGGAGCAAATATACTAGTTGCTATTATTGCTGAGGGAGACCAAAGGTAACATGGTCATCACATTCGCCAGTAAATGCATGCACCAATTGTTTTGGACAATGATGTTTCTAAATCATTGTCTGATTAGGCATCAAGATCGTCAGTTGTCTCAAACTGCATGGTCCCGTTTGTAATCTTGAGGGTATTCCAGGCCATGCCTGGTCCCCACAGATCAGAAAAATTCCCTTTGGTAACTGCATAGGCACAAGACTAGACCTGGATCTTTTTGGTGAAGTATAATTGCACCAAGATGTTATGTTCTTATACACGTCCAGGATGGGATCCACATTCTGTCCCAAATGTTTTGGTATCGCTGGTAAAATTAAGCATAACACAAAAATCCATCTTTATAGATCCCAATAATTCTAACTCCTGTGGCTCTGTTGTCATTATTGGCAACCATGAAATGATCAAATCCCAGCTGTCAACTTTGCCATTACCCTTAACTAAGGGATTTGGTTTTAATGTATTTGGTACAGGCCATTGTGCCACATCTGATGGAACTCCCTCCAAACAGGTAGAAAAAGGATTATCTGGAGTGGCCATTGATAAACATATTGTAGACTGATTGATTGCTTTGGCCAGTGTAAGACACATGTTTTCCTTGGGTTGTTGAAATTGCCTAAAACCATTTACCACAATCATTTGAAGCATCAACAGTATGACAAAATCCATTTTTTCACTCCTGATTAAAAAAAAAATCCTTCACCAATGAGTCTAAAACAGAAACCACCTTTTAGCTTCTCAATGTCAAAATGTTCTGTTCTTCCAACTTCCATTCCTGACACCTAAAAAAACTTAGAAAGTTTCCACTGTAAGAAAACCACTATTCATCATCACATTTACAGCAAAATGCATAACATCACGACCAACAGTTTTTACACTCGTTGATGCAACGGATTGAGGATGGAAAGGACGAACCCAGCGGTCCGTGACGCGCGGTGTGTGTGTGAGGGTGGCACTCCGGAGACACTGACTGGGCGCGGGAAGCGGCTGCACGGCCGCGGCGGCTGCGGATGGAAGTGCCGGGGGGGTCTGGGTCACTCCGTGCCTTCCGAGGCCCCTTTGGCGCGGCCGGTATCAGTCTCTCCTGTGTTTTCTTTGTCTCCTCTCGCGTGCCCGATGGTGCCCAGTCTAACACGGGATCGCGATCCCCCACTCCTGCGCTGCACCCCCATCCGACTCTGCCCTCTACCCACTTGGCATTCCCTGCAAGTCGTCCCAGGGGTAACTCGGCGGACTAGACTCGAATGGGAAGCAGCTCTCCCGCGGGGGCTCTGCTCCGAAGCCCCTTCGCCTCTCTGACTTTGTAAAAACTTTTGTGTAGAGAACTCTTTTTTTTTTTTTTTATTTGTTTTTTTTTTTCCTCGCAGCACACCCCGCTCAGCGACGGGCTGCTCACCGGGATGGCTTTCAGTGGCGACAGGGTGTGTTTCCATGGTCTGTTGCCGCTCCAGTTTCTTTAATACTTCCTGCAGGAACCTGTCCGTTCCCTTGTCTGTCTCCTTCAGCCTTGGTGCAATGGTCAACGCCTGGGCTGCAGCCATGGACACACGCTGTTCTGCTTGCATTTCTTTTAAAGTATTTATCAGGTCTCTCCAAAGGAGACCTAGATCTTTACTGATCTTACTATTGTCCTTACCACTAATAGTGGCTTCCCAGAGAAGGTTTCCAATTTCTTGCCACTCACCAGAAAAGGGAGGTGAGACATAATTAGTCCCCATACCAAACAGTCCAGCTGTTGGCTTGGCTGCAGTCTCAGGCATATCAAGCCGCTGAGTCACAGCAGCGGACAAATCCTTTTCCATCTTATATCTCTTCAGACATTTAATGACCTCTCTCCACTGTTTCATCAGTTTCTGAGCAGTCTTATCTTTGTCTATAACCAAGTCCCAAAGACAAGTCCCATATACTCTCCACTCCTCCTCATCAAGATATTTCTCAGAGTCCTTAAAAAAGCCTTAGCAAATACCATATACAAGAAGACCAGACAAATCAGTCAATTTAAAGTCAACCCCCCGCTTTACTAAGAAGCGATGTAAAAGTGAGAGTGCTACCTCCTTATGCATGTTGCGGGCTCCTAGTCTCACCACAACCTGTAGTCACTCCCCCGGGTACAGCAACCTCTGCTTGGGATCCGGCAGGCTTCCTCCTCCGACGACTGTCTCTGCCTCCAGATTTTCAAGGCTCAGCTCCCAGCAGGCAGGCTCTTTACTCGGTAAGACACAGTGATGCTCCTGTTCGGGCGCTATATGCCGCGAAGTTTTCGGCTCCTGGCCTAAAAACCAGACTCGAAGTATGAAAACCAGGATCGAAGCCTGAAACCAGGATCTACTTACTATTGTAGGTGAGATCTGCCTTCCTACTTTCTTGTAGCTGCCATACGCAGTGGTATAACTTAACCGACAGTCTGTATTTTTTCAGTGGTAGCTGAGCAGTCCAAGTGAGTGGGATTGGAGATAGCTCCCACAGGAAAGCAGCTGGAAATGTGACACAGTGCTGGGTGATAGACGACATGGGGGCCTACTTATTAATGTAGGTGGGATCTGCCTTCCTGCTTTCTTGTAGCTCCCATACGCAGTGCTATAACTTAATTGAAAGCATGTATTTTTTCAATGGGAGCTGAGCAGTCAAACTGACAGGGATTGGAGATAGCTCCCACAGGAAAGTAGCTTCAAAGGTGACACAGTGCTGGGTGATAGACGACATGGGGGCCTACTTATTAATGTAGGTTGGTTCTGCCTTCCTGCTTTCTTGTAGCTCCCATAGGCAATGGTATAACTTCTAACGACAGTCTGTACTCTTTGAATGGGAGCTCAGCAGTCCAAGTGAGTGGGATTGGAGATAGCACCTACAGGAAAGTAGCTGCAAAAGTGACACAGTGCTGGCGGATAGACTACATGGGGGTCTAGTTAGTACTGTAGGTGGGGTCTGCGTACCTGCTTTCTTGTAGCTCCCATAAGCAGTGTTATAACTTCTATCGACAGCAAATATTTTTTCAATGGACGTTTAGCAGTCCAAGTGGATTGGAGATAGCGCAGCTATAGCACAGCTATACGCAGTGGTATAACTTCTACCGAAAGAATGTATTTTTAAAGGGAGCTGACGAGGCCATGAGCGTGGGATTGGAGATAGCTCCCACAGGAAAGCAGCTGAAAATGTGACACAGTGCTGGCTGATAAACTACATGGGGACCGACCTCCTACGGACGTTGGGTTCTGCCTCCTGCTTTCTTGTAGCTCCCATACTCAGTGGTATAGCTGTACTGATAGCATGTATTTTTTCAATGGGAGCTGAGCAGTCCAAGTGAGTGGTATTGGAGATAGATCCCACAGGAAAGCAGCTTTAAAGGTGACACAGTGCTGGCTGATAGACTACATGGGGGTCTACTTACTACTTTAGGTGGGGTCTGCGTACCTGCTTTTTTGTAGCTCTCATTCGCAGTGGTATAACTTAAGCGAAAGCATGTATTTTTTCAATGGGAGTTTAGCAGTCCAAGTGAGTGGGATTAGAAAGTGCTTTAACAGGAAAGCAGCTGCAAATGTGACACGGTTCTGACTGATAGACTACATGGGGACCTATTTAACACTGTAGGTGGGTTCTGCCTTCCAGTTTTTTTGTAGCTCCCATACGCAGTGGTATAACTTAAGCGAAAGCATGTATTTTTTCAATGGGACCTGAGCAGTACAAGTGAGTGTTATTGGATATAGCTCCCAAAGGAAAGCAGCTGAAAATGTGACACAGTGCTGACTGAGAGACTACATTGGGAATCTACTTACTACTGTAGGTGAGGTCTGCCTTTGTGCTTTCTTTTAGATCCCATACGCAATACTATAACTTAACGGAAAGCATGTATTTTTTTAATGGGATCTGAGCAGTCCAAGTGAGTGGGGTTGGAGATAGCTCCTACAGGAAAGCAGCTGCAAATGTGACACAGTGCTGGCTGGTAAATTACATGGGGATCTGCTTAACACTGTATTTGACGTCTGCCTTCCTCCTCTCTTGTACCTCCCATATGCAGTGGTATAACTTCTACCGCCAGCATGTATTTCTTCAATGGGAGTGGAGCAGTCCTAGTTAGTGGGATTGTAGAAAGCTCCCACAGGAATGCAGCTGCAAATGTGACACACTGCTGGCTCACAGACTACATGGGAGCCTACTTACTACTGTAGGTGGGGTCTGCCTTCCAGCTTTCTTGTAGCTCCCGTACGCATATGCTATAACCTTACCAACAGCATAGATTTTTTCAATGGGTGTTGAGCAGTCCAAGTGAGCGGGATTGGAGATAGCTCCTACAGGAAAGAAGCTGCAAACGTGAAACAATGCTGGCTGATAGACTACATGGGGACGTACTTACTACTGTAGGTCTGGTCTGCCTTTCTGTTTTCTTGTACCTCCCATACGCAGTGGTATATCTTCTACCGACAGTCTGTATTTTTAAAGGTAGCTGACAGGCCAAGAGAGTGGAATTGGAGATAGCTCCCAGAGGAAAGCAACTTCAAAATGACACAGTGCTGACTGAGAGATTCCATGGGGACCTACTTGCTACTGTAGCTGGGATCTGCCTTCCTGGTTTCTTGTAGCTCCCATATGCAGTAGTATAGCTTAATCGACAGCATACATTTTTTCAATGGGATTAGAGCAGTCCAAGTGAGTGGGATTGGAGATAGCGCCCACAGGAAAGCAGCTGAAAATGTGACAGAGTTCTGGCTATTAGACTACATGGGGACCTACTTACTACTGTAGGTGGGGTCTCCCTTCCTGCTTTCTTGTAGCTACCATACTTGCTGAAGACGACAGGAGACAGTCACACCCTGTAGTGCTGAGCACGTCTCAACTTTATTTGCAAAGATACAACTTTTTTATACATACCATAATCAGGCTCATACATATTGCAAAAGCTAAGCTCATCATTGGATCCCAGTTAAATGTCAATCCTTCCCCTGTTTCAACATACTACGGATGCTTGTGGCTGCTCAACCCAAAAGTTCCTATTTTCTCATCCTGTTACCATACAACTCTCTTGCTCTCACGTCCTTGAGCAGGAGTCCAATATTTTATCGCTTAATGCTTACTGCCTAACCAACTGTATTCTATCATGTCCTCTTTCCTCTAGCCAAGTCTCCACAAAACTCTCTAAACTTCCCCCGTTTTCTTTTTGGGCAATGATATTAGCCTGCCACAGTCTCTCAAATGTTCTTTCTATTGTCCGTTGAATACAATTTATAAAACAGGGTAACACTAGCAAAACAAATAAAACAATACCCATAAAGCCAATGCCATACATTATAACATTTTGCAACCAAGGGCCTATTCCACATCCCTTAAGCCATCCTTCAAGTCCTAATCCCTCTTCTTGTTTCAACTGATGTAATCCCTGTTGAAGTTCTTTCAGTTTGGCATGTATCGAGGTGGAATGGTCCGACAGGTTCATACAACACATGCCCTCAAATTCTTCACATCCATGTCCGTGGGCTAATAATAAAAACTCTATGGCAGCTCTATTTTGTAACACCGTATGATTTACACTTTGAACGTCAGCTGTTAACATATCAATCATTTCTGAGGTTTTATTTAACTCATCTTTAGTCCAACATCCTAACTGTTTAGCCAAGTTCATGGCCTTATTAGCTGCTCCTCCTGGCAAAAGGGGGCAACTATGACTTGCTTCAGTTCACTCCAAAAGCGTGGGGGACCAATATCAGTACATTCAAACTCATAATAACTACATTTTTTGTGGGAGCTGTTATTATTGTCAGCAAGCTGCATTAGCGTGGTTAAGTTAGGGTGGAATAAAGAGAGTTTCCCCAAATAACAGAGTCCACCCGGGGAATGTATTGGTATTCCGTTCCAGGCCCTTTCTCCACAGATTAAAAATATACTCGTGGGCAATTTCTTCGGTGATGTAATACTAGAGACATTACAGCTGGAATACAATTGCTTAAATACCGTTTCTGACTTCAAAGAAGAGTCTAAGGTGGCCCAATATTTTCGATTTCTATTAAAGTCATGAATATCCCGTGGCATAAAACTTATCCAATTTCCCCCAGTTCCATTAGTACTGAAGCTAGCATTGGCACTTCCAAACAAGTCTATTTCCTCAGGGGGTGAGGCTAATGTGGTATTAAGGGACTTAATTATCTCACATTGACCTTTCCCATCCGAACGATCGTGATCATCGCTAATTGTGTTCAGCCCCGTCCTATATCACAAGGTGTTATTGTCTACTAGTCCACAAAATTCCTCTGGATTCCACATGGGCAATCCTGTCAAACACCGTTTAAAAGGATTAGTAACCCCTCCCAAACTAAGACAAAGAGATGATTGACCAGTTTGATTAGCAAAGGTTATCCAAATATTATCTCTAGGCTGATTAAAATGCATCAAGCTGTTAGCAATTATAGTTACACTAAAAGCTATGGTTATAACAAAACACCTCATTATTATTCATTAAATTCACTGTCTTTTTGTTATATAATCTTCAGTCTTTTGATTGTTAGCCAGTCCTCCAATGACCGCAAGACGAGGGTATATTTATTCTTCCATCTCTTCCTGTCCTTTTTTGTCAGATGGTTTGATCTCCGCAGCTTCAAGGACAGCTCTTGTCCACCTGGTTGGCACCCAAATGGATCCTGTGGCAGCATAAACACAAAAATACCCAAGTATAATACTTTGGCCGGAGGCTGCCATATCCCTGTTTTAGGGTCACGATATTTAACCCATATTTCTTTCTTTCTCTCCTTTTGTGTCTTTGGATTATGATGCATTATTACAGGTGGTAGGTCCTGTTCCCCAAACACACACAGGTGGTTCATAACAAATAAAGCCTTTAACAATTTCATATGTGGGTCTTAAACATCCCCATATTTTTCTAGATATCTCCTTAGAGTCCCATTAGCTCTTTCTATTATGGCCTGTCCTGTGGGGGAATGGGGAATCCCTGCTACATATTCAACTTCCCATTGACTAGTGAACTGTTCTATGCTTCTACTTCTATAGGCCGGCCCATTGTCTGTCTCTATTTTCTGAGGAATTCCCATTACCGCAAAACTACTATATAAATGAGGCTCCACATGTATGGCCCTCTCCCCTATCTGTGCTGTTGCCCAAACGAATTTGCTCCATGTGTCTACGGTTACATGCACATATTTTAGTCTTCCAAACTCTGCCACATGAGTGACATCCATCTGCCAAACTTCATTTGCAGATAATCCTCTAGGGTTCACCCCCAAGCCTAAGCCAACACCTCCATTGTGATGGCTACAAATGGGACAAGCTCTAATAGCCTTTGCATCCTTTAGCGATAATTGAAACTCTCGGTGTTAGCCCCGTGCATTCTGATGAAACACGGAGTGCGCTTCTCTGGCTAGTATCTGTTTGGACAGAGGCGTGTTATGTGTCACTGTGACCAGCTTATTTGCCCTAGCAATACCTTCTCCCAGCACAATGTCCCATTTATAACTCCTGATATGTATAATGGCATAAACATGCTCCCTAAGCTTTATTGCCTTCTACAGCTGTATTAATAATTCAAATAATCTGGGATTCTGCACTTCCTTAATGGAGGCGTCCTCGATTCTCTCTACAATACCCACGACATGGAAAGAGTCTGTAACCACATTCAGGGACCCTTTCAGGTTCATCATGGCCCATACTACTGTCAACAGTTCCAAGGTTTGTAATGTGTCTTTCTCTTCTGCTTTTATTAGTTGATGCTTCCACTCCCCTTCCTCTTGCCAGGTTATTGCCGCCGTTCTAGACTTTCTTCCTGCATCCATGTATGCTGTCAACGCATCCGCGATGGGGACCGGCTCTCGTTTGGGTCGTACTAGCCAATTCCATTTTCCTAGCCATTGTAATGGTGCTTTTATTATTTTGTCTGTTGCTATTATACTGCCGCCACCTAAGAGCGCCTCCTGGGGTTGGTTCCTTTCAAAAGTGGTGATAGTTTTTCTAACAACTCCTTGGGTATTCCCACTATTGGTTTTAGCCATTGCAGATCCCCTAAAAGCTTCTGAGCATCATTCGGGGTCTTTATTTGTAGTTGCAGCTGTAGCTTCTGTGGTACTACGAGCTGTTCTGATAAAGACCATCCGAGATATTTCCATGGAGCTGTACGCTGAACCTTTTCTGGAGCTATCACAAGGTGGCATTGAGCCAGTGCCTGTCGAATCTCCTCCACCTGTTGTTCCGTAAATGGTGCAGGCTGAGAAAAGAGGATATCATCCATGTAATGGTAGATGATAACGTTAGGCCATCGTCATTGAAGGGATTGTCAAGCTGCGTCAACATACAGCTGACAGATAGTTGGGCTGTTACGCATGCCTTGGGGCAAAACTGTCCATTCAAAAAGATGGTCGGGACCTTCTCTATTTATTGCAGGCAAGGTAAAAGCAAACCGTTGTGTATCCCGCTGATGTAAGGCAATGGTAAAAAAGCAGTCCTTTAGATCTACGATTAACAGTGGCCAACCCTGTGGAATCATAGCCGGACTGGGTAGTCCTGGCTGCAATGCTCCCACAGATTCCATTTGTTCATTTACTGCACGTAGGTCATGTAACAAACGATACTTGCCAGATCTCTTTTTAATAACAAATATAGGAGTGTTCCACGGGCTTGTAGATAACTTTAAATGTCTTTGGGCAAGTTGCTTTTGCACTAACTCATGAGCATGCTCAAGACTTTCCCTTTTTAAAGGCCATTGCTTAACCCATACTGGCTCGGCTGTTTTCCAGGTAATAGAAAGTGGGAAAGTCCATGCAACGGCCATTATGCCAAAGGGTGCTCATTTGTTAGGACCATTCCTATCTGGGCTAGTATGTCTCGACCAATAAGCCATTGCACGGTTGGAGGCAGATGCACAACAGAAAAACTAGCAGTTATGGTTTTCTCATCCACATGAACCAAGATGGGTGGAGAGCGACTAGTCAGAGTAAGTCCTCCTACCCCAGTCACAGTAGTTGCTGCCGGTTGCAGGGGCCAGTGTTGTGGCCAACATCTTGGGCTGATAATGCTGGAATCTGCCCCCGTGTCCAATAATCCCATCAAGGACCTTTTTTGTCCCTGAAATTCAAGGTCTATTTTGCATCTAGGCCTTTCACTGAGATCCATAGTCAACAGTGTAAGTCCTCCCGTGGAGCCAAATCCCCCTTCTCCTCTTAAGTCCTCTTTTATTGGTCTTATTCCTTTTGACATTTGTTCCAATGGTATTAATTGCGCAGTTCTCTGATTTTTCATAATTTGTATGGGTGGAAAGGGGATGTGGGCCATGATCATAATTTCTCCCAAATAATCTGCATCAATAACTCCGGGGAGAACAAAGAGTCCAAGCATGGTAGTTGACGAGCGTCCTAACAACAATGCGCCTACTGTTCGTCCCCCTATAGTTATTGCACCTTTCACTCCGGTGGGTATCTTCTGTGGGCTTGTTGTCATCTACTGCTGCTGCCAGGTCCATTCCAAGGCTCCCACTTGTGGCTGGCTGGAGGCAGCTGCTGACATCTGTTGAGCTGCAGCGGCGACTTGTGTCTGAGCACGGCCACTGCGGTTCGACGCGCTCGAATTGGAGTTTCCCGACCTGCGACGACACGTCCCGGTGTTGTGATTGTCCATTTGGCATTTTTGACACCAGATTCCTGTAGCATTGCATTCACGACGGAAATGTCCCATTCCGCCACACCGGTAACACTTTATTCGTCCACTTGAAGAGCCCTTTTGAGTGGTCACAGCGGATGCTTGAAGGGGTGCAAGGGCGGCTAACACCTGATTCTGAGTTGCTTTCGCCTGTTCCTTTAATCCCAATCCCAATTCCTTAATAGCTTCCATGAGAAAAGCTTGTTGACCTGTCGGGACCTGGACCATACGCTCTAAAGCGTCTTCAATTGACGAATTGGCTCCTAACGTACTCAATACTGTCCTGATAGCTGGATTACAGTTCTGTAGGGTGCACTGTTTTAGCAAGGCGCCACGCATATATTCCGGAACTCCAGCTCTCTCTATGGCGGAGGCAACTTTATCAATAAAGGTCCCGAATGTTTCATCCCGACCTTGTTTGATTCCCATATATATTGGCACTCCACCCGGGTCCTTTACCTTTTCCATAGCCTCCCTTACTAATCGCATTGCCTCTCTACACTTATCAGGCCCTGTCAAAGCCTGAGCCTCCGTACGGAGGAAGGGTCCCAAACCCATCAGCTCTTCCACCGTCACACCATAGAGAGGGTCGCCTTGCTGACGCTGAGTTGCGACACTTTCATTCACTAATGCCTGCCAATGTGAATTAAATAACAGCTGCTGATGTTGTGTATAAATAAGTTTTACTATGCCTCGACAGTCAGCGGGCAGTAGCAACTGGGTTCCCCATACATAGTCAATCATTTGTTTCACTGGTTCACTATTTACCCCGAACTGGCTGACCGTGGACCGCAACTGGGATAAAAACTTCCAATCCAGAGCAGAAATTGTTCCTTGCATACCTCCCCCCGCAATGGGTTGGAATACCAGTGGAAACGTCAAAGTTCTGGCTGCATCCAGTGCATCGCCATCCCCTTTTCCCAGACATTCCTTTGCGAGTGCAGCCCAAGCTTCCCTCCGCTCCCTTGCGATTGCCTCCGCCAGTTCTCTCTGTGCCCCAGGGACAGGCTCACCAAGTGGGGGGGGCGGAGACGGGGGTTCTTTAGGCCGGCACTCCACTTCCTCAGGAGGGGCTGATGGCTCACATTGTTCTCGTATCCCGTCCGTGTCTCCAGGGCCATTTTCTACACGTAGGGGGGGAGCATTACTGTTGAGACAGTAGGAGCCAGCGGGGTGGATTGGAACCAGTCACGCTCATCGTTTTTATTCTTACTCTATGCTGCTGATGTGTGCTCAGCAGCCTTCTTTTCTGCCTAATGGTGCAGCAACTCATTGTGCACTATCCTCCAAAGCTTCCCTAACTTTTTAGCTGTCTTATCGTCCTCCAGGGTAGCCTCCCACAGAAAATCCCCAAATTTACGCCATTCGCTCAATTCATGCACTGTATGTGGATTCTGAAACACTCCCTTAGCATACCCATAAGCTAGCAACCCTGGTAGGTTCTTTGCAGATCTATACCCTTTATCTGTCGCTTCTGCAAGAATGCAGTAAATAAATCATATGCCGCTTGTCTTTCCATACCTATTATCGTCAGCGCGCTGTTGCAGCCCTTCAAGGTCTGGCGGCACATATCGATCGGGCTCGTCTATACAGTCACCCAGGGCATGGCATGTTCCCAATTTTCACGCTTATTTCTGTCCTTGTTGTGTAGGACCCGAACCCCTTCGTCACTCCGCCGTGGCGCCAAGCCACTATCACGTCGGGGTCACCATTTGCTGAAGACGACGGGAGACAAAAACACCCTGTAGTGCTGAGCAAGTCTCAACTTTATTTGCAAAGATGCAACTCTTTTATAGATACAATAATAAGGCTCAAACATATTGCAAAAGCGATGTGGCACCGTTTCCACCGGTATCTGCCTTCGATGATGAGTGATCTACGTGGAGGAGTGGCAGAAATGAGAGCTAGAAGACGGAGTCTGGTGAGTAGACGGGGGGTTGTGCGCCTACGTGGAGTAAAGAAAAAAGTTCTCCTCTACACAAGAGTTTTTACAAAGTCAGAGAGGCGAAAGGACTTCGGAGCAGAGACCCCGTAGGAGAGCTGCTTCCCATTCGAGCCCAGCCCGTCGAGTTACCCCTGGGATGACTTGCAGGGGAATGCCAAGCGGGCGGAGTCAGGCGGGGGTGCAGTGCAGGATGATCAGAGGAGAGTGGGGGAGCGCGACCCCATGTTAGACTGGGCACCATCGGGCACGCGAGGGAAGACAAGGAAAACACGGGAGAGAGTAATACCGGCTGCGTCGCCGGCGCCGGAGACGGCACGGAATGAGCCAGACCCCCCCCGCCCCTTCCATCCGCAGCCGCCGTCGCCACAGCGCAGCCGCTTCCTGCGCCCGGTCAGTGTCTCCGGAGTGCCTCCCCACACACACCTCGTGCCGACAGGGCCGGCCGGAGCCCTCACGGACCGCTGGGCTCAACCTTTCCATCCTCAGTCCCTTGCCTCAACGAGTGTAAAAACTGTTGGTCGTGAAGTTATGCATTTTGTTGTAAATGTGATGATGAATACTGGTTTTCTTACAGTGGAAACTTTCTAAGGTGGTTTAGGTGTCAGGAACGGAACTTGGAAGAACAGAACATTTTGTCATGGAGAAGCTAAAAGGTGGTTTGTGTTTTAGACACATTGCTGAAGGATTTTTTTTTTTTTTTGTTCAGGAGTAAAAAAAAAAAAGGGTTTTGTCATACTGTTGATGCTTCAAATGATTGTGGTAAATGGTTTTAGGCAATTTCAACAACCCAAGCAAAACATGTGTCTTACACTGGCCAAAGCAATCAATCAGTCTACAATATGCTTATCAATGGCCACTCCAGATAATCCTTTTTCTACCTATTTGGTGGGAGTTCCATTAGATGTGGCACAATGGCCTGTACCTAATGCATTAAAATCAGATTCCTTAGTTAAGGGCAGTGGCAAAGTTGACAGCTGGGATTTGATCATTTCATGGTTGCCAATAATGACAACAGAGCCACAGCAGTTAGAATTATTGGGATCTATAAAGATGGATTTTTGTGTTATGTTTAATGTTACCAGCAATACCAAAACATTTGGGACAGAATGTGGATCCCATCCTGGGCGTGTATAAGAACACAACATCTTGGTGCAATTATACTTCACCAAAAAGATCAAGGTCTAGTCTTGTGCCTGTACAGTTACCAAAGGGAATTTTTCTGATCTGTGGGGACCAGGCATGGCCTGGAATACCCTCGAGATTACAAAGGGGACCATGCAGTTTGAGACAACTGACGATCTTGATGCCTAATCACACAATGATTTAGAAACATCATTGTCCAAAACAGTTTGTGCATGCATTTACTGGCGAATGTGATGACCATGTTACCTTTGGTCTCCCTCAACAATAATAGCAACTAGTATATTTGCTCCAGGTGTAGGAGTATCTGCTTTATTAACTGAGCTATGCAAATTAGGATACTGGCCTAACAAACAAAGTAACCAAACCTCAATGACATTAGAAGACTTGATTAGTAATGTAAGTAGTATTAGGCATACAACTTTGCAACGTAGACCTGCTAGAGATTTACTTTTAGCACAAGTATAGTAACTTTGTTTGTCAGCTGTGGTTTTTTTTTTCAGTGGATAAGAAGCAGCTTACCAGGCATGAGTTGCTAAAACTAATGTGCAGATTGTCCTTGAGCTGCTCTCGACTGTTAGAAAGGAAGAAGCAAAAATACCTACGAGATAAGAACTTCCAGCAAGGAGGA
Organism: Colius striatus; assembly: GCF_028858725.1. NCBI lineage: Eukaryota > Metazoa > Chordata > Aves > Coliiformes > Coliidae > Colius > Colius striatus. The sequence goes on along the minus strand of NC_084789.1, from coordinate 27,702,853 downwards.
GGCTGAGGCAGCGTGTGAAACTGCAAGACTTGTCACAGAAAACTACAGCTGACTTTTAGAGAAAGGACCAATTAGAAGTACTATAAACATGCTAGCTTTGTTGCTGATTATAAAAGTCTGATGCTTGTTAATAAAATTTGAGTTATAGACTGCCCGGAGGGGTCATGGACATACCAGCTATCCCCATGCATTGAGTCACGGTATCCCACACACTAGCCAGGGACAGACGATCGTTAAATGCGCTCACAGCTCAACCGTCTTAGGGAGGGGGAGAGCATGGGGCGTAGAAGATATGACGATCTACTGAGTCTCTCTTGCAGATTGACCGGTTTCTCGGAGTGCTCACCGTGATGCGGATCAAGATGGAGTCACTCATCTATTGGCAGGATTGAATAGTGAAGTCGAACACGACCAGCACCTGATCATATCTTCCTGCAATTGGCTCAGCTAGCATATGTGCTGGGCAGACACGTTATGTACCAGCCCGTGCCACAGGATACTGGAGTCATCGAGCATAGGGAGGAGGAGATGTGGTAGGCGTCTGGAAGATCTCGGGTTGTAACGTGAAAGGTGGAAAGTACAGAAGAGGTGGGCACGGGGTGGAGTGAGAGGAGGTGCTGGTGGTAAGATATAAGCACATGGTGTAGAAAATGGGCAGACCTATATAAGTAGAAGTATAGAACAGTTTATGAGGAAATGGGGAGTTAAACATGTAACAGGGATTCCCCATTCCCCCACAGGACAGGTCATAATAGAAAGAGCTAATGGGACTTTAAAAAGATATCTTGGTAAATATGGGGATGTTAAAGACCCACATATGAAATTGTTAAAGGTATTCTTTGTTATGAACCATCTGTGTGTGTTTGGGGAACAGAAGCTACCACCTGTAATAATGCATCATAATCCAAAGGCACAAAAGGAGAGAAAGAAAGAAATATGGGTTAAATATCGTGACCCTAAAACAGGGATATGGCAGCCTCCGGCCAAAATATTATACTTGGTTTTTTTTGTGTTGATTCTCCCACAAGATCCATTTGGGTGCCAGCCAGGTTTGCTTAACAAGAGCTGTTAAGCAATTGTATTCCAGCTGTAATGTCTCTAGTATTACATCACCAAAGAAATTGCCCACGGGTATATTTTTAATCTGTAGAGAAAGGGCCTGGAACGGAATACCAGTAAATCCTCCGGGTGGACCCTGTTATTTCGGGAAACTCTCTTTATTCTACCCTAACTTAACCACGCTAATGCAGCTTGCTGACCATAATAATAGCTCCCGCAAAAACTGTAGTTATTATGAGTTTGATTGTACTGATATTGGTCCCCCACGATTTTGGAGTGAACTGAAGCAAGTCATAGTTGCCACCCTTTTGCCAGGAGGAGCAGCTAATAAGGCCATGAACTTGGCTAAACAGTTAGGATGTTGGACTAAAGATGAGTTAAATAAAACTTCAGAAATGATTGACATGTTAACAGCAACCGTTCAAAGTGTAAATCATGCGGTGTTACAAAATAGAGCTGTCATATACTTTTTATTATTAGCCCACGGACATGGATGTGATGAATTTGAGGACATGTGTTGTATGAAGTTGTCGGACCATTCCACCTCGATACATGCCAAACTGAAAGAAATTCAACAGGGATTGCATAAGTTGAAACATGAAGGGGGATTAGGACTTGAAGGACGGCTTAAGGGATGGGGAATAGGTCCTTGGTTGCGAAATGTTATAATGAATGGAATTGGCTTTATGGGTATTGTTTTATTTGTATTGTTAGTGTTACACTGTTTTATAAATTGCATTCAACGGACAATAGAAAGAACATTTGAGAGGATGTGGAGGGCAAATATTATTATCCAAAAAGAAAATGGAGGAAATGTGGGGAATTTTGTGGAGACTTGGCTAGAGGAAACAGGACATGATAGAACACAGCTGGTTAGGCAGTGAACATTAAGCGATAAAATATTGGACTCCTGCTCAAGGACGTGAGAGCAAGAGAGTGTTATAATAAAAGGATGAGAAAGCAGGAGCTTAGTTTGGATTAAGCAGCCACAAGTATCTGGAGTATGTTGAAACAAGGGCGAGGTTTGCACCTAACTGGGAACCAATGATGAGCTTAGCTTTTGCAATATGTATGAGCCTGATTATTGTATCTATAAAAGAACTATATCTTTGCAAATAAAGTTGAGACTTGTTGCACTACAGGGTGTACTTGTCTCCCGTCGTCTTCAGCAGGGTCTCCCTTCCTGCTTTCTTGTAGCTCCCATACGCAGTGGTATAACTTCTACTGCCAGCATGTATTTTTTCAATGGCAGTTGAGCAGTCCGAATGACTGGGATTGGAGATAGCTCCCACAGGAAAGCAGCTGCAAGAGTGGCACAGTGCAAGCTGATAGACTAGAATGAGTCCTACGTACCACTGTAGGTGGGGTCGTCCTTCCTGCTTTCTTGTAGCTCCCATAAGGAGTGGTATAACTTCTATGGACAGTCTATATTTTCAATGGGAGGTGTGCAGGACAAGAGAGTGGGATTAAAGATTGCTCCGACAGCAAAAAAGCTGCAAAGGTTCCACAGTGCAAGTTGCTAGATTACAATGTGACCTACGTACCACTTTAGGTTTGATCTGCGTACCTGCTTTCTTTTAGTGCCCAGATGCAGTGGCGTGAGTTGTACCGGCAGCATGTATTTTTTCAAATGGAGCTGACCAGGCCAAGTGCGTGGGATTGTAGATAACTCCCACAGGAAAGTAGCTGTAAATATGACACAGTGCTGGCTGAGAGACTACACGGGGATCTACGTATCCTTGTAGATGGGGTTTGCGTACCTGTTTTATTAAAGGTGTCAGAGGCAGTGGGGTAACGTTAAACACCATCCTGTATTTTCAATGGGAGCTGACCAAGCCAAGCTCCCGGGATTGGAGGTAGCTGCCACAGGAAAGCAGCTGCAAAGGTTGAAAAGTGCTGGCTGATAGCTTTCATGGGGACCTACGAACTACTGTAGTTGGGGTCTGCATACCTGCTTTCTTGTAGTGCCCAGACGCAGTGGCGTAACTTATACCGACACCGGTGATTTTTTCAATGGGAGCTGAGCAGTCCAAGTGAGTGGGATTGGAGATAGCTTTCACAGGAAAGCAGATGCAAATGTGACACAGTGCTGTCTGATAGACTACATGGGGACCTACTTACTACTGTAGCTGGGGTCTGCATACCTCCTTTTCTGTAGCTCTCACACGCAGTGATATAACTTAACCGACAGCAAATATTTTTTCAATGGGAGCTGAGCAGTCCAAGTGAGTTTTATTGGAGATAGCTCCCACAGGAAAGCAGCTGAAAATGTGACACAGTGCTGGCTGATAGACTACATGGGGGCCTACTTACTACTGTAGGTGGGGTCTGCCTTCCTGCTTTCTTGTAGCTCCCATACGCAGTGGTATAACTTCTACCAACTGTCTCTATTTTTTAAAGGAAACTGAGCAGGCCAAGTGCGTGGAATTGCAGATAACTCCCACAGGAAAGCAGCTGCAAGAGTGGCACAGTGCTGGCTGATAGACTACATGGGAACCTACTTACCACTGTAGGTGGGGTCGTCCTTCCTGCTTTCTTGTAGCTCCCATACGGAGTGGTATAACTTCTATGGACAGTCTATATATTAAATGGAAGGTGTGCAGGACAAGAGAGTGGGATTGGAGATTGCTCTGACAGGAAAAAAGCTGCAAAGGTTGCACAGTGCAAGCTACTAGACTACAATGTGACCTATGTACCACTTTAGGTTGGGTCTGCGTACCTGCTTACTTTTAGTGCCCAGATGCAGTGGCGTAAGTACCAGCAGCATGTATTTTTTCAAATGGAGCTGACCAGGTCAAGTGCATGGGATTGCAGGTAACTCCCACATGAAATAGCTGCAAATATGACACAGTGCTGGCTGACAGACTACACGGGGATCTAAGTACTCAAGGTGGGGTCTGCCTTCGTGCTTTCTTATAACTCCCGTACTCAGTGTTATATTGCTGAAGACAACGGGAGACAAGCCCGTCGCTTAGTGCTTACTGCCTAACCAGCTGTATTCTATCATGTCCTCTTTTCTCTAGCCAAGTCTCCACAAAACTCCCGACAACTCCCCCGTTTTCTTTTTGGACAATGATATTAGGCTGCCACATCCTCTCAAATGTTCTTGCTATTGTCTGTTGAATACAATTTTTGAAACAGGGAAACACTAACAATATAAATAAAACAATACCCATAAAGCCAATTCCATACATTATAACTTTTCGCAACCAAGGGCCTATTCCCCATCCCTTAAGCCATCCTTCAAGTCCTAATCCCCCTTCATGTTTCAACTGATGCAATCCCTGTTGAAGTTCTTTCAGTTTGGCATGTATCGAGGTGGAATGGTCCGACAGGTTCATACAACACATGCCTTCAAACTCTTCAAACCCATGTCCGTGGGCTAATAATAATAATGGCAGCTCTATTTTGTTACACCACATGATTTACACTTTGAACGTCAGCTGTTAACATACCAATCATTTCTGAAATTTAATTTACCTCATCCTTAGTCCAACATCCTAACTGTTTAGCCAAATTCATGGCCTTATTGGCTGCTGCAAAAAGAGTGGCAACTATGACTTGCTTCAGTTCACTCCAAAATCGTGGGGGACCAATCTCAATACAATCAAACTCATAATAACTACGTTTTTTGCGAGAGCTGTTATTATGATCAGCAAGCTGCATTAGCGTGGTTAAGTAAGGGTGGAATAAAGAGAGTTTCCCCAAATAACAGGGTCCACCTGGGGGATTTACTGGTATTCCGTTCCAGGCCCTTTCTCCATAGGTTAAAAATATAACCGTGGGTAATTTCTTCAGTGATGTAATACTAGAGCCATTACAGCTGGAATACAATTGCTTAAATACCATTTCTGACTTCAAAGAAGAGTCTAAGGTGGCCCAATATTTTCAATTTCTATTAAAGTCATGGATATCCCGTGACATAAAACTTATCCTATTTCCCACAGTTCCATTAGTATCGAAGGTTGCATTGGCACTTCCAAACAAGTCTATTTCCTCAGGGGGTGAGGCTAATGTGGTATTAAGGGACTTAATTATCTCACATTGACGTTTCCCATCTGAATGATCGTGATCATCGCTAATTGTGTTCAGCCCCGTCCTATATCACAAGGTGTTATTGTCTACTAGTCCACAAAATTCCTCCGAATTCCACACGGGCAATCCTATCAAACACGTTTTAAAAGGATTAGTAACTCCTCCCAAACTAAGATAAAGAGATGATTGACCAGTTTGATTAGCAAAGGTTATCCAAATATTATCTCTAGGCTGATTAAAATGCATCAAACTGTTAGCTATTATTGTTACAATAAAAGTTATGGTTATAACAAAACACTTCATTATTATTCATTAAATTCACTGTCTTTTTGTTATATAACTTTCAGTCTTTTGATTTTGCCAGTCCTCCAATGCCAGTCCTCCAATGACCGCAAGACGAGGGTGTATTTATTCTCCAATCTCTTCCTGTCCTTTTTCGTCAGATGGTTTCATCTCCGCAACTTCAAGGACAGCTCTTGTCCACCTGGCTGGCACCCAAATGGATCCTGTGGGAGAATCAACACACAAATACCCAAGTATAATACTTTGGCCAGAGGCTGCCATATCCCTGTTTTAGGGTCACGATATTTAACCCATATTTCTTTCTTCCCCTCCTTTTGTGCCTTTGGATTATGATGTATTATTACAGGTGGTAGCTCCTGTTCCCCAAACACACACAGGTGGTTCATAACAAATAAAGCCTTCAAGTATTTCATATGTGGGTCTTTCACATCCCCATATTTACCAAGATATCTTTTTAGAGTCCCATTAGCTCTTTCTATTATGGCCTGTCCTGTGGGGGAATGGGGAATCCCTGTTACATATTCAACTCCCCATTAACTCGTGAACTGTTCTATACTTCTACTTATATAGGCCGGCCCATTTTCTACACCATGTGCTTATATCTGCTACCACCAGCACCTCCTCTCACTCCATCCCGTGCCCACCTCTTCTGTACTTTCCAGGTCTCACGTTACAACCCGAGATCTTCCGAATGTCTACCACATCTCCCGTTCCCTATGCTCGATGACTCCAGTGTCCTGTGGCACGGGCTGATACATAACGTGTCTGCCCAGCATATATGCTAGCTGAGCCAATTGCAGGAAGATATGATCAGGTGTTGGTCGTGTTCCACTTCACTATTCAATCCTGCCAATAGTTGAGTGGCTCCACCTTGATCCGCATCACGGTGAGCACTCCGAGAAACCGGTCAATCTGCAAGAGAGACTCAGTAGACCATCATATAGTCTACGCCCCATGCTCTCCCCCTCCCTACGGCGGTTTAGCTGTGAGCGCATTTAACGATTGTCTGTCCCTGGCTAGTGTGAGGGATACCGTGGCTCAATGCATGGGGATAGCTGGTATGTCCATGACCCCTCCGGGCAGCCTATAACTCAAATTTTACTAACAAGCATCAGACTTTTATAATCAGCAGAAAAGCTAGTGTGTTTATAGTACTTCTAATTGGTCCTTTCTCTAAAAGCCAGCTGTAGTTTTCTGTGACAAGCCTTGCAGTTTCACACGATGCCCCGGCCTCCTCCCGAAGCTGCTATCTCGTATGCATTTTTGCTTCTTCGTTTCACACAGTCGAAAGCAGCTCAAGGACAATCTGCACATTAGTTTAGCAACTCATGCCTGGTAAGCATCTTCTCATACACTGAAAAAAAAAAGCACAGCTGACAAACAAAGTTATTATACTTGTGCTAAAAGTAAAATCTCTAGCAGGTATATGTTGCAAAGTTGTATGGCTAATACTACTTACATTACTAATCAAGTCTTCTAATATCATTGAGATTTGGTTACTTTGTTTGCTGGGCCAGTATCCTAATTTGCATAGCTCAGTTAATAAAGCAGATACTCCTACACCTGGGGCAAATATACTAGTTGCTATTATTGTTGAGGGAGACCAAAGGTAACATGGTCATCACATTCGCCAGTAAATGCATGCACAAACTGTTTTGGACAATGATGTTTCTAAATCATTGTGTGATTAGGCATCAAGATCGTCAGTTGTCTCAAACTGCATGGTCCCCTTTGTAATCTCGAGGGTATTCCAGGCCATGCCTGGTCCCCACAGATCAGAAAAATTCCCTTTGGTAACTGTACAGGCACAAGACTAGACCTTGATCTTTTTGGTGAAGTATAATTGCACCAAGATGTTGTGTTCTTATACACGCCCAGGATGGGATCCACATTCTGTCCCTAATGTTTTGGTATTGCTGGTAAAATTAAACATAACATAAAAATCCATCTTTATAGATCCCAATCATTCTAACTCCTGTGGCTCTGTTGTCATTATTGGCAACCATGAAATGATCAAATCCCAGCTGTCAATTTTGCCACTGCCCTTAACTAAGGGATTTGGTTTTAATGCATTTGGTACAGGCCATTGTACCACATCTAATGGAACTCCCACCAAGCAGGTAGAAAAAGGATTATCTGGAGTGGTCATTGATAAACATATTGTAGACTGATTGATTGCTTTGGCCAGTGTAAGCCACATGTTTGGCTTGGGTTGTTGAAAATGCCTAAAACCATTTACCACAATCATTTGAAGCATCAACAGTATGACAAAATCCTTTTTTTTTGAAGGGCTGCAACAGCGCGCTGACGATAATAGGTATGGAAAGGCAAGTGGCATATGATTTATTTGCTGCAGAAGCGGCAGATAAAGGGTATAGATCTGCAAAAGGACCTACCAGGGTTGTTAGCTTATGGGTATGCTAAGGGAGTGTTTCAGAATCCACATACAGTGCATGAATTGAGCGAATGGCATAAATTTGGGGATTCTCTGTGGGAGGCTACCCTGAGGACGATAAGACAGCTAAAAAGTTAGGGAAGCTTTCGAGGATAGTACACAATGAGTTGCTGCAACATTAGGCAGAAAAGAAGGCTGCTGAGCATGCATCTGCAGCATAGAGTAAGAATAAAAACTCTGAGCTTGACTGGTTCCAAACCACCCCGCTGGCTCCTACTGTCTCAAAAGTAATGTTCCCCCCCGCATGTAGAAAATGGCCCTGGAGGCACGGATGGGATACGAGAACCATGTGAGCCATGAGACCCTCCTGAGGAACAGGAGTGTCGGCCTAAAGAGCCCCCTCCCCCCCCTCCCCCCACTTGGTGAGCCTGTCCCTGGGGCAGAGAGTGAACTGGCGGAAGTCGTCGCAAGGGAGCGGAGGGAGGCTTGGGCTGCACTTGCAAAAGATTGTCTGAGAAAAGGGGATGGCAATGCATTGGAAGCAGCCAGAACTTTGGCGTTGCCACTGGTATTCCAACCCATTGAGGGGGGAGGTATGCAAGCAACAATTTCTGCTCTGGATTGGAAGTTGTTATCCCAGTTGCGGTCCACGGTCAGCCAGTTCGGGGTAAATAGCGAACCAGTGAAACAAATGATTGACTATGTATGGGGAACCCAGTTGCTACTGCCCGCTGACTGTCGAGGCATAGTAAAACTTATTTATACACAACATCAGCAGCTGTTATTTAATGCACATTGGCAGGCATTAGTGAATGAAAGTGTCGCAACTCAGCGTCAGCAAGGCGATCCTCTCTATGGTGTGACGGTGGAAGAGCTGATGGGTTTGGGACCCTTCCTCCCAACGGAGGCTCAGGCTTTGATAGGGCCTGATAAGTGTAGAGAGGCAATGCGATTAGTAAGGGAGGCTATGGAAAAGGTAAAGGACCCAGGTGGAGTGCCAATATATATATGAACCAAAAAGGTCGGGATGAAACGTTCGGGACCTTTACTGATAAAGTTGCCTCCGCCATAGAGAGGGCTGGAGTTCCGGAATATATGCGTGACGCCTTGCTAAAACAATGAGCCCTACAGAACTGTAATCCAGCTACCAGGACAGAATTGAGTACGTTAGGAGCCAATTGGTCAATTGAAGATGCTTTAGAGCGTATGGCCCAGGTCCTGACAGGTCAACAAGCTTTTCTCGTGGAAGCTATTAAGGAATTGGGATTGGGATTAAAGCAACAGGCGAAAGCAACTCAGAATAAGGTGTTAGCGACCCTTGTACCCCTTCAAGCATCTGCTGTGTCCACTCAAAGGGGCTCTTAAAGTGGACGAATAAAGTGTTACCGGTCCGTCGTGAATGCAATGCTACAGGAATCTGGGGTCAAAAATGCCAAATGGACAATCACGAAACCGGGGCGTGTCATCGCAGGTCAGGAAACTCCAATTCGAGTGCGTCGAACCTCAGTGGCCGCGCTCAGACACAAGTCGCCGCTGCAGCTCAACAGACGTCAGCAGCTGCCTCCAGCCAGCTACAAGTGGAAGCCTCGGAATGGACCTGACAGCAGCAGTAGATGTTACCATTATGACAACAAGGGCACAGAAGATACCCACCGGAGTGAAAGGTCCAATCACTATAGGGGGACGAACAGTGGGGACATTGTTGTTAGGATGCTTGTCAACTACCATGCTTGTCTCTTTGTTCTCCCCGGAGTTATTGATGCAGATTATTTGGGAGAAATTATGATCATGGCCCACATCCCCTTTCCACCCATACAAATTATGAAAAATCAGAGAACTGCGCAATTAATACCATTGGAACAAATGTCAAAAGGAATAAGACCAATAAAAGAGGACTTAAGAGGAGAAGGGGGATTTGGCTCCACGGGAGGACTTACACTGTTGACTATGGATCTCAGTGAAAGGCCTAGATGCAAAATAGACCTTGAATTGCAAGGACAAAAAAGGTCCTTAATGGGATTATTGGACATGGGGGCAGATTCCAGCATTATCAACTCAAGTTGTTGGCCACAACACTGGCCCCTGCAACCGGCAGCAACTACTGTGACTGGGGTAGGAGGACTTATTTCGCTAGTCGCTCTCCACCCATCTTGGTTCATGTGGATGAGAAAACCATAACTGCTAGTTTTTCTGTTGTGCAGCTGCCTCCAACCGTGCAATGGCTTATTGGTTGAGACATACTAGCCCAGATAGGAATGGTCCTAACAAATGAGCACCCTTTGGCATAATGGCCGTTGCATGGACTTTCCCACTTCCTATTACCTGGAAAACAGCCGAGCCAGTATGGGTTAAGCAATGGCCTTTAAAAAGGGAAAGTCTTGAGCATGCTTATGAGTTAGTGCAAGATCAACTTGCCCAAGGACATTTAAAGTTATCTACAAGCCCGTGGAACACTCCTATATTTGTTATTAAAAAGAGATCTGGCAAGTATCGTTTGTTACATGTTGTTATAAAAACTATCACCACTTTTGAAAGGAACCAACCCCACGCGCCAAATACAGGTAACACCAGAGCTTCAGGATGTGCTTCAACAAATTATGGACCGTGTCATACAAGGGCAGGTCCGACGTCACGATGTTGACTTACCTATTGACTTCACCATCTGGTATAGCACAAAGTATTTGCTTGGGGCCTTGACACAATCTCAAAAGAAAACGGGGGAGGTATGGGTTCTAGAATGAATTTCCCCAGCCTTACAACAAACAAAAACCCTTTTTCAAAAAACTGAGATGTTGACGGGACTAATAAAAAAGGGTCGTGAAAGAGCATTACAAGTAACTGGTGCTGAGCCGCATACGATAAGGATACCAATGAAAAAGGACTCTTTACCATGGTATTTAGACAATACAGAAGATCTTCAGGAGGCGCAGTGCAGAATCCCAGACTATTTGAATTATTAATACAGATGCAGAAAGCAATAAAGCTTAGGGAGCATGTTTATGACATTATACATATCAGGAGCCATAAATGGGACATTGTGCTGGGAGAAGGTAATGCTAGGGCAGATAAGCTGGTCACAGTGACACATAACACGCCTCTGTCCAAACAGATACTAGCCAGAGAAGCGCACTACCTGTTTCATCAGAATGTACGGGGCTTACACCGAGAGTTTTAAATTATCGCTAAAGGATGCAAAGGCTATTGTTAGAGCTTGTCCCATTTGTAGCCATCACAATGGAGGTGTTGGCTTAGGCTTGGGGGTGAACCCTAGAGGATTATCTGCAAATGAAGTTTGGCAGATGGATGTCACTCATGTGGCAGACTTTGGAAGACTAAAATATGTGCATGTAACCATAGACACATGGAGCAAATTCGTTTGGGCAACAGCACAGACAGGGGAGAGGGCCATACAGGTGGAGCGTCATTTATATAGTTGTTTTGCAACAATGGGAATTCCTCAGAAAATAAAGACAGACAATGGGCCGGCCTATAGAAGTAGAAGCATAGAACAGTTTATGAGGCAATGGGGAGTTAAACATGTAGCAGGGATTCCCCATTCCCCCACAGGACAGGCCATAATAGAAAGAGCTAATGGGACTCTCAAAAGATATCTTGGTAAATATGGGGATGTTAAAGACCCACATATGAAGTTGTTAAAGGCCTTATTTGTTATGAACCACCTGTGTGTGTTTAGGGAACAGAAGCTACCACCTGTAATAATGCATCATAATCCAAAGGCACAAAAGGAGGGGAAGAAAGAAATATGGGTTAAATATCGTGACCCTAAAACAGGGATATGGCAGCCTCCGGCCAAAGTATTATACTGGGGACGTGGGTATTTGTATGTTCATTCTCCCACAGGATCCATTTGGGTGCCAGCCAGGTGGACAAGAGCTATCCTTGAAGCTGTGGAGATCAAACCATCTGACGAAAAAGGACAGTAAGAGACTGGAGAATAAATACACCCTCGTCTTGCGGTCATTGGAGGACTGGCTAACAATCAAAAGACTGAAGGTTATATAACAAAAAGACAGTGAATTTAATGAATAATAATGAGGTGTTTTGTTATAACCATAGCTTTTAGTGTAACTATAATAGCTAACAGTTTGATGCATTTTAATCAGCCTAGAGATAATATTTGGATAACCTTTGCTGGTTAATCATCTCTTTGTCTTAGTTTGGGAGGGATTCCTAATCCTTCTAAAACGTGTTTGATAGGATTGCGCATATGGAATCCGGAGGAATTTTGTGGACTAGTACACAATAACACCTTGTGTAACAGGACTGGGCTCAGCGGTGCTCACGATCATTCGGATGGGAAACGTCAATGTGAGATAATTAAGTATTTCAGCCAACAATGTGTCACATTTGAACCTGCTTTCCTGTTGGAGCTATCTCCAATAACACTGACTTGTACTGCTCAGGTCCTATTGAAAAAATATATGCTATCGGTAAAGTTATACCACTGCGTATGGGAGCTACAAGAAAGCAGGAGAGCAGATCCCATCTACAGTAATAAGTTTCTCCCCATGTAGTCTATCAGTCAGCACTGTGTCACATTTGCATCTGCTTTCCTGTGGGCGCTATCTCCAATTCAACTCATTTGGACTGCTCAGCTCCCATTGAAAAAATACAGACTGTCGGTAGAAGATATACCACTGAGTATGGGAGCTACAAGAAAGCAGGAAGACACGGCCCAGCTACAGTGTTAAGTAGGTCCCCATGTAGTCTATCAGCAAGCAGTGTGTCACATTTTCAGCTGCTTTCCTGTGGGAGCTATCTCCAATCCCACGCTCTTGGCCTCGTCAGCTCCCTTTAAAAAGACATTCTGTTGGTAGAAGTTATAGCACTGCGTATAGCAGCTACAAGAAAGCCGGAAGGAAGACCCCAACTACAGTAGTAAGTAGGTCCACATTTAATCTATCAGCTAACACTGTGTCACCTTTGAAGCTGTTTTCCTGTGAGAGCTATCTCCATTAACACTCACTTGTATTGCTCAGGTGCCATTGAAAAAATATATGCTGTTGATTTAAGTTAAACCACTGCGTATTGCCCGCGAGGGCGTGGGTCACGACCAAGGGGAACGGTTGTGAGAACGAGTCAAGGGCACTCTAGAAGTTGGGACAGAGGAAGAGCAAGCCCTCTGATTCCATGGGTGGCATAAGGATGGGCTGCCAGATATTCCCCCAGAAAGTCCTCTGGGGATGATGATTAAATTTTGGAATAATTCCCCCCTGTAGAAGACAAAAGAGTAAGTAAAAGATGGTACATTACTCTATGGAAATTTGGGGTGCGGGGAAGAGTCATAAGGAAATCCCCATATTATTTGACCCATATTTTGGTCTTTTGAGGACTGGTTATGAGCAGACCTCAATTTGTGGGTAAATGATAAGAAGACCGTTACCCAAGAGGAAATTGAATATGCGAGTCTCTGGATACCCCAACCTTCTGATAAAGTATCCTTGTTCTCTCTTAAGGAAAAGAAAGCTAAGAGCCCACCTGAAGAGGAGATTTGGTAGAGGATCCTCTGAGTGTGTCTGAGAGATTAGATCAGTTCTTAGGGCTGAATCTGTATACCTGGGATGAACTATATTATTCACAATGGAGGAAAGGGAAATGATTCAAAGAGCAGGAATGAGAATCTGGGATCAACAGCACCAGGCAGGACCAGACACAGATGTGAAATGGCCCTTGCAAAGGTCCAATTGTAATAATCAGATGGCGGAGCACAGAGCCCATATGGCAGACATACGAGCCATCATTGTCAAGGGAATCAGAGAGTCTCTTCCCCGAGGACAAAATATTAACAAAGCATTCAATGAGAGACAGAGAAAAGACAAAACCCTGACTGATTGGCTTGAGAGATTATGTAAAAGCCTTCAACTGTACTCTGGAGTAGATCCAGCAGCTCCAGTGGGACAGGCATTATTAAAGACCCAGTTTGTGGCAAAATCATGGGTAGATATATGAAAGAAACTAGAAAAATTAGAAGATTGGCAAGAAAAAGGGCTAGAAAGGGAAACAAAAGCGTGGGAGACAGGTGCATTCAACAGGAAAAAAAAAAAAGGAATCAAAGGAAGATGGAATGTTTTTAAGGAAGAATAGGGGGAGTCAGGGGCTCTATTTGCTGAGGACCACAAGAGTAATCAAGCCCTTGATAAAACTGAAGTTAGGTCCTCAGCGTCAGGAAGCAGAATTTTTAGTGGACTCGGGCTGAGAGATCTACGATCCAGTGATTGCCCCAGGGGTGTAAGACAAGTAGTAGGGGCAAAATGGGAAACATTTGAAGTACCTCTTGTGAAGGAGGTACTGATAGAATTTGAAGCAGCAAAATATGCTGTAGGATCGTTTTTGTTAGTTCCGGAGGCTGATCATAATTTATTAGGGAGAGACGTAATTATAGACTTAGGAAAAACCCTGGGCTGCCGGTAAGGGTAAAGCAGGGCCTCTTGTCACAAGAAGGTAGACGAGGATTAATCATAAATAGAAAGACTAATATCTAAGGGACTACTTGAGCCCTGTATGTCCCCTTACAATACTCCCATATTGCCAGTAAAGAAATCTGATGGGACTTATAGATTAGTACATAACCTCCAGGAGATAAACAAGAGAACTATTACTAGGTTCCCTGTGGTAGCTAACCCGCACACCTTATTGAGTCAGTTGAGTCCAGAGTACCAGTGGTATAGTGTGATAGACCTTAAGGATGCCTTTTGGGCATGTTCCCTGAAAGAGGAGTGCAGGGATTATTCTGCATTTGAATGTGAAGATCCTGACACCCATAAAAAACAACAGTTGAGATGGACTGTATTACCACAGGGATTTACAGAGTCCCCCAATCTTTTTGGACAAGCACTAGAACAGATCTTGAGAAATTATGAGTTAGGCAAAGAAGCTATTTTAGTTCAATATGTGGACGATTTATTATTATCAGGGTGAGATGAAGAAGCTGTTAGACAGGAAAGTATTAAATTGCTTAATTTCCTGAGTTTACAAGGATTGAAAGTGTCTAAATCTACATTACTGTTTCCTGAAGGAAAGGTAAAATATTTTGGGACACTACTTTATAAAGGGAAGTAAGAAACTTGATCCAGATCGAGTAAATGGGATACTGTCCCTACACGCTCCAAAGAGTAAGAGACAAGTTAGACAGCTTTTAGGTCTGTTGGATATTGCAGACAATGGATTGAAAATTTTATTAAGAAGGTAAAATTTTTGTACCAGAAATTAACTCGAGATGGATTAGTTAGCCCAAAGAAGATGAAAGAGACTTTGAGAATTTAAATGTTGATTTGATTAATGCTCCTCTGCCTAGCCTGCTTGATGTTAGAAAACCTTTTATTTGTTACCTTTGGAGGGGAGTTAAAGGTGATAACTGATGCTAGGCTCTTAAAATATGAAGGTATATTAATCCACTCTCCGAAATTAGAAACCACCAGTATTAGGAGCCAATACCCCATGGTATCCCCAAAGTTCCGGAAGAGTGGACAGAATGAATGGAGAAATTAAGAAACAGCTAATGAAATTAATGTTGGAAACAGAAATGTCCTGGATTAAATGTTTACCCTTAGCTTTGTTAGAGACACGGGGACTTCTCGGTTTGAAATGTTGTAAAAAGGGAATGGTGGTACAGAGACCACCCTTAGATATTGCTATCCACATGGTTAATCCTGGGGACAAAGTCTTGATAAAAACCTGGAAAGAATCATCTTTACCCCCCCGATGAGAGGTTCCTTTTCTTGTCTTATTTAAGGACCAATTTCCCAGGATCAGTGGGAAGCTGCAGAGGTCCCAGGAGAACTGAAACTTCAGCTGCATAAAAAGTGACATGTTAACTGAGGAGTGGAGTGTAGTGATTTCCTTTTTGTAAAATATTAGAGTTTAATGTTTACATTGTGATCGTCAGAAAGGTGTGAGATAATCGGTGGGACTGTAATACCTATTTTAAAGTAACAGATTGTGGAATAGGAATAGCTTAGAAGTATAGAACAATCTGGGTCCAGTGGGGACTGTAATTTAAGTTTATAAAAGGGTGCTTTATACATAGAAGGCCCGGAGAACCAAGACCTGGATGTGAAAGCCAGTGTTTCAGGCACCCCGTGGGCAAGAGGCCTATAAGGAGACAGAGAATACCCCTGAAGATTACGACTGCTGTCGAGAAGATCATAAACCTCACTGCTCTAAGCAGCAGAGTAGGTGAAGGAGGCAGAGGCGTACTGGGAGTGGGATACAGAGTCTCTCAAAGCCTGAAACTGGGAATCCTAAGATCCCAAGCCTACCTCTAAGAAGGGCAAAAGCGTTGCACCTAAAAGAATGTGGGGTGAAAAACTAAAAAGGAAAGTACCATTTTATTTGATAAAGGCCCCACCCATTATCCGGGGATGGTATGTTGTTATCTGGCTGATGGAGTGCTAACTATCCTGCTGCTGGCTATGTTATAGCATGAACCCCCCATTTTATGAGGCAATCGGACTGAACCAATCAGACCTGTGAACAGTTCAAAGTGGGTTTGTTCGAAAACCAGTGTAACCCCATGCCTCTTTAAAGGTATTTAATGCCAGCAGTGAATATTGTATTCAGGTAACCGTTGTTCCATGCATTTTATAATCACCCTGAAGAGTTTGTCTATTATCATTGGAATATCAGGGTGCTCCGACATAGGCCGGAGCCTTTCACAGCCGTAACTATAGCTATGGCAATTGGGGCAGCGGGAGCAGGGACAGGGATTACATCTCTAGTGCAGCAGAACCAGAAATTCCAAGCTTTCAGAAGTAGCTTTACAAAATTGTCGGGAGTTGGATCTGCTGTTTTTACAACAAGGGGGACTGTGTGCAGCCCTAGGGGAAGAATGCTGTTTTTATGCAGATCATACCGATATAGTGAGAGATATGATGACAAAATTACGGGAGGACTTGGAGAAACGAAAACAAGAAAGGGAACAGCAATACGTTTGATATAAGTCATGGTTCAACTATTCCCCTTGGCTCACAAGACGTTATTGTCAGCTATAGCTGGGCCCGTCATTCTACTGGTATTAGTGCTGATGACTGGGCCTTGTGTATTCAATAAGGTAATGGAGATTGTAAAAACCAGGCTAGAAGCAGCCCATTTAATGCTGGTTAGGAAGCAATACAAGCAGCCAACGGAGACGATGAAATAAGTGAAACACCTGTTTTAGAAATGGCTAATAAGTTCTTAGATTTGATGAACGACATGAGGAAAAAAAAAAGGGGGGATTGTAATGGAAGAGGTCATGTTCGTTAATCAAATCATGAAAGAATAGTTGTGCAAGGAACCATTTAAAGTCATTTTAAAAGTCTTGTAAAACTTTAACTGTAAAGTCTTTACAATGTGCACAGGTGCAGTTGGCTAAGGTGCTTATAGCAGGTACAATAGGTTGTGCATGCGCCGATAAGAGCCAAGAGAAGAGTTCATGAGCAGGCCACTAGAGGAAGACTACCGACTTCATCCCAGTGACCACCCTACGACCACCAGGAGGAAGAAGACAATCCCCTAGTAACAAGACGGGCACATGCGCAGAGTACACCAGGGAGCGATGCACCCGACCGATAAGGATTGTATAAAAGGACTGTGATACGGGGGGGGGGGGGGGGGGCGGGGGGGCACACGTCGTTGGTGGAGCAGAGTCTCCCGGCCACCCAGAGCTGCTTTGCTTATTTGCCGCTTGCTTAATAAACTTGATCTGTGAGTCATTTAATTTGGCTAGTGAACTTTATCACAGCAACTTATGACAGGGGTACACTTACTACTGTAGATGGTGTCTGCCTTCCTGCTTTTTTGTAGATCTCATGTGCAGTGGTATAACTTAACCGACAGCATGTATTTTTTCAATGGGCGTTGAGCAGTCCAAGTGATTGGGATTGGAGAAAGCTCCCACAGGAAAGCAGCTTCAAAGGTGACACAGTGATGGCTGATAGACTACATGGGGACCTACTTACTACTGTAGATGGGGTCTGCCTTCCTGCTTTCTTGTAGCTCCCATACGCAGTAGTATAAGTTCAACCGACAGTTTGTATTTTTTAAATGGGAGCTGAGCAGTCCAAGTGAGTGGGATTGAAGATAGCATCCACACAAAAGCAGCTGCAAATGTGACACAGTGCTGACTCAGAGACTACATAGGGACCTACTTACTACTATAGGTGGGGTCTCCCTTCCTGCTTTCTTGTAGCTCCCATAGGCTGTGCTATAACTTCTACAACCAACATGTATTTTTTCAATGGGAGTTGAGCAGTCCAAGTGAATAGAATTGGATATAGCTCCCACAGGAAAGAAGCTGCAAATGTGACACAGGACTGGCGGATAGACTACATGAACACCTACTTACTAGTGTAGGTGGGCTCTGCCTTCCTGCTTTCTTGTAGCTGCTATACGCAGTGCTATTACTTATCAGAAAGCATATATTTTTTCAATGGGCGTTGAGCAGTCCAAGTGATTGGGATTGCAGAAAGCTCCCACAGGAAAGCAACTTCAAAGGTGACACAGGGCTGGCTGATACGCTTCATGGGGATCTACTTACTACTGTAGATGGGGTCTGCCTTGCTGCTTTCTTGTAGCTGCAATAGGCAGTGCTATAACTTAACAGAAAGCATGTATTTTTTCAATTGCAGCAGAGAGTCAGAGTGAGTGGAATTGGAGATAGCTCCCACAGGAAAGCAACTGCAAATGTGACACAGTGCTGGCTGATAGACTACATAGGGACCTACTTACTACTCTAGGTGGGGTCTGTCTTCCAGCTTTTTTGTAGCTCCCATGCGCCGTGGAATAACTTAAGCGACGGCATGTATTTTTTCAATGGGACCTGAGCAGTACAAGTGAATGTTATAGGAGATAGCTCCCACAGGAAAGAAGCTGAAAATGTGACACAGTGCTGACTGATAGACTACATGGGGACCTACTTACTAGTGTAAGTGGTGTGTGCCTTCCTGCTTTCTTGTAATTCTCATACGAAATGATATAACTTAAGCGACGGCATATATTATTTCAATGGGAGCTGAGCAGTCCAAATGAATGGGATTGGAGTTAGCTCCCACAGCAAAGCAGCTGCAAATGTGACACAGTGCTGGCTGATAGACTACATGGGGCCCTACTTTCTTCTGCAGATGGGGTCTCCTTTCCTGCTTTCTTTTAGCTCCCATATGCAGTGCTATAACTTAACAGAAAGCATATATTTTTTCACTGGGAGCTGAGCAGTCCAAGTGAGTGTGATTGGAGATAGCTCCAAAAGGAAAGCAGCTGCAGATGTGACACAGTGCTGACTGATAGACTACTTGGGGATCTAGTTACTACTGTAATTGGGGTCCGCCTTCCTGCTTTCTTGTATCTCCCATACGCAGTGGTATAACTTCTACCATCTGTCTGTATTTTTTCAAAGGAAACTGAGCAGGCCAGGTGCGTGGGATTGGAGATAAATCCCATAGGAAAGCCGCTGCAATAGTGGCACAGTGCAAGCTGATAGACTACAATGAGACTTACGCACCACTGTAGGTTGGGTCATCCTTCCTGCTTTCTTGTAGCTCCCATACAGAGTGGTATAACTTCTACCAACAGTCTGTATTTTTTCAATGGGAATTTAGCAGTCCAAGTCACTGGGATTGGAGATAGCATCCATAGGAAAGCAGCTGCAAATGTGACAGTGCTGGCTGATAGATTACATGGGGACCTACTTACTACTGTAGGTGGGTCTGCCTTCTTGCTTTCTTGTAGATCCCATACTCAGTGCTATAACTTAACGGAAATCATGTATTTTTTCAATGGGAGCTGAGCAGTCCAAGTGAGTGGGATTGGAGATAGCTCCCACAGGAAAGCAGATGCAAATGTGACACAGTGCTGGGTGATAGACTACATGGGAACCTACTTACTACTGTAGGTCGGGTCTACATTCCTGCTTTCTTGTAGCTCCCCTACGCAGTGGTATAATGATGAAGACGACGGGAGACAAGCCCACCCTGTAGTGCAAAAAGTCTCAACTTTATTTGCAAAGATACAACTCTTTTATAGATACAATAATCAGGCTCATACATATTGCAAAAGCTAAGATCATCATTGGTTCCCAGTTAGATACAAACCTCGCCCTTGTTTCAACATTCTCCAGATATTTGTGGCTGTTACAAGAAAGCAGAAAGGCAGACCCCATCTACAGCAGTAAGTACACCCCCATGTAGTCTATCAGCCAGCACTGTGTCACATTTGCAGCTGCTTTCCTGTAGGAGTTATCTCCAATCCCACGCTCTTGGCCTCGTCAGCTCCCTTTAAGAATATATTATGTCAATATAAGTTATACCACTGCGTATGAGAGCTACAAAAAAGCTGGTACGCAGACCCGACCTACAGTAGTAAGTAGGCCCCCATTTACTCTATCAGCCAGCACTCTGTCACATTTGCAGCTGCTTTCCTGTGAAAGCTATCTCCAGTCCCACTCACTTGGACTGCTCAGCTCCCATGGAAAAAATACAGACTGTCGTTAGAATTTATACCACTGCGTATGGGAGCAATAAGAAAACTGGAAGGCAGACCCAACCTACACAAGTAAGTAGGTCCCCATGTAGTCTATCAGCCAGCACTGTGTCACTTTTGAAGCTGCTTTCCTGTGGGAGTTATCTCCAATCCCACGCTCTTGGCCTCGTCAGCTCCCTTTAAAAATACATTCTGTCAGTAGAAGTTATACCACTGCGTATGGGAGCTACAAGAAAGCAGGAAGGCAGAGCCCACCTACAGTATTAAGTAGGTCTTAATGTAGTCTTTCAGCCAGTACTGTGCCACATTTGCAGGTGCTTTCCTGTGGGCACTACGTCCAATCCCAGTCACTTGGACAACTCAACTCATTTTGAAAAAATACGTTCTGTCGGTAGAAGTTATACCACTGCATATGGGAGCTACAAGAAAGCAGGGAGACACCACCTACAGCAGTAAGTAGGTCCCCATTTAGTCTGTCAGCCAGCACTGTGTCACATTTGCATATGCATTCCTGTGAAAGCTATCTCCAATCCCACTCACTTGGACTGCTCAACTCCCATAGAAAAAATACAGTCTGCCGGTAGAAGTTATACCACTGCGTATGGGAGCTATAAGAAAGCAGCAAGGCAGACGCCATCTACAGTAGTACGTAGGTCCCCATGTAGTCTATCAGCCAGCACTGTGTCACATTTGCAGCTGCTTTCCTGTGGTAGCTAACTCCAATCCCACTCACTTGGACTGCTCAACTCCCATTGTAAAAATACATGCTTTCCGTTAAGTTATACCACTGAGAATGGGAGCTACAAAAGTTGGAGGCAGAATCCAACTTCCATAGTAAGTAGGTCCCCAAGTAGTTTATTAGCCAGCACTGTGTCACATTTGCACCTGCTTTCCTGTGGGAGCTATCTCCAATAACACTCACTTGGACTGCTAAGCTACCATTGAAAAAATACAGACTGTCGGCAGAAATTATACCACTGCGTATGGGAGCTACAAGAAAGCAGGAAGGCAGACCCCACCTACACTAGAAAGTAGGTCCCCATGTAGTCTATCAGCCAGCACTTTGTCAAATTTTCAGCTGCTTTCCTGTGGGAGCTATCTCCAATAACACTCACTTGTAGTACTCAGGTCCCATTGAAAAAATATATGCTGTTGCATAAGTTATACTGTGGGGAGTTTTTTGGAGACTTGGCTAGAGGAAAGCGGACATGATAGAATACAGCTGGTTAGGCAGTGAGCATTAAACGATAAGATATTGGACTCCTGCTCAAGGACGTGAGAGCAAGAGAGTTGAATGATAACAGGATGAGAAAAGAGGAGTGAAAATTGGGAACACGCCGTGCCCTGGGTGACCGTATAGACGAGCCCGGCGGATACGTGCCGCCGGACCTTGAAGGCTTGCAACAGCGCACTGACGATAATAGGTATGGAAAGGCAAGCGGCGTATGATTTATTTACTGCATTCTTGCAGAAGTGGCAGACACTGGAGTCATCGACCATAGGCAGCGGGAGATGTGGTAGGCATCCGGAAAATATCGGGTTGTAACGTGAGAGGTGGAAGGTACAGAAGAGGGGGGCACGGGGTGGAGTGAGAGGAGGTGCTGGTGGTGGCAGATGTGAGCACATGGTGTAAACAAGGGGTTGAAGTTTGGCAGATGGAATGTCACTCATGTGACAGAGTTTGGAAGACTAAAATATGTGCATGTAACCATAGTCACATGGAGCAAATTCGTTTGGCCAACAGCACAGACAGGGGAGAGAGCCATAGATGTGGAGCGTCATTTATATAGGTGTTTTGCAACAATGGGAATTCCTCAGAAAATAAAGACAGACAATGGGCCGACCTATATAAGTAGAAGCCTAGAAAAGTTTATGAGGCAGTGGGGAGTTAAACATGTAGCAGGGATTCCCTAATCCCCCACAGGACAAGCCATAATAGAAAGAGCTAATGGGACTCTAAAAAGATATCTTGGTAAATATGGGGATGTTAAAGACCCACATATGAAATTGTTAAAGGCCTTATTTGTTAGGAACCACCTGTGTGTATTTGGGGAAAACGAGCTACCACCTGTAATAATACATCATAATCCAAAGGCATAAAGGAAGAGAAAGAAAGAAATATGGGTTAAATATCGTGACCCTAAAACAGGGATATGGCAGCCTCCGGCCAAAGTATTATACTGGGGACGTGGGTATTTGTGTGTTGATTCTCCCACAGGATCCATTTGGGTGCCAGCCAGGTGGACAAGAGCTGTCCTTGAAGCTGCGGAGATCAAACCATCTGATGAAAAAGGACAGGAAGAGATTGAAGAATAAATACACCCTCGTCTTGAAGTCATTGGAGGACTGGCTAACAATCAAAAGACTGAAGATTATATAACAAAAAGATAGTGAATTTAATGAATAATAATGAGGGGTTATGTTATAACCATAGCTTTTAGTGTAACTATAATTGCTAACAGCTTGACGCCTAGAGATAATATTTGGATAACCTTTGCTAATCAAACCGGTCAATCATCTCTTTGTCTTAGTTTGGGAGGGGTTACTAATCCTTTTAAAACCTGTTTGATAGGATTGCCTGTGTGGAATCCGGAGGAATTTTGTGGACTAGTAGACAATAACACCTTGTGTAATAGGACGGGGCTGAACACAGTTAGCGATGATCACGATCATTCGGACGGGAAACGTCAATGTGAGATAATTAAGTCCCTTAATACCACATTAGCCTCACCCCCTGAGGAAACAGACTTGTCTGGAAGTGCCGATGCAAGCTTCAGTACTAATGGAACTGGGGGAAATAGGATAAGTTTTATGTCACGGGATATCCATGACTTTAATAGAAATCGAAAATATTGGGCCACCTTAGACTCTTTGAAGTCAGAAAGGGTATTTAAGCAATTGTATTCCAGCTGTAATGTCTCTAGTATTACATCACCGAAGAAATTGCCCACGGGTATATTTTTAATCTGTGGAGAAAGGGCCTGGAACGGAATACCAGTAAATCCCCCGTGTGGACCCTGTTATTTGGGGAAACTCTCTTTATTCCACCCTAACTTAACCACGCTAATACAGCTTGCTGACCATAATAACAGCTCCCGCAAAAAATTTAGTTGTTATGAGTTTGATTGTACTGATATTGGTCCCCCACGATTTTGGAGTGAACTGAAGCAAGTCATAGTTGCCAGCCTTTTGCCAGGAGGAGCAGCCAATAAGGCCATGAACTTGGCTAAACAGTTCAGAAATGATTGACATGGTAACAGTTGACGTTCAAAGTGTAAATTATGCGGTGTTACAAAATAGAGCTGCCATAGTCTTTTTATTATTAGCCCACGGACATGGATGTGAAGAATTTGAGGGCATGTGTTGTATGAACCTGTCGGACCATTCCACCTCGATACATGCCAAACTGAAAGAACTTCAACAGGGATTCAATCAGCTGAAACACGAAGAGGGATTAGGACTTGAAGGATGGCTTAAGGGATGGGGAATAGACTCTTGGTTGAGAAATGTTATAATGTATGGAATTGACTTTATGGGTATTATTTTATTTGTACTGTGAGTGTTTCCCTGTTTTCTAAATTGTATTCAACGGAGAATAGAAAGAACACTTGAGAGGATGTGGCAGGCTAATATTATTATCCAAAAAGAAAACGGGGGAAATGTGGGGAGTTTTGTGGAGACTTGGCTAGAGGAAAGAGGACATGATAGAACCCAGCTGGTTAGGCAGTGAGCATTAAGCGATAAGATATTGGACTCCTGCTCAAGGACGTGAGAGCAAGAGAGTTGTATGATAACAGGATGAGAAAATAAGAGCTTAGTTTGGGTTAAGCAGCCACAAGTATCTGCCATATCCCTGTTTTAGGGTCACGATATTGAACTCATATTTCTTTCTTCCCCTCCTTTTGTGCCTTTGGATTATGATGCAGTATTACACGTGGTAGCTTCTGTTCCCCAAACACACACAGGTGGTTCATAACAAATAAGGCCTTTAAAAACTTCATATGTGGGTCTTTAACATCCCCATATTTACCAAGATATCTTTTTAGAGTCCCATTACCTCTTTCTATTATGGCCTGTCCTGTGGGGGAATGGGGAATCCCTGCTACATGTTTAACTCCCCATTTCCTCATAAACTATTCTATACTTCTACTTATACAGGCCGGCCCATTGTCTACACCATGTGCTTATATCTGCTGTCACCAGCACCTCCTCTCACTCCATCCCGTGCCCACCTCTTTTGTACTTTCCAGGTCTCACGTTACAACCCGAGATCTTCCGGATGACTACCACATCTCCCCCTCCCTATGCTCGATGACTCCAGTGTCCTGAGGCACGGGCTGATGCATAACGTGTCTGCCCAGCACACATGCTAGCTGAGCCAATTGCAGGAAGATATGATCAGGTGCTGGTCGTGTTCCACTTCACTATTCAATCCTGCCAATAGATGAGTGACTCCATCTTGATCCGCATCACGGTGAGCACTCCAAGAAACACGTCAATCTGCAAGAGAGACTCAGTAGACCGTCATATCTTCTACGCCCCATGCTCTCCCCCTCCCTAAGACGGTTGAGCTGTGAGCGCATTTAACGATCGCCTGTCCCTGGCTAGTGCGAGGGATACCATGGCTCAATGCATGGGGATAGCTGGTATGTCCATGACCCCTCCGGGCAGCCTATAACTCAAATTTTACTAACAAGCATCAGATCTCCATAATCAGCGGCAAAGCTAGCGTGTTTATAGTGCTTCTAATTGGTCCTTTCTCTAAAAGCCAGCTGTAGTTTTCTGTGACAAGCCTTGCAGTTTCACACGCTGCCCCAGCCTTGTCCCTGCCCGAAGCTGCTATCTCGTATGCATTTTTGCTTCTTTGTTTCTCACAGTCAAGAGCAGCTCAAGGACAATCTGCACATTAGTTTAGCAACTCATGCCTGGTAAGCTGCTTCTTATCCACTGAAAAAAAAAAAACCACAGCTGACAAAGTTATTATACTTGTGCTAAAGGTAAAATCTCTAGCAGGTCTATGTTGCAAAGTTGTATGGCTAATACTACTTACATTACTAATCAAGTCTTCTAATGTCATTGAGGTTTGGTTACTTTGTTTGCTAGGCCAGTATCCATTTGCATAGCTGAGTTAATAAAGCAGATGCTCCTAAACCTGGAAGAAATATACTAGTTGCTGTTATTGCTGAGGGAGACCAAAGGTAACATAGTCATCACATTCGCCAGTAAATGCATGCTCAAATTGTTTTGGACAATGATGTTTCTAAATGATTGTGTCATTAGGCATCAAGATCGTCAGTTGTCTCAAACTGCATGGTCCCCTTTGTAATCTCGAGGGTATTCCAGGCCATGCCTTGTCCCCACAGATCAGAAAAATTCCCTTTGGTAACTGTACAGGCACAAGACTAGACCTGGATCTTTTTGGTGAAGTGTAATTGCACCAAGATGTTGTGTTCTTATACACTCCCAGGATGGGATCCACATTCTGTCCCAAATGTTTTGGTATTGCTGGTAAAATTAAACATAACACAAAAATCCATCTTTATAGATCCCAATAATTCTAACTCCTGTGGCTCTGTTGTCATTATTGGCAACCATGAAATGATCAAATCCCAGCTGTCAACTTTGCCACTGCCCTTAACTAAGAGATTTGGTTTTAATGCATTTGG
This sequence comes from Colius striatus, assembly GCF_028858725.1. NCBI lineage: Eukaryota > Metazoa > Chordata > Aves > Coliiformes > Coliidae > Colius > Colius striatus. Next base: position 27,676,921 of record NC_084789.1, on the reverse strand, counting down.
TACAGGCCGTTGTGCCACATCTGATGGAACTCCCACCAAACAGGTAGAAAAAGGATTATCTGGAGTGGCCATTGATAAACATATTGTAGACTGATTGATTGCTTTGGCCAGTGTAAGCCACATGTTTTGCTTGGGTTGTTGAAATTGTCTAAAACCATTTACCACAATCATTTGAAGCATCAACATAAACCACCTTTTAGCTTCTCAGTGCCAAAATGTTCTGTTCTTCCAAGTTCCATTCCCGACACCCAAAACGCCTTAGAAAGCCTCCACTGTAAGAAAACCACTATTCATCATCACATCTACAGCAAAAGGCATAACATCACGACCAACAGTTTTTACACTCGTTCAGGCAAGGGACTGAGGATGGAAAGGATGAGCCCAGCGGTCCGCGAGGGCTGGGGCCGACGGTCTCGGCGCGGTGTGTGGGGGGGGCACCGGAGACACTGACCAGGCACGGGAAGCGGCTGCGCGGCAGCGGCTGCGGATGGAAGGGGCGGGCGGGGGTCTGGCTCACTCCGTGCCGTCCCCGGCGCCGGCGGCGCACTCAGTATTACGCTCTCCCGTGTTTTCTTTTTCTTCCCCCGCGCGCCCGATGGTGCCCAGTCTAACATGGGGTTGCGCTCCCCCACTCTCCTCTGATCATCCTGCGCTGCACCCCCACCCGACTCCGCCCACTTGGCATTCCCCTGCAAGTCGTCCCAGGGGTAACTCGGCGGGTTGGGCTCGAATGGGAAGCAGCTCTCCCGCGGGGGCTGTGCTCCGAAGACCCTTCGCCTCCCTGACTTTGCAAAAACTCTTGTGTAGAGAAGAACCTTTTTCTTTTTTCTCGGTATCATCCGCCTCAGCGCCGCTCCCTGCGCTGCTCTCAACCCCTCTCCTGGCGCTTCTCCCGGCGCTACTCTCGGTGCCTCTGCCAGTTCACTCTCTGCCCCAGGGACAGGCTCACTAAGTGGCGGGGGGAGAGGCAGGGGCTCTTTAGGGCAGCACTCTCGTTCCCCAGGAGGGGCTGATGGCTCATATGATTCTCGTACCCCATCCGTGCCTTCAGGGTCATTTTCTACACGCGGGGGGGAGCACTACTTTTGAGACGATAGGAGCCAGCGAGGTGGATTGGAACCGGTCATGCTCATAGTTTTTATTCTTACTTTGTGCTGCTGATGTGTGCTCAGCAGCCTTCTTTTCTGCCTGATGTTGCAACAACTCATTGTGCACTATCCTCCAAAGCTTCCCTAACTTTTCAGCTATCTTATCATCCTCCAGGGTAGCCTCCCACAGCAAATCCCCAAATTTACGCCATTCGCTCAATTCATGCACTGTATGTGGATTCTGAAACACTCCCTTAGCATACCCATAAGCTAACAACCCTGGTAGTTCTTTTTGCAGATCTATACCCTTTATCTGCTGCTTCTGCAAGAATGCAGTAAATAAATTATATGCCACTTGCCTTTCCATACCTATTATCGTCAGCGCGCTGTTGCAGCCCTTCAAGGTCCGGCGGCACGTATCGGCCGCGCTCGTCTATACGGTCACCCAGGGCACGGCGTGTTCCCAATTTTCACGCTTATTGCCGTCCTTGCTGCATAGGACCCGAACCCCTTCGTCGCTCCGCCGTGGCGCCCAGTCGGTATATCACTTCCTTCGTGTATCGCGTCGGGGTCACCATTTGCTGAAGACGACGGGAGACAAGCCCACCCTGTAGTGCAACAAGTCTCAACTTTATTTGCAAAGATATAGCTCTTTTATAGATACAATAATCAGGCTCATACATATTGCAAAGCTAAGCGGTTGGTTCCCAATTACGTACAACCCCCCCCCCCCCATTTCAACATACTTCGGATGCTTGTGGCTGCTCAACCCAAACCAGGCTCCTGATTTTCTCATCCTGTTATCATACCACTCTCTTGCTCTCACGGCCTTGAGCAGGAGTCCAGTAGCTTATCGCTTAGTGCTCACTGCCTAATCAGCTGTATTCTATCATGTCCTCTTTTCTCTAGCAAAGTCTCTACAAAACTCCCCACAGGATTGGAGATAGCGTCAAGAGAAAAGCAGCTTCAAAGGTGACACAGTGCTGGCTGATAGACAAAATAAGGACCTACTTACTACTGTAGGTGCGATGTGCCTTCCTTCTTTCTTGTAGCTCCCATACGCAGTGGTATAACTTCTAGCGACAGTCTGTATTTTCTCAATGGGACCTGAGCAGTACAACTCAGTGTTATTGGAAATAGGTCCCACAGGAAAGCAGTCGAAAATGTCACACAGTGCTGGCTGATAGACTACATGGGGACCTACTTACTACTGTAGGTGCGATGTGCCTTCCTGCTTTCTTGTAGCTCCCATTCTCAGTGGTATAACTTAACGAAAAGCATGTATTTTTTCACTGGGACCTGAACAGTACAAGTAGGTGTTCTTGGAGATAGGTAAAACAGGAAAGCAGGTGCAAATGTGACACAGTGCTGCCTGATAAACTGCATAGGATCTTACTTAATACATTAGGTAGGACCTGCTTTCCGGCTTTTATGTATCTCCCATACACAGTGGTATAACTTCTACCGACAGTCTGTATTTTTTCAAAGAGAGCTGAGCAGTCCAAATGAGTAGTATTTGAGATAGCTCCCACAGGCAATCAGCTGCAAATGTAACACAGTGCTAGCTGATAGACTACATGGGGACCTACTTACTGCTGTAGCTGGGGTCTGCCTTCCTGCTTTCTTGTAGCTCCCATACGCAGTGCTATAACTTTACCAACAGTCTGTATTTTTTCAATGGCATTTGAGCAGTCCAAGTGAGTGGGATTGGAGATAGCTCCCACAGGAAAGCAGCTGCAAATGTGACACACTGCTGGCTGATAGACTACATGGGGACCTACTTACTGCTGTTGATGGGGTCTGCCTTCCTGCTTTCTTGTGGCTCCCATACGCAGTGGTATAACTTAACCGTCAGTCTTTATTTTTTAAATTGGAGTTGAGCAGTCCAAGTTAGTAGGATTGGAGATAGCGCCCACAGGAAAGCAGCTGCAAATGTGACAGTGCTGACTGATAGACTACATGGGGACCAACTTTGTACTCAAGTTGACATCTGTCTTCCTGCTTTCTTGTTGCTCCCATACGCAGTGGTATAACTTCTACCGAGAAACTGTATTTATTCAATGGGAGTTGAGCAGTCCAAGTGAGTGGGATTGGATATAGCTCCCACAGGAAAACAGCTCTATATGTGACACAGTGCTGGCTGATAGACTACATGGGGATCTACTTAACACTGTAATTGGGTCTGCCTTCCTGCTTTCTTTTAGCTCCTATACGCAGCGGTATAACTTAACCGACAGCATATATTTTGTCAATGGGAGTTGAGCAGTCTAAGCGAGTGGGATTGGAGATAGCTCCCACAGGAAAGCAGGTGCAAATGTGACACAGTGCTGGCTGATAGATTACATGGGGATCTACTTACTACTGTAGGTGGGGTCTGCCTTCCTGCTTTGCTGTACCTCCCATACACAGTGGTAAAACTTAACCGTCATTCTTTGTTTTTTAAATGGGAGTTTAACAGTCGAAGTTAGTAGGATTGGAGATAGTGCCCACAGGAAAGCAGCTGCAAATGTGACACAGTGTTGACTGATAGACTACATGGGGACCAACTTTGTACTCAAGTTAGAGTCTGCCTTCTTGCTTTCTTGTTGCTCCCATACGCAGTGGTATAACTTCTACCAACAGTCTGCATATTCAATCAGAGGTGAACAGGACAAGAGTGAGGGATTGGACATAGCTCTGACAGGAAAACAGCTTCAAAGGCTGCACAGTGCAATTTGATGGACTACAACGTGACCTACGTACCACTGTAGGCAGGGTCTGCGTACCTGCTTTCTTGTACTGCCCAGATGCAGTGGCGTAAGTTCTACCGGCAGCCTGTATTTTTTCAATGGGATATGAGCAGTCCAAGTGAGTGGGATTGGAGATAGCTCCCACAGGAAAGCAGCTGAAAATGTGACACAGTGCTGGCTGGTAGTGTACATGGGGATCTACTTACTGCTTTAGGTTGGGTCTGCCTTCCTGTTTTCTTGTAGCTCCCATACGGAGTGGTATAACTTATACCGACAGAATGTATTTTTAAAGGGATCTGACGAGGCCAAGAGCGTGGGATTGGAGAAAGCTCCCACGGGAAAGCAACTTCAGAGGTGGCACAGTGCTACCTGAGAAACTAAATGGGGACCTACGTACTACTGTAGGTTTGGTCTGCCTTCCTGCTTTCTTGTAGCTCCCATATGTAGTGGTATAATTTCTACCGCGAGCATGTATTTTTTCAATGGGAGTTGAGCAGTCCAAGTGAGTCGGATTGGAGATAGCTCCCACAGGAAAGTAGCTGCAAATTTGACACAGTGCTGGGTGAGAGACTACCTGCGGACGTACTTACTACTGTAGGTGGGGTCTCCCTTCCTGCTTTCTTGTTGCTCCCATAAGCAGTGGTATAACTTAAGTGACAGCATATATTTTTTACAAAGGGACCTGAGCAGTAAAAGTGAGTATTATTGGAGCTCCCACAGAAAATCACCCTAAAATGTGCCTTCCTGCTTTCTTGTAGCTCCCATACGCAGTGGTATAACTTATACCGACAGAATATATTTTTATAAAGTGTTGACGAGGCCAAGAGGTTGGTATTGGAGATAACTCCCAAAGAACAGCAGCTGCAAATGTGACACAATGCTGGCAGATAGACTACATGGGGACCTACTTACTACTGTAGGTGGGGTCTACCTTCCTGCTTTCTTGTAGCTCCCATACGCAGTGCTATAACTTTACCGACAGTCTGTATTTTTTCAATGTGATTTGAGCAGTCCAAGTGAGTGTTATTGGAGATAGCTCCCACAGGAAAGCAGCTACAAATGTGACACAGTGATGGCTGATAGACTACATGGGGATCTACTTACTACTCTAGGTGGGGTCTGTCTTCCTACTTTCTTGTAGCTCCCATACGCAGTGGTATAACTTGTACCGCCAGCATGTATTTTTTCAATGGGATCTGAGCAGTACAAGTGTGTGTTTTTTAAGATAGCTCCCACAGGAAAACAGGTGCAAATGTGACACCGTGCTTGCTGATAGACTATATGCGGGCCTACTTACTACTTTTGGTAGTTTGAGCCTGGCTGGATGCCAGGTGCCCACCACACCGCTCTGTCTTCCACCTCCTCAGGAAGCCAGGGAAGGGGAGAAAATAAGATGGGAGTCTTGTGGGTTGAGATAAAAGCAATTTAATAAAGAAGCAGCAAAGTCGCGCTCTGGAAGCAAAGCAAAAGTAGATAAAATCTGTTACTCTCTACTTCCCATCAGCAGCGATGTCCGGTCACCTCCCGAGAAGCAGGGCTTTAGTTCGCCTAGCGGTTGCTTTTGGAAGGCCAGAAATGAATCTCGCCTTCCCTTCCCAGCTCCTCTCCCCCAGTTTATATTACTGAGCTCACGTCATATGGTATAGAGTATCTCCTTGGTCAGCCTGGGTCAGCTGTCCTGGCCGTGGTCCCTCCCAAGATCATGCCCATCCACAGCTATTGGTGAAGTTGGGGGAAGGAATGCTGGAGGGACAGCCCTGATGTTGTGGAAGCGGTAGTCATAATATTGATATCAACAGTAAGCACAGCACTGCAGGAGCTGCTGTGGAAAATCACTACCATCCCAGACCCACTACAGTCTCCACCCCTTATTCCATACCATTTCTGTCATGCTCAGACAAACCATCTTAACAACCCATATACATTCTTATATACTCTCATTAACCAGTACCCCCACTCTTCAACAGACAAACATCATTCTTGTATTCCCTCTTGCATCCTGCATCAAGCAAACAAACAACATTCTTATATCTTTCATCCTCTGTAGATGTTCACTGGAGCAGGCCATAACTTCTGTCTCATCCATCAAGATGGATATCCAGGCCAGGGGAAACAGTATGTTCAGTGTTGGGCACCAGGACCGGCTTGGTTTGTCCATTTGTCCGGTTTTTCTTGCAAAGTTCATCTACAACAGATAACTCACATAACAGGTTATTTTTCCCCCAAGGTTAAGTCTCCTTGAGGTACACATCGAGTTTCTCCATCCTTTCTCATCACCCACCAAGTACATCCAGGCCCTTGAGCAAAGACCATCCCATGAATGGGTTTGCCCTTTCCCATGGGAGGTGCAACCCATACTGCCTTCCCCAGCCATTTCCCTGGGTGCACTACAGGGACCTTATCTCCCCTCACAGTATGAAGCGGTTTTGTTTGGGCAGGACCAGGAAGGTTAGTTGAACCTCTGCTGTTAACCAGTCAAGTGGCTTCTGCTAAATTTTTATCCCACTGCTTCCATGCCCCACTGCCCAGTGCTCTCAACATGGTCTTTAGTAATCCGTTATATCTCTCAATCTTTCCAGAGGCTTGTGGGTGATAGGGGATGTGGTATATCCACTCAGTGCCATGTTTCTTTGCCCAGGAGTTTATGAGATTATTTCGAAAATGAGTTCCATTATTTGACTCAATTCTTTCTTGCCTTTCAAGACCCAAGACAGTATTTTGGGCAGTGGCATGGTTTACAGGGTATGTTTCCAACCAACCGGTAGTTGCTTCCACCATGGTGAGTATATAACGCTTGCCTTGATATGTTCGTGGTAGTGGTCCAACATAGTCAATTTGCCAGGCCTCACCATACTGAAAACCCAGTCGTCTGCCTCTGTTCCAGGTAGACTTGATTCGTGTGGCTCACTTGATTGCAGCACACGTTTCACATCCGTGGGTGACCTGTGTAATGGCTTCCATGGTCAAGTCCACCCCTCGATCACGAGCCCATCTATATGTTGCATCTCTTCCCAGATGTCCTCATGTTTCAAGGGCCCATCGAGCTATAAATAGCTCACCTTTACGCTCCCAGTCTAGGTCTACCTGAACTACTTCAATTTTGGCAGCGTTATCTACCTGTTGGTTGTTCCATTGTTCTTCATTGGCACGGCTTTTTGGCATGTGAGCATCTACGTGACGTACTTTCAGAGTCATATTTTCCACCCGAGCAGCAATGTCTTGCCATAATGCAGCAGCCCAGATGGGTTTACCCTTGCGCTGCCAGTTGGTCTTCTTCCATTGCTGTAGCCATCCCCATAGAGCATTAGCCACCATCCAGGAGTCAGTATAAAGATAGAGTACTGGCCACTTCTCTCGTTCTGCAATCTTCAGAGCTAGTTGGATGGCTTTCACTTCAGCAAACTGACTTGACTCACCTTCTCCTTCAGTGGCCTCAACAACTCGTCGTGTGGGACTCCACACAGCAGCTTTCAACTTACGATGATTTCCTACCACGCGGCAGGATCCATCAGTAAACAAAGCATAATGTCTCTCATCTTCTGATAGTTCATTATATGGTGGTGCCTCTTGGGCACGAGCTACTTCCTCAGGCAATGCTCCAAAATCTCTGCCTTCTGGCCAGTCCATGATTTCTTCCAGGATTCCTGGACGATTAGATTTCCCTAGCCGAGATCGTTGTGTAATCAACGCCATCCACTTACTCCATGTAGCGCTGATTGCATGATGTATAGAAGGGGTTTTCCCTTTGAACGTCCAGTGTAACAGGCACACGTGCTGCCAAGAGGAGATGAGCTTCTGTGCCAATGACTTCTGAAGCAGCTCGAAGTCCCTCATATGCTGCTAGTATTTCTTTTTCAGATGGGGTGTAGTGGGCTTCCTCGGGTTTCTCCAGATGTTTTTTGCCAGAGGCTCCAGGTGAGATCATGCTCTCCAGCGGCAGTGTAGAGGATATTCTGCACATCTGATCCTGTACAGATGGGCCCAAGAGCGACTGCACGAGCTATTTCCTGTTTAATTTGTTGAAAAGCTTGTTGTTGCTCGAGACCCCACTCAAAACAGTTCTTCTTTCTGGTTACTCTAAAGAGAGGGCTCACAAGCTGACTATAACCTGGGATATGCATCCTCCAGAATCCCACAAGGCCCAGGAAAGCTTGTGTTTCTTTCTTATTAGTTGGTTGAGACATAGTCGCTATTTTGTTCACAACATCCATAGGCACATGCCGACGCCCATCTTGCCATTTTATGCCCAAAAACTGGATCTCTTGTGCAGGTCCCTTTACTTTGTTTCTTTTTACAGCAAAACCAGCTTTTAGGAGAATCTGTATTATTCTTTTCCCTTTCTCAAACACTTCTTCTGCCTTGTTGCCCCATACAATTATGTCATCAATGTACTGCAAATGTTCAGGGGCATCACCCATTTCCAGCACAGTTTGGATTAGACCATGACAAATAGTAGGACTATGTTTCCACCCCTGGGGCAATCGATTCCAGGTATATTGGACACCTCTCCACGTGAAGGCAAATTGTGGCCTGCACTCTGCTGCCAATGGAATTGAGAAAAATGCATTAGCAATGTCAATTGTCGCATACCACTTGGCTGCTTTTGACTCCAGTTCATACTGGAGCTCTAACATGTCTGGTACAGCAGCACTCAGTGGTGGTGTCACTTCATTCAGGCCACGATAGTCTACTGTTAACCTCCACCCTCCATCAGATTTTTTCACAGGCCATATGGGACTATTAAATAGGGAATGTGTTTTGCTAATTACTCCTTGAGCCTCCAGTTGATGAATCAACTCACGGATGGGAGTCAGGGAATCTCGGTTTGTGCGATATTGCCTCCGGTGCACCGTCTTGGTAGCAACTGGTACCTGTTGCTCTTGAACTTGCAGCAATCCCACAGCAAAAGGATCTTCTGAGAGGCCAGGTAAATTAGAGAGTTGTTTGATTTTCTCTGTATCTACAGTGGCTATACCAAAAGCCCTTGGGGTCTTTGAAGTACCCTCTCCTGAGGTAATCTATGCCAAGAATACAAGGGGCCTCTGGACCAGTCACAATGGGGTGCTTTTTCCCATTTGTCCCCTGTTAAGCTCACTTCAGCCTCTAATACAGATAATTCTTCACATCCCCCTGTCACTCCAGAGATCCAGACAGAATCTGTGCCTCTATACCTTGATGGCATCAATGTACACTGTGCCCCTGTGTCTACTAAGGCTTTATACCTTTGTGGGTTTGATGTGCCAGGCCATCGAACCCACACAGTCCGGTAGATTCGGTCATCCCTTTCCTCCTCCTGGCTGGAGGCAGGGACCCTCTGTTTCTGTTCTTCATCAGAGTATTCGCTATCTGATCCTTGCAATTTTAGACCTGAAGTCTCCTCATTGGCATTGAAGGAAGTAGTTGCAGTTCTTCTATGTCTTGGAGATTGTTGATTGTCCTCTTTTTTTCTGGCAGCTACTATGCTGACAGCCCTCTTGGGTGGTCCTTTTCTAACAGCTGTCTTCCCCCTTAGTTCACGTACACACGCTTCCAGCTCAAAAGTGGGTTCACCATCCCATTTCCTCATATCGTCTCCTTGGCCACGCAAAAAGAACCAGAGTTCATTTCGAGGTGTACTCCTGCGTCTGGGACTTTCTTTTCCCCTGGTTGGGACAGTGGATGACCGAATTCTTGAGGCAGTTCTGACAGTCAGACCATCATCCCACACTGATGAGGAGGTGCAGAGGCTCTCTTCATAGTTCTGTAACCAAGAAGATACCCTCTCCACTGTTTGTATATCCATGTCTGGGTGATACACCATTGCCAAGATATTAGAATATGTAGCTGGGGCACTCTGAATCACTTTTCTCAACATTATCCGTGTACACTGGACATCGTCTGGATCTGTGGAGGCCTCGGCATTATCTAGATCACCATAGATGACTTCCAACACAGCTAATTCCCTTAGATATTGGATCCCTTCATCAGCTCTAGTCCACTTTCCTCGGGCATTTACAAGGTATCTTGAATGGGTATCTTGCCCTTACACTTGAGAGGAGCCGTTTCCAGAGACTACAAATTGAGGTCTTCTTTCCAATGCCTCTATCAATTCCCCGGTCCCTAGCAAGAGATCCTAGCTGTTGGGCTTCTCTGCCTTCCAATTGCTGACTGTCAGCCCCGTTATCCCAACATCGGAGCAGCCAGGCACCAATCCGCTCACCTGGCTGGCGACTGTAATCTTTTCGCATATCTCTAAGTTCTGTTGAGGTGAGGGACTGAGTAGTTTCCATTTCTTTTTCGATTTCTTTCACTCCTTCTCCTGATCTCCTTACCGAAGGACCAGTTTCTTCTTCTAGCCTTTCCTCTTCCTCCTCTTCTGCCCTTACTAATCGATGATATGAACTTGACCTCCTTATCCACTGTTTCTTTTTCACTACTGGGGCAACCACTGTGGTTGTTGTTTGATTCCCTGACTCAACCATGGTAGTCTCAGGTATAGTTTGAATTTCCACTTCAGTCATAGTTCTCTGAGAGGACTGGACTGCGACTGACTCAACCATGGTGGTCTCAGGTACCGTTTGAGTTTCCACTTCAATCATAGTTCTCTGAGAGGACTGGAATGCAGCTCGGTAGGCAGAGACTAGGCCCAGTATAGTGCCTGAACCTGATGGGCCTCCTTAGGGTAGGTAAGACACCCTTCTATCAGGTGGCGTGCCAGTAAAGCAGGGTTTTTTATCTGTTCAGGTGTAAAATCCCAGGTTACAGGAGGTGATAACCGTCCTAGGAATTTGCCCAAATTCATCCACACACCCTGCCACCCAGGGACTGGCCGCTTCAGGGGGCATTTTTATATGTTTCCATCGCAAATTTGTCCTCTCTGATGCCCAGATGAGTCCAGATTCCACAAAATATATAATATACCAACCATGTTAATTAGTAATATTAAAACTCTCATATAAGGGTGACTAAGGACCTGGGAAGTCTGTATAACAAAATTGTCTAGATCAGTCCGAGCTGAGGGGAAAGAGATGCTTTGCCCCATGGCCTCCACAAGATAGCTCCCACAGCACAGTAAATCCATCAGTAACAGAATGAGACTTGCTATTATTATTTGGGCCACCATGTTCCCAGGCCCTTTCATCCTTTTAAATAAAATCATATAGCCAGCTTAGCAAAGCTATTAAGGTTAAAGCACAGCACAGAGTCAATGTTAGTAGCATCGTGTTCCCAAACATTAGAAAGTGTAAGATAAGCTGCATAACAGCAAGGCTCCGTGGCCAGCACAGGAACTTTGCACTCATTGGCTTACTGTAATTGCAATGCAGTTAATGTAAAACTGCTATTATCTCGCCCCACATTGGGCGTCAAAAGGGCTGTGGTAGTTTCAGCCTGACTGGATGCCAGGTACCTACCACACCACTCTATCTTCCACCTCCTCAGGAAGCCAGGGAAGGGGAGAAAATAAGATGGGAGTCTTGTGGGTTGAGATAAAAGCAGTTTAATAAAGAAGCAGCAAAGCCGCGCTCTGGAAGCAAAGCAAAAGCAGATAAAGCTGTTACTCTCTACTTCCCATCAGCAGCGATGTCCAGCCACCTCCCGAGGAGCAGGGCTTCAGTGCATGTAGCGTTTGCTTTTGGAAGGCCAGAAATGAATCTCGCCTCCCCTTCCTGCTCCTCTCCCCCAGTTTATATCACTGAGCTGACGTCATATGGTATGGAATATCTCCTTGGTCAGCCTGGGTCAGCTGTCCTGGCCGTAGTACCTCCCAAGATCATGCCCATCCACAGCTATTGGTGAAGGTGGGGGAAGGAATGCTGGAGGGACAGCCCTGATACTATGCGAGTGGTAGTCATAATATTGATATCAACAGTAAGCATAGCACTGCAGGAACTGCTATGGAAAATCACTACCATCCCAAACCCACTACACTCCCATACGCAGTGATATAACTTAACCGACAGCATATATTTCTTCAATGGGAGTTGAGCAGTCCAAGTGACTGGGATTGGAGATAGAGCCCACAGCAAAGCAGGTGCAAATGTGACACAGTGCTGGCTGATAGACTACATGGAGACCTATTTAGTACTGCAGATTGGGTCTGCGTTCCTGCTTTGTTGTAGCTCCCATACGCAGTGGTATAACTTAAGTGACAGCATATATTTTTTCAATTGGCGTTGAGCAGTCCAAGTGACTGGGATTGGAGATAGCGTCCACAGGAAAACAGCTGCAAAAGTTGCACAGTGCAATCTGATAGACTACAGTGTGACCTACATACCACTTTAGGTGGGGTCTGCCTTCCTGCTTTCTTGTAGCTCCCATACACAGTGGTATAACTTCTGCCGACAGAATGTGTTTTTAAAGGGAGCTGACGAGGTTACGAGCGTGGGATTGGAGATAGCTCCCATAGCACAGCATATGGAAAGGTGGCACACTGCTGGCTGAGAGACTACATGGGGATATACTTACTACTGTAGGTGGGGTCTCCCTTCGTGCTTGCTTGTAACTCCCATAGGCAGTGGTATAACTTCTACCGCCAGCATGTATTTTTTTAATGGGAGCTGAGCAGTCCAAGTGAGTGGGATTGGAGATCGCTCCCACAGGAAAGAAGCTGCAAACGTGAAACAGTGCTGGCTGATAGAATACATTGGGACCTACTTACTACTGTAGGTGGGGTCTGCATTCCAGACTTTTTGTAGCTCCCATACACAGTGGTATAACTCAAGCGACAGCATATATTTTTTCAACGGGACCTGAGCAGTCCAAATGACAGCGATTGGAGATAGCGCCCACAAGAAAAGAACTGCAAATGTGAAACAGTGCTGGCTGATAGACTACATGGGACGTACTTAACACTGTAGTTGGGGTCTGCCTTTCTGTTTGCTTGTACCTCCCATACACAGTGGTATAACTTCTACTGACAGTCTCTATTTTTAAAAGGAGCTGACGAGGACAAGAGCGTGGAATTAGAGATAGCTCTCACAGGAAAGCAGCTTCAAAGGTGACACAGTGCTGGCTGAGAGACTCCATGGGGACCTACTTACTACTGTAGGTTGGATCTCCCTTCCTGCTTTACTGTAGCTCCCATACTTGTGAAGACGACGGGAAACAGTCACATCCTATAGTGCTGAGCAAGTCTCAACTTTATTTTCAAAGATACACCTCTTTTATAGATACAATAATCAGGCTCATACATATTGCAAAAGCTAAGATCATCATTGGTTCCCAGTTTAATGTCAGTCCTGCCTCTATTTCAACATTCTTCGCATGCTTGTGGCTGTTCAACCCAAACTAAGTTCCTGTTTTCTCATCCTGTTATCATACAACTCTCTTGCTCAAGGACACCACGTCCTTGAGCAAGGGTCCAATATCTTATCGCTTAATGCTTACTGCCTAACCAGCAGTAGTCTATCATGTCCTCTTTCCTCTAGCCAAGTCTCCACAATACTCTCTACACTTCCCCCGTTTTCTTTTTGGACAATGATATTAGCCTGCCACATCCTCTCAAGTGTTCTTTCTATTGTCCGTTGAATACAATTTATAAAACAGTGAAACACTAACAATACAAATAAAACAATACCCATAAAGTCAATTCCATACATTATAACATTTCGCAAACAAGGGCCTATTCCCCATCCCTTAAGCCATCCTTCAAGTCCTAATCCCTCTTCTTGTTTCAACTGATGTAATCCCTGTTGAAGTTCTTTCAGTTTGGCATGTATCGAGGTGGAATGGTCCGACAGGTTCATACAACACATGCCCTCAAATTCTTCACATCCATGTCTGTGGGCTAATAATAAAAAGTCTATGGCAACTCTATTTTATAACACCGCATGATTTACACTTTGAACGTCAGCTGTTAACATATCAATCATTTCTGAGGTTTTATTTAACTCATCTTTAGTCCAACATCCTAACTTTTTAGCCAAGTTCATGGCCTTATTAGCTGCTCCTCCTGGCAAAAGGGTGGCAACTATGACTTGCTTCAGTTCACTCCAAAATTGTGGGGGACCAATATCAGTACAATCAAACTCATAATAACTACGTTTTTTGCGGGAGCTGTTATTATGGTCAGCAAGCTGCATTAGCGTGGTTAAGTTAGGGTGGAATAAAGAGAGTTTCCCCAAATAACAGGGTCCACACGGGGGATGTACTGCTATTCCGTTCCAGGCCCTTTCTCCACAGATTAAAAATATACCCATGGGCAATTTCTTCGGTGATGTAATACTAGAGACATTACAGCTGGAATACAATTGCTTAAATACCGTATCTGACTTCAAAGAAGAGTCTAAGGTGGCCCAATATTTTCGATTTCTATTAAAGTCATGGATATCCCGTGACATCAAACTTATCCTATTTCCCCCAGTTCCATTAGTACCGAAGCTTGCATTGGCACTTCCAAACAAGTCTATTTCCTCAGGGGGTGAGGCTAATGTGGTATTAAGGGACTTAATTATCTCACATTGACCTTTCCCGTCCTTATGATCGTGATCATCGCTAACTGTGTTCAGCCCCGTCCTAATAGTTGTCTAATAGTCCACAAAATTCCTCCAGATTCCACACGGGCAATCCTATCAAACACGTTTTAAAAGGATTAGTAACCCCTCCCAAACTAAGACAAATAGATGATTGACCAGTGTGACTAGCAAAGGTTATCCAAATATTATCTCTAGGCTGATTAAAATGCGTCAAGCTGTTAACTTTTATAGTTACATTAAAAGCTATGGTTATAACATAACCCCTCATTATTATTCATTAAATTCACTGTCTTTTTGTTATATAATCTTCAGTCTTTTGATTGTTAGCCAGTCCTCCAATGACCGCAAGACGAGGGTGTATTTATTCTCCAATCTCTTCCTATCTATTTTCGTCAGATGATTTGATCTCTGCAGCTTCAAGGATAGCTCTTGTCCACCTGGCTGGCACCCAAATGGATCCTGTGGGAGAATCAACACACGAATACCCACGTCCCCAGTATAATACTTTGGCCGGAGGCTGCCATATCCCTGTTTTAGGGTCACGATATTTAACCCATATTTCTTTCTTCCCCTCCTTTTGTGCCTTTGGATTATGATGCATTATTACAGGTGGTACCTTCTGTTCCCAAAACACACACAGGTGGTTCATAACAAATAAAGCCTTTAACAATTTCATATGTGGGTCTTTAACATCCCCATATTTACCAAGATATCTTTTTACAGTCCCATTAGCTCTTTCTATTATGGCCTGTCCTGTGGGGGAATGGGGAATCCCTGCTACATATTCAACTCCCCATGGACTCGTAAACTGTTCTATTCTTCTACTTATATAGGCCGACCCATTGTCTGTCTTTATTTTCTGAGGAATTCCCATTATTGCAAAACACCTATATAAATGACGCTCCACATGTATGGCCCTCTCCCCTGTCTGTACTGTTGCCCAAACGAATTTGCTCCATGTGTCTATGGTTACATGCACATATTTTAGTCTTCCAAACTCTGCCACATGAGTGACATCCATCTGCCAAATTTCGTTTGCAGATAATCCTCTAGGGTTCACCCCCAAGCCTAAACCAATAGCTCCATTCTGATGACTACAAATGGGACAAGCTCTAACAATAGTCTGCATCCTTTAGCGATAATTGAAACTCTCGGTGTAAGCCCCGTGCATTCTGATGAAACAGGGAGTGCGCTTCTCTGGCTAGTATCTGTTTGGACAGAGGCATGTTATGTGTCACTGTGACCAGTTTATCTGCCCTAGCATTACTTTCTCCCAGCCCAATGTCCCATTTATGGCTCCTGATATGTATAATGGCATAAACATGCTCCCTAAGCTTTATTCCCTTCTGCATCTGTATTAATAATTCAAATAGTCTGGGATTCTGCACTTCCTTAATGGAGGCGTCCTCGATTCTCTCTATGATACCCGCGACATAGAACGAGTCTGTAACCACATTCAGGGGCCCTTTCAGGTTCATCATAGCCCATACTACTGTCAACAGTTCCAAGGTTTGTAATGTGTCTTTCTCTTCTGCTTTTATTAGTTGGTGCTTGCACTCCCCTTCCTCTTGCCAGGTTATTGCCGCCGTTCTAGACTTTCTTCCTGCATCTGTGTATGCTGTCAACGCATCCGCGATGGGGGCCGGCTCTCGTTTGGGTCGTACTAGCCAATTCCATTTTCCTAGCCATTGTAATGGTTTTTTGTTATTTTGTCTGTTGCTACTATACTGCCGCCACCTAAGAACGCCTCCTGAAGATCTTCTGTATTGTCTAAATACCATGGTAAAGAGTCCTTTTTCATTGGTATCCTTATCGTATGCGGCTCAGCACCAGCTACTTGTAATGCTCTTTCACAACCCTTTTTTATTAGTCCCGCCAACATCTCAATTTTTTGAAAAAGGGATTTTGTTTTTTGTAAGGCTGGGGAAATCCATTCTAGAACCCATATCTCCCCCGTTTTCTTTTGAGATTGTGTCAAGGCCCCAAGCAAATACTTTGTGCTATACCAGATGGTTAAGTCAATAGGTAAGTCAACATTGTGACGTCGGACCTGCCCTTGTATGACACATTCCATAATTTGTTGAAGCGCATCCTGAAGCTCTGGTGTTACCTATATTTGACGCGTGGGGTTGCTTCCTTTCAAAAGTGGTCATAGTTTTTCTAACAACTCGTTGGGTATTCCCACTATTGGTTTTAGCCATTGCAGATCGCCTAAAAGCTTCTGAGCATCATTCGGGGTCTTTATTTGTAGTTGGAGCTGTAGCTTCTGTGGTACTATGAGCTGTTCTGATAAAGACCATCCGAGATATTTCCATGGAGCTGTACGCTGAACCTTTCCTGGAGCTGCAATGCTCCCATAGGTTCCATTTGTTCATTTACTGCACGTAGGTCATGTAACAAACGATACTTGCCAGATCTCTTTTTAATAACAAATATAGGAGTGTTCCACGGGCTTGTAGATAACTTTAAATTTCCTTGGGCAAGTTACTCTTGCACTAACTCATGAGCATGCTCAAGACTTTCCCTTTTTAAAGGCCATTGCTTAACCCATACTGGCTCGGCTGTTTTCCAGGTAATAGGAAGTGGGAAAGACCATGCAACGGCCATTATGCCAAAGGGTGCTCATTTGTTAGGACCATTCCTATCTGGGCTAGTATGTCTCAACCAATAAGACATTGCACAGTTGGAGGCAACTGCACAACAGAAAAACTAGCAGTTATGGTTTTCTCATCCACATGAACCAAGATGGGTGGAGAGCGACTAGCCAGAGTAAGTCCTCCTACCCCAGTCACAGTAGTTGCTGCCGGTTGCAGGGGCCGGTGTTGTGGCCAACATCTTGGGCTGATAATGCTGGAATCTGCCCCCGTGTCCAATAATCCCATCAAGGATCTTTTTTGTCCCTGAAATTCAAGGTCTATTTTGCGTCTAGGCCTTTCACTGAGATCCATAGTCAACAGTGTAAGTCCTCCCGTGGAGCCAAATCCCCCTTCTCCTCTTAAGTCCTCTTTTATTGGTCTTATTCCTTTTGACATTTGTTCCAATGGTATTAATTGCGGAGTTCTCTGATTTTTCATAATTTGTATGGGTGGAAAGGGGATGTGGGCCATAATCATAATTTCTCCCAAATAATCTGCATCAATAACTTTGGGGAGAACAAAGAGTCCAAGCATGGTAGTTGACGACATCCTAACAACAATGCGCCCACTGTTCGTCCCCCTTTAGTGATTGGACCTTTCACTCCGGTGGGTATCTTCTGTGGACTTGTTGTCATAATGGTAACATCTACTGCTGCTGCCAGGTCCATTCCGAGGCTCCCACTTGTAGCTGGCTGGAGGCAGCTGCTGACGTCTGTTGAGCTGCAGCGGCGACTTGTGTCTGAGCGCGGCCACTGCGGTTCGACGCGCTCGAATTGGATTTTCCTAACATGCGACGACACGCCCCGGTGTTGTGATTGTCCGTTTGGCATTTTTGACACCAGATTCCTGTAGCATTGCATTCACGACGGAAATGTCCCATTCCGCCACACCGGTAACACTTTATTCGTCCACTGGAAGAGCCCCTTTGAGTGGTCACAGCGGATGCTTGAAGGGGTGCAAGGGCAGCTAACACCTGATTCTGAGTTGCTTTCGCCTGTTCCTTTAATCCCAATCCCAATTCCTTAATAGCTTCCACGAGAAAAGCTTGTTGACCTGTCGGGACCTGGGCCATACGCTACTAATTGGCTCCTAACGTACTCAATAATGTCCTGATAGTTGGTTTACAATTCTGTAGGGCGCATTGTTTTAGCAAGGCGCCACGCATATATTCCGGAACTCCAGCTCTCTCTATGGCGGAGGCAACTTTATCAATAAAGGACCCGAACATTTCATACCGACCTTGCCCATATATATTGGCACTCCACCTGGATCCTTTACATTTTCCATAGCCTCCCTTACTAATTGCATTGCCTCTCTACACTTATCAGGCCCTATCAAAGCCTGAGCCTCCGTACGGAGGAAGAGTCCCAAACCCATCAGCTCTTCCACCGTCACACCATAGAGAGGGTCGCCTTGCTGATGCTGAGTTGCAACACTTTCATTCACTAATGCCTGTCAATGTGCATTAAATAACAGCTGCTGATGTTGTGTATAAATAAGTTTTACTATGCCTCGACAGTCAGCGGGCAGTAGCAACTGGGTTCCCCATACATAGTCAATCATTTGTTTCACTGGTTCACTATTTACCCCGATCTGGTTGACTGTGGACCGCAACTGGGATAACAACTTCCAATCCAGAGCAGAAATTGTTGCTTGCATACCTCCCCCCACAATGGGTTGGAATACCAGTGGCAATGCCAAAGTTCTGTCTGCTTCCAGTGCATCGCCATCCCCTTTTCCCAGACAATCCTTTCGAGTGCAGCCCAAGCCTCCCTCCGCTCCCTTGCGATGGCCTCCGCCAGTTCACTCTCTGCCCCAGGGACAGGCTCACCAAGTGGGGGGGGCGCGGATGCGGGGGCTCTTTAGGCCAGCACTCCCGTTTTCCAGGAGGGGCTGATTGCTCTGTGCCTCCACGGTCATTTTCTACATGCAGGGGGGGGAGCATTACTTTTGAGACGGTAGGAGCCAGCGGGGTGGATTGGAACTAGTCACGCTAATCTTTTTTATTCTTACTCTATGATGCTGATGCGTGCTTAGCAGCCTTCTTTTCTGCCTAATGTTGCAGCAACTCATTGTGCACTATCCTCCAAAGCTTCCCTAACTTTTTAGCTATCTTTTCGTCCTCCAGGGCAGCTTCCCACAGAAAATCCCCAAATTTACGCCATTCGCTCACTTCGTGCACTGTATGTGGATTCTGAAACACTCCCTTAGCATACCCATAAGCTAACAACCCTGGTAGGTCCTTTTGCAGATCTATACCCTTTATCTGCCGCTTCTGCAAGAATGCAGTAAAAAATCATATGCCGCTTGCCTTTCCATATCTATTATCGTCAGCACACTGTTGCAGTCCTTCAAGGTCCGGCGGCACTTATCGACCGGACTCGTCTATACGGTCACCCAGGGCACGGCGTGTTCCTTATTTTCACGCTTATTGCCATCCTTGCTGCATAGGACCCGAACCCCGTGGCTCTGCCGTGACGCCAAGTCTCTATCACATCGGGGTCACCATTTGCTGAAGATGACGGGAGACAGTCACACCCTGTAGTGCTGAGCAAGTCTCAACTTTACAATAATCAGGCTCACACATATTGCAAAAGCTAAACTCATCATTGATTCCCAGTTAAATGTCAATCCTGCCCCTGTTTCAACATACTTCGGATGCTTGTGGCTGCTCAACCAAAACTAAGTTCCTCTTTTCTCATCCTGTTATCATACAACTCGCTTGCTCAAGGACACCACGTCCAATATCTTATCGCTTAATGCTTACGGTCTAACCAGCTTTATTCTATCATGTCCTCTTTCCTCTAGCCAAGTCTCCAAAAAACTCTCTACACATACTCAGTGGTATAACTTCTACTGACAGCCTGTATTTTTTCAAAGGCAACTGAGCAGGCCAAGTGCGTGGAATTGGAGATAACTCCCACAGGAAAGCAGCTGCAAATGTGACAAAGTGCAAGCTGATAGACTCCAACGTCACCTACGTACCATTGTAGGTAAGGTCTGCGTACCTGCTTTCTTGTACTGCCCAGATGCAGTGGCGTAAGTTCTAACGGCAGCATTCATTTTTTAAAAGGGAGCTGAGCAGGCCAAGTGCTTGGGATTGGAGATAGCTCCCACAGAAAAGTAGCTGCAAATATGACACAGTGCTGGCTGATAGACTACACGGGGATCTACGTATCCCTGTAGATGGGGTCTGCGTACCTCCTTTATTAAAGGTCCCAGAGGCAGAGGCAAAACTTTAAACACCAACCTGTATTTTCAATGGGAGCTAAGCAAGCCAAGCTCTCCGGATTGGAGGTAGGTGTAACGGGAGAGCAGCTGTAAAGGTTACACAGTGGCTGATAGGTTTCATGGGGATTTACGTACCACTGTAGTTGGGGTCTGCCTTCATGCTTTCTTGTAGTGGCCATAGGCAGTGGTATAACTTAGACCGACAGAATGTATTTTTAAAGGCAGGTGACGAGGCAAAGAGCGTGGGATTGTAGATAACTCCCACAGTAAAGCAGCTGCAAATGTGACTGTAGATGGGGTCTGCCTCCTGCTTTCTTGTAGCTCCCATACTAAGTGGTATAACATAACGGAAAGCATGTATTTTTTTCAATGGGAGCTGAGCAGTTGAAGTGAGTGGGAATGGAGATAGCTCCCACAGGAAAGCGGGTGCACATGTGAAACAGTTCTGACTGATAGACTACATGGGGACCTACTTACTACTGTAGGTCCGTCTGCGTATCTGCTTTTTTGTAGCTCCAATACGCAGTGGTATAACTTAACTGACAGCATATACTTTTTCAATGGGACCTGAGCAGTACAAGTGAGTGTTATTAAAGATAGCTCCCACTAGAAAGCAGCTGTAAATGTGACACAGTGCTGGCTGATAGACTACAAAGGTACCTACGTAGCACTGTAGATGTGGTCTGCCTTTCTGATTTCATGTAGCTCCCATACGCAGATACGCTATATCTTAACGGAAAGCATGTATTTTTTTCAATGGGAGCTGATTAGTCCAAGTCAGTTCGATTGGAGATAGCTCCCAAAGGAAAGCAGGTGCAAATGTGACACAGTTCTGGCTGATAGACTACATGGTGACCTACTTACTACTGTAGGTGAGGTCTTCCTTTCTTCTTTATTGTAACTCTCATACTCAGTGGTATAACTTCTACCGACAGTCTTTATTTTTTCAATGGGTGTTGAGCAGTCGAAGTGAGTGGGTTTGGGTATCGCTCCCACAGGAAAGCCGCTTCAAAGGTGACACAGTGCTGGCTGAGAGACTACATGGGGGCCTACTTACTAATGTAGATGGAGTCTTGCTTCCTGCTTTCTTGTAGCTCCCAGAAGCAGTGGTACAACTTCTACCACCAGCATGTACTTTTTCAATGGGAGCTGAGCAGTCCAAGTGAGATTCATTGGAGATAGCTCCCACAGTAAAGAAGCTGAAAATGTGAAAAAGTGCTGGCTAATAGACTACATGGGGACCTACTTACTACTGTAGGTGGGGGTCTGCCTTTCTGCTTTCTTGTACCTCCCATACGCAGCGGTATAACTAATACCGACAGTCTGCATTTTTAAAGAGAGTTGACGAGGTCAAGAGCGTGGAATTGGACATAATTCCCCCAGGAAAGCATCTTCAAAAGTGACACAGTGCTGGCTTGTAGACTACATGGGGACCTACGTAGTACTGTAGGTGGGTTCTGTCTTCCTGCTTTCTTGCAGATCCAATAAGTAGTGGTTTAACTTAACGGAAAGCATGTATTTTTTCAATGGGTGCTGAGCAATTCAATTGAGTGGTATTGGAGATAGCTCCCACAAGAAAGCAGCTGAAAATGGGACACAGTTCTGGCTGATAGACTACATGGGGACCTACCTACTTCTGTAGGTGGGGTCTGCCTTCCTGCTTTCTTGTAGCTCCCATACGCAATGGTATAACTTCTACCAACACAATTTATTTTTAAAGGGAGCTGACGAGGTCAAGAGCGTGGGATTATAGATAGCTCCCACAGGAAAGCAGCTGCAAATGTCACACAGTGCTGTCTGATAGACTACATCTGGACCTACTTGCTACTGTAGATATGGTCTGCCTTCCTGCTTTCTTATATCTCCAATACGCAGTGGTATAACTTCTACTGCCAGTATGTATTTTTTCAGAGAAATCAAAGCAGTCCAAGTGAGTGGGATTAGAGATAGCTTCCAAAGGAAATCAGATTCAAAGGTGACACAGTGCTGGCTCAGAGACTACAGGCGGACCTACTTACTACTATAGTTGGGGCCTCCCTTCCTGCTTTCTTGTAGCTCCCATAGGCAGTGGTATAACTTATCTGACAGCATATATGTTTTCAATGGGAGCTGAGCAGTCCAAGTGAGTGGGATCGGGGATAGTGCCCACAGGAAAGCAGTTGCAAATGTGACATAGAGCTGGCTGAGAGACTACATGGGGTCCTACTTACTACTGTAGGAGGAGTCTGCCTTCCTGCTTTCCTTTAGAACCCATATGAATTGGTATAACTTCTACCGACAGTATGTATTTTTTCAATGGGAGATGAGCAGTCCAGGTGAGTGGGATTGGAGACAGCGCCAACAGGAAAGGAGGTGCAAATGTGACACAGTGCTGGCTGATAAACTACCTGGGGACCTACTTACTACGGACATTAGGTTCTGCCTCCTGCTTTCTTGTAGCTCCAATACTCAGTGGTATAGCTTAACTGACAGTCTGTATTTTTTCAATGGGAGCTGAGCAGTCCAAGTGAGTGGGATTGGAGATAGAACCCACAGGAAAGCAGCTTTAAAGGTGACACAGTTCTGGCTGAGAGACTACATGGGGACCTACTTACTACTTTATGTAGGGTCTCCCTTACTGCTTTCTTGTAGCTCACATAGGCAGTGGTATAACTTCTACCGCCAGCATGTATTTTTTCAATGGGAGATGAGCAGTCCAAATGAGTGGGATTGAAGATAGCTCCCACAGGAAAGCAGCTGCAAATGTGACACAGGGCTGGCTGATAGACTACATGGGGGCCTGCTTACTACTGTAGGTGGGGTCTGCCTTCCTGCTAATTTGCACACATCTATTCTCTTCACCCTGTACGCATACCGAAATCAGGTCTGTGCTAATTTTTGTCATCTGTATTCCTCCTACTCCAACAACAGGGGTGTCTACGTTCTCTAAAGGCCAGCTTTTTGGCCAATAGGATAATGGAACAATAGTAACATCTGCTCCCGTATCCAGTAATGTGTTGTACCCAACCATATGTTCACCATTTGGATGTTGGAATACAACCATCTGAGTGGGCTTTCCTTGTGAAAGTGGCATTGCCAGTCTTACCTCAGGTACTCCAGTGGATCCAAAACCACCGTCTCGACACTTACGACTTCCTGCAAAAGGAACTTTAGCTCTGAAAGGAACTAATTGAGCTATTTTAGTTCCTTTAGGTATATGAACTGGTGGCTGCCAAACTTTAACCATTATTCCAATATTTCCTTCATAATCCGCATCAATTACGCCGGGGAGCACAAAAATACCCTGTCGAGAGGCTGATGACCGTCCTAAAAGCAAAGCACTTAAACCATAGCCAAGGGGTCCGTTAGCGTTAGATGAGATAACTGTTACCTCCGTGTTGTGGATGGTTACATCTACTGCTGTTTCCACATCCACTCCTGCACTTCCTGCAGTGGCTGATCTGAGGCCATCCAGGCAGCTGTTGGTGCTGAAGGGCGTTTTTTGTGTCATCGCGCTCGCCCTTTTTGCGCTCGTTAACTCATTTCCCTTACACATTGTATGTCTGGCCACTCGAGAGAGGCACTCAGTGGCTCTATGGCCAAACTTGCCACATCTGTAACAACTGCCATGAAATCTGCCGTTGGACCCAGATGGTCTGGCGGAGCTGTTTGTCCATACCAATGGTCTGGACCGACATTGATTTTTCACGTGTCCTATTTTTCCACAGTTAAAGCATTTTTGACTCCGATTTCCTTTGTGAGGTTGAACTAAAGGTTTCAATGCTGTTGCCATAGCTTCAGCTAAATGTGCTGATGATCTTACCTTAGAGCAGGCTTCTATCATGTCGACCAAAGTTGCTATCCGCGGGAGAGCCTGCAGTATCTTTTTGCAGTCATGGTTAGCGTTAGCAACTGCTAAGTGTAACCCTATTTCTGCCTTTACTTCAGTTGACAGGTTTGGTATACGATCCAGAGCTGCTCTTAGACGGTCTAAAAAGGTCATGAAAGGCTCATTAGGTTTCTGTATAATAGTTGTATATGAGGGAACTGGCACTCCCATGTCAGGAACAATCTTAAATGCTTGACGAGTCAGTGTCTGTGTTTGCTGAAAAATAGCTTCATGCAGTCGGGCTTGTACCTGAGAATCAGCAAACGGTCCTTTACCCAACATCATATCTGCTGTGACGACTCGCCGCGGATCTCCTTGTTGTAAGTCCATATTTTCTACTACTGCCAGATCAACTCTTTTTTCCCATTCAGACTCCCATAGTAATACCTGAGTGGGCCTCAGGAAGGTTTCTGCTAGCTTCCGGCAGTCAAATGGAGTCAATGCTTGTGGAATAAATTCTCCTTCGATTACCGCATCACATATGAGGCCTCTCCATTTCTTAGCCGGATCATAGTCATCTGGCCGGGGGTCTCTGAGCACCTGTGGGGATGAAACTATAATCTCTGGGTTGGTTAATTCATTAATTCGTTCCAACAGTTGATTAGCTGTTGCTTTTGGTTTTTCCATCAGTTCCTCCAAATGGGCCAAAGTGTGTTTCATATCTTCTCCGTTTCATATTAATTCTTCCTTTAATAATTGTCTTTGTTGATCTTCAACTTCACTAGATGTTGGGGGTGATGATGGAAGAGGAATACACTCAGGGATTGATGAGCTCAGGGGCAATAGCATATCCACAGTGTTATTTGTAAAACATACCTTTCGTTCTCTGCCAGGTACTCCTTCAGGCATAGCAGAAGGATGGGATGGGGCAGGATGGTGAAGTGTGGGTGGGAGGAGAGGAGAAGCAATGCACGTATTCGGCTCCTGGAACGGTGCTCTAGGGGGTTCTGGGGGAGGTGGGCTCACATCCATGCTCTCCTCTTCTAGAGGTGGAGCCAAGGGTATTACGGCATTATCCCTTCCAAAAAGCCTTAGTATTTTCTTCTAGAGGTGGAGCTGATGGTACTATAAAGTCACCACCTCCAAAGAACCTTTTAGCGTCTACTGGGAAAGCAGATGGTAGAGCAAGTTTCTGCTTTCATGACAGCAGCTGCAGCACGCTCAGCTTCTAGCTGCTGTATAATGGATGATACCTATTTACACAAGCACATAGCATTATTCAACATGTCTCCTAGGTTTTCCCAGTGTCCCTTTTCATATACTTCTTGGGGGAAAACAAAGAGACCTATTTCCTGTCCCCATCTTACAAGTCTTAGCAAATCCTCTTTCATAATTGAAACCTTTCTCAACAAGGATATGCTGAAGGATGTCAATAGGATTTTCCTCTTTGCTCATCATTTTTCCCATTATATCACTTTACTCAGATCACTTGCCTTTTCAAGCAGGATACCAAGTGCTTTTCTGCCGAGGGTTCTTAATGCAACCAAATCAGCGAATCACGTCGGGGTCACCAAATGTTGTAGTAGTGCAGGCAATATTCACTCAAAGACGTAGAGAGTCTAAGTAATGCACATGCAGAGACATACACAAGCAACACAGTACAACCACCAGAGTTGACTCAAAGCCACCCCTCCATTGCTGACTACCTCGTTATATGCTGCTTCTGCCCATGAGATCACCCAGGGCCCAATTGATTAACTTGCAGCACCTGTTTCCGAAGTGACTTGCCAGCTGCATTAACTTATCCCTACCATCTTTATTCAAGCTGGCTGGTCCAAGCTACATCTGTGCCTACACCCGACAGCATATATATTTTTTCAATGGCAGTTTAGCAGTCCAAGTGACTGTGATTGGAGACTGCTTTCACAGGAAAACAGCTGCAAATGTGACACAGTGCTGGCTGATACACTACATGGGGACCTACTTACTACTGTAGTTGGGGTCTGCCTTCCTGTTTTCCTGTACCTCCCATACGCAGTGGTATAACTTAACTGACAGCATATATTTTTTCAATGAGAGTTGAGCAGTCCAAGTGAGTGGGATTGGAGATAGCGCACACAGGAAAGCAGGTGCAAATGTGACACAGTGCTGGCTAATAGACTACATGGGGACCTACTTACTACTGTAGTTGGGGTCTGCCTTCCTGTTTTCTTGTACCTCCCATACGCAGTAGTACAACTTCTACCGACAGTCTGTATTTTTTCAATGGGAGTTCAGTAGTCCAAGGGAGTGGGATTGGAGATAGCTTTCACAGGAAAGCAACTGCAAATGTGACACGGTGGTGGCTTATAGACTACATGGAGGCCTACTTACTACTGTAGGTGGGGTCTTCCTTCCAGCTTTTTTGTAGCTCCCATACGCAGTGGAATAACTTAAGTGACATCATATATTTTCTCAATGGGAGTTGAGCAGTACAATTGAGTGTTATTGGAAATAGCTCCCACAGGAAAGCAGGTGCAAATGTGACACAGTGCTGGCTGATAGACTACATGGGGGCCTACGTACTACTGTACGTGGGGTCTGCCTTCCTGCTTTCTTGTAGCTCCCATACGCAGTGCTGTAACTTAACAGAAAGCATGTATTTTTTCAATGGGAGCTTAGCAGTCCAAGTGAGTGGGATTGGAGATACCTGCAACAGGAAAGTAGGTGCAAATGTGACACAGTGCTGGCTGATAGATTACATAGGGACAAACTTAGTACTGTAGATGGGGTCTACCTTCCTGATTTCTCGTTACTCCCATACGTAGTGGAATAACTTCTACCGACAGTATGTATTTTTTCAATGGGAGATGAGCAGTCCAAGTCAGTGGGATTGTATATAGCTCCCACAGGAAAGCAGATGCAAATGTGACACAGTACTGGCTGATAGACTACATGGGGACCAACTTATTACTGCAGATGGGGTCTGCGTTCTATATCTACCATATGCAGTGTTATAACTTCTACAGCCAGTCTGTATTTTTTCAATGGGATTAGAGCAGTCCAAGTGAGTGGGATTGGAGATAGCTCCAGCAGGAAAGGAGGTGCAAATGTGAAACAGTGCTGGCTGATAGACTACATGGGGACCAACTTAGTACTGTAGATGGGGTCTGCCTTCCAGCTTTTTTGTTACTCCCATACGCAGTGGTATTATTTCTACCGAGAAAATGTATTTTTTCAATGGGAGATGAGCAGTCAGAGTGAGTGGGATTGGAGATAGCTCCGACAGGAAAGCAGATACTAATGTGACACAGTGCTGAATGATAGACTACATGGGGACTAACTTAGTACTGCAGATGAGTTCTGCGTTCCTATATCTACCATACGCAGTGTTATAACTTCTACAGCCAGTCTGTATTTTTTCAATGGGATTAGAGCAGTCCAAGTGAGTGGTATTGGAGATAGCTCCCACAGGAAAGACGCTGAAAATGTGACACAGTGCTGGCTGATAGACTACATGGGGACCTACTTAATACTGTAGGTGGGGTCTGCCTTCCTGCTTTCTTGTAGCTCCCATACGCAGTGCTATAACTTCTACCGAATGCATATATTTTTTCAATGGGAGTTGAGCAGTTCAAGTGACTGGGATTAGAGATAGCTCCCACAGGAAAGCAGCTGCAAATGTGACACAGTTCTGACTGATAGACTACATGGGGACCTACTTACTACTGTAGGTGGGGTCTGCCTTCCTGCTTTCTTGTAGCTCCCATACGCAGTGCTATAACTTCTACCGAATGCATATATTTTTTCAAAAGGAGTTGAGCAGTTCAAGTGACTGGGATTGGAGATAGCTCCCACAGGAAAGCCGCTGAAAATGTGACACAGTGCTGGCTGATAGATTACATGGGGACCTACTTATAACTGTAGTTCGGGTCTGCCTTCCTGCTTTCTTGTACCGTCCATACGCACTGGAATAACTTCTACCGACAGAATGTATTTTTAAAGGGACCTGACGAGGACAAGACCGTGGGATTGGAGATAGCGTCTACAGGAAAGCAGCCGCAAATGTGACACAGTGCTGGCTAAGAGACTACATGGGGACCTACTTGCTACAGTATGTGGGGTCTGCCTTCCTGCTTTCTTGCAGCTCCCATATGCAGTGGTATAACTTCCACCAACAGCATGTATTTTTCAATGGCGGCTGAGCATTCCAAGTGAGTGGGATTGGAGATAGCTCGCACAGGAAAGCAGCTGCAAATGTGATGCAGTGCTGGCTGATAGACTACATGGGGACCTACTTATTACTGTGGGTTGTGTCTGCCTTCTGGTTTTCTTGTTGCTCTTATAAGCAGTGCTATAACTTCGAGCAACAGTCTGTGTTTTCTCAATTGGAGTCGAGCAGTCCAAGTGAGTGGGATTGGAGATAGCTCCCACAGGAAAGCAGCTGCAAATGTGACATAGTGCTGACTGATGGACTACCTGAGGACCTACTTACTACTGTAGATTGGGTCTACCTTCCTGCTTTCTTGGAGCTCCCATACGCAGTGGTATAACTTCTACCGACAGAATGTATTTTTAAAGGGAACTGACGAAGCAAAGAGCATGGGATTGGAGATAGCTTCCACAGGAAAGCAGCTTAAAAGGTGACAGTGTTCTGGATTAGAGACTACATTGTGATCTACTTACTATTGTAGGTGGGGTCTGACTTCGTGCTTTCTTGTAGCTCCTATAGGCAGTGGTATAACTTCTACCGACAGCATGTATTTTTTGAATGGGAGCTGTGCAGTCCAAGTGAGTGGCATTGGAGATAGCGTCTACAGGAAAGCAGCCGCAAATGTGACACAGTGCTGGCTAAGAGACTACATGGGGACCTACTTGCTACAGTATGTGGGGTCTGCCTTCCTGCTTTCTTGCAGCTCCCATATGCAGTGGTATAACTTCCACCAACAGCATGTATTTTTCAATGGCGGCTGAGCATTCCAAGTGAGTGGGATTGGAGATAGCTCGCACAGGAAAACAGCTGCAAATGTGATGCAGTGCTGGCTGATAGACTACATGGGGACCTACTTACTACTGTAGGTGGGGTCTGCCTTCCTGCTTTCTTGTAGCTCCCATACGCAGTGCTATAACTTCTACCGAATGCATATATTTTTTCAATGGGAGTTGAGCAGTTCAAGTGACTGGGATTAGAGATAGCTCCCACAGGAAAGCAGCTGAAAATGTGACACAGTTCTGACTGATAGACTACATGGGGACCTACTTACTACTGTAGGTGTGTGGAGAAAAAATGAGGGAGCATGGACATGGATCCTAAGATATAATGTTAGACCTGTTGGGGCAAGGCAGCCTGAGCTCTAGTTATATGAATTTAATGCACAATCAAGACCAGACTCAGAGCCATGGTTAAAGCAGTTGCTGTCACGCAGACAGCAGGCCGCTTTCTGTTCCCTCAAGGTCATACAGTTTTCGGCTAAAAGTGGTAAACAACTTTGGGGAAAAACAAGATGGGAAAATGTGAGGGAGCTTGCTTATGGCAGAAACCACAAGTAGGATGAACAAGAAAATGTAATCTATTAGCTGCTATTGCTGAGCTAGCTTTGAAGCTGCTGTGTATATAAGTTAGAGCCTGCTCTCAATAAAGAAGAAGATTTCTGCTATCACTAACATTGAGTAGGACTGATTTCTTCCCACCCAGCTGAGAATCGGACCCTGGGTTGATCGCCGCATGATGTAGGCTTAGAGCTGGTTTTTCAGGCTTCGAGCCTGGGTTTTTCAGACTTCGAGTCTGGTTCAAATGGCACCCGAACAAGAACCCTCACTGTGTGTTACTGGGTAAACAGCCTGCCTGCGGGGAGCTGAGACTTGAAAATCCGGAGACAGAGGCAGTCGTCGGAGGTGGAAGCCTGCCGGATCCCAAGCAGAGGTTGCTGTACCCGGGGGAGTGACTACAGTTTGCGATGATATGAGGGGCCGGCAACATGGATAACGAGGTAGCACTCTCACTTTTACATCGCTTTTTAGAAAAGCGGGGGGTGGACTTTAAATTGACCGATTTGTCTGGTATACTTGTATATGGTAATTCTAAAGGCTTTTTTAAGGTCTTTGAGAAATATTTTGATGAGAAGGAGTGGAGAGCATATGGGGCTTGTCTTTGGGACTTGGTTATAGACAAAGATAAGACTGCTTGGAAACTGATGAAACAGTGGAGAGAAGTAATTAACTGTTTGAAAAAGTATAACTTGGAAAAGGATTTGGCCGCTGCGGTAACTCAGCGGCTTGATATGCCTAAGACTGTAGTCGAGCCAAGAGCTGGACTGTTTGTTATCGGGACTAATTATGCCTCACCTCCCTTTTCTGGTGAGTGGCGAGAAATTGGAAACCTTCTCTGGGAAGCAAATATTAGTGATGATAAGGACAATAGTAAGATCAGTAAAGATCTAGGTCTCGTTTGGAGAGACATGATAAATGCCTGCAAAAAGAAATGCCTGCAGCCCAGGCGTTAACGTTTGCACCGAGGCGGAAGGAGACAGACAAGAAAACGGACAGGTTCCTGCAGGAAGTGTTAAAGAAACTGGAGCGACAAGAGACCATCGAAACACAGCCTGTTGCCACTGAAAGCCATCCCGGTGAGCGACCCGTCGCTGAGCGGGGCGTGTTGCGAGGAAAAAAAAAATTAAAAAAGAGTTCTTCTCTACACAAGAGTTTTTACAAAGTCAGAGAGGCGAAGGGGCTTCGGAGCAGAGCCCCCGCGGGAGAGCTACTTCCCATTCGAGCCCAGCCCGCCAAGTTACTCCTGGGACGACTTGCAGGGGAATGCCAAGTGGGCAGAGTCGGACGGGGGTGCAGTGCAGGATGATCAGAGGAGTGGGGGAGCGTGACCCCGTGTTAGACTGGGCACCATCGGGCATGCGAGGGAAGAAAAAGAAAACACAGGAGACACTAATACCGACTGCGCCGCCGGGGACGGCATGGAGTGAGCCAGATCCCCCCTGCCCCTTCCATCCGCAGCCTCCGCCGTGCAGCCGCTTCCCACGCCCAGTCAGTGTCTCCGGAGTCCCCCACACACACACCGCGCGTCGACACGACCGGCCCCAGCCCTCACGGACTGCAGGGCTCGTCCTTTCCATCCTCAATCCCTTGCCTCAAAGAGTGTAAAAACTGTTGGTCGTGATGTTATGCATTTTGCTGTAAATGTGATGATGAATAGTGGTTTTCTTACAGTGGAAACTTCCTAAGTTGTTTTAGGTGTCAGGAATGGAACTTGGAAGAACAGAACATTTTGACATCGAGAAGCTAAAAGGTGGTTTGTGTTTTAGACTCATTGGTGAAGGATTTTTTTTTTAATTAGGAGTAAACAAATGAATTTTGTCATGGATGGATTTTGTATGGATTTGATCATTTCATGGTTGCCAATAATAACAACAGAGCCACAGGAGTTAGAATTATTGGGATCTTTAAAGATGGATTTTTGTGTTATGTTTAATTTTACCAGCAATACCAAAACATTTGGGACAGAATGTGAATCCCATCCTGGGCATGTATAAGAACACAACATCTTGGTGCAATTATACTTCACCAAAAAGATCCAGGCCTAGTCTTGTGCCTGTACAGTTACCAAAGGGAATTTTTTTGATCTGTGGGGACCAGGCACGGCCTGGAATACCCTCGAGATTACAAAGGGGACCACGCAGTTTGGGACAACTGACGATCTTGATGCCTAATCACACAATGATTTAGAAACATGATTGTCCAAAACAATTTGTGCATGCATTTACTGGTGAATGTGGTGACCATGTTACCTTTGGTCTCCCTCAGCAATAATAGCAACTAGTATATTTGCTCCAGGTGTAAGAGTATCTGCTTTATTAACTTAGTTATGCAAATTAGGATGCTGTCTTAGCAAAAAAAGTAACCAAACCTCAATGACATTAGAAGGCTTGATTAGTGATGTAAGTAGTATTAGACATGCACTCGTGTATCATTGTATGCATGATATCCTCATTGCAATGGTTGCGCCCTATTGTTGGAATCACTAATGACATGCTAGAACCGCTGCGCCCCTTATTGAAGGGCACAGACCCATTGGCAAAAGTACAGCCGACAGCAGAACAACTGCAAACCATCGCTGAAATTTCTGACTTCATTACCACTCAGCAAGTCGATCGTCGTGATCCAGATTGCCCCATTGATTTGACCATTTTGCAGGGCAAAGAACAGTTTCTTGGTGCATTAACACAGTGTAAAAAGCAAAAAGAGAGACTAATCATCCTGGAATGGCTAATCATCCTGGAATGGTTTTTCAGGCATCGAGCCTGGGTTTTTCAGACTTCAAGTCTGGTTCATTTGTCAGGCTTTGAGCCTGGTTTCAGGCTTCAAGCCTGGTTTTCAGACTTCGAGTCTGGTTTTTAGGCCAAGAGCCGAAAACTTCGCGGCATAGGTGTGGATTGCCTTCCTGCGTTCTTGTAGCTCCCATACGCAGTGCAATAACTTAACCGAAAGCAGGTATTTTTTCAATGGGAGCTGAGCAGTCCAAGTGACTGGGATTGGAGATAGCTCCAAAAAGAAAGCAGGTACAAATGTGACACAGTGCTGACTGATAGACTACATGGGGACCTACTTACTACTGTAGGTGGGGTCTCACTTCCTGGTTTCTTGTAGCTCCCATACGCAGTGGTGTAACTTCTACCGACAGTCTGTATATTTTAAATGGGAGTTGAGCAGTTAGAGTTAGTGGGATTAGATATAGCTCCCACAAGAAAGAAGCTGAAAATGTTACACAGTGCTGGCTGATAGACTAACTGGGAACCTACTTACTTCTTTTGGATAGGGTCTGCCACCCTGCTTTCTTGTTTCTCCCATATGCAGTGGTATAACTTAACCGGCAGCATATATTTTTGCAATGGGAGCTGAGGGTTGGGTCTGTAGGTTGGGTCTGCCTTCCTGCTTTCTTGTAGCTCCCATACGCAGTGGTATAACTTATACTGACAGTCTGTATTTTTTCAATGGGAGTTGAGCAGTCCAAGTGAGTGGAAGTGGAGATAGTTCCCACAGGAAAGAAGCTGAATATGTGACACAGTGCTGGCTGATACACTATATAGGGACCTTTTTACTACTGTAGTTGGGATCTGCATTCCTGCTTTCTTGGAGCTCCCATACGGAGTGGTATAACTTAACAGAAAGAAAGTGTTTTTTCAATGGGAGCTGAGCAGTTCAAGTGAGTGGGATTGGAGATAACTCCAAAAGTAAAGTAGCGGCAAATGTGACAGAGTGCTGGCTGATAGACTACATGGGGGCGTACTTACTACTGTAGGTGGGGTCTGCCTTCCAGCTTTTTTGTAGCTCCCATATGCAGTGCTATAATTTAAGTGACAGCATATATTTTTTCAATGAGAGTTGAGCAAAGTGACTGGGATTGGAGATAGCTCCCACAGGAAATGAGCTGTAAATGTGTCACAGTGCTGGCTGATAGACTACATGGGGATCTACTTACTACTGTAGGTGGGGTCTGCCTTCCTGCTTTCTTGTAGCTCCCCTACTCAGTGGTATAACTTCTACCGACTGTCTGTAGTTTTTCAATGGGAGTTGAGCAGTCCAAGTGAGTGGGATTGGCGATAGCACCCTTCGGAAAGAAGGTGCAAATGTGACACAGTGCTGCCTGATAGACTACGTGGGGATCTACGTACTACTGTAGGTGGGATCTGTATTCCTGCTTTCTTTTAGCTCCCATACGCAGTGCTGTAACTTCTACGGCCAGCATGTATTTTTTCACTGGGAGTTGAGCAGTCCAAGTGATTAGAATTGGAGATAACTCCCACAGGAAAGCAGGTGCAAATGTGACACACTGCTGGCTGATAGACTACATGGGGACCTACTTACTACTGTAGATGGGATCTACCTTCCTGCTTTCTTGTAGCTGGCATGCGCAGTGGCATAACTTCTACCGACAGTCTGTATTTCTAAAGGCAGCTGACACAGCCAAGAGCGTGGCATTGGAGATAACTCCCATAGGAAAGCAGCTGCAAATGTGACACAGTGCTGGCTGATAAACTACATGGGTGTCAACTTACTACTGTAGATGGGGTCTGCCTTCCTGCTTTCCTGTAGCTCCCATAAACAATGGTAAAACTTAACCAACAGCATATATTTTTTCAATGGGAGATGAGCAGTCGAAGTGACTGGGATTGGAGAAAGCTCCCATAGGAAACCAGATACAAATGCGACACAGTGCTGGCTGATAGACTACAAGGGCCTTACTTACTACTGTAGGTGGGGTCTGTCTTCCTGCTTTTTTGCAGCTCCTATAACCAGTAGTATAACTTAAGAGAGAGCATATATTTTTTCAATGGGACCTGAGCAGTATAAGTGACTGTTTTTGGAGATTGCTCCCACAGGAAAGCAGGTGCAAATGTGAGACAGTGCTGGCTGATAGACTACATGGGGACCTACTTACTACTGTATGTGAGATCTGACTTCCTGCTTTCTTGTAGCTCCAGTACGCAGTGGTACAACTTCTACCAACAGCATATATTTTTTCAATGGGAGTTGAGCGGTCCAAGTGAGTGGGATTGGAGATACCTTTCACAGGAAAGCAGCTGCAAATGTGACACAGTTCTGGCTGATAGAATACATGGGGACCTACTTACTACTGTAGGTGGGGTCTGCCTTCCTGCTTTGTTGTAGCTCCCATATGAAGTGGTATAACTTCTACCGACAGAATGTATTTTTAAAGGGAGGTGAGAAGGCCAAGAGCGTGGGATTGGAGATAGCTCCCAAAAGAAAGCAGCTTCAAAGGTGACACAGTGCTGACTGATAGACTATATTGGGACCCACTTACTACTGTAGGTTGGGTCTTCCTTCCTGCTTTTTTGTAGCTCCCATACGCAGTGGTATAACTTCTACCGACAGAATGTATTTTTAAAGGGAGGTGACGAGGCCAAGAGCATGGGATTGGAGATAACTCCCACAGGAAAGCAGCTGCAAATGTGACACAGTGCTGACTATAGAGTACATGGAGACCCACTTACTACTGTAGGTTGGGTCTGCCTTCCTGCTTTCTTGTAGCTCTCATATGCAGTGGTATAAATTAACGGACAGTGTGTATTTTTTCAATGAGCGTTGAGCAGTCCAAGTGACTGGGATTGGATATAGTTCCCACAGGAGAGCAGTTGCAAATGTGACACAGTGCTGGCTGATAGACTACATGGGGACCTACTTAACACTGTAGTTGACGTCTGCCTTCCTGCTTTCTTTTAGCTCCCATATGCAGTACTATAACTTAACGGACAGGTTTTTTTTTTCATTGCTAGTTGAGCGGTACAAGTGAGTGTTATTGGAGATAGCTCCCACAGGAAAGCAGCTGCAAATGTGACACAGTGCTGACTGATAGACTACATTGGAACCGACTTACTACTGTAGGTGGGTTCTGCCTTCCTGCTTTCTTGTTGCTCCCATAGGCAGTGGTATTACTTCTACCGACAGTCTGTATTTTTGGAATTGGGAGTTGAGCAGTCCAAGTGAGTGGGATTAGAGATAGCTTTCACAGGAAAGCAACTGCAAATGTGACACAGTGCCGGTATTCCAATGATTATAGACAAACTCTTCAGGGTGATTATAAAATGCATGGAACAACGGTTACTTGAATACAATATTCACTCCTGGCATTAAATACCTTTAAAGAGGCATGGGGTTACACTGGTTTTCGAACAAACCCACTTTGAGCTATTCACAGGTCTGATTGGTTCAGTCCGATTGCCTCATAAAATGGGGGATTCATGCTATAACTTAGCCAGCAGCAGGAGAGTTAACCACTCCATCAGCCAGATAACAACATACCATCCCTGGATAATGGGTTGGGCCTTTATCATATAAAATGATACTTTCCTTTTTAGTTTTTCACCCCACATTCTTTTAGGTGCAACGCTTTTGCCCTTCTTAGAGGTAGGCTTAGGATTCCCAGTTTGAGGCTTTGAGAGACTCTATATCCCACTCCCAGTACGCCTCTGCCTCCTTCACCTACTCTGTTGCTTAGAGCAGTGAGGTTTATGATCTTCTCGGCAGCAGTCATAATCTTCAGGGGTATTCTCTGTCTCCTTATAGGCCTCTTGCCTTTTCCTCCAGCACCCACGGGGTGCCTGAAACACTGGCTTTCACATCCAGGTCTCGGTTCTCCGGGCCTTCTAAGTATAAAGCACCCTTTAATAAACTTAAATTACAGTCCCCACTGGACTCAGTTGTTCTATACTTCTAAGCTATTCCTATTCCACAATCTGTTACTTTAAAATAGGTATTACAACCCTACTGATTATCTCACACCTTTCTGACGATCACAGTGTAAACATTAAACTCTAATATTTTACAAAAAGGAAATCACTACACTCCTCAGTTAACATGTCACTTTTTATGCAGCTGAAGTTTCAGTTCTCCTGGGACCTCTGCAGCTTCCCACTGATCCTGGGAAATTGGTCCTTAAATAAGACAAGAAAAGGAACCTCCCATCGGGGGGGTTAAAATGATTCTTTCCAGGTTTTTATCAAGACTTTGTCCCCAGGATTAACCGTGTGGATAGCAATATCTAAGGGTGGTCTCTGTACCACCATTCCCTTTTTACAACATTTCAAACCGAGAAGTCCCCGTGTCTCTAACAAAGCTAAGGGTAAACATTTAATCCAGGACATTTCTGTTTCTAACATTAATTTTATTAGCTGTTTCTTAATTTCTCCATTCATTCTGTCCACTCTTCCGGAACTTTGGGGATACCATGGGGTATTGGCTCCTAATACTGGTGGTTTCTATTTCTAATTTCGGAGAGTGGATTAATATACCTTCATATTTTAAGAGCCTAGCATCAGTTATCCGTTTTTCCGCCTTTTGTTGTAATACCTCCCCCGAATGTTGTGGGGAGAAAACACCTTTAACTCCCCTCCAGAGGTAACAAATAAAAGGTTTTCTAATATCAGGCAGGCTAGGCAGAGGAGCATTAATCAAATCCACTTTTAAATTCTCAAAGTCTCTGTCATCTTCTTTGGGCCATTTAACTATTCCATCTCGAGCTAATTTCTGGTACAAAAATTTTACCTTCTTAATAAAATTTTCAATCCATTGTCTGCAATATCCAACAGACCTAAAAGCTGTCTAACTTGTCTCTTACTCTTTGGAGCTTGTAGGGACAGTATCCCATTTACTCGATCTGGATCAAGTTTCTTACTTCCCTTTATAAACCAGTGTCCCAAATATTTTACCTTTCCTTCAGGAAACAGTAATGTAGATTTAGACACTTTCAACCCTTGTAAACTCAGGAAATTAAGCAATTTAATACTTTCCTGTCTAACAGCTTCTTCATCTCTCCCTGCTAATAATAAATCGTCCACATATTGAACTAAAATAGCTTCTTTGCCTAACTCATAATTTCTCAAGATCTGTTCTAGTGCTTGTCCAAAAAGATTGGGGGACTCTGTAAATCCCTGTGGTTATAGAGTCCATCTAAACTGTTGTTTTTTATGGGTGTCAGGATCATTCAAAAGCAGAATAATCCCTGCACTCCTCTTTCAGGGAACATGCCCAAAAGGCATCCTTAAGGTCTATCACACTATACCACTGGTACTCTGGACTCAACTGACTCAATAAGGTGTGCGGGTTAGCTACCACAGGGAACCTAGTAATAGTTCTCTTGTTTATCTTCTGGAGGTTATGTACTAATCTGTAAGTCCCATCAGATGTCTTTACTGGCAATATGGGAGCATTGTAAGGGGACATACAGGGCTCAAGTAGTCCCTTAGATATTAGTCTTTCTATTTCTGGTTAATCCTCGTCTACCTTCTTGTGACAAGGGACACTGCTTTACCCTTACCGGCAGCCCAGGGTTTTTCCTAAGTCTATAATTACGTCTCTCCCTAATAAATTATGATCAGCCTCCGGAACTAACAAAAACGATCCTACAGCATATTTTGCTGCTTCAAATTCTATCAGTACCTCCTTCACAAGAGGTACTTTAAATGTTTCCCATTTTGCCCCTACTACTTGTCTTACACCCCTGGGGCAATCACTGGATCGTAGATCTCTCAGCCCGAGTCCACTAAAAATTCTACTTCCCGACGCTGAGGACCTAACTTCAGTTTTATCAAGGGCTTGATTACTCTTGTGGTCCTCAGCAAATAGAGCCCCTGACTCCCCCTATTCTTCCTTAAAAACATTCCGTCGTCCTTTGATTCTTTTTTTTTTTTTTTTCCTGTTGAATGCACCTGTCTCCCAGGCTTTTGTTTCCCTTTCTAGCCCTTTTTCTTGCCAGTCTTCTAATTTTTCTAGTTTCTTTCAGATGTCTACCCATGATTTTGCCACAAACTGGGTCTTTAATAATGCCTGTGCCACTGGAGCTGCTGGATCTACTCCAGAGTACAGTTGCAGGCTTTTAAATAATCTCTCAAGAAAATCAGTCGGGGTTTTGTCTTTTTTCTGTCTCTCATTGAATGCTTTGTTAATATTCTGTCCTCGGGGAACAGACTCTCTGATTCCCTTGACAATGATGGCTCGTATGTCTGCCATATGGGCTCTGTGCTCCGCCATCTGATTATTCCAATTGGGCCTTTGCAAGGGCCATTTCACATGTGCGTCTGGTCCTGCCTGGTGCTGTTGATCCCAGATTCTCATTCCTGCTCTTTGAATCATTTCCCTTTCCTCCATTGTGAATAATATAGTTCATCCCAGGTATACAGATTCAGCCCTAAGAACTGATCTAATCTCTCAGACACACCCAGAGGATCCTCTATCAAACCTCCTCTTCGGGTGGGCTCTTAGCTTTCTTTTCCTTAAGAGCGAACATGGATATCTTATGAGAAAGTTGGGGTATCCAGAGACTCGCATATTCAATTTCCTCTTGGGTAACGGTCTTCTTATCATTTACCCACAAATTGAGGTCTGCTCATAACCAGTCCTCAAAAGACCCAAATATGGGCCAAATGATATGGGGATTTCCTAATGACTCTTCCCCCCACCCCAAACTTCCATACAGTAATGTACCATCTTTTCCTTACTCTTTTGTCTTGTACAGGGGGGAATCATTCCAAAATTTTATCATCATCCCCAGAGGACTTTCTGGGGGAATACCTGGCAGCCTATCCTTATGCCACCCATGGGATCAGAGGGCTTGCTCTTCCTCTGTCCCAACTTCTAGAGTGCTCTTGACTCGTTCTCACAATCGTTCCCCTCGGTCGTGACCCACGCCCTCGCGGGCAATGGGAACTGCACTACTGGAGGGTCCGCACTCACTTGGTATCCTTGAGACCTCTCAGTCACTCTCACTCTAGGATAACCACCCCGACCGAACGGAACCACACAAATACTCAATCCAGAGTCTTCGTTCGGATCTTCGTGCACAAAAATTATGGAGTACTGCAGGTTTATTTGCTTATTTGCCAAATTTAGAAGGGGTTCGGAATACAGAGTTTGGCAAGGGAATTTCCCACACCAGGGCCATCTGCAGATGGGGCGCCCCCCTAGTCTGGGAATCCAATACCAAATTTACCTGTATCCGAGTCACGGCACCAAATTGTTATAAGTTGCTGTGAAAAAGTCCACAGGCCAATTTAAATGACTCACAGATCAAATTTATTAAGCGAGCGGCAAATAAGCAAAGCAGCACTGGGCAGCCAGGAGACCCTGCTCCACCAACGGCGTGTGACCCCGCCCCCCCCCCCCCCCCATCAGAGTCCTTTTATACAGTCCTTATCGGTCGAGTGCATCGCTCCCTGGTGTACTCTGCGCATGTGCCCGTCTTGTTACTAGGGGGTCTTCTTCTGCCTCCTGGTGGTCATAGGGTGGTGACTGGGATGAAGTCAGTAGTCTTCCTCTAGTGACTCGCTCATGAACTCATCTCTTGGCTCTTATCAGCTCATGCACAACCTATTGTACCTGCTAAAAGCAGCTTGGCCAACTGCACCTGTGCACATTGTAGAGACTTTACAGTTAAGGTTTTAAAAGACTTTTACAATTACTTTAAATGGTTCCTTGCACAACTATTCTTTCATGATTTGATTAACAAACATGACCTATTCCATTACAGACTGGAGATAGCGCTCATAGGAAAGCAGCTGCAAATGTGACACAGTGCTGGCTGATAGAATACATGGGGACCTACTTAACACTGTAGTTGGGGTGTGCCTTCCAGCTTTTTTGTAGCTCCCATACGCAGTGGTATAACTTAATCAACAGCATATATTTTTCAATGGGACCTGAGCAGTACAAGTGAGTGTTATTGGAGATAGCTCCCACGAGAAAAAAGCTAAAATTGTGATACAGTGCTGGCTGATACACTACATGGGGACCTACATAACACTGTAATTGGACTCTGCCTTCCAGCTTTTTTGTAGCTCCCATACGCAGTTGTATAACTTAAGCGAAAGCATATATTTTTTAAATGGGACCTGAGCAGTACGAGTGAGTGTTATTGGAGATAGCTCCCACGAGAAAAAAGCTAAAATTGTGATAAAGTGCTGGCTGATAGACTACATGGGGACCTAGTTACTACTGTACGTGGGGGTTGCATTCTTTCTTTCTTGTAGTTCCCATACGCAGTGGTATAGCTTAATCGACAGCATATATTTTTCAATGGGAGTTGAGCAGTCCAAGAAACTGTGATTGGAGATAGCGCCCACAGGAAAGCAGTTGCAAATGTGACACAGTGCTGGCTGATAGACTGCATGGGGACGTACTTAACACTGTAGTTGGAGTATGCCTTCCTACTTTATTGTAGCTCCCATACGTAGTCATATAACTTCTACCGACAGAATGTATTTTTCAAGGGAGCTAACGAGGCCAAGAGCGTGGGATTGGAGATAGTTCCCACAGGAAAGCAGCTTAAAAGGTGACACAGTGCTGGTTGAGAGACTACATGGAGACATACTTAATACTCTACTTGGGGTCTCCCTTCCTGCTTTCTTGTAACTCCCATACGCAGTGGTATAACTTCTACCGCCAGCATGTTTTTTTTTCAATGGGAGCTGAGCAGTCCAAGTGAGTGGGATTGGATAGCTCCCACAGGAAGGCAGGTGCAAATGTGAAACAGTGCTGGCTGATAGACTACATTAAGACCTACTTAATACTGTAGGTGGGCTCTGCCTTCCTGCTTTCTTATAGCTGCCATACGCAGTGGTATAACTTAAGTGACAGCATATATTTTTTCAATGAGACCTGAGCAGTATAAGTGAGTGGGATTGGAGATAGCTTTCACAGGAAAGCAGCTGAAAATGTGACACAGTGCTGGCTGATAGACTACATGGGGACCTACTTACTACTGTAGGTTGGGTCTGCGTACCTGCTTTTTTGTAGCTCTCATACACAGTGGTATAAATTCTGCCGAAATCTGTATTTTTTCAATGAAAGTTGACTAGTCCAAGTGAGTCGGATTAGAGAAAGCTCCGACAGGAAAGCAGTTGCAAATGTGACACAGTGCTGGCAGGTAGACTGCATGGGGACCTACTTACTACTGTAGATGGGGTCTCCCTTTGTGATTTCTTGTAGTTCCCATAGGCAGTCATATAACTTCTACCGACAGAATCTATTTTTAGAGGGAGCTGACGAGGCCAAGAGCGTGGGATTGGAGATAGCTCCCACAGGAAGGCAGCTTCAAAAATGACACAGATCTGGCTGACAGACTACATGGGGATCTACTTAACACTGTAATTCGGGTCCGCCTTCCTGCTTTCTTGTAGCTCCCATACGCAGTGCTATAACTTATATCGGCAGAATGTATTTTTTCAATGGGAGTTGAGCAGTCCAAGTGAATGGGATTGGAGATAGCTCTCACAGGAAAGCCGCTGCAAATGTGACACAGTGCTGGCTTAGAGACTACATGGGTACCTACTTACTACTGTAGGTGAGGT
The DNA here is from genome assembly GCF_028858725.1 of Colius striatus. Lineage (NCBI taxonomy): Eukaryota > Metazoa > Chordata > Aves > Coliiformes > Coliidae > Colius > Colius striatus. Next base: position 27,635,123 of record NC_084789.1, on the reverse strand, counting down.
CTCCCTTCCTGCTTTCTTGTAGCTCCCATAGGCAGTGGTATAACTTCTACCGCCAGCATGTATTTTTTGAATGGGAGCTGAGCAGTCCAAGTGAGTGGGTTTGGAGATAGCTCCTACAGGAAAGCAGCTTCAAAGGTGATACTGTGCTGGCTAAGAGACTACATGGGGACCTACTTACTACTGTAGGTGGGGTCTGCCTTCCAGTTTTCTTATTGCTCCCATACGCAGTGGTATAACTTGTACCGACAGTCTGTATTTTTTCCATGGGAGTTGAGCAGTCCAAGTGAGTGGGATTGGAGATGGCTTTCACAGGAAAGCAGCTGCAAATGTGACACAGTGCTGGCTGATAGAATACATGGGGACCTACTTAACACTGTAGTTGGGGTGTGCCTTCCAGCTTTTTTGTAGCTCCCATACGCAGTTGTATAACTTAAGCGAAAGCATATATTTTTTAAATGGGACCTGAGCAGTACGAGTGAGTGTTATTGGAGATAGCTCCCACGAGAAAAAAGCTAAAATTGTGATAAAGTGCTGGCTGATAGACTACATGGGGACCTAGTTACTACTGTACGTGGGGGTTGCATTCTTTCTTTCTTGTAGTTCCCATACGCAGTGGTATAGCTTAATCGACAGCATATATTTTTCAATGGGAGTTGAGCAGTCCAAGAAACTGTGATTGGAGATAGCGCCCACAGGAAAGCAGTTGCAAATGTGACACAGTGCTGGCTGATAGACTGCATGGGGACGTACTTAACACTGTAGTTGGAGTATGCCTTCCTACTTTATTGTAGCTCCCATACGTAGTCATATAACTTCTACCGACAGAATGTATTTTTCAAGGGAGCTAACGAGGCCAAGAGCGTGGGATTGGAGATAGTTCCCACAGGAAAGCAGCTTAAAAGGTGACACAGTGCTGGTTGAGAGACTACATGGAGACATACTTAATACTCTACTTGGGGTCTCCCTTCCTGCTTTCTTGTAACTCCCATACGCAGTGGTATAACTTCTACCGCCAGCATGTTTTTTTTTCAATGGGAGCTGAGCAGTCCAAGTGAGTGGGATTGGATAGCTCCCACAGGAAGGCAGGTGCAAATGTGAAACAGTGCTGGCTGATAGACTACATTAAGACCTACTTAATACTGTAGGTGGGCTCTGCCTTCCTGCTTTCTTATAGCTGCCATACACAGTGGTATAACTTAAGTGACAGCATATATTTTTTCAATGAGACCTGAGCAGTATAAGTGAGTGGGATTGGAGATAGCTTTCACAGGAAAGCAGCTGAAAATGTGACACAGTGCTGGCTGATAGACTACATGGGGACCTACTTACTACTGTAGGTTGGGTCTGCGTACCTGCTTTTTTGTAGCTCTCATACACAGTGGTATAAATTCTGCCGAAATCTGTATTTTTTCAATGAAAGTTGACTAGTCCAAGTGAGTCGGATTAGAGAAAGCTCCGACAGGAAAGCAGTTGCAAATGTGACACAGTGCTGGCAGGTAGACTGCATGGGGACCTACTTACTACTGTAGATGGGGTCTCCCTTTGTGATTTCTTGTAGTTCCCATAGGCAGTCATATAACTTCTACCGACAGAATCTATTTTTAGAGGGAGCTGACGAGGCCAAGAGCGTGGGATTGGAGATAGCTCCCACAGGAAGGCAGCTTCAAAAATGACACAGATCTGGCTGACAGACTACATGGGGATCTACTTAACACTGTAATTCGGGTCCGCCTTCCTGCTTTCTTGTAGCTCCCATACGCAGTGCTATAACTTATATCGGCAGAATGTATTTTTTCAATGGGAGTTGAGCAGTCCAAGTGAATGGGATTGGAGATAGCTCTCACAGGAAAGCCGCTGCAAATGTGACACAGTGCTGGCTTAGAGACTACATGGGTACCTACTTACTACTGTAGGTGAGGTCTCCCTTCCTGCTTTCTTGTAGCTCCCATAGGCAGTGGTATAACTTCTACCGCCAGCATGTATTTTTTGAATGGGAGCTGAGCAGTCCAAGTGAGTGGGTTTGGAGATAGCTCCTACAGGAAAGCAGCTTCAAAGGTGATACTGTGCTGGCTAAGAGACTACATGGGGACCTACTTACTACTGTAGGTGGGGTCTGCCTTCCAGTTTTCTTATTGCTCCCATACGCAGTGGTATAACTTGTACCGACAGTCTGTATTTTTTCCATGGGAGTTGAGCAGTCCAAGTGAGTGGGATTGGAGATGGCTTTCACAGGAAAGCAGCTGCAAATGTGACACAGTGCTGGCTGATAGAGTACATGGGGGCCTACTTAACACTGTAGGTTGGGTCTGTGTACCTGCTTTTTTGTAGCTCTCATACGCAGTGGTTGAACTTATTTCGACAGAATGTATTTTTAAAGGGAGATGACAGGGCCAAGAGCGTGGGATTGTAGATAACTCCTACAGGAAAGCAGCTGCAAATGTGACACAGTTCTGGCTGAGAGACTACATGGGGAATCACTTATTTCTGTACGTGGGGTGTGCCTTCCTGCTTTCTTGTTGCTCCCATACGCAGTGGTATAACTTCTACTTCTATTTAAGTCATCTTTAGTCCAACATCCTAACTGTTTAGCCAAGTTCATGGCCTTATTGGCTGCTCCTCCTGGCAAAAGGGTGGCAACTATGACTTGCTTCAGTTCACTCCAAAATCATGGGGGACCAATATCAGTACAATCAAACTCATAATAACTAAATTTTTTGTGGGAACTATTATTATGGTCAGCAAGCTGCATTAGCGTGGTTAAGTTAGGGTGGAATAAAGAGAGTTTCCCGAAATAACAGGGTCCACCCAGGGGATTTACTGGTATTCCGTTCCGGACCCTTTCTCTACAGATTAAAAATATACCCGTGGGCAATTTCTTCGGTGATGTAATACTAGAGACATTACAGCTGGAATACAATTGCTTAAATACCGTTTCTGACTTCAAAGAAGAGTCTAAGGTGGCCCAATATTTTCGATTTCTATTAAAGTCATGGATATCCCGTGACATAAAACTTATCCAATTTCCCCCAGTTCCATTAGTACCGAAGCTTGCATTGACACTTCCAAACATGTCTATTTCCTCAGGGGGTGAGGCTAATGTGGTATTAAGGGACTTAATTATCTCACATTGACATTTCCAGTCCGAACGACTGTGATCATCACTAATTGTGTTCAGTCCCGTCCTATTACACAAGGTGTTATTGTCTACTAGTCCACAAAATTCCTCCGGATTCCACACAGGCAATCCTTTCAAACACGTTTTAAAAGGATTAGTAACCCCTCCCAAACTAAGACAAAGAGATGATTGACCAGTTTGATTAGCAAAGGTTATCCAAATATTATCTCTAGGCTGATTAAAATGCGTCAAACTGTTAGCTATTATAGTTACACTAAAAGCTATGGTTATAACAAAACACCTCATTATTATTCATTAAATTCATTGTCTTTTTGTTATATAATCTTCAGTCTTTTGATTGTTAGCCAGTCCTCCAATGACCACAAGACGAGGGTGTATTTATTCTCCAATCTCTTCCTGTCCTTTTTCGTCAGATGGTTTGATCTCCGCAGCTTCAAGGACAGCTCTTGTCCACCTGGCTGGCACCCAAATGGATCCTGTGGGAGAATCAACACACAGTATAATACTTTGGCCGGAGGCTACCATATCCCTGTTTTAGGGTCACGATATTTAACCCATATTTCTTTCTTTCTCTCCTTTTGTGCCTTTGGATTACGATGTATTATTACAGGTGGTAGCTTCTGTTCCCCAAACACACACAGGTGGTTCATAACAAATAAGGCCTTTAACAATTTCATATGTGGGTCTTTCACATCCCCATATTTACCAAGATATCTTTTTAGAGTCCCATTAGCTCTTTCTATTATGGCTTGTCCTGTGGGGGAATAGGGAATCCCTGCTACATGTTTAACTCCCCACTGCCTCATAAACTTTTCTATGCTTCTACTTATATAGGCCGGCCCATTGTCTGTCTTTATTTTCTGAGGAATTCCCATTGTTGCAAAACAACTATATAAATGACGCTCCACATTTATGGCCCTCTCCCCTGTCTGTGCTGTTGCCCAAACGAATTTGCTCCACGTGTCTATGGTTACATGCACATATTTTAGTCTTCCAAACTCTGCCACATGAGTGACATCCATCTGCCAAACTTCAACCCCTTGTTTACACCATGTGCTCACATCTGCGCTCCTGCGCTCCTCTTTCAGGGAACATGCCTAAAAGGCATCCTTAAGGTCTGTCACACTATACCACTGGTACTCTGGACTCAACTGACTCAATAAGGTGTGCAGGTTAGCTACCACAGGGAACCTAGTAATAGTTCTCTTGTTTATCTCCCGGAGGTCATGTACTAATCTATAAGTCCCATCAGATTTCTTTACTGGCAATAAGGGAGTATTGTAAGGGGACATACAGGACTCAAGTAGTCCCTTAGATATTAGTCTTTCTATTTCTGATTAATCCTTGTCTACCTTCTTGTGACAAGGGGTACTGCTTTACCTTTACCGGCAGCCCAAGGTTTTTCCTAAGTCTATAATTAAGTCTCTCCCTACTAAATTATGATCAGCCTCCGGACCTAACAAAAATGATCCTACAGCATATTTTTGCTGCTTCAGATTTTATCAGTACCTCCTTCACAAGAGGTACTTTAAATGGTTCCTCTTTTGCCCCTACTACTTGTGCTTTCTCTGAAAGTATCTTACACCCCTGGGGCAATCACTGGATCGTAGATCTCTCAGCCCGAGTCCACTAAAAATTCTACTTCCCGACGCTGAGGACCTAACTTCAGTTTTATCAAGGGCTTGATTACTCTTGTGGTCCTCAGCAAATAGAGCCCCTGACTCCCCCTATTCTTCCTTAAAAACATTCCGTCGTCCTTTGATTCTTTTTTTTTTTTTTCCTGTTGAATGCACCTGTCTCCCAGGCTTTTGTTTCCCTTTCTAGCCCTTTTTCTTGCCAGTCTTCTAATTTTTCTAGTTTCTTTCAGATGTCTACCCATGATTTTGCCACAAACTGGGTCTTTAATAATGCCTGTGCCACTGGAGCTGCTGGATCTACTCCAGAGTACAGTTGCAGGCTTTTAAATAATCTCTCAAGAAAATCAGTCGGGGTTTTGTCTTTTTTCTGTCTCTCATTGAATGCTTTGTTAATATTCTGTCCTCGGGGAACAGACTCTCTGATTCCCTGCACAATGATGGCTCGGACGTCTGCCATATGGGCTCTGTGCTCCACCATCTGATTATTCCTATTGGGCCTTTGCAAGGGCCATTTCACATCTGCGTCTGGTCCTGCCTGGTGCTGTTGATCCCAGATTCTCATTCCTGCTCTTTGAATCATTTCCCTTTCCTCCTTTGTGAATAATATAGTTCATCCCAGGTATACAGATTCAGCCCTAAGAACTGATCTAATCTCTCAGACACACCCAGAGGATCCTCTACCAAATCTCCTCTTCGGGTGGGCTCTTAGCTTTCTTTTCCTTAAGAGCGAACAAGGATACCTTATTAGAAGGTTGGGGTATCCAGAGACTTGCATTTTCAATTTCCTCTTGGGTAACGGTCTTATCATTTACCCACAAATTGAGGTCTGCTCATAACCAGTCCTCAAAAGACCCAAATATGGGCCAAATAATATGGGGATTTCCTAATGACTCTTCCCCCCACCCCAAACTTCCATACAGTAATGTACCATCTTTTGCTTACTCTTTTGTCTTCTACAGGGGGAATCATTCCAAAATTTAATCATCATCCCCAGAGGACTTTCTGGGGGAATACCTGGCAGCCTATCCTTATGGCCACCCATGGGATCAGAAGGCTTACACTTCCTCTGTCCAATCTTCCAGAGTGCCCTTGACTCGTTCTCACAGTCGTTCCCCTCGGTGACCCACGCCCTCGCGAGCAATGGGAACTGCACTACTGGAGGGTCCGCACTCACTTGGTCTCCTTGAGACCTCTCAGTAACTCGCACTCTAGGATACCCACCCCAACCGAATGGAATCACACAAATACTTACCCAATCCAGCGTCTTCGTTCGGATCTTCGTGGACAAAAATTATGGGGTACTGCAGGTTTATTTGCTTATTTGCCAAATTTAGAAGGGGTTAGGAATACAGAGTTTGGCAAGGGAATTTCCCACACCAGGGCCATCCGCAGATGGGACGCCCCCCTAGTCTGGGAAACCAATACCAAATTTTCATGATTTGATCAACGAACATGACCTCTTTCATTAGAACCCCATGTAGTCTATCAGCCAGTACTGTGTCACATTTGCAGCTGCTTTCCTGTGCGAGCTATCTCCAGTCCCACTCACTTGGGCTACTTAGGTCCCAATGAAAAAATACATGCTGGTGGTAGAAGTCATACCACTGCCTATGGGAGCTACAAAAAACCAGGAAGGGACACACCACTTAGAGTAGTAAGTAGTTCCCCATGTTGTCTCTCAGCCAGCACTGTACCACTTTCTAAGCTGCTTTCCTGTGGGAGCTATCTCCAATCCCACTCACTTGGACTGCTCAACTCCCATTGAAAAAATACAGACTGTGGGTAGAAGTTATACCACTGCGTATGGGAGCTACAAGAAATCAGGAGGGAAGACCTCATGTATAGTAGTAAGTAGGTCCCCGTGTAGTCTCTCAGTCAGCACTGTGTCACATAAGCAGCTGCTTTCTTCTGGGCACTATCTCCAATCCCAGTCATTTGGACTACTCAACTCCCATTGAAAAAATACAGACTGTCGGTTAAGTAATACCAATGCATATGGGAGCTACAAGAAAGCAGGAGGGCAGACCCCACCTACAGTAGTAAGTAGGTCCGCATGTAGTCTATCAGCCAGCACTGTGTCACATTTACAGCTTCTTTCGTGTGGGAGCTATCTCCAATCGCACTCAGTTTGACTGCTCAACTCTGAAAAAATATATGCTGTCACTTAAATTATACCACTGCGTATGGGAGTTGCAAAAAAGCTGGAAGGCAGACCCCACCTACAGTAGTGTGAAATATGTTCCCTTAATTCGTGTCAATGTGGATAAACGAATATGGATGATAATTTTTGGTAGCTTTATTTGTTCTTGTGTAACTTGTTCTTGCGTTTCGTAACGGCAGCTTGACAGGTGTCTTGGAAGACTAGCTTGAACCAGATTTTGCTAAGGAGGGTGTTTCTGCTTCTTGTAACAGCAGCTTGGCAGATTTTTTGGGGAGATTAGCTTGAAACAGTTTTGCCGAGATATACACATGGAGGTCGCCTGGGGGACACCGTGAGGAAGACTACTGACTTCCTTCAACGACCACCTAAAGAAGGTGAAAAAGATCCTCGAGATGGAACAAAGCACGCGCGAGAAGGAGAGGACCCCTTCCCAGAAATGATTAACATTTTTCAGCCCCTTCGAGGAAAAGTCATGAATACGTATAAGGCCTACCCTACTTAATGCGAACTTGGGATGTGACGGGTGTGCTTCCTGATAGAGCAGAGGCTCTCAGTGCACCCAGCGCTGTTTGCTTGCTCTTATTCATCCAATAAATTCCTAAACGCAACCGGAATCCTGCTCGGGGATACTTTATTTATCACAATTGGGGGCTCGTCCAGGATGGTCTTGGTTCCTGAATTCTGACTTGAATTAGGAGGGGCACCCCACCATTTGGTTGCTCTTGATCAGGTCGGTTCAGGACTAACACCAGCCTGAACCTGAATAGGGGCAAGCAAAGAATTTGATTTTTATAAGCTCCCTTGCCGGCTGCAGCAGTTTATTTTGCCCATAATTCTGCGCGTGAAGATCTGAACGAAGACGACGGAGTCGTAAGTATTTAAGGCGTATCCCGTTCGGTTGGGTGGGTTTCGGTTGCCTGTGTGTGTAAGAGTGTGATTGAGATGGAACCTGGTTCCGAAGCGAGTGTGGAGGTCTTCTAACTGCGGTTCCAATCTCCCGAGAGGGACTTGGCCGGTGAAGGACCAAAGCGATTCCTATAGTATTCATGGGTGGGTGATAGGTCCTAAACCCCCTGCAAGGCACTCTTACTGGTAACCAAGGGCTGTAGGAATTGCCACAGTAAAATTCCTAGATGGGTCAGAAAAAGTCAAAGACCCAGGACCTAAAGAAAGGGAGCAAATTACCAGACATACCATCAGAAAGTCCATTAGGAATAATGATTAGGGATTGGAATGAAAGGGGCCCCAGAAAAGGAAAAAGTAAATTCAAATTAGTCCAATATTGTATGATTGAATGGCCAAAGAAACCTTTAAAGCCACATATCTTTTGGCCTGTTTTTGGATCTTTTGAGGACAGGATTTGCCAGGCCTTAAATATATATGTTAATTCAAAGGAACCTTTTTGTTAGGAGGAAAGTGATTATGCAGGATTATGGGTTAGGACTTCACGTCCTTTTCCGACCTCAATACTTACATTGAAAGCAAATGAAAAGTTTGAGGAAGAAGAAGGGAATAAAAATGGAAAAGTAAAGGAAAAAGATGATAAATGGGAGCCACTGGATAACTTACCGCCTCCATATTCTAACAATCCACCTCTGGTGGCGGATCCCACCCGGGTGGCCGTAGTACCCCCACTAGTGCCACCGTTGCCCCTGTCTCCACCACCAACAGCACCGGAATTAGATCTACCTCCCGCTGCATGTACGCGAAGTAGGACTGCCACATCTGAGGGAGCTTCTCTATATCCCTTACGAGAGGTACCCCTCGGAGGTAATCAGGGAGGCATTGGGTTTGTGGCAGTCCCTTTAAATACCACAGATGTAAGAAATTTTAAGAAAGAAATGGGGACCCTATTAGATGATCCCCTTGGGGTAGCTGAAAAATTAGACCAATTCTTAGGCCCCAATACTTATACCTGGGAAGAAATACAATCTATTTTAGGGATCTTATTTACTGCTGAGGAAAGGGGTATGATTAGACAAGCTGGAATGACAATTTGGGAAAGACAAAATTAGATTGGACCTCCTGGGGATCATAAATGGCCAAATATGGGCCCTCACTGGGATCATCAACAACCCCAAGGGAGGCAGAACATGAGAGACCTGAGAACATTAATTATCCAAGGGATAAGTGAAGCGGTCCCCCGAGGACAAAACATTAATAAAGCATTTAATGAGGAACAAGGGAAAAACGAATCACCAACGGAATGGTTAGAAAGGTTAAGAAAAAGTTTACAAATGTATTCTGGAATAGATCCAAATACAGTGGCTGGGACTGCACTCAGAACACAATTTGTAGCAAAATCTTGGGGGGATATAAGAAGAAAATTGGAAAAATTAGAAGACTGGCAAAATAGAGGGTTAGAGGAATTACTTAGAGAAGCTCAAAAAGTCTGCATAAGGAGGGACGAAGAAAAGCAAAAAGCAAAAGCAAAAATCTTTGTAGCAGCCATAAGAGAGAGTAAGGAAGCTGAAATATCATCTGGGGAGAAAGGGAAAAAGAAAATAGAGATGACACCCCAGGGACGACCTTCTAGAGAGAGGTCTGGTATTCCCGTCTGTTACTACTGTAACAAGAAGGGGCATATTCAGAAGAACTGTAGAAAACGGGAACAAGATGAAAAAATGTTTAAAGAAGAATAGGGGAGTCAGGGGCTATATTTGTTGGGGACTTCAACGTCAACAGAGCCCTTGATAAAATTACTAATAGGTCCCCATAAGGAAGAAGTTTTATTTTTAGTCGATACAAGTGCTGAAAAGTCAACCATCCAAAAGCTCCCAAAAGGGATAGAAAAAGAGAAAAATTATATGTCAGTAATTGGGGCAAAAGGAGAACCCTTTAAAGTGCCCATTCTAAAAGATGTAGTAATAGAGTCAGAGAAGAAAATTTACCTTAATGATTTGTTGCTACTACCTGAAGCAGAATATAATTTACTGGGGAGAGATCTGATCCTGAAATTAAATCTAAGCATCCAGAGTCAAGGGGACAAGTTACAGATTAAGTTATATCCCCTAACACAAGAAGGTGAGAAAAATATTAATCCCTTAGTATGGTATAAAGAGGGAGAAACTGGAAAAATACAAATGGATCCCATAAGTGTTCAAATAATAGACCCACATCGCCCAATAAGAATCAAACAATACCCCATATCCATGGAAGGTTGGAAGGGGTTAAAACCGGTGGTTGACAGACTTTTAGAACAGGGGACTTTGGAACCCTGTATGTCACCCCACAATACACCTATCCTCCCTGTAAAGAAACCAGATGGATCATATAGAATGGTACAAGATCTAAGGGCTGTAAATCAGCGAACCATCACTAAATTCCCTGTGGTGGCAAATCCTTATACTCTATTGAGTCATATTTCTCCAAAATATACTTGGTATAGTGTGATAGATTTAAAAGATGCATTTCGGGCTTGTCCTTTGGACGAGGGGTCCAGAGATTATTTTGCTTTTGAATGGGAGGATCCTGAGACAGGACGAAAGCAACAACTAAGATGGGCCGTGCTGCCACAGGGGTTTACGGAATCACCGAATTTATTTGGACAAACTTTAGAAGGAATTTTGCAGGATTTTATAATACCCAAAAAAATTAAATTATTGCAGTATGTAGATGATCTATTAGTGGCAGGGGAAACTGAGGAAGAGACTCGAAAGGCTACCATAGAGTTGTTAAACTTTTTGGGAAAGAGAGGATTGAAAGTGTCCCAGTCAAAATTACAATTTGTAGAACAAGAAGTAAAATACCTAGGACATTGGCTAAATAGAGGAAAAAAAAAATTAGACCCTGAACAAGTATCTGGGATTTTATCTTTAAGACCACTAAAAACAAAAAAAGAAATTCGGCAGATATTAGGATTGTTAGGATATTGCAGACCATGGCTTGAAAATTATAGTGAGAAAGTAAAATTTTTATATAACAAATTAACTAACAACCAGCTTAAGTGGCTTGCAGAAGATGACCAGAGATTTGAGGAAATAAAAAGTGCATTAATACAAGCACCTGTACTGAGTCTCCCAGACTTAGAGAAACCTTTTTATCTTTTTGTAAATACCTCAAATCAAACAGCGTATGGAGTCCTCACTCAGGACTGGGCAGGAACCAAAAAGCCTGTGGGATATTGCTCTAAACTACTTGACCCAGTAAGCAGAGGCCGGCCTGCTTGTCTCCAAGCCCTAGTCACGACGGCTTTATTAATAGAGGAAGCCAGGAAAATTACCTTTAGTGCACCCTTAAAGGTGTACACCCCACATAATGTTAGGACAGTTTTACAACAAAAAGCAGAAAAATGGTTAACGGATAGTCGGATTTTAAAATATGAAGCAATATTAATAGATTCCCCTGACCTAGAATTAAAAGTAACATCTGCACAGAGCCCAGCACAATTTTTATTTGGAGAACCATTAGAGGTACTACAACACAATTGTTTAGAAATAATCGAGACCCAAACAAAAGTTAGACCTGACTTAATTGATACTGAACTAAAAGAAGGGGAAATACTGTTCATCGATGGATCTTCTTGAATGGTGGAGGGAAAGAGAAAATCGGGGTATGCAATAATAAATAAAGGGTTAGACATAGATGAGTCAGGACCCTTGAGGCCAACGTGGTCAGCTCAAGCTTGTGAGTTGTATGCCCTTTATAGGGTCTTAGAATTACTGAAAGGAAAGAGCGGGACTATATTCACAGACTCTAAATATGCATATGGAATAGTACACTTTTGGAAAAATTTGGGAAGAAAGAGGCTTAATTAATACCCAAGGGAAGAATTTAATACATCAAGAATTAATAATAACAATCCTAAAAACTCTAAGGGAACCAAAGAAAATAGCCATAGTACATGTAAGAGGACACCAAAAAGGATTAGATTACTGAACTAGAGGAAATAACTTAGCAGATAAGGAAGTTCAGGAAGCAGCTCTCAGGGCTCAGACGATTAAAGTCTGTGTAGTACAAACTAAGAGGGGCAACAATGAAAAGAAACAAGAATAAAGAGAAAAGAAATTTACCCCTGAGGAATTAAATAAATTGGAGAAAATAGGGGCCAAATTAGAACAAGGGAAATGGATGTTACCTGATGGGCGGGAAATGTTGTCAAAAGCTAGACACGTTATGGAACGCTTACACGCACAAACGCATTGGGGCACGCACTTTACTTCTAAAGTAATAAAATTATTATGCCAATCACTAGGTATCCAGTGGGAATACCATACTCCCTGGCACCCACAGAGTTCGGGAAAAGTAGAAAGGATGAATCAAACAATAAAACAACAGCTAGCTAAATTGATGATTGAGACCCAAATGTCCTGGACAAAGTGCTTGCCATTGGCACTTTTGAATATAAGAACTAAACCCCACAGTGAAACTGGATTATCACCATATGAAATGTTATATGGCATGCCCTATTCCCAAGGGATGCCTCTAGAGAACAATGTAATTGAGGATCAAACTATCCAGAAATATGTGGTAACCATTGGAAAAAGATTTAAAGAATTAAGGGAAATTGGGATGTTAGCCCAGACTCCACCGCTTGGATTTGCAGTTCACCAATTAGAACCAGGAGATAAAGTTCTAATAAAAGCATGGAAGGAAGAAACCTTATCTCCTCTCTGGGAGGGACCTTTTCTTGTTTTATTAACTACAGAGACGGCTGTGAGAACTGCTGAAAAGGGATGGACCCAGGTTTTGCAAGTAAAAGGTCCAGTGAAAGAATGGAAAGTCGCATCTGAGCCTGGAGAGACTAAATTGACCTTCAGACGATCTTGAAAGAGCACGCAACAAAGGAGACTTTGTGACGGTAACTGAGAGTGGTGGTAAGATCATTTTGCGAAAAATTCCCTCCCTCAACACCTAAGCACACTTTGAAGACAGAGTGCTATTACAATAAGGTAGGGAGAAACTCCACACAAGTTTAAAGGACTGTAAGGCCACGTGTTAGAAACTGAACTAAATAAACCCGGAAATCCCTTTAATACTGAAGTTTGGCAAAAACCATATGAGTCTCATCTAGCATGATCCATATGAGACCCCTGAAGAATACCCCTGCTGCCGTGAAGATGAATAACCCCGCTGCTGGAAGCACCCCAGTAGGCGGTGGAGGCAGAGGAGTAAAAAGGTGGGGTTTGATTTTGTTTGTATGGATCAACCTAATCCTACATGGAGTTTCAGCCGATTCGTGCTCCAAATGCTACCAACAAGTGGCATATGGGAAACAAACGGTGTCAACTCTGGTCTATCATACCCACATAAATGCTGGGTGTTAAAAAAGAACTCAATTGGAAAAATGCCAAACAGCGGGATTGACTCTTTGGGTAGCTGACAATCTTGGAGACAAGACAGGAAGAGTAGTCCATGGCTATGGAACTTGTCCCAAGGGAGAGAAATATATATGTTTCACTCAAGGAGGAATGTGGGGGTATTCAGATGGAGGAGGACAACAAGATAGATTTAAAGAAGAATTAGTAAAGAATGTTACACGAAGATTAAAAACAAATCGCAACTGACCTCCTTCAACTTCAAAAACATTATATGAAAAACTCAAAGAAAGGATGAGCACATGGGATTTACCAACTAAAGGACAGAATTTATTTGTAGATTTGATGCAGAAAATAGCTACAGAATTGAATGTATCCTCTTGTTGGATATGTGGAGGGACTCAGATGACTGAGCAGTGGCCATGAAGAGGAGAGAGTGTGGAACCCCGACAATTATTAGAATGGAACAACACCCATAAATCCAGCACAAACAGACCTGAAGGATGGGTGCTAAGTCATGAAGTAATAGGTCAGTTTTGTATATCTAGAAATAGCAGTGATTTTACACAATATGTTGGACATACAACTTGCAAAATGATCTTGACCACTAACTCAACAAGTAGTACCTGGTGGCCAAAGTCACCCAATGGGTACTGGACTACCAACTGCTCTGGCAATCAAATTCAATGTTGGAAAAACAAAATGAATGCAAACCCATTTGAAGAAATTAGGGATTTGAAGTCCTTTTGGGAAAACCCTAGAAAAACAAATAGCAATTGGAAGTCTCCTGATGGGCTATTTTGGATATGTGGGCAAAGAGCATATAACGAATTACCAAAGAGATGGAGAGGTAGCTGTACCATTGGAATGATCCAACCCGCCTTTTTCTTGCTGCCAAAAATGAAAAATAATCATTTGGGAATACCTTTGTATGAGACCCTGAACCGAAGAAAGAGAAGTATATTAATAGGGGGAGCACAAAAGTGGAAAGATAATGAATGGCCCCCTGAACGAATCATTAATTATTATGACCCAGCTACATGGGCACAAGATGGAAGTTGGGGTTATAGAACTCCTATCTACATGCTAAACCGTATCTTTCGGTTACAAGCAGTAGTTGAAATAATTACTAATCAAACTGCTTGGGCTTTAGAATTAGTAGCAAAACAATTATCTCAAACTCGAGCAGCCGTGTATCAGAATCGGCTAGCCTTGGATTATCTACTGGCAGCAGAAGGAGGCGTGTGTGGAAAATTTAATACATCTGAATGTTGTATAGAAATTGATGATCATGGGGATACAATTACAAAGATTGCAAATGAAATTAAACGAGTCGCACATGTACCTGTACAACGATGGGACTCAATTTTGAAGAATGACTGGTGGGATAATTTATTTGACGGTGTTTGGTGGAAGAAAATAGGATTTATGATATTGTGTTCAATATTAAGCTTATTGTTTTTACCTTGTATGATCCCATGTTTCATTAGACTGATCCACTCTATAATCCAAGGTATGCAAATTACTGCTATGCCCATAGATCCTGAAAAAGCAACAAGCGGTAAAACCAACCCTTTGATGATACTAAAATTGAAGGAAGATCCAAAATTGATATCAATCAAACAAATACTAAGTCCATTAGAAGCTAAAACATGAATCAATAGTATCAAAAAGAAAATGGGGGATTGTGAAATGTTTTCCCTTGATCCATGTCAATGTGAATCAACGAATATGGATGATAACTTTTGGTAGCTTTATTTGTTCTTGTGTAACTTGTTCTTGCGTTTCGTAACGGCAGCTTGACAGGTGTCTTGGAAGACTAGCTTGAACCAGGTTTTGCTAAGGAGGGTGTTTCTGCTTCTTGTAACAGCAGCTTGGCAGATGTTTTCGGGAGATTAGCTTGAACCAGTTTTGCAGAGATATACACACGGAGATCGCCTGGGGGACACCGAGAGGAAGACTACTGACTTCCTTCAACGACCACCTAAAGAGGGTGAAAAAGACCCCCCCTGAGATGGAACAAAGCATGCGCGAGAAGCAGAGGACCCCTTCCCAGAAATGATTAACATTTTTCAGCCCCTTCGAGGAAAAGTCATGAATACGTATAAGGCCTACCCTACTTAATGCGAACTCGGGATGTGACGGGTGTGCATCCTGATAGAGCAGAGGCTCTCAGTGCACCCAGCGCTGTTTGCTTGCTCTTATTCATCCAATAAATTCCTAAACTCAACCGGAATCCTGTTCGGGGATACTTCATTTATCACAGTAGTAAGTAGGTCCCTATGTAGTGTATCAGCCAGCACTGTGTCACATTTGCAGCTGCTTTCCTGTGGGAGCTATCTCCAATGACACTCACTTTGACTGCTCAACTCCCTTTCAAAAAATACAGACTGTCGGTTAAGTAATACCACTGCATATGGGAGCTACAAGAAAGCAGGAAGGCAGAAGCCACCTACAGTAGCAAGTAGGTCCCCATGTAGTCTATCAGCCAGGACTGTGTCACATTTGCATCTGTTTTCCTTTGGGAGCTATCTCCAATAACACTCACTGATCGTCCTGCGCTGCACCCCCGTCCGACTCTGCCCACTTGGCATTCCCCTGCAAGTCGTCCCAGGGATAACTCGGTGGGCTGGGCTCGAATGGGAAGCAGCTCTCCTGCGGGGGCTCTGCTCCGAAGCCCCTTCGCCTCTCTGACTTTGTAAAAACTCTTGGGTAGAGAAGAACTTTTTTTTTTTTCGATGTGTTTCGATGGTCTCTTGTCGCTCCAGTTTCTTTAATACTTCCTGCAGGAACCTGTCCGTTCCGTTGTCCGTGTCCTTCAGCCTCGGCGCAACGGTCAACGCCTGGGCTGCAGGCATTTCTTTTAAAGTATTTATCATGTCTCTCCAAACGAGACCTAGATCTTTACTGATCTTACTATTGTCCTTATCATCACTAATAGTGGCTTCCCAGAGAAGGTTTACAATTTCTCGCCACTCACCAGAAAAGGGAGGTGAGGCATAATTAGTCCCGATACCAAACAGTCCAGCTGTTGACTCGACTACAGTCTCAGCCATATCAAGCCGCTGAGTTACAGCAGCGGCCAAATCGTTTTCCAACTTATACTTTTTAAAACAGTTAATTACTTCTCTCCACTGTTTCATCAGTTTCCGAGCAGTCTTATCTTTATCTATAACCAAGTCCCAAAGACAAGTCCCATATGCTCTCCACTGCTCCTCACCAGATAAATCAGTCAGTTTTAAGTCCACTCCCCGCTTTTCTAAAAAGCGATGTAAAAGTGAGAGTGCTACCTTCTTATCCATGTTGCTGGCTCCTCGTCTCACCGCAACCTGTAGTCACTCCCCCGGGTACAGCAAACTCTGCTTGGGATCCGGCAGGCTTCCACCTCCGATGACTGCCTCTGCCTCTGGATTTTCAAGTCTCAGCTCCCCGTAGGCAGGCTATTTACCCGGTAACATCCAGTGAGGGTCCCTGTTCGGGCGACATTTGCGGCAAAGTTTTCGGCTCTTGGCCTAAAAACAAGACTCGAAGTCTGAAAACCAGGCTCGAAGCCTGAAACCAGGCTCGAAGCCTGAAAAATGAACCAGACTCAAAGCCTGAAAAACCCAGGCTCAAAGCCTGAAAAACCAGTTCCAAGCCTACTTCATGCGGCAATCAACCCAGGGTCCGATTCTCAGCTGGGTGGGAAGAAATCAGTCCTACTCAATGTTGGTGATGGCAGAAATCTTCTTCTTTACTGAGAGCAGGCTCTAACTTATACACACAGCAGCTTCAAAACTAGCTCAGCAACAGCAGCTAATAGATTACATTTTCTTGTTCATCCTACTTGCGTTTTCTGCGATAAGCAAGCTCCCTCACATTTTCCCATCTTGTTTTTCCCCAAAGTTTTTTACCATTTTTAGCCAAAAACAGTCTGACCTTGAGGGAACAGAAAGCGGCCTGCTGTCTACATGACAGCAACTGCTTTAACCATGGCTCTGACTCTGGTCTTGATTGTGCATTAAATTCATATAACTAGAGCTCAGGCTGCCTTGCCCCAACAGGCCTAACATTATACCCTGGGATCCATGTCCATTCTCCCTTAACCATTCCTCCACAGCTTTTGGCTTAGTAACAGGGAGAGCAGGTTGCAGTGAAGACCAGGTAAAGAGTTTGCGGACTCTCCCCCGGCTCCTGGGTTCACACCCACCTCCGGCCCGGCTGGGCCCATCTGACGTCTCTGCGATCACTATTTAGGGGATGGGAATTTGAAATGCGAGGTGGGATGTGTAAGAGTGGTACAAGATCGAGGCGACCACGCGGACCCTTCAGTCAGAGAAGGAGAAAGGAAGTAGAAGCAATAGACCAGAGACTCCTCTGCAAACTATGGAGAGAATGCAAGCTGTGCCCCTGCAACCTATGGAGATCCATGGCAGGACCGAGAGTTACCAGCAGCTCCATGTGAGTGAGTCCGGACGGGCGAGGGACTGTGTGGGGAGACGACCATGGCCCAGGCCGTGTTGGAGAGCCTGCACATCGCAGAGCAGCCCCACACAAGAGGCAAAGAGGAACTGCAGTCTTTGGAATAAGTGTGCGTCGGAGCAGCCCGTGCAGGTCTGCCGTGTGTGTGAGTTACCCCACGGACTTGCAGGGAGGACTGGTGTGGAGTTCACGCGTTCTGAGGAGGGACAAACGGCAGAAGCTATCGGGAACAGGCTAACTGAAACCCCCACTGCCTGCCCCCCCGAATCGTTCATGGGGGGACAGGGTAAAAACACCGGGATCAGGGCTCTGAGCCCGGGAAGAGGGGAGGTGTGGCAAGAAGGTGTTCTTAAAAAGGCTGGTTGGACTCTTCATTGATGTATTACTTTGTGTTGTTTCATTTTGGTTATGTTTTGGGTTTTTGGGGGTATGTTTTAGTTGATGTTGCATTAAATTATTTTTCTGTTTTCTTCCCCAAACCCAGTAGCCTGGTCTGTTTTGTCCTGAAACTTAAGCGGCAATTAAGCTCTCCCTGCCCTTGAGCAATTCTCAGCCTCTTCTGTACTTGAGGCTAATCCTGGTATTTGTTCCCTGATGGGCCTAAACCAGGACAGGCTGGCACCCAAATGGATCCTGTGGGAGAAACAACACACAAATACCCACGTCCCCAGTATAATACTTTGGCCGGAGGCTGCCATATCCCTGTTTTAGGGTCACGATATTTAACGCATATGTCTGTCTTTCTCTCCTTTTGTGCCTTTGGATTATGATGTATTATTACAGGTGGTAGCTTCTGTTCCCCAAACACACACAGGTGGTTCATAACAAATAAGGCCTTTAACAATTTCATATGTGGGTCTTCAACATCCCCATATTTACCAAGATATCTTTTTAGAGTCCCATTAGCTCTTTCTATTATGACCTGTCCTGTGGGGGAATGGGGAATCCCTGCTATATGTTTAACTCCCCATTGCCTCATAAACTTTTCTATGCTTCTACTTATATAGGCTGGCCCTTTATTTACACCATGTCCTTATATTTGCTACCACCAGCACCTCCTCTCACTCCACCACGTGTCCACCTCTTCTGTACCTTCCACCTCTCACATTAAAACCTGAGATCTTCCGGACGCCTACCACATCTCCCCCTCCCTATGCTCGATGACTCCAGTGTCCTGTGGCACGGGCATATGATCAGGTGCTGGTCGTGTTCCACTTCACTATTCAATCCTGCCAATAGTTGAGTGACTCCATCTTGATCTGCATCACAGGGAGCACTCCGAGAAACACGTCGATCTGCAAGAGAGACTCAGTAGAACTTTATATCTTCTACGCCCCATGCTCTCCCCCTCCCTAAGACGGTTGAGCTGTACTTTTAAAGTAGTGTGAGTGCATTTAAAGACCGCCTGTCCCTGGCTAGTGTGAGGGATACCGTGGCTCAATGCATGGAGATAGCTGGTATGTCCATGACCCGTCCGGGCAGCCTGCTCCACTGTTTTTAATAACTCAAATTTTACTAACAAGCATCAGACCCTAACAATCAGCAGCAAAGCTAGCGTGTTTATAGCACTTCTAATTGGTCCTTTCTCTAAAAGCCAGCTGTAGTTTTCTGTGACAAGCCTTGCAGTTTCACACGCTGCCCCAGCCTTCTCTTTGCTCCAAGTTGTTATCTCGTAGGTATTTTTGCTTCTTCGTTTCTCACAGTCGAGAGCAGCTCAAGGACAATCTGCACATTAGTTTAGCAACTCATGCCTGGTAAGCTTCTTCTTAATCACTGAAAAAAAAAGCACAGCTGACAAACAAAGTTATTATACTCATGCTAAAGGTAAAATCTCTAGCAGGTCTATGTTGCAAAGTTGTATGGCTAATACTACTTACATTACTAATCAAGTCTTCTAATGTCATTGAGGTTTGGTTACTTTGTTTGCTAGGCCAGTATCCTAATATTCATAGCTGAGTTAATAAAGCAGATACTCCTACACCTGGAGCAAATATACTAGTTGCTATTATTGCTGAGGGAGACCAAAGGTAACATAGTCATCACATTCGCCAGTAAATGCATGCACAAACTGTTTTGGACAATGATGTTTCTAAATCATTGTGTGATTAGGCATCAAGATCGTCAGTTGTCCCAAACTGCATGGTCCCCTTTGTAATCTCGAGGGTATTCCAGGCCATGCCTTGTCCCCACAGATCAGAAAAATTCCCTTTGGTAACTGTACAGGCACAAGACTAGACCTGGATCTTTTTGGTGAAGTATAATTGCACCAAGATGTCGTGTTCTTATACATGCCCAGGATGGGATCCACATTCTGTCCCAAATGTTTTGGTATTGCTGGTAAAATGAAACATAACACAAAAATCCATCTTTATAGATCCCAATAATTCTAACTCCTGTGGCTCTGTTGTCATTATTGGCAACCATGAAATGATCAAATCCCAGCTGTCAACTTTGCCATTACCCTTAACTAAGGGATTTGGTTTTAATGCATTTGGTACAGGCCATTGTGCCACATCTGATGGAACTCCCACCAAACAGGTAGAAAAAGGATTATCTGGAGTGGCCATTGATAAACATATTGTAGACTGATTGATTGCTTTGGCCAGTGTAAGCCACATGTTTTGCTTGGTTTGTTGAAATTGCCTAAAACCGTTTACCACAATCATTTGAAGCATCAACAGTATGACAAAATCCTTTTTTTTTTTTTTACTCCAGATCAAAAAAAAAAAATTCTTCACCAATGAGTCTAAAACAGAAACCACCTTTTAGCTTCTCAATGTCAAAATGTTCTGTTCTTCCAACTTTCATTCCTGACACCTAAATCACCTTAGAAAGTTTCCACTGTAAGAAAACCACTATTCATCATCACATTTACAGCAAAATGCATAACATCACGACCAACAGTTTTTACACTCTTTGAGGCGAGGGACTGAGGATGGAAAGGATGAGCCCAGCGGTCCGTGAGGGCTGGGGCCGGCAGTGTCGGCGCGCGGTGTGTGTGTGGGGAGCACTCCAGAGACAGTGACCGGGCGTGGGAAGTGGCTGCGGATGAAAGGACTGGGGGGGAAATCTGGCTCACTCCGTGCCGTCCCCGGCGCCGGCGGCGCAGTCGGTATTACTCTCTCCCGTGTTTTCTTTTTCTTCCCTCGCATGCCCGATGGTATCCAGTCTAACATGGGATCGCTCTCCCCCACTCTCCTCTGATCATCCTGCGCTGCACCCCCGCCCGACTCCGCCCACTTGGCATTTCCCTGCAAGTCGTCCCAGGGGTAACTCGGCGGGCTGGGCTCGAATGGGAAGCAGCTCTCCCGCGGGGACTCTGCTCCGAAGCCCCTTCGCCTCTCTGACTTTGTAAAAACTCTTGTGTAGAGGAGAACTTTTTTCTTCACTCCGCGTAGCCGCACCACCCCCGTCTCCTCACCAGACTCCGTCTTCTAGCTCTCATTTCTGCCACTCTTCCACGTAGATCACCCATCTTCGGTGGCCAATGAGGCGACTGACTTTTCCCCTTTGTCCCGCCTCCATTTCCGTCAGGCGTCAACTTTGGCGGATCGTGGGGTGTCTGACTTTTCTCTTTTCTCGGTATCATCCGCCTTAGCGCCGCTCCCGGCATTACTATCGGTGCTGCTCCTGGCGCTGCTCTCGGCGCCTCTCCCGGCACTGCTCCCGGCGCTTCTCCCGGCGCTGACCGCTCTACAGGCGGGGGGGGGGGGGGGTGGGGAGCTTTACTTTTGAGACGGTAGGAGCCAGCAGGGTGGATTAGAACCAGTCGTGCTCATCGTTTTTATTCTTACTCTGTGCTGCTGATGCATGCTCAGCAGCCTTCTTTTCTACCTGATGTTGCAACAACTCATTGTGCACTATCTTCCAAAGCTTCCCTAACTTTTCAGCTATCTCATCGTCCTCCGGGGTAGCTTCCCACAGCAAATCCCCAAATTTACGCCATTCGCTCAATTCATGCACTGTATGTGGATTCTGAAACACTCCCTTAGCATACCCATAAGCTAACAACCCTGGTGGGTCCTTTTCCAGATCAATACCCTTTATCTTCCGCTTCTGCAAGAATGCAGTAAATAAATCATATGCCGCTTGCCTTTTCATACCTATTATCGTCAGCGCACTGTTGCAGCCCTTCAAGGTCCGACGGCACGTATTGACAGGGCTCGTCTATACGGTCACCAAGGGCATGGCGTGTTCCCAATTTTCACGCTTATTGCCATCCTTGCCACATAGGACCCGAATACCTTCGTCGCTCCGCCTTGGCGCCCAGTCGGTATATCACGTCCTTCCTGTATCGCGTCGGGGTCATCTTTCCTCTAGCCAAGTCTGCACAAAACTCCCCACACCTATGGGAGCTAAAAGAAAGCAGGAAGGAATACCACACCTACAGTAGTAAGTAGGCTCCCATGTAGTCTCTCAGCCAGCACTGTGTCACCTTTGAAGCTGCTTTCCTGTGGGAGCTATCTCCAATCCCACGCTCTTGGCCCCGTCAGCTCCCTTGAATAAATAAATTCTGTCGGTAGAAATTATACCACTACGCATGGGAGGTACAAGAAAGCAGGAAGACAGACCCCACCTATATTACTAAGTTGGTCCCATGTAGTCTATCAGCCAGCACTGTGTCACATTTGCAGCTGCTTTCCTGTGGGAGCTATCTCTAATCCCACTCACTTGGACTGCTCAGCTCTCATTGAAAAAATACATGCTGGCGTTAGAAGGTATACGACTGCCTATGGGAGCTACAAGAAAGCAGGAAGGGAGACCCCACCTACAGTAGTAAGTGGGTCCCCATGTAGTCTCTCAGCCAGCACTGTGTCACCTTTGAAGCTGCTTTCCTTTGGGAGCTATCTCCAATCCCACTCACATGGACTGCTCAACTCCCATTGAAAAAATACAGACTGTCAGTAGAAGTTATACCACTGTGTATGGAAGCTACAAGAAAGCAGAAAGGAAGACCCCACCTACAGTCCTAAGTTGGTCCCCATGTAGTCAATCAGCCAGCACTGTGTCACATTTGAACCTGCATTCCTGTGGGAGCTATCTCCAATCCCACTCACTTGGATTGCTCAGGTCCCATTGAAAAAATACATGCTGACGGTAGAAGTTATACCACTGCATATTGGAGTTACAAGAAAGCAAGAAGGCAGACCCCACCTACAGTAGTAAGTAGGTCATGTTGTAGTCTATCAGCCAGCATTCTGTCACATTTGCAGCTGCTTTCCTGTGAAAGCTCTCTCCAATCTGACTCACTTGAACTACGCAACTCCCATTGAAAAAATACTGACTGTCGGTTAAGTTATACCAGTGCGGATGGGAGCTACAAGAAAGCAGGAGGGCAGACCCCACCTACACTAGTAACTAGGTCCCCATGTAGTCCCTCAGCCAGCACTGTGTCACATTTGCACCTTCTTTTCTGTGGGAACTATATCAAATTCCACTCACTTGGACTGCTCAACTCCCATTGAAATAATACAGACTGTCTGTAGAAGTGATACCACTGCATATGGGACCTACAAGAAAGCAGGAAGGAAGTCCCAAACTACAGTGTTAAGTAGGTCCCCATTTAGTCTATTAGTCAGCACTGTGTCAAATTTGCACCTGGTTTCCTGTATGCGCTATCTCCAATCCCACTCACTTGGACTGCTCAACTCCCATTGAAAAAATACATTCCGTCGGTGTGAGTTATAACACTGCGTATGGGAGCTACAAGAAAGCAGGAAGGCAGACCACATCTACAGTGTTAAGTAGGTCCCCATGTAGTCTATCAGCCAGCGCTGTGTCACATTTGCAGCTTCTTTCCTGTGAAAGCTATCCCCAATCCCAGTCACTTGGACTGCTCAAGACACAAGTGACTCACAGCGCCCATTGAGAAAATATATGCTGTCCGTTAAGTTATACCACTGCATATTGGAGCTACAAAAAAAGCAGGCTGGCAGACCACAGCTACAGGAGCAAGTAGGTTTGCATGTAGTCTATCAGCCAGCACTGTGTCAAATTTGCCGCTTCTGTCATGTCGGAGCTATATCCAAACCGACTCACTTGGACTGCTCAACACCCCATTGTAAAAATACATGCTTTCCGTTAAGTTATACCACTGAGTATGGGAGCTATAAGAAAGCAGGAGGCAGAACACAACTTCCATAGTAAGTGGGTCCCCATGTAGTTTATCAGCCAGCACAGTGTCACAATTGCAACAGCTTTCCTGTGGGAGCTATCTCCAATCCATCTCACTTGGACTTCTCAACTCCCATTGAAAAAATATAGACTGTCGGTAGAAGTTATACCACTGAGTATGGGAGCTACAAGAAAGCAGGAAGGTAGATTCGACCTACAGTAGTAAATAAGTCCCCATGTAGTCTATCAGCCAGCACTGTGTTAAATTTGCAGCTACTTTACTGCAGGAGATGTCTCCAATCCCACTGACTTGGACTGCTCAGGTCCCATTGAAAAAATATACGCTGTCGTTTAAGTTATACTGTGGGGAGTTTTGTGGAGACTTGGCTAGAGGAAAGAGGACATGATAGAATACAGCTGGTTAGGCAGTGAGCATTACGCGATAAGATATTGGACTCCTGCTCAAGGATGTGAGAGGAAGAGAGAGGTATGATAACAGGAGGAGAAAGCAGGAGCTTAGTTTGGGTTAAGCAGCCACAAGTATCTGGAGTATGTTGAAACAAGGGCGAGGTTTGCATCTAACTGGGAACCAATGATGAGCTTAGCTTTTGCAATATGTATGAGCCTGATAATTGTATCTATAAAAGAACTGTATCTTTGCCAATAAAGTTGAGACTTGTTGCACTACAGGGTGGGCTTGTCTCCTGTTGTCTTCAGCAAATGGTGACCCCGACGTGATACACGAAGGACGTGATATACCGACTGGGCGCCACGGCGGAGCGACGAAGGGGTTCGGGTCCTATGCGGCAAGGACGACTATAAGCGTGAAAATTGGGAACACGCTGTGCCCTGGGTGACCGTATAGACGAGCCCGGCTGATACGTGCCGCCGGACCTTGAAGGGCTGCAACAGCGCGCTGACAAATAGGTATGAAAAGGCAAGCGGCATATGATTTATTTACTGCATTCTTGCAGAAGCTGCAGATAAAGGGTATAGATCTGCAAAAAGACCTACCAGGGTTGTTAGCTTATGGGTATGCTAAGGGAGTGTTTCAGAATCCACATACAGTGCATGAATTGAGCGAATGGCGTAAATTTGGGGATTTGCTGTGGGAAGCTACCCCGGAGGATGATGAGATAGCTGAAAAGTTAGGGAAGCTTTGGAGGATAGTGCACAATGAGTTGTTGCAACATCAGGAAGAAAAAAAGGCTGCTGAGCATGCATCAGCAGCACAGAGTAAGAATAAAAACGATGAGCATGACTGGTTCCAATCCACCCTGCTGTCTCCTACCGTCTCAAAAGTAATGCTCCCCCCCCCCCCGCGTGTACAGCGGTCAGCGCTGGGAGAAGCGCCAGGAGAGGCACCAACAGTAGTGCCGAGAGAGGCACCAAGAGCAGCACCGAGAGTAGCGCCGGGAGCAGCGCTGAGGCGGATGATACTGAGAAAATAGAAAAGTCAACCACCCCACGATCCGCCAAAGTTGGCGCCTGACGGAAATGGAGGCGGGACAAAGGGGAAAAGTCAGCCGCCTCGTTGGCCACCGAAGATGAGTGATCTACGTGGAGGAGTGGCAGAAATGAGACCTAGAAGACGGAGTCTGGTGAGGAGACGGGGGGTGGTGCGGCTATGCGGAGTAAAAAAAACCTTCTTCTCTACACAAGAGTTTTTACAAAGTCAGAGAGGCAAAGGGACTTCGGAGTAGAGCCCCCACGGGAGAGCTGCTTCCCATTCGAGCCCAGCCCGCCGAGTTACCCCTGGGACGACTTGCAGGGGAATGCCGAGCAGGCAGAGTTGGCCGGGGGTGCAGCGCAGGATGATCAGAGGAGTGGGGGAGCGCAACCCCATGTTAGACTGGGCACCATCGGACATGCGAGGGAAGAAAAAGAAAACACGGGAGAGAGTAATACCGACTGCGCCGCCGGCACCGGGGACGGCACGGAGTGAGACAGACCCCCCTGCCCTTTCCATCCGCAGCCGCCGCCGCGCAGCCTCTTCCCGTGCCCGGTCACTGTCTCCGGAGTGCCCCCACACACACACTGTGCGCCGACACCGCCGGCCCCAGCCCTCACGGACCGCTGGGCTCATCCTTTCCATCCTCAATCCCTTGCCTCAAAGAGTGTGGAAACTGTTGGTCGTGATGTTATGCATTTTGCTGTAAATGTGATGATGAATAGTGGTTTTCTTACAGTGGAAACTTTCTAAGGTGGTTTAGGTGTCAGGAATGGAACTTGGAAGAACAGAACATTTTGGCATTGAAAAGTCAGTAACATAGTAAAAAAGAAAGAAAATAGGGTTAAAAAGGTTTCTAAAAAGTGATTTGTGTTTTGGACTCATTGCTGAAAGATTGGGGTTTTTTTTGATCATGAGTAAAAAAAAAAAAAAAAGAAAGGATTTTGTCATACTATTGATGCTTCAAATGATTGTGGTAAATGGTTTTAGGCAATTTCAACAACCCAAGCAAAACATGTGGCTTACACTGGCCAAAGCAATCAGTCTACAATATGTTTATCACTGACCACTCCAGATAATCCTTTTTCTACCTGTTTGGTGGGAGTTCCATCAGATGTGGCACAATGGCCTGTACCAAATGCATTAAAACCAAATCCCTTAGTTAAGGGTAATGGCAAAGTTGACAGTTGGGATTTGATCATTTCATAGTTGCCAATAATGACAACAGAGCCACAGCAGTTAGAATGATTGGGATCTATAAAGATGGATTTTTGTGTTACGTTTAATTTTACCAGCAATACCAAAACATTTGGGACAGAATGTGGATCCCATCGTGGGCGTGTATAAGAACACAACATCTTGGTGCAATTGTACTTCACCAAAAAGATCCAGGTCTTGTGCCTGTACAGTTACCAAAGGGAATTTTTCTGATCTGTGGGGACCAGGCATGGCCTGGAATACCCTCGAGATTACAAAGGGGACCATGCAGTTTGGGACAACTGACAATCTTGATGCGTAATGACACAATGATTTAGAAACATCATTGTCCAAAACAATTTGTGCATGCATTTACTGGCGAATGTGATGACTATGTTACCTTTGGTCTCCCTCAACAATAATAGCAACTAGTATATTTGCTCCAGGTGTAAGAGTATCTGCTTTATTAACTCAGCTATGCAAATTAGGATACTGGCCTAGCAAACAAAGTAACCAAACATCAATGACATTAGAAGACTTGATTAGTAATGTAAGTAGTATTAGGCATACAACTTTGCAACATAGACCTGCTAGAGATTTTACCTTTAGCACAAGTATAATAACTTTGTTTGTCAGCTGTGCTTTTTTTTTCAGTGTATGAGAAGAAGCTTACCAGGCATGAGTTGCTAAACTAATGTGCAGATTTTCCTTGAGCTGCTCTCGACTGTGAGAAACGAAGAAGCAAAAATGCATACGAGATAGCAGCTTCGGGCAGGGACGAGGCTGGGGCAGCGTGTGAAACTGCAAGGCTTGTCACAGAAAACTACAGCAGGCTTTTAGAGAAAGGACCAATTAGAAGTGCTATAAACACGCTACCTTTGCTGCTGATTATGGAGTTCTGATGCTTGTTAGTAAAATATGAGTTATTGAAAACAGTGGAGCAGGCTGTCCGGAGGGGTCATGGACATACCAGCTATCTTGATGCATTGAGCCACGGTATCCCTCACACTAGCCAGGGACAGGCGGTCGTTAAATGCGCTCACAGCTCAAATGTCTTACGGAGGGGGGGAGCATGGGGCGTAGAAGATATAACAGTCTACTGAGTCTCTCTTGCAGATTGACGTGTTTCTCGGAGTGCTCCCTGTGATGCAGATCAAGATGGAGTCACTCAACTATTGGCAGGATTGAATAGTGAAGTGGAACACGACCAGCACCTGATCATATCTTCCTGCAATTGGCTCAGCTAGCATATGTGCTAGGCAGACACGTTATGTATCAGCCCGTGCCACAGGACACTGGAATCATCAAGCATAGGGAGCGGGAGATGTGGTAGGCGTCCGGAAGATCTCGGGTTATAACGTGAGAGGTGGAAGGTACAGAAGAGGGGGGCACGGGGTGGAGTGAGAGGAGGTGCTGGTGGTGGCAGATGTGAGCACATGGTGTAAACAAGGGGTTGAAGTTTGGCAGATGGATGTCACTCATGTGGCAGAGTTTGGAAGACTAAAATATGTGCATGTAACCATAGACACGTGGAGCAAATTCGTTTGGGCAACAGCACAGACAGGGGAGAGGGCCATAAATGTGGAGCGTCATTTATATAGTTGTTTTGCAACAATGGGAATTCCTCAGAAAATAAAGACCGACAATGGGCCGGCCTATATAAGTAGAAGCATAGAAAAGTTTATGAGGCAGTGGGGAGTTAAACATGTAGCAGGGATTCCCTATTCCCCCACAGGACAAGCCATAATAGAAAGAGCTAATGGGACTCTAAAAAGATATCTTGGTAAATATGGGGATGTGAAAGACCCACATATGAAATTGTTAAAGGCCTTATTTGTTATGAACCACCTGTGTGTGTTTGGGGAACAGAAGCTACCACCTGTAATAATACATCATAATCCAAAGGCACAAAAGGAGAGAAAGAAAGAAATATGGGTTAAATATCGTGACCCTAAAACAGGGATATGGTAGCCTCCGGCCAAAGTATTATACTGGGGACGTGGGTATTTGTGTGTTGATTCTCCCACAGGATCCATTTGGGTGCCAGCCAGGTGGACAAGAGCTGTCCTTGAAGCTGCGGAGATCAAATCATCTGACGAAAAAGGACAGGAAGAGATTGGAGAATAAATACACCCTCGTCTTGTGGTCATTGGAGGACTGGCTAACAATCAAAAGACTGAAGATTATATAACAAAAAGACAATGAATTTAATGAATAATAATGAGGTGTTTTGTTATAACCATAGCTTTTAGTGTAACTATAATAGCTAACAGTTTGACGCATTTTAATCAGCCTAGAGATAATATTTGGATAACCTTTGCTAATCAAACTGGTCAATCATCTCTTTGTCTTAGTTTGGGAGGGGTTACTAATCCTTTTAAAACGTGTTTGAAAGGATTGCCTGTGTGGAATCCGGAGGAATTTTGTGGACTAGTAGACAATAACACCCTGTGTAATAGGACGGGACTGAACACAATTAGTGATGATCACGGTGGTTCGGACTGGAAATGTCTATGTGAGATAATTAAGTCCCTTAATACCACATTAGCCTCACCCCCTGAGGAAAAAGACATGTTTGGAAGTGTCAATGCAAGCTTCGGTACTAATGGAACTGGGGGAAATTGGATAAGTTTTATGTCACGGGATATCCATGACTTTAATAGAAATCGAAAATATTGGGCCACCTTAGACTCTTCTTTGAAGTCAGAAACGGTATTTAAGCAATTGTATTCCAGCTGTAATGTCTCTAGTATTACATCACCGAAGAAATTGCCCACGGGTATATTTTTAATCTGTAGAGAAAGGGTCTGGAACGGAATACCAGTAAATCCCCTGGGTGGACCCTGTTATTTCGGGAAACTCTCTTTATTCCACCCTAACTTAACCACGCTAATGCAGCTTGCTGACCATAATAATAGCTCCCACAAAAAATTTAGTTATTATGAGTTTCATTGTACTGATATTGGTCCCCCATGATTTTGGAGTGAACTGAAGCAAGTCATAGTTGCCACCCTTTTGCCAGGAGGAGCAGCCAATAAGGCCATGAACTTGGCTAAACAGTTAGGATGTTGGACTAAAGATGACTTAAATAGAAGTAGAAGTTATACCACTGCGTATGGGAGCAACAAGAAAGCAGGAAGGCACACCCCACGTACAGAAATAAGTGATTCCCCATGTAGTCTCTCAGCCAGAACTGTGTCACATTTGCAGCTGCTTTCCTGTAGGAGTTATCTACAATCCCACGCTCTTGGCCCTGTCATCTCCCTTTAAAAATACATTCTGTCGAAATAAGTTCAACCACTGCGTATGAGAGCTACAAAAAAGCAGGTACACAGACCCGACCTACAGTAGTAAGTAGGCCCCCATGTACTCTATCAGCCAGCACTGTGTCACATTTGCAGCTGCTTTCCTGTGAAAGCCATCTCCAATCCCACTCACTTGGACTGCTCAACTCCCATGGAAAAAATACAGACTGTCGGTACAAGTTATACCACTGCGTATGGGAGCAATAAGAAAACTGGAAGGCAGACCCCACCTACAGTAGTAAGTAGGTCCCCATGTAGTCTCTCAGCCAGCACAGTATCACCTTTGAAGCTGCTTTCCTGTAGGAGCTATCTCCAAACCCACTCACTTGGACTGCTCAGCTCCCATTCAAAAAATACATGCTGGCGGTAGAAGTTATACCACTGCCTATGGGCGCTACAAGAAAGCAGGAAGGGAGACCTCACCTACAGTAGTAAGTAGGTACCCATGTAGTCTCTAAGCCAGCACTGTGTCACATTTGCAGCGGCTTTCCTGTGAGAGCTATCTCCAATCCCATTCACTTGGACTGCTCAACTCCCATTGAAAAAATACATTCTGCCGATATAAGTTATAGCACTGCGTATGGGAGCTACAAGAAAGCAGGAAGGCGGACCCGAATTACAGTGTTAAGTAGATCCCCATGTAGTCTGTCAGCCAGATCTGTGTCATTTTTGAAGCTGCCTTCCTGTGGGAGCTATCTCCAATCCCACGCTCTTGGCCTCGTCAGCTCCCTCTAAAAATAGATTCTGTCGGTAGAAGTTATATGACTGCCTATGGGAACTACAAGAAATCACAAAGGGAGACCCCATCTACAGTAGTAAGTAGGTCCCCATGCAGTCTACCTGCCAGCACTGTGTCACATTTGCAACTGCTTTCCTGTCGGAGCTTTCTCTAATCCGACTCACTTGGACTAGTCAACTTTCATTGAAAAAATACAGATTTTGGCAGAATTTATACCACTGTGTATGAGAGCTACAAAAAAGCAGGTACGCAGACCCAACCTACAGTAGTAAGTAGGTCCCCATGTAGTCTATCAGCCAGCACTGTGTCACATTTTCAGCTGCTTTCCTGTGAAAGCTATCTCCAATCCCACTCACTTATACTGCTCAGGTCTCATTGAAAAAATATATGCTGTCACTTAAGTTATACCACTGCGTATGGCAGCTATAAGAAAGCAGGAAGGCAGAGCCCACCTACAGTATTAAGTAGGTCTTAATGTAGTCTATCAGCCAGCACTGTTTCACATTTGCACCTGCCTTCCTGTGGGAGCTATCCAATCCCACTCACTTGGACTGCTCAGCTCCCATTGAAAAAAAAACATGCTGGCGGTAGAAGTTATACCACTGCGTATGGGAGTTACAAGAAAGCAGGAAGGGAGACCCCAAGTAGAGTATTAAGTATGTCTCCATGTAGTCTCTCAACCAGCACTGTGTCACCTTTTAAGCTGCTTTCCTGTGGGAACTATCTCCAATCCCACGCTCTTGGCCTCGTTAGCTCCCTTGAAAAATACATTCTGTCGGTAGAAGTTATATGACTACGTATGGGAGCTACAATAAAGTAGGAAGGCATACTCCAACTACAGTGTTAAGTACGTCCCCATGCAGTCTATCAGCCAGCACTGTGTCACATTTGCAACTGCTTTCCTGTGAGCGCTATCTCCAATCACAGTTTCTTGGACTGCTCAACTCCCATTGAAAAATATATGCTGTCGATTAAGCTATACCACTGCGTATGGGAACTACAAGAAAGAAAGAATGCAACCCCCACGTACAGTAGTAACTAGGTCCCCATGTAGTCTATCAGCCAGCACTTTATCACAATTTTAGCTTTTTTCTCGTGGGAGCTATCTCCAATAACACTCACTCGTACTGCTCAGGTCCCATTTAAAAAATATATGCTTTCGCTTAAGTTATACAACTGCGTATGGGAGCTACAAAAAAGCTGGAAGGCAGAGTCCAATTACAGTGTTAAGTAGGTCCCCATGTATTCTATCAGCCAGCACTGTGTCACATTTGCAGCTGCTTTCCTATGAGCGCTATCTCCAGTCTGTAATGGAATAGGTCATGTTTGTTAATCAAATCATGAAAGAATAGTTGTGCAAGGAACCATTTAAAGTAATTGTAAAAGTCTTTTAAAACCTTAACTGTAAAGTCTCTACAATGTGCACAGGTGCAGTTGGCCAAGCTGCTTTTAGCAGGTACAATAGGTTGTGCATGAGCTGATAAGAGCCAAGAGATGAGTTCATGAGCGAGTCACTAGAGGAAGACTACTGACTTCATCCCAGTCACCACCCTATGACCACCAGGAGGCAGAAGAAGACCCCCTAGTAACAAGACGGGCACATGCGCAGAGTACACCAGGGAGCGATGCACTCGACCGATAAGGACTGTATAAAAGGACTCTGATGGGGGGGGGGGGGGGGCGGGGTCACACGCCGTTGGTGGAGCAGGGTCTCCTGGCTGCCCAGTGCTGCTTTGCTTATTTGCCGCTCGCTTAATAAATTTGATCTGTGAGTCATTTAAATTGGCCTGTGGACTTTTTCACAGCAACTTATAACAATTTGGTGCCGTGACTCGGATACAGGTAAATTTGGTATTGGATTCCCAGACTAGGGGGGCGCCCCATCTGCAGATGGCCCTGGTGTGGGAAATTCCCTTGCCAAACTCTGTATTCCGAACCCCTTCTAAATTTGGCAAATAAGCAAATAAACCTGCAGTACTCCATAATTTTTGTGCACGAAGATCCGAACGAAGACTCTGGATTGAGTATTTGTGTGGTTCCGTTCGGTCGGGGTGGTTATCCTAGAGTGAGAGTGACTGAGAGGTCTCAAGGATACCAAGTGAGTGCGGACCCTCCAGTAGTGCAGTTCCCATTGCCCGCGAGGGCGTGGGTCACGACCGAGGGGAACGATTGTGAGAACGAGTCAAGAGCACTCTAGAAGTTGGGACAGAGGAAGAGCAAGCCCTCTGATCCCATGGGTGGCATAAGGATAGGCTGCCAGGTATTCCCCCAGAAAGTCCTCTGGGGATGATGATAAAATTTTGGAATGATTCCCCCCTGTACAAGACAAAAGAGTAAGGAAAAGATGGTACATTACTGTATGGAAGTTTGGGGTGGGGGGAAGAGTCATTAGGAAATCCCCATATCATTTGGCCCATATTTGGGTCTTTTGAGGACTGGTTATGAGCAGACCTCAATTTGTGGGTAAATGATAAGAAGACCGTTACCCAAGAGGAAATTGAATATGCGAGTCTCTGGATACCCCAACTTTCTGATAAGATATCCATGTTCGCTCTTAAGGAAAAGAAAGCTAAGAGCCCACCCGAAGAGGAGGTTTGATAGAGGATCCTCTGGGTGTGTCTGAGAGATTAGATCAGTTCTTAGGGCTGAATCTGTATACCTGGGATGAACTATATTATTCACAATGGAGGAAAGGGAAATGATTCAAAGAGCAGGAATGAGAATCTGGGATCAACAGCACCAGGCAGGACCAGACGCACATGTGAAATGGCCCTTGCAAAGGCCCAATTGGAATAATCAGATGGCGGAGCACAGAGCCCATATGGCAGACATACGAGCCATCATTGTCAAGGGAATCAGAGAGTCTGTTCCCCGAGGACAGAATATTAACAAAGCATTCAATGAGAGACAGAAAAAAGACAAAACCCCGACTGATTTTCTTGAGAGATTATTTAAAAGCCTGCAACTGTACTCTGGAGTAGATCCAGCAGCTCCAGTGGCACAGGCATTATTAAAGACCCAGTTTGTGGCAAAATCATGGGTAGACATCTGAAAGAAACTAGAAAAATTAGAAGACTGGCAAGAAAAAGGGCTAGAAAGGGAAACAAAAGCCTGGGAGACAGGTGCATTCAACAGGAAAAAAAAAAAAAAAAGAATCAAAGGACGACGGAATGTTTTTAAGGAAGAATAGGGGGAGTCAGGGGCTCTATTTGCTGAGGACCACAAGAGTAATCAAGCCCTTGATAAAACTGAAGTTAGGTCCTCAGCGTCGGGAAGTAGAATTTTTAGTGGACTCGGGCTGAGAGATCTACGATCCAGTGATTGCCCCAGGGGTGTAAGACAAGTAGTAGGGGCAAAATGGGAAACATTTAAAGTACCTCTTGTGAAGGAGGTACTGATAGAATTTGAAGCAGCAAAATATGCTGTAGGATCGTTTTTGTTAGTTCCGGAGGCTGATCATAATTTATTAGGGAGAGACGTAATTATAGACTTAGGAAAAACCCTGGGCTGCCGGTAAGGGTAAAGCAGTGTCCCTTGTCACAAGAAGGTAGACGAGGATTAACCAGAAATAGAAAGACTAATATCTAAGGGACTACTTGAGCCCTGTATGTCCCCTTACAATGCTCCCATATTGCCAGTAAAGACATCTGATGGGACTTACAGATTAGTACATAACCTCCAGAAGATAAACAAGAGAACTATTACTAGGTTCCCTGTGGTAGCTAACCCGCACACCTTATTGAGTCAGTTGAGTCCAGAGTACCAGTGGTATAGTGTGATAGACCTTAAGGATGCCTTTTGGGCATGTTCCCTGAAAGAGGAGTGCAGGGATTATTCTGCTTTTGAATGATCCTGACACCCATAAAAAACAACAGTTGAGATGGACTCTATAACCACAGGGATTTACAGAGTCCCCCAATCTTTTTGGACAAGCACTAGAACAGATCTTGAGAAATTATGAGTTAGGCAAAGAAGCTATTTTAGTTCAATATGTGGACGATTTATTATTAGCAGGGAGAGATGAAGAAGCTGTTAGACAGGAAAGTATTAAATTGCTTAATTTCCTGAGTTTACAAGGGTTGAAAGTGTCTAAATCTACATTACTGTTTCCTGAAGGAAAGGTAAAATATTTGGGACACTGGTTTATAAAGGGAAGTAAGAAACTTGATCCAGATCGAGTAAATGGGATACTGTCCCTACAAGCTCCAAAGAGTAAGAGACAAGTTAGACAGCTTTTAGGTCTGTTGGATATTGCAGACAATGGATTGAAAATTTTATTAAGAAGGTAAAATTTTTGTACCAGAAATTAGCTCGAGATGGAATAGTTAAATGGCCCAAAGAAGATGACAGAGACTTTGAGAATTTAAAAGTGGATTTGATTAATGCTCCTCTGCCTAGCCTGCCTGATATTAGAAAACCTTTTATTTGTTACCTCTGGAGGGGAGTTAAAGGTGTTTTCTCCCCACAACATTCGGGGGAGGTATTACAACAAAAGGCGGAAAAACGGATAACTGATGCTAGGCTCTTAAAATATGAAGGTATATTAATCCACTCTCCGAAATTAGAAATAGAAACCACCAGTATTAGGAGCCAATACCCCATGGTATCCCCAAAGTTCCGGAAGAGTGGACAGAATGAATGGAGAAATTAAGAAACAGCTAATGAAATTAATGTTAGAAACAGAAATGTCCTGGATTAAATGTTTACCCTTAGCTTTGTTAGAGACACGGGGACTTCTCGGTTTGAAATGTTGTAAAAAGGGAATGGTGGTACAGAGACCACCCTTAGATATTGCTATCCACACGGTTAATCCTGGGGACAAAGTCTTGATAAAAACCTGGAAAGAATCATTTTAACCCCCCCGATGGGAGGTTCCTTTTCTTGTCTTATTTAAGGACCAATTTCCCAGGATCAGTGGGAAGCTGCAGAGGTCCCAGGAGAACTGAAACTTCAGCTGCATAAAAAGTGACATGTTAACTGAGGAGTGTAGTGATTTCCTTTTTGTAAAATATTAGAGTTTAATGTTTACACTGTGATCGTCAGAAAGGTGTGAGATAATCAGTAGGGTTGTAATACCTATTTTAAAGTAACAGATTGTGGAATAGGAATAGCTTAGAAGTATAGAACAACTGAGTCCAGTGGGGACTGTAATTTAAGTTTATAAAAGGGTGCTTTATACTTAGAAGGCCCGGAGGACCGAGACCTGGATGTGAAAGCCAGTGTTTCAGGCACCCCGTGGGTGCTGGAGGAAAAGGCAAGAGGCCTATAAGGAGACAGAGAATACCCCTGAAGATTATGACTGCTGCCGAGAAGATCATAAACCTCACTGCTCTAAGCAACAGAGTAGGTGAAGGAGGCAGAGGCGTACTGGGAGTGGGATATAGAGTCTCTCAAAGCCTCAAACTGGGAATCCTAAGCCTACCTCTAAGAAGGGCAAAAGCGTTGCACCTAAAAGAATGTGGGGTGAAAAACTAAAAAGGAAAGTATCATTTTATATGATAAAGGCCCAACCCATTATCCAGGGATGGTATGTTGTTATCTGGCTGATGGAGTGGTTAACTCTCCTGCTGCTGGCTATGTTATAGCATGAACCCCCCATTTTATGAGGCAATCGGACTGAACCAATCAGACCTGTGAATAGCTCAAAGTGGGTTTATTCGAAAACCAGTGTAACCCCATGCCTCTTTAAAGGTATTTAATGCCAGCAGTGAATATTGTATTCAGGTAACCGTTGTTCCATGCATTTTATAATCACCCTGTAGAGTTTGTCTATAATAATTGGAATATCAGGGTTCTCCGGCACAAGCCGGAGCCTTTCACAGCCCTAACTATAGCTACCTTGATGGCAATTGGGGCATCGGGAGCAGGGACAGGGATTACATCTCTAGTGCAGCAGAACCAGAAATTCCAAGCTTTCAGAAGTAGCTTTACAAAATTGCCGGGAGTTGGATCTGCTGTTTTTACAACAAGGGGGACTGCGTGCAGCCCTAGGGGAAGAATGCTGTTTTTATGCAGATCATACCGGTATAGTGAGAGACATGATGACAAAATTACGGGAGGGCTTGGAGAAACGAAAACAAGAAAGGGAACAGCAATAAGTTTGGTATAAGTCATGGTTCAACTATTCCCCTTGGCCCACAAGACGTTATTGTCAGCTATAGCTGGGCCCGTCATTCTACCGGTATTAGTGCTGATGACTGGGGCTTGTGTATTCAATAAGGTAATGGAGATTGTAAAAACCAGACTAGAAGCAGCCCATTTAATGCTGGTTAGGAAGCAATACAAGCAGCCAACAGAGACGATGAAATAAGTGAAACACCTGTTTTAGAAATGGCTAAAGATGTTCTTAGATTTCATGAACGACATGAGGAAAAAAAAAGGGGGGATTGTAATGGAAGAGGACATGTTCGTTAATAAAATCATGAAAGAATAGTTGTGCAAGGAACCATTTAAAGTCATTTTAAAAGTCTTGTAAAACTTTAACCATAAAGTCTTTACAATGTGCACAGGTGCAGTTGGCTAAGGTGCTTATAGCAGGTACAATAGATTGTGCATGAGCTGATAAGAGCCAAGAGAAGAGTTCATGAGCAGGCCACTAGAGGAAGACTACCGACTTCATCCCAGTGACCACCCTACAACCACCAGGAGAAAGAAGACGACCCCCTAGTAATAAAACAGGCACATGCGCAGAGTACACCAGGGAGCGATGCACCCGACCGATAAGGACTGTATAAAAGGACTGTGATACGGGGAGGGGAGGGTCGCGCGTCATTGGTGGAGCAGAGTCTCCCGGCCGCCCAGCGCCGTTTTGCTTATTTGCCGCTTGCTTAATAAATTTGATCTGTGAGTCATTTAAATTGGCTAGGGAAATTTATCACAGAAACTTATAACATGGGTCCACTTACTACTGTAGGTGGAGTCTGCCTTCCTGCTTTCTTGAAGCTCCCATACGCAGTGGTATAACTTAACAGAAAGCATATATTTTTTCAACGGGAGCTGAGCAGTCCAAGTGAGTGGGATTGGAGATAGCTCCCAAAAGAAAGCAGATGCAAAGGTGATACAGTGCTGGCTGAGAGACTAAATGGAGACCTACTTACTACTGTAGGTGGGGTCTGCCTACCTGCTTTCTTGTAGATCCCATACGCAGTGGTATAACTTCTACCAATAGTCTGTATTTTTTCAATGGGTGTTGAGCAGTCCAAGTGACTGGGATTAAAGATAGCGCCCACAGGAAAGCAGCTTCAAAAATGACACAGTGCTGACTGAGAGACTACATAGGGACCTACTTACTACTGTAGGTCGGGTCTCCCTTCCTGCTTTGTTGTAGCTCCCATACACAGTGGTGTAACTTCTACCGCCAGCATGTATTTTTTCAATGGGAGCTGAGCAGTCCAAGTGAGTAGGACTGGAGACAGCTCCCACAGGAAATCAGTTAAAAATGTGACACAGTGCTGGCTTATAGACTATATGGGAACCTACTTACAACTATAGGTGGGGTCTGTCTTCCTGCTTTCTTTTAGATTCCTTACACAGTGGTATAACTTCTACCGACAGAATGTTTTTTTACAGGGAGCTGAGGAGGCCAAGAGAGTGGGATTGGAGATAACTCCCAAAAGCAGGTACAAATGTGACACAGTGCAGGCTGATGGACTACAGAGGGATCTACTTACTACTGTAGGTTGGATCTGCCTTCCTACTGTCTTGTAGCTCCCATACGCAGTGGTATAACTTCTACCAACAGCATACATTTTTTCAATTGAAGTTGAGCAGTCCAAGTGACCGGGATTGGAGATAGCACCCACAGGAAAGCAGCTGCAAATGTGACACAGTGCTGGCTGATAGACTACATGACTACCTCCTTACTACTGTATGTGGGGTCTGCCTTCCTGCTTTCTTTTACCTCCCATACGCAGTGGTGTGACTTCTACCGACAGCATATATTTTTTCAGTGGGAGATCAGCAGTCCAAGAGCGTGGGATTGGAGGTAGCTCCCACAGGAAAGCAGCTTTAAAGGTGACACAGTGCTGGCTGAGAGACTAAATGGGAACCTACTTACTGCTGTAGGTTGGGTCTGCCTTCCTGCTTTCTTGTACTTCCCATACGCAGTGGTATAACTTAAAGGACAGTCTGTATTTTTTCAATGGGAGTTGAGCAGTCCAAGTGAGTCGGATTGGAGATAGCTCCCACAGAAAAGCAAGTGCAGATGTGACACAGTGCTGGCTGATAGACTACATGGGGACCTACTTACTACTGTAGGTGGGGTCTGCCTTCCTGATTTCTTGTAGCTCCCATACGCAGTGGTGTAACTTCTACCGACAGTCTGTATTGTTTCAATCGGAGTTGAGCAGTCCAACTGACTGGGATTGGAGATAGCGTCCATAGGAAAGCAATTGCAAATGTGACACAGTGCTGACTGATAGACTACATGGGGACTTACTTAGTACTGTAGGTGGGGTCTGCCTTCCTGCTTCCTTGTAGATCGTATACGCAGTGGTATAACTTGTACCGATAGTCTGTTTTTCAAAGGGAGTTGAGCAGTCCTAGTGATTGGGATTGGAGATAGTGCCCACAGAAATGCAGCTGCAAATGTGACACAGTGCTGGCTGATAGACTACATGGGGACTTACTTAATAGTGTAGGTGGGGTCTGCCTTCCTCTTTCTTGTAGATCCCATAGGCAGTGCTATAACTTAATGGAAAGCATGTATTTTTTCAATGGAAGTTGAGAAGTCCAATTGAGTGAGATTGGAGACAGCGCCCACAGGAAAGCAGCTGAAAATGTGACACAGTGCTGGCTGATAGACTACATGGGGACCTACTTACTACTGTATGTGGGGTCTCCCTTCCTGTTTTCTTGTAGATCCCATTCGCAGTGGTATAACTTCTACCTACAGTCTGTGTCTTTTCAATGGCAGCTGAGTAGTCCAAGTGAGTGGGATTGGAGACAGCTCCAAAAGGAAAGCATGTGCAAATATGACACAGTGCTGGCTGATATACTACATGGGGACCTTCTTAGGAGTATAGGTGGGATCTGCCTTCCTGCTTTCTTGTAGTTCCCATACACAGTGGTATAATTTATCTGACAGCATATATTTTTTCAATGGGAGCTGAGCAGTTCAAGTGAGTGGTATTGGAGATAGCTACCACAGGAAAGCAGCTAAAAATGTGACACAGTGCTGGCTGATAGACTACATGGTGACCTACTTACTTCTTTTGGATGGAGTCTGCCTTCCTGCGTTCTTTTAGCTCCCATGCGGTTTGGTATAACTTCTACCGACAGTCTGTATTTTTAAAATGGGAGTTGAGCAGTCCAACTGACTGGAATTGGAGATAGCTCCCACAGGGAAGGAGCTGCAAATGTAGTCTATGGGACTACATTTCAATGGGACCTGAACAGTACAAGTGAGTGTTACTGAAGATAGCTCCCACAGGGAAGGAGGTGCAAATGTGACACCGTGCTGGCTGATAGACTACATGGAGGCCTAGTTATTACTGTAGGTGGGGTCTGCCTTCCTGCTTTCTTTTAGCTCCCATACGCAGTGCTATAACTTAATCGACAGCATATAATTTTTCAATGGGAATTGAGCAGTCCAAGTGACTAGGATTGGAGATAGCGCCCACAGCAAAGCAGGTGCAAATGTGACACAGTGCTGGCTGATAGACTACATGAGGACCTACTTAACACTGTAGTTGGGGTCTGCCTTCCTCCTTTTTTGTAGATCTCATACTCAGTGTTATAACTTAACGGACAGCATATATTTTTTCAATGGGAGCTGAGCAGTCCAAGAGAGTGGGATTGGAGATAGCTCCCACCGAAAAGCAGCTGCAAATGTGACACAGTGATGGCTGATAGACTACATGGGGACCTACTTACTGCTGTAGGTGGATTCCGTATTCCTCCTTTTTTGTAGATCTCATACTCAGTGTTATAACTTAACGGACAGCATATATTTTTTCAATGGGAGCTGAGCAGTCCAAGTAAGCGGGATGGGAGATAGCTCCCACAGAAAAGCAGCTGCAAATGTGACACAGTGCTAGCTGATAGAGTACATGGGGGCCTACTTCCTACTGTAGGTGGGGTCTGCCTGCCGCGAAGTTTTCGGCTCTTGGCCTGAAAAACCCAGGCTCGAAGCATGAAATCCAGTATCGAAGCCTGAAACCCAGGCTCAAAGCCTGAAACCAGATGCTAAGTCTGAAAAACCCAGGCTCAAAGCCTGAAAAACCCAGGCTCAAAGCCTGAAAAACCCAGGCTCGAAGCCTACTTCATGCGGCGATCAACCCAGGGTCCGATTCTCAGCTGGGTGGGAAGAAATCAGTCCTACTCAATGTGAGTGATAGCAGAAATCTTCGCTTTATTGAGAGCAGGCTCTAACTTATATCCACAGCAGCTTCAAAGCTAGCTCAGCAACAGCAGCTAATAGATTACATTCTTGTGTTCATCCTACTTGGAGTTTCTGTGATAAGCAAGCTCCCTCACATTTTCCCATCTTATTTTTCCCCCGTAGTTGTTTTCCACCTTGGGCTGTTAGCTCGTTAGCTGAAAACAGCCCGACCTTGAAGGAGCAGAAAGCGGCCTGCTGTCTACGCTAACTACGTGACAGCAACTTCTTTAACCATGGCTCTGACTCTGGTCTTGATTGTGCATTAAATTCATATAACTAGAACTCAGATTGCCTTGCCCCGTCGGGCCTAACATTATACCCTGGGATCCATGTCCATTCTCCCTTAACCACTCCTCCACATCTGCCTTCCTGCTTTCTTGTAGCTCCCATATGCAATTGTATAACTTATACCAACAGAATATATTTTTAAAGGGAGATGACGAGGCCAAGAGTGTGGGATTGGAGATAACTCCCTGTTTGGGCTAGGATAGAGTTAACTTTGATTAGGAAGTAGGAAGGGGGCACAACATGGGCAGCTGATCTGGACTGGCCAACAGGTATTGGATACCATACTGACATCATGCCCAGTACCTAGAGCCAGGGAGCTAGTCGGGGGCGGGGCTTCGGGAGCACAGGCGGGGCTGCTGTTCGGAAGGGGTCGTTCCGCGTCCCGGGTGGTTAGCAGCCGCGGCACGCGCCATTCCTTTTGTATATTCCACTAGTTTACTGTTAAAACTGTTCCTTTTTCCCCCTGAACCTGTTTCTTCTTATTGTTTTTCTATTAAACCACTCTTATTTCAACCTACACGGGTTGTCCCCTCTTGTCTCTGGTTCCCCTTCCCGCTCCACCGGGAGGGGAGGAGTGAGCAAGCACCCTGGTGGCTCTTTGTTCCCGACTGTGCAAAACCATGACATTTTTCGTGCCCAACGTGAGGCCTCGAGCTGCTGGAGATAGGGATTTGTGATAAGGATGGTGAATTGGGAGTGGTAAAGGACAAAACAGACCACTGGGTGAGGCTACCTTGTGTCTAGGGGTGTATTTTTATTTATGTGTATTTATTGTGTTATGTGTATATCATTTATTTTCACTGGGAAGTGTTTGATTCTGTTTGATATTAGTTACTGTGCGTTGATTTGTGAAGGTGGTTCAGATTTCTTTATGTTTTCTTGAATAAGTGATTCGCAGAGGCAAGGGATGGAATGTTCTGGTTTAGCAAGGAGCAGTTTTTGGCTTAGTAACAGGGGGAGCGGGTTGCAGTGAAGACCCGGTAAAGAGTTTGCGGACTCTCCCCCAGCTCCTGGGTTCACATCCACCTCCGGCCCGGCTGGGCCAATCTGGCGCCTCTGCGATCACTATTTAGGGGACGGGAATTCGGAATGCAAGTCGGGAGGTGTACAAGTGATACAAGATGGAGTCGACCACGCGGACCCTTCAGCCAGAGAAGGAGGAAGGAAGGAGAAGCAATAGACCAGAGACTCCTCTGCAAGCCGTGGCGAGAATGCAAGCTGTGCCCCTGCAACCTATGGAGATCCATGGTAGGACTGAGAGTTACCAGCAGCTCCATGTGAGTGAGCCCGGACAGGCGAGGGACTGTGTGGGGAGACGGCCATGGCCCAGGTCGTGTTGGAGAGCCTGCACATCGCAGAGCAGCCCCACACGAGAGGCAAAGAGGAGCTGCAGCCTTTGGAATAAGTGCACGTCGGAGCAGCCCGTGCAGGTCTGCCATGCGTGTGAGTTACCCCACGGACTTGCAGGGAGAACTGGTGTGGAGTTCACCTGTCCTGAGGAGGGACAAACGGCAGAAGCTATCGGGAACAGACTAACTGAAACCCCCACTGCCTGCCCCCCCAAACCGTTCATGGGGGGACAGGGTAAAAACCCCGGGATCAGGGCTCTGAGCCCGGGAAGAGGGGAGGTGTGGCAAGAAGGTGTTCTTAAAAAGGCTGGTTGGACTCTTCATTGATGTATTACTCTGTGTTGTTTCATTTTGGTTATGTTTTGGGTTTTTAGAGGTATGTTTTAGTTGATGTTGCATTAAATTGTTTTTCTGTTTTCTTCCCCAAACCGAGTGGCCTGGTCTGTTTTTGTCCTGAACCTTAAGCGGCAATTCAGCTCTCCCTGCCCTTGAGCAGTTCCCAGCCTCTTCGGTACTCGAGGCTAATCGTCGTCTTTGTTCCCTGATGGGCCTAAACCACGAGGTTAATAATGTCGTGGTTTTGCCCAGCCGGGAACAAAGAGCCACCAGGGTGCTCGCTCACTCCTCCCAGTGGAGCGGGAAGGGGAACCAGAGAAAAGGGGGGATAACCCGCGTAGGTTGAAATAAGAGCGGTTTAATAGAACAACAATAAGAAGAAACAGGTTCAGGGGGAAAAAGGAACAGTTTTAACAGTAAATGAGGGGAATATACAAAAGGAGTGGCGCGTGCCGCGGCTGCTCACCAGCCGGGACCCAGCGAGACCCCTTCCGAACAGCAGCCCCGCCTGTGCTCCCGAAGCCCCGCCCCGGACTAGCTCCCTGCCTCTAGGTACTGGGCATGATGTCAGTATGGTATCCAACACCTGTTGGCCAGCCCGGGTCAGCTGCCCATGTTCTGTCCCTTCCTACTTCTTCATCAAAGTTAACTCTATCCTAGCCCAAACCAGGACACTCCCACAGGAAAGCAGCTGCAAATGTGACACAGTGCTGGCTGATAGACTACATG
Organism: Colius striatus; assembly: GCF_028858725.1. Taxonomy (NCBI): domain Eukaryota; kingdom Metazoa; phylum Chordata; class Aves; order Coliiformes; family Coliidae; genus Colius; species Colius striatus. The sequence goes on along the minus strand of NC_084789.1, from coordinate 27,591,583 downwards.
GGGACCTACTTAATACTGTAGGTGGGGTCTGTCTTTCTGCTTTCTTGTAGCTCCCATACGCAGTGGTATAATGTGGAGGAGTGATTAAGGGAGAATGGACATGGACCCCAGGGTATAATGTTAGGCCCGACGGGGCAAGGCAATCTGAGTTCTAGTTATATGAATTTAATGCACAGTCAAGACCAGAGTCAGAACCATGGTTAAAACAGTTGCTGTCATGTAGTCAGTGCAGACAGCAGGCCGCTTTCTGCTCCTTCAAGGTCGGGCTGTTTTCAGCTAACGAGCTAACAGCTCAAGGTGGAAAACAACTACGGGGGAAAAACAAGATGGCAAAATGTGAGGGAGCTTGCTTATCGCAGAAACCGCAAGTAGGATGAACATAAGAATGTAATCTATTAGCTGCTGTTGCTGAGCTAGCTTTGAAGCTGCTGGATATAAGTTAGAGCCTGCTCTCAATAAAGCGAAGATTTCTGCTATCACTCACATTGAGTAGGACTGATTTCTTCCCACACAGCTGAGAATCGGACCCTGGGTTGATCGCCGCATGAAGTAGGCTTGGAGCTGGTTGTTCAGGCTTCGAGCCTGGGTTTTTCAGGCTTTGAGCCTGGGTGTTTCAGGCTTCGAGCCTGGTTTCAGACTTAGAGTCTGGTTTCAGGCTTCGAGCCTGGTTTCAGGCTTTGAGCCTGGGTTTCAGGCTTCGAGCCTGGGTTTTTCAGACTTAGAGTCTGGGTTGCAGACTTTGAGTCTGGTTTTTCAGGCTAAGAGCCGAAAACTTCGCGGCATATGGCGCCCGAACAGGGACCATCACTGGGTGTTACCGGGTAAGGAGCCTGCCTGCGGGGAGCTGAGACTTGAAAATCCGGAGGCAGAGGCAGTCGTCGGAGGAAGTCTGCTGGACCCCAAGCAGAGGTTGCTGTACCCGGGGGAGTGACTACAGGTTGCGGTGAGACGAGGATCCGACAACATGGATAAGGAGGTAGCACTCTCACTTTTACATCACTTTTTAGAAAAGCAGGGAGTGGACTTAAAATTGACCGATTTATCTGGTCTACTTGTACATGGTAATTGTAAAGGCTTTTTTAAAGACTCTGAGAAATATTTTGATGAGGAGGAGTGGAGAGCATATGAGACTTGTCTTTGGGACTTGGTTATAGATGAAGATAAGACTGCTCGGAAACTGATGAAACCATGGAGAGAAGTAATTAACTGTTTGAAAAAGTATAAGTTGGAAAAGGATTTGGCCGCTGCTGTAACTCAGCGGCTTGATATGCCCGAGACTGTAGCCGAGCCAACAGCTGGACTGTTTGATATCAGGACTAATTATGTCTCACCTCCGTTTTCTGGTGAGTGGCGAGAAATTGGAAACCTTCTCTGGGAAGCCACTATTAGCCACCGCGCGCCGACACCACCGGCCCCAGCCCAGTATAACTTTTACCGACAGTCTGTATTTTTTCACTGGGTGTTGAGCAGTCCAAGTGAGTGGGATTGGAGATAGCTCCCACAGGAAAGCAGCTGCAAATGTTACGCATGCTGGATGATAGACTACATGGGGGCCTAGTTATTACTGTAGGTGGGGTCTGCCTTCCTGCTTTCCTATAGCTCCCATACACAGTGTTATAACTTAAGCGACAGCATATAGTTTTTCAATGAGATTTGAGCAGTCCAAGTGAGTTTTATTGGAGATAGCTCCCACAGGAAAGCAGGTGCAAATGTGACACAATTCTGGCTGATAGACTACATGGGGACCTACTTATTACTGTAGGTTGGGTCTGCCTTCCTGCTTTCTTGTTGCTCCCATACGCAGTAGTAAAACTTCTACCAACAGCATATATTTTTTCAGTGGGAGTTGAGCACTCCAAGTGAGTGGAATTGGAGATAGCTTTTTTTCCTGCTTTCTTATAGTTCTAAGAGGCAGTGGTCTAACTTCTACCGGCACCCTGTATTTCTTCAATGAGAGCTGAGAAAACGAATTGCCCAAGATTGGAGGTAGCTCCCACAGGAAAGTAGCTGCAAAGGTGGTAAAGTGCTAGCTGATAGGCTACACAGGGACTTACGTACCACTGTAGGTGGAGTCTACAATATATAACCATTTAAATGGCTGTGTTCCAGTCACAGCAGCTGTCCCACCACATCTCTGTGACCACCATGAGGTCGTAGCCCCGCATGCGCACCCACATCTCAAGTTCCTCCTGCTTATTCCCCAGGCTGCGTGCATCTGTTTTGAAGTTACGCCACTGCCTCTGGGAGCTACAAGAAAACAGGTATGCAGATCCCACCTACATTAGTACGTAGGTCCCCGTATGGCCTAACAGCCAGTAATGTGCCACCTTGACAGCTGTTTTCCTGTGGGAGCTCTTGAATCCAGCATCATTGGCCTGCTCAGCTCCCATTGAAAAAATACAGGCTGTTGGAACATGTTACCCCACTGCGTCTGAGAGCTACAAGAAAGTAGGTCCGCAGACTCCACCTAAAGTGGTAAGTAGGTCTCCATGTAGCCTAAAAGCCAGCACTGTATCACCTTTGCAGCTGCTTTCCTGTGGGAGCTATCTCCAGTCTCGCGCACTTGCCCTGCTCTTTTCCTATTTGAAATACAGGCTGCCGTTAGAAGTTACGTCACTGCCTCTGGAAGCTGAAATAAACCAGGTACGCAGGCCCCACCTACAGTGGTACGCTGGTCTACGTATAGCCTGTCTGTCAGCAATGTGCCACCTTTGCAGCTCCATTCCTGTGGAAGCTATCTCCAATCCCGAGCACTTAGCCTTCTCAGCTCTGGTACAGGCTTCCGGTAGAAGTTACTCCAGTGTGTCTGGGAGCTACATAAAATGCAGGTACACAGAACCCACCTACAGTGGTACGTAGGTCCACTTGTAGCCTAAAAACCAGCACTGTGTCCCCTTTGCAGCTGCGTTCCTGCGGGAACTATCTCCTATCCCGTGCACTTGGCCAGCTAAGCTCCTATTAAAAATACTGACCTTTGGTAGAGGTCATGTCACTGCGTCTGGGAACTACAAGAAAGCAGGTACGCAGAGTCCACCTACATTGGTACGTAGATTCTTGTGTAGCCTATCAGCCTGGACTGTGCCAGCTTTCCAGTTGCTTTCCTGTGGGAGCTATCTCCAATCCCGTGCACTTGGCCTACTCAGTTCCCATTGAAAATACTGACCTTCGGTAGAAGTTACGCCACTGCGTCTGTGAGTTACAAGAAAGCTGGTATGCAGAGCCCACCTACATTGCTATGTAGGTCCCATGTAGCCTGACAGTCAGCACTTTTTCACCTTTTCAGCTGCTTTTTTGTGAGAGCTATCTCCAATCCACCAGCACAGCAGCCAGCACTTTGCCATGGTGGTAGTTTGACCCTGGCTGGATGCCAGGTGCCCACCACACTGCTCTATCCCCCACCTCCCCAGCAAACCAGGGAAGGGGAGAAAATGAGATGGGAGTCTTGTGGGTTGAGATAAAAGTGGTTTAATAAAGAAAGAGTAAAGCCGCGCGTGCGGGAAGCAAAGCAAAAGCAGATAAAGCTGTTTCTCTCTGCTTTCCATCTGCAGCGATGTCCGGCCACCTCCCGAGAAGCAGGGCTTTGGTACGCGTAGCGGTTACTTTTGGAAGGCCAAAAATGAATCTTGCCTTCCTTTCCTACTCCTTTCCTACTCCTTTCCCCCAGTTTATATTACTGAGCTGACGTCGTATGGTATGGAATATGTCCTTGGTCAGTCTCGGTCAGCTGTTCTGGCCATGGTCCCTCCCACGATTGTGCTCACTCACAGCTATTGGTGAAGGTGGGGGAATGAATGCTGGACAGCCCTGATGCTGTGCAAGCAGTAGTCATAATATTGATATCAACAGTAAGCACAGCACTGCAAGAGCTGCTGTGGAAAGTCACTACCATCCCAGACCTACTACAGTCTCCACCCCTTATTCCATACTGTGATAAATGAAGTATCCCCAAACAGGATTCTGGTTGAGTTTAGGAATTTATTGGATGAATAAGAGCAAGCAAACAGCGCTGGGTGCACTGAGAGCCTCTGCTCTATCAGGATGCACACCTGTCACATCCCGAGTTCGCATTAAGTAGGATAGGCCTTATACGTATTCATGACTTTTCCTCGAAGGGGCTGAAAAATGTTAATCGTTTCTGGGAAGGGGTCCTCTCCTTCTCACGCATGCTTTGTTCCATCTTGGGGGTCTTTTTCACCCTCTTTAGGTGGTCATTGGAGGAAGTCGGTAGTCTTCCTCACAGTGTCCCCCAGGCGACCTCCGTGTGTATATCTCTGCAAAACTGATTCAAGCTAATCTCCCCAAAACATCTGCCAAGCTGCCGTTACAAGAAGCAGAAACATCCTCCTCATCAAAACCTGGTTCAAGCTAGTCTTCCAAGATACCATTCAATCTGCCGTTACGAAAAGCAAGAACAAGTTACACAAGAACAAATAAAGCTACCAAAAATTATCATCCATATTCGTTGATCCACAATGACACAAATCAAGGGAACACATTTCACAATACCATTTATGTCATGCTCAGACAAACCACCTCAACATCCCATATACATCCTTACATACTCTCATTAACCAGTACCCCCACTCTTCAACAGACAAACATCATTCTTGTATTCCCTCTTGCATCTTGCATCAAACAAACAAACAACATTCTTATATCTTTCATCCTCTGTAGATGTTCACTGGAGCAGGTCATAACTTATGTCTCATCCATCAAGATGGATATCCAGGCCAGGGGAAACAGTATGTTCAGTGTTGGGCACCAGCACCGACTTGGTTTGTCCACTTGTCCGGTTTTCTTCCGAAGTTCATACCTCATCCTCTACAACAGATAACTCACATAACAGGTTATTTTTCCCCCAAGGTTAAGTCTCCTTCAAGCATACATCGAGTTTCCCCATCCTTCCTCATCACCCACCAAGTACAGCCAGGCCCTTGAGCAAAGACAATCCCACGAATGGGTTTGCCCTTTCCCATGGGAGGTGCAACCCATACTGCCTTCCCCAGCCATTTCCCTGGGTGCACTACAGGGACCTTATCTCCCCCCACAGTATGTAATGGATTTGTTTGGGCAGGACCAGGAAGGTTAGTTGAACCTCTGCTGTTAACCAGCCAAGTGGCTTCTGCTAAATTTTTATCCCACTGCTTCCATGCCCCATTGCCCAGTGCTCTCAACATGGTCTTAAGTAATCCATTATATCTCTCAATCTTTCCAGAGGCTTGTGGGTGATAGGGGATGTGGTATATCCACTCAATGACATGTTTCTTTGCCCAGGAGTTTATGAGATTATTTCGAAAATGAGTCCCATTGTCTGATTCAATTCTTTCTGGAGTGCCGTGTCGCCACAAAACTTGCCTTTCAAGACCCAAGACAGTATTTCGGGCAGTGACATGGTTTACAGGGTATGTTTCCAACCAACCGGTAGTTGCTTCCACCATGGTGAGTATATAACGCTTGCCTTGATGTGTTCGTGGTAGCGGTCCAACATAGTCAATTTGCCAGGCCTCACCATACTGAAAACCCAGTCGTCTGCCTCTGTTCAAGGTAGACTTGATTCGTGTGGTTCACTTGATTGCAGCACGTTTCACGTTCGTGGATGACCTATGTAATGGCTTCCATGGTCAAGTCCACCCCTCGATCACGAGCCCATCTATATGTTGCATCTCTTCCCAGATGTCCTGATGTTTCATGGGCCCATCGAGCTATAAATAGCTTACCTTTATGCTCCCAGTCTAGGTCTACCTGAGCTACTTCAATTTCGGCAGCTTTGTCTACCTACCTGTTGGTTGTTCCATTGTTTTTCAGTGGCACGGCTTTTGAGCACGTGAGCATCTCCATGACGTACTTTCAGAGTCATGTTTTCCACTCAAGCAGCAATGTCTTGCCATAATGCAGCAGCCCAGATGGGTTTACCCTTGCGCTGCCAGTTGGTCTTCTTCCATTGCTGTAGCCATCCCCATAGGGCATTAGCCACCATCCAGGAGTCAGTATAAAGATAGAGTACTGGCCACTCGTTCTGCAATCTTTAGAGCTAGTTGGATGGCTTTCACTTCAGAAAACTGACTTGACTCACCTTCTCCTTCAGTGGCCTCAACAACTCGTCGTGTGGGACTCCACACAGCAGCTTTCCACTTACGATGATTTCCTACCACGTGGCAGGATCCATCAGTAAACAAAGCATAATGCCTCGCTGTAGTGGGTCTGGGACGGTAGTGATTTTCCACAGCAGCTCCTGCAGTGCTGTGCTTACTGTTGATATCAATATTATGACTACCGCTCACACAGCATCAGGGCTGTCCCTCCAGCATTCCTTCCCCCACCTTCACCAATAGCTGTGGGTGGGCATGATCTTGGGAGGGACTATGGCCAGGACAGCTGACCCAGGCTGACCAAGGAGATATTCCATACCATATGACGTCAGCTCAGTAATATAAACTGGGGGAGAGGAGCAGGAAGGGGAGGCGAGATTCATTTCTGGCCTTCCCAAAGCAACTGCTACGCGTACTGAAGCCCTGCTTCTCGGGAGGTGGCCGGACATCGCTGCTGATGGGAAGTAGAGAGTAACAGCTTATCTGCTTTTGCTTTGCTTCCCGCGCGCGCGGCTTTGCTGCTTATTTATTAAATTGCTTTTATCTCAACCCACGAGACTCCCATCTTATTTTCTCCCCTTCCCTGGCTTGCTGAGGAGGTGGGGGATAAAGCGGTGTGGTGGGCACCTGGCATCCAGCCAGGCTCAAACTACCACAGTCCCTCACCTCAACAGAACTTAGAGATATGCAAAAAGATTACAGTCGCCAGCCAGGTGAGCGGATTGGTGTCTGGCTGCTCCGATGTTGGGATAACGGGGCTGACAGTCAGCAATTGGAAGGTAGAGAAGCCCAACAGCTAGGATCTCTTGCAAGGGACCGGGGAATTGATAGAGGCATTGGAAAGAAGACCTCAATTTGTAGTCTCTGGAAACGGCTCCTCTCAAGTGTAAGGGCAATATACCCATTCAAGGAAGACCTTGTAAATGCCCAAGGAAAGTGGACTAGAGCTGATGAAGGGATCCAATATCTAAGGGAATTAGCTGTGATGGAAGTCATCTATGGTGATCTAGATAATGTCGAGGCCTCCACAGATCCAGACGATGTCCAGTGTACACGGGCCATGTTGAGAAAAGTGATTCAGAGTGCCCCAGCTACATATTCTAATATCTTGGCAATGGTGTATCACCCAGACATGGATATACAAACAGTGGAGAGGGCATCTTCTTGGTTACAGAACTATGAAGAGAGCCTCTGCACCTCCTCACCAGTGTGGGATGATGGTCTGACTGTCAGAACTGCTTCAAGAATTCGGTCATCCACTGTCCCAACCAGGGGAAAAGGAAGTCCCAGACGCAAGAGTACACCGCGAAATGAACTCTGGCTCTTTTTGCGTGGCCAAGGAGAGGATATGAGGAATTGGGATGGTGAAACCACTTCTAAGCTAGAAGCGCGTGTACGTGAACTAAGGGGGAAGACAGCTGTTAGAAAAGGACCAACCAAGAGGGCTGTCAGCATAGTAGCTGCCAAAACAAAAGAGGACAATCAACAATCTCCAAGACATAGAAGAACTGCAACTACTTCCTTCGATGCCAATGAGGAGACTTCGGGTCTAAAATTGCAAGGATCAGATAGTGAATATTCTGATGAAGAACAGAAATAGAGGGTCCCTGCCTCCAGCCAGGAGGAGGAAAGGGATGACCGAATCTACTGGACTGTGTGGGTTTGATGGCCTGGCACATCAAACCCACAAAGGTATAAAGCCTTAGTAGACACAGGGGCACAGTGTACATTGATGCCATCAAGGTATAGAGGCACAGATTCTGTCTGGATCTCTGGAGTGACAGGGGGATGTGAAGAATTATCTGTATTAGAGGCTGAAGTGAGCTTAACAGGGGACAAATGGGAAAAACACCCCATTGTGACTGGTCCAGAGGCCCCTTGTATTCTTGGCATAGATTACCTCAGGAGAGGGTACTTCAAAGACCCCAAGGGTATCGATGGGCTTTTGGTATAGCCACTGTAAATACAGAGAAAATCAAACAACTCTCTAATTTACCTGGCCTCTCAGAAGACCCTTTTGTTGTGGGATTGCTGCAAGTTCAAGAGCAAAAGGTACCAATTGCTACCAGGACGGTGCACCAGAGGCAATATTGCACGAACCGAGATTCCCTGGCTCCCATCCGTGAGTTGATTCATCAATTGGAGGCTCAAGGAGTAATTAGCAAAATTCATTCCCCATTTAATAGTCCCATATGGCCTGTGAAAAAATCTGATGGAGGGTGGAGGTTAACAGTAGACTATCGTGGCCTGAACGAAGTGACACCACCACTGAGTGCTGCTGTACCAGACATGTTAGAGCTCCAGTATGAACTGGAGTGAAAAGCAGCCAAGTGGTATGCGACGACTGACATCGCTAATGCATTTTTCTCAATTCCGTTGGAAGCAGAGTGCAGGCCACAATTTGCCTTCACGTGGAGAGGTGTCCAAAATACCTGGAATCGATTGCCCCAGGGGTGGAAACATAGTCCTACTATTTGTCATGGTCTAATCCAAACTGTGGTGGAAATGGGTGATGCCCCTGAACATTTACAGTACATTGATGACATAATTGCATGGGGCAACAAGGCAGAAGAAGTGTTTGAGAAAGGGAAAAGAATAATACAGATTCTCCTCAAAGCTGGTTTTGCTCTAAAAAGAAACAAAGTAAAGGGACCTGCACAAGAGATCCAGTTTTTGGGCATAAAATGGCAAGATGGGCGTCGGCATGTGCCTCTGGATGTTGTGAACAAAATAGTGACTATGTCTCAACCAACTAATAAGAAAGAAACACAAGCTTTCCTGGGCCTTCTGGGATTCTGGAGGATGCATATCCCAGGTTATAGTCAGCTTGTGAGCCCTCTTTTTAGAGTAACCAGAAAGAAGAACTGTTTTGAGTGGGGCCTTGAGCAACAACAAGCTTTTCAACAAATTAAACAGGAAATAGCTCGTGCAGTCGCCCTTGGGCCCATCCGTACAGGATCAGATGTGCAGAATATCCTCTACACTGCTGCTGGAGAGCATGGTCTCACCTGGAGTCTCTGGCAGAAAACATCTGGAGAAAACAGAGGTCGACCATTAGGGTTTTGGAGCCGAGGATATCGAGGATCGGAAGCCCACTACACCCCAACTGAAAAAGAAATACTAGCAGCATATGAGGGACTTCGAGCTGCTTCAGAAGTCATTGGCACAGAAGCTCATCTCCTCTTGGCACCACGTCTGCCTGTGTTACACTGGATGTTCAAAGGGAAAACCTCTTCTATACATCATGCAACCAGCGCTACATGGAGTAAGTGGATGGCGTTGATTACACAACGATCTCGGCTGCGGAAATCTAATCGCCCAGGAATCCTGGAAGAAATCATGGACTGGCCAGAAGGCAGAGATTTTGGAGCATTGCCTGAGGAAGTAGCTCGTGCCCAAGAGGCACCACCACATAATGAACTATCAGAAGATAAGAGGCATTATGCTTTATTTACTGATGGATCCTGCCACGTGGTAGGAAATCATCGTAAGTGGAAAGCTGCTGTGTGGAGTCCCACACGACGAGTTGTTGAGGCCACTGAAGGAGAAGGTGAGTCAAGTCAGCTTGCTGAAGTGAAAGCTATCCAAACAGCTCTAAAGATTGCAGAACGAGAGAAGTGGCCAGTACTCTATCTTTATACTGACTCCCGGATGGTGGCTAATGCCCTATGGGGATGGCTACAGCAATGGAAGACCAACTGGCAGCGCAAGGGTAAACCCATCTGGGCTGCTGCATTATGGCAAGACATTGCTGCTCGAGTGGAAAATATGACTCTGAAAGTACGTCATGTAGATGCTCACGTGCCAAAAAGTCGTGTCAATGAAGAACAATGGAACAACCAACAGGTAGATAAAGCTGCCAAAATTGAAGCAGCTCAGGTAGACCTAGACTGGGAGCGTAAAGGTGAGCTATTTATAGCTCGATGGGACCATGAAACATCAGGACATCTGGGAAGAGATGCAACATATAGATGGGCTCGTGATCGAGGGGTGGACTTGACCATGGAAGCCATTACACAGGTCACCCACGGATGTGAAACGTGTGCTGCAATCAAGCGAGCCACACGAATCAAGTCTACCTGGAACAGAGGCAGACGACTGGGTTTTCAGTATGGTGAGGCCTGGCAAATTGACTATATTGGACCGCTACCACGAACACATCAAGGCAAGCGTTATATACTCACCATGGTGGAAGCAACTACCGGTTGGTTGGAAACATACCCTGTAAACCATGTCACTGCCCGAAATACTGTCTTGGGTCTTGAAAGGCAAGTTTTGTGGCGACACGGTACTCCAAAAAGAATTGAATCAGATAATGGGACTCATTTTCGAAATATTCTCATAAACTCCTGGACAAAGAAACATGGCATTGAGTGGATATACCACATCCCCTATCACCCACAAGCCTCTGGAAAGATTGAAAGATATAATGGATTACTTAAGACCATGTTGAGAGCACTGGGCAATGGGGCATGGAAGCAGTGGGATAAAAATTTAGCAGAAGCCACTTGGCTGGTTAACAGCAGAGGTTCAACTAACCTTCCTGGTCCTGCCCAAACAAATCCATTACATACTGTGGGGGGAGATAAGGTCCCTGTAGTGCACCCAGGGAAATGGCTGGGGAAGGCAGTATGGGTTGCACCTCCCATGGGAAAGGGCAAACCCATTCGTGGGATTGTCTTTGCTCAAGGGCCTGGCTGTACTTGGTGGGTGATGAGGAAGGATGGGGAAACTCGATGTGTACCTCAAGGAGACTTAACCTTGGGGGAAAAATAACCTGTTATGTGAGTTATCTGTTGTAGATGAACTTTGCAAGAAAAACCGGACAAGTGGACAAACCAAGTCGGTGCTGGTGCCCAACACTGAACATACTGTTTCCCCTGGCCTGGATATCCATCTTGATGGATGAGACATAAGTTATGACCTGCTCCAGTGAACATCTACAGAGGATGAAAGATATAAGAATGTTGTTTGTTTGTTTGATGCAAGATGCAAGAGGGAATACAAGAATGATGTTTGTCTGTTGAAGAGTGGGGGTACTGGTTAATGAGAGTATATAAGAATGTATATGGGTTTTTAAGATGGTTTGTCTGAGCATGACATAAATGGTATGGAATAAGGGGTGGAGACTGTAGTGGGTCTGGGATGGTAGTGATTTTCCACTGCAGCTCTTGCAGTGCTGTGCTTACTGTTGATATCAATATTATGACTACCGCTTGCACAGCATCAGAGCTGTCCCTTCAGCATTCCGTCCCCCACCTTCACCAATAGCTGTGGGTGGGCATGATCTTGGGAGGGACTACGGCCAGGACAGCTGACCCAGGTTGACCAAGGAGATATTCCATACCATATGATGTCAGCTCAGTAATATAAACTGGGGGAGAGGAGCAGGAAGGGGAGGCGAGATTCATTTCTGGCCTTCCAAAAGCAACCGGTACGCGTACTGAAGCCCTGCTTCTCGGGAGGTGGCCACACATCGCTGCTGATGGGAAGTAGAGAGTAACAGCTTTATCTGCTTTTGCTTTGCTTCCCACGCGCGCGGCTTTGCTGCTTATTTATTAAATTGCTTTTATCTCAACCCACGAGACTCCCATCTTATTTTCTCCCCTTCCCTGGCTTGCTGAGGAGGTGGGGGATAAAGCGCTGTGGTGGGCACCTGGCATCCAGCCAGGCTCAAACTACCACAGCCCTTTTGGTGCCCAACGTGGGGCGAGATAATAGCAGTTTCAGATTAACTGCATTGCAATTACAGTAAGCCAATGAGTGCAAAGTTCCTGTGCTGGCCACGGAGCCTTGATGTTTTGCAGCTTATCTTACACTTTCTAATGTTTGGGAACACGATGCTACTAACATTGACTCTGTGCTGTGCTTTAACCTTAATAGCTTTGCTAAGCTGGCTATATAATTTTGTGAAAAGGATGAAAGGGCCTGGTGATTAGATTTCCCCAGCCAAGATCGTTGTGTAATCAACGCCATCCACTTACTCCATGTAGCACTGGTTTCGTGATGCATAGAAGGGGTTTTCCCTTTGAATGTCCAGCGTAGCACAGGCAGACGTGGTGCCAAGAGGAGGTAAGCTTCTGTGCCAATGACTTCTGAAGCAGCTCAAAGTCCCTCATGTGCTGCTAGTATTTCTTTTTCAGTTGGGGTGTAGTGAGCTTCTGATCCTCGATATCCTCAGCTCCAAAACCCTAACGGTCAACCTTGGGTTTCTCCAGATGTTTTCTGCCAGAGTCTCCAGGTGAGACCATGCTCTCCGGCAGCAGTGTAGAGGATATTCTGCACATCTGGTCCTGTACAGATGGGCACAGGGGCGACTGCACGAGCTATTTCCTGTTTAATTTGTTGAAAAGCTTGTTGTTTCTCAAGGTCCCACTCAAAACAGTTCTTCTTTCTGGTTACTCTAAAAAGAGGGCTCACAAGCTGACTATAACCTGGGATATGCATCCTCCAGAATCCCACAAGGCCCAGGAAAGCTTGTGTTTCTTTCTTATTAGTTGGTTGAGACATAGTCACTATTTTGTTCACAACATCCAGAGGCACATGCCAACACCCATCTTGCCATTTTATGCCCAAAAACTGGATCTCTTGTGCAGGTCCCTTTACTTTGTTTCTTTTTAGAGCAAAACCAGCTTTGAGGAGAATCTGTATTATTCTTTTCCCTTTCTCAAACACTTCTTCTGCCTTGTTGCCCCATACAATTATGTTATCAATGTACTGTAAATGTTCGGGTGCATCACCCATTTCCAGCACAGTTTGGATTAGACCATGACAAATAGTAGGACTATGTTTCCACCCCTGGGGCAATCGATTCCAGGTATATTGGACACCTCTCCACGTGAAGGCAAATTGTGGCCTGCACTCTGCTTCCAACGGAATTGAGAAAAATGCATTAGCGATGTCAATCATAGCATAACACTTGGCTGCTTTTCACTCCAGTTCATACTGGAGCTCTAACATGTCTGGTACAGCAGCACTCAGTGGTGGTGTCACTTCATTCAGGCCACGATAGTCTACTGTTAACCTCCACTCTCCATCAGATTTTTTCACAGGAACTATTAAATGGGGAATGAATTTTGCTAATTACTCCTTGAGCCTCCAATTGATGAATCAACTCACGGATGGGAGCCAGGGAATCTCGGTTCGTGCAATATTGCCTCTGGTGCACCGTCCTGGTAGCAATTGGTACCTTTTGCTCTTGAACTTGCAGCAATCCCACAACAAAAGGGTCTTCTGAGAGGCCAGGTAAATTAGAGAGTTGTTTGATTTTCTCTGTATTTACAGTGGCTATACCAAAAGCCCATCGATACCCTTGGGGTCTTTGAAGTACCCTCTCCTGAGGTAATCTATGCCAAGAATACAAGGGGCCTCTGGACCAGTCACAATGGGGTGTTTTTCCCATTTGTCCCCTGTTAAGCTCACTTCAGCCTCTAATACAGATAATTCTTCACATCCCCCTGTCACTCCAGAGATCCAGACAGAATCTGTGCCTCTATACCTTGATGGCATCAATGTACACTGTGCCCCTGTGTCTACTAAGGCTTTATACCTTTGTGGGTTTGATGTGCCAGGCCATCGAACCCACACAGTCCAGTAGATTCGATCATCCCTTTCCTCCTCCTGGCTGGAGGCAGGGACCCTCTATTTCTGGTTTTTTGGTCCTTGCAACTTTAGACCTGAAGTCTCCTCATTGGCATCGAAGGAAGTGGTTGCAGTTCTTCTATGTCTTGGAGACTTCTGATTTTCTTCTTTTGTTCTGGCAGCTACTATGCTGACAGCCCTCTTGGTTGGTCCTTTTCTAACAGCTATCTTCCCCCTTAGTTCAGGTACACAAGCTTCCAGTTTAAATGTGGATTCACCATCCCATTTCCTCATATCCACTCCTGGGTCACGCAAAAAGAGACAGAGTTCATTTTGTGGCTCACTTCTATGTCTGGGACTTCCTTTTCCCCTGGTCAGGGCAGTGGATGACCGAATTCTTAGGGCAGTTCTGACAGTCAGGCCATCATCCCACACTGGTGAGGAGGTGCAGAGGCTCTCTTCATAGTTTTTTAACCAAGAAGATATTCTCTCCACTGTTGGTATATTCATGTCTGGGTGATACACTATTGCCAAGATATTAGAATACGTAGCTGGGGCACTCTGAATCACTTTTCTCAACATGACCCGTGTACACTGGACATCGTCTGGATCTGTGGAGGCCTCGACATTATCTAGATCACCATAGATGACTTCCAACACAACTAATTCCCTTAGGTATTGGATGCCTTCATCAGCTCTAGTCCACTTTCCTTGGGCATTTACAAGATCTTCCTTGAATGGGTATCTTGCCCTTTACACTTGAGAGGAGCCGTTTCCAGAGACTGCAAATTGAGGTCTTCTTTCCAATGCCTCTATCAATTCCCTGGTCCCTAGCAAGAGATCCCAGCTGTTGGGCTTCTCTACCTTCCAATTGCTGACTGTCAGCCCCGTTATCCCAACATCGGAGCAGCCAGACACCAATCCGCTCACCTGGCTGGCGACTGTAATCTTTTTGCATATCTCTAAGTTCTGTTGAGGTGAGGGACCGAGTAGTTTCCATTTCCTTTTCGATTTCTTTCACTCTTTCTCCTGATCTCCTTACTGAAGGACCAGCTTCTTCTTCTAGCCTTTCCTTTTCCTTCTCTTCTCCCCTTACTAATCGATGATATGGACTTGATCTCCTTATCCACTGCTTCTTTTTCACTACTGGGGCAACCACTGTGGTTGTTGTTTGATTCCCTGACTCAATCGTGGTGGTCTCAGATACAGTTTGAATTTCCACCTCGGCCATAGTTCTCTGAGAGGACTGGACTGCGACTGACTCAACCATGGTGGTCTCAGGTACAATTTGAGTTTCTACTTCAATCATAGTTCTCTGAGAGGACTGGAGTGCAGCTCTGTAGGCAGAGACTAGGTCCCAGTATAGTGCCTGAACCTGATGGGCCTCATTGGGGTAGACAAGACACCCTTCTATCAGGTGGCGTGCCAGTAAAGCAGGGTTTTTTATCTGTTCAGGTGTAAAATCCCAGGTTACAGGAGGTGATAACCGTCCCAGGAATTTTCCCAAGTTCATCCACACACCTTGCCACCCAGGGACTGGCCGCTTCAGGGAGCATTTTAACATGTTTCCTTCCCAAATTTGTCCTCTCTGATACCCAGATGAGTCCAGATTTCACAAAATATGTAATATACCAGCCATGTTAATTAGTAATATTAAAATTCTCATATAAGGGTGACAAAGGACCTGGGAAGTCTGTATAACAAAATTGTCTACATCAGTGCAAGCTGAGAGGAAGGAGGTGCGTTGCCCCACGACCTCCACAAGATAGTTCCCACAGCACAGTAAATCCATCAGTAACAGAATGAGACTCACAGTTATTATTTGGGCCATCATGTTCCCAGGCCCTTTCATCCGTTTTCACAAAATCATATAGCCAACTTAGCAAAGTTATTAACGTTAGAGTGCAGGACAGATTCAATGTTAGTAGCAGCACGTTCCCAAACATTACAAAGTGAAAGATAAGCTCCATTAAAGCAAGGCTCCGTGACCAGCACAGGAACTTTGCAATCATTGGCTTACTATAATTACAATGCAGTTAATGTAAAACTGGTATTATCTCGCCCCACATTGGGCGCCCAAAAGGCTGTGGTAGTTTGATCCTTGGTGGATGCCAGGTGTCCACCACACCGCTCTATCCCCCACCTCCCCAGCAAACCAGGGAAGGGGAGAAAATAAGATGGGAATCTTGTGGGTTGGGATAATAGCAGTTTAATAAAGAAACATCAAAGCTGCGTTTGCGGGAAGCAAAGCAAAAGCAGATAAAGCTGTTACTCTCTACTTCCCATCAGCAGCGATGTGTGGCCACCTCCCGAGAAATAGGACTTCGGTACGCATAGCGGTTGCTTTTGGAAGGCCAGAAAAGAATCTTGCCTCTCCTTCCTGCTCTTCTCCCCAAGTTTATATTACTGAGCTGACATCATATGGTATGGAATATCTCCTTGGTCAGCCTGGGTCAGCTGTTCTGACCATGGTCCCTCCCAAGATTGTGCTCACTCACAGCTGTTGGTGAAGGTGGGGGAATGAATACTGGAGGGACAGTCCTGATGCTCTGCGAGTAGTAGTCATAATATTGATATCAACAGTAAGGACAGCACTGCAAGAGCTGCAGTGGAAAATCACTACCATCCCAGACCCACTACAGGCATTCAGTACTTCGGCCTTCTCTGCATCCTCAGACACCAGGCACCCTCAGCATTTAGAAGCAGGCCCACATTACCACTCATCATCCTTCTGCTGCTGCTGTACTTGAAAAATGCCTTATTGCTGTCCTTATCATCCCTGGCTAAATTTAATTCTAGAAGGGCTCTTGCCTTCCTAGTTACACCCCTGCATGCCCTGACAATGTTCCAATACTCTTCCCAAGAAGCCAGTCCCTGTTTCCACCTCTCATAGGTGGCTGATTTCTGCCTGAGTTGTCCCAGTAGATCCTTGCTCATCCATAGAGGCCTCCTACATGTTACGCCACTGCCTCTGGGACCTAAAGGAAAGCAGGTAGGCAGACACTACCAACAGTGGTACGTTGGTCTGCGTGTAGCCTATCAGCCAGTACTGTGCGACCTTTGCGGGTGCTTGCATGTGGGAGTTATCTCCAATCCTGCGCACTTGGCCTGCTCAGTTCCCATTGAAAATACAGCCTGTTGGTAGAAGTTACATTATGGCGTCTTAGAGCTACTAGAAAGGAGGTACACAGACCCCACCTACAGTACTATGTAGGTCCCTGTGTAGCCTATCAGCTAGCAAAGTGCCACCTTTGCAGCTGCTTTTCTGTGGGAGCTATCTCCAATCCTGCGCACTTGACATGCTCAGTTCACATTGAAAATATTGCCTGCTAGTAGAAGTTACGCCAGTGCCTCTGGGAGCAACAAGACACCAGGTACGCAGACCCCATGTACATTGGTACATTGGTCCACGTATAGCCTGACAGTCAGCAATGTGCCACCTTTGCCGCTGCTTTCCTGTGGGAGCTATCTCCAATCCCGCACACTTGGCCTGCTCAGCTCCCATTGATAATACAGGCTGTCAGTAGAAGTTACGCCACTGCGTCTGGGAGCTACAAGAAAACAGGTACGCAGAGCTCACTTACAGTAGTAAGTAGGTCCCCATGCAGCCTATCAGCCAGTAATGTGTCACCATTGCAGTTGCTTTCCTGTGGGAGCTATCTCAAATCCCGCACACTTGGTCTGCTCAGTTCTCATTGAAATTACAGCCTGCCGGTATGTCACACCACTGCGTCTGGGAGCTAAAAAGAAGGAGGTACGCAGATCCCATCTACAGTGGTACGTAGGTCCCCATATAGTCTATCAGCCAGCACTGTGCCACTTTTGCATCTGCTTTCCTGTGGGAGCTATTGACAATCCCGCACATTTGGCCTTCTCACCTCCCATTGAAAAAATAAAGGCTGCTGTTAGAAGTTACGCCAGTTCCTCTGTGAGCTACAAGAAAGCAGGTACGCAGACCGAACCTAAAGTATTACGTAGGTCCTCGGGTAGCCTATCAGTCAGCACTGTGTCACATTTGCAGCTGCTTTCCTGTAGGAGCTTTCTACAATTCCACACATTTAGCCTGCTCAGCTCCCATTGACAAAATGCAGGATGCCGGTGGAAGTTACGTCACTGCGTCTGGGAGCTACAAGAAAGCAGATACGCAGACATCACCTACAGTGGTACGTAGGTCCCGTATAGCCTATCAACCAGCACTGTGCCACCTTTTCAGCTGCCTTCCTGTGGGAACTATCTCCAATCCCATGCACTTGACCTGCTCAGCTCAATTTCAAATATTGTCTGTCGATAAATGTTACGCCACTGCCTCTGGGAGTTGAAAGAAAGAAGGTACGCAGACCCCACCTAACATGGTACGTATTTTCCCGTGTAGTCTTTCACCTAGCACCGTGCCACCTTTGCAGCTGCTTTCCTGTGGGAGCTATCTCCAAAACTGCGCACTTGTTCTGCTCAGTTCTCATTGAAAATACAGCCTGTCTGTATTACGCCACTGTGTCTGGGAGCCAAAAAGACACCATCTACAGTGGTACGTAGGTCTTGTTAGAACTTACGCCAGTTCCTCTGGGAGCTACAAGAAAACTGGTACGCAGATCGCACCTACAGTATTACACAGATCACCGTGTAGCCTATCAGCCAGCACTGTGTCACCTTTGCAACTGCTTTCCTGTGGGAGCTATCTCCAATCCCGCGCACTTGGTCTGCTCCAGTCCCATTGAAAATACTGGCTGCCGGTAGAGGTTACGCCACTGCATCTGGAGGTACAAGAAAGCAGGTACGCAGACTCCACCTACAGTGGTACATAGATCCCTGTGTAGCCCATAAGCCAGCACTCTGCCACCTTTCAGTAGCTTTCCTGTTGGAGCTATCTCCAATCTCGCAGACTTGGCCTATTCAACTCCCATTGAAAAAATACAGGCTGCCGGTAGAACTGCTCTGTCACTCTCACTGTGAAATAGTTTTTTCTTATTTTTAAATGGAATTTTATTTTTGTTCCAGCTTCATCCCATTACGCCTTGTCCTGTTAATATCTACTATAGAAAAGAGGGATATCCCAACCTCCTGACACCCACCCTTTAGATATTTATAAATGTTAATAAGATCACCCCTCAATCTCCGCTTCTCCAGACTAAACAGCCCCAGTTCCGGCAGTCTTTCCTTGTATGAAAGATGTTCTATACCCTTGATCATCTTGGTGGCCCTGTGCTGGACTCTGTCCAGCACTTCCCTGTCCCTCTTGAGCTGAGGAGCCCAGAACTGGACACAGTACTCCAGATGAGGCCTCACCAGGGCAGAGTAGAGGGGGAGAGGAATTTCCCTCAACCTGCTGGCCACACTCTTCTTGATGCATCCCAGAATGCCATTGGCCTTCTTGGCCACGAGGGCACAGTGCTGGCTCATATTTAGTTTATTATCAATCAGGACTCCCAGGTCTCTCTCTGCAGAGCCGCTCTTCAGCAGTTCGACCCCCAGCCTATACTGGTGCATGGGGTTTTTCCTTCCCAGATGCAGGACTCTGCACTTGTCCTTGTTGAACCTCATGAGGTTCCTCTCTGCCCAACTCTCAAACCGGTCGAGATCCTGATGAATGGCAGCACAGCCTTCTGGGGAATCAGACAGTCCTCCCAGTTTGGTGTCATCAGGGAACTTACTGAGGGTACACTCTGTCCCCTTGTTGATGAAGGTGTAGAACAAGACTGGCCCCAGAACCCATCCCTGTGGAACTCCACTGGCCACAGGCCTCTAACTCAACTCCGTGACAGTGATCACCACCCTCTGGGCTCTGTCATTCAGCCAGCTCTCGATCCACCTCACTGTCCACTCATCCAAGCCACACTGTCTGAGCTTTCTGATGAGGATGTTGTGGGAGACAGTGTCAAAAGCCTTGCTGAAGTCAAGGGAGATGACATCCGCTGCTCTCCCCTCATCTAGCCAGCCGGTTATGCACTCATAGAAGGTTATCAGGTTAGTCAAAAAGGATTTCCCCTTGGTGAAGCCATGTTGACTCCCCCTGAGAACCTTCATATGTTCAGTGATAACATACAGGATGAGTTGTTCCATCACTTTTCCAGGGATGGAGGTGAGGCTGACTGGCCTGTAGTTTCCTGGGTCGTCCTTCCTGCCCTTTTTGAAGACTGGCGTGACATTGGCCTTTCTCTAGTCCTCAGGCACCTCTCCTGTCCTCCATGATTGTTCAAAGATGATAGAGAGAGGCTTAGGAATCACATCAGCCACCTCTCTCAGCACTCTAGGATGCATCCCATCAGGACCCATTGACTTATGAGCCTTAAGCTTGACCAACAAGTCTTTAACCTCTTCCTCTTCCACCCAGGGCAAGTCCTCTGCTGTCCTGGCCATCCTGTTATCCTTGCCGGACTGGGCTTCCCAACGGTCAGCCTTGGCCGTAAAGACTGAAGCAAATAGGCCTCCTACCTCCTTTTCCTCTTTTCTTGCGCATTGTGACACACTGATCCTGAGTTTGGAGGAAGTGGTGCTTGAAAATTGACCAGCTCTCATTGGCACTTCTACCATCTAGAATCATATCCCATGAGATCCATCCAAGGAGATCTTTGAAGAGGCCAAAGTCGACTCGTCTGAAATCCAGGGTCACGGTCCTGCTTTGTGTTCTGCCCCTTCAACACATGATCTTGAACTCTACCATCTCATGGTCACTGCAGTCAAGGTTGCCTCCAACCTTCACATCCCCAACTAGGCCCTCTCTATTCGTCAGTACCAGGTCCAGCAGTACACTCCTCCTTGTTGGTTCCTTGATCATCTGGGACAGGAAGTTGTCAACAATCTGTAGGAACATCCTGGAATGCGTGTGCTTGGCTGTGTGGCTATCCTAGCAAATATCAAGGTGGTTGAAGTCCCCCATGAGGACAAGGGACTGTGATTGTGAGGCAGTTCCCAGCTATTTGGAGAAGGCCTCATCCACATCCTCCTCCTGATCAGGTGGCCTGTAGCGGATTCCTACAACAATATCACCAGCCTTGCCCTGGCCATTAATTTTTATCCATAAGCACTCTATTCTCACCTCATCCCCACCCAGGCACAGTTCAGTACACATTAATTGCTCTCTCACATAGAGAGCAACTCCACCTCCACTCCTTGTCAGTCTGTCTTTCCTGAACAATACATAACCTTCCATGGCTGTGCTCCAGTCACGGCAGCTGTCCCACCACATCTCTGTGACCGCAATGAGGTCGTAGCCCCACATCCACACCCACATCTCAAGTTCCTCCTGCTTATTCCCCAGGCTGCGTGCATTTGTGTTGAAGTTACGCCACTGTCTCTGGGAGCTACAAGAAAACAGGTATGCAGATCCCACCTACATTAGTACGTAGGTCCCCATATGGCCTACAGCCAGTAATGTGCCACCTTGACAGCTGTTTTCCTATGGGAGCTCTCGAATTCAGCATCATTGGTCTGTTCAGCTCCCATTGAAAAAATACAGGCTGCCGGAATATTTTACGCCACTGCTTCTGAGAGCTACAAGAAAGCAGGTACGCAAATCCCATCTACAGTAGTACGTTGGTCCCCATGTAGCCAATAAGCCAGCACTGTTCCACCTCTGCAGCTGCTTTCTTGTGGGAGCTATATCAAATCCCGCGCTCTTGGTCTGCTTTCGTCCCATTTGAAACACATGCTTTCGTTAGAGGTTACGCCACTGCGTCTGGAGCTAAAAGAAAGGAGGTGCAGACCCCACCTACAGTGGTATGTAGATCCCCGTGTAGCCTATCAGCCAGCATTGTGCCACCTTTGCAGCTGCTTTCCTGTGGATCTCCAATCCTGCAGAATTAGTATGCTCAGCTTCCTTTGAAAAAATACAGCCCACCGGTAGAAGTTCCGAGACTGCGTCTGGGAGCTAAAAGAAAGCAGGTATGCAGACCTGCATGTGGGAGCTATCTCCAGTCCTGCATCAGCACCAGCTGGGTTTGTCCACTTATCTGGTTTCTTGTGAAGTTCATACCTCATCGCCTACATCAGACAACTCACATAACAGGTTATTTTTCCCCCAACGTTAAATCTCCTTGAGGTATACATCAAATTTCCCCATTCTTTCTCATCACCCACCAAGTACAAAGCAAAGACAATCCCATGAATGGGTTTTCCCTTTCCCATTGGAGGTGCAACCCATACTGTCTTCCCCAGTCATTTCCATGGGTGCACTACAGGGACCTTATCTCCTCCCACAGTATGTAGGAGTTTTGTTTGGGCAGGACCAGGAAGGTTAGTTGAACCTCTGCTGTTAACCAGACAAGTGGTTTCTGCTAAATTTTTATCCCACTGCTTCCATGCCCCATTGCCCAGTGCTCTCAACATGGTCTTTAGTAATCCATTATATCTTTCAATCTTTCCAGAGGCTTGTGGGTGATAGGGGATGTGGTATATCCACTCAATGCCATGTTTCTTTGCCCAGGAGTTTATGAGATTATTTCGAAAATGAGTCCCATTGTCTGATTCAATTCTTCCTGGAGTACCGTGTCGCCACAAAACTTGCCTTTCAAGACCCAAGACAGTATTTCGGGCAGTGACATGGTTTACAGGGTATGTTTCCAACCAACCGGTAGTTGCTTCCACCATGGTGAGTATATAACGCTTGCCTTGATATGTTCATGGTAGTGGTCCAACATAGTCAATTTGCCAGGCCTCACCACACTGAAAACCCAGTCGTCTGCCTCTGTTCCAGGTAGACTTGATTCGTGTGGTTCACTTGATTGCAGCACACGTTTCACGTTCGTGGATGACCTATGTAATGGCTTCCATGGTCAAGTCCACCCCTCGATCACGAGCCCATCTATATGTTGCATCTCTTCCCAGATGTCCTGATGTTTCATGGGCCCATCGAGCTATAAATAGCTCACCTTTATGCTCCCAGTCTAGGTCTACCTGAGCTACTTCAATTTTGGCAGCTTTGTCTACCTGATGGTGGTTTCATTGTTCTTCATTGGCACGGCTTTTGGGCATGTGAGCATCCCCATGACGTACTTTCAAAGTCACGTTTTCCACCCAAGCGGCAATATCTTCCCATAATGCAGCAGCCCAGATGGGTTTACCCTTGCGCTGTCAGTTGGTCTTCTTCCACTGCTGTACCATTCCCATAGGGCATTAGCCACCATCCAGGAGTCAGTATAAAGATAGAGTACTGGCCACTTCTCTCGTTCTGCAATCTTTAGAGCTAGTTGGATGGCTTTCACTTCAGCAAACCGACTCGAGTCACCATCTCCTTCAGTGGCCTCAACAACTCATCATGTAGGGCTCTACACAGCAGCTTTCCACTTATGATGATTTCCTACCACGTGGCAGGATCCATCAGTAAACAAAGCATAATGTCTCGCACCTTCTGATAGTTCATTATATGGTGGTGCCTCTTGGACACGAGCTACTTCCTCAGGCAATGCACCAAAATCCCTGCCTTCTGGCTGGTCCATGATTTCTTCCAGGATTCCTGGGTGATTAGATTTCCCCAGCCGAGATCGTTGTGTAATCAACGCCATCCACTTACTCCATGTAGCGCTGGTTGCATGATGCATAGAAGGGGTTTTCCCTTTGAACATCCAGTGTAGCACAGGCAGACGTGGTGCCAAGAGGAGATAAGCTTCTGTGTCAATGACTTCTGAAGCAGCTCGAAGTCCCTCACATGCTGTTAGTATTTCTTTTTCAGTTGGGGTGTAGTGGGCTTCTGATCCTCGATATCCTCAGCTCCAAAACCCTAATGGTTGACCTCAGGTTTCTCCAAATCTTTTCTGCCAGAGTCTCCAGGTGAGACCATGCTCTCCAGCTGCAGTGTAGAGGATATTTTGCACATTTGGTCCTGTACATTCATTTCCTGTTTAATTTCTTGAAAAGCTTGTTGAAAAAGTTGTTGTTGCTCAAGGCCCCACTCAAAACAGTTCTTCTTTCTGGTTACTCTAAAAAGAGGGCTCACAAGCTGACTGTAACCTGGGATATGCATCCTCCAGAATCCCACAAGGCCCAGGAAAGCTTGCCTTTCTTTCTTATTAGTTGGTTGAGACATAGTAGCTATTTTCTTCACAACATCCTTAGGCACATGCCGACGCCCATCTTGCCATTTTATGCCCAAGAACTGGATCTCTTATGCAGGTCCCTTTACTTTTCTTCTTTTTACAGTAAAACCAGCTTTGAGGAGAAACTGAATTATTCTTTTCCCCTTCTCAAACACTTCTTCTGCCTTGTTGCCCCATACAATTATGTCATCAGTGTACTGTAAATGTTCGGGTGCAACACCCATTTCCAGCACAGTTTGGATTAGACCATGACAAATGGTAGGACTATGTTTCCACGCCTGGAGCAATCCAGTAGATTCAGTCATCCCTTTCCTCCTGGCTGGAGGCAGGGACCCTCTGTTTCTGTTCTTCATCAGAGTATTCGCTATCTGATCCTTGCAATTTTAGACCTGAAATCTCCTCATTGGCATCGAAGGAAGTAGTTGCAGTTCTTCTATGTCTTGGAGATTTCTGATTGTCCTCTTTTGTTCTGGCAGCTACTATGCTGACAGCCCTCTTGGGTGGTCCTTTTCTAACAGCTGTCTTCCCCCTTAGTTCACGTACACAAGCTTCCGGCTTAAAAGTGGGTTCACCATCCAATTTCCTCATATCCTCTCCTTGGCCACACAAAAAGAGCCAGAGTTCATTTTGTGGCTCACTTGTATGTCTGGGACTTCCTTTGTCCCGTCGGGGCACTGGATGACCGAATTCTTAGGGCAGTTCTGACAGTCAGGCCATCATCCCACACTGGTGAGGAGGTGCAGAGGCTCTCTTCATAGTTTTTTAACCAAGAAGATATTCTCTCCACTGTTGGTATATTCATGTCTGGGTGATACACTATTGCAAAGATATTAGAATACGTAGCTGGGGCACTCTGAATCACTTTTCTCAACATGACCCGTGTACACTGGACATCGTCTGGATCTGTGGAGACCTCGGCATTATCTAGATCACCATAGATGACTTCCAGCACAGCTAATTCCCTTAGGTATTGGATGCCTTCATCTGCTCTAGTCCACTTTCCTCGGGCATTTACAAGATCTTCCTTGAATGGGTATCTTGCCCTTACACTTGAGAGGAGTCGTTTCCAGAGACTGGAAATAGAAGTCTTCTTTCCAATGCCTCTATCAATTCCCCGGTCCGTAGTGAGAGATCCCAGCTGTTGGGCTTCTCTACCTTCCAATTGCTGTCAGCCCCGTTATCCCAACATCGGAGCAGCCAGGCTCCAATCCGCTCACCTGGCTGGTGAGTGTAATCTTTTCACATATCTCGAAGTTCTGATAAGGTCAGGGACCGAGTAGTTTCCATTTCCTTTTCGATTTCTTTCACTCCTGTCCTGGTTTAGCAAGGAGCAGCTTTTGCTTGGTAAGGGGGAGGGGGGTTGCGGTGAAGACCCGGTAAAGAGTTTGTGGACTCTCCCCCGGCTCCTGGGTTAAGATCCACCTCCGGCCCAGCTGGGCCAATCTGACGCCTCTGTGATCACTATTTAGGGACGGGAATTTGAAGTGCTGGCAGGAGGTGTAAGAGTGATACAAGATGGAGGCGACCACACGGACCCTTCAGCCAGAGAAGGAGGAAGGAAGGAGAAGCAATAGACCAGAGACCCCTCTGCGAGCCGTAGCAAGAATGCAACCCATGGAGGGCCATGGCAGGACTGAGAGCCACCAGCAACTCCGTGTGAGTGAGCCCAGACAGGCGAGGGACTGTGTGGGAAGACGGCCATGGCCCAGGCCGTGCTGGAGAGCCTGCACACCGCAGAGCAGACCCATACGAGAGGCAGAGAGGAGTTGCAGCCTTTGGAATAAATGTGCATCAGAGCAGCCCGTGCAAGGCTGCCATGTGTGTGATGTACCCCATGGACTTTCAGGGAGGACGGATGCAGAGCCCACCTGTCCTGAGGAGAGGCAAATAGCAGAAGCTATCAGAAAAAGACTGACTGAAACCCCCACTCCCTGCCCCCCTGAGCCGTTCAGGGGAGGAGGAGGTAAAAACACCGGGATCGGGGCTCTGAGCCCGGGAAGAGGGGAGGTGTGGCAAGAAGGTGTTCTTAAAAAGGCTGATTGGACTCTTCATTGTTGTACCACTCTGTGTTGTTTTATTTTGGTTATGTTTTGGGGTTTTAAGGTTATGTTTTAGTTGATGGTGCATTAAATTATTTTCTATTACCTTCCCCAAGACCAGTAGTCTGGCCTGTCTTCTCTTGAATCTTAAGGGGCAATTAAGCTCTCCCTGCCCTTTAGGAATTCTCAGCCTCTTCCATACTTGAGGCTAATCGTGGTCTTTTGTTCCCTGATGGGCCTAAACCAGGACAACTCCTCCTCCTGATCTCCTTACTGAAGGACCAGCTTCTTCTTCTAACCTTTCCTCTTCATCCTCTTCTCCCCTTACTAATCAATGATATGGACTTGATCTCCTTACCCATTGTTTCTTTTTCACTATTGGGGCAACCACTGTGGTTGTTGTTTGATTCCCTGACTCAACCATGGTGGTCTCAGATACAGTTTGAATTTCCACTTCAACCATAGTTCTCTGAGAGGACTGGACTGCGGCTCGGTAGGCAGAGACTAGGTCCCAGTATAGTGCCTGAACCTGATGGGCCTCATTGGGGTAGACAAGACACCCTTCTATCAGGTGGCGTGCCAGTAAAGCAGGGTTTTTTATCTGTTCAGGTGTAAAATCCCAGGTTACAGGAGGTGATAACCGTCCTAGGAATTTTCCCAAGTTCATCCACACACCTTGCCACCCAGGGACTGGCCGCTTCAGGGAGCATTTTAACATGTTTCCTTCCCAAATTTGTCCTCTCTGATACCCAGATGAGTCCAGATTCCACAAAATATGTAATATACCAGCCATGTTAATTAGTAATATTAAAATTCTCATATAAGGGTGACAAAGGACCTGGGAAGTCTGTATAACAAAATTGTCTACATCATTGCAAGCTGAGAGGAAGGAGGTGCATTGCCCCATGACCTCCACAAGATAGTTCCCACAGCACAGTAAATCCATCAGTAACAGAATGAGACTCACAGCTATTATTTGGGCCATCATGTTCCCAGGCCCTTTCATCCTTTTCACAAAATCATATAGCCAACTTAGCAAAGCTATCAAGGTTAGAGTGCAGGACAGAGTCAATGTTAGTAGCAGCACGTTCCCAAACATTACAAAGTGAAAGATAAGCTGCATTAAAGCAAGGCTCCGTGACCAGCACAGGAGCTTTGCACTCATTAGCTTACTATAATTACAATGCATTTAATGTAAAACTGCTATTATCGTACCCCACATTGGGCACCAAAAGGCTGTGGTAGTTTGACCCTGGGTGGATGCCAAATGCCCACCACACCGCTCTATCACCAACCTCCTCAGCAAGCCAGGGAAGGGGAGAAAATAAGATGGGAGTCTCGTGGGTTGAGATAAAAGCAGTTTAATAAAGAAAGAGCAAAGCTGCGTGCGTGGGAAGCAAAGTAAAAGCAGATAAAGCTGTTACTCTCTACCGAAATCAGGTCTCTGCTAATTTTTGTCATCTGTGTACCTCCTACTCCGACAACAGGAGTGTCTAAATTCTCTAAAGGTCAGCTTTTTGGCAAATAGGATAACGGAACAATGGTAACGTCTGCTCCTGTATCCAGTAACGTATTGCACCCAACCATTTGTTCACCATTTGAATATTGGAATACAACCATCTGAGTGGGCTTTGCCTGTGAAAGTGGCATTGCAAGTCTTACCTCAGGTATTCCAGGGGATGCAAAACCACCATCTCGACGCTCACGACTACCTACAAATGGAACTTTAGCCCTGTGTCGTGGTTTGGCCCAGCTAGCACAGCAGCACCCTGACAGTCTCTTGCTCAGTGCCCCCATTCACCCCCACCCTCGGTAGGATGGCAGAGGCCCCAGCAAAATGGGAGTAAAAAGATAAGCAAGGTTGTCGTGGATTAAGACAAGGGCAGGGAGGGCTTGCTGCCAATTATGGTTCCAGGCATAACAGACTCCAGTACTCAAATTAGAGAGGAAAGTAGGAAAGTTTATTCTACAAGAAACAGAATGGAATAAAAGCAAAAGGGAGTAGGATGATGAGAAAATTACAACCAGCACTTTAAGATCTCCCTCCCCATCCCTCTTTTCCTCCTGGGCCCAGCTCACTGCTCTTGATATCTCTACCTCTTCCCCCCGCAATGTCTCAGGGGGGCAGGGAATGGGGGATGTGGTCAGTCTCTCACAGATGGGCTCTGCCGCTTCTGTCTTCTCAGATGAGGATGACTCCTGGCATTCTTCCCCTGCTCCAACACGGGGTTCCTCCCCCAGGACACAGTCCTTAATGAACTTCTCTGGTGTGGGTTGTTCCCAGCAGCTGCGGCTTCTGGCGATACAGGGTCCCTTGCACAGGATGCAGTCCTTGGTGAATATCTCTGGCATGAATTCTTTGCCACAGTTGTAGTTTCTGCAGATACAGGGTCCCTCTCAGGAGAAGGCGTCTCCTGGGCATAAGTTTGATGAGCTGCTTTGTCGTGCGTTCCTTCCCACAGTTACAGGTGTGGATATTGGGTCCCTTCCCCATGACTTATTAATTCTTCCTGTAACAATTGTCTTTGTTGTTCTTCCCCTTCACTAGATGTTGGGAGCGACGATGGAAGAGGAATGGACTCAGGGATTGATGAGCTCAGGGGCAATGGCAGATCTGTAGTAGCATGGGCAAAGTATAACTTTCATTCTCTGCCAGGTACTCCTTCAGGCATGGCAGCAGGATGGGATGGGGCATACCCATACACAGGCCAATAGCATCATTCAATGTGTCTCCTAGATTTTGCCAATATCCCATTTCATATACTTCCTGTAGGGAGGCAAAGAAACCTACATCCCGTACCCACCTTACAAGTCTTAACAAAATCTCTCTTTCATAGTTAAATCCTTTTTCAGCAAGGATTTGCTGGAGGGTGTCAATAGAGTTGTCCTTTTTGCTTATCGCTTTTCCCATTATACCGGTTTAGTTGGTTCACTTGCCTTTTCAGACAGGAATCCAGGCGACTTTCTGCCAAGGGTTCTTAATCCAACACATTCAGCTGATCACATCTGGGTCACCAAATGTTGTAGCGGTGCAAGCTATATTCATTCAAAGGTTTAGGGAGGCTAGATAATGCACATGCAAAAACATACACAGGCAACATAATACAACCAGCAGAGTTAACTCAAAGCCACTCTTCTTTTGCTAGCTACTTCCTTATATGCTGCTTCTGGCCATGTGATCACCCAGGGTCAAATTGCTTAACTTGCAGCACCTGTTTCTGATAATTGGAAGTGGCTTGCCAGCTGCATTAACTTGTCCTTACCATCTTTATTCAAGCTGGCTAGTCCAAATCATATTTGTGCCTACACATAAGGAAAGAAAATCTCGCTCCTTTAACTCCTGAGTGTTATTTGTTGATTTGATAGCTTTGCCCCTCAGGGTATAAAGTTTAATTAGATTCTGGCAGCTCCCGTGCCAACCAAGAGGACCACCTCTTCTTTCTGGGATCCCACCTTTAGATTTATCATGGGTTTCTAGTGGAACTTTAAATTAAGAAATGCCAGACCTCCCCATTCAGTGTCTTCAAAAGCCAGTAATGACACCACCTTTTCTTTTTCCTTTGACTTGGGGCATTCTCTCTCAAAGTGCCCCACTTCCACACACTTAAAACATCCCACTAGGGAGGAAACAATCTACATTGCCTGCCCAGGCTGTCCTTTACCTCCCCCAACACTTCTTCCCCTGAGTCCTTTCATGCATCTTCCTTCATTCCATTCAATACACTCCTGTCTCCCTTCAGATTCCAATCACACACATCTAATTTCCAACCATTATCTGACAAACTCTACCCATTCGCTCAACTTCCATAATCCCAGCCTAAAGTCATTCTGAGGCTAAATTAAAATTTCATCCCACATTCCCGTGAATTATCTTTTCTTTCTCTTCAGACAAATAGTTTCACATACATAGCACATCAAGGGGTTAAAACCTTCCACAAAAACTCACTCACTGGTTGCAAAACATTTTACACAAACACACTCCTCATACATACAGTGCAGAGACCGGCTCTGCAGGTGCCTTAAGTTAAGAGTACACACAATTGCTGCAGCTTAAATTTTTCCTTTTTCCTCTTATATTTATATTATACAACCTAAACTGCAGCTTTTTTGGCTACAGTCTGATAAGTGTTTAACTTATGAGCAAACAATTTATTTTGATATTGCAATTTTACAATTTGACTTTACAAATCACATAGTTGACGTTCTATATGAGTGTTTTAATAACACCTTCTCCTTTTGTTGGAGCTGGTTTCACTATGCTGTTAACAAAATCAATTCCTGTCTTCCCCAGCCCACAAGTTCTTTTTCTTTTTCAATAGACAATTTTAATTATTTTTTTTCCTCATTCAGGAATGTGAAGTTGAACTGATACGTTTAGTTTATAAAACAATCCTTTCTGTCACACTACATTTATTTTGTCAAATGACAGGGACAACGAGAAAGACACAGACACCAACAAAAAGACCAGTCCCACTTTACTGTCAATGTCAAAATGTCACAGAAAACAAGACAATGCATTCAGCCACCACAAAAAGCCCACTACACTCTAGGCAACAACAACAACAAAAAAAACAAAACAAAATGACAAAACAAAACAACACATGTAATCATTTATATATTATGAAAGTTTTCAGGTGAGCTCACTCAATGTCAATAATTGGATGCTTGGAGGCAACAAAATCTAAGGTCCACAAACACACATGCTGCCAAAACTTGTTTCCTCATACATTGCCATTCTTCGTCTGCCCCAACTCTGGCCAAGAGATGTTTGGGGACTTAATTATCTCTTTAGACCACATAAAACAATAGTACTATATCCCGAATGCCCAACATGTCTTCTCAGCTTTCCAACATTCTTCCCAATCTGGAGGAATGTTCCCGGGACCCTTTACCTCGTCCCTTTTATTTTCCTCAGGCCTGGCACTTCTATTTCCCATTCTGACTTCCCGAGACTTTTACTGTCACTCTGTGCTTTCGCTTCGTCCTTCTCCGGCTGTTTTCTTCACGGAACAGCAGAACCATGGATTCGGACTCCGCGTTCACTTCGTTCCTGTTATACATCTCAAGCACACACACACACACAGAAAGTCTCTCAGAATGCCCCATCCAGGTAATACTTAATAGTCAATTTTCTTACCATGGATACCCGACCACCAAAGTAATACTTAATAGTCAATTTTCTTACCTTGGTCCATTCACAGAGTTTCCTGGTCGATATGATTGTGCCTACTATTCCTATCCTTCTCCCCTGTTGTTCACTGGATCTGCCTTCAAAACTTGGTCTCAGGATTCGGTCGATCTCCTCTGGAACCCCTGCCGATGATCCACGAGAGTGTTGAAATCAACAGGATGCGTCTTCCCGTCCTTCAGCGACAGAGGTCCCCCAGGAAGACGACTTGGGATCCCAGACGAGCCCTCATCTGTAAGAAACAAACAAGTTTTCTCACAAAAGACTCAGGTCAGACTCTGCAGTGAAGCACTTTTATTAAGCATTCTTGCAAGAGCAGGCATCCTAGCTAGTAGGCACACCTGATAGGTACAATATTCAGCTTTTTATTCCCTATCCTGGCCTTAAGGTCCCTCCCTTGTTTCCCCATTAATTAGGTACTCCAAGATTTACAACTTCCCAGAGGCGGTGCCTATAATCCCCTCAGGGGATGCCTGGTTCTTGTTCATGATCTTATCTTGTCACCCATACCCCCAGAGTCTTATCTAAAATTTAAAATTTAAAGCTCATCGGGCATCTGATTAGCAATACAAAGAAACAGTTATGGTAGAAATTCTTTGTCTTAATCCCCTTGGTTCCATCCTGCAAAAACAACATTAACATTTCCTACATGGTATGGTATGGTATGGTATGGTATGGTATGGTATGGGTGATGCTGGCACAGCTCTGAGTGGGTACCACATGGGAGAATCATCCCATAAATGAACCATCCCAGAACCATCCCATAAATGGGGGTCAAGTGCCCAAAGGGGATGCTCAAAGGCCCATTGGGGCTTCTCAGAGCTGTGCATGAGCTGGAGCTCCTCAACTAACCTCCTCTGCCAAGGTAGAGTGGGGAGAGGTGCCAGAGATGTGCCCTGTTGCACAGAGATGCACAGCCCAGTTGCTGTCCCGCTGCATGGGCAGAGCTGGGAGTGTTGCAAAGCATGGGACCAGGCAAGACCAGCAAACACAGAAAACACCAGAAATAAGTCAGGAATATTTATTATATATCAAAAAGCTACATGTATTGGGCAGAGACCACCCCCCACCAGGCTCTGTGGCTCATGGTACTGCTCTGTGACCATCAGCTGCCCTGGCAGCCAGACTCAGCCCAGCCCTGTGCCCTGTCACACCTTGGCCCGCTCAGCCCCGTCCTTGGTGTTAGCTGTTGGCTGTGCCACTGCAGGGCTGACCTGGATAGGCACGTTCTTCTCCGGGGGGGCTGGCAGGGACAGCTTGGGGACCTCGATGTGGAGTTGCCCCTTCTTGGACAGGAGCACATCAGCACCTTGGTGTCCACCTCCTCAGGCACATCCCACTCCCGCTTTAGCACCTAGTACTTGTAAGACAGGGAGCACGTCAGCGCCTTGGCATCTACCTCCTCAGGCACATCCCACTCCTGCTTCAACACCTCACACTTGTAAGAGGAGCCCTTCTCATTGATATTCTGCATCTCCTTCTGCCCCACCAGCACCACTTTCCTGCCCACCACATTCACTCACAACTGCTCAGGTGCAAAGTCCTTCATGTCTTGGCAGATGGAGAAGCTGTCCCTGGAGCTCTGGGTCAGGGCTGCACTGGTGCCCAGCCAATGTGGCTGGGGCTGCTCCCGCTGCTCAGATACTGCTTGAAGCTGCTCATGAACTCCTGAGCTCTTTCCATCTCCAGCCTCAGCTCTCGCTCCAGCTCAGTGAAGAGGGTATCTGGACATGGCCAGAGGGTGCAGATGGGGCTGAGCCAGGGGAACAGCGAGCTGGATGCTGGTGGCATGAAGTGCAGGTGGCAAAGCATCTCTGCTCCTGGGGTGTACTCCAGGTGTGTGCTGTGGCTCTGCTCTACTCAAGGGCTGGAGCAGTGCTGAGCTGGCTCTGCAGAGCAGGCGGTTTTATCCTCCTCTGCCCAGGGGTGTGTCCCTTCCAGAATGCTCTTTCCCCACACACCTTCCTGGAGCCATTGCCTATTTTTGAAAGGCTGATTATCCCCCAGCCAAAATAGCAGTGCCTGCCTCTGGGGACGAGTCACATGCCGCAAATAGGGAACTGCAGTCACCGCGAGGTGCTCGGGTTTCTGCAGAACCACCGCGATGCAGCAGTGATGGTGAGACTGCCAGCCCAGGGGGGTGAGCAGAGCCCTTCCTGACACAGGGTCTCAGCGGAGCACAGGCTATGCTGTGCCAGGAGGGTGTTACTTTGGTCCCACCCCTAAAGCTCACACATCACTCAGTGCCAGACTTTCCAGGTGTCCCCCCCAACCTTCCCAGGGGCTGCTCACTGTCCTGTTTCAGCCCCTCAGCACCCTTTCTGTGCCCCCCACCTGGGGAGGTGCTCATGGGCTTGTTTTTGGTCATACTTGGAGTGCCTCCCACCCCAGACAGTTGAGGGTCCTGCAAACAGGGCAGGAGATAGAGGGGCTCTCCTACCTGCAGATGGGGTAGGGTAACAGGGCACAGGTGAAGGGGCGGGGAAAGGCAAGGAGGAGAGGAACGCAGCCCCACTCCCTGCCTGGGAACTAGAGAGGCCACAGATTTTTGGCAGGAATGGCCCAGGTGCTCTGAACACCTGGGTGATGCTGCTAATTGCAAGCCAGGAGAGCAGAGCTGGAAGACTAAGGGCAAAGGTATGGTAGGCATGATGTAAGAGGTGCCTCTACTCATGAATAACAAAAATGAGCTGGAAAGGGCTGAGCTCTTCTCCTGAGGATGAAGTGATGCATGGGACAAGGCCACTCCTCCTGGGAAGGAGAATAAAAGCCACGGGTGGCAGGGCCAGGGCAGATTGCTCACAGATTGAAAGTCGCCAGCAGCAGCAATGCGTTGCCGAATGTGCCTCGCACCATTCACCTCTAGCTCCCTGGCCACCCAGCTGGGCACAGTGAGGACCCTCTGGCCACACGCAGAGACCATCTTAACCAAGCTGCAGCTTGAGAGTTTGTGAGCAGCTTGCAGCAGCTCCCGAACAGCCAAGGAGCCACCACCATGGAGCGAGCCCTGAGCACCAGCACAGTCCTGATCCAGAACTCCAGGGACAGCTTCTCCATCTGCTAGGATGTCAAGAACTTCACCCTTGAGCAGCTGTGAGTGAATGTGGTGGGAAGGAAAGTGGTGCTGGTGGGGCAGAAGGAGATGCAGAATATCGATGAGAAGGGCTCCTCTTACAAGTATGAGGTGTTGAAGCAGGAGTGGGATGTGCCTGAGGAGGTAGATGCCAAGGCGCTGACGTGCTCCCTGTCCAAGGAGGGGCAACTCTACATCAAGGTCCCCAAGCTGGCCCTGCCAGCCACCCCGGAGAGGAACGTGCCCATCCAGGTCAGCCCTGCAGTGGCCCTGCAGCCTGGAGCAGCCCCCAAGAATGGAGCCACCAACAAAGCCCAGGAGTAATGGGAGGGGAAGCGACGGCCCACGGCAGGACTGGAGCAGAGAGCATCAGGTCTCGTGTTTTAGCCCAGACAAGCTCCATCAGCAATGATATAATTTCTTTCACTATACTGGAAGGGATTTGTATCCAATAAAAATAATTTTACATAGAACCTGCTTATGCTCTGGGTGTTGATTGATGGGGAGGCTGAACCCTGATCTCAGCTTGACGCCAGCTGGATGCAGAGAGGGAAGAACCTCTCTTGACATCTCAGTGCAACACAAAATGGGGCTAAGAGAGGGAGGGAGGGGATTTGTGAGCACTGTGCTGCTCAGGGAGGACGGAGGCAATAAGCTCCCAAGCAGGGAAGGGCAGTCCCTCTCACCTGTACCAGAATAGAGGCAGGATGCCTGAATCCCAGGGTGCAGGTAGGAGGCCTTCACTCCCTCTTCATGCTGATGTCAGCATCTGCACCAGCTCAGCAGCCCCTCGCTCCTTGGCCAATGCCACTGAATGGGAAGATGATGATGCTGGATGGCCTAGCTGGGTGCCCCTTTTGTAGCCACACTTTCCCCTCATGCAGCTTGGAAAGGGGCTGCTGGAGCCCCCTCAGAGACCCAGCAGTAGGCAGGGTGAAGTTAATCTCCTCCTGCTGTGTGTAACCACCATAAACAGCCAGGCTCAGGCCCAGGCAGGCAGCAGGTATGCAGGCAGGCACACCTGTTTGTACTAAAGCTGCTCTGAGATCAGCCAGCCCTTCTCCACAGCAGCACAGTGCCAGGGGCGAGGAGGCTCTGCTCAGCACTGCTGCACACCTGTGCAGCCAACAGCAGGTCCCCAGCCCTGATCTCAAGTCCCTCACATCTCAACATGACACCCCTTGGGACACAGACTCCTTCACAGAGATTGAGACCCAGAATCCTGGAAGGAGCAAGAAAGGAAGCCCTGTCAGCCAGGAACCAAGTAAAAGACAGCAGATGGCAACAGCACCTCGCGCTGGGCTCACAAGAGTTGGGGACTGGGGAAGCCTTCTCCCACAGGGCTGTCTTTTGCTGCCTAGGGAAACAAGTCTAAACTAAGCTGGAAGCAAGGAGACCTCAGCTGTCCCACACAGGTCCTGGGGTCCTCTCCCTTGCAGGGGATGGAAATAAGCAGCATCAGTGGGATCAGGTGAGGGAAGCCCATCGGAGCTCACACACCACAGGCAGCCTGTGTGTCATGTTTTAGCAAGGAGCTGGTTTTGCTTGGTAACAGGGGGAGGGGGTTGCAGTGAAGACCTGGTAAAGAGTTCTCGGACTTTCCCTCAGCTCTTGGGTTCACACCCACCTCCAGCCCGACTGGGCCAATCTGGCACCTCTGACAGCACTATTTAAGGATGGGAATTTGAAATGCTTAGGAGGAAGTGTAAGACTGGTACAAATTGGAGGCGACCATGCGGACCCCACAGTCAGAGAAGGAGGAAGGAAGGAAGGAGGAGCACCAGATCAGAGAGCCCTCTGCAACCCGTGGTGAGAACGCAGCTGTACTTCTGCAAGCCATGGAGGGCCATGGCAGGACTGAGAGCCACCAGCAGCTCTGTGTGAGTGCGCCCGGATGGGCAAGAGACTGTGTGAGGAGACGGCCATGGCGCAGGCCGTGCTGGAGAGCCTGCGGGCCACAGAGCAGACCCACACGAGAGACAGAGAGAAGCTGCAGCCTTTGGGATGAACGGACATTGGAACTGCCGGTGTAGAGCTGCCATGTGTGTGAGGTACCCCGTGGAGGTGCAGGGAGGACTGGTGCGGAGCCCGCCTGCCCTGAGGAGAGGCAAATGGCAGAAGCTATCAGGAATAGACTGACTGAAACCTCCATTCCCTGCTCCCCTGGGCCATTCAGCAGGGGCAGAGAAAAAGACTCCGAGACCAGGGCTCTGAGCCAGGGGAGAGTGATGGGGAGAAGGTGGTCTTAAGGGGCTGGTTGGATTCTTCATCATTGTACCACTCTGTGTTGTTTTGTGTTGGTTATGTTTTGGGGTTTTATTGTTATGCTTTAGCTGGTGTTGGATTAAATTATTTTCTGTTTTCCTCCCCTAGCCCCTTGGCTGTTTTGTCCAGGAACATAAGCAACAATTAAGCCCTCCCTACCCTTTGGCAATTCTCAAGTCTTTGGTATTTGAGTCTAATCATGGTCTTTTGTCCCTTGATGGGCCTAAACCAGGACACTGTACTCCAGCCCCATCACCGAATCACTCCAGACCCTTCCTGCGTCCAGGATTTTAAGGAAATCCAGCATGAAAAGGCATTGAGACCTTGGGTGGAGGATGAAGCCCAAAGCTGTTCCCATACACAAATTCATTTGCAGGTTCCCAGTAGAGCTTTCAGAGCCCTGACACAAGTCCAGGGCAAGCCCAGCCCAGGGCTGGTCACACAGCTGACTGTAGCCATGCCTCTCACAGAGCTTCAGTAGCAATCACGCAGATGGGGAGAAGCAGCAGGTTCAAGTCCCAGCACATCATCTCTCCAATCTCCAAGCTTTCACAAGCAGCAAGGATTCTGGCCCAGCACCACATACAGCAGGTGTAGGGGTGCCAGGCGATGCTCTGTTTTCCATACTGACTCCAGCTCTTACCCAGGGGGTGTAAGTATCTCACAGTCTCCCTGACAGTAACAGAAGAGCAACACTTTTCCAGGCCATTCGCATCTAGGGCCAAAGCCATTTTGCTTGTGAATACTTGAGCACAGCATTCCCAAGCCTGCTTCATGGCCAAGCTGAGCTTTTCCACATATTGCTCCCCTCACTCCTTCCCAACCTGCACTAGAGCAGCTGCCACACAAGTATCAGGCACTGAATAATTCCCACTCTTCACCTCAAGCTTGCTTGTGCACCCCAAGTTTACCTAAGCTCTGGCACTAGGAGCATGAGGAGTTCCTGCATCTGCTGCTGCAGGACCTAGGGCAGTTTAAACTTCTCAACCGGGGTCAGTGGCCAAGGACCAGCAGCCCATAGGCCTCCTAGCCCAGGGAAGGCAGTCTATGTTCCTCCCCTGCAGAAAAGCTAGGTGCTGCCCACAGCATGAGCAGCCTAGCACAGCTTATGTTCTGCTCCACTCCCCTTCTCCTTTGAGCTGATTAAGAAACATGAACATTGATGATTAGGATAGGTTTATAAAAATTGTGGTTTTAATCACACAAAACTGAAGTTTGTGATGAAGACTAAGTTGACAGTTCCTCTTAACTACCAGCATGCAAAAGACATATTGCATTAGGCACGAGGTAGCAGCCAACATCACTTAGAGTCTGGCAACAGAAGCCATTTTAATTCCTCCCTTCATATTTCAAGGAATTACAGGCTTTTACAATACAGTTTCCAATGACAAATCATCTGAGGTTTTCCTCCATACCACCTGTCTACATTAGTAAACTATGTGTATTCACACCAGAGTAGGGTTAACGTTAGTGGCACCACAACCATAAAAAAAAAAAAAGACAATTTCCTATACAAGATTTTTTTTGCAAAAGTTGCAATAGGATTAGTGCATTACAACAGAACTGGAGATAGAAAAGAAAAACATAATAGTTGGCAGGCTAGAGTCCAACACAAATAAAGACAACAGGCAGCTAATTATATGTACTATATTGACAAGATACTGATTGGTTACATGAAGAAACATACAATACAAAATACAGAAGAAACCAGTTTTGCTCCCCTCTGCCCATCCCAGAATACTCATCACTGATTTGGTCAATAAGTGGCTGAAGAGCCCAAGTGTATCCTTAATACTACAAGTTTAGTGGTTGTTGTAGGCAATATCATACTGGTGTCAGGCCCAGCTCTTGAGCGGGGGTGATGTGAAACGTGGCTGGGCTAGCCTGATATCCCTTTGTTTCCAAGAGTGAAGTACAGTACTGTGGGACCTGGGTGCTGCTGGCCCTCCCCTGTGGGAAGGGAGGAGCTGGCTAAGCAGACACCAGGTTACGCATCCACTACCACCACCAGGAAGAGGAAAGAGAAGTTCATATATTTTTAAAAAGTGACTTGTAAGACTTTAGAATTGAATTAGTATTTGTATAGAAAGCTGCAGGTGGAAGAAATCCCTCCAGCCTCTGATCAGAAAGGGATGGAAAAATCACAGCAACCACCAGCAGCAGCCCCTCTACTGTAAGTGCAACTGTTAGAGTGGATTCCAGTCATGTCAATCAAGGGCTCCATCTCAGGCAGGAAAGGGCTGCTCAATTGCTGCAGCATTGGCTCCTGGTTGGCTGACTGCTCTCCTGGAGGTCAACTATCCGATTCCTCCCTAGGCCACCAGGAATGTTTTGAGGTTCACTTTTTGGCAGTTTTTTGGCTGCAAAAAAAAACCAAGATGTTAGTAAGCACCTCTGCAACCTCCTCCCCACTGAGTATGGGTGGGCTTAGCTCTATCCTGACAAAAGCTCTCACCCCTCCCGAAAATTGGGATCAGACACTGTTGGTGTCAAATCCACTCCTAGTTCTGGCTGCTAACCCTGCTCCTTCCTTACAGAATGGTAGGTGTTAGAAGGAACCTCTAAAGATCATTTAGTCCAACTCCCCTGCCAAAACAGGTCCACCTAGATCAGGTCACACAGTAACACATCCAAGCAGGTTTGGAAACCTCCATAAAAGGAGACTTCACACCCTCCCTGGGCAGCCTGTGATAGGGCTCCCTCATCTTTACAATAAAGAAATTTCTCCTTGTGTTTAAGTGGAAATTTTTATGTTCCAGCTTTTGTCCATCATCCCTTATCCTGTCACTGGACACTACGGGGGAAGGGGGGGAAAAAAAAAAAAAAAAAAAAAAAGAGAGAGAAGTGTTGCCTCATCTGCTTGACATATACCTTTTAAATACTTTCAGTCTCCTCTTCTCCAGGCTGAACAGGCCCAGGTCCCACAGCCTTTCCTCCCAAGAAAGATGCTCCAGTCCCTTGATCATCAAAACGATCCCTGTGGAACTCCACTGGCCATTGATCACCACCCTCTGGGCTCTGTCATTCAGCCAGCTCTCCATCCACCTCACTGTCCACTCATCCAAGCCACACTGCCTAAGTTTTCTGATGAGGATGTTATGAGAGACAGTGTCAAAAGCCTTGCTGAAGTCAAGGGAGATGACATCTGCTGCTCTCCCCTCATCTAGCCAGTCAGTTATGCCCTCGTAGAAGGCTATCAGGTTGGTCAAACAGGATTTCCCCTTGGTGAATCCATGTTGACTCCCCCGATAACCATCTTATCCTTCATATGTTCAGTGATAACATTCAGGATGAGTTGTTCCATCACTTTTCCAGGGATGGAGGTGAGGCTGACTGGCCTGTAGTTTCCTGGGTCGTCCTTCCTGCCCTTTTTGAAGACTGGAGTGACATTGGCCTTTCTCCAGTCCTCAGACACCTTGTCTGTCCTCCATCATTGTTCAAAAATGATGGAGAGTGGCTTGGCAACCACATCAGCCAGCTCCCTCAGCACTCTCGAATGCATCCCATCAGGTCCCATCCATTTAAGGGTGTCAAACTTGCCCAACAGGTCTCTAACCCCATCCTCATGCACCAAGGGAAAGTTTTCCATTCTCCAGATTGTCCTCCTATCCTTGCTGGACTGGGCTTCCCGAGGGCCGGCCTTGGCAGTGAAGACTGAAGCAAAGAAGGCATTCAGTACTTTGGTCTTCTCTGCATCCTCTGCCACCAGGGCATTCTCCTTATTCATCAGCAGGTTCGTATTCCCCCTAATCTACCTTTTCTGCTCATGTTTTTGAAAAAACCCTTCTTGTTTTCCTTTACTTCCTTTGCCAGGTTTAATTCCAAAAGGGCTTTAGCCTTCCTGGTTGCACTCCTGCATGCTCTGCCAATGTTCCTATGTTCTTCCCAAGAAACAAGGCCCTTTTTCCACCTTACATAGATTTTTCTCTTCTCCTTGAGTAGTTTCAGTAGTTCTTTTAACCATGGAGGCAAGAGGCCTACTTTTCCAGCTTTTCTACTTTTCTATCCTTCTAGGATCTTATCCTATGAGATCCCTCCAAGCAGGTCTTTGAAGAGGTCAATGTCAGCTTGCCTGAAATCCAGGGTCACGGTCCCGCTTTGTGTCCTGCCTCTTCCACACAGGATCTTGAACTCTACCATCTCATGGTCACTGCAGCCGAGGTTGCCTCCAACCTTCACATCCCCAACCAGACCTTCTTTATTTGTCAGCACA
The DNA here is from genome assembly GCF_028858725.1 of Colius striatus. Lineage (NCBI taxonomy): Eukaryota > Metazoa > Chordata > Aves > Coliiformes > Coliidae > Colius > Colius striatus. The sequence continues at coordinate 27,551,107 of NC_084789.1, read as the reverse complement.
AGTTCCAGCAGCACACCTCTCCTTGTTGGCTCCTCAGCCACTTGTGACAGGAAGCTGTTGTCAACATTCTGTAGGAACCTCCTGGACTGTGTGCTTGGTTGTGTCGCTTTGCCAGCAAATATCAGGCTGGTTGAAGCCCCCCATGAGGACCAGGGATTGTGATTGTGAGGCAGCTCTCAGCTGTTCGTAGAAGGCCTCATCCACATCCTCCTCCTGATCAGGTGGCCTGTAGCAAACTCCCATAATAGTATCACCCACATTACCCTGCCCCTTAATTCTCACCCATAAGCATTCAACCTGTCCCTCATCCTCATCCAGGTAGAGTTCAATATACACTAATTGCTCTCTCAGAGAGAGCAACTCCACCTCCTCAACTTGTTAGCCTGTCTTTTCTGAACAATCCATAGCCCTCCACGGTTGTGCTCCAGTCATGGCAGCTGTCCCACCATGTCTCAGTGACCGCAATGAGGTCATATCCCCGCATCCGCACCCACATCTCCAGTTCCTCCTGCTTATTCCCCAGGCTGCGTACATTGGCATAGAGGCAGCACAGGGGCTTACTCAAACACACAGGTTTCCCTGGATGGATGCAGGAGGATTCTCCCCAGTTTGGCTCTCCCTCAGAGTGGTCAGCCTTCTGCATCTCATCTTGGTGAGGGGCTGAGGAGCACTCATCATTGCATTTCCTGCTCTGACCTGTTTCCCTATTAGATGGGATGGCACATACTTTGTCATTTCTCCCCCCACTCTCAAGTCCTTCAGTTTAAAGCCCTTTTGATCAAGTTAGCCAGCCTATTCCCAAATATTCCAGTGCCCTTATGAGAGAAGGGTATTCCATCCTGCCCTATCAAATACAGTCCCCAAAGAAGGTTCTGTTGTCATAAAAAACAAAATCTTCTTGCTAGTACCAACCTCTTAGCCAGAAGTTAAGTTGTGTAATTTTTGTATGAGTGACTGCTCCTTTTCCTCTGGTGGACAGGATGGAAGAGAAAATAACTTGTGCCCCCCTACCCTTCACTTGCTCCCCCAGGGTTTTAAAATCCTTCTTGATTCTGCTAACTTCAGGTCTCATTACATCCATACGTGGAAGGAGTAGGGGATGGTAGTCCATGTCCCTGACAAGATGTGGCACTCAGCCACATCATGGATCTGGGCTCCCAGCAGGCAGCACACCTCTCCTGACTCCTTATCTGATCAATAAATAGGCCTCTTGGTGCCTTTTAGCAGTGAGTCACCCACTATGATCACACAATTTTTTTTATGCCCACTGGCTGTTGCTGGTAGAGCAGTTGGTGGTAGATTGGTTGTTGAGGTTTCCCCACCCAGACTTTGTTCATCCACATCCTCCATTGTTAATGACTCTTCTTGACTAGAACACTGGAGGGAGGGTTGCAAAGCAGAGCCCTGCTTTGTGTCACCACGGTCCAACGCATTTCATTTTCAGTGATGGATGGTGCCTGGTTTTGGAACCATCTGTCAACCTCTAGCTGCTCCTCTAATAGTTTGGAGCCTACTAATAGTTTCCTGCAGCTCTTTTACCTGATGCTGTAGCTCTTGGACTTGCAGACACCTATCACACATACTTACCTTAGCAGGAGGTGTACTTTAACAACCCCCTGCAGTCTGCCTGCACTGAAGCATCCTTGCTATCCAGCTCCGTCTGGGTGGGACGCATCAATCTTCTGCAGGGCATTCTCTTTCTGAGCCCTGGCTTTAGCTTGCAGGCAGGTGCTCACCATCTTGTCAGCTTGAGACTAGAGTACTCCCCCGGGCTGTGGCTCTGTGCAGGTAGTGGGTTGCTCCCTGCCCATCCTCCCTGCTTGCTTCTGCCTGTGTTCCCTGTTCACTGTGCTCCAGGTTACTCATGCTCCCTGGGGCCATTTAAATCCCCCACAGTTGCTGCAGCTCTGCCTCCCAGCAGGACCATCCCCTAGCAAGAGCTACCTGGTGGGTCTCCTTGCTGCTCCTCTGCTTTGCCTGTTCCAGGAACCCCTTGTTCTCTGATCGCTGGCTCAGTCCTAAAAACCGAGCCTCACCACTGCCATGTGTCTCATCAACCGAAAACTGAGCTTACTCACCACCCCAAATAAAGAAAGAGGGGGAATGGGGTTTGCCAGACAAAGGTTTCCAATGCTCAGGGCTGACTGGTCACAAAAGCACAGCAAACTGGTCAACTGTCTCCAGGAAGAGCCTCCAGACCCTGGCGCAGGAGGTCCCATATTTTCCAGGAGGCTGCACTGCTGGGCTCAGATCTCTTTCAGCCACCCTTCTGCACTCAAGCTGTTACCTATTGCCATGAAGATTTCATTCACATTCATCGCTGTCTTTGCTGATGTCTCCATGAACAGCAAGCTGTTGTCATCTGCATACGTTTGTGCATCCTGCAAACAATCACAATAGTGGTAAAGGCATCCTGCTAAGAGGAGGCTCAGCAGGCTTCACACACTTCACTTGTTAGCAAACTAAACACCAAAGACACCCTCTGTCCCATCCCAGGCCTGACCTTGCCACCACAGTCCCCTGAGTCTGCTTGGCCAGGACAGCTGGGAGACGTGCCACTGGCAATGGGCTACAGCAGCACAGACTGTTTGAGAGCTAGATGTAGACACAGCATGTCCTGAGCAGCACAACACCTTGTACTTTGGTTAGCTGGGAGAATAATACACACTGTAAATGCATCACAAGCAAGCCTGGGCAGAGGTCTGAGATAAGAACTCCTTGAAAGTCTGGCTTAGACAAGGTAAGAGCTACAAAGAGTAGAAAAAAAGCTGGGAACAATTCCTCACGTGCTTTGTGTCTAAAAGATGTCATTTCATACACTGTTGAAGTCAGTCCCAGATGAAGGAGGCACTAGAAGAAACTGAAAACAGAAGCTTGTGCTCCTGTGGGTCTTGTTCTCCACATTCATCAGTTATGACCAACAAGAGCTACCTGTGCTGTGAAAGGAGTGCACAGAAAGGCAGGCTACAATTCACTTTCTAGGGTCCTCAGCAGCCTAAATCTTGACTTCCACATTCCCTCAAAGCATTCTGCACACAGTCACCATCTCCCCCACTTAAGCAAAATAGCTGCTTTCCTGATTTACTCAGGTAACAACTAATCCAGATTCCCACTCACCTGGAAGTCCACAGCTCTCTTGGTAGCAAGGTCTGCCTTGTTTCCAGCTAGTGCAATTACAATATTGGGGCTAGCCTGTCTCTGCAACTCTTTCACCCAGTTCTTGGCTCGTACAAACGTGTCCTGGAAGTAAACAGGAGGCAGCAGTCAGGAAGGGCAGTCCTTCCACAGTGAAGATATTATTAGAACAAGTCTTTCCTGCAAGAAGTGTTCTGCTTCTACAGCACTTTGTAGCAAGATCTTTTATCAGCTTAGATAGCCTTGGTCAGAACTGAGGAAGAGGCCATTAGCAGTTTTCAAGAAACTCAGTACCTGTCTGCAGGGGCTCTGAACACAGACACTTTCCCAGGGCACTGGGAAGCATCAGCTGCAAGTGCAGAAGCCTCCTTCCCCCCAGCAAACACTTCCAACACATTAGTACTCACTGTGTTAGTGATGTCGTAGACAACAATGGCTGCCTGTGCCCCTCGGTAGTACATGGGGGCCAGGCTGTGGTACCGCTCCTGTCCTGCCGTATCCCAGATCTCAAACTTCACTGTTGTGTCATCCAGACAAACTGTCTGTGTGAGGAAGGCAGCTGGAAGAGAAGGTGTGTGTTTGCTCTACCTCCAACTGGAGAGCCCCTGTAGCAAGAGCAAGGAACATGGGGCACTTCTGCTTCTGCATGGGAGGGGGCAGAAGCCCCAGGTGGAGGCCAGTGTGGTACCACTTGTTGTGGTAGCTACAGCTCTGCTCTATCATCAAGCTCCATGCACACAGGAACCCAAGAGCCACCATGTGGCCAAGAGAAAGGTGGTCCAGAGAGCCCAGGCAGCTAAAAGCCACCACTGCCAGTCCCTTCCCCAGCAGCCTCCTCTCCCAGATCATCCAGTACATCTGCAGCATCACCAGGATTAGCTTTGGAGAGCACCACAGTGCCAGAACACTGAAGTCAGCCCAGTAACACTGTGCTCCTCAGCTTAGGAATTGACTATTTTGCTTGTTCCTGTGAGTACACCACCATGCTAGGATTGAGGCAGTCAGTCTTGGATACAGAGTGAAGCTGAACAGCAGTGTGCCCACACAATCCTCTGCAGCAGGTCATTAAGCCCTGCTTGCCCACACAATATACTTACAGTTACTCACTCCTTGCCTGGGTTACTACAGAGACAAAACAAACATGTCACTGCCTGGAGATCTGGGTGCCGACCAACATTTGATTGGTGCCACCATGATAATTTCAAGCTAAACTACTAGACCCAAAAGAGTTGAGGAAGTAGTTAACAATATCAGGCTAGAAACAACCCCAAAATCCTAGGTCATGGTCTGAAAAGATAATTAAGAGCTATAAAGCAAGTTGAAGGCCTCAGTTCTAGTTAGAAGCAGGAATTCATGCTTCACTGGAAGCAAAGACACCTTGGAGGCAGCACACAGTTGCCATGGCATTATTCTCTGCTGCACTGATCTTCCCACTAACAAACAAGTTGTAAATCACAAGTTAAAGCATTAGCTGCTTGACTATTTACAGCAACAATCCCAGACTGGATTGAAATAGCCATTAATACTCCTGAGCCTCCTCAATTGCATTTGTGAGGCCAGTACCTTCCAGCCACAAGCACCTGGTATGGGCACTCACCTCCAATTGTGCTCTCCTGGTACTCATGGAACTGCCCCTTCACAAAGCGCAGGACAAGGCTGGACTTCCCCACTGCTGACTCTCCCAGGAGTACAAGTTTAAACTGGCAGATTTTGTTTCCAGCAGCTGGTCCATTTGGTCGAGCAGCTACACCTCGACCTGCCATTGTGGCCTAGAGTGCAGGAGTGCTAAGAGTTAATGATGCTGTAGGTTCTGCACTGGGATCCACCTGGAGGCAGGTTGCAACTGAAAGAGGAGGTCAGAGTTAGTGACACACTCATGGATCGGTTGTACCAGTTCTAGAGGATGTGTTGTTCTGCAGCCACCACCAGCATAGGCAGGCAGTGACTCTTTCCCACCATGGAAAGTTAAACTGCAGATACCACAGCACTACTGGACAGTTTGTCAGTCAGCAGCTCCTGCAGCATGATCTTTCAAGTCACCTCAGGGAAAGGGATATTGGTAACATAAGCTTTCCTCCCCACCAGTGGGCCCTCCAGCACTTCTGTGGAAGTTATACCCACCTTGCTAGGGCAAGGCAAGAGAACAGGCAGCACACCAATTGATGTCATTAGAGCTTCACCTATTAGAGTGAATGAAAGAATGTATAGAGCATCATATAGGGCATTATGCATTAGCTAGAAAAACCACAAGTACAATTTTGCAAAATTGCTAACCTTGTAAAACCACAAGCCTTGTGGAACTTCTTTTTTTTTTGGTAACTTTTCTTAGGAAATACTAACTGCTATTGTTATCTAGCACTGACAGAACTACTATTTAGTGCTGACAGAACAAAGCCGATTTCATCCTATTCTGCAGTTTGAAGAACCCAAAGGTGAAAAGTACACTGTGAGGAAGACTTAGATCTTCATCCTCAAGAACTCTCAATGACCACTGAAAGGAGGCGTGACGGAGGTGAAACCTGGGCAGACTGAGGCGGGACAGTGGGCGGAACTGATGATAATGAGTTCTTGGAAGTGATTAGCATAATCCAATCTTTATTTTAAGAAATGAAATTAATATAGAATCATAGAATGGTAGGGGTTGGAAGGGACCTTTAGAGATCATCTAGTCCAATCTCCCTGCAGAAGCAGGTCCACCTAGATCAGGTCGCATAGGAACATGTCCAGGCGGGTCTTCAAGACCTCCAAGGAAGGAGACTCCACAACCCCTCTGGGCAGCCTGTTCCACTGCTCCGTCACTCTTACGGTGAAATAGTTTTTTTCTTATGTTTAAGTGGAACTTTTTGTGTTCCAGCTTTATCCCATTACCCCTTATCCTGTTGCTAGCTACTATAGAAAAAAAGGGATGTCCCAACCTCCTGACACCCACCCTTTAGATATTTATAAATGTTAATAAGATCTCCCCTCAGTCTCCTCTTCTCCAGACTAAACAGCCCCAGTTCCCGCAGCCTTTCCTCATATGAAAGATGTTCCGTTCCCCTGATCATCTTGGTGGCCCTGCACTAGACTCTCTCCATATGCGTATGGACTCTTTTCAAATATGCATGCTTATTGTATATATAAGGCAAAAACCTAATGACTGGGGTGTACATGCTTGGTGGAGAAATGTCCCATGCACCCAGCACTGCAATAAAGAATAGCTGTGCAATAAAGAATAGCTGCTTGATAGTCACATTGGCTATTGAGTCCTGACTGGCACCTTCACAGCATCAAGAGCAACAATTACTCAGTTCATGGAGGTAACTGAGGTTGACCTTTAGCTCCTTCCTCCTGTCCTGAGTTAAGGCAGCAGCTTCAGACCATCAATGTGATACAGAGATGTTCAAGTGTTGCACGTAGGCTGTTATGGGAAGCAGCTCTGGCTATCAGCCCTTCAAATCACAAGGCTTTTAAAGGGAGTTGCTACACTGTCTGTTAGTTTAGAAGCACTTGCACCAAGTCTGCATCTCAGCAGTAGAAGGCCTCTGAATAGCTGTGCAAGAAGCCTGTCATGGAGAACTCGCTTGTAGCAGCAAGTTGCATACAAGATGCATATTCAGAGACTGACAGCAACCTTCTCCCTGCTGCAAGCGGGTACTTACCATCAAATAAGTCTCAACAGCTTGATCCAAATGCAGAGGCAACACTTAACACTTGCCACTGCTCACACCCCATTCCAGCAGCCTCAGTGCCCTTATCCCACATCATCCCAGGTCATCAGGCTACTGGCCACATTCTTCAAGACTGTTTGAATCCACAACCAGGTATCATCACTCACAATCAGAACTGCCATCCCATCACCCCCACACTGAGGCTCTACAGCTGTGCACAAAATCATCACAAGAACAGCAAGACAAGCTGGTTTACTTTGCATCCATAGTTAACCACACATGAAATCTCAGGGCCTTCCTCACCATTTAGCTCAGCTGCATGCAGCAGTGAACAGGAGTGCTCTCAAATTGTATTGTTACACAGATTTAGGCATATTTCCTGTGGTCATCACAGATCCCACTTCCTGTCAATGATAAGTGCTACAACTGATTGCATCTGCTCTGTATCTCCACTTTGCCTTCCACTCTTATAGCCCAAGCTTCTTGATGATGTAACTGCAAAAAAAAAAAAAAAAAATCCCCCAAAAGCCAATTTCTCCTTGTTTCAGGTGTATCCCCAAAGAAACTCCATTTATACTCTGAGTACATCCAACATTTACCCAGCAACTACCAGATTCCCATGAACGAGAAGCTTAAAGGAAGTTGAACTGGGGCTGGAGCGGTGTGTTCTGTGAATAATGCTGGAGCCTGCCTCAATATAGAAGCTCACCAGAGTCGTCTCACATACAGCTGGACAGGCTTTGCCCTGGAAAGCAAAACCACTTTAATATCTCATGTTTAAACTCAATCCCATAGCTGGATAAGAAAGTTACAGCCATTTCAGTCAGAGCTCATCTAGAGACACAGCCCAGTGTCATCAGCTGGAGAACTCTCCAGCCTTCAAAGCACTTGAGCATACTCTTGACCTTTAGAGACATTCAACCTCAAATTGTTTGAACCAAAAGGCAATTCAGAAATCTGCTGTTAAGCCTGGACCATTCCCTGAAGCTAGAAGGAAGGAAACAAGCACTGATAAAGTCACTCCTTGTGACAGAGAGATGTTTCAGTAGCCTAAGTTGTGAAGAAGCCATTGCTTTAAGTTAAGTCAGTGAGAAAACTGCAAGTCAAATGCAGGGCCTTGCAAAGGCTAGTAACACTCTTAGGACCTCCACCTCCTCCTTCTGAGGAAGGACACACACTGTTTAGACAGGATGAGAAAGTTTCATAGGAAGCAAATTAGCAATTTGTTTTGCTGGGCAATGAGGAAGCAGAGCTTTGGAGCTCTGGCCAGGAGGCAACTTGGCTACCACCAAGTTTGAGAGGCACATCAGCAGCTCTACCATCTCTACCAGATGAAGAAGTTTCCACCTTTTGGAGCTTCTCCTCTAACCAGGGTTTTCAAGGGAATGGCTTTTGCTTGTTTAACCTTTTATCTATTTACCAGAGCAATCTATCAGCAACATGCAAGCTCTGTCACTGTTTCAGACTAGTGTTCTGCAAATTAAATGCCACGTGAATCACAACTCTCAAGTTATAGCCTCCTGAAACATGATAGGGGTGATTCTCAGAGCAAAACAAGGAAATGAGCCTGCTGATATCCTCAAGTCTTAACATGACTTATATTTCACATTTTGCCATCTGATTGTGCTACATGAACTCAGAATTAAGCAAGCATGTCTGCCCATCCAACTCATCATGGAGAGCTACTGAGCAGAGCAAGTAGTCAAGCAGCTACAGCCTTTGACCACTTTAATTACAGAGAATCTAAAGATGGTTTGAAGTCTGGCTGCAGGACTACATGATTCCATGTCCATCTGAGAAGCCACCAGACCTTTAGGATGTCTGGTGAAATTTATGCAGTTCAGATGACCCTAACTGGTCACTAAGGTATCAGGCTAAGAACATACATGAGATGAGGATGACCAGCTTAGTATTTCTGCTGACATTCCCAGGAAGATCAAATAGTTGAAGTGAACGACTACCAAAGCTGTAGACAGCTTTGTGAGAACTCTCAACTACAGCACAATTATTTTGACACTTCTTGCTAATGTCAATGTCTGAGGATTCTTGTCAGAAACAGAACTCCATGCTGCTGAATGTGGAAGTAACAGGCAGCTAAACTGCACAGCCTGGATCCGTGTTAGACTGTGTGTCAGTCAGTGTTGGTTTGAGAACAGCTTCATGCTGTATGAAGCCATTTCTGATGCTCAGGAAGGCTGTTCCTGCCCCTTCTTCCAGAGGGGACTGGATCCACATCCCTCCTTGCTCCCTGAGAACACCAGTGCTAGTGGCTCAAGTCATGGGTCAGACAAAAATAACTGCAGTGATACAGTGCAGATGAGCAAAAGCAGCTGAAGTTGCAGCTTGCCATACTGATTCAAGAAGGCAAGACCATGAGAGGAAAGGGTATGACAGGGTACTCATGTAACCAAGATTAACAAGTATTAGTTTTCCAACTAGCTTCTTACAACTAGTGAAACTCAACAGTTCATGGTGTCATGAGATCCATACAAAGATGGGGAATGGTTTGTTTGCTTGCTCTGTCTACCTCCTGTTCACAAAAAAACAAATTGTAAACTCTTGGAACAGCCTCTTGTTTGCTTTGAGATCAAAAAGTTCAATGCATAATGCTGTCCAGCAACCAAGAACTCCAGATCCACCTCTTCTGCAGTTTGTGCTCCTCTCATCTGCTAGCCAGGGTTTGTTGTAGAGACTTGTACCCTTCCACAAATATTAAATTCAAGAATTTGAGTGCCCTAAATGAGAAAGTGCAATGCAGTGTTGCTGCATCTCAAGCCTACCCAAGGGCAAGGCAGTTCTGTGGGGCTGTTAGGATGCTAGGGAATACCACAAGGGCTTGTTTCCAACAAGTCAATCCAGCACAAGAATCCCAATCCCCACAGGGAATGGTAACCTCTGCATTAAACCCCTGCTTCACACGACTCCCCATCACAGGGAAGGTGCTAGTTTAAGACATAAGAAGTTATAAAATCTGATATTTTTGCCCTGTGTTCACCCAGTAGCATGGACTACTCCAAAATCTAGCAATGTGTAAAAATCCAATCCTGGGTAAATAGATTTTTCAAGACGACTGCTTCTGCTCTCAGCTATGCAAGAAGCTATTTCACTGGGGATTTGCTGACTTGGAATCAAAATACTCAAGACAAAAGCCTCAGTGAAGTATTTATCTTGTTAAATAGCTGAATACATTAATTCCTTGGCAAAGGAAGCCCTGAAGTTTGAGTGGTTTTGCTTCACCTAACCCTGAGTGGGCAGCTGGCCACTGCTAGCAGGAAGCTCCTTGCAACCCTGCTCCCACCCAGAACTGGCAAGGCAGCCTTAGGATCCAGATTCACAAGCAGCTTCCATGAAAAGGACCGGCAGCAAGCATGAGACCCACCAGAACACCATACTCCACTAGCCCAGGTTAGCACAGCAGTGTCAACCTGATTTTCTAGCACATTAATATGATTAGCAAGAACTTCCAAAGCCTTACTACAGTTGGGTCCATGCTGCAGAGGAAGGAGCAACAGGTCCAGCTCATACTGATGAGATCAACCAGGAAACAGACCTCAGTCCCTCAGCCCTGTGAAGCCTGATCAGTTTTAATACTTCATCTTTCTACAGACAATATGCACTTTCCTCCATAAACAAAGAACACAGTTTCTTCATCAGCAAGGCTATAATCTGGAGCTTCAGTAAGTTCTAAATTAGGGAACTAGGCATTGGAGTTGTCAGGAGCTGCCCTAGAGCCTTAAAATATAGATTCATGGACCTAAATCAACTCAGATAGCAGTTTCAGCAGTACTCCTATGGTTAGCACACCATTGTAAAAGTCACAACTTCTCTGTAGTCTCATGCCCAATCCTCTCAGAGACATGGGGACGCTCATTTTAACTTAGAGGTAAATAGGATTTATATCAGTAAAAAGTTTAACTACTTTTTTGTTGGTAGCTACAGACCTGAGGAAGTGCAGTAGTACCTTGAATACGAGTTCCTTTTCATACTTTTAATACATGCCTCTGTTTCCTGACATCTGCAGAGCCATGGTTTCTGAAGCAGCCTCAGCAACCAGCTGTTTCTCAAAGCAGCTCTTCAAAACCAACTATCAGCAGATTAAGGCCACTACCCTGCAGCCAACACTCCAGCACAGATGCTGTGTGCAGCTGAGCTTAGCAGGAGGGTACAACATGAAGCCTCCCCCAGCTTTGGCCAGCCAGGGCCAAGGCAGAAGAGGCATTTCCATCACTTCACTATATAAGCCAAAGCCTGGTCTTAGGAAGGACAAGCAGTGAAACATAGCCATCTTTCTTCAATCAGCTATAAAGCTAGACTAACAAAGCCTTTAAAGTAAGACAAATCCAAGAGATGAAATTGTGACAAAAGGTCAAGCTTCTGCTACTTCTTGGGGCCTCACACGACAGGCTGCTGCTCAGCACTGAGCACAAGCAGCCAAACTGGAGATCTGACCTGGACAGGCAGCACTGTTCTTGGACAAAATCTTCTGAAGCCCAGATCAGCTCAGAACATTGTTATATACAGGAGGCTACTGCTCAGTCAAACTAAGTCTCATTTGCTAGATGTTATCTTCTTGAACTGGGCTAGACAGCTCTACAACTGGCAGGAAATTATGCAGCTAGGAACTCTCATCCTACAGAGCTGATGTGACTTTGGAAGATGAGGCAAAGATCACAGCCCGAATGACTGAGTCAAGAAGTGTAATACTTTGGTCAAAGGGAGTTCTCAGGCTCTCTCAGACCCTTCTATCTAGACACTTTAATCCCATACACATCCCCTCAGAAGGGTTTCTGAGGTTTAAGTAGTTATCCTTTACCAGGAATTCTCAAAGGCCTCATGAGGTGAAAAAGACATTACAGTTACTGACATTACCTTGGAGCTAGTGTTTTTTTAATACTCATAGTTGACTAGGCATCAGCAACAAAAGCTATTGGTCACACTAGCAGCACAAGGAAGTCCCATGCCTAATCCAATGGGAGCTTTAATTCCACAGAATAGCATGACTAATTGCTTTTAAAACTGCAGTTAGTGCCCTATTAGATCACCATAGCTGAACAGAAAAAATGGCCAGCAAGGCCAGGCTGAGGTGTAGTGCTTCTGCCTGGGCCTCGTGTACCAGGAAAGGAGAAGGGATAACACTAGAACTCACATTCTAACCAGGGCCACCAAAACCCATTTGACATGATAGTGAGTGAACTCCCACCCAATCCGAAGGATAGATGACCCACGAACACAAACATTCAGCATTGTTTCAGTCAAGCCCAAGTTAGTTGAGCTATGGAGAGAACACACCTGCACAGACTGCTTTAAAAAGAGCAGAATGAGAAGCAGCAGCTTTCTACCAAGTGTTATCAAGGCATGAATTGCAGCAAGAGACTTCTGTGGAAGAGTTTTGCATCACCTTCATTTCACATAAGCTTTACACATGCTAGAGAGCACGAAGTCTCCATATTCCCCATCCCCACATTAACTCCCTCTTGGAGGCCCTACCTCCTTTTAGTTATCCTTGGTACTGAAAGGACCTAGTCCTGTTTCACAGAAGATGAGATACAGCTAGGCTGAAGTATTAACTCATGAGTGCAGTCTGGAGTGACTACAAATTGAACAAAAGCATAAAGTCTTTAATTCTGCAGGCAAGGTTCTTTTAATTTGTGTTCTTGCTACTATCCACTGTTTAGCATGTCCCCAGAAGATCTGGCTCAATTTTCACCAAAGTCCAGGAATATGTGCCACTAGATAGCACCCACTATTCTGGGACCAAGAAGGCAAGATCATTAACACTACAAGGCAGAAAACTGTCATCTTCACTGCAAAAGAATCAGTGACCTTCATAATATCTTTTCCAGACAGCACAAAGATATCTCCTACCTCTAGAAGTTCCTTATTTGGAGCACTACCAAATAAAAGCAAACATGAAAACCAGTGTCTTCTTATTGGTTTACACAGAACAACTCCAGCAGTTCATTCCTGTGCTCCAAGGGAGGGAAGCTTTCCTTTTAGGATTGAGATGAATCTTTATTCTTCCCCCTCCATACTGTCACTTCCAGGAAGGTTCATAATTTCTGGCTGTCATTTGGAGTATTTTTGCAGTGTTACCTTGATGACTTAACAGAACTTGCATAAGAGGACCTCAAACTTCATATCCCAAGGGAAGAAAACAGTTGACTCTGTCATTTCCACATTCTATCCTCTTGAAGACACTGACTGAAATAATTTGGGTTACACGCACTTTATTAGAAGCATTCCCACTTCATTTCCTGTATCTGAAAAACACTTGTCATTCCTTCCCCTCCCCCTCTCCCTTTTCAGGGAGATGCCATGATTATTGATCCACTACACAAGGCAGTTTAAGAAATCAGGATCAAGAGCAGATGACTAGTAAGGCCTATAGCAATTCTAGATCTGATCCAAGAACTTTGGATTGAGAGAATTCCACTTCTCGTCACAATAATTAAGTTTGGTCAAGCACATGAACTGTGAACACATTACCAGTTTTGTTTCAGACGCTGACCAATCTATTATTGCTTTAAAAGAGACCTAAATCCAGTTCTGGTCACAGTAAAACCAGAAAAAATGTTTTATTTCACTATATTTACAATTTTATTTACAAATATCTAAAGGGTGGGTGTCAGGAGGTTGGGACATCCCTTTTTTCTATAGTAGCTAGCAACAGAACAAGGGGTGATGGGATGAAGCTGGAACACAAAAAGTTCCATTTAAATATAAAAAAAACCCTATTTCACTGTGAGGGTGACGGAGCAGTGGAACAGGCTGCCCAGAGAGGTTGTGGAGTCTCCTTCCTTGGAGGTCTTGAAGACACGCCTGGACATGTTCCTATGCGACCTGATCTAGGTGGACCTGCTTCTGCAGGGGGGTTGGACTAGATGATCTCTAAAGGTCCCTTCCAACCCCTACCATTCTATGATTCTATGTCCATAGCCACACATCAAGCCAGCTTTCCCCTTTCTGCTCTCTAATAACTTAAATCCTTCTTCAGAATCCCACTCCATCTTACCAGTGCTGTTCCCTCTGCCCAAGGGGTATCAGCACCTCCTTGACAGCCTTGAGGGACTTACACTGCCTGGCACTATCTTAAAACAAATGTAATTGACATTAACCTATAGTATCTTGGGGGAAAGATTGCCTCTACAGGTATATTTTTGCTGTGAAAGTAGTTGACAGACTGGGCATATTGCTGAGACTCAAGAGAAGTCCGAGATGATTCCAGCAATGAGACCCAGTTACTGAATACTAGTGTTGCTTTTCTTAACCTTACAGCTCTACACAGACATGTGCTTTACCTGCTCTCCTCACTCCAAGCATACATTAAGATCAATGTTGTTCTGTAGCTACCTACACACACTATTTCTGAATTCTTCACCCTTCTCAGTCCCAGTTCTTTCACCTTATTATAGAGCTAAGCTGAAAAAAAAAAGGTAAGAATCAAGGCAGTAGTGAACATTAATGAGATAGTCCAAGCAAGTTCACTCAGGCAGCATGGCATGTGCAGCCAACATGAATCAGAACGATCTTCCTTTTTTTTGGTCTCACCCAAGCTTGAACCCTGTTGTCAGAGGAGGCTTAGAAGTCCTAACTTAGTGCAAAGCAGAATTGATGTCATGCTAGAAGCAGGGCAGCTCAAATATGTGTTGACCCACTACGCAAAAAGCTAAGAATAGTAGATGCCAAGTTGTTCCATATCAGACTTAAAATAGTACCTCAGTGTCCTCTCTTCCCTCTGCTTTCCTTCCATGCTTGGAAACAGTCAAGGTCAGAACTCCAACAGTCACAGACAAAAGCAACAAAGCTAAAGGTCAGCTCAGATAAGGTCAATGCTGTATTTAGTCTTGCTGGCAGAGCAGGAGCCACAGATTGTGAGCAGAGAGCAACAACAGTATGCACAGCTCCTCATGGCCCCCATCCAGGACCAGGAACTTCAGTAGCACCTCCAGTCTTAACAGGAATAAGGTTTGAGCAGCTTCCACAGTATTTAGCACAACAAACGTTCCATCAGCACTATTAGCCTTTCCCAGACCAAATACACTCAGCTCACACACATTGGGCTGAGGACCCAGAGGGGCCTTTGCACCTGAGCACATCTGGGTCTCCTGCCACACAAGCTACAAAACTTTCATCAAGAGCCTTCAGCACAATAGTCTCCATTTCACTAGAACTTCTTTTCAGCAGATCAAATTATATCCTTCATGTGGAGTTTCTAGTCCCACCTCAGCAACTGACTAAGTACAAAACACCACACCACCTCTGTCCTTACAGATGCCACACCTTCCTTAAACTCCAATTAACATTCATCATTGCAAGAGGGACAAAGCAGCCGGGAAACTGCAGTCAGGCAGACCCAGTGCACCAGCAGCAGGCGCTGGCTGAGCCCTTCCTACTTTCGTACCAAAGGAAATAGAGCCCAAAGTTGGGTCAAACCTGAGACTCCCCGCACTCCCGAGTCGGAGGTGGTCACCCTCGACGCTTCGCGCTCTCCCATCGCACAACTCCCCTTCCCGGCTACAGTTCACGCCGAGATCGAGTCACACTCCTCAGGGCCGGGGCCGCCAGTGCACCGTGGCGGAGCTGCTATCCCGCCTGGCCGGGATACCCAGTGGCACCGGAGGCGGAACGGCGGGGGTTATTTCTCCCAACACCCGCGGCCGCCGGAGCCCCCCCAACCCCGCCGCTGCAGCGCCCCAGGCCCCAGCACACGCAGCCCAACGGCGCAGCCGGAACGCGACGGCCTCGCCTTGCCCCCTAGCCGCGGCTCTGCTCCGACCGCAAGAACCCCGCAGCCGCGCCGCCATTCCCCGGACAGGTGGGCTCCCGAGGCTGACGGCTCCCGCGCCCGGTAAAGCGGGACGCCGAGGCCCGACTGCCCAGAGCCCCCGCCGCTGCGGCGCGGGACAAGTAACACACTCAGCCCCACTCACCCTCAGGAGCACAACTGTCCCCACCACAAATTAGTCTAGCAAGCCCTGGCCCTCACTTCCGCCTTTACCCTTTCCACTTCCGCGCCCGCCCGTCCGACCCTTCCGCTCGCAGCCCGCGGACCACGGCTTAGCACCATCTGCCAATCACCTTCTCCCCGCCCCTCTTGCCTCATGTGAGTCAGGCGGTGTGACGTCATAGTGCGCCCGTCGCACGGGGGTGATGGAAGTTGTAGTCCGGAGGGAGGGACCCTGGCGTCCCCGGCGGGGACCCGTGAAAGGAGGGTCTCGGCGCGGTGCGGGGGCGAGCGTGGACCACGGGCGCAGACTCACCCGGAGCCGTGGCTAGAAAAAATAGAGCCTTTATTTTCCCTAGGGGCGGGGAACACGGGGCAAGGAGAGGAGCAACAAAAGGAGAAGAGCAACAAGGAGAGGAGCAACAAAAACTATAGCTGCCATAGAGGCGGCACCGCGAAGCCGGGCAGGAGCAGCCGTGACACCCTCTCCCCGGTGCATCCTCCTCCCCCGGAGACCCCCTTCCCGGAGACTCCCACTGAACCTCCGAAGCGACCTCGTGGGTCCCGGGGTGCAGCGCTGCCCAGCCGTGTCCCACGGCCCCGAGGCACGGCGGGGGTTGCAGGGAGGCAGTGGTCCTGGAAGGGGACTGTTGCCGGTCTCAGGCCAGCTGGGATCGGGGCAACGTGCTGAAACACACCAAACCCACTCAGGATTGCTGAAGGGGGAGCATTGCCATGAGCAAGTGCTGCCATACTGTATGCAAGCCCCCAGTTTATTGTAAAGAATTACATCATCTCTGTTTTGCTTTTACATCCTGCTGACCCTCAGACTTTGCCTGTTTTCCACTCTCACGCTGCTGCTTCTCACACTCGCAACAGGGCACACATTACCTCATTGGCCCACAATCAGTCTCATAACCTGAAGGTCGGTTTACATTTTTTGCTAATTGCCAGTTCTTTATTCCCCCAGTCTGTGTGGCCCAGTCTCATTATAAAAAAAGCCCCCGTATGCAAAAAGTATAAAATCGTATAAAAATCCCTGCTGGTGTTGGGCTGGGCGAGGGCTGCGCCCTGGGGAGCTCCCGGGGGAGCGGGTTGGTGGGTGCAAAGTGATTCCTGCCGCTGCCCAGTGCCAGTGGCCACCTCCCGAGGGTCTCAGGTTGGCTGAGTTAGAGTTGGTGACCGGGACAAGGCTGGAGCTGGTGTATCCCAGGCAATGAGGAGGGCAGAGCGGGGCAGCAGGTGAGGGTGCCCCAGGGTGAGTGCTCTCTGGTGCCCGTGGGGTCAGTGGGAGCTGATGGAGCCAGATTGGGGCTGGGTACAGGGCTAACCGCTAACTGAGTAGACAGGGAAGGAGTGGGTAGAGTGAGGTGGCAGCAAGAAAGGCTCCGAGTCCAAAGCCTGGCAGGGGTCAGGGCTAGGGGTGTTTCTCTGGGGCAGGCACAGCCACTTGGTGCCCACCCAGGGGTGCATGGAGAAGCTGGTGGCAGCGAGGGCCGAGTGGCTGCTGATAGGGCAGCATTTGGCCCTGGGATTGGTGGAGGGGGAGCCGGGGGCTATGGGATGGGGCGAGGGGGGCACAGAGGCAGAGGGTGGCAAGGACTGGGAGGGGTGGTGAGGTAGCCAGGGGAGGATGGCGGGGGCAGAGAGGAACCTGTGGGACATCCAGGAGGCCCTGGAACAGCTCTATCGTGCTGCAGCTCCCAGCTGAGGTGGGAAACCTCCTGGTTGAGGTGGTTGATCTGGAAGGGGAGGGAGAGCAGTGATCATTGGTGGATGCCCCTTGCCGAGCTCCCCTGGCCCGTGACACACCTCCTGAGCCTCCTGATGTTCTGCTTTATCTCCTCTGCTTCCATCACCAGGGCTGGGCTGCCTGTATCAGTCCCTGCCAGAGAAGAAGTGACCAGTGGCAGAGGGTTCTCCGACCCCCCAAGCCCCACAGCTAGTGCTCCTGATGTTGGGAAATCCCTTGAGGTACCTGGCATGGGGGAGTCCCTTGCTGCGCTCTGCAGTGGGGGATCCACATTGAAGCTGAAGGCTTGTGGTTCTGATATCTCCTCATTGTCTTCAATCTCATCCACGACTCTAGGGCAGGGAGTTGGGTGAGCGCTGGTCTTCGTCACTCCTTCACCCCTCTGCTACCATTCCCAGTGGCCTCCCATGCAGCCCAGCTGGCACAAACCCGCAGCAGGGGGACAAGCCACCAGCATGTCCCAGTCTTACCTGGGGCTGAGATCTGGGGGGGGCATACACGTGTAGGGAGGGGATGAAGAGCTTGGGTAGCCTCCTGCCCATGCTCCCTTCTGCTTGGGGAGCTGGGGATCCCTCCAACATGGCAGAGAGAGGCTGCGGCCTCAGCTGCAGCAGGCAGGAGAGCGGCAGTTGCGTTGCAGGGCTGAGATCTGGCACAGCTCACCACCCAAGAGGCTGCTGAGGGAGCCACAGCACGATGGGCTGCTCAGCTGGGGCAGCAGCAGCTTGCGGCGGGTGATGGTGGTGGGTGAGTGCTGGAAAACTTCATCAGGCTCTTCCTCATCTTCCAGGATGGAGGGAAGGGGTTTCTCTAGGGCAGCACTGCTCTCCTGATGAGGTTGCGGGCAGTCACGAGGAGAATGTCAGGGCTGGTGCCCACACAGGGGAGGTGCTATGGCCAAGCATAGCCACTCCTGCCCCTTCCCTCCCCCTGCCTGCCCCCAGTGCGGCACAAACCTTCAGTGCCTGCAACAGCTGTAGGAACTGGGAATATTGGCAGAGCCCCTGTGGGGAGAGCAGACAACACCAGCTCAGTGGTCCCTGCACAGCTCCAAGGGGACCAGCTGCAGGCTGACACAGTGCTGGGCATGTGCCCACTCTCTTTGCCTCTCAGTGCCCCCCTGGACCACCAAACCTCTTCCAGCCCCATGCATCAGCCCTGTCCCTGTCAGCCCCAGCACTGGCCTCTGCAGCCCCTCATCCCCTCTCCTTCCTCTGCTGCTGTTGTGACACTGATGAGCTGCCTGACCTTGGCCCGCATAGTCCAAGCTGGAGCCAAGGCTGCACCTCAAATCCCAGCCCCAGCTTAGCCATCAGAGAATCATGTTCCCTGGGAGCATGCTGCCAGCCAGGGGAGGGTGTACAGGGCTGCTGCAGGACGTGGCAAACCCTGTTTGTATCTTCCACCCTTCATTTCTTTATACATCTCCTGGGCTATGGACACGTTGGGTTTTGATAGGGCTATCTGGGATAGAGAGCAACCTCTTGTCAGTGCCTAGGGGCGGGGGGGTACTGGGGGAAGATGCTCTGGAGGAGTCCCTGGCCACTCCAGCACAGAGCCAGCAGCAGATGAGGGAGGAAAAAGGCTGCAGAGCTATTTCTGCAGCAGAACATCCCTGTGACTGCCAAGGTCGTCAGTATGACTAAACCTAGCAGCCCCCGGTGCTGCCACCTCAACACCAGGGGGCCATGGCCTGGCTGCCTGTCCCATGGTGTGTCCCCCAATCCCCACCACCCCCATTTCCAGGCCTTCCATCCACCTCAGCCTCCTGCATTGCAAATGCTCCAGCTTCCAATTCCCCAGGATGGGAATTAACAAATTCCTCAACTGAGAGGAGCCAGAATGGGGATGTAACTGCATGGCTGGGGAGGCGGCACAGCCACAGCCCCCACTCCAGCCTCAAAACCTGGGGACCACAAGCACAGAACAAACTCCCAGGGAACAAACAGACCCAGCCCTGCTCTGGTCTCCAGAGCCATGAGGATGAGAGGAGCCTGTGAGGGAGGACACGCACCCACCTCCATCTCACTGCCCTCCTGCAGGTCAGGTCCTGGTGGCATATTCAGGGTAGAGCTGCAGCATTTCACAGAGCCCCCACAGCCCCATGTACTGCAGGTCACAATAGGTCAGAGCCTACACGTCCATCCATATTGCTCTTGATCACCTGGTCCATGCTGCACAGGTTGGTTCTGATCAAATCCCCTTTGCCTGCAGGAGGAGACCAGAGTGGACTAGAGGTGCGAGCCACAAGACCTGAGCCCTTCACCCAGCTAGGCAGCAGAAGGGGGCAGGGGAAAGCCCACACTACCTGCTCTCACCCAGAATGGCCAGGACCACATCGTCCTTCAGCACCTTGAGGGAGCCGGAGCAGACAAAGTAGTTGGCCTGCAGCGCATCGCCCTGGCACAGCAGGTACTTCCTTTGGGGCACAGAAGGATGTCTTGATGTGGAGGGAGAGGGAGTGGAGGCAGCCCTGACTGGCTGTCTCGAAGACAGGCAGCTGCAGAATATCCTTGTTGAGGTGCTGTCCTGATTTGGGCTAGGATAGAGTTAACTTTGATGAGGAAGTAAGAAGGGGCAGAACATGGGCAGCTGACCCGGGCTGGCCAACAGGTATTCGATACCATACTGACATCATGCCCAGTACATAGAGGCAGGGAGCTAGTCGGGGGCGGGGCTTCGGGAGCGCGGGCTCGGCTGCCGGTCGGGAGCGGTCGTGTCGGGTCCCGGGGGGTGAGCAGCTGCGGCACGCGCCATTCCTTTTGTATATCCCCTCATTTACTGTTAAAACTGTTTTTTCCTGAACTTGTTTCTTCTTATTGTTGTTCTATTAAACCATTCTTATTTCAACCTACGCGGGTTTTTCCCCTTTTTGTCTGGTTCCCCTCCCCGCTCCGCCGGGAGGGGGAGGAGTGAGCGACAAAACCACGACAGGTGCATGGCCACATCTGCCTGCAGCTCATCAAGTCATAAAACAGCTAGGGAGAGCAGGGCCAGGATGCTGGGGTGAGGGAGCAGCCTGGCAGCCCCAGGGGACAGATTGGCCTCCCAGCATGGAGCATCTCACTGCACTGCTGCTCTGGCTGCCTCAGCAGAGTCCAGCAGTCCTGGATGGCAGTGGTGGGACAGCTCTGGCCACAGTGTTGGCTGACTCTACTCCATTGCTTTGGCAGGAACCTGCCCCACACCTGGCACACAGTTCTGGTTCCTCTAAAAATAGAGCATAGAATCATAGAATCATTTTGGTTGGGAAAGACATTTAAGCTCATGGAGTCCACCCCCTGCTCTCACCTGGCCCAGCCCACCACTAACCCATGGCCCTCAGCACCTCAGCTCCACAGCTTTGCAATAGCTCCATGGATGGGGACTCCCCCACCTCCCTGGGCAGCCTGGGACAGGGGCTGACAACCCTCTCAGGGAAAAAGTTCTTCCTCAGCTCCAATCTAAACCTCCCCTGGGGCAACTTGAGGCCATTTCCTCTGGTCCTATCATTCATTACTGGAGAGAAGAGATCAACCCCCACCTCACTACGACTCTCAGGTAGTTGTAGAGAGTGATCATGTTTCAGCCTCATCTTCTCTAGGCTAAACATCCCCACTTTCCTCAGCTGCTCCTCATAAAACTTGTGCTCCAGACCCTTCATGGATGTGTGCCCGTCTGCACACGCTTGCATACACACACACTTGCCCTCTCATAGCTGGCCCTGCCAGCCTCATCACCCCCACAATGGGTGCAGGACAGGGGGCTGGAGTGGAACTGGCCCAACCCTGCCAACACCTCCTACCTCATTAGTGTTAATGCTGTTGTTCACTGACCAGGTGGTCTGGAAGTACTCCACCATCCTCTGCTTGAGCTGCTGGGGCAGGCGGTGAATGTGGATGAAGTCCTTGAGGTCCTTCATGTTAGTGTGGTAGAGTGAGCGGTGGGAGTACATGCACAGGATGATGGCTGCGACGTTGCCATCATCATTGTTAAGACTTGTAAGATGGGTACAGGATGTAGGTTTCTTTGCCTCCCCACAGGAAGTATATGAAATGGGACATTGGCAAAATCTAGGAGACACGTTGAATGATGCTATTGGCCTGTGTAAATTGGTATAATCCATTCCACAACAGCTACAAGCTGAGTGGGCTGCGGCTGCTGCCATGAAAGCAGAAAATGCTATGCCATCTCCGTTCCCAGTAGATGCTAAGAGGTTCTTTGGAGGTGGTGACTTTATAGTGCCATCGGCTCCACCTCTAGAAGAAAATAACAAGAGATTCTTTGGAGGTGATAATGTCATAGTACCCTCAGCTCCACCTCTAGAGGAGGAAAGTATGGATGTGAGCCCACCCCTCCCGAACCCCCTAGAGCACTGTCCCAGGAGCTGAATGTTTCTCCTCTCTTCCCACCCACCCTTCAACGTCCTGCCCCGTCCTATCCTGATGCCCTGCCTGAAGGAGTACCTGGCAGAGAATGAAAGTTACACTTTGCCCATGCTACTACAGATCTGCCATTGCCCCTGAGCTTATCAATCCCTGAGTCTTCCTCTTCCATCATCACTCCCAACATCTAGTGAAGGGGAAGATCAACAAAGACAGTTGTTACAGGAAGAATTAATAAGACATGGAGAAGATATGAAACAGACTTTGGTCCACTTGGAGGAACTGATAGAAAAGCCAAAATCAACAGCTAATCAACTGTTGAAACGGCTTAATGAATTAACTAAACCAGAGATTAAACTTTCACGCCCACAGGTGCTCAGAGACCCCCAGCCGGATGACTATGATCCGGCTAAGAAATGGAGAAGCCTCATATGCAATGCGGTAATTGAAGGAGAATTCATTCCACAAGCCTTTCCAGTAATAACAGCACATAATAATCCTGCACAATGACAATGGGCACCTTTGGACTGGAAGTTGGTAAGGGAAGGCCAGAAAGCTGCGATGCAATATGGCTTGACCAACCCATATGTTCAAACCTTATTAGATCATATTTTCGCCAGCGGATTAATGACTCCCTTTGACTGCCAGAAGCTAGCAGAAACCTTCCTGAAGCCCACTCAGGTATTACTATGGGAGTCTGAATGGGGGAAAAAAAGAGTAGATGTGGAAATAGTAGAAAATATGGACTTATAGCAGGGAGATCTGCAACAAGTCATCACAGTGGATATGATGTTAGGAAAAGGACCATTTGCTGACCCTCAGGTACAAGCCCGATTGCATGAATCCATTTCACAACAAACATAGACGCTGGCTCGTCAAGTGTTTAAGATTGGCCCTGACATGGGGGTACCAGTTCCCTCATACACAATCATTATACAGAAGCCCAATGAACCTTTTATGACCTTTTTAGACTGTCTAAGAGCAGCTCAAATATGTTGGCTGAAGTAAAAGCGGAAATGGGATTACATTTGGCAGTTGCTAATGCTAACCATGATTGTAAAAAGATCCTGCAGGCTCTCCCACGGATGGCAACTTTGGATAGAAGCCTGCTCTCAGGTAGGCACATTTAGCTGAAGCTATGGCAACGGCATTGAAACCATTAGTTTGACAAGACAAAGGAAATCGGAGGCCAAAATGCTTCAATTCCGGAAAAATGGGACGTGAAAAATCAATGTTGGTCCAGACCATTGGTATGGACAAACAGCTCCATCAGAGTCGAACGGCAGATTTAATGGCAATTGTTACAGATGTGGCAAGTTTGGACACAGAGCCACTGAGTGCCGTTCTCGAGTGGCCAGACACATAACGCCTAAGGAAAACGGATTAACGAGCGCAAAAAGGGCGAGCATGATGACACAAAAACGCCCTTCAACACCAGTGGCTGCCTGGATGGCCTCAGATCAGCCACTGCTGGAAGCACGAGAGTGGAAGTGGAAACAGCAATAGAGGTAATCATCCACAATACGGATATAATGGTTATCTCATCCAATGCTAATGGACCCCTTGGCTATGGTTTAAGAGCTCTGCTTTTAGGATGGTCATCGGCCTCTTGACAGGGTATTTTTGTGCTCCCCGGTGTAATTGATGCAGATTATGAAGGAAACATTGGAATAATGGTTAAACTTTGGCAGCCACCAGTTTATATACCTAAAGGAATTAAAATAGCTCAATTAGTTCCTTTCAGGCTGTCATGGTTTGACATGATAGCCTTTTCTGGTAAGGGGGAAGGGGCTGTAAAGATGTCTTCTGTAAGAAGTTGCTCACAACTCTCCCCAGCTCTGAGCCAGACCCACTTCTGGGGCTGAGCCAACTACACACCTCCACGATCACTTTTTAAGAAGAAGCCGGAAAAGGAGGCTTCTTCCTCCTTCTTCTTCCTGTTTCTTTCTTCTTCTGTCCCTTCTTCTGGCTGGTGGTGCTGCACGGAGTAGGAACAGTGAGAGAAACAACCATGTGGACTCCAAGGTCACTGATGAAAGAGAGGAGGAGGTGTGCTGGAGCAGAGACTCCCCTGCATTCTACGGAGAGGACTGGTGAAGTAGTGATTTGTTTACATTTCTTTACAGACCCCGCATCAGCAGTAGAGACTTATTTTGATAATGACTCCGAGCCAGGGGCAGTGACTATGGCCAGAGGAGGCTGTGTCCCAAGGGAGGGACCCAATATTCACAAAAGCTGTAACTGTGGGGAGGAACCCACAACAAAGCAGCTCATTAAACTTATGCCCAGAAGAGGCCATGTCCCAAGGGAGGGACCCTATATCTGCAGAAACTGCAACCGTGGCAAAGAATTCATGCCAGAGATATTCACCAAGGACTGCATCCCGTGCAAGGGACCCTGTATCGGCAGAAGCCGCAGCTGCTGGGAAGAACCCACACCAGAGAAGTTCGTTAAGGACTGTGTCCTGGGGGAGGAACCCTGTGTTGGAGCAGGGGAAGAATGCAAGGAGTCGTCCTCATCTGAGAAGACAGAAGCGGCAGAGCCCATCTGTGAGAGACTGACCACATCCCCCATTCCCTGCCCCCCTGAGACATTGCGGGGGGAGGAGGTAGAGATATTGGGAGGAGTGAGCTGGGCCCAGGAAGAAAAGAGGGATGGGGGAGGGAGATCTTAAAGTGCTGGTTGTAATTTTCTCATCATCCTACTCCCTTTTGCTTTTATTCCGTTCTGTTTCTTGTAGAATAAAGTTTTCTACTTTCCTCTCTAAGTCGAGTACTGGAGTATGTTTTGCCCGAAACTATAATTGGCAGCGATCCCTCCCTGCCCTTTTCTTAATCCACAACAACCTTGCTTATCTTTTTACTCCCATTTTGCTGGGGCCTCTGCCATCCTACCGAGGGTGGGGGTGAATGGGGGCACCGAGCAAGAGACTGTCAGGGTGCTGCTGTGCTAGCTGGGCCAAACCACGACACAGGGCTAAAGTTCCATTTGCAGGTAGTCGTGAGCGTCAAGATGGTGGTTTTGCATCCCCTGGAATACCTGAGGTAAGACTTGCAATGCCACTTTCACAGGCAAAGCCCACTCAGACGGTTGTATTCCAACATTCAAATGGTGAACAAATGGTTGGGTGCAATACGTTACTGGATACAGGAGCAGACGTTACCATTGTTCCGTTATCCTATTTGCCAAAAAGCTGGCCTTTAGAGAATTTAGACACTCCTGTTGTTGGAGTAGGAGGTACACAGATGGCAAAAATTAGCAGAGACCTGATTTCGGTATGGATATAGGATGAAGAAAATAGACCCTATGTGATGAACACTTCAGTTTGGCTTTTAGGTAGAGACGCCTTAAGCCAAATGGGCTTTTGTTTGTTGAATGAAAATTTTTAGTGGCGGCCATTGATGGGCGACCAATCCTGAAGTTTGTCGGGAGTTTTGTGGAGACTTGGCTAGAGAAAAGAGGACATGATAGAATACAGCTGGTTAGGCAGTAAGCACTAAGCGATAAGCTATTGGACTCCTGCTCAAGGCCGTGAGAGCAAGAGAGCTGTATGATAACAGGATGAAAAAGCAGGAGTTTAGTTTGGGTTAAGCAGCCACAAGTATCTGGAGTTTGTTGAAACAAGGGCGAGGATTGCACCTAACTGGGAACCAATGATGAGCTTAGCTTTTGCAATATGTATGAGCCTGATTATTGTATCTATAAAAGAGTTGTATCTTTGCAAATAAAGTTGAGATTTGTTGCACTACAGGGTGGGCTTGTCTCCCGTCGTCTTCAGCAAATGGTGACCCCGACGCGATACACGAAGGACGTGATATACCGACTGGGCGCCACGGCGGAGCGACGAAGGGGTTCGGGTCCTATGCAGCAAGGACGGCAATAAGCGTGAAAATTGGGAACACGCTGTGCCCTGGGTGACCGTATAGACGAGCCCGGCCGATACGTGCCGGCGGACCTTGAAGGGCTGCAACAGCGTGCTGACAAATAGGTATGGAAAGGCAAGCGGCATATAATTTATTTACTGCATTCTTGCAGAAGCGGCAGATAAAGGGTATAGATCTGCAAAAAGACCTACCAGGGTTGTTAGCTTATGGGTATGCTAAGGGAGTGTTTCAGAATCCACATACAGTGCATGAATTGAGCGAATGGCGTAAATTTGGGGATTTGCTGTGGGAAGCTACCCTGGAGGACGATGAGATAGCTGAAAAGTTAGGGAAGCTTTGGAGGATAGTGCACAATGAGTTGTTGCAACATCAGGCAGAAAAGAAGGCTGCTGAGCACGCATCAGCAGCACAGAGTAAGGATAAAAACTATGAGCATGACTGGTTCCAATCCACCTCGCTGGCTCCTACCGTCTCAAAAGTAGTGCTCCCCCTCCCCGCGTGTAGAAAATGACCCTGAAGGCACGGATGGGGTACCAGAACCATATGAGCCATCAGCCCCTCCTGGGGAACGAGAGTGCCGGCCTAAAGAGCCCCCGCCTCTCCCCCCGCCACTTAGTGAGCCTGTCCCTGGGGCAGAGAGTGAACTGGCAGAAGCACCGAGAGTAGCGCCGGGAGAAGCGCCGGGAGAGGGGTTGAGAGCAGCGCCGGGAGCGGCACTGAGGCGGATGATACCGAGAAAAAAGAAAAAGGTTCTTCTCTACACAAGAGTTTTTGCAAAGTCAGGGAGGCGAAGGGTCTTCGGAGCAGAGCCCCCGCGGGAGAGCTGCTTCCCATTCGAGCCCAGCCCGCCGAGTTACCCCTGGGACGACTTGCAGGGGAATGCCAAGTGGGCGGAGTCGGGTGGGGGTGCAGCGCAGGATGATCAGAGGAGAGTGGGGGAGCGCGACCCCATGTTAGACTGGATACCATCGGGCACGCGGGGGAAGAAAAAGAAAACACGGGAGACCGTAATACCGACTGCGCCGCCGGCACCGGGGACGGCACGGAGTGAGTCAGACCCCCCCTGCCCCTTCCATCCGCAGACGCCGCCGCGCAGCCGCTTCCCGCGCCCGGTCAGTGTCTCCGGTGCCCCCCCACACACCGCTCCGAGACCGTCGGCCCCAGCCCTCGCGGACCGCTGGACTCATCCTTTCCATCCTCAATCCGTTGCCTCAAAGAGTGTGGAAACTGTTGGTCATGATGTTATGCCTTTTGCTGTAGATGTGATGATGAATAGTGGTTTTCTTACAGTGGAGGCTTTCTAAGGCGTTTTGGGTGTCGGGAATGGAACTTGGAAGAACAGAACATTTTGGCATTGAGAAGCTAAAAGGTGGTTTATGTTGATGCTTCAAATTATTGTGGTAAATGGTTTTAGACAATTTCAACAAACCAAGCAAAACATGTGGCTTACACTGGCCAAAGCAATCAATCAGTCTACAATATGTTTATCAATGGCCACTCCAGATAATCCTTTTTCTACCTGTTTGGTGGGAGTTCCATCAGATGTGGCACAATGGCCTGTACCAAATGCATTAAAAACAAATCCCTTAGTTAAGGGTAATGGCAAAGTTGACAGCTAGGATTTGATCATTTCATGGTTGCCAATAATAACAACAGAGCCACAGGAGTTAGAATTATTGGGATCTATAAAGATGGATTTTTGTGTTATGTTTCATTTTACCAGCAATACCAAAACATTTGGGACAGAATGTGGATCCCATCCTGGGCGTGTATAAGAACACAACATCTTGGTGCAATTATACTTCACCAGAAAGATCCAGGTCTTGTGCCTGTACAGTTACCAAAGGGAATTTTTCTGATCTGTGGGGACCAGGCATGGCCTGGAATACCCTCGAGATTACAAAGGGGACCGTGCAGTTTGGGACAACTGACAATCTTGATGCCTAATCACACAATGATTTAGAAACATCATTGTCCAAAACAATTTGTGCATGCATTTACTGGCGAATGTGATGACTATGTTACCTTTGGTCTCCCTCAACAATAATAGCAACTAGTATATTTGCTCCAGGTGTAAGAGTATCTGCTTTATTAACTCAGCTATGCAAATTAGGATACTGGCCTAGCAAACAAAGTAACCAAACCTCAATGACATTAGAAGACTTGATTAGTAATGTAAGTAGTATTAGCCATACAACTTTGCAACATAGACCTGCTAGAGATTTTACCTTTAGCACAAGTATAATAACTTTGTTTGTCAGCTGTGCTTTTTTTTTCAGTGTATGAGAAGAAGCTTACCAGGCATGAGTTGCTAAACTAATGTGCAGATTGTCCTTGAGCTGCTCTCTACTGTGAGAAACGAAGAAGCAAAAATACCTACGAGATAACAACTTGGAGCAAGGAGGAGGCTGAGGCAGCGTGTGAAACTGCAAGGCTTCTCGCAGAAAACTACAGCTGGCTTTTAGAGAAAGGACCAATTAGAAGTACTATAAACACGCTAGCTTTGCTGCTAATTGTAAGGGTCTGATGCTTGTTAGTAAAATTTGAGTTATAGGCTGCCCGCAGGGGTCATGGACATACCAGCTATCCCCATGCATTGAGCCACGGTATCCCTCACACTAGCCAGGGACAGGCAGTCATTAAATGCGCTCACAGCTCAACCGTCTTAGGGAGGGGGAGAGCATGGGGCGTAGAAGATATGAGTATAATGGTCTACTGAGTCTCTCTTGCAGATTGACGTGTTTCTCGGAGTGCTTGCCGTGATGCAGATCAAGATGGAGTCACTCAACTATTGGCAAGATTGAATAGTGAAGTGGAACACGACCAGCACCTGATCATATCTTCCTGCAATTCGCTCAGCTAGCATATGTGCTGGGCAGACACGTTATGTATCAGCCCGTGCCACAGGACACTGGAGTCATCGAGCATAGGGAACGGGAGATGTGGTAGGCGTCCGGAAGATCTCGGTTTGTAACATGAGAGGTGAAAGGTACAGAAGAGGTGGGCACGGGGTGGAGTGAGAGGAGGTGCTGGTGGTGGCAGGTGTGAGCACATGGTGTAAACAAGGGGTTGAAGTTTGGCAGATGGATGTCACTCATGTGGCAGAGTTTGGAAGACTAAAATATGTGCATGTAACCATAGACACATGGAGCAAATTTGTTTGGGCAACAGCACAGACAGGGGAGAGGGCCATACATGTGGAGCGTCGTTTATATAGTTGTTTTGCAATAATGGGAATTCCTCAGAAAATAAAGGCAAACAAGGGTCTAGCCTATATAAGTAAAAGCATAGAACAGTTTATGAGGCAATGGGGAGTTAAACATGTAGCAGGGATTCCCCATTCCCCCACAGGACAGGCCATAATAGAAAGAGCTAATGGGACTCTAAAAAGATATCTTGGTAAATATGGGGATGTGAAAGACCCACATATGAAATTGTTAAAGGCCTTATTTGTTATGAACCACCTGTGTGTATTTGGGGAACAGAAGCTACCACCTGCAATAATACATCATAATCCAAAGGCACAAAAGGAGAGAAAGAAAGAAATATGGGTTAAATATCGTGACCCTAAAACAGGGATATAGCAGCCTCTGGCCAAAGTATTATACTGGGGACGTGGGTATTTTTGTGTTGATTCTCATACAGAATCCATTTGGGTGCCAGCCAAGTGGACAAGAGCTGTCCTTGAAGCTGCGGAGATCAAACCATCTGACAAAAAAGGACAGGAAGAGATTGAAGAATAAATACACCCTCGTCTTGTGGTCATTGGAGTACTGGCTAACAATCAAAAGACTGAAGGTTATATAACAAAAATATAGTGATTTTTAATGAATAATAATGAGGTGTTTTGGTATAACCATAGCTTTTAGTGTAACTATCATTGCTAACATCTTGATGCATTTTAATCAGCCTAGAGATAATATTTGGATAACCTTTGCTAATCAAACTGGTCAATCATCTCTTTGTCTTAGTTTGGGAGGGGTTACTAATCCTTTTAAAACATGTTTGATAGGATTGCCCGTGTGGAATTTGGAGGAACTTTGTGGACTAGTAGACAGTAACACCTTGTGTAATAGGACGGGGTTGAACACAATTAGCGATGATCACGATCATCAACGAAAGGTCAATGTGAGATAATTAAGTCCCTTAATACCACATTAGCCTCACCCCCTGAGGAAATAGACCTGTTTGGAAGTGCCAATGCAAGCTTTGGTACTAATGGAACAGGGGGAAATTGGGTAAGTTTTATGTCACGGGATATCCATGACTTTAATAGAAATCAAAAATATTGGGCCACCTTAGACTCTTCTTTGAAGTCAGAAACGGTATTTAAGCAATTGTATTCCCGATGTAATTTTTCTTGTATTACATCACCTAAGAAATTGCCCATGGGTATATTTTTAATCTGTGGAGAAAGGGCCTGGAACGGAATACCAATAAATCCCCTGGGTGGACCCTGTTATTTGGGGAAACTCTCTTTATTCCACCCTAACTTAACCACGCTAATGCAGCTTGCTGACCATAATAATAGCTCCCGCAAAAAACGTAGTTGTTATGAGTTTGACTGTACTGATATTGATCCCCCACGATTTTTTAGTGAACTGAAGCAAGTCATAGTTGCCATCCTTTTGCCAGGAGGAGCAGCCAATAAGGCCATGAACTTGGCTAAACAGTTAGGATGTTGGACTAAGGATGAGGTAAATTAAACTTCAGAAATGATTGGTATGTTAACAGTTGACGTTCAAAGTGTAAATCATGTGGTGTTACAAAATAGAGCTGCCATAGACTTTTATTATTAGCCCAAGGACATGGATGTGAAGAGTTTGAAGGCATGTGTTGTATGAACCTGTCGGACCATTCCACCTCGATACATGCCAAACTGAAAGAACTTCAACAGGGATTACATCAGTTGAAAGAAGAAGAGGGATTAGGACTTGAAGGATGGCTTAAGGGATGGGGAATAGGCCCTTGGTTGCGAAATGTTATAATGTATGTAATTGGCTTTATGGGTATTGTTTTATTTATATTGTTAGTGTTTCCCTGTTTCAAAAATTGTATTCAACAGACAATAGCAAGAACATTTGAGAGGATGTGGCAGCCTAATATCATTGTCCAAAAAGAAAACGGGGGAGATGTCGGGAGTTTTGTGGAGACTTGGCTAGAGAAAAGAGGACATGATAGAATACAGCTGGTTAGGCAGTAAGCACTAAGCGATAAGCTATTGGACTCCTGCTCAAGGCCGTGAGAGCAAGAGAGCTGTATGATAACAGGATGAGAAAGCAGGAGCTTAGTTTGGGTTAAGCAACCACAAGTATCTGGAGTTTGTTGAAACAAGGGCGAGGTTTGCACCTAACTGGGAACCAATGATGAGCTTAGCTTTTGCAATATGTATGAGCCTGATTATTGTATCTATAAAAGAGTTGTATCTTTGCAAATAAAGTTGAGATTTGTTGCACTACAGGGTGGGCTTGTCTCCCGTCGTCTTCAGCAGAAGTTAACCTGGCTGACAGATAAACCAGTTTGGATCGATCAATGGCCGCTAAGCAAAGAAAAGCTCGCCCAGATTCATGAATTAGTAAATGAACAATTAGAAAAAGGTCATATTAAGCCATCCACTAGTCCATGGAATACACTAATTTTTACTATCCTTAAAAAATCAGGGAAATGGAGGCTGTTACACGATCTAAGAGCTGTTAATGCAGTGATA
Source organism: Colius striatus (assembly GCF_028858725.1). Classification (NCBI taxonomy): domain Eukaryota; kingdom Metazoa; phylum Chordata; class Aves; order Coliiformes; family Coliidae; genus Colius; species Colius striatus. Next base: position 27,519,670 of record NC_084789.1, on the reverse strand, counting down.
TAGGATATGGGTGCTTTACAGCCAGGATTGCCCTCTCCTGCAATGTTTTCAAAAGAATGGCCCCTATTGGTGATTGACCTAAAGGACTGTTTTTTCACAATTCCTCTACGTGAGGACAATAGTGAGAAGTTTGCTTTTACAGTACCATCTATTAAGAAACAAGAGCCGGCAAAACAATATCAATGGACTGTTTTCCCTCAGGGAATGAAGAACTCGCCAACTATTTGTCAAACGTTGCCTGGGAGCTAGCACCTCTGCGCAAAAAATACCCTCGTGTTTTATTTTACCATTATATGGATGATATCCTAATCGCAGGCAAAGACCTGGACCAGCATCAGATTCTACAAGAAGTGAAGCGACAGTTGGGCATGTCTGGGTTAGTGTTCACGCCAGAAAAGGTACAAATGCACACCTCTTGGAAATATTTAGGTAATATTATCACCAGTGTGTGCATTTATCCTCAGAAGGTGGCAATTAAAACAGAGATTGCTAATTTAACAGATGTTCACAAGCTAATAGGTGATATCCAATGGGTATGAATCATATGTCGTATCACGAATGAGGATCTTGCGCCACTAATGCCTTTGTTAAAAGAGGCTGACAGTGCACGAAAACTGTCCCGGCAGCAAATACAAGCAATAGAAAAGATAAGAAACAAGATAGTCAATAACTACAGTCACCGATATGATCCTGACTTGTCAATTAACATTGCTGTGATAAGTCAAAAGCAGCATGTAATAGCAGTCTTGATGCAATGGGATTCAGTAGCAAAAGACCCATTGAGGATCTTGGATAATTTGCAAAAAACAATTACCATGAGACTAGAGACAATTGCAAAAATAATAGTTAAGACCAGAAAACATCTGCTGGAAATAGCAGGGACTGAGGCAGACATCATTTTCATTCCTCTCACAGATGAATTCTTAAACTGGGCACTGCAACAATCTGATGAATTACAATGGGCCTTATTGTCATATCCAGGGACTATAAATAATCATTATCCAGCCCATAAATTGTTTTATGTTAAATTTCAAATGCAAGACCGGCCGTTGAGATCAGCAGTACCCGTTAAAGGCCTGATTGTTTTTACCGACGCAAGTAAGATCCAAGCAAAAGCAGGAGTGGTTTGGTGGGAGAATGGAAAATGGCAAAATCTAACTGTTCACTCCCCAGGCAGCTCAGTTCAACTGTTGGAGTTAATGGCTGTAGTTACAACTTTTGAGAAATGGTCAGATGTCCCATTAAACATCATCTCTGATTCCCTCTATGTGGTCGATGCCATCACTCGATTAGAGAGCATTGTTGAAAGAAATCTCTAATCAGAATTTGTATAACTTATTTCTGCGGCTCTGGCCGCAGAATAAATGAACGTTCTGGATAAATGAAAGTCAAACTGCTTATTATATTGGACATATTAAAAGCCATTCAGGCTTAAAAGATGGCCTATCAGTTGGCAATGAAATTGTTGACAAGATAGTAGCAGCTCTTTTATTGATACCTATGGGGCCAATAATTGACAAATTTTCTCAAGCCCGAAGGGCGCATGATTTTTTTCACCAAAGTGCGAAAATGCTGGCAAAGCAATTTGACCTGACCATATCGGACGCTCAGGGTATTGTTTCCACATGCCAGAATCAAATCGGCCTAGGTGTAGGAGTTTAATCCCAGGAGTCTGGCGCCATTAGGAATATGGAAATTGGATATCACTGTCTATGCTCCCTTTGGACAATTTAAACGAATACATGTCACTATTGATACTTATTCAGCCATGGTTTGGGCCACAGCCTTAACGAGCAACAGTGCTCAAGACGTTATAAGACATTGGAGAAGTTGTTTTGCAGTCCTTGGTGTTCCACGAGAGATAAAAACTGATAATGGCTTGGGATATATAGCCAGTAGAACACGTAAGTTTCTGAACTTATGGGATGTTAAATATACTACTGGAATCCTAGGCAATTCTACCAGTCAAGCCATTATTGAATGTACATATCAAACTTTAAAAGGACTGCTAGAAAAACAAAAAATGGGGGAAGAGGGGGTGAGCCCTCAAGATAGACTAATGAAAGCCCTTTATACAATGAGTCATCTCAGAATTGTGGCAAACCGGAATGAACCACCGGCATTAACACACTTTGCCCAAATGAGTCGGGATTTGGATTTTACTGACAAACCTAAAGTTTGGTATAAGAATCCCACTACTGGAGAGTGGCAAGGACCTGCAGATCTGTTAACGTGGGGAAGAGGCTATGCTTGTGTCATAACAGATCAAGGTCCCCGGTGGATTCTGGCAAAGTGGATCAAGCCACATCAACTGAAAGGACTTAATGACTGTAAGAGCAATGGAAAACACAATCTTGAGGAAAGAACCAATTGATCCACCCTCAATCCATCACTATTAAAATGTAAACCCTGTCAACTGTGGCACCATGTATGTTGCTGCAAATTCCTCCAGCAATCTGTATCTCATTAAAACAATTGAAGAACTTCACAAGACGGTCAGTGGAAAACTGAAAGAAAAGTGGTGTGTTTTCTACAGATGAAGAGATATTTCCAACTTACAGATAATGCTCACAGATAAGCATGCTAAAGAAGTTGAAGAAGAGTCCAAAACTACATTCAGGAAACAGAAACATCAGTTGAAGTAGAGAGAACTCATCCCTTCTCCCCAGTGTGCGTCCCTCCTAGCAACATATATCAGATTATGTTTATTTTGAGTTTATGGATTTTTGTATTTTATTGTTCAGCAATGTAGCTGTTATGGACCTTTTGTTGTAAACTCATGGCCATGGGTAAAAATATTTATGTTTTCTTCATGTACCTTTAATTTTGAAATGTGTTGCTGAACGCTGGCTGGTCCAAAAAGAAAAAGGGGGGAATTGTAGGTACAAATATAACTTGGACCAGCCAGCTTGAATAAAGATGGTAGGGCCAAGTTAATGCAGCTGGCAAGCTACTTCCAATTATCAGAAACAGGTGCTGTGAGTTAATCAATTGGGCCCTGGCTGATCACATGGGCAGAAGTAGCATATAAGGAAGTGGCTAGTAAAGGAAGGGTGGTTTTAAGTCAACTCTGTTGGTTGTACTATGTTGCCTGTTTATATCTCTGCATGTGCATTACCTAGCTTCTCTATGTCTTTGAATAAATATAGCTTGGACTGCTACAACAGTTGCCAAATTCCACACTGGTCAGGCTGCTGAGGATGAAGTAGAGGGAGGTGATGTAGGTGCTGTGGATGGAGGAGCCCCCCACTGAGTTGTTGATGTAGGGAATCTCCAGCTTCTTTCCCAGCTCATGCACCCAGCCTGCCAAGCCCAACCAAGGGATTAGTGCTCACCAAGGGGCCTGGTGCCCAGCACAACTCTAATCCCTCCCATGGCCTCACTTGGAGCCAGCCAAAAGGGCTGTAGCCTCATGGGACTGCCCTCCTGCCAGCAGCATGCAACTGGGGAGGAAGCTGGGCACCCTGAGCACCCCACGCAGCCCTTGCTCACCAATGTCCTAGAGTGTGTGGGTCACTGCTCTCCATCTCCTTGCAGCTGATGACATACCAGATGCAGGCCATCCAGTGGGCCAGCAGCGCGAACATGGGCATGAGCAGGGTGATCACCATGGCGTTGTATTGCAAGTACTGGTCCAGCTTCTGCAGCAGCTACAGCAGCTGCACTGTCTTCAGAAGGTTAACCAGTGAGGTCTGGGGAGTGGGGCAGGAGGGTGAACCCAGAGGAGCTACAGGCGAGGGGTGGGAAGAGAAGGGACCCTCCCCACTCTGCATTCCCCTAGGATAGTGATCTTTCACTACAGGGTCATGAGCTACAGGACCATCTGGGAAGAGCTCATTCCCCAAGCAGGAGGGGGAGCAGGCAGCAGTGGCTTTGCTATCAGAGGCTGTGTTTGGTGAAGCTGTGCTGGCAGAAAGCCCATCTAATCTATTGATGAGGGGAAGTCTCAGCAAGATGCTGTGCCACACGCCTGCAGAGATCCTGGGCAAAGAGAGCCAGAGATGCCCTCGCTTAGGCAGGTGGGTTTGGACACCAAGGGACTCCCACCTCACCCAAAGATCCTGTCTTATCCTTCTGTCTCCTGCCAGCACTGTGTTGGGCCCTGCACAGAAGCCCAGGGCTGTAGCTGGGGACAGACTCCCCTGAGGTGGGCCAGGACAGAACTACTCCTTGGGTGGCTCAGCTGTGCTTTGCTGCCTGGAGGCTCCCTGCCAGGGCTGCTCATCCTGCAAGCCACAGCTGTGTGCCTCCAGCTTACCCAGTCCCAGCAGAGGCAGCAATGGCCCCTGCAGCCCCAGGAACATGCCCCTTCCTCAGCCACAGTTGTTTACTGGTCGGCAGCACTGCTGGGGTGTGAGCAGAGCCAGGTTTGGCTCAGGTGGGCAGTTCCAGCCCCAAATGCCCTTGTCCTCCCCACATGCTGCTCTGCCTCTAATAAGCATAATGACAACCTCTGCACTCACCTCTTTCCTTCTCTCATTGCCTCAACTAGCAGAGGCTGGGAAGGGGCTGATGCCCTTGGCACAGCCCATTGCACCCAACACAGGTGCTCCAGGACCCCTCAAGAGCCCAGGGAGGCTCAGGCTGGGATCTGCCTTCATCACCAGTGTGTGCCCTGTGTTCCTGCATGCATGGTCAGCACCCTGCCAGAGCGGGCAATGTGCCAGTGCCCCTCGCTGCTATGGTATGTGTGTGCACAAGGCATTGGCATGCAGACATGGAGCTGCTCAAAGCTGCTCTGTACCCTTGTACAAGCACAGGGGTGCTGGGTGCAGGGCGGGTACCTACTTGCTGTTCCTGGAGCGGTGCCATGGCAGTTGCTGTGGTTCATGGCAGCCTCTGGTTAAATTAAGATACATGGGAGGCTTCCTGCTGTATCTGCCATCACTGCTTCCCCTTGCTGCCTGTGCTGCTCCCACGGAGGAGAAGATCCCTGTGAAAAGGGGGACCCCCCCCTCCCCCGCTGCCCCTCACCTGCATCACTCACCACTGTCATGTTGAAGACATAGAGCAGATCAAAGGGCAGAGCAGCAATCCGGTCCACGAAGGACCAGGTGGCCATATAATGGATGCAGATGAAGCAGAGGTCATACACCACTTGGCCCGACTGGCACACATACGTCATCTGGAAATTGAGGATGATGTCTGCCCTGGGAGAGCAGGAGCAGCCCTCACTGTTTCCTGCATTTGCAGCATGGCCCATGGTGGGGCTGCCAGAGATGGAGGGTGTTTTGGTGCCTGGGGAGGCCAGTGAGGTGTGTGCATGAGAAAAGCATCCCAGCAAGATCAGACTGTGCTGCAGGGATGGTTCTGGGAGAGCTGCAACACTGCCAGCCTGCCTGCAGCCCCAGCTCAGAGGCACCGGATGAAGCTGAGGGCTCCTCCAGGTCCTTACACAGTTGATTTTCATCTTGCCATGGTCCCTCCGGGCAAACTGGCTGCTGAGCCGGTACAGCACTCTCTGGCCCTGTCTCCGTGCTGCCCGCAGGTGTGAGCTCCTGGGCTTCTTGCTCTTCTACTTCTCTGCAGTGAACAAAACACACTGAGTTACTGAGAGTACTGTGTCACTGCTAGTGCAACAGAGCAGGGGCTGCTACAGGGACCCTTCCTTGCATTCCTGTAATCCCTTCCCCACCCCACAACCACAGCTCACCCTCCTTCTTGTCATCCAGGTGGTTCCTGCCCCGGCTCTCTGTGATGTCCTTGAAGGAGAAGAGGAAGAGCACTACCTCTCCCTTCTCATTCTTGATGGACATGATGTCCAGCAGACACCAGAAAGAATCTCCTGTGTGGTGGAGAAGGGTGGCGAAGGCAGGACCACTTGGCAGCTTCACCCCTGGGGCCAGCACAGGGCTGAGGCCCAGCTCCATGCACCACTCACCACCCTTCTTGTAGAAGCAGACCTCGGTCTGGTACTCCTGCCTGCTGTCCAGCACCTTCTTGATGCTCTACAGGATGGGCTCACTGGTCTCAGCCCCGTAGAGGAAGCAGCGGCTGCAGTTCTGCATGACCTCGGTGTGGGAGAAGCCAGTGAGGTCGCAGAAGCCGTCAGAGCAGTAGACAATGGGGAAGCCACGGTGGACCTGCACGTTGGCCAGGATGAAGTTGCTATCTGAAAGGAGATGCAGCCACCCTGAGGGCTCAGGGATATCCTGGGGGACATGAAGGGGAGCCCAGACCACCTGGCTTCCCATAAGTCCCTCTGAGAAGCTCCCAGAGCCCGCTCATCCCTTGCCCTGCCACCCCAGATCCAGTTAGGACCCCATGCACTGGAAGGGGAAGGAGCCCACATCCAAGTCCCATCACCAGAGAGGCAGTGCCAAGCAAGGCCATTCATGCCTCCCCCTTATCATCTGCTGCTCCCACCAGGACTCAGGCAGCTTAGTGGGAGCAGTAGCCAACCCAGCTTGGTGTTGCCAGCCCAGGGGCACAGGCCCATGGTGCTGGGACCTCCAGCTCCAGCTGTGGCACCTCATCAGTACTCACCAAGAGGAGAAAAAAGCCAAGAGCCTGGAGACCATTGAGGGCTGTAGTGGTTTTGCCTGGGCCAGGTTTTGGTAGCAGGGGGGCTACAGGGATGGCTTCTTTAAACAAAGAGTTGCCAGAAGCCTCCCCTGTAGCTGATAGGGCTAATTCCAGTAAATTCTAAGATGGACCCACAGCTGACCAAGGCCTGGCCAATTAGTGACTGAGGTAACACCTCTGTGATTAATGTATTTGAGAAGGGGATGAAATTGCTACACAGTTGCTAAACTGCAGCAGCAACAAGAGAGTGAGAATGTGAAAACATCTCTGCAGACACCAAGGTCAGTGGAGAAGGAGGGGGAGGAGGGTGCTTAGGCCCTGACAGAAAGACTCCCCTGTGACCTATGGTGAGAACCATGGTGAGGCAGCTGTTCCCCTGCAGTCCATGGAGGCCACTGGGGAGCAGAGAACCACTCGCAGCCCGTGGAGGACCCCACGCTGGAGCAGGTGGATGCCTGAAGGAGGCTGTGACTCTGTGGGAAGCCCACCCTGGAGCAAGTTCCTGGCAGGACCTGGGAGCCCGTGGGGAGAGAGGAGCCCACACCTGAGCAGGTTTGCTGTCAGGACTTGTGATCCTGTGAGGGACTCAGGCTGGAGCAGTCGGTAGCTTAGGGACTGTTCTCCCGGTGGCTGACACACATTGGGGCAGGGCATGAGGAGCCCCATGCTGGAGCAATATGTGAAGAACTGTAGCCCATGGGAAGGACCCACGGTGGAGAAGTTTGTGAAGGACTGTCTCCCATGGGAGGGACCCCACAGTGTAGCAGTGGGAAGTGTGAGGAGGCCTCCCCCTGAGAAGAAGCAGCAGCAAAGTACATAATGAACTGACTGCAACCCCCATCCCCCATCCCCTGCACCGCTGGGGGGGAAGGAAGGAGAGTCCTGGGAAGAGGGAGGGGTGGGGGGAGGTGTTTTAAGATTTGGGTTTATTTCTCATCTCCCTTCTCTGTTCTGATTGTTCATTAATAAATCAAAACTTTCTCCCCAAGTTGAGTCTGTTTTGCCCATGACACTAATTGCTGTGTGATCTCCCTATCCTTATCTTGACTCACAAACCTCTCCCTATATTTCTCTCCCCTGTCCAGTTTAGGAGGGGGAGTGATAGAACAACTTAGTGGGCACCTGGCACCCAGCCAGGGCTAAACCACCACAAGGGCCCATACCAAGGATGCTGATCCTTGCTCTGTCACGGTACCACAAAGCCCCCCCAGCATCACTCCTGCCCCAGCATGGAGCTGGCAACAGTCAGAGGAAAGCCCTTGCCAGCCCCATGCCCTGCCCAGCCACGGGGTGGCCACTTTCACCCCACAGCTCCCCAGCCATGGGCCAGGCAGGAGCTTCCAGGGCCACATCATCTCCTCGCTGCAGGTTCTGTGCCAGAGGAGCAGGACAGATGGTCTTGTGCTAAAAGGGTGCCAAGGAAGTAGGGTGTGTGGCTGGCATGGGCAAACACTTGCGCCCAGCAAGGATAGGCCAGGATGTCCCCAGCCCAAACATGGTCTCCAGCCTGCAGGTCCCCAGCCCAGCACCTTTGCACCCCAAGGATCAGAGGAGGGGAGACCACAGCAGATTGCAGCACCCATGCACTGACAGCCATGCCAAGGCAGCATGGGCAGGACAAGGAAGTTGTGGGAGGAGGGGATGGTAGCCACAGGCAGCCCTGGTGCGATGGTCATGCAGTGGGGCCACAGCTCAGCCCAGGATTAGCTTGGAGAAGCAAAAATAGCTCAAAGCTGTGACTAAGGCCATATTTTGGCTCTGGGGAACCAGGATTACAGCATTGTCCAGGATGTGTTATTAGAAAATGGGAAAAAAAAGGGCTTTCATTTGGGAGCAGCTCTTCTGAGCAGGGGGATATGGTCCTGGGGGGCTCAGCAGCCTCCTGCCATGGTAGCCAGCTTGCCTGGATGGACACACCTGGGTACAGCAGTCAGTGGCTGCCTGGGAGAGGCAGGGATATCTCACACAGCATATCACTGCAACTAAAACCCCTCTCCATGGAATAAAGCCAATAAGGGACCTATCAAACTGCAAAGTTTGACACCGTTTAAAAGTGCCTGGGAGGCGAGTTGGCGAAGCTGCAGGCAGGATGCTGTGAGACACATCGTGTCTCTCTGGGGCAAATTCCCAGGGTTTTTAGTCAGGGTGTTGCAGGCAGCTCCCCTGGGGACCTTTCTCCTCAGAGGAGGCCTGGGGAGCCTCTGCCCCTGTGGAGGGACAGTCATAGGCTCATGAGTGTGAGGCACATGCAGTTCTTCCCTGGCACCTCTGGGTGCAGCTTTGTCTGAGCTGGGGAAGGCTCAGAGAGATGCCTACCTCATTACGCACTGCACTGAGGTAACATCCCAAACGAGAGCTCCTGTGGGCAAATGACACCCTGTGCTATCTGGGATACTCTGTGCCACATCAGACCAGGACTAAGCCCAGCATCGAAGCCAACACATGCCCCTAGGGTGCTCCTGGTGTCCTGAGAGGTGTCTGCAGGCTCCCAGCGCCATCTTCATGCTGGTGCCTCTCAGCAAGGTGAGAGATGTCCAGTCCTGCAGGCAGGTGGCCTGGGAAACCCCTGCTCCAGCTCCCCCTCGGCCGCGCATGCCTCTCCGGGCTCTGTCCCTGCTGCTGAGAGCGGCTGCAGCGGCACCGGGAGTGGGGAGAAAACCACGGAGGCTCCCCGGGACACGGCGGACACAGTAGCACCAAGCCCGCCCACGGACACGGGGGAGCCCCAGGACAGCGCAGAGATCGTCAACGGTCGGGTCTTGCCGAGCCACGGGGACTGCGATACCGAGCCGAACACCCTCCTCGCTGCCTCCCCCTGCCCGAGCCCCGGCGCGGACCCTCCCTGCCGCCCCGGCCCTACGTGTGCCATCGAAGCGCGTGGCGATGGTGTCCAGGAACATCAGGCGGATCCCGGCCTGGGGCTCTCGCTCCACCTCCTCCCTGCCCCGGGCCCTGTGCGCCACCAGGGTGCAGGTGCAACTGGTGCTGCAGTGGGGGATGCTCCGAGCTCTTTATGGGGGCTTAACACCTCCACCTCCCAGGAAGGCTGATCAAAGCTCAGGTCGCCCCAGTTCTGGTCCTGCAGCCACTCAGTTGAGCCCACACATGCACCCAGCACAAGCATCACATCCAGGCCCCGCAGAGGAAGGCATCAGCCTCACAATCTGCCCCGGGGCAGAGCTGTGCCCCCTCAACCCCTCCCCAGAGAGAAGGCAGAGCCAGGTAACATCAGGGTACCATTTATTGCAAATGGCCAGTGGTGCCTGCAGTACTCCGAGCAGGCTCAGCCAGGACCAGGAGAGGTATGTAAAAGTGCTATTTATACCGAGCTCCAAGTGTGTGTCCCCGGGATCCATTCCCCCAGGGACCCCCCCTCTGCTCCCACTGCCCCCACCCACCTCAGTAAAAGTTCTTCATAGCTCCCTGAGCCTGACTCTTGGTCAGATCCTTCCCCAAGTGTCCCTGGCACTCCTTGGGGCTGGCAGAGCTGGCATCTGCGCCCCGCAGTACTGGTGTTGGCTGGGCGTCCACACCCATGGGGCAGCCCGATGCATTGTGGCAGGTGGTGCCAGGGTGGTCTCCACGCTTGCCCATGGTGAGGATGCCTGCAGCGTGGTTTCCAGAGCCATGCAGCAGGCGGTAGAGACGGCTCTGAAAGGCTGGCAGGATGCTCTTCCTCTTGCCCAGCGTGAGGATGCCAGCAGCATGGTTGCCCATGCCATGCAGGTGGTCATAGATGGGGCAGGAGCAGGTCTTCTGCTGGCAGCACTCAGGCAGACTCTGCCGGGCAGCAGCCAGGGAGCAGAGCAGGAGCAGGAGCAAGAGGAAGGCAGCCCGCTGGAGCTGCTGGAGCAACAGGCAGTGTTAGTGCAGGGCACTGCCAGAAGGGGAGCTCCATACCCATACCCATGCTCCATACTCCATACCCGAGGAGAACCTGGAGCATCACCCTTTGATGCCCTGGGGCACAGCCAGCACCACAGTCCATGGGGAGCTGGAAGTGCTGCTCCTCATGTGCCCCCCAGGCCCAGAGACCACAGCCTCTACCCATGCTCTGACCAGTGGCCAGATGCAGGTGCCCTCACTGGCACACCTGCCCTGCTCCAGCACAAGGCAGCCCCAGCAAACACCCTCCCCTCACCACCAAGTGTCATGGGACAAGCAGTGAGAGCATCCACACTCGATGCCACAGTCACCATGTGCCCAGCTCCCTCTTGATGAACCCATGTGGGGCTGAATCCCCCTGATCAATTGCTGGCCACAGCTAGGGAGCCCCGGGGAGGAGCTGCGGGCTTGAGGCTTCCCAAGGAACCAGCCAGGTCCTCTCACATCCCCAGCCCCACATGCCCACCCTCTCCCCATAGCTGCCCTCCCACCTCCACAGCTGCGGTGTCCCAGCCCCACCTTGGCATTGGGCACCTCCATCCTTCCAGTGGTCTTCAGGCAGCCAAGTAGCACCAGGGCATGTCCTGCCAGGCAGCTGAGAGCCAGCACCCTGCACTGCACACCACAGCCATGGCTTTATAGGGCCCAGCACAATAGCACTGCCAAAAATATCCCTGGGGCCAGGCAGGAGCAGAGACAGTGTCTGGGAGACTTGTTGGCTGGTAGCCTGGAGACGGGCCAGGCCTTTCCCCTCATTTGCAGCTCCTCATTGTATGAGTGCTCACTGGCCAGGCACCACAGCCAGGGTGAGTGGCACTAATGAGACACTAATTGCCTGAGGGTCCTGTGGCCAGTCTGGCACAAAAGGGGCTGAAGGTCAGCACTGAGGAAGTGGGTATGCTCCTCATGGCCCTCTTAGGCTAATTACCTCCCCAAACAATGGGACACTGGGCAGCCACACAGCTCCCTGATGTGGGGAGACATCACCCTGTGCTCTGCTGGTGCTGGGGGCCAGATGGTGTCACCCCTGTCACACAGGGTTGCTGTACCCCGTGCTGGCTCCCATCTCCTTTGGTGATCCCATCCTGCCACGGTCCTGTGCTAGACATGTGGAGAGAGCAGCAGGGCACCAAAGAGGGTCTTGCACTCTTTCTAACTCTCTACAGCTCCAGTCCGATCCCAGACTGCCCCTCATCCATTGCTTTTACAGGGAGCCCCTTGCCCTGAGGGGCAAGTCTGGACACTTCCCTAACACTAGAAACCACATCTGCTGGCCAGGCTGGTCTGCAGTGGCCCACCTGCTGCACCTCAGAGCCTCCTGGCCTCTCTGCACAGCAAGGTCCCAGGGATGGGAAGGGACTCACTACTCTGTGGAGAGGGAACAGGTACCAGCCAGCACCCTTCCTGCCAGACAGGTTTTCCCCAGGGCTGGGAAAGGCAAAGCCCGAAGTCCTGGACAGGGACAGGAGCCCAGATCTGGGACTAATTTTACACAATCTGGCACAGCAGGCTGGGGGCATATGCACACAGGCACCGGGGTGCCAGAGATTCCCCAGCTCAAGAAGGACAGGGAACTGCTGGAGAGAGGCCAGTGCAGGGCCATCAAGATGATCAGGGGACTGGAGCATCTTCCTTATGAGGAAAGGCTGTGGGAACTGGGGCTGTTTAGTCTGGAAAAGAGGAGACTGAGGGGGAATCTTATTAATATTTACAAATATCTAAATGGCAGGTGTCAGGAGGTTGGGACATCCTTTTTTTCGGTGGTATCTAGCAGAAGGACAAGGGGTAATGGGATGAAGCTGGAACACAAAATGTTCCATTTAAATATAAGAAAATACTATTTCACTGTTCAGGTGAGGGAGCAGTGGAACAGGTTGCCCAGGGAGGGTGTGGAGTCTCTTTCCTTGGAGGTCTTCAAGACCTGCCTGGACATGTTCCTATGTGATCTGATCTAGGTGGACCTGCTTCTGCAGGGAGGTTGGACTAGATGATCTCTAAAGGTCCTTCCAACCCCTACCATTCTATGATTCTATGATTCTATTATCCCCATTGGCCCTGCGGCAGGGCATGTGCTCCTGAAGCAGATAGGGGGATGGATGAGGCCAGGGAGCTCGTGGGGGGAAAAGCAGGAGCGGGGACAGTCCTTCCCAACCTCCCCACTGCTGCAGTCCTTGCAATGGCAAAGAGCAGGCACCCAGCCCTGCATGCATCCCTTCACGCCTGCTGAGCCTGCAGGCAGGTGGCTGCCCACCCATGCTTAAGCTGGGGCTCCCTGGTCCTGGTCCCTGTGGCCGAGGGGATGCTCAGTCCAGCCCCTCGAGCCCCATGCTAGGGTCAGCAGGATGCCATGTTACTACCTCCTTCCATTTTGGGGATGGGCTCCAGTGGGGCCTGCAGCCAGGAGGACTCCAGCGAGGCTGAGACGTTCCTGCCAATGCCACAGGACTGTCCCGCATTGTAGATCTGCCACAGGTTGTCCAGTGTCAGCCTTGGCATGTTTGAGGAGATCAGCCTGGCCCTGCATGGGGAGAGGGTGTCAGGAATGGTCCCTAGCACTGTGCCCCTTGGACTGCTCAGACCCTCAACACAGAGCACGGGCTGCTTCTGGATGAGCTGGTGCCATCCTCAGCACTTACAGAGCATTCCCTGGGTGCAGGCACAGGGGAAGGTAGGGAGGGGGGTCACGCAGCCCCTCACCTTCAGCACAGTGATGTTCCAGGCAAAGCTCTCCAGTGCCTTCTGCAACTTGCAGTCCCGCAGCCCCTCCTTGGCCTCCATGTGGTGAAGCTCCTTGTGGAAGTCCATCCCTGCACAGATGGAGCAGCATTCAGTGCATGCGGGGCCACGGGGATGGCTACCATCCGCCATGGACAGGGACCAAGTTGGAGGGACGCCCTTTGCCCAGCACAAGGCAGCAGGCTGGGTGGGTTCCCCAGCAGCCACAAGCTCCCTCCGTGCTGGGCACGATGACCTGACGGACCCCTCGCCACCTCAGTGTTATAAGAATATAAAATTTAAGAGATTTTACCAAATAGTTGGAAAATTTATAAGTTAACATAACTAAGCAAAACTAGGCCTCCTTTGTAAAGGTGCTCCCAAGGAAAAAACACACGAGGAATCAGGCACCATGAGGATGAAAGTGATAACAAGGCGGATTGTTCAGATCCATGCACCTGCAAGCCATAAAACATCCAAGAACAATGTTGGGAGTAACTGCTTAGAAAGAAGGAAAGGGTTTTGTTATTAACCATTAAGCTGCTCACTGTCCTGAACGCCCCCTACCATTCTGGCCCAGAAAATCAGATAATCAGTAGCTTAGATTGGTTAGTTGGCCAAGTGATTTCAAAATGTATATGAATATGTATAACTTGTGTAATAAGGGACCAATCTGTAAGGGTGATGTAACATGTAAAATTAAAAAGTAACTAATCAAGGTAAAAGGTAACTTTAATGAACAATTATAAGCAGGCTTTATATGCATAGTAGAGAAGAACAAAAGAATATTGGGTATAAATATCTGTTAATGCTTCATTGGACATTCTTTGGGAATGATCCCGTGTCCCTGGTATATCGTCAAATAAAGGACATCTCTGCTTATCTAACTTTGTGTTTGTGCAGATTTGCAACAGTTTTGGCGAGTGTCATGGTTTGACTCTCCCCAGCTCTGAGCCAGACCCACTTCTGGGGCTGAGCCAATTAGACGCCTCCACGATCACTTTTTAAGAAGTCGGAAGAGGAGGCTTCTTCCTCCTTCTTTTTCCTGTTTCTTCCTTCTTCTGTCCCTTCTTCTTCTTCTGGCTGGTGGTGGTGCAAGAAGTAGGAACAGTGAGAGAAACAACCATGCAGACTCCAAGGTCAGTGAGGAAAGAGAGGAGGAGGTGTGCTGCAGCAGAGACTTCCCTGCATTCTACTGAGAGAACTGGTGAAGCAGTTATTCACAGAAGCTGTAACTGTGGTGAGTAACTCGCAACAAAGCAGCTCATTAAACTTATGTCCAGAAGAGGCCAAGTCCCAAGGGAGGGACCCTGTATCTGCAGAAACTTCAACCGTGGCGAAGAACCCACACCAGAGATATTCACTAAGGACTGCGTCCCATGTGAGGGACCCTGTATCGGCAGAAGCCGCAGCTGCTGGGAAGAACCCACACCAGAGAAGTTCGTTAAGGACTGTGTTCCGGGGGACGGACCCACGTATTGGAGCAGGCAAAGAATGCAAGGAGTCGAGAAGAAAGAAGTGGCAGAGCCCATCTGTGAGAAACTGACCACATCTCCCATTCCCTGCCCCCCTGAGCCATTGTGGGGGGAGGAGGTAGAGATATCGGGAGCAGTGAGCTTGGCCCGGGAAGAAAGGAGGGATGGGGGAGGGAGATCTTAAAGTGCTGGTTGTAATTTTTCTCATCATCCTACTCCCTTTTTGCTTTTATTCCGTTCTGTTTCTTGTAGAATAAGCTTTCCTACTTTCCTCTCTCAGTGTGGTAGGCATCCGGAAGATCTCGGGTTGTAACGCGAGAGGTGGAGGGTACAGAAGAGGTGGGCACGGGGTGGAGTGAAAGGAGGTGCTTGTGTTAGCAGATAAAAGCACATGGTGTAAACAATTAGTTGGAATAAAGCATCATCCATACTGAGTATGCATTGATCTTGTCCCCTCAGTGGGAGTGGGCTGAGTGATCCGTGCAGGCGGCCTGGTGATGTTGCCGCTAGTGGCAACATATGGTGACCCCGACGTGATCAGCGGAACGCTGGACGTCCGCGGCCATGATACAGTTGGAACAGGTGATTAAGGTACTCAAGGCGGTGGCACCTGAGGTGGGCGCGGGTTCATCGCACGCCCATGGCCGCGTGCATCCCTTGGATGCGGAGGTGGGGTGTGGTATGGGCACCCACAAAGTTATTAAGTGTCCAGATATAGACGGCGGTAGAGGAAGAGATGTTACAGACTGTCATAGCGGGGACCAAGGGGATGGATCAGCATCTTAAAACGTGGGGGGAAATTAAGAGGACTCTGACTAAGGCAGCAGATGAGAAACAGTTTTTGTTGTTGGCGCAGGAAGCTATCCGGGGGGGAGGGGCGGAAAGCGCAGACAGAGGAGAGAGTTTGTAGCAATCGGGAGGCTCAAACGAGCGTGGAAGTGGAGAATCGGGCGGCGCAGACGGGTCCGTCACTGTGTGGGGACACGGAATGTGATAAACTTGACAGAGAGAAGGAGAGTGAGGGGTGCGGCCCCGGAGCAGAGCCTCCGCGGGAGAGTTGCTTCCCACTCGAGCCCAGCCCGCCGGGTTACCCCTGGGACGAGTTGCAGAGGATGCGGATGGGGAATGCCGGGCGGGCGGAGTCGGGCGGGGGTGCGGTGCAGGATGATCAGGGGAGAGTGGAGGGGCGCAACCTCATGTTAGACTGGGCACCATCGGGCACGTGAGGGGAGACAAAGAAAATGAAAACGCAGGAGGGAGTAATACCGACTGCGCCGCTGGGGACGGCACAGAGTGAGCCAGACCCCTCTTCCGCAGCCGCCGCGGCCCAGCCGCTTCCCGCGCCCGTTAAGTTTCTCCGGAGTGCCCCCCACACACACCGCGCGCCGACACCACCGGCCCCAGCCCTCACGGACCGCTGGGCTCATCCTTTCCATCCTCAATCCGTTGCCTCAACGAGTGTAAAAACTGTTGGCCGTGATGTCATGCATTTTGCTATAAATGTGATGATGAATAGTGGTTTTCTTACAGTGGAAACTTTCTAAGGTGTTTTAGGTGTCAGGAATAGAACTTGGAAGAACAGAACATTTTGGCATTGAGAAGTCAGTGACACATTAAAAAAAAGGGAGGTGAAGAAAGTTTATGAAAAGTTATTTGTGTTTTGGACTCATTTGTAAGGGTAATGGCAAAGTTGACAACTGGGATTTGATCATTTCATGGTTACCAACAATAACAGAGCCACAGGAGTTAGAATTATTTGGATCTATAAAGATGGATTTTTGTGTTATGTTTAATTTTATTGGCAATAACAAAAAATTTTAGACAGAATGTGGATCCCATCCTGGATGTGTATAAGAACACAACATCTTGGTGCAATTATACTTCACCAAAAAGATCCAGGTCTAGTCTTGTGCCTATACAGTTACCAAAGGGAATTTTTCTGATTTGTGAGGACCAGGCATGGCCTGGAATACCCTCGAGATCACAAGGGAGACCGTGCAGTTTGGGACGACTGATGATCTTGATGCCTGATCACACAATGATTTGGAAACATCGTCATCCAAAACGATTTGTGCATGCATTTACTAGTGAATGTGATGACCATGTTACCCTTGGGTCTCCCTCAGCAATAACAACTCTAGGTGTAGGAGTATCTGCTTTATTAACTCAGCTATGCAAATTAGGATGCTGGCTTAGCAAACAAAGTAATCAAACCTCAATAACATTAGAAGGCTTGATTAGTGATGTAAGTAGTATTAGACATGCAACGTTGCAAAATAGAGCTGCTATAGATTTTTACTTTTAGTACAAGTGTAATAATTTTGTTTGTCAGCTGTGCTTTTTTTTTCAGTGTTTAAAAAGAAGCTTACCAGACATGAGTTGCTAAAACAAAAGAAAAGGGGGAAATTGAGGAGGAATTTCTGTCTGAAAGAGGCCACGGTCTGGTAACAGTGAACAACCCATGCTTTGGGAACTAATGTGCAGATTGTCCTTGAGCAGCTCTCAACTGTGAGAAAAGGAGGAAGAATGCCTACATGATAACAAGCTCAAGCAAGGAGGAGGCTGAAGCAGTATGTGAAATCACAAGGCTTATTGCAGAAAGCGCAGCTGGAGCTGGCTTTTAGAGAAAGGACCAATTAGAAGTAGTATAAACATTATAAAACTCTGATGCTTGTTAGTAAAATTGGAGTTAGGACCTAAAAAAAAAAAAAAAAAAACAAAACCACTCCAAACCTAACTGTTTTACTGTGAGGGTAATGGAGCAGTGGAGCAGGCTGCCCGGGGAGCGGTTGTGGAGCCTGCTCAGGACCCGCCTGGGCATGTTCCTGTGTGACCTGGTCTGGGTGAACCTGCTTCTGCAGGGAGGGGGGGTTGGACTGGGTGATCTCTGGGGATCCCTTCCAACCCCTAACATTCTAACATCCTAACATTCTATGATTCTATGATTCTATGATTCAGTGACTGATGGGGGCAGATATGAATGGGCTCCCCTAGAAACAAAGGTTGTGAAGGAGCTGCATGGGACTGTAAAGACACACGCTTTACAGATGCCTCATCAAAGACCAACACAGTGGCACTGGTGTGGAAACAGGGAGACAGATGGGAGCTACCCCCATGCGTCGAGCCACAGCACGCCACGTGATTAGGCACTGGCTATAATGTATAGCCGTGTCCTAGGATGTCCTGCACAAATCTTTCATACTGATGCCACAAAATCGGTGCAATATCTAGAGGCCAAGGCTGTCGCCCTTGCCCTGGAGGCATGGCATTCAACGCCACTCAATATCGTCACGGACTCGAGATTCGTCACTGAACTAGTTCGACAATGTGCACGAGCCATTTGTGCCTCCACCGGTACAGCAGACCTCATATTGAATGCTTTACAAATTCGTGCTGCCCCCTGCTCTATTGTACACATCAACAATCACACCAATATTCCAGGGACTTTCACCGAAGGTAACCAAAAGGTGGACGAAGCAGCGACACATGTATGACCTATCTCCACCCAAAAGGATTTTCCAGCAGTCAGACAACTACACACCTTTTTGCATTGTGGAGCGCGGGCTCTACATCATCAGACCAAGATCCTTCTCCAAGTGGCAAAGCAGATAGTTTCTGCTTGCCCTCAATGTGCTTCGGCGCTACCATGGGAAGCCGGAGTTAATCCCCGAGGGCTGCTCCCGAATCAGATCTGGCAAACGGATGTCTCAATGAGCCCTTTCACCCCAACCATCACCTGCATGTCACCATTGACACCTGCAGTGGCTACATACTAGCTACCCACATGCGCCAAGCCACAGCGTGCCAGGTGATTAGGCACTGGCTACAATGTATAGCTGTCCTAGGATGTCCTGAACAAATCAAAACTGACAATGGGCCTTGTTACACCTCCCATGTGACAGAGGAATTCTGTCGAATCTGACAGATTAAATTGGTGCACAGTATCCCTTACAATAGCCAGGGACAGGCAATCGTTGAACGCGCTCACGCTACTCAGCCGTCTTAGGGAGGGGGAGAGCATGGGACATAGAACTGCCCCCGATAGGCAACATGATATTTTAATGCACTGTCTGTACGTCCTTAACCACTTTGTTCGAGGGTCAGGACCCATACCAGCGCAAGCACACTTTAGGGAGCAAGAATCGGTAGCAGTAGATAATTTACCAGCAGTCCAATTACGGCAAGTTGACACTGGGGAGTGGGAATCAGGGTGGAAGCTTAGATGTCTGGGCCGAGGGTATGCTTGTGTAGAAAAGGAGGGAACCCAGCAGTGGGTCTCGGCGAAACGAATACGACCAGAGATATGAGTCTAACGGTCTACTGAGTCTCTTTTGCAGGTTTGCGTGTTTTTCGGAGCGCTCTCCAAGACGCAGATCCAGCTGGGGTCACTCAACTATTGGTAAGATTGGACAGTGAAGTGGAACACGACCAGCACCTGTTTCTTTCTTACCCAAATTGGCTCAGCTAGCACGTGTGCTGGGCAGACACGTCACATATCAGCCCATGCCACAGGATGCTGGAGTTATCGAGCATAGGGAGGGGGAGATCTTGTAGGCGTCCGGAAGATCTCAGGTTGTAACACGAGAGGTGGAGGGTACAGAAGAGGTGGGCATGGGGTGGAGTGAAAGGAGATGCTTGTGTTGGCAGATAAATGCACATGGTGTAAACAATTAGTTGGAATAAAGCATCATCCATACTGTGTATGTAATCATCTTGTCCCCTCAGCGGGGGTGGGCTGAATGATCCATGCAGGCGGCCTGGTGATGTTGCCAGTAGCGGCAACACTGGAGTCTATTTTGCTCGGAACCGTAATTGGCAGCAAGCCCTCCCTGCCCTTGTCTTAATCCACAACAACCTTGCTTATCTTTTTTACTCCCATTTCGCTGGGGCCTCTGCCATCCTAACAAGGGTGAATGGGAGCACCAAGTGAGAGACTGTCGTGGTGCTGCTGTGCTAGCTGGGCCAAACCATGACAACGAGCCAGCCAGGAGCCTTGCGAGGAGATCGAACGGGATCAAGAGCGGATCGGAACCCAGCCGACACTGAGGGATTCTTGGGGAGAAACATCCATCTTGCCCCTAAGGTCCCTCGCAACACTCCACTGGAGAAGGGTAAGAATTCAGACACATCCTACTTAAAGTATTGTATATAGTAATAAACCTCCCTGTTAGATGGGGCAAGACTTGCATGGATGAGGCCTTTTGTATATTTTCTTAATAACCCATCTGTTAGATGGGGCCAAAGTCCTGCATGAATGAGATTATTTTATATATTGTATATTTTGTGGTAAACCTGTCTGTGAGTCCAGGCAAAAGCCCTGCATGGATGAAGCTCCTGTGGTAGTAAGCCTGCCAGTCAGACAGGGCGAAAGCCTCGCATGGTTGTGTTAGGGGATCTCCGTACGTTTAAGCCTAGGTCTCCGCTCGGTAAGATGCATATGAAAGTGGCACAGGGTGGAAATATTGGAAATTGTGTATTTGAGTACTCTGAGGAATTTGTTGTGTACCTGTATATAGTAGTGCATTGAGTGTGTTTGAGACACATATTTGCAAAGTTGTGAAGCGTGACTGTGTCTGAGACACACAACTGTGTGTGAAGCGAGAGGGAACTTTGATCCACGGTTCTGTGATCCCAGGAGGAGTGCAGCCAGAGATAAGTGAAGCGAAAGGACAAAACATGTGTGGAAGTATTGAACTGTGCCTTCAAGTCTCTATGTTTGAAGGCATTGTAATTTTACTACGGCATCTAAGTTGTTGAACCTGTTTAGGGGAGGAAATTCTAGGGATCAGGGCCCTGTGCCAAAAGCTTCTCTTCTGGGCTGCCTTTTGGCTCACTGGAAAGAAATATATAACTAATTGCATAAAAAGCAGCTTATTGAATAATGCAGCTCTGTGTGGCCAATTGTCATGGTTTAGCAAGGAGCTGGTTTTGCTTGGTAACAGGACGAGCAGGTTGCAGTGAAGACCCGGTAAAGAGTTTTTGGATTCTCCCCCGACTCCTGGGTTCAGACCCACCTCCAGCCCAACTGGGCCAATCTGGTGCCTCTACCATCACTATTTAGGGATGGGAATTTGAAGTGTTTGTAGGAGATGTAAGAGTGACACAAGATGGAGGCAACCACGCGGACCCCACAGTCAGAGAAGAAGGAAGGAAGGAAGGAGGAGCACCAGATCAGAGAGCCCTCTGCAACCCGTGGTGAGAACACAGCTGTACTCCTGCAAGCCATGGAGGGCCATGGCAGGACTGAGAGCCACCAGCAGCTCTGTGTGAGTGCGCCCGGATGGGCAAGAGACTGTGTGAGGAGACGGCCATGGCGCAGGCCGTGCTGGAGAGCCTGCGGGCCACAGAGCAGCCCCACACAAGAGACAGAGAGAAGCTGCAACCTTTGGGATAAACGGACATTGGAACTGCCCGTGTAGAGCTGCCATGTGTGTGAGGTACCCCGTGGAGGTGCAGGGAGCTTATCAAGTGTTACTGACCACATTCACTGTAATCGAGATCGCTGAATCAGATACCTGGATCCACTACACCAGAGCACCATCCCCAAACTGAAGAGTGGTGGGGGATCCAGAAACTTTAAAATTTACTCTGAAACATGATTAACTGTCTGTATTTGCCGCGAAGTTTTCGGCTCTTGGACTGAAAAACCCAGGCTCAAAGCCTGAAACCCAGGCACGAAGCCTGAAAAACCCAGGCACGAAGGCCTGAAACCCAGGCACGAAGCCTGAAAAACCCAGGCACGAAGGCCTGAAACCCAGGCACGAAGGCCTGAAACCCAGGCACGAAGCCTGAAACCCAGGCACGAAGGCCTGAAACCCAGGCACGAAGCCTGAAAAACCCAGGCACGAAGGCCTGAAACCCAGGCACGAAGGCCTGAAACCCAGGCACGAAGCCTGAAACCCAGGCACGAAGGCCTGAAACCCAGGCACGAAGCCTGAAACCCAGGCACGAAGGTCTGAAACCCAGGCATGAAGCCTGAAACCCAGGCACGAAGCCTGAAAACCCAGGCACGAAGCCTGAAACCCAGGCATGAAGGCCTGAAACCCAGGCACGAAGCCTGAAACCCAGGCACAAAGGCCTGAAACCCAGGCACGAAGCCTGAAAACCCAGGCACGAAGCCTGAAACCCAGGCACAAAGCCTGAAACCCAGGCATGAAGCCTGAAACCCAGGCACGAAGCCTACTTCATGCGGCGATCAACCCAGGGTCCAATTCTCAGCTGGGTGGGAAGAAATCAGTCCTACTCAATGTGAGTGATAGCAGAAATCTTCGCTTTATTGAGAGCAGGCTCTAACTTATATCCAGCAGCTTCAAAGCTAGCTCAGCAACAGCAGCTAATAGATTACATTCTTGTGTTCATCCTACTTGCGGTTTCTGTGATAAGCAAGCTCCCTCACATTTTCCCATCTTGTTTTTCCCCCGTAGTTGTTTTCCACCTTGGGCTGTTAGCTCGTTAGCTGAAAACAGCCCGACCTTGAAGGAAGAGAAAGCGGCCTGCTGTCTGCGTGACAGCAACTGCTTTAACCATGGCTCTGACTCTGGTCTTGATTGTGCATTAAATTCATATAACTAGAACTCAGATTGCCTTGCCCCATCAGGCCTAACATTATACCCTGGGGTCCATGTCCATTCTCCCTTAACCACTCCTCCACATGTATTTTTGTTTTTCTGTTTTTTTCTTTCTGTGATGGTGGAGATATAGAAGAAAGATCATGAATGACCAATGATACTCAGATTCAAACCCATGATCCAAATGGTTGGTGCGTAAATGTAGAAACACGTAAAAAGGAAGAAAAAAAATCAGATCATTAAATAGATAAAATTTTTAGAAGATGGGAAATAAATCTGAGTTCATAGATAGAATCACTGATCGAAACATTGCTCATTTTGATACTAGTATTTATATTGAGTGATGATTATCAATACTTTCAAAGGGGGGAAATGTTATAAAAGCATGCAAGTGCATGGCCAAAAATCTCACCACGTTTGGCTGTGCCAGCATCCAGGTCTGGAGCCAGATGCCAGACCTCCTGAACTGAGCCCTGTGGGGGCACACATGCCCCCAGCCCAGTGCAGAGGACCAGGGATGTGCCCCAGTCCGTGCCCCCCCTGCACCCACCTGACTGCTGTGCCTGGATGAGTTTGTGGACACTGCATCAGCAGATTCAGTGTCACAGAATCGCAGAATGGTAGGGGTTGGAAGGGACCTTTAGAGATCATCTAGTCCAATCTCCATGCAGAAGCAGGTCAACCTAGATCAAGTCACGCAGGAACATGTCAAGGCAAGTTTTGAAGGCCTTGAAAGAAGGAGACTCTACATCCTCCATGGGCAGCCTGTGCCAGGGTTCCCTCATCTCAACAGCAAAATAGTTTTTCCTTATGTTTAAATGGAATTTTTTGTGCTCCAGCTTCATCCCATTACCCCTTGTCCTGTTGCTAGATAGAAGAGAATAGAAAAAAGGGATGCCCCAAACTCCTGACACCCACAATTTAGATATTGTAAATATTAATGAGATCCCCCCTCAGTCTCCTCCAGACTAAACAGCCCCAGTTCCCGCAGTCTTTCCTCATAAGGAAGATGCTCCAGTACCCTGATCATCTTGGTGGCTCTGCACTGGACTGTTTCCAGCAGTTCCCTATCCCTCTTGAGCTGAGGAGTCCAGAGCTATATACAGGACTTCAGCTGAGGCCTCACCAGGGCAGAGTAGAGGGGGAGCACAACCTCCCTTGACCTGCTGGCTACACTCTTGGCCACAAGGACACATTGCTGGCTCATATTTAGCTTATTATCAATCAGGACTCCCAGGTCTCTCTCTGCAGAGCTGCTCTTCAGCAGTTCAACCCCCAGCCTGTACTGGTGCATGGGGTTGTTCCTTCCCAGGTGCAGGACTCTGCACTTGTCCTTGTTGAATCTCAAGAGGTTCCTCTCTGCCTGTCTCATAGGTGGTGAGGACCTTGCACAGCAGGTCCGGGATGCGGCCCCAGATTTCCGGGGGGGGGTACTGCTCTGCCAGGTTGAGGGTGTGTAGTTGGTCTGGGATGGTGGTGATTTTCCACAGCAGCTCTTGCAGTGCTGTGCTTACTGTTGGTATTGATAGCACATCAGTGTTATGACTACTGCTCGCACAGCATCAGGGCTGTCCCTCCAGCATTCCTTCCCCCATCTACACCAATAGCTGTGGGTGGGCACAATCTTGGGAGGGGCCACGGCCAGGACAGTTGACCCAGGCTGACCATTCCATACCATATGACATCAGCTCAGCAATATGAACTGGGGAAGAGGAGCAGGAAGGGGAGGCAAGATTCATTTTTGGCCTTCTAAAAGCAACCATTACGTGTACCAAAGTCCTGCTTCTCGGGAGGTGGCCGGACATCGCTGCTGATGGGAAGTAGAGAGTAACAGCTTTGCTTTTACTTTGCTTCTTGTGCATGCGGCTTTGCTGCTTCTTTATTAAATTGCTTTTATCTCAACTCACGAGACTCTCATTTTCTCCCTTCCCTGGCTTCCTGAGGAGGGGGTGATAGAGCGGTGTGGTGGGCACCTGACATCCAGCCAGGGTCAAACTACCACAGCCTTTTTGGCGCCCAAGATGGGGTGAGATAATAGCAGTTTTACATTAAATGCATTGTAATTATAGTAAGCTAATGAGTGCAAAGCTCCTGTGCTGGTCATGGAGCCTTGCTGCAATGCAGCTTATCTTTCACTTTCTAATGTTTGGGAACACGATGCTACTAACATTGACTCTGTGCTGTGCTTTAACCTTAATAGCTTTGCTAACCTGGCTATATGATTTTGTGAAAAGGATGAAAGGGCCTGGGAACATGATGGCCCAAATAATAATAGCAAGTCTCATTCTGTTACTGATGGATTTACTGTGCTGTGGGAGCTATCTTGTGGAGGTCGTGGGGCAACGCACCTCCTTCCCCTCAACTTGCACTGATGTAGACAATTTTGTTATACAGACTTCCCAGGTCCTTTGTCACCCTTATATGAGAGTTTTAATATTACTAATTAACATGACTGGTATATTACATATTTTGTGGAATCTGGACTCATCTGGGTATCAGAGAGGACAAATTTCGGATGGAAAGATGTTAAAATGCCCCCTGAAGCGGCCAGTCCCTGGGTGGCAGGGTGTATGGATGAATTTGGGCAAATTCCTGGGACGGTTATCACCTCCTGTAACCTGGGATTTTACAGCTGAACAGATAAAAAACCCTGCTTTACTGTCACGCCACCTGATAGAAGGATGTCTTGCCTACCTCAATGAGGCTCATCAGGTTCAGGCCTAGTCTCTGCCTACTGAGCCGCACTCCAGTCCTCTCAGAGAACTATGGTCCAGGTGGAAACTCAAACTGTATCTGAGACCACCATGGTTGAGTCAGGGAATCAAACAACAACCACAGTGATTGCCCCGATACTGAAAAAGAAACAGTGGATAAGGAGGTCAACAAGTCCATATCATCGATTAGTAAGGGCAGAAGAAGAGGAAGAGGAAAGGTTAGAAGAAGAAGCTGGCCCTTCAGTAGGGAGATCAGGAGAAGCAGTGAAAGAAATTGAAAAGGAAATGGAAACTACTCGGTCCCTCACCTCATCAGAACTTCGAGATATGCGAAAAGATTACAGTCGCCAGCCAGGTGAGCGGATTGGAGCCTTACTGCTCCGATGTTGGGATAATGGGGCTGACAGTCAGCAATTGGAAGGAAGAGAAGCCCAACAGCAGGGATCTCTTTCTAGGGACCAGGGAATTGATAGAGGCATTGGAAAGAAGACCTCAATTTTCAGTCTCTGGAAACGGCTCCTCTCAAGTGTAAGGGCAAGATACCCATTCAAGGAAGATCTTGTAAATGCCTGAGGAAAGTGGACTAGAGCATATGAAGGCATCCAATACCTAAGGGAATTAGCTGTGTTGGAAGTCATCTATGGTGATCTAGATAATGCTGAGGCCTCCACAGATCCAGACGATGTCCAGTGTACACGGGTCATGTTGAGAAAAGTGATTCAGAGTGCCCCAGCTTTGTATTCTAATATCTTGGCAATGGTAGCCCCACCCAGCAAGGCACTCTCCACATAGACATAGTCAACCAGGCAAGCGCCTGGCCACATGTCCACTGCACAGCACAGGCTCTGGTAGAACTGCTCCTCAGGGATACTCTCACCCCACACGCTCAGCACCTGGCTCTCCCTGTGATGCAGGTGGGTGCTCCATGCCAGGAGTGACACTGGCACTGTCCCATTCAGACCTTGCCGGGCACAGAGTCCCCTCCCATGCAGCCTCCCAAGGAGAGAGATGGGGGCCGATGGGAGATGGGAGAGATGGGAGTGTCTCCACCTGCACACAGGCTCCACCATGGGACACTGCTTGTGGAATCTGGTCACCCTCAGCACCTCACTAGCATGGCATCTGTGTGGGCAAGTGTAGCAAGAGAGGAAACAGTGCCAGGCATGTGGGGCTGGGGTGGACAGGCCCCCTGGACCACCGCAGCAGGAAGGAGGTACCTGTATGCTCCAGGCCAGGCTGTCAGGACCAGCTCATTCTCGTGTCCCTCCCAGAGCTAACCCAGCAGCACTGTCTGGGGATCCTCCTTGGGCAGGCAGGGCAGGAACTTGTAAAAAGTCCAGTCAGGGTACAGTAGAGGGGGAGCAGAACCTCCCTTGACCTGCTGCCCACACTCTTCTTGATGCATCCCAGAATGCCATTGTCCTTCTTGGCCACGAGGGCACATTGCTGGCTCATGTTCAGTTTATTGTCAATCAGGACTTCCAGGTCTCTCTCTGCAGAGCTGCTCTTCAGCAGTTCAACCCCCAGCCTGTACTGGTGCAAAGGGTTGTTCCTCCCCAGGTGCAGGACTCTGCACTTGTCCTTGTTGAACCTCATGAGGTTCCTCTCTGCCCAACTCTCAAGCCGGTCGAGATCCTGCTGAATGGCAGCACAGCCTTCTGGGGAATCAGCCAGTCCTCCCAGTTTGGTGTCATCAGGGAACTTGCTGAAGGTACACTCTGTCCCCTCATCCAGGTCGTTGATGAGGATGTTGAACAAGACTGGCCCCAGAACCCATCCCTGTGGAACCCCACTGGCCACAGGCCTCTAACTCGGTTCTGTGCCATTGGTTACCTCCCTCTGGGCTCTGTCATTCAGCCAACTCTCGATCCACCTCACTGCCCTCTCATCCAAACCACACTGCCTGAGCTTTCTGATGAGGATGTTATGGGAGACAGTGTCAAAAGCCTTGCTGAAGTCAAGGTAGGTGACATCTGCTGCTCTCATCTAGCCAGTCAGTTATGCCCTCGTAGAAGGCTATCAGGTTGGTCAAACAGGATTTCCCCTTGGTGAATCCATGTTGACTCCCCCTGATAACCATCTTATCCTTCATATGTTCAGTGATAACATTCAGGATGAGTTGTTCCATCACCTTTTTAGGGATGAAGGTGAGGTTGACTGGCCTGTAGTTTCCTGGGTCATCCTTCCTGCCCTTTTTGAAGACTGGAGTGACACTGGCCTTTCTCTAGTCCTCAGGCACCTTGTCTGTCCTCCATGATTTTTCAAAAATGATGGAGAGTGGCTTAGCAACCACATCAATCAGCTCCCTCAGCACTCTTGGATGCATCCCATCTGTCGGTTTGGCAGAGGGCATCACAGTAGAGCTGCTCTGCTCCGTGCACTGTCCCCACCACCATCACCTCTAGTTGCGGTCACAGCCACTGCACGATGCCCTCTAAGCTGTGACTGCACTCAGCCTGGAGCTTGGCTGCCTGGGTGGCATCAGGGGCCAGCAATGCCTGCAGCTGTGCATCCTCAGGTAGCCTGGGCTAGGGACTCAGTTTGCCCAGCACCAGGTCTTGGGCCAGCTCAGTACAGGTAGTGCACAGGGTCACCTGTGCAGCTCAGTGGCCAGCCTGGCCTTCAGCACACGCAGGCCATGTGTCTGCAGGGCAAAGAGCATCTGGACCTGCAGCATGGTGGCCCACGAGTGCAGGGCATCCACCTCAGCCGGGGTGCAGTACAGCGTGGGCAGAGGCCAGTCAGCCAGGGTCACTGGGTGCCCAGGAGAGCAAGGCTGTGTCCCCTGGGGCCAGCGTCTGTGGGAAGGTGGCACAGAGGGTGTCCAGGTAGAGCAAGGACCCCTGTGTGGGGATCAGGCAGGCAGACCCGGGCGGCTGCACAGGTGGGGTACTGGTGCCTCCCCCATCTCCATCCCCATATCTGCAGAGGGGGGTCGGGAGCAGAGTCCACAGCTGCAGCAGCGGGACCTGCCTCCCCCCCGGCTCCCCCTCAGGGCAACGCTGTCCCAAGGAGTGATAGTCCCGGAAATCTTCCAAGTCTGCCGAAAGAAGGGTGTGGTGAGACCCCTGGGACACCCCTGTCCCAATCTCCTCCTGCCTCCTCTCACCGTGGGCTGTGCCGGAGGGCTACAGCCGCCACTCCTAATTCGGCCACACATCGCTGCTCAGCACCTCCACCCGCCACCGCTACCAGCCCGTGGCTCAGCCCAGCGCCCAATGGTGCAGGCGATGCCGCAGCGCGGGGATGGCGGGCAGTCCCACGGCCACTAGAATCCCGGGCGCGCACCGCCGCTGTCGTCCCCAAGTAGGGATCTGGGATCCCTACTCCCTTCTGGTCCCCGTTCCTCCCCCGCCACCCCTCCCGTTATTCCGCCTCTGGCAGAAATGACTGAGAATGACGCCGTCCGGTTCCGTCGCTCCCCCGCCAACTCCGCCTCAGGGGTTCTTTTCATTTTCTCCTTTATCCAAAAAAATCCCGACGCGGCTCCAGCTGTCCTCGCCCAGCGCTGAGTTAAAGCGCAATTAAAACCCAAGAACCTGCCCCGCTGCTGCCCCTTCTCATCACCTCGGCTCCTTCTTTGTAAAAATAATGTAATTTGTCTGTTGGGCTTTGATTTTTCCCCAGGAAAAAAGTGCCCAGCCCTGCAGAGCCCCTGGACCCTAGCAGCTCCCCTGCCCTCCCTTCCCACCCCGGGCTGCATCCCCTGCTCACCCCCCTGCCCTGGGCAGAGGGGAATGTGGTCCCCAAGCCTATGCCTGGGCCCAGCATAGAACACAGTATCATCCAGAGGTGGGGGAGCACAGGGGCAGCTGGCCTGAGGGCTCCTCTCCATCCCCCCCTTTACCAGTGCAGACACATGTGAAACCCAGAGCTTTTGTGTTACAAAAAAATATTCTGTGCTTTATTTACTCTGCGGTAGAAAAATAACATGGCCAGGATCCCAGAGCTTCCTGGTCAGGGCCAGGCAGAAGGCTCCCCAGCTCCCCCCCAACTGCCCAACCACCCTCGCTGAGTGATCCCCTGCCCGGCCTCTCTCACACTGCACCAGCTCCAGGGGGAAAGACAGAGGCCCAGGAACCAAAGGGGCTCCCACATCCTTGAGGGGTCAGAGGGCTCCAGCGCTGCAGAGCAAAACCCCGGCAAATATGTGTCCCTCCTCCCATGCTGGAGCCTGGTGTGCCCACACTCCCTCTGGGGACGGCGTTATGGGGCAGAACAAGGCTGCAACATGTACAGTCTTAGTGACAACTATGAAAGTGAACCTGAGGTCCAACCCCTGCCTCGAGCAGCGCTGTAGGGTGGAGGGGAGCAGGGGGGGCTGGTGCTCGCAGAAGCAGAAAAGCTGAAGCTGGGCCTCTTAAAAGGAACATACAGGAAAAGTCATGCGACAAATTCGCTGTTGTTTATACAAGGGCATAAATACCAAGAGCTGGATGCCAGCCTGCGTTTCAGGGTGGCACACAGCAAAATCTCCAGGGCAGGGCTCCCCCCACTTTGGTACAAAGACATGAACGCAGCACAATCCCCAGGGGGTCACGACTGGGCAGGGGGGATCCACTGACTGTCCATGGGACGGCGAAGCAGTTCCTCCACATGCCTCGACACGTCAATGGTGTTGTCCAGATCGAAGTCACCCTCAGGGTCCAGGACGGTGTCAGGGCTGTGGGAAGCAAGGGATAAGGCTGGGGAGGGAGGGGTGGCCACAGCAGGATGGGGGATGTGATACCTACTTCTGGGTGTACATGTTGTAATGGGGCTGGGAGCAGATGGCGGGTGAGGAAGCCTGGTCCATGTAAGTGGCACCTCCAGGGGCAGAATCACCTGATGCATTGACAAACCTGGGGGAACGAGGAGCTCTTGAGTGCTGGCCCAGGACAGAATGGGTTTCCCACGGGTGAAGTCACACTTCTGTAATTCCCATCACCACCAAATGGCATCTCCCAAGGCTGGCAGGGGACTCAAACCCCACACCCAGCCTCATGGGTGGCAGCACAGCCAAGGGGGCATCCACCTTCCCAGGGAATGCACAGCCTTGCTTCAGCCACAGGCCCCCAGCACCAGCTCAGCACCAACAGGGCTATGGTGATACCAAAGCCTGAGAGCAGAGGTGTCCTGGGCTGCTCCCTGGGGATGATCCCATGGGACCACCAAGAGCCTGCCTTTGGGGTCAGACTTACTCTGGCACCACTTGCTTGATCTGTGGCTTCACATATCCATCCACATCTTTAGCTAGAGAAAAGAAAGCAGCACTGAGGCCTCAAGCTGCTGGCATGTGCCACAAGCCTGTCTCGAGGCTGGGGCTCATGCAGAGCTAGCTGCGGAGGCCCCGTGGGGCTGGATGTGGCCCCAGGGATGGGGGATGCCCAGAGCCCCAGCTCCAGTCTGGGGGGATGCAGGGTGAAGAGTCAGCGCTACCTGGTGTGGACTCACAGAGAACCGGCGTGTAGTACTTGGAGAAGACCTCATCCTTGGGTCGGTCAGGGAACACGTAGATGAGGTAACTGAGGTCCCCAAGGCGGTCGGCCAAGGAGCGGATGGAAAAGTCCCTGGTAGTGAAAGGCATCAGGTTCCAGAACATCCTCTCAGCTGGAAGACAAGAGCGAGGAGCATGGTGATGCCCAGAGCTGCTGGAAGCTCCCAGCTCCACTCTAGACACAGGCTGTAACACATCCAACGTCACATGGCAGTTCTTGCTAAGGACAAAATGCATCACCAGCAAACAGAATTAGACAGAAGGTATAGCCAGCTCAAGGCAGGTCTGGCCTCAGTTGGACACATGGGAGGCAGGTCTGGATCCCCCCCAGACGTGAGGGGCTTTGCAGTGCTCCTTGGCCATGCAACCCTCCGGAGGATGCTCTCACAAAGAACAGGCGCCCTGTGCAAACAGGGAAGCACCACAGAGTCATTGCCTTTCCTACAGCCCCACTTACAGCCCCCACAGTTGGGTTGGATGGTTTAGCCCAGTCCCTTCTCCCTGCCAAGACCTAGGCTTGGGCTGGATGCAGCCACAGCTGTGGCTCCCCGGAGGGCAGCCATGGCATCCAGGAACACTTGCCCCTTGCCTCAGAAAGGCTCCCACGTGCCCAGCCACAGCAATGCCAGTGCTCAGCCAAGACAGGAGGTTCCAGACCAGCAGCACCATCCCCGTGGACACAAAACAGTCAAACCTCAGGCTGGGGGAACCAGCTCCTGGCGCACACTCACAGGAGTCAAACTTCCAAGCGATGGTGATGCCACCAATCTCTGAGTCACTGAAGCGCAGGAGGAAAGTCCCATCGGGCTTGTTGATGAGCAGGTCATGTGCCTGCTGCTTGTTGATGAAGCCCAGGATGGCCCTAAGCAGAGCAGGGTGTCAGGGCCGGGGGGCTTG
This sequence comes from Colius striatus, assembly GCF_028858725.1. Classification (NCBI taxonomy): domain Eukaryota; kingdom Metazoa; phylum Chordata; class Aves; order Coliiformes; family Coliidae; genus Colius; species Colius striatus. The sequence goes on along the minus strand of NC_084789.1, from coordinate 27,488,415 downwards.
GGGTCAGGGGGCTTGGGGCCAGGGGGCTCTTACCCATCATTCCAGTGTGGCTTGAGATGCTTCTTTAGCACCTCCATGATCCCGTCAAACCACTGCCAGAAAGTGTAATTCCTTCCAGGCAGGTTTTCCTGTTGAAATCCCCAGAAAATGAGCCCTCCTGACTCCAGCTACGTTGCTGCTGTTAAAACTGCACAAGTATTTGGCACAGCAGCAGAGACTTGGGGGCCTGGACTGGAGGATGGCCACCAGCACTGCTAAACCAGGCATGGGGCAGCCCGGCCAGGGGAGAGCCAACAGTGCCTCCTCAAGGATGCAGACCCCATCTGTGGGCCCTACAGCATCTCATGTCCCTCCAAACAAGGAAGATGACACTGTCCACCCTGCTGCAGCTGACAGTCCTCTTGGTTTTTTGCATCACGGGGCTCTGTAGAACTCCCAGCCCACTCACCCTGTTGAACTGGGACCAGGACACCGTGGTGCTGCTGTAGTCCTCCAGATGGGAGTTGGTACTGTTGAAGAGCTTCTGCGCCAGGAACACCAAGTTCTCCTTAGTCAGCCCACGGTTGCTCTGAACCTCTGCCTTGAACTTCACATTGAGTGCCTCGCAGAGCTGTGGCCACTGCACCTTGTCAGGCACAGCAAAGGGCACACGGCCCTAGGGGGCACACAGAGCAGGGTCAGTACAAACTCTGCCAGATGCCTCCAGGCACAACCTCACCAGGAGACTGAGCCCAACTCCCACAACCTCCCATGGCACTGGCACTCACAGGCTCAGAGAAGGCATTGTCCCAGAGTACAGTGGCTGTGGCATTGTTGTCCTGACTCCCATGCACGATTACCACCACGGGCAGAGACAGCGTCTGCCGGGAGGGAGACCAGGATGGGCTGTGGGGAACCATGGGAACATCGCCCATGAACACCCCGTGGCTCCAGTCCAGACCCACACCCATGGACATGGTGTTGGCCTGGGCCCTGTAGAGGGAACATAACTGGTGGCTTTACCTTCACTTGGAAGACCAGCTCATTGCAACCAACACTGAACTGTGACTCGAAGAGGATGGTGAACTTCTCCTCCGTCACTGACTCAGCTCCGCGGCGGTCTGAGCGTTTGATTCGCTTCAGGGACTACAGAGACACAAGGAGTGAGCACGAAGGGACAGATGGGGGCACAGGGGGACACAGAGGTGTGTCCCTCCCACACAGGAGGGATGTAACACAGAGGGGACACAGGGAGTGAACGTGGGGATAGGAGTAGGCAGATGGGGACACGGGGAGACACAGGAAGGATGTAACACAGATGGGGATATGGGGGGCAAATGCAGGAGGACATAAGGGGCAAATACGGGGGGGGACATGAAGGGACAGATGGGGTCATAGGGGGACACAGAGTGGAACACAGGAGGGATGCAGCACAGATGGGGAAATGGGTAAACACGGGAGGGACACAAGGGGACACAGAGGTGAATGCAGGAGGGATGTAACACAGAGGGAGACATGGGGGGTAAATGCAGAAGGACATGAGGGGCAAACATGGGGGGACAGGAGGGTGGGCACTAGCAGCACTCACCATGTTGCGGAAGTGGGCACTGAGCATGCCTGTGGCCTGGTGATACTCCATCACACAGCAGTTGTTGAGGATCTCTCCACTGCTCTCACTGTCACAGGAATGCACAGGGTTAGGGGGATCACCGGGGTCAGGAGCCTGTGTGAGGTGTGTCTCCCCCCATGCCCCCAGCTCCATGTCCTGCCTCCCACAGCACACTCCCCCCAAGTCCCTCCCGGCATTACTTGCGGGTGCTCTCGTTCTTCAGCAGGGCCTTGGCTTGCTGCTCACTGATGATGGTGGCCTTCACCTGGGGGGGGTTCATGTGCACATTCAGCTTTCCTCCAACCAGGAGCCGCACAGTGGCTGTGAACTTGGTCTGCGTCTTCAGCACCTGCGGGGGCTGCTTCTCGATGATGAAGGTGCTGGGGGGGGCACGGGGATCAGGGGCAAGCAGGCAGAGCAGCCCTAACCCAGCCCCCTACCCCACCAGGTGCCTCAAATGAGCTGGGACCTCCCTCTACCTGGTCACCAGGGCGGAGATGATGTCAGTGATGGTGCCATTCAACTTCGACAGCATTTCCTCCACTGGGCCAGGGATCGGCAGCTGTTGGCACAAGTGCTCAGCCCGGCGGATCTGCTGCCGGTTCTGCCAGATGATCTCCGCCAGCTTCTCACACCTGGGGGTAAACAGGGCTCAGCACCGTGTTGAGGCTCAGCACTCCATCCCACCTCACTGGGCACAGCTGGTGCCAACACCCACCAGGTCTGCAGCACATCCAGGGTGCCCTCGGGGGGGCCCCCGTTCCCCGCCAGCTGCTGCCGACACTTCCACTGGATCAGCTCATCGTCCAGGATGGTTGTTTGCTGCTTACACAGCAGCTGCAGCGTCTTCTGGTGCTTCTCAGACAGGTCCTGGGAGGCAGAAGGGTGTTACGGGGCACGGGGATGGCAGCACAGCCATCACAGGGCCAGGGCAGCAGCACTCACCATGCGGTACTGCTGTAGTGTCTGGGCCTCCTGGTGCAGCCAGGCCTCCAGCGATGCCTTCTTCTGCTGTAGTGTCGTCTCCCGTGACAGGCGCTCCTGAGGGCCCAGCTGGGAGAGCTGGGAGAACTGGGCTGGGGGTTGGAGCACGAGGTTAGGGCCAGCACCACCAGCACCCTGGCTCCATCCACCCCCATCCCACCCCCACCTTGGAGACGCATGTTCTCCTGGTACTGGATGATGAAGTATTCCTGCGTCTGCTGCAGCTTCTTGAGCTCACTCTCAGAGTCCTGTGTGATAAGCCGCAGCTCCTCAAAGGTCTGGTTGATCTGCAGGTGCTTCTGGGACATGGCATCCACTAAAGAGCCAGCCAGCGAGGGATTCTGAACAGGAAGCACTCAGCATGACAAGGGACCCTCCCCATCGGTCTTGGTGCTGGGGGCAGTGGGAACCCAGAACATTCCCCGCCTCAGGGCTACTCCCACAATACTCATGCTGGAGTCCCTGAGCATCCCCCCAGCACTGGGATCCTCTCTCTCACACTCCCCTGGGCACAGACTCCCCTGTGGCCCCCACTCACGTTGTTGACCTCCCGCACCAGTCGCTGCTCGTGGTAGAGGATGTGCCGGATGCAGCGCACCAGCTCCATGGGGCACCGGTCGTATGTGTTCTGCAGGGAGAATGCAGCCTGAGCCAGACACAGGGCAGGGACAACCCCCAACCCAGTCCCCACCCATTGCCCTCCACTCGCCTGCAGCTGTGTGGCATAGTGCCCCAGCTTGATCTTCAGCAGGAAGCCATCTTCACCCACTTGGTGATCTGCCTTCTTCTGCAGCTCCTGGATAAGCCCCTCCAGCAGCTGTGTTGCCTTCACATTCTCCTGAGGGTTGTCGAGATCAATGGAATCCCTGTGTGCATGGAGCAGAGTGATGGCATCAGGGCAGCCCCAGGCCCTGTGTGGAGGCTCCTCAGTACCTACTGGCACCACAGGGGTGGGTGCTGACCAACCCAGCACCTCCCCACGGGGGTCAGGGACCCCACTGACGTACCATGCCTGGCTCTCAATCCACTGTGACAGGTAGTGCCGCACCTCGATGGGAAAGTGCTGCCCGTAGAGCGCCTGCATCTGCCGCAGGGCTTCACCCTGGAGCTGCTGCGCCTGGATCCACACTGCCATGGCTCACCACCTGCCATGAAGATGGGCTCATCAGGGCCTTAGCCACCCCCACCAGCCCTTTGCAGGAGCCTCCAGTGCTACAAGAGCTGCCTCCAGCTGATGAACATAGCAATCGTTTCTCTCCGCTGCATGGTGGCATCACAGCCATTGCTGACCACACAAATGAGGAAATGGGGTCAAGGGGACAGATGGTGAGAAATCTGGGGTGACACAGAGCAGAGGACCCTCCTTCACTCACCCAAGCTCCTGCCCACACCCTGGCAGCACTTGCAGGAGCAGTGGCCCACATGGCCATCCCAGTGGCTCCCCAGTACTATGGAGAGACACCAAACAGCACGTAAGCCTTCCCAAAGTAAGTTCTGGGACAGCTCCGGCTCTGTGCTGCCAGATCTCACCCATCACACAGCTCCGGTGCCCCAACTCACACAGGACAGCTGTGAAAGGGAGAAAGGACAGCTGAGGATGGCACCTACAAAAAGCCAGAGTGTCCCCCACCACAGCTACATCCACAGTGTGGTAGGGCCTGGTAAAAAAAAAAAAAATCTGTCAGTTGTGTCTTTGAGGGTGATGTGATGGTGAGTGATGAGGCTCACGGCCCCTCCATGCCAAGGATGCAGCAATAAATAGCATTTACATACACTTGCACCCAAAACACCTGGATTTGGCATTGTACAGAGGTGACAGGCAGTGGCATGAGGCCTTGGGCTGCATCCCAAAGCCGAGTGAGCGGGAGGGTCCGGTTCACTGACAGTCCCATCTGGTGAAAGAGGAAGCTGAGATCAAACTGGTGGGAGCTTCACCTCTCTCTCTCTCCAAAGGGCTCCAGAAGCAGCTGGTGCCATCCTGCAGGCAGAGGCTCACGTTGGGGGACAGCAGCAGTGGGCCCAAGCAGAGCCATTGTGGCTGGAGCCCCCAAGCCCTGCACACCCAACCCCTGCGCAGGAAGAGGAACAATAACTGAGAGTTGGCTAAAAATGCTTTTTCCTCCCCCTACAAAAATGGAGAAACGTTTCCATATTCACAGAAATCACTGAGAAATTCTGTTGGTAAGGAGGGGCCTGGGGAGGCATAAAAACTCAGGCAAGGGGAGAAAGGGAAGGTGGGATGGCCGACAGCAGGACGTGTGCTGGCAGTTAGAAATTGCGGCTGCTCGATAGGGGGCATCGGTGAGAGCAGAGGAGAGAGGCCACAATGCCACAAACATCCTGAATGTCTGGAAGAGCAGGGGACATCCTCATGGACACAGAGCAAACAAACAGTGCCTTGCCTCTAGAGAAAATGGTGATCTCTTCCCATCTCGTACTGACAAAACACTTCCTATTCCACTCCAGAGTCTTGTTAAGCAACAAATCTCAGGTGGCTGCTGCTGCAGTGAGCCAGAAGACACTGCACTCAGCCGATGTCAGGTCAGGAGCAGGAGCACTGGCATCACTGCCGGGGTGCTTTGTGGAAGGTGAATCAGCATCATATCAGCCTTCACATGGGGACTATGGAAGCGTGGCCCACCCAGCGTGTGCCCTGACACGGGGCAGGGACATGCCTGAGGCCCCACTGCCTCAGTGGGAGGACAAATAGGTCCCAAAAATCCCACTCTTGCCAGGCTCAGACATGACTTCCGTGAGTGTCACCAATGCAACAGTGGGTGTTTCTCCAAGAACCTCATTTTTATCTCCTGTATCTTACCCATGGACTCAAAGACTGTGCCCAGCACCATGGTCCTCAATGGCACCACCAGCTGCCCTGAGTGAGCGCTCACAGGGACTCCCCTGGAGCTCTGAATCAGAAAATCATTTTGGTTGAGAAAGATCTTTAAGATTACCAAGTTCACCCCTTGCCCTCACACTGCCCAGCCCACCCATGGCCCTCAGCACCTCAGCTCCATGGCTTTGCAATAGCTCCAGGGCTGGGGACTCCCCCATCTCCCTGGGCAGCCTGGGACAAGGGCTGACAACCCTCTCAGGGAAAAAGTTCTTCCTCAGCTCAAATCTAAAACTCCCCTGGGGCAACTTGAGCCCATTTCCTCTTGTCCTGTCATTCATTACTGGTGAGAAGAGACCAATCCCCACCTCACTACACCTCCTGCCAGGGAATTGCAGAGTGCTCATGTCTCCCTTCAGCCTCCTCTTCTCCAGACTGAACACCCCCAGCTCCCTCAGCTGCTCCCCATCAGACTTGTGCTCCAGACCTTTCACCTGTTTCATTATCCACTTGGCACAGCTTCAACTCCACGCCCAGGGATCAGCTCCCTCCTTGCATTCCCCCATCCAGCCTCACAGCCACCCAGCTCAGAAAGCCTCTCTCTCCCTGATCAGAGTGCACAGGCATCCCCAGCCCACCAGCCATAGAATCACATGATGGTAGGGGTTGGAAGGGACCTTTAGAGATCTAGTCCAACTCTCCTGCAGAAGCAGGTCCACCTAGATCAGGTCACACAGGAACGTGTCCAGGAGGGTCTTGAAGACCTCCAAGTAAGGAGACTCCATATCCTCCCTGGGCAGCCTGTGCCAAGGCTCCCTCACCTCAACAGTGAAATAGTTTCTTTTTATGTTTAAATGGAACTCTGTGTTCCAGCTTCATCCCATTACCCCTTGTCCTGTCACTAGATACAATAGAAAAAAGGGATGTCCCAACCTCCTGATATCCACCCTTTATATACTTGTAAATATTAATGAGATCCCCCCTCATAAGGAAGATGCTCCAGTCCCCTGATCATCTTGGTGGCTCTGTGTTGGACTCTCTCCAGCAGTTCCCTGTCCCTCTTGAGCTGGGGAGCCCAGAACTGGACACAGGACTCCAGATGAGGCCTCACCAGGGCAGAGTAGAGGGGGAACAGAACCTCCCTTGACCTGCTGCCCACACCATGGCACTCACTGCAGCTCCCGTGCCCTAGCAAGGATGGGAACGTTTCCATGGGCCAGCCAGACTGCAGCACCAGCCACACACGCACACAAACTGTAAGAGACTGATAATTGCAGTGGTTTAAGCTACTTTGCATTTACTTGCTGGCAGCAAGTTATAACCCAGCCATTACTGCAGCTCAGTTAACCAGTGGCATTCAACAAGTCACAGCAATGCACTCATCGCCTGCAGTGCCTTCCCTGGGGCAGGACAAATGCCATAGAGAGGGACCCCAGCCCTGCAGGGGAGGTGGTGTTGCCTCTGCATCCAACCGCTCCATTACAATGGGGGAGCACTACCAAAACAGATGCAAAGCGGGTGAAATTCACCCAAAAGTGGCTCTCAGAGGGTCAGAGGAAGCAGTGGGGATGGGCAGGGGGAGACTGGCAGCATTGTTGGGGTTAGGGGTGGGCAGGGGACCTGATGTGAGGACACTAGGGAAGGGCAGCAGGCTGGCACCAGTGCTGGGTCACGAGCTGCAGAAAGCCAGAGCATGTCAGCAGGCAGACAAATGGAGGGAAATGCCTCACAGAGTGAGGCCAGCGGTGCCACCTTTCCACATGCTGCAGGTACAGCAAAACCCAAACACAGGCCAGCACAGTCATTGCTGTGGGATGCTCACAGCACACAGTCACTCTGGGGACTTTCCCACAGGCAGGACACCCCTGCTCTGGCACAGCCCCTGACTGCAGCCCCTTGCCCAGTCCTGTGCCCTGCAGGGATGGGCAGTGACCAAGAGCCAGGCAAAGTCCTGGGGGGCCACAGCAAAGGGCTCTGGCTGTAACCCCTCACTCCTGCACTGCCCCCTTTGCCTGGGGGTCTCCAGAACAGGCTCCTCCTTGGGACAGGGGCTCAGTGCTTGCCCCAGCACTGGGCTCAGGGAAGCAACAACCCCGTGTCTGCTGCAGCTGCCTCCTCCCGCCACAGTAAACACATGATATGTATTTTCTCTGCAACTCCAGGAGCCCATGATCACTTTCAGGTCAGAGCTGCCCTTGCTCGTGGCCACAGGGCTCGACCCTGCACACTCTACAGTGGATGATGCTGGGAAAGGGTCTGGCTGTACCCCACACAGCACACTGCTCCTGCCCCCCACAGCAGCTCTTGCAGGAGGGTATTCTGTGTCCCCCAAGAAAAGCAGTCCCAAGCAGACTCCCTCAGCCAGTCCCCAGGAATGGTGGTGTTGGCAGCCCAGAGCAGCTGCTTGGCACAGAGGACTCCGGTTCTCCCAACACAGACAATCCCCCTTGTCTGCACCAGCTTACCCCAGAGAACTCACTGGAACCCCTGGGCAGCCCAATGGCCCCACTCAGCCAGATCCCCACTTGGGGCTCCCCTAGCTTGGCCCCTCTCACACATGAGCCTGCTCGCTCTGGACAGCAAGTGCTGCTGAGTACCACATCCTGCCCCACAGCTAGAGGGGCACAGAGGGCTCTGCACCCACCCAACGAGCCCCACACATGGGCTTGGCAAGGGCCAGCAGAGCCCTGGGGTTCAGCTCCCAGTTCCTCGGGGCACAGGAACCGCAGCCCCAGCTCAGTGTGAGGTGCCCCGTCCTATGGTCACACTCACCCAGGGTCCGGCACTGCTCTGCCCCATGCACAGTTCTGGTGGTGTGGCCCTGGGACAGCCCAGCTGTGGCTCCAGGCAGGCATTGCCAGCACAGCCCAGCTCCCTGGGGCGGCCGTTTCACAGGCTGTGTGCTACAGGAAGGAACAGAGAACAGCTATTTCCTTCCAAAATGTCAGCTTCCCGTGCAGGGCAGCCAACCCCAGGGCTGCCAGCAGCTTCCTCTGCCACCACTGCACTGCTGCCCAAGTACCCAGGGTGGCAGGGGCTGAGGGTCAGGGGCTGCCTGCAGCTTGGCTCATGTCATGGGCCTGGGGCTGTACCTGCCCATTGGCATTTGCTGCCCCAGGGAACGTTTTTTTCTCCCCTCTTCAGATTTTCTCTTCCAACCACGGAGGCTCGGAAACCTGTATCAAACCAAAACCACCAAAATACCCAATGGAATCCCAGCATAATCCCTCAAATCCAGGGGCTGGAACCTTGAGACAAAACCACCCTGGGGCAGTCATGGCCAGATACAGGCACTGCCCTGGCACCTCAAGGATTCCTTCAAATGCTGAGCACATAGCAGGACTTGCCCTGGCAGGGCCGAGGTCCCTGCAGCAGAGCAGGGAAGCCACAGCCACATTGCTATTCCATTGGTCAAGTTGCCAAGCTTGCCACAGTGCAAGCAGAAGGGCCAGCCCAGCCCCATCCCTTGGGGTTCCCCCAGCAAGGTGAGCATGCTCCACCACCCAAGGCAGCAAGTGCCCAAGACCACCCAGCTGGCCCCAGCACAACGAGTTGTCTGTGCCAGACCCTGCATGGGCTGGGTCGGAGGTTGTGGCTGCACAGAAACAACAGGGGGCTGTCTGGGCACTAGGGGGGCCAGGGGCTGAGCAGAGTAGTACAGGCAGCTGGCCCACCCAGAGGGATGCAGGCAGGCAGTGCTGCAGCAGAAGCCAGGCACTGGGGGGCAGGATGCACTGCATAGCCATGCTGACACAGCCAAGAGCACACCCAGCCCCCCGTGGGTACTAGTCCAGCATGAATGCTGCAGGACACCCACCACAGGGAGCCCGGTCTTTACCAGCACTGGTGCTGCCCCCATTGTAAACCCACAGATGAGATTGCTTTAATTACTCCTGGCTCCCTGGGACTGAGCAGAGGAATTAAGCAGGGCTGCAGGGCTAGCATAGCAGGGATCTGCAGGCTCCCAAGGCTTCCCTGGTGCTGCATGGGGGAATCCCAGTGCAGAACCACTGCCAGCTCATGGCATCCCAGCTCCGGGCAGGCACCAGCCCTTGCTTGGGAGGGAACGTGCAGCCACCACATGTCCAGACACTCTATGATGGTTATTTCTCCTCCACAATAACAATTATGCACCCCAACATTCTGTAATGCTGTGCTGAGGGTGAGGCATCTGCCCTCAGGAGTGCAGCCCCCAGGGACTCACACATCACCCTCATACCCGTTCCAGTGCAACAGAGAGGGTCTGACTCCAGTCCCTGTTCTCCATCCCAGGAGGGAAGAGGCATCACCCAGACACAGTCCTGGGGAATGGCAGGGAGGTGACAGGATCCCAGCGACCCCCACCAAGGATGTGGCAGCAGCTTCATGAATAGGAACGGGGCAGGCAGATCTGGGACAGGAGAGAAGCCCCTGCACACCTGCTGGCCAGCTTGTCCTTGTCCCTTCCAACAAACCAGCCAAGCAGAACTGACACCTCCTGGGGACCCTGCAGACACCCTAGCACAGCCCTAGGCTCACTGCTAATCCCTTCGCAGACCAGCACCAGCCCAGGAGGGCTGGGCTGGTTGGAAGGACCTGAGGATTAAGCTCATTTTAGCATCAACTTAGTCCCGATTAGGATCTGGAGACACAATTTCATTTTATCTGCCACTCTCCAGCGAGCTCACACAATCACACTAAACCAGTCTCTAGCCGGGCTGGATTTGCTGAACCCAGGTGGGCTCAGAGAGACATCAAGAGCACAGACACAAGTGACATCCACCCCCCTCCGGCTGATACCACACTCGAGCTCTCCACAGGGCAGGAGAGACAGTGCAGGAGCCTCTCCCACTGCTAGGACCAGCCTGCATGCCACAGCATGGATACCTGGGGGGCTGAGGCAGGACAGGGAGAGGCAGAGGGACATCAGCACCCCGAGGGCATCCGCTGCCCTGCCTAGGGAAGAGGCACTGATCACACTGTGAGACAGCGCAGGACTCTCACACCTTCGTCCTTGGGAGCAAACACCAAATGTGGGTGATGGGGGATGTTGGGTGCTACTCTGCCACCACCATCAGCCAGCATGGAGCCTGGGAAAGCCCTCACAAGCATCCCAACCCAGCAGCACCCTGTCACCCCTGCCTGAGGGCAGGCTCAGACTAGTCAGATGGGAATGGAAAACCAACACAACAATAGCTTCTGCAACAAAATTATCATTTAGAGCTAGTGAAACTCATATCTGGCCAGGGGTTAAACCCAGCGTTCATCCCCAACACACATAAACAGGGCCAGGTAGGAGAGCTGGGTTGCAGCTTTCCACACCCCAGGACATTCTCCGCAGCCTCCAGAGCAGTAGCAGCTGCCAGGATGGAGCAGAGCCCTGATCCCTGGACTGCACATCGAGTGCCCCCACCTAAGTATTTCCAAAAGGCTGAGGCAACTAATGGGGTTACAAAGGGAGCGTGGTGGGCCAGGGCAGCTATGCCAGCCAGAGTTGCAGCCCAAAAGCACCAGGGCCACATGTTAATGTTACCAAAAGGACAGAGATCATTTTACAGCTGTTTTAGCCGGTGTGAGGGGCTTGGATGCACTACCAGTGAGAGTTGCCTCTCTCTGCTAAAAGCTTTGCAGACAGCCATCAAGTGAGTGGGATAAAAAGTCAAACAGAGCATGCATCCAGCATTCAGCCACTTGGCTGTGCCAATGTCACGCTGGCTCTTCGAGCTCTGGCCGGGCACCAGCCTTTTCCCCCAATTCCCTCCCTGGCCGAGCTGCCTTATAAACAAGCATTTATGTCTCATCACAACAGGAAGACATGAAATTGCACAAAAACGGGGATTGCAAAACCGACCAGCGACTGTTTGAACGGGGAGCAAGTCATGACCACGTTACGCTTCGGCTACACCGCCGTGGCCACCCAAGAAGTTGTCCAGCAGCACATCGCTCCCCTGCCTGGCAGAAAGCAGGAGCTGGCACTATAAGGGAAACTAAGTGCCTGCCTGCAAACAGTCAGAGCTCCCAGTCCCTCTGGTGTAGCTAGATGGGTAGATTCTGCTTTATCAGCAAATCAGCTCAGCCCTATCTTCCAGGAAGCTGTGTCTGCATGTGTGCCTCCCCCTTGATGTTTCCCAACGCAGCAGGAGAAGTGGCTGGGCTTGCAGCAGATTACCTTTGCATCAATCAACAGATGTTGCTAGAACTGTTGCTGCATGTAGGATCCAGGCATGCCCAGCACCCACTTGGATCCCGGCACTGGCCATGCAGTGCCAGGGTAAACACTCCCACTCTCCCCTCCCTTCCTCCCAGGATCAAAACACTTGGGGGTTGCAAAATAGACATCCCATGAAAGGAAAGGCATGCCACAGAAACTTTACAGTCGTCAAGGTTACTTCTCCCAGAGCATGATGGTGCCCCAGAGCCAGCACAGCCTCCCAGGACGGAACTGCCTGCATGACTACAGAGCTGACCTGTCCTGCTGAGGTGGGGACTGGTGAAATGCTGCATTCAGCCCCATCATGCAGAGCCTGCTCTGAGGGCATCACTTGCACTGCATGGTGGGAAAGCAGCAGCCACGGCAGCCCTGCCAGGCAGAGAGAGCGCAGCCCCCAGCCCAGACACACAGGGGATGTAGATGGGAGGGAGGTGCTGCTGCTGTGCCCAGGCTCCTGACAGCTCCCCGGGGCTGCCCTCAAGCACAGCCCAGTTTGCAGTAATTCCCTGCAAACCAGAAAGTCATTTTCCAGCTGTCAGGGCTGCTTTACTGTACTCAGCGCAGCACAGTCACCACTCGCCACTCTACCACCCACACCATGGAGGAGTACAAGGAGCAGGGATTTTTCACAAGCAGAGTATCTGGGTTTTGCTATCACTTGAGAGAGAGCTGGGAAACCCCACAGCGAAGACCTCACAGCTCCCCTTGGAGTCAGCACTTCCCCTGCACTGAGAGGGGAAAGTCCCTCCAGAGGCTTCATGCGACCCTGCGCCAAGCATTCCAGCTGCAGCTCCCCATCCCCAGTGCCAGCTTCCCTCAATCTGCCCCAAAACATCGGCCTGGGGACAAGACAGACACACTAAAGCCAGTGACATGGTTCTAGTGACAATTGCCATGGGGCACACACTCCTCGAGGGATGTTGTCAAAGTGGCATGAAAGCCAGAGTGGGTGACAGTTGCCCATCACACCCCATTTCCAGTCTGGCTCTCCCTTGTGCCTGGACACCAGTTGGTGTCACCTCTCAACCTGCATCACAGTCCCTCCTCCTCATGGCTGCACATGAGGTGCAGCACAGCACAGTATGGCCCTCCCCAGCCCCAAGGATGATTATAAAACCCAGGAAGATGGCCTCCATCCTCACACTCAGCATTTTGGGCACCCAAGAGCCATGACAGGTCAGGCTGCAATCCCAATAGCTATGGGAGCACCAGGGCTTGCTGCAGGCCAGGTGATCCCAACACCCCCAATGCCTCCCCCTCACCAGAGCCACACAGACGGTGCAGAGCCAGGCTGGGTGCTAGGCCCCAAGAAAACCTCCCTCCAGCACGGGATCACTGCGCCCAAGCAAATATGTTGAAGCATGATAGCAAACCTTGGCTCAAAATTGCCATCAATAGAGCACTGCAGTGGCAGCCAGCTCCCCCATGCCAGCGCAGGGCCATGCTCCTCATGATAGGTGCTGAGTCTTTCTCTCAAAGACAGGATGCAGGAGGAAGAGAGGTAAAGCTCCTGCAGCGCGGGATTGGTTCCCTGGTGCTCACAGTGGTGGACAGGCCACCATGCAGACCATCATGCACCAACTGCCTCTGCGGACACCAGCTTGCAGCCATGAGTAAGCCCAGGGATGCTGGGTGGGTTGCAGGCAGTCAACAAGGTGAGTCAGTCCAGGACCAAGAACGTCCCACTGCAACAAAATGGCCCATGGTATGGTGACTTCGTGGGCCATGTCCCTGTCATGGCGAGCCATGTGGCCCTGCACTACACCACAGTCCATGGCAGTGCCAAGGCCTGCACTGCTTGGCAACGTGCCCCAACAACCACAAACAAATTGATGCTTATCACTGCCTGTCCCCTGCCCTCTACCATGGGGCTCCCCTAATTGCGGTGGGGTGTGCCAAACCTCACCACGAGTTCACACCAGCCAACAGCCCCAGCTCAGTGCTGCAGCTGAAAGTGGAGGTGTTACCACTGTCAGCAGTTCGGGCTGAGGCAAAGCTGGGGAGCCCACAGCAGTGCCGGCACCCACACACCAGTGCTGACACGAGCTGGGCACTGGAGCCCTGCAGTCACTTGGCACTGTGGCAAAGAGCTGCCGGGAGCCTGGCCTGGGCCCGGCGGCTGCCTGGGCGCAGAGCCCTGACAGCTCCCGTATCCCGCTGGATAGGTGGCAGCTGCTCCCAAGGCTCACGCCGAGCTGGGCGAAAGGCCACCGGGCACTGCAGTCTCCCAGGGCGTCACTGCTGCTGCTTCATACAGGTGGGGAAACGTTTTTCCATCTGCCTTCGCCCACAGTGAGTGGGACCCCCGCTCTTACCCTGCTGCCCGGTCCCGTCCGGCGGGGTGCCGGCGGTGGGCCCCCGTGCCGGTTAAGGACGCACGGCGCCAGTTCGGGCGCTTCCCCCGGGGCCGCCGCTCAGGCAGGCCCCGGCCCGGCTCGACGAGCGCCCCCGCCCGAGGATGCGCCGCGGCCCCGAGACAGCCCCCGCCGCCCGCCTCGGCCCGCGCAAAGTCCGCCCACTGACCCGCTCTGAGAGCGGCCCCGTTCGCCGCCAGCGAACCGGCCTGGCCCTGCCCGCACCTGCGCGACCTCCCCACCCGCAGCCAGGTCGTGGGCCCGGCCGGCCCCGCCAACGGGCTGCACCCGCCCAGGAGTTACGAAACACCCGAAACATTAACGGGAGGATGGAAAAGCCCCGAGCACCGGCAGGTGCACCCCCCCAGGCCGCGCCCCCCCCCCCCCGGCCGCACCCCTCCCCTCCCCCCCTAGGCCGCGCCCCCCGCCCGGTTGCGACCGCGGAAAGTTGAAAGCAACCCGGCCCCGGTCCCGGCCCCTACCTCCGTCCCTACCGGCGGCGGCGGCGGCAGCTCCGCTGCTCTGGCAGCAATCAGCGCTCGGCTCCGCCGCCGCTCTGCCCTCTCCGGCCGCCGCTGCCTGCACCGCCCCCCGACGCCTGCACCGCCCCCCGACGCCGCCTGGCCCAGCCCGACCCGACCCGACCCGCGCGGCACCGCCCCCCCCGCGGCACCGCCGCCCCGCCGGCACCGGGCACTAGGCACGGCCTGTACCCGAAGCAGTTGTAGGCTTCAGCAGTACTGGAGTTTGGCACTGGGTACCAGGGAAGCCCAAAACAGCACCGAGCGTTGGTGCTGGGCACTAGGGTGCCTAAACTGGTACCGGGCATTGGTAGGAACCAACACTGGCACCAGGCCCCAGCACAGAGGATCCCACTCCAACAGCAGCCCTGGCACCAGGGTAGCCTACCACAGCACTGGGCACTAGCACCAGGAACAGGTCCTCAGCACCAGCTGCTGACTTGCGGAAACAGACTCTATAACTCAAAGAGTTATAAAGAAGGTATGTTTATTCGGCGCCGGGCGCACGGGGGATCGCTCCACCACAAACGTGCGCACCCGACTCGGCAACTTGATTGACTTATATTTGTTACAAAGTTACAAAATCATATGATGACATTATCCGCCTAGACAAAGACACAACCTGTCCCCGATTTCGCATGTAAATTAGGTCTTTTCTTCCTTTCATTTGCGTGATGTCTCCCAGTGATAGTCGGTGATGGTCTTTGGGGCCTTGGGGGATGAAGGCTGATAAGTCCTGAGGCTTTCTCACCCCTGATCTTTGCAACTTCAGATATCACTTGGCCCCTCGCAGAACCGGTTTCTGCCTTCTAGGAAGTTGGAGGACCCCGGGGGTATTGTGTACAGAGATAAGCACGACCTTTTCCAGCTTGTGTGTGAATTTTGTTCCGTCTGAAAAATAAGCTTTATACTATTGCGATAGGTTGGTATAAGGTTTATTAGTACATGTTAGTATAAAGCTCTACATCACTGCAACCTAGACCCCCTCCACCGAGCACTGGGACCCCCATCTATACCTCTCCTTTTGCCCACATCCTCTCCAGTCCCTGGGTCTGTGGCCATTTCCCCCTCGCCACCAACCCTGCCCACAAAACGAGTTCATTCCCACAGCCCCATGGCCACCACAGCCACTCACCCAGCTGTGTGCCTATCAGTCCCTCTATGGCACACCCCCGACAGAAGCTGGGCTGCAGTGAAGGTGCCAACACTGCCCATTGCACCTATTAATATTTCTTAATGGTTTCTTTGTGCTGTGCAGCCTGCAGGCCTTGGCTGCCTGCCTGCCCTGGACCTCTCTGGGCATGATACTGACATGTATTAATAAACCTTATACTAACTTATTGCAGTAGTATAAAGTTTAACTGTTTAAGCTTCTATCTCATACAGACAAAACTGTCTGTACACACTAGCTGTAAAAGGGTCATGCTTATCTGTTTATACAATACCTCGGGGGGGGGGGGGGGGTTCCTCCGAATTCCTTGGAGGCAGAAAAGGTAGTGAAACCTGTTCCATGAGGGGCCAAGTGATATCTGAAGTTGGGCAAAGATCAGACTATCAGCCTTCATCCCCCATGCCCCCCCCCTTCCCCCATGACCATCACTGGGGAGACGTCACGCAAATGAAAGGAAGAAAAGACCTAATTTACATGTGAAAGCGGGGACAGATTGTGTTTTTGCATAGGTGGATAATGTAATCATATGATTTTGTAACTCTGTAGCAAATATAAGTCAAGCAAATTGCCGAGTCGGGTGCGCGTGTGTGTGGTGGAGCGACACCCCCCCACCCCCCCCCCACCCCCCCCCGTGCGCCCGGCGCCGAATAAACATACCTTCTTTATAACTCTTGGAGTTATGGAGTCTGTTTCTGCATGTCACTAGTGTCCCGTTCCCTGCGGCTGTGGGACTGCCTTCGGGCTGCCTCTGGCCGCTTCTGGCCAGTGACTGCACAGGGCCCTCCATATGAAACGCATTTGACTTCTTCCCTGTTGGGATTTGGATGCTTCTTCCTGCTGCAGGCCCCGGGCTGACACCATGAGGCCACATGCACAGCCCAGGTCTGCACCATGACTGAGTCCCCAGTACTGATGCAACCCTGTGCACCAACGGGGCAAGGATGCTGGGAGAAAAGGCAGAGGAATGGGCACAGCACCAGTGCATCTCCCTCTCCTGAACTGCCACGTCCCCCATGAGCTGTAAGGAGCCTCAAGGCGCTACCTACTCCTCTGACATCCCCCAAACAGGGAAAGGTGACTCCTGCACAGCTGCCCACCCCCATCAAACACCTCCCGGGCAGCACTGGCACCCTGGGCGATGGGACACTCCAGGTGACAGGGCACTCCGGCAGTGGGCAGTGGCTACGCAGCACAGGGAGAGGTGGTGTGCAGGAAGTAATACTGGGTGTGTTAATTTCTGCTTGAGCACTCTTTTCAGCCACATGAGATCTTCTGGGCTTTCACTTTCGTTACCAGTTAATCTTCTGCAACCTGAAAAAACTCTGGAGGGAAATTCAGCTGCCATGGGGTGCGATCCTGCTCCGGCCTGGGAGGAGCATGGATGACCCTGCCCAGAGCCCCCAGCGCCAGCCCTGAGGAGCTGGGAGAGACAGGTTTGGCTCTCCTTGCTCAAGTGTCAGTGCTGGGACAGGATTGTTCTCGGGACAATTAAGACACTGGCAATTGCAATTCGCTCGACAATGATGTAAAAGCACAGTCTCAAGTTCTCAGCTCTCCATTTATTTTAATCTGTTGCTTTTGTATTCAAGTCCTCCTCCTTTCTTCAAGAGCATGCAGCCATGGGAGCTGACTGGTGTGGAAATGAGCCCAGGGGACAGTGCTGCAAGCCCCGCAAGCCAGGGCCACATCATGAACACATCAGGATGCCCAAGGACCCTTGTCTGGCTGGCAAAGTCACAGACTGCCTGGGGTGCCACAGCCCTCAGAGCTCTGCTTCCCAGACTGACACCTTCAAACAGCCCTTCTCCAGCTTCAGCTCCTCACCATCTAGCCCGGCTCCATATGTCCAAGAGATAAATATCTGTGAGCCAAGCAGGTACCACTCCAGCACCTGCTCCCATGCAAACATCAGCCACAAACCACTGCTTTTGACTCACCTCCTCGCTGCCAGCGCTTGCTATGTGCCCAGAGCAGCCCAGGATGAATGGGACAGCCCAGGGGGGAACAAGTGACTCCAAGCAGCTCTCAGCTCCCACCAAACGTTTTCTACACACTTGTCTGCTTGGGAGGCACCTCACACACATGGGACTGATATATCGCTGCTGAGCCACTGCCAGCAGAGTCCTGGCTGCTGTTCCCAGCGCTCCTGCAGCACTCCAGACCTCGTGAGGAGGTGAGTTTGGACCCTGAAGAGTTGAGGATGGGTGCCCAGCGTAGGGTCAGCATCTTCTGTGCCATCTTTTTCCACTAAGACAAAAGAAAGTGGAAATCAGCACAAGGACTGCACTCCCTGCTCTCCCTGCCTTGGTTGGGGACGGTTAGTTGCATCACATTAACAAAGGGCTTTCACAATTCCTTGGCCCACATAACCCACTGGCACAGTTATCCAGGCACTGGCTGCTCCAGCTGAGAAAATCAAGGTCATATACAATGTCTGTAGCTGCCAGGCCCCCAGTCAGGCACAGTGGGGCCAGGTGGATCCAGAGGGTCCTGGGGACGTGGCACTCCCCAGGCCAGACACCTCCATGGCCATACACACTTGGAAGGGCTGGAAGACATTCTCCTTTTTAGGAGGAAGAGGGAAAAAAAAGAGGGAAGAAATGAGTGATGGGAGGGAAAGTGGAGAGTGTTCCATGCAAATGGAATTGAATCAAATCAGAGTTCTGTTTCAAACAGATGCCAAGGAAATCTTTGAGCTGGCTCATGGGAATGTTACCCAAAAGAAAATCTTCCTTTCTGGAGCAGGGAAGGGAATGGGGGAACCAATGGAGAGGTTGCCCCAGCTCTGTCCCAGCCATACCCCAGCAGTGCCCCGGCAATGCCCTGGCACTGTCCCAGCTCTGCCTTGGCTGCAGTGGCTGTGTTGGTGGTGGCTCTTGGGGACAAAAGGGCCACATCAGACTCTCTCTTCAAGAGGCAGTCCCAAGGTCTGTCCTGGCAGGACTGATTCTGCAAACACCAGTGGAGGTTCCTGGGTACAGCTGGTGTTCCCTGCTCTGTCATCTCACCTGGCCCTGCTTTGGTCAGACCCTGGCATGGGAGAGCAGGCACTGGGGCAGTGTGTTGGCATCCAGGGGATCTAATGAGCAGCACCAGCACCTTCAGGAAGAGCAGTCAAGCAAGTATGGCAAAGCACCTAAGCCTATTCACAACCCCGTCAAGCACTGCTGGGTCCCTGCCCTCATCAGGACCTCTTTTACATTGGTTCTCAGAAAGTCTCAAGAAATCTCTGGGAAGGTAAACAGTGTCCAGGCTGAGCTGTGATCAAACACATTGTCATCTCAGATGATCTCAACAGGATGTTGAGTGACACTGCATTCAGGGGAGAGAGGAAGCATGGGGCTTCATAATTGATTTCCTAGAAAATTGCCTCTGTGTTTGGAGCAGGAGCGTGAGGTATGTGGGCAGAGCAGTCTTCTCTAAGTGGCATCTTGAGGGTCTTAATTATTTCTCAGGACTGGAAGTATTTATTTAGGCAGCCTCTGGAGAGGTCCCAAGGCTTCCCAAAGACCCTCCTGGCACAACTCATATACGAGGCTCCTCTGCTTCCCTCTCTGTAGCCCCTGGGATGTGCAGGGCACAGAGCTCGGCCAAAGCGCAAATGTGATGACCACGTCGTCTCCAGGCAGGTGCAGCCTCTCCTCCAGCCCCTCAAGTTTATCAATGGGATGAGAGGTCTCACCAAGGGCCCCAACTTCAAACTGCCCCTGTTTTGGGTCCCACGTGGTCCCAGATCTGTGCTGAGGCCAGAAAACCCCGTTGTGCTAATTCTGCCCAGCTAATGAAAAGCAGATAAATCCCTAAATTAGTCACAGCTTCATGTTTTCTCACTCTGTTTCAAATGCAGTGAGAGGGAAGCTTTGGCAGGGCTGTGCTGGCATGGCAGCCCTGAGCCTCTTCTGGCACAGGGGCCAGTCCTGGGTCTCCGGCCAGTGCCATCCATGGCTCATCACTCCTGGCAGCATTTGTTCCCTGCACTCTCTGCAGAGTGGAGTAGCCAGGAGTGCCTCAGGCAGCAGTGAAGAGCTGAGGCTGTTGCCTTGCAGTCCTGCTTCCCAGGACAGTCATGAGTCTGCCCCTGAGCCAGCTGCCCCAGATGAAAGTGTCATCCTGGTGTCCAGACACGGCACATCCCGATTTCCCTGACACGGGCCATATATTCTCCTCTGAGGAGAGAGGGCTGCATCCAAGCACTGTCAAAGCCAGAGTGGCTCTTGGGCACAGAGAATAGCCTACCTGTGCCACTGTGGCCCCACTGTCCCTCAGGACCCTGGCATGATACAGAGGGGTCAGCCTGGAGATGGACAGAATATTTCTGCTGTAGATGAGGGATGGGAAGGAAAATCCCCTTGCAGGACCATCCCATACCTCCCACCCTGCTGTGAGGGAGAAGATGGGTGGTCCCACAGGCTGCTGGCAGAGAGCAGGGCCAACGACTGGCCAGGAGATGGGACTGGCAGCACAGATACTGACAGGGTCCAGGCAGCGTGTGGCTCAGAGGTGATGGGCAGGGGAAAGCAGAGGGCACCAAGGAAGCTCATCATCACTGGTGAAAGCTCATCATTGGTGCAGGCACAGCCCTGTGGTGCCTTGTGCCAGTGGAAGGGAAGGATCCACTCCAGTAAAAAAAAAGGAAATGGCATTTTGTCCAAGGGGGAATTTCCACTCAGATATGGCTGGGAACAACCCCAGAAAGTGCTTACTCTCAGCAGCCAACAAGCATTACTGCCTGGGCAAAGGCTCTTTGTTCCCTCACATCATTCATCCAGCTCAGAAGGAATATCCAGGCTTCTGCCTTCTGAAAAACACAGGGTGATAACAGCCAGTCTGGGTCTGTGATGGGAGCTGGAGCCTCCCATCACTGCAGGGGGGGACACAGGGGGCCCAGCCAGCACCCACAGCCTAGCTGGGACCGAGGGCACAAGCCCATCCCAGAGTAAGGTCTGACTGGGGAACACCAGGGCAGTGGGGTCCCCCACCCCAAGTCAGTGCAGCCGCACATCCCTGTTTGCCAAAGTGCTCCTCAGCAGAGCCCAGGTTGCCACAGTAACCACTTGGTCCCAGCCAGCTCCTGCCATAAACATGCTGCCATGGTCAACTGGGATCAGTGATGGCTGTGCCAGGGCCAGGACTGCATGGCACAGTGGCCACACCCACTCGAGGAGTTGCCTGCAGTGGGCTGGCCATTTGGAGCACACAGGACTCAGAAACTGATTTTGGTCAAACCCCACCAGTGTCCTGAGCAGCTGAGTCTGGAAGTGGCATTAGTCCATGGGAATGGTCGGGAACTGCAGTGGGTCCAGCCCGGGGCTCTTTATCCTGTGTTGGGGCAAGGTGAGCCCGTGGCGTCAATGCCAACACAGCCAAATGCCATGCTCTGAGCGAGGATGGGATGTACACAGAAAACCAGGCAGACCATGACCCTCTGGCATGACAGCCACCAGTAGGGCTGGCAGATGGTGGCATTTGGGGACTGTGCTGTACTGAGTTCCGGGTCTGACCTCTACCACAGCTGGCAGCAGACACTGCTACTGACACCTTGCTTGTCTCAGCTCTGTTGCATATTAAAGTCTGAATGTGATTAAATATTTGACTGTTGTTTTATCAGTGTCAGGAGGCAGGGATGGCATTTGGCTTGGGCAGTGATGGCTTGTTGTTGTAGGCGTCCGGAAGATCTCGGGTTGTAATGGGAGAGGTGGAGGGTACAGAAGAGGTGGGCACGGGGTGGAGTGAAAGGAGGTGCTTGTGTTAGCAGATAAAAGCGCATGGCGCAAGCAATTAGTTGGAATAAAGCATCATCCATACTGAGTATGCAGTGATCTTGTCCCCTCAGCGGTTGATGAGCTGAGTGATCCAGGCGGGCGGCCTGGTGATGTTGCCGGTAGCGGCAACATATGGTGACCCCGACATGATCGGCAGAACGCAGGACGTCTGCGGCCATGGAACAGGTTGGAACAGGTGATTAAGATACTCAAGGCAGTGGCGCCTGAAGTGGGCGTGCAGATTCATCGCGCACTCACGTCCGTGTGCATCCTATGGATTTGGAGGCAGGGTGTGTTACAGGCACCCACAGAGTTATTAAGTGTCCAGATATGGACAGCGATAGAGGAAGAGATGTTACAGACTGTCTTAGCGGGGACCAATGTGAGAAATATTGATGTTGCTTTTGCAGAATCAGAAAGAAATTAAGACAAGGAATTTTGACGGCTGTCTGCCTCTGTATAGTGTAAATCAGTGGACTAACCATGACTGTTATCTGCCTCTGTGTAGTGTAAATCAGTGGACTAACTGTTTGTTTGTAATGTGTTCTGGTTTAGCAAGGAGCAGCTTTTGGCTTAGTAACAGGGGGAGCGGGTTGCAGTGAAGACCCGGTAAAGAGTTTGCGGACTCTCCCCCGGCTCCTGGGTTCACACCCACCTCCGGCCTGGCTGGGCCAATCTGTCGCCTCTGCGATCACTATTTAGGGGACAGGAATTTGAAGTGCAGGCAGAAGGTGTAAGAGTGATACAAGATGGAGGTGACCACGCGGACCCTTCAGCCAGAGAAGGAGGAAGGAAAGAGAAGCAATAGACCAGAGACTCCTCTGCAAGCCGTGGCGAGAATGCAAGCTGTGCCCCTGCAACCTATGGAGATCCACGGCAGGACCGAGAGTTACCAGCAGCTCCATGTGAGTGAGCCCGGACGGGCGAGGGACTGTGTGGGGAGACGGCCATGGCCCAGGCCGTGTTGGAGAGCCTGCACGTCGTAGAGCAGCCCCACACCAGAGGCAAAGAGGAGCTGCAGCCTTTGGAATAAGTGCGCGTCGGAGCAGCCCGTGCAGGGCTGCCATGCGTGTGAGTTACCTCACGGACTTGCAGGGAGGACTGGTGTGGAGTTCACCTGTCCTGAGGAGGGACAAACGGCAGAAGCTATCGGGAACAGACTAACTGAAACCCCCACTGCCTGCCCCCCCGAATCGTTCATGGGGGGACAGGGTAAAAACCCCGGGATCAGGGCTCTGAGCCCGGGAAGAGGGGAGGTGTGGCAAGAAGGTGTTCTTAAAAAGGCTCGTTGGACTCTTCATTGCTGTATTAGTCTGTGTTGTTTCATTTCGGTTATGTTTTGGGTTTTTGGGGGTATGTTTTAGGTGATGTTGTATTAAATTATTTTTCTGTTTTCTTCCCCAAACCGAGTAGCCTGGTCTGTTTTGTCCTGAACCTTAAGGGGCAATTAAGCTCTCCCTGCCCTTGAGCAATTCTCAGCCTCTTCGTGGTCTTTATTCCCTGAAGGGCCTAAACCAGGACAGTAATGTTAATTAGAGTTTAAATCTTAGGATTGTGGGGGGGAATCCAAGAAAAGATACAAAAACCAGACATCCTCTGGGGAGGATTTTAGGCGCTTCATTCGAGAAGTTGTAAATCTTGGAGTACCTAATCAATGGGACAAGGAATTTTGACGGCTGTCTGCCTCTGTGTAGTGTAAATCAGTGGACTAACCATGACTGTTATCTGTTTGTTTGTAATGTTAATTAGAGTTTAAATCTTAGGATTTGGGGGGGGAAATCCACGATAAGATACAAAAACCAGACACCCTCTGGGGAGGATTTTAGGCGCCTGGAGAAGTTGTAAATCTTGGAGTACCTAATCAATGGGGAAACAAGGGAGGGACCTTGCAGCCGGGATAGGGAATAAAAAGCCAAATGTTGTATCCATCGGGTGTGCCTACTAGCTAGGACACCCGCTCTTGCAAGAATGCTTAATAAAAATGCTTCACTGCAGAGTCTGACCTGAGTCTTTCGGGAGAAAGCTTGTTTTGTTTCTCACAGTTGGGGGCTCATCCGGGATATGAAGTCGTCTTCCTTGGGGACCTCTGTCGCTGAAGGACGGGAAGACGCGTCCCGTTGATTTCAACGGTCCCGTGAATCATCGACAGGGGTTCCAGAGGAAACCGACCGGATCCTGAGACCAAGTTTTAAAGGCAGACCCAGTGAACCACAGGGGGGAGGATAGGAATAGTAGGCACAATCGTATCGACCAGGAAACTCTGTGCACGGACCAAGGTAAGAAAATTGACCATTAAGTATTACTTTGGTGGTCGGGTATCCATGGTAAGAAAATTGACTATTAAGTATTACCTGGATGGGGCATTCTGAGAGACTTTCTGTGTGCGTGTGTGTGCTTGAGACGTACCACAGGTACGAAGTGAGTGCAGAGTCCGGATCCGCGGTTCTGTTGTTCCGCGAGGAAAACAGCCGGAGAAGGACGAAGCAAAAGCATAGAGTGACAGTAAAAGTCTCGGGAAGTCAGAATGGGAAATAGAAGTGCCAAGCCTGAGGAAAATAAAAGGGACGAGGAAAAGGGTCCCGGGAACATTCCTCCAGATAGTCCGTTGGGAGGATGTTGAAAGCTGAGAAGACATGTCGGGTACTCAGGATACAGTACTGCTGTTTTATGTGGTCTAAAGAGATGAGGAAACAAGTTTTGGCAGCATGAGTGTTTGTGGACCTTAGATTTTGTTGCCTCCAAGCATCCAATTATTGACATCGAGTGAGCTCACCTGAAAACTTTCATAATATATAAATGATTACGTGTGTTGTTTTGTTTTGTCATTTTGTTTTGTTTTTTGTTGTTGTTGCTCAGAGTGTAGTGGACTTTTTGTGGTGGCTGAATGCATTGTCTTGTTTTCTGTGACATTTTGACGTAGAGAGTAAAGTGGGACTGGTCTTTTTGTTGATGTCTGCGTCTTTCTCGTTGTCCCTGTCATTTGACAAAATAAATGTAGTGTCACAGAGAGGATTGTTTTATAAACTAAACGCATCAGTTCAACGTAACGTTCCTGAATAAGGAAAAAAAGAAAAATTAAAATTGTCTATTGAAATAGAAAAGGATCTTGTGGGCTGAGGAAGACAGGAATTGATTTTGTTAACAGCATAGTGAAACCAGCTCCAACAAAAGGAGAAGGTGTTATTAAAACACTCATATAGAATGACAATGAGATTTGTAAAGTCAAATTGTAATATCGCAATCTCAAAACAAATTGTTTTCTGATAAGTTAAACACTTATCAGACTGTAGCCAAAAAAGCTGCAGTTCAGGTTGTATGCTATAAATATTAGAGGAAAAAGAAAAAAATTAAGCTGCAGGAATTTTGTGTGTGCTCTTAACTAAAGGCGCCTGCAGAGCTGGTCTCTGCACTGTATGTACGAGGAGTGTGTTTGTGTAAAATGTTTTGCAATCAGTGAGTGAGTTTTTGTGGAAGGTTTTTGACCCCTTGATATACTATGTGTGTGTGAGGAAGTCAGTGTGTGTTATTTTTTTTTTTTGATGTTCAGGGTATAATCTAAAGTTGATGTTAAAATGTATGTGAAACTTATTTTGTTTGAAGAGAAAGAAAAGATAATTCACAGGAATGTGGGATGAAATTTTAATTTAGCCTCAGAATGACTTTAGGCTGGGATTATGGAAGTTGAGCAAATGGATAGAGTTTGTTGGATAATGGTTGGAAATTTGATATGTGTGATTGGAATGTGAAGGAAGACGGGAGTGTATTGAATGGAATAAAGAAAGAGGCACGAAAGGAGTCAGGGGAAGAAATGTTGGGGGAAGTTAAAGGACAGCCTGGGCAGGCAATGTAGATGTTTCCTCCCCAGCGGGATGTTTTAAGTGTGGGGAAGCGGGGCACTTTGAGAGAGAATGCCCCAAGTGGAAGGAAAAAGAAAAGGTGATGTCATTACTGTCTTTTGAAGATACTGAATGGAGAGGTCTGGGGTTTCGTAATTAGAAGTCCCATTGGGAGCCCTTGATAAATCTAAAGGTGGGATCCCAGGAAGAAGAGGTGGTCCTCTTTGTTGGCACGGGAACTGCCAGAATCTCATTAAACTTTATACTCTATGGGGCAAAGTTATCAACAAATAAAACTCTCGGGAATTATAGGAGAGAGATTTTCTTTCCTTATGTTTAAACTGATGTTATTAAGATTAAGAAAGAATATAAGAACAAATAAATATTATAGTCCTTCTTCTGATGTTATTTTACTTCAGTATATTGTTGACTTTTTAATTTTGGGCAAAGAAAACAGTGTGGTAAAAGAAGCCACAGATTGTTTGTTTGTTTTGTTGATTATTAAACTTTTTAGGAGAGCGAGAAGTATCAAAATCCAAATTGCAATCTGTCAAAAAGGAAGTTAGATATTTTGGACATTTTATTTGTGAAGGGAAACACAGAATGAATCCAGAGAGAATAAAGGGAGTTGTGGAATTGCTCTTCTTGCAAACAAGCAAACAAAAAGGAATTAAGAAAATGTTTGTGATTAACTAACTATGGCCCTCTGTGGGTAAAACTTTTATGCACAGAAAACAAATGGGTTAGATTCAAAATTGCTAAATGAAGAGACAAATGTTTTAACTTGGACAGAAGGAGAAGAAAAGCCAAACCAGGAATTAAAATAAAGTATAATCACCACTCCTGTGTTAGCACTGTCATCCTTAGGTAAACTGCTTGTTCTGTTTGTCACAGTAGATAAGGGAGTGTTAACTCAAGAATGGGGGGGGGGGGGGGGGTGAATGACAATCAATAGAACATATATATCCAAACTTCTGGATCCCATATTGAGGGGATGACCAGAATGTGTACAGGCAAAAGCTGCCACTGCCCTCTTAGTAGAGGAAAGCAGAAAACTAAAGTTTGGCGTGATATTAGTAATAAATACCTCCCAATAAGTGAAAACTCAAAAAGCTGAAAGGTGGCTAACCCATTCTAGAATACTGATATAAAAGACAATGTTCTCAACTTTAATCTTGATTACCAGCCCATGCCTTAATCCATCCACTTCCCTATGGAAGGGAGTCATGACATGTGAAAACTTTGAACACAATTGTTTAAGATATAATAGAGTATCAGTGTGACCTGAATTGAAAGAAATACCTTTACATACAGGCCTTGAGAGTAATTCAAGGCAAAAAGCATAATGGCTATGCAATTATTGAAGGAATGAGTCAAGAGCCAAAAGAAGCAGGGCGATCACCAAATACCTGGTCAGCCCAGACATGTGAATTATATGCTTTAAACAGAACCTTACAACTGTGAGAAGGAAAAGATGAACATTTTATATTGATTCAAGGTATGCCTCTGAAGTGGTATAAACTTTTGGAAAGGCATGAGAAGAGGATTACTCAATAGCAAGGGAAAAGTATTAGTACATGGAGAAGTAATTAAACAAGTATTAAAGAATTTATCACTTCCAATGAGATTGCTGTGGTCTGTGTGAATGGGCATCAAAAAAGGAATTCTTTTAGGGCCAGGGGAAACAGATTGGCCAATGAAACAGCCAAAGAGGCAACATTAAGCCATGAGATTGTGAGTATGTATAATCTCACCTCCTAGGTACCTGCACCAAAGGCAACTCCTGTGTTCACAGAAAAAGAGATGTTAAATGAACAAGCTATGAGGGAAATAATGGCTATTTTACATCAAGGAAGTCACTGGGGTATGCAAGCAAAGTGTGATTTAGCTTTAAGAAAATATGTATGTGTAGGAATGTACACAGTTGCCAAACAGATTTGTGAATGATGTGTGATTTGTAAAAAAAAAAAAAAAAAAAAAAAAAAAAAGGTCCTGAGGAAATAACCCCCAGGAAGGAGAGAACCTGGCCTAAGGCCCTTTAAACCAAAAATATTTATTAAAAGAATTAGATACTGGGGTTTTATTTTCTTTCCTCAGGAAAAAGGACTTTTGGCCCAAACAACACCTCTCGAGTTTGCAGCCCACACCATCCAGCCTGAAGGCCTGTTCCAGGTGTTACTGACCACTGAGACAGCAGTAAGAACGGCTTAAAAAAAAAAAGACTGGATTTATTACATCAGACTCGGAGGACTAATGGGACTCTCCACTCGAGGATGGACAGTGGCATGTATGTCAGACTACAAACCCCTTGTGTCTTAAACTAAAGAAGCAATAAGAATCCAATGGAAACAAGGACACTAACTGATGAGGTGGTAGTAATAGAAATGTCATTAATTGTTGAAAATGAGGGAGATCATTGTAATTATGGGCTATTGTTTGTTGGAAATCCAGGGGACAGCATCATGGGGACAAAGTAGTATTTGGTTAAACTATGGATAAATGTAACTAACAGGGAGGCTCCACAAACTATACAGTTTAATGCTTGTCAGATAGAACCTATGAACTTGGAGTGGATATAAATGGAAGGGATTCAGGATTGTAGTGTAGAAATCAAAGACGGGACTGAGCCAAAGGATAGCAACTCCTACTAAATTACCTAAAATAAAACCATGAGACCCACCAAATGACCCAAAGATTGTAACTATAACTGAAGTAAATAATTTAATGTAAACATTTGAGACTGAAGCAGGATATGGAGATGCAAATGCCTGGATTGAATGGGTTTAAATATACAGTGTAAAGCCTGAATCATAGTAATTGCTATGCATGTGCCTCAGGAAGACCTACTGCACAAGTGGTTCCCTTTCCTTTAGGATAAAGAACCACAGGGAACGAGATGTATGACTGCCCTATACCAAGAAAAGACTGCATGGGGAAAAGAGAGCTGCGAGTCTCTCTCACTGTTATTCTCTGCTCTGCAGAGCAAAGTACCTCCTGTTTTCTCTACAGTGGCCGGTAACCACACAGCTTGTCTCTCACGACAGGGTGGAGGGGCTACTGGGTATCTCGGAGACCTGGAAATGTGCACTGAGTCACTGAACGTGACTGAGGATAAAGCAGGAAATTACTCGGCTGTGAGTATCCCCAGGGCAGATCTATAGTGGTATTGTGGAGGAAAAATCCTGAGGCCTGTGCTCCCTCCAAATTGGAAAGGCACATGTGCCCTTGTTCAATTGACTATTCCATTTACCCTGGCATTTGAAAGAGAATCATGTATTTCGGGGAAAAGAATGAAAAGAAATCTGGGGGTGTCATTTGATGACAGGATCTATATTGATTCAATTGGAGTTCCCAGGGGGGTACCTGATGAACATAAAGCACGGAATCAAATAGCAGCAGGGTTTGAATCCTCTCTGTTTTGGTGGGTAACAATAAATAAGAATGTGGATTGGATAAACTATATTTATTACAATCAGCAGCGGTTTATAAATTACACCAGAGATGCAATCAGAGGAATCACAGAACAACTAGATGCCACTAGCAGAATGGCATGGGAGAATAGAATAGTTCTAGATATGATATTGGCAGAAAAAGGAGGGGTCTGTGTAATGTTAGGAGACAAATGTTGCACTTTCATACCAAACAATACAGCACCAGATGGAACCGTAACCAGAGCATTACAGGGACTTACCACACTAGCAGAGGAATTGGCTGAGAATTCAGGGATAGATAACTCTATTACAGGATGGTTGGAATCATGGTTCGGGAAATGGAAAGAAATGGTAATATCTGTGGTTACATCTCTAATAGTAGTTGCAGGGATATTAACAGCAGTTGGATGCTGTATAATCCCATGTGTTAGGGGGCTTGTACAAAGATTAATTGAAACTGCGATATTCAAACAAATGCCCTTAGACCCGCCTCCCTACCATGAGAAAATGTTTCTCCTTAAGGAGCAGGAAGAAGATCAAGAAGAGATAGAATTAAAGAATAACTGTGAAATAATGTTGTCTAACCTAGAAGAGTCATTGCAAAAGGCAACAAATGAATAAAAAAAAGAAAAGGGGGAATTTGTGAGAAATATTGATGTTGCTTTTGCAGAATCAGAAAGAAATTAAGACAAGGAATTTTGACGGCTGTCTGCCTCTGTGTAATATAAATCAGTGGACTAACCATGACTGTTATCTGCCTCTGTGTAGTGTAAATCAGTGGACTAACCATGAGACTGTTATCTGGTTGTTTGTAATGTTAATTAGAGTTTAAATCTTAGGATTGTGGGGGGGAATACAAAAACCAGACATCCTCTGGGGAGGATTTTAGGTGCCTTAAAAAGTTGTAAATCTTGGAGTACCTAATCAATGGGGAAACAAGGGAGGGACCTTGCGGCCGGGATAGGGAATAAAAAGCCAAATGTTGTACCTGTCAGGTGTGCCTACTAGCTAGGACACCCGCTCTTGCAAGAACACTTAATAAAAGTGCTTCACTGCAGAGTCTGACCTGAGTCTTTCGGGAGAAAGCTTGTTTTGTTTCTCACAGGCCATGCACTTTTATCTGCTAACACAAGCACCTCCCTTCACTCCACCCCGTGCCCGCCTCTTCTGTATTCTCCACCGGGTGCCTACAACAAGGGCTGTGCACTGGGCCTCATCTGGGTCGATGTATAACTGCACATTGTCTGGATCATGATAAATGACTTCTAGTACAGCCAGTTCCCTCAAGTACTGGATACCTTTCTCCATGGTAGCCCACTTGCCTGGGTGACATGTGATGTCTTCCTTGAATGGATACGTTTCTCTTACACCCGAGAGAAGTCACTTCCAAAGGCTGCATACTTGTGTCCTTTTTCCAATTGCTTTGTCAATCCCTCCTTCCCTAGACAGAGAGCCCAGTTGTTTGGCTTTTCTGCCCTCCAGTTACAGGCTACTGGCCCCATTATCCCAGCATCAGAGCAGCCAGGTGACAATGTGCTCCCCTGGGTGACGGCTGAAGTCCTTTCGTATGTCTCGCAACTCACTCAGGGATAGGGATCAGGTGGTAATCGTCTCGTTCATAACTTCTACCTACCTTTTGATGGTCCTGCATCAGTTTCTCCCTCCTCCCCCTTTGTAATTGGAGTTTTTTCCCTTTCTAAGCGAGTTGATTTTGGCTCCCTGGAGCCCCTGCTATCTGCAGGTAAAGCTGTTTGAGGTGCCAGGCCGGTGGCAGTGGCCCTGCCCAGTGGTAGAGGTTTCTCATCCTGTTTCAGGACAGGAATGGCGGCCTGGTGAAGTATGTGTCGATCTCGGACTGGTTGAACCCCAGGGAGTGGTACACTTGCACAGGGTGGGGGTCTCAGCCGGCCCCACAGGCCCCCCTGCCACCCTGCCTGCTCCCACCCACTCCAATACTCAACCCACTGCCAGGCTGCCTCCTGCCCTGCAAAGACCGGTGCTAGGTTGATGCCACTCAGCCCCATCCAGTCTATCTCCCGCATCCAACATGCCCAGTCCCACCAGGAGTACAAGGAGGGGGCGCGGGAGGAGTGGCCCGGGAGTTCCTGGCAGCCCCAGCCCCGCCCTGGCTGCCCCAGGCCCCGGGGCGCAGGCGGGGTCCATGTTGGAGGCAGGTGCAGGCCCCTGGGGGAGGAAGCCCGACCGGAGGCTGCTGCACCCCCTCCCCGCTCCCCTCCTCGCCGCCATCCACCCATCCAGCAGCTGGTTTGTACCCCCGGATTCCAACAGATGAGTTTCCCCTCCCTCAGTGAAGGCAGATGGGGTATGGGTAGGGAGGCCTCAGTCATAGGAATGGTCGACAATGGGAGGCAGCAGAAGTCCCGCAAGTGCGGCCGGACCCCTGCATGGAGCTGCTGGGAGGGCACAAACGTGACCTCCTACTCCAAAGGGGCAGGGCCTTGTCTGGGATGTGCAAGATCTCTTGGCTGCAGGAGGGTTTGTGACCACTGTCCAGGACAGAGGTGGGCCCTGACACCTCCTCGGGTGCAGGAAGAAAGGGTGATCTTAGGGGTTTCCCCACCCAGAACAGCTCATGAAATGTGTGTGTGGGGGTCCTGCTCTGCTGCCAGCAACCAGGGCTGCCTGTGTGGCCCCAGAGCCCTGAAAGCCACCAAGGAGAGCCATGGAAACAGGCAGAAATACTATGATTGCACACAGGATTGGTGCAAGAGAGCAGGGAAAGGGGGGTGAAAGGAGAGAGCGCCCCCTGGCCACAGCTGGCACCAACAGCAGTGGGGGTCTGGCCCCTCATCAGAGGGATGCAGGAGGACAAGGGGCAGCACCCACTGGCTCCTCACCCTCCCAGGGACATCAAGAGATGGGAAACGGTGGGCTGCAACAATCTCAGAAACACAATCACCAAACCCCTGCAGAAATCTCCCTTCCTGTACATGTGGAAAAAAAACCCTCAGGCAGCTCCAGGCCTGCAGGAAAGGCCTAAATAAACAGGTCCCTCCCCACATTCCCCACCTCAGGGGGGCTGGAGCAGGGCAGCAGCCCTCAGCAAGCGTAGCAATGTACCTGAAGGAAAATGGACATGTGGCCCACCCAGACTTTGGTTATATGAAACCGTAAGCTGCATGAGGCTCAGACACAGGCCTCAGACTTTAGCTATATCAGACAGTGAACAGTGGGCCTAAAGAATAGTCAAGGACAAGTTGCTTATTAGAATGTAGATATGAAGGCAGCTGTGCATGTGGGAAAGAAACTGTGTAAGCTAAGAATAAAAATTAGATAGAGAAAGAATTAGGTAAAAAAAATGTAGAAACTGCTACTATCAAAATACTAGCATAGTTAAGCTTAACAAATCATATTCTGCTATTAGGTACGTGAACAGAGCATTATAGACTGAGCTATCCAATCATAATAGAATATATAATGTATTTAGAAAAGAATAACACATATAATGTGATTGAATGCTAAAATAAATGGCTTCTGCATTGATCATATTGGTCTGATGTGTGGTCCATGAATTCTGTCCTGCAAGGTGGTCCCTGCAAGTGGCGCCCGAACAGGGACCCCACCAACTTTTTTAAGGTTCATATTGAACTTACTAAATAATTAAAGAAGAAGATGAGAGCGAGAGAAAAAATGGGAAAGTCCAACCGGTGACAGACCAACAGAGTCTCGGAGTCGGAGGCAAACAGCCGGGGAGCGACTCGAGAAGAAAAACGCTGCACAGAGGAACACCTGAAATAGAGATGAGCGGATGGGAGGGAGGAGTATGGAAACAAAATTAAGTAAAGAAGAAGAAGCGGTAGCAAATCTCCTCCAACATGTGCTCTCTAAGAGAGAACTTAAATATGACGAACTGACTTTATGCCGATTGTTGCTGTGGAGTCGGGAAAAGGGAATAATAACTGATGCAGCTACAGCATTTGATCTCACCAGCTGGGAAAAACTTGACAGTGCTCTGTGGGAAAAGGTGAGCCTAGGATCACGGGAGGCACAGTGCTTTGCTACCACTTGGCAATTAATCAAAGAGACTTTACAAGGCTGAACGCAAAGCTGCCACTGATGCCTTTGCAGCTATAACTTCTGGGGAGAAAAAGGGGAGTGTGTTAATATTTGAGGAGGTTCGCATATCAGGACCAGCAGCCCATGTCGTTGCTGCCACTCTGTCCACATCATTGGTGCCACCGTTATCTTCCTCTCTGGGAGAAATGGAGCAGTCTCCTCCTCCTCCGATGACACTAAAATCTCCCTCTGACCCCAAACGTCCACCAAGGGAGGAAAAACTTACCAAGAATAATGACTCTAATGACTCTAATAAATCGATCTTGCAACTTACTATTGACAATACAAGTGGGGTGTCAGCTGCTCCAGATTCTGAATTGCAGTCACCTACTTATTGCCCCTTAATGCCACCAAAAACATCAGCAACGGTGCGGGTATCAGGGCCGCTGAGTCAGGAGCTGAGCGCATGCAGCATTTCCCCTTTATTCCAGCTTTATTGCTTGTGCCATGCATTTTTATCTGCTAACACAAGCAGCTCCTTTCACTTTGCCCCGTGCCCACCTCTTCAGTACTCTCTGCCTCTCCCATCACAGCCCAAGATCTTCCGGGTGCCTACAACATCTCCCCCTTCCTAAGCTCGACGACTCCAGCATCTTGTGGCATGGGCTGTTACATAACGTGTCTGCCCAGCACACATGCTAGCTGAGCCAATTGTGGGAAGATAAACAGCTGCTGGTCATGTTCCACTCCACTGTCCAATCTCAGCGATAGTTGGGTGACCCCAGCTGGATCTGCATTGCGGCAAGTGCTCCGAAGAGCACGCCAACCTGCAAGAGAAACTCAGTAGACTGTTAGACTTGTATTTCTGGCCATATTCGTTTCACCGGGACCCACTGCTGGGTTCCCTCCTTTTCTACACAAGCATACCCTCGGCCCAGGCATCTAAGCCTCCATTCTGACTCCCACTCCCCAGTGTCAATTTGCCATAATTTGAATGACGGTAATTCATCTACTGCTACTGGTTCTTGCTCCCTAAAGTGTGCTTGCGCTGGTATGGGTCCGGACCCTCGAACAAAGTGGTTAAGGACGTATAGACAGCTCATTAAAATATCTTGTCGCCTATCGGGGGGAGTTCTATGTCCCATGCTCTCCCCCTTCCTGACTGAGTTGTACTTTAAGAGTAGCATGAGTACGTTCAATGATTGCCTGTCCCTGGCTATTGTAAGGGATGCCATGCACCAATTTAATCTGCCAAGTTTGACAGAATTCCTCTGTCACATGGGAGGTGTAACAAGGCCCATTGTCAGTTTTGATTTGTTCAGGACATCCTAGGACTGCTATACATTGTAGCCAGTGCCTGATCGCGTGGCGCTCTGTGGCTCGGTGCATGGGGGTAGCTAGTATGTAGCCACTGCAGGTGTCAATGGTGACATGGAGGTGATTGTTGGGGCGAAAGGGCTCATTAATTGTGACATCCATTTGTTGCCGCTACTGGCAACATCAGCAGGCCGCCCGCATGGATCATTCAGCTCACCGAACGCTGAGGGGATAAGATCACAACATACTCAGTATGGATGATGCTTTATTCCAGCTTATTGCTTGTGCCATGCTTTCTGGCAGTCAGATAGCGTCCTTTGGGCTTGCGCTACCAGCTCACCTCTGAGAAGTGGGTTAAATATCTGCATCTCATCCTGGGTGATCAGTACGAATGATCGCAGCCACTGTAGGGTCCCCACTATCTGTTACTGTTTTTCTAATAAAAAAAAGAAAAGGGGGAATTTGTGAGAAATATTGATGTTGCTTTTGCAGAATCAGAAAGAAATTAAGACAAGGAATTTTGACGGCTGTCTGCCTCTGTGTAATATAAATCAGTGGACTAACCATGACTGTTATCTGCCTCTGTGTAGTGTAAATCAGTGGACTAACCATGAGACTGTTATCTGGTTGTTTGTAATTAGAGTTTAAATCTTAGGATTGTGGGGGAATCCACAAGGAGGATTTTAGGTGCCTCGAGAAGTTGTAAATCTTGGAGTACCTAATCAATGGGGAAACAAGGGAGGGACCTTGCGGCCGGGATAGGGAATAAAAAGCCAAATGTTGTATCCATCGGGTGTGCCTACTAGCTAGGACACCCGCTCTTGCAAGAACGCTTAATAAAAGTGCTTCACTGCAGAGTCTGACCTGAGTCTTTCGCGAGAAAGCTTCTTTTCTTTCTCACATCAAGGGGATGGATCAGCATCTTAAAACGTGGGGGGAGATTAAGAGAATTCTGTCTAAGGCAGCAGAGGAAAAACAGTTCTAGTTGTCGGCGCAGGAAGCTATACGGGGGGAGGGGCGGAGAGTGCAGACAGAAGAGAGAGTTTGTAGTGATCAGGAGACTCAGACGATTGTGGAAGTGGAGAGTCGGGCGGCACGGACGGGTCCGTCGCTGTGTGGGGATACGGAATGTGATAAACTTGACAGCGAGGAAGAGAGTGAGGGGTGCGGCCCCGGAGCAGAGCCCCCGCGGGAGAGCTGCTTCCCCCTCGAGCCCAGCCCGCCGGGTTACCCCTGTGACGAGTTGCAGAGGATGTGGGCGGGGAATGCCGAGCGGGCGGAGTCGGGCGGGACACGGCGCAGGATGATCAGGGGAGAGTGGAGGGGCGCGACCCCGTGGTAGACTGGGCACCATCGGGCACGCGGGGGAGACAAAGAAAAAGAAAACGGAGGAGAGAGGAATGCCGACTGCGCCGCCGGTGCCGGGGATGGCGCTGGGGTGGTCGGTGCCGAGGGGCGGGAGAAAGGAGAAATATCAACTGCGCCACGAGCCACCAAAGATGGCGCCTGAAGGAAGTGGGGGCGGGAGAAATGAGGAGTATCAGCTGCGTCACTGGCCACCAAAGATGACGCCTGGAGGATGAGGGTGACAGAGCAGTGGAGCAGGCTGCATGATTCCATGATTCTATGATTCAATGACCGATGGCGGCAGATATGAATGGGCTCCCCTAGAAACAAAGGTTGTGAAGGAGCTGCATGGGACTGTAAAGACACGCGTTTACAGATGCCTCATCAAAGATCAACACAGCGGCAGTGGTGTGGAAACAGGGAGATAGATGGGAGAAAATCTTGCATACTGATGCAACAAAATGGTGCCATATCTAGAGGCCAAGGCTGTCGCCCTTGCCCTGGAGGCATGACATTCAACACCCCTCAATGTCACCACTGACTCAAGATTCCTCGCTGAACTAGTTCAACAATGTGCACGAGCCATTTGTGCCTCCACCGGTATAGCAGACCTCATATTGAATGCTTTACAAACTCGTGCTGCCCCCTGCTCTATTGTACACATCAACAGTCACACCAGTATTCCGGGGACTTTCACCGAAGGTAACCAAAAGGCGGACATAGCAGCGATGCATGTATGGTCTATCTCCACCCAAGAGGATTTCCCAGCAGGCAGACAGGTAAACGCCTTTTTGCATTGTGGAGCGTGGGCCCTACATCATCAGACCAAGATCCCTCTCCAAGTGGCAAAGCAGATAGTTTCTGCTTGCACTCAATGTGCTTCGGCGCTACCATGGGAAGCCGGAGTTAATCTCCGAGGATTGCTCCCGAATCAGATCTGGCAAACAGATGTCACAATTAATGAGCCCTTTTGTCCCAACCATCACCTGCATGTCACCATTGACACCTGCAGTGGCTACATACTAGCTACCCCCCATGTGATGTAGAGCTTTATACTAACATGTACTAATAAACCTTATACTAACATTGCAATAGTATAAAGCTTATTTTTCAGACAGGAGAAAATTCACACACAAGCTGGAAAAGGTCCTGCTCATCTTACACAATACCCCCGGGGTCCTCCAACTTCCTAGAAGGCAGAAACTGGTTCTTCGAGGGGCCAAGTGATATCTGAAGATCAGGGGTGAGAAAGCCTCAGGACTTATCAGCCTTCATCTCCCAAGGCCCCAGAGACCATCACCAGCCATCACTGGGAGACATCAAGCAAATGAAAGGAAGAAAAGACCTAATTTACATGCGAAATCGGGGACAGGTTGTGTCTTTGTCTCGGCGGATAATGTCATCATATGATTTTGTAACTTTGTAACAAATATAAGTCAAGCAAGTTGCCCAGTCGGGTGCGCACGTTTGTGGTGTCGCGGCACCGAATAAACATACCTTCTTTATAACTCTTTGAGTTATAGAGTTTGATTTCGCAAGTCACATGCGGGAGCCACAGCGTGCCAGGTGATTAGGCACTGGCTACAATGTATAGCTGTCCTAGGATGTCCTGAACAAATCAAAACTGACAATGGGCCTTGTTACACCTCCCATGTGACAGAGGAATTCTGTCAAACCTGGCAGATTAAATTGGTGCACAGTATCCCTTACAATAGCCAGGGACAGGCAATCGTTGAATGCGCTCACGCTACTCAGCCATCTCAGGGAGGGGGAGAGCATGGGACATAGAACTGCCCCCGATAGGTAACATGATATTTTAATTTGCTGTCTGTTAGTCCTTAACCATTTTGTTCGAGGATCAGGACCCATACCGGCACAAGCACACTTTAGGGAGCAAGAACCGGTAGCAGTAGATAAATTACCAGCAGTCAAATTGCGGCAAATTGACATTAGGGAATGGGAGTCAGGATGGAGGCTTAGATGCCTGGGCCAAGGGTATGCTTGTGTAGAAAAGGAGGGAACCCAGCAGTGAGTCCCGGCAAAACGAATACGGCCAGAAATATGAGTCTAACGGTCTACTGAGTCTCTTTTGCAGGTTGACGTGTTCTTCAGAGCACTCTCCGTGACGCAGATCCAGCTGGGGTCACTCAACTATTGGCGAGATTGGGCAGTGAAGTGGAACACGACCAGCACCTGTTTATATCTTCCTGCAATTGGTTCAGCTAGCATGTGTGCTGGGCAGACATGTTATATATCAGCCCGTGCCACAGGATGCTGGAGTCATCGAGCTTAGGGAGAGGGAGATGTTGTAGGTGCCCAGAAGATCTCGGGTTGTAACACAAGAGGTGGATGGTACAGAAGAGGTGGGCATGGGTGGAGTGAAAGGAGGTGCTTGTGTTAGCAGATAAAAGCGCATGGCGCAAGCAATTAGTTGGAACAAAGCATCATCCATACTGAGTATGCAGTGGTCTTGTCCCCTCAGCGGTCAGTGAGCTGAGTGATCCGTGTGGGCAGCCTGGTGATGTTGCCGGTAGCGGCAACAGCTTGTGTTCTGCATCTCAGTTCCAAGCTGCCCTCAATGAAGGCATGAGGAGGAGGAGGCTTAGATGGGTGTTTGGAGCAGAGCACCCCACCATTTGTTTCCCATTCCTCCTTGATAGCAGCAGGAAGGACAAGGAGGAGATCTCAGTGCATGTTTTCCCTGGCAAACTGTCAGGTACAGTGCAGGGGACTGGCACAGGGGGATGTCAGGAGCTGGGGCCAGAGCAGGGCACCAGCCCCCTGCACTGCCCAGGGTCTCCATGCCCCTCATGCACTCACTATGGTCTGGCCTCAGAACCCAGTGGGGTTGTGGGCAAATGTTCCTGTTTGCCCATAGCCCTCAAGTACACGCTGGCCTGTGGCAGTGCCAGGAGAGGCTGCTCCAGCTACGTCCCTGGACGCCGAGGAGGTGTTTGTGCCTGTGCAATCTGAACCTGTGGTGGTTTGGCAACACCAACAGCAGCTGCGAGGGGCCTGTGCAACCCTGTGCATGGTGAGGGGAGTGAGGGACTGGGACCTGCCAGGGCTGGGTGATGTGGTTTCCTTGCCTCATTGAAGCTGCTGGGGTCATTGCAACAGCAGTCAAGGAGAGGGGTTCTCAGCACAACACTGTGCTTTCCTCGCTCGGTGCCTCTACCCACATAGGAGCTGGGTGACCCTTGGCATTGCTGAAGCCTCATGGAAGGTGTTCTGGTTTAGCAAGGAGCAGCTTTTGGCTTAGTAACAGGGGGAGCGGGTTGCAGTGAAGACCCGGTAAAGAGTTTGCGGACTCTACCCCGGCTCCTGGGTTCACACCCACCTCCAGCCCGGCTGGGCCAATCTGGGGCCTCTGCGATCACTATTTAGGGGACGGGAATTTGAAGTGCTGGCAGGAGGTGTAAGAGTGATACAAGATGGAGGCGACCACGTGGACTCTTCAGCCAGAGAAGGAGGAAGGAAGGAAGGAGAAGCAATAGACCAGAGACCCCTCTGCAAGCCGTGGCGAGAATGCAAGCTGTGCTACTGCAACCTATGGAGATCCATGGCAGGACTGAGAGTTACCAGCGGCTCCATGTGAGTGAGCCCGGACGGGTGAGGGACTGTGTGGGGAGACGGCCATGGCCCAGGCCGTGCTGGAGAGCCTGCACGCCGCAGAGCAGCCCCACACGAGAGGCAAAGAGGAGCTGCAGCCTTTGGAATAAGTGCGCGTCGGAGCAGCCCGTGCAGGTCTGCCATGCGTGTGAGTTACCCACGGACTTGCAGGGAGGACTGGCGTGGAGTTCACCTGTCCTGAGGAGGGACAAACCAAACGGCAGAAGCTATGGGGAACAGACTAACTGAATCCCCCACTCTCTCCCCCTCCCCCAAACCGTTCAAGGGGGGATGAGGTAAAAACCCCGGGATCAGGGCTCTGAGCCCGGGAAGAGGGGAGGTGTGGCAAGAAGGTGTTCTTAAAAAGGCTGGTTGGACTCTTCATTGTTGTATTAGTCTGTGTTGTTTTATTTTGGTTATGTTTTGGGTTTTGGGGGTATGTTTTTAGTTGATGTTGCATTGAAATATTTTCTGTTTTCTTCCCCAAACCGAGTAGCCTGGTCTGTTTTGTCCTGAACCTTAAGGGGCAATTAAGCTCTCCCTGCCCTCGGTCAATTCTCAGCCTCTTCGGTACTCGAGGCTAATCATGGTCTTTGTTCCCTGATGGGCCTAAACCAGGACAGAGGGGCACTGCTGTGGGGCTCAGCCTGGACTGTGTGGCTGACACCAGTTCCCTGCAGAGCATCTCACTGCCACGGGGAGCTCAGAGCTGTGTCCCTGCAGGAAGACCCTGCACAGGACCTAGGAGGACAGAAGAGAAGAGCTGGCAAGTCCTCGGGCCAGAAGCAGCCAAGACCTAAGGGTCTTTGCCTCCCACCTCCACTTGCAGTACTGCTACTTCAGTCTCTTGGCCCCAGGGCCTGGGGCTGTATTTGCAGCTGTGCCGCACCTCTCATCCCCATCTGTGGGTTTAATCCCAAGGAACTGTCAATATTGCACAGGCTGGACTCACCTGAGGCTGGCGGGAGGCTGGGGCTCGGCCAACTGCAGCTGGGGCCCCTTAAGAGCTGCCAGGTCACCCATGCCAACAGTCACCTGCTCTGGGCTCCCTGTGGCACTGGGCTATCCTGGCATGTGACGGACTGGCTCACAATGCCCACCTTTCCCTGTCAGGCAAGCATGTTCATCCTAAGTAGCTTATCTGCATTTGGAAACTCCTAATCTGTTTGCATGTTTTGCTCAGACACCATTCCCACAGTGGCTGCAGCCCTGGGCAAGGAGCTAAAGGCACCCCCATGATCTCCTTTTGGAGCCACAAACAACCCTGTTTCACCAGGGCCCAGCCCTCTTGCAGCACCCAGTAAGGGAAGAAAGCAGGTAAACTGCAGCCCCTCAGGGATGGTTGGGGCAGCAGGAGGGGGGACAGAGTGGTGGCAAGTGCCTCTTGCTCCAGTTGCCCCCCGCTTTGGGTGCCACAAGGGTCTGGCTGGCCCAACACCCCACAGGGACCATCCCCAGGTGCTTTCTCTTGCTTCGAATCAGGCCCTGGCACTTGCCAATGTGCCAACAACAGCCCCTGAGATGAGATCAGTAGCAATTCAACCCTGTTACTCAGAGTCAACATCCCCCCCACTCAGCTGAACATAGGGAGCAGCGCAAGTTTGGACAGGGATACAGTGGGTGGGTGTGTGGGTGCAGGGAGATAAGAAAACCCTTATCTGCAGGAGCCTGGGATGGGACACCATGTTCCGACAGGAAACAGTTGTGGCAATCCCAGGGTTTGCATATTGGTGAGAAATTTCCTTGTTCTAGGGTTTTCTACCCCATCCTGCAGCTGGCAGAGGAGAGCTGGGAACCTCTGGGGGAGGAGAGGTCCTGGCTCTGGGCTGCTGTAGCAGTTTAGGCCCATCCAGGGACAAAAGACCACAATTAGACTTAAGTACCACAGACCCTGGCACTCACAGAAGGACAGGGAGGGCTTAATTACCGCTTATGGTCCTGGACAAAACAGACAAGGCTACGCAGCTTGGAGAAGAAGGCAAAACTTAATTTAATCTGCCTCAAACTAAAACATAAACAGAAATATCCAACGGAAAAATAATAGAGTAGGGTGAATGATGGAAGTGCAACCAGCCCTTTATGACCCCTTTTCCCCCAACCCTTCTCTCTTCCTGGGCTCAGGGCTCTGAGCCCAGTGTCATTACTTCCTCCCCCCTATATCTCAGCCCAGTGTCATTACTTCCTCCCCCATAAACAGTGCCAGGGGCAGGGAATGGGGGGTGCAGTCAGTCCTTTACTGATGTCTCTTGCCACTTATCTCACTCCTGAGGAGAAGTGCTCCACATCAGCCCTCCCTTGCTGCAGCTCAGGGTCTCCCCCACATCGGGCAGCCCTGCATGGGTCACTCCAACCCCAGTTCATCTTCTCTAGGTTGGGGTCTAAACTGCTTGCTCCCTCTGACCCGGAGTCTCCAGTTCTTGCCCCCCCTGGCATGGAGTCTCTACTTCTCGTTGCAGGCTGCAAGGGTGTCACTGGTCTGGCATCGCTCCTACTGCCCTTTCCTGACTGCAGGGTCCACGTGGTCACCTCCATCTTGCCCTTCCCTCTCCTCCCAAGCACTTCAAATTCCCATCCTTAAACAGTACTGGCAGAGGCGCCAGATTGGCCCAGCCAGGCTGGAAGTGGGTCTGAACCCAAGAGCCAGGGGATAGTCCAAGAACTCTTTACTGGGTCTGCACTGCAGCCTCTTCCCTGTTACCAAACAAAAGCAGCTCCTCACAAACCCATGACAGCAGCATCCCCATAGGAGCACCCTAGGATGTGCTGCAGGGACAGAGTATAGGATGCTATGGAGCTGTCTCAGGCCCAGGAATGGATTTTTCAGCTCTTTGCAGAGCCCTGGTTAGGTTTGACAGGGCACAGGAGGGGTGTGGTAGGGCTGGTTCTTGGAGCAGGGACAGGTGCCAGCTATAGCTCAGGATGCTCCAGGGTTTGAAGAGTGCACAGAAGGCTTCAGTGTCAGCTCCAGCACTTTGCAGCAACCCAGCTCTGAGGGGCTCGGGGAGGAATTTATTGACTATGACCTGCATGAAAAATGCCCCTGCTAATCCTGTTCTGACAAAGCAATAATCTCTCCCTCTTAGCCTCATCAGAGCTCAAACCCTATAACGATCCTGTGGCCCTAGGACTTTGCAGAGGAGCAAGTGCTGGGGGTGCACATCCTGGAGGGGAGATGAGGGAGCTCTATATGTTGGTGGCAGCCCAGTCCCCTACCCCACAAAGCCTGGAACCCACCCCTCTCAGCCCCATGCAGCAGCAAGGGACAAGTCCACAAGCAGGCAGGGCAGGCCCACCCTGCAGCCCTCCTGAGCCTGAGGCCGGGTCACCACACAGCAGCCACCCCCTCACGCAGGGCAGGACAGGGAAGAGAACAGTGGTGGAGAAAGTCACCCCCCACCCAGACTGCACTGATCCCATAAGAGAGGCACTAAGGCCAGAGGGGCTCAGGGGTTCCCTGGGCAGCCTCCAGTACTGTGAGAGAGGGAGGAGCCTGAACAGCCACATCTTCCCCCACTGGCACCCATTTTCTTTCAGAGAATGCCAGAAGATTCAGAGAAACACCAAAGATTTTCTAAACATGAAAAATACAAGAGCAGAGGAGAATGGAAGTAGACACAGAAACCAGGCTTGGGCTGCAGCACAGTCATATTCTGCTCGTACCAGGTCCTGCAGTGAGGCAAGTGGCCTAGAGGTGTCAGGGCAGGGGCCCAGGGTAGTGGGGGGTTGGTTTGCACTGAGCAACAGGGCTGGTGCTTGGGTGAGGGAGGTCCCTGTTCCGGGGGGGGGGGGGGTGTGGGGGTGTGTGTGGTAGGGGCAGGCACTGCAGGCAGACTACTCAAGGCACATCCCCCCAACACATTGCTTTAGCACCTTTATTTTGGAGAAAGTTCAAGCCTGTAGATACAGCAATAAAATATACAAAAAGAGAAGAATTTGTACAATACTGAATGCTGTCCCAGGCTACAGGGACTGCAGCTGTAGGCAGCGACATGGGAGCCCTCATCCCCTCCCAGCTCCAAAAGGCATTCCTGGCCCCAGGGACAGCAATCACAACCATAGAATGGTAGGGTTGGAAGGGACCTTTAGAGATCATCTAGTGCAACGCCCCTGCAGAAGCAGGTTCACCTAGATCAGGGTCACACAGGAACGTGTCCAGGCAGGTCTTGAAGACCTCCAGAGAAGGAGACTCCACGCCCTTCCTGGGAAGTCTGTTCCAGTGCTCAACCATGGCTATCCCCTCTTGCCCACATGTAGCTAAGGGGGCTCCTCTGGACCCCACAGCCCTCTTCCCCCTTCCCCTTGGATCCTTGCCCCTGCCTCCCTGGCCCCCATGCCATAGGGACACTCCACAGCCTTCACTGGGCAGAAAGGCCAGAGCCACACATCAAGTCCACCCTGTGCCACAGCAGCATTGCTGGTACAGATGATGGTTTCTCTCCATTTAGGGTCAAATCAAGATACATCACAGACTGGTAAAGCCCAGGGCTGATGCCCAGCAAGATGTTTCTCTGCTGATGTTACTCACAGCCCTGCCCTGAAGCACTGGGCCTGGCCAAGCACAGCCCTCTGTGCCACCTTCACTGTGGGCAGCCACAGTACCCTAACACCATGGGCTTGCAGGTGCTGAGGAGAGCCAGCAGCCCTCCCACTGCCTCTCCCTCCCCTTCCCTGCTTGGTGTCTGCATGCCCACTGCACAGGAAGGGCAGGAGGGATCCCCCCACTTTGGTAACTACAGAACCACAATCCTCAGCCAACACAGCTTCACCTTTTCTTGACTCCTCAGCAAGGAAACCTTTGCAACACCCACAGCTCTCTTGAGCAATGGCCAACTAGAGATTCTTCTCCCTACCTAGATCCTGTTCCCTTCAGCTCTTGCCATCTTCTACCTTAACAAGGACAGGCAATCTCCAATAAAAATGCCATGTGAAGCCCCTGAGAAGCTGCAAATCCACTGCCTGGGACAGCACAAGCCATACCTGAGGCAAAAGGGCTGAACTAGGCCATCCACTGCTGGTCATGGCAGATCCAGTAGCCTCCCATCCTCC
This sequence comes from Colius striatus, assembly GCF_028858725.1. NCBI lineage: Eukaryota > Metazoa > Chordata > Aves > Coliiformes > Coliidae > Colius > Colius striatus. The sequence continues at coordinate 27,444,406 of NC_084789.1, read as the reverse complement.
CCCTGGTCTGACTGTGCAGCAAGGGAAACACAGTCATGATCCTGTCAGGAACCTGGCCATGGAGCAAGTCATGGCTGGGCAGGCTCCAGGGTTTTGCCCAGGTCCCAAAACAGACCCAAGAAGCCAACATTGCATGCTCACAAACATGCACTGGCATTGGGACATGTCACTGCCCTGCCCTAGGGCAGCCTCTGCACTACAGGGAGACCAGTCAGGGAAACCAGTTGTCCCAGCAGCAGCCCTGGGGCTGCTGGAGCCAGCCAGATCTTGGTGCCTGCAGCAGGAAGTTGGTTGCCAACACAGGCAGCCTCCAAAACTCCCTGCTCCTGGCAAAGCCCAGGCTGAGCCCAGCAGAAGCATCACCTGGGCCCATCTACCTCACAGCTCTGAGCCATGTGTAGGTCCTCCTGGCTGAAAACAGGGCCAAGGGTGCAGAGAAGAATCCTCTGTGAGCTCTGGGAGGGCTCTGAGGCAGCAGCAGGGCAGACTCCCTCACACAGTGCACTGGGTAACCCATGTGGAGGCCAGGACCAGCTCATCCCCTCTCAGGTACCCAGAGGGGAATCTGGGCTTTTAGAGTCTGGCAGTCAGGAAAGCAGCTTTCAACAGCAGGCAGCATGGCCAGGGCTGCAGAAGCATTTGTGAAAACTAAGGCTGTGACCAGAGGCAAAATAGGCATTTGAATGAGCAAAACAATAAAACAAAACTGTTATGGAAGGAAATAAAAAAGGTCCATTCTTCCCCTCTCCAAACGACGAACAGCACCACCCTAGCAAAGGGAGTGTGTGTTTGGGTCAAACAAGAAATCAGTGATGAGGCCCTTGGGCCCCTGCTCCTCTTGAGGAGAGGCCTGGAACAGCTATGCCTGAGCAGGGCAAGAGCAGTAGCTCTTTACGGGCAGAAGCCCCAAGTCCCAGGAGGGCCCTGTGAGCAAGTGCCAGCCTCACATGGGCGAGGAAGCACATTCTGAGGTCAGCTCCATGTCGAAGGTCAGCGATTCTGCAGGGAAACACAGACGGAGGTTATGGGGCCTGTCTGTGGCTTCAGGCAGGAGCCCCACAGGTGCCATGGCCCAGAAGACTCACCAAATTGCCCTCCTGCATTGGCTTCTGCTCCCTCGCTGTTGTTGCCAAACTGCATGAGTGAGTCCAGGGTGCGTGGGGACATGGGCAGGTCGATGGTGTTGCTAAAAGAGGTGCTGGCCAAGGGAGGAAGGGAAAAGCACAGAAACCTGGGGGTCAGGGCCTGGCCAGAGCTCTCCAACACCCTCTTTTTCCCTGATGGGCCCCAGGCCACAGCCCAGCCTGTCCCAAGAGTTCTCCAGAGAAAAGGGGCCCCAGGAGGGGAAGAACAGGCCTGCAGGTCAGGGCAACGAGCTAGAGCCTGGCTCAGCCCCCATATCCTCCCTCTGCCTAGGCTGGGGGCCTCATGGCACCCAGACAGAGGTGGGAAGGAACCCACTTCCACCTCCAAAGCGAGACTGAGTACACAAATACCCTCCCAGTGCTCCCAGACAACTCCAGAAACACTCACGGGGTGACGCAGATGAACTTGGTCTTCAGATAGGGAGCAGCACCTGGAGAGGAATCATAGAATCATTTGGTTGGAAAAGACCTTTAAAATCATTGTGTACAACCCCCACCCTCACACTGCCCAGCCAGTAGGTCACAGAATCACAGAATGGTGGGGTTTTGAAGGGACCTCTAGAGATTATCCAGTCCAACCCCCTGCTAAAACAGGTGCATCTAGATCAGAGGGCACAGGAACACGTTCAGGTGGGTTCTGAAAACCTCCAGAGAGGAGATTCCACACTCTTCCTTGCACTGTGGGTGAGGGAAGAGAGTCGTGCGGAGGGGAAAGCAAAGGAGGATCTCCCCAAAGAGAGAGACTAACCTACGGCCCTCAGCACCTCAGCTTTGCAATAGCTCCAGGGATGGGGACTCCTCCACCTCCCTGGACAGCCTGGGACAGGGGCTGACAACCCTCTCAGGGAAAAGATCTTCCTCAGCTCCAATCTAAACCTCCCCTGGTGCAACTTGAGGCCATTTCCTCTTGTCCTGTCATTCACTACTGGGGAGAATAGACTGATCCCCACCTCACTATAGCCTCCTATCAGGGAGTTGCAGAGAGTGCTCATGTCTCCCCTCAGCCTCCTCTCTTCTCCAGGCTGAACACCCCCCCCCCCCCCCCCCCCCCCCCCCCGCTCCCTCACAGCTGTTCCCTATCAGACTTGTGCTCCAGCCCCTTCTCCAGCTCCAGGGCCTGGCTATAAGCAGCATGAGCAGCCCCATCACCAGCTTCCCAAGGAGGAACCCTCCCCTTCAAGACAGCACCCGGTCTCCCACCCCTGTGCAGCCCTCACCCCACTGGGACCCCACCAGTACTCCCACACTGTGGCTATGCCCTCTGGGGACCAGCACAGGATCCTGGCTGGTGACAGCTCTTTCACTGGAGCCTCCCCATCACAGAGGAGCACAGAAAGTCAACAACTACCTGAGTCAGCAGCTTCAGAGTGCTCCTGGCTCTCAGAGCGGCAGTACTTCCCAAATGCCTCCTCTTTGGGGATGTCTGGGTACAGGTACACCAAGGGGGACACCAGGATGTTGGTGGCATCCATGATTTTGTAGCCCATGATGATCTCAGCAAATGACATGTTGTTCAGCTGCTGCTTGGTGTAAGGCTCCACAGACTGGATCTGGGTCTTCCCTGTACGAGGACATTTTTGACATAGGGCAGGACACCCATGTTCCTCAGAAAAAGGCAGGACCTTCCTCAAACACCCTGATCAGATCATCCTGGTGCTGTGCTCAGCCTCACCAGGCACTCAGCAGCCCACAGGCAGGATGGGGACCTGACAGGTATTCCAGTGCCATGGAGAGCTGCACCATGTGGTCAGCACGTGGGCAGGGACACCCAGGAGGCAGAGACCAAGCAAAGGTCACCCAAAGGCTCAAAGAGTAAACTTTGGCAGAGGCTTTGTCAAGTCAATCTTATGGGGTTCCAAGCCCCCTGGGGAAAGCCACATACCGCTGATGTCCTTCTCCACCCAAGTGAAGGTGATGCCTCCCTCCTTGCTGCTCTCACTGAAGCGCAGCAGGAAGGTTCCTGGGGGCTTGGTGCTCAGGATGGCTCTTTCCCTCTCCTTGCTGATGAACCCCATGATGTACCTGGGCAGCAGGAAGCAGGGACAAAGTCAGGATACCAGGACAGCTATTCCAGGATGTGAACCCTGACAGCTCTCTGCACAGCAGCAGCCAACAGCAGGACCTGGCCCAGATGCAGGCAGAGTCACTAACATTTTGAAGATTCCCACATAGGTTTTCACTCTGAACCAGGTAATAATAGGACCCAAGCAGAAAAAGCATCCCAGGAGAGCCCACCTGCACCTGGACAGGGCACCCCATTCCACCAGACATTAGGACAGGACTTTTGGGCCCCCCCCTCCCAAGGCCCAATCTGACCAAAGTGTCAGGACTGAGGCTCACCCTTCATTCCACAGTGCCAGGATGTACTTTTTCACCAAGTCAATGATGTTGTCCAGCCAGACCCAAAAAGAGAAGCCTTTGCCAGCCATGTTCTCCTGAGGAAGAGGGCAGAGAAGCTGTAAGTATGGCTTTGAGGAAGGGAACAGCCAAGGGGTGGTGCTTGGAGGAAGAGAGGGAGTTCTACCTTGCAGAACTTGGCCCAAGTGATCTGACAGCCGGAGTAATTCACACCTGGCCCTGGCAGGGAACAGGAGCATCAACATTTACATAGAGCTGTTCTTCCAAAGACAATTTCTAGGGAGCAACCCAAGGTTTGTGGTGTTTGGAAGAAAACCCAAGCAACTGGAAAATGTAGCTCCCCTCTCACACAATACAATCTTGCTCCTGTCAATCCAGGGATGCACCCCAAGGGACAGCAGGGCTGGGCAGCACACTCACACTGGGTTACCTAGGAGTTTCTCTGCCAGTGTTGTCAGCTGCTCAATGCTAAGGCCATGTTTTGTGGTGGAGGAGAACTGCCAGCTCAGCACCTCTGCCACCTGGTCCCAGGTCCCAATGGGGGGCTTGGTGAAGAAGTTCACATTCTGCAAGAGGAAAAAAAAAAAAAACAAAAAAAAACCTCACAGCCCCAAGCAGGATATGGGACAGAAGTAGGGCCAGGTCCTGCCCCAGACCTACTCCCATGCCACAGGTTCCCTCTCCCTGTCTGCAGCTCTGCCAGCTTCCTCCACAGCTCCAGGCCCTACCTTGGGGTTATTGGTCAGCATGTTGTACCACAAGATGGATGCCCAGGCATTGGGCATCTGGCAGATGTTGGAGATGACCACCACAGGCAGCGAGTGGGTCTGCAAAGATAGGATGTGACCCCAGGCTGGGACCTCTCTCAGGTCTCAGGGCTCCTATGCAGTCAGGCCCATGGCAGCGACAAGCAGTAACCCACATCTCACCTCCAGGTCAATCTTCAGCCCCTGGTGATACACCTCTGTCTCAAAGGTGATGAGGTGCAGCTCCTCAGTGACTATCAGTGAGGCCTAGGGTGGAAGAGGACACGATGAGCATGCAGGAGACACTTACCCTTGGCCTGACACATGGCCATCAGGCCCAACATCACTGCTCTAGAGGCTGCCCATAAACACTTTGTCTCAAGGCAGGGCTCCTGCTGTCCCTCAGGGCTTAGCTGCTAGACAGGGAGCAGAACTGCTGGCAAAAGGTTCTCCTACCCACTCCCCCTCACCAGCACTCACATCACAGTTGGCTCTGCCTCCATTACCACACCGCTGCTCCCGCAGGGTCTGTGGAGAGAAGAAACAGGCTGAAGCAACACCCTGATGGCACACAGCTTTAACAGGAGCAGCCCCAGGGCTTGTGGTACCTACCAGGTGCTTGAACTCTGCTGAGAGGCTGCCATTGTTTGATTCCTCCATGTTCATGACCTTGGTGTTTGTCCCCAGGATGTTAAACTTCCGGGACCTCAAAAAAGGACAGACAGAGTGTGGCTGGCAGGGTCCTCTCAGAGCAAACATGTGGTAGAATGTTTGCTAGGATTAAAAGCAGAAACAAGAAAAAACAAGCCAAACAAAACAACACAACAAAAATAATTGCACTTACCCCCGAAGAGCTGCAACATCCCCAGAGTCCCTAGGAAAGGGGAGAGAGACACCCAGTCACAACCATGGCTTCCCACTCTGATGCTGGTGTGTGGGGCTGAGAACAAACCCTTGGGACCCAGCACCATCCTGCACTCTACCCCTACTGGGGGTCACATCAGCCCCCATGCAGGGATGGAGCCTGACCGAACAGCAGCAGGAACAAGTCCCACCCTGGTAACCCACTCCATGGGACTCACTTGTCAATGCAGACTTTAATTTTCAGCTGATAGTTCAGCTCTGGGAACTTGACCAACAACCTGCAGAGAGTCGGCAGATGCAGAGTATGAGTGTGAACATGCTGTACAGGTGAACAACTCCAACACAACATCTAGCACAGACTGCAGAACAGCTGGACAGAGAGAAGTGCTGTGTACATCTCCCAGCAGGCAGCTCAAAGCCCACAGGGACATGGCATTATCCAGCTCCTCAGGCATCCCTGAGCCCATCTGCAAGCAGGCTTGTGACACATCAACCCCAATGCCTGTCCCCAGAATCAGGGAGGTGCTGATGCTCCCATGGCACCCTGAGCTGGGCTTATTTTGGCTCCTGACTGATCTGAACAAACACACTCTTGACTGCTCTGTCGGCAGATGTTGACACATGGAAAGGAGGCAATGGAAGCACACAGCTGGGAGATGGTGAAGGAGCTCCAGGCAGAGCCTGGTGGCAGAGCAGCAGCTCTCTGTCAGGCTGTCAAAGAACACAAGCTAGCAGAGAGGCAACTGGCCAGGGACAGGTCAATGCTTCCTGCTGCCTACCCCTGCAGTGGGATTTACCAGAACCCTGGCTGCTTGGAAAGGCAGCAAAGCCCCAGCTAGGAGTCACCATCCCTGCTCTGAGTCACACAGGCAGCACTCCAGTGGGACCCAGCCTCCCAGTACCAGCACTCCTCAGGTAAACTGGAGGCTTGCTGGAGGCTCTCTTCGGGGAGATCCTCCTTTACTTTCCCCCCTGCATGACTCCCTTCCCTCACCCACAGCGCAAGGGAGGGTGGGGAATCTCCTTCTCTGGAGGTTTTCAAAACCTACCTGGACATGTTCCTGTACCCCCTGATCTAGGTGAACCTGCTTTAGCAGGGGGTTGGGACTGAATAATCTTTAGCGGTCCCTTCCAAATCCCACTATTCTGTGATTCTGTGACCCACCTGACTTTGGTGGTGAACTGCACGCCAGTTTTGATGACCAGGGGCCGGTCAGGGTGCATGGGCATGCAAGGCTGCCTCTCCACAACGAAAGCACTGTGGTGGAAAGGCACAAGAACCAGAGTCAAAGCCTAGCATGCCCACTGCCCACCCCTCTACCCACTGCCTTGGACCAGGGGACTGCCCATAGCTCCCTTCCAGCCCTTGGCACCTTTTCATCAGGTTCCTGAACAGCTCCACAATCCGCTCCTCCAGCATGGGCCGGTGTTGGACAATTGGGTCACCCTTGTAGGACACTTTCTGCTGCAGTTCTTCCAACTTCTTGATCTGTTGCCGGGTCTGTAGCTGCGATTCGGCAAGAGAGGTTATCCTAGGGGAGCAGGAAGAAGCAGCGTTAGCTCTGGCTGATGAGCCCTGCATGGTCCCAGTCTGCAGATCCCTCCTCTTCCCTTGCTTGTATGAGAGAGGATGCTATCTGTACCACATCGGCTGTCATGGTTTAGCAAGGAGCAGCTTTTGCTTGGTAACAGGGGGAGCAGGTTGCAGTGAAGACCCAGTAAAGAGTTTTTAGACTTTCTCCCGGCTCCTGGGTTCAGACCCACCTCCGGCCCGGCTGGGCCAATCTGGCGCCTCTGCCATCACTATTTAGGGGACGGGAATTTGAAGTGCTGGCAGGAGGTGTAAGAGTGGTACAAGATGGAGGCGACCACGCAGACCCCACAGTCAGAGAAGGAGGAAGGAAAGAGGAGCACCAGACCAGAGACCCCTCTGCAACCTCTGGTGAGAATACAGGCTGTACCCCTGCAACCCATGCAGGGCCATGGCAGGACTGAGAGGCACCAGCAGCTCTGTGTGAGTGCACCTAGATGGGCAAGGGACTGTGTGAGGAGGCAGCCATGGCACAGGCCATGCTGGAGAGCCTGCGGGCCGCAGAGCAGACCCACACGAGAGGCATAAAGGAGCTGCAGCTTTTGGGATAAATGCACGTCAGAGCAGCCCGTGCGGGGCTGCCGTGTGTGTGAGTTACCCCACGGACTTGCAGGGAGAACTGGTGCAGAGCCTACCTGTCCTGAGGAGAGACAAACAGCAGAAGCTATCGGGAATAGACTGACTGAAACCCCCATTCCCTGCGCCTCTGAGCCATTCAGTGGGGGAGGAGGTAAAAACACCAGGATCAGGGCTCTGAGCCCTGGGAAGAAGGGAGGAGTGGGGAGAAGGTGGTCTTAAAGGGCTGGTCGGACTCTTCATTGTTGTACCACTCTGTGTTGTTTTATTTTGGTTATGTTTTGGGGTTTTATGGTTATGTTTTAGTTGGTGTTGGATTAAATTATTTTCTGTTTTCTTCCCCAAGCCAAGTAGCCTGGTCTGTTTTGTCCTGGACTTTAAGCAGCAATTAAGCTCTCCCTGCCCTTTAGCAATCCTCAGGTCTTTGGTACTTGAGGCTAATCATGGTCTTTTTTTCCCTGATGGTCCTAAACCAGGACATCATCAAAGAACAGAACATGTCTACAGCTTCTAGTCTGGTGTATTTTTCTAGGCTGTGCATTACAAAAGAAACCTGCACATGCCCAAGTTCTGTAGATATATCAGGAACAGGAACTTCTCACAGTAGCCTCAACATCCCACAGGCCTGAGGCTAACCACTCCACCACCAGTGCCCACTATTGAGGATCACTCCCACTACTGAATTACATTTAGGCTTGCAAGCATCAGAAGTTATTTTGCAAGGATGTTTCCAAAGGCAAAAGAGCTCATTTGCACTGCAGGTGTTTGAAGGCCATCTCTCCAGCAACTGACCCAAACCCCAGGCAGCTCCTACCAGTTCTCAAGACGATCTAAGCAGATATTGGGTGGGCCACCAATGCAGGCAATCTGCTGTCGTCTCTTCCAGTCTGCCAGTTCCTCATCTGCCAGCATCTTCTGCACATACTCCATGGCTGACAACAGCCCAGCCAGCTCGCTCACAATACCCTGTCAAGAGAACAAGCAAACAAACAAAAACAAACAAACAAAAGCAAGCAGAACCTTCAACACCCTCCAACTCCCTCTGAGATCTGCAAGTTTCACACTCACAGAGAAGAAAGAAGCCACCCAGGGTTGTATTTCCAGCACTGCTTTCAGTTCTCACTGTGCAGGAACAGCAGACTCAGACCCCTGAGAAAGGGCACCCTGCTCCCCAGGGGGATGTGGAGCATCAGCTACATGACATACCCTTCTCATTTGGTCCAGCGCCGTGAGCATCTGTTCCAGCTGCTGCATTTTCTGACGGGTCACCGACTGATTGTTTCCATTCAGATCCTGCATGTCTGTACAGAGAGGTGAGAAAGCTTCAGCACATGGACTCCTGCTAGCTCCCAAGTATCACACAAATAAAAGGCTTCCACTGCAAAGGAGCAAGCACCCTAGAAAGCCATCAACAGTTAACAGTAGTCTCCTCACAGTGCTGTCACCTCCACATGCCATTTCTCTGCTCACAGGCAGAACTCTGGTTTATCTCCCCTTGAAGTAGTCAGTGGTGGCAGAAGCAAAAGAAGAAGTTTCTTCAATTGCCATGCAAATATTCTGAGTCTAAGCCACCCTTTTTGCTTGGAGGGAAGGCACCAGGAAGGCTGGAAGGTGCCCTCCAGCAAGTTTCCTTGCAGTAACATGGTTTGGTTTGCCAGATGCTAATGAGCTTTCATTACCTCCTTGGCTTTTCAAAGTCTTGTAGTTAAAATCAAAGTCATCCTGGAGATTCTCCACCACTTTCATTTTCTGCTCTAGATCCTGCAAGGCAAGAGATGTGAATTTATTCAAATCTCTAAAGGAGGGCAGGGGGGAAAGGAGAAGGTGCCTAAGCAGCACATGTACCTGCACCCTTTTCCTCACATCCTGTAGATGCTGCTCCAGCATCTGCTGCTTTTCTGTCACTACAGTTGCTATTGAATGTGTTGCCTGTCCCCCTTGCTGCAGAGGGGACAAAGAGGGCATTAGAAGAGGACCACAACCAAGGGATGCCACTGCAGCCTGAGGATGTTTGGCAGGAAGGGTCTTCATCCCCCTCCCTAACAAAAATCAGTGTGGCTGGCTGCTGGCTTGCAATATTAGCTCCAGGGCTGCACAGCAAGGGGCACAATGAGGGCACATCCCACACCAGGGGCAAAAGGAGAGATGGGGGCACAAAGCTAACAGCCACCCCAGGCAGAGAGCACTCAGGTTGCATCCTGGAGAGCAGAAGTTACCAGCCCCCACAGCTAGGCCCTCCCTCAGCACAAGGCAGCTGTGGTTACCAAAGGGAGCAAGGGGAGAGCTTCAGACTGCAGATTTGAGGAGTGGCTGAGGGAGCCAGGGTTATTTAGCCTGGAGGAGGTTGAGGGGAGACGTGATCACTCTCTGCAACTCCCTGGAAAAGGGCTGTAGTAAGGTGGGGGCCAGTCTCCTCTCTCAAGTAACAAATAATAGGACCAGAGGAAATGGGCTCAAGTTGCCCCAGGGGAGGTTTAGATTGGAACTGAGGAATATCTTTTTCCCCCGAGAGGGTTGTCAGCCCCTGTCCCAGGCTGCCCAGGGAGGTGGAAGAGTCCCCATCCCTGGAGCTATTGCAAAGCTGTGGAGTTGAGGTGCTGAGGGTCATGGGTTAGTGGTGGGTTGGGCACTGTGAGGGCAGGGGGTGGACTCCATGAGCTTAAAGGGCTTTTCCAACTGAAATTATTCTGTGATTCCCTACAGCACTGAGGAGGTTGCTGGATAGGCAGCAGGACAATGGCTACCAGGACCCCCAAGGCACTGACCTGGGCTGCAGTGGCAGCTGTCTGGAGGAGCCGGGACTCTTCCCACAGGCAGCGAGCCACGATGCGGGCTATTTCCATCGGCTTCTCTAAGTACCTACTCTGTAAGAGGTTCAAACCCCCCAAGGTTAGCAGGCACCAATGCAACATCCTTTAGGTGAGTTGTGAGCTGGTCTGGGAAAGCTGTTGGACTGCTACTGGCTCTCCCCACAGCTCCCCCCCCAAAAAAACAGCGTTTTCTACCTCACCTGCAGGAACTGCTTGATGCGCCGCAGGTTGTGCTGGTACAAGACATTGGACTCCTGCAGGAAACGGCTGTACTGCTGGTCAATCTCTCCCAGCAGGTTGTGGAACACCAGTGTGGCATGGGACTCCTTGCTGGCAGCATATGCCCTGCATGAGGGAGGGCAGAGCCCTGGGTGCCCGGCACAGGGGAAGGGACCCAGCAGCACGAAAGGCGGTGCTGCAGGCAGGGCAGCTCTGCTCAAACCCACCAGCCCCTGTGCAACATAACACTTCAGACACCTTCCCAACCTGCACCAGAGCAAGGGCCAGAGCAGGCCTGACTTGCTTTTTAAACTGAGCCGTGAGGGGAGGGCAACAGGTTTTAGACTTCAGCTTAAAAGTCTGGCCTTAAGCCAGGCAGACAGCACATGCAAGCACCCCACCAGTCCCATATGCTTTCTGGATGGGATCCAGGAATCAGTGCTGTGTGTCAACCTTGTTTACAGTAGAGGTCAACGTAAGCCAGCCTTGGATGGGGACACCTTCACTTTGGAGCTCCCCCCCCCTCCTCCTGGTCCAGGGTCTGACATTGTGCACACAGTCCCACTCCCCTTCATGCCACATGAATTTCAAGGAGGAAGAGCAGTTCTGCCACATCAAGAGCACAGGGAAAGAGGCAGAGCTCCTCCAAATGGGCCTCAGCACCCATCCAAGGGTGAGTGTGCTGGGCAAAGACCCCATGCTGGCAAGGCCTTACCAGTCCTGACTCTCAATCCACGGGGCCAGGAACTGCCGGAGCTCCATGGGAAAGCTGTCACTGTAGAGCTGGTGGAGCTGCTCCAGGTACCGCGTGTCAAGCTGCTGCAGCTGGTTCCACTGCGCCATCCTGGCCAGCTCGAGAGACCTGGTGGGACTGACATGTGTGCTGCTGGCACCCAGGAGGCTTCCTGCCAGCTGTTTGGGACAGGGTGGTGGGGCCAGAGGCAGAGATAGATGGGTCATGGTGAGCCTAGGGCATGCAGCTCTGGAGTGTGGAGGTGTGTGGGAAGGGCCAGGCAGTGCCCATCTCTCCAATGGCAGCTCTGGGCTCACAACACTGTAGAGCTCCAAAGTACCCTGAGGGACAAACCCAGGCTCCGTGTCAATGCAGAGCCTCTCACACATCCAGGAACTGGTTCCTCTTCAGCAAAACCTTCGTTGTGCTGGCAGCTGTGAGACCAGTTCAAGGAGTCCTGGGACAGGTTGGTGCCAATGTCAAGGCAAGAGCAGTCACCAGCTCCAACTGGCAGGGCAGGTCTTGCTGCCATCACCCATAGGCGGGCCCAGGTCAAGGGAAGGCAGAGCCACAGGCCAAAAGGACATCCTTAGTGCAGGAATAACAGCACACAGGCCTCAGGGAGAGCAGGAAGAAACCAGCCTGGCTGTGAGGGGAAAGGCCCTTTTCACACCCACCAACATCTGTGCCCCAGCACTCAGCAGCACAAGGCAACCTCAACTGTCTGCAGGGTGAGGGGCAAAGCAGCCAGAGGACCAAAAAGTGAGGGCCCAGCAGTCTCCCTTCATCCCAGGAGCATAACTAGGAATCCAGCCCAAGGCAAGCATAGAAGGCAGCCCTGGTGAGCTTCCCAAGAAGAGCAGCAGCAGAGAGGTTTTGCTCCAGCCACTCCAGTTGTGAAGCTGAATAAAGCCTGGATTCCAACTCATTCTCTTTTTACATCACATGTCATGAAATTAATCTGAAACATCTGAGATCAGAAGAGCAGAGCTAGAGCTGGTGCTCGCAGCCAGTGGCCATTTGCATCAGATTACAGGAGCACAGCAGGCAGGCCCCAGCTGCTGAACTGAGCCTCATCCTCTCCCAGCCCTGCAGAGGATCTCACAACCCACAGACCCCAAGAGCTAAGGGAGGCACAAGCCCCAAGCAGGTTGAGCCAGACACAGCTGCTGTTACAAATCCAGCCAGGTAGGAAGCCTCACTTGATGCTGCTCCTCACACCACAGGGTCAGGTCAGAGTTAAAAGTGACATTGCAGGCATCCCCCAACACCATCAAACCCCTCAGACACACACAAGAACTCCTTAAGCCGAGGGAATACAGCTCTGGGCTTGGTTTCAGGAGTTGAGCTTCCATCTGTCCAGCTTCAGCCTGGTGAGCATGGAGCTTCCCCAAGATAGAGAGCACACTTCCCAAATTCCTGCCTTCAGCAAAGCTTTCTCCTAGAGAGGAACCATTTCCCAAAGCTTTCATACCTTCTTTCCACAGGGGGAAAGAGTGGGTCTTGGGCATGTAGGTCACTAACAACAGGTACAGGGCTTTAATCTGATGTCAATGTCTTCCAGACACCCTCTAGCCAGACAGCACACATGCCTGCTGCTGCTGCTCCAGGAGGCAGGGAAGGAGCTGCAGAGCTTACAGTAAGTGCAGAAGGCAGAGACTGCCAGGAAACAGAAACAAGGAAGAAGCAATTTTTGAGTTAGTGTTCTGGTTTAGCAAGGAGCAACTTTTGGCTTAGTAACAGGGGGAGCGGGTTGCAGTGAAGACCCGGTAAAGAGTTTGCGGACTCTCCCCCGGCTCCTTGGTTCACACCCACCTCCGGCCCGGCTGGGCCAATCTGGCGCCTCTGCGATCACTATTTAGGGGACAGGAATGCGAGTGAGGAGGTGTAAGAGTGATACAAGATGGAGGCGACCACGCGGACCCTCCAGCCAGAGAAGGAGAAAGGAAGGAGAAGCAGTAGACCGGAGACCCTTCTGCAAGCCGTGGCGAGAATACAAGCTGTGCCCCTGAAATCTATGGAGATCCGTGGCAGGACTGAGAGCCACCAGCTCTCATGTGAGTGAGCCCGGATGGGCGAGGGACTGTGTGGGGAGACGGCCATGGCCCATGCCGTGCTGGAGAGCCTGCGCGCCGCAGAGCAGCCCCACACGAGAGGCAGAGAGGAGCTGCAGCCTTTGGAATAAGTGCGCGTCGGAGCAGCCCGTGCAGGTCTGCCATGCGTGTGAGTTACCCCACGGACTTGCAGGGAGGACTGGCGTGGAGTTCACCCGTCCTGAGGAGGGACAAACGGCAGAAGCTATGGGGAACAGACTAACTGAAACCCCCACTGCCTGCCCCCCCGAACCGTTCAGGAGGGGACAGGGTAAAAACCCCGGGATCAGGGCTCTGAGCCCGGGAAGAGGGGAGGTGTGGCAAGAAGGTGTTCTTAAAAAGGCTGGTTGGACTCTTCAATGATGTATTACTCTGTGTTGTTTCGTTTTGGTTATGTTTTGGGTTTTTGTGGGTATGTTTTAGTTGATGTTGCATTAAATTATTTTCTGTTTTCTTCCCCAAACCGAGTGGCCTGGTCTGTTTTGTCCTGAACCTTAAGCGGCAATTAAGCCCTCCCTGCCCTTGAGCAATTCTCAGCCTCTTCGGTACTCGAGGCTAATCGTGGTCTTTGTTCCCTGATGGGCCTAAACCAGGACAGTTAGCAACTTGTGTATCAATGGAAATCAAAGGAACCCTAATGAGGGGGCTGCAAGCTGTGCTCAGGGAGGGAAAGCACAGAGCTCTTCCCTGCAGGAAGCTGTTTGCTTTTCCCAAAGGTCACCACAGCAAGTGACACGCCAGCTGTGCTTTGGGGCTGGCTGGGCAGACAGTGCTGCAGGAGCAGATGCCACACATCCCAGGCTGGCCCTGGGCTCAGTTCAGGGTACTGTGCTCCATCCCAGAGCCCATCACAGCTTCTGTGGGCAAAACATCAGAGTGGGGCATCCCCAAGGAGCTGGGACAAAGGAAATCACAGCAAACATGGCAGGAGGCTCAAAGGTCTGTGAAGGGGCCAGCAGGCACAGAGCAGCACCCAGAGAGCAGAGCTTTGCTCAGTGAGGAGGCAGATGGGAGGAAGGCCATGCCACCCCTCAAGATGGGATTTATTCCCCTCCAGCAAATCAGGCTGCTCTGCCCTGTGCCCCTGGATGGGCTGGAAGTAGGCAAAGACAAAACAACCAGAACCAGGCCCACAGCTGCTTCAGGCAAGAGCCAGGCAGGATTTTGTTAGGTAGGACAGAAATTTAAGAAGCTGTAACAGGACATAAGACTTCCCTGAGCACACAGTAGCAGCAGGCAGGAGTTTTGAACCTTGCCTGGAGCACAGAGCTGGGTGCTTGTGCAGATTTCCAGCAGCACAAGAAAAGTCCATGGGCACCCTGCCACCACCCCCAGCTCCCATGCCCCAAGTCCCCACTTGTCCAGGAGCATCTTTTCAGCGTGGGGAGCTGAGTTTCACCAGCAGCTTCTTCAAGATGGGCCCATATATCACATCCCTTGCACCTGATGCTTTCAGCATCACTGTATGTTGTGCCCTTCTGCAGTTTGCTGCACATGACTCCCCATTTTTTGGGATGTTTTTTGTAAGAGGAGAGAAAGGGGGAACATCCTGTTGTGGACTGAGGCACAGGGAGAAGACAGACACTGGCACTTGACATGGAGTTAAAGAGGATTTTACAGCTTCACAGCATCGAGTAGCCCCAAAGACAGGAGCAACATCCACAGAACCTTGAACAACAACCTGCTGGTGCAACCCTCAGAGAAGACCATGTGAACCAAGCCTGTTCTCAGTGGAGCAAAGTCAAAGGGAGGAGAGAGAGATATACTGCCCCCTACAAGAACATGTGAACAATAGATACTCCTTCAGCCTCCCAGTAAGACCTGGCTTGATGTGACAGGGCCTTTGCAACCCCAGAGCTTTTGCTTTCTTCAAGTGTATGCCAAGAAAGGCCAGGCTGTTAGCCACAGCTCAGAGCTGTGTACAAAGCCCCCATTTTGCAGTGAGTGGGGCTCTTTGCTGGCTGTTTTGTCCAGCTGCAGCAGCATGAGAAGCACTCCCTCCACATAGTCAGCTGTAGTGTGCTCACAGCCCTTTTAACTTGGTTCTGGAGGCCATTACTACAGTACAGTGCTGCTTCTGGGGAGGAAAACCCAACAGATACATGGGCCAGGCAAGAGATGAAGACCTTCAAGCCACCAGAGTCTCCTGCCCGGCCGGCGAGCTCAGCTGCCTCATTTCCTATTGCACCACTGCAACATTGTCCCTGTGCAGAGGGGAGAGGGTTCATCAGCCCATCCAGAAGCAGCAACTGCCCCAGCTCATCTCCTACCAGAGGGGCATCCCCGGCCCTGCCCTGGGCACCAAGGATGGGTGCTGCTGCAGTAATGACATTGTATAGGAGCTGGCTTCCCAGGCAGCCTCCAGTGCTCCTATCAGACTGCAGCAGCTGAACCAGCTGCCACTTCACTGGCTCCTTGATCGAAACAGATCTTCCACAGGAAAGCTACAGCCTGGGCATTTCAGGGCAGTACCAGAGTCTCAATCTGCAGAGCACCAAAAGGCCAAAAGCAAAGCCCTCAGTCTTGGCACTTGGATGGCAATCAGTCACTTCTCCCTGCCACAATAGCTGCAGGACGCACCACTGGCAGCAGCCTGGGCTCCATCTAAAGCATGAGATCCTCCCTGGCAGCCACAGCACATGCCCCATGGCCACAGGAAGCCAGCACCCTGCCAGGGCCCCAGCACTGCTGTTGTCCGACCCAACCCTGAGAAACAAAACTAGCGTGCAGCAAATCACAAACCGCTCTCCCTCCTCCCACTGCAGCATCTCCCCACAAGGAAGTCACTGCAGAGCATGCACACAAGCATGGAAGAGCCCCATGCTCACCCTGTGCAGGAGGTAGCTACACCTGCAGCCAACCCAGGGCAGGACATGGTCTCTGCTCACCATCCCCAGCAGCTTTGCTGCATCCAGTTTTCACCTTGAAGGATCCTTCAAGCAGAAGTAGTAAGGCAAGTTGAGTTTTTACAGTTGCCAGCTCAATCAGAGACTGTCCTGGCAAACCCTCCCCACATCATTGCAAGAGCAGCAGAGTGGGAAGAGCCTCGAGATGTGCTTTGGTAGAACATGGGCTCATGCCAATAGAGACAGCGGGTGACAAGAGGGCATGCAGCCCCAGGGAAGGGGTCCCATCCAGCAGAACAGGATGCAGGAAGGTGGGGCTGGTTGGGAGCAGGAAGCAGCCAAAAGCTTCCTCTTCCTCCCAAAGGGCTGAGAGGAGACATTGCCTCCTTGGGCACAGCACTGAGCTCCGACTCCTCCAGCATTGACAGAAGGCAGCCTGGAGCACCAACCATCTCAGAGGGAAAGGGTCTCTGTAACACTCCTTACTGTCACAGTCACTAGTGTAAGGGACACTGATCTCATCAGCCCCAAAACCCCACAGAGGAGCCTCTCCTCAACCAGCCCTGCTACCAGGAAGCCTCCCCTGATTGGATTTAAAGATCTGAGGGTTGAATCTTTCTAACTCCACCAGGCTTGCCCATCTCTGCAGTTTGCCTCCTGTCTCTGGAATGGAGCCAGGGAGCAATCGATGCAGCCAAGGCCAAGCAGTGCATGATGCAAGACCAGGGGTAAACAGGATATCCAGAGCTCAGAGAAAAGCTGCTAAAAGTAACTTGAGAGCTAAAGTTCATCTTTCTATTGCTCCCCTGCAAGGTTAGAGCATGAGAGCCAGGCCTGAGATGTGTAGCGCCACTGGCAGCTCAGCAGAGCTCTATACACTTCAATAGCCTCATTCAAAATGGGGCTGCTCTCCTGGAAGCATTCCCACAACTGCCTTCCATCTGCCTTCTTGTTTCTGGGATGCACCCAAGAATAGCCCTCACCCGCTCCTCAACACAAGCAGCAACAACCCCTGGGGCAATGTGTACAGAAGAGACACTGTAGAGGGCTGTGGCACTCATCTCCCACAGAAGGAGGCTCAGTTACTGACAGCATGGCACAGGTTATATTAACAGCTGGAGCATCACAGACTCATGACAGATACCATCAACAACGCTGCTGGGGAGCCCTGATGAAAAACTGTTCTACAACAAAACAGCTAATTTCTCCAAGCAAACACGAGAGCAAATTTTGAAAAGGCTATTAGGAAAAGTGAGCTCAGCTCCTCTGGAGCTTTTTCAAACCCAGCCCTGAAGGTGGATAAACAGAGCAAGGGAAGGAGGAGAGGGTAACAGCATAGGGCAGAGGGAGGTTCTGGGCAACCTCGCAGCCTCAGGGCTGAGTTCCCCCCTCAGCCCATGCCACAGCTGACTGTTCCTCATTGTGGCTCAGCAGCTCTCCAGGGTCCATGCCAACATATAACACTGCTGCAGGGGCTACAAGTAACCCTGTCATCCTCCCAGGGCAGAGGATGCCCAGCCACACACCCCTTCTGTCCTCTGCCACCCTGTCTCCAGCAGATCCACAGGAAACAGCAGAAGATGCTGCATGGGGGTCAGCTTCAGGACAGAAACAAGGTCAACTGCCCTTACGCACAGACACAGGCATGGCCAGCATCCTGCAGATGCAGGAGGGATCTTCTCTGGAGTGGGTACAGGGTAGCTCACCCTCTCCACCTTGGACACCTCCCCTGCTCCCCCTGGGCAGCCCTCACAGGCAAACACAGTCTGGGGAACAAGAGTCACAGAGGCCTTGGGACAGCACTGTGCTGAGAAGCAGGAGGCTGAGGGACAGATCAGAGGTCAGCAGGAGCAGTGGGCAGAGTTGTCGGCTCTCACAGAGCACTTGGGCAGCTCAGGCAAACAAATATTTCCCCGAGATGTATAACCTGACAACTCTGCTCCACACCTGCTCCTCAGCCACTCTGCACTGATCTTACCACCAGCAAGGATGGCTCTCAAACCAAAGCCTGGACCAGGCAAAAGGCCCCAGGTAAGACGTGGCCAAGGGGATGAATAAAGCTGCAGCCCTGAGCTCACAGCTCCACTAGAGATGTCAGTGAGGTCTTTGCTCTGCCCAGGTACAGGACCTTCAGTCAGGTCTTCAGTTTTGGTTATGAGTCATGTCACCAGTATGAAGGCTTCACCAGCAGGACAGGCTGCAGCAACATCTAGCCCAAATCCTTGCTCCAGCAACCTCAAGTTTGTGGCCCAAGGGCTATCCCATCCCAGTTAAACTCCACAAAGCACAAGGGCCACATGAGAGCCCACCATCGTCCTCACAGAAACCAGTCCTCTAGCCTCACCAGTCCAGATGCTTTTTCCTCTCCAAGAAGTCCATTTAGGCTCAGAACCCTCTGTTGAGGTTTGTGAGGTATAAGCACTCCTCAGCAGTAGACCCAGCCCTGCACCAGGGCCCAGAGAGTGGATAGGGACCCCAACGCAGCACATGACAAAGGCAGTGTCATCAGAGACTCCTGGGAGCTGCCCCTGCCCAGAGAGGGCTCGCTCTGTGCCTACTGGGAACCGAGGGAAGGGACGAAATCCCGTTTGCTGCAAGAGAGGTTAATTAATGCCTCCCTCATTGCGACTCCCCGCGAGAATGGGGTGCTGCCCTCACCTACTGTGGAGCGCCCGCCCACGGCGGCGCCAGGCTTAGCCCCGCCGCCGGGACGGCCTCCCACTAAAAGTGAAACCGCTGACCCGAGCGGGAGAAGCAGGCCTCGCGCCGACGGGAGAGGCGCCCAGGAAGACTCCCCCACCTGCAGGGAGGCCGCGCCCTTCAGCCCTGGCCCGACAGGCACCGGGCAGGCCGGAGGCGCGGCGGGAGCGGCCCTCCCCGGGGCAGCCCGCCCCAGGCCTGCACACCCGCGGCCCTAACAGCCGGCTCCCCACTGCCAACCAACCCGGGCACCCGACAACTCTAGCTGAATTCCTCAGCCTCATTCCCCGGAGCCCCCCGCATGCTCACCAGCAGTCCCAGACGAAGGAGTAGCTCTTGGTACCGGCTACAATCACATCCAGACCTTGCCCGAGTGACTAGAAACCTGCTACCCGCCCCGCCGTGCTACGTCACGCCCAAAACAGCCAATGGCGGCACTCCTACTGCCCCGCGAGGGACGGTCCTTGACGGCCAATCAACGCGGCCACTCCCCGCCTCATCCTGGTTGGCGGGGGAGCGGGGTGGGCTGCCCCATACAGGTTATTCCCGGACAGTACTGCCTTCGGCGGCAGAGCGCCACTCGGGGGGGGGGGGGGGGGGGGGTAGCTGCTGGGAGCGGCTGTGCGGGAAACCCAGCTGAAATTCCGAGCAGCACCCTGGTGTTATTGCGCGGGCTGCGGCTGCCGCCACTGCCTCTTAAAGGGGCCGCCTCCTGTACTCCACGCCCAGGGCCTGGCAGCGACCCCGCGTGGAGGGTTCCCTCGGCACTGGCCACCTCGCGCCTCTCGTTTCTCCTCGTCAGGCTGCACGCTGGTGGTTTAGAAAAAGAGACTATTAATGGCGCTGCTCCCCGGGACACAGCCGCGTCCGGTCTTCCCTGGCCCTGCGCTGCGCCCGTCCGGGGATCCCCTGTCTTCGGCACCTGCTGCCCCTACCCGCTGCTCGGTGGGGAAAAACCGCCCGAGGGCCCGCAGGAGACTCGGGGACAGAGGTGCGGGCAGCCCAGCGCTCGTGTCCCCGAGCGGGCAGGCAGAGCCCAATCAGGAGCCTCGGGGCTCGGCCCGCCTTGCAGCCGGGACTGGCACAGGCGCATCTTCTCTGGCGGCCCTGTGGAGGCATCTCCGGTCGCCGAGCTGGGGCTCTGGGCTGTGGATGCACTAGACAAGAAGATGGAAAATAATTAGTAGAGTTTATATACTCATTTATGTTAGCAGGAGCAGCCCTGCCTGCTGCCTGGGGGGAAAGGGGCTCTTGGTGAAGGGCTGAACCCAGCAAGCAGATGGGAGGGGAGAGCAGGACCAGGTACTTCCCTTTGCCTGCCCACGGGGTTTAGCTTCCCCAGGTGTACCCGCAGCTCCTCAGGGGAAGCAGCCAAGGCATTGCAGCCTCCTGCTTCGCTGCATGCAGGGGCAGATTGTGTTGCAGCACGGGCAAGCCCCAGGCTGAACTGGAGCTGTGTTCTCAAGCCGTGGTGGACTAGCTATTGTGATAAATGAAGTATCCCCGAACAGCATTCCGGTTGAATTTTGGAATTTATTGGATGAATAAGAGCAAGCAAACAGCATTGGGTGCGCTGAGAGCCTCTGCTCTATCAGGATGCACACCCATCACATCCCGAGTTCGCATTAAGTAGGGTAGGCCTTATACGTATTCATGACTTTTCCTCGAAGGGGCTGAAAAATGTTAATAATTTCTGGGAAGGGGTCCTCTCCTTCTTGGGCATGCTTTGTTCCATCTTGGGGGTCTTTTTCACCCTCTTTAGGTGGTCATTGGAGGAAGTCAGTAGTCTTCCTCACGGTGTCCCCCAGGTGACCTCCGTGTGTATACCTCTGCAAAACTGGTTCAAGCTAATCTCCCCAAAACATCTGCCAAGCTGCTGTTACAAGAAGCAGAAACACCCTCCTTAGCAAAACCTGGTTCAAGCTAGTCTTCCAAGACACCTGTCAAGCTGCCGTTACGAAACGCAAGAACAAGTTACACAAGAACAAATGAAGCTACCAAAAATTTTCATCCATATTCGTTGATCCACATTGACATGGATCAAGGGAACACATTTCACAATCCCCCATTTTCATTTTGATACTATTGATTCGTGTTTTAGCTTCTAACTGAGTTAATACTTGTTTGATTGATATCAATTTTGGATCTTCCTTCAATTTTAATATCATCAAAGGGTTGGTTTTACCGCTTGTTGCTTTTTCAGGATCTATGGGCATAGCAGTAATTTGCATACCTTGGATTATAGAGTGGATCAGTCTAATCAAACACGGGATCATACAAGGTAAAAACAATAAGCTTAATATTGAACACAATATCATAAATCCTAATTTCTTCCACCAAACACCACCAAATAAATTATCCCACCAGTCATTCTTCAAAATTGAGTCCCATCGTTGTACAGGTACATGTGCGACTCGTTTAATTTCATTTGCAATCTTTGTAATTGTATCCCCATGATCATCAATTTCTATACAACATTCAGATGTATTAAATTTTCCACACATGCCTCCTTCTGCTGCCAGTAGATAATCCAAGGCTAGCCGATTCTGATACATGGCTGCTCGAGTTTGAGATAATTGTTTTGCTACTAATTCTAAAGCCCAAGCAGTTTGATTAGTAATTATTTCAACTACTGCTTGTAACCGAATGATACGGTTTAGCATGTAGATAGGAGTTCTATAACCCCAACTTCCATCTTGTGCCCATGTAGCTGGGTCATAATAATTAATAATTCGTTCAGGGGGCCATTCATTATCTTTCCACTTTTGTGCTCCCCCTATTAATATACTTCTCTTTCTTCAGTTCAGGGTCTCATACATACGTATTCCCAAATGATTATTTTTCATTTTTGGCAGCAAGAAAAAGGCGGATTGGATCATTCCAATGGTACAGCTACCTCTCCATCTCTTTGGTAATTCGTTATATGCTCTTTGCCCATGTAGTGGGTCTGGGATGGTAGTGATTTTCCACAGCAGCTCCTGCAGTGCTGTGCTTACTGTTGATATCAATATTATGACTACCGCTCACACAGCATCAGGGCTGTCCCTCCAGCATTCCTTCCCCCACCTTCACCAATAGCTGTGGGTGGGCATGATCTTGGGAGGGACTATGGCCAGGACAGCTGACCCAGGCTGACCAAGGAGATATTCCATACCATATGACGTCAGCTCAGTAATATAAACTGGGGGAGAGGAGCAGGAAGGGGAGGCGAGATTCATTTCTGGCCTTCCAAAAGCAACCGCTATGCGTACTGAAGCCCTGCTTCTCGGGAGGTGGCCGGACCGCTGCTGATGGGAAGTAGAAACAGCTTTATCTGCTTTTGCTTTGCTTCCCGTGTGCGCGGCTTTGCTGCTTATTTATTAAACTGCTTTTATCTCAACCCACGAGACTCCCATCTTATTTTCTCCCCTTCCCTGGCTTCCTGAGGAGGTGGGGGATAAAGCGATGTGGTAGGCACCTGACATCCAGCCAGGGTCAAACTACCACAGCCCTTTTGGTGCCCAACGTGGGGCGAGATAATAGCAGTTTTACATTAACCGCATTGCAATTACAGTAAGCCAATGAGTGCAAAGTTCATCTGCTGGTCACAGAGCCTTGCTGTTATGCAGCTTATCTTACACTTTCTAATGTTTGGGAACACGATGCTACTAACATTGACTCTGTGCTGTGCTTTAACCTTAATAGCTTTGCTAAGCTGGCTATATGATTTTGTGAAAAGGATGAAAGGGCCTGGGAACATGATGGCCCAAATAATAATAGCAAATCTCATTCTGTTACTGATGGATTTACTGTGCTGTGGGAGCTATCTTGTGGAGGTCATGGGGCAAAGCACCTCTTTCCCCTCAGCTCGGACTGATCTAGACAATTTTGTTATACAGACTTCCCAGGTCCTTAGTCACCCTTATATGAGAGTTTTAATATTACTAATTAACATGGTTGGTATATTACATATTTTGTGGAATCTGGACTCATCTGGGCATCAGAGAGGACAAATTTGCGATGGAAAGATGTTAAAATGCCCCCTGAAGCGGCCAGTCCCTGGGTGGCAGGGTGTGTGGATGAATTTGGGCAAATTCCTAGGACGGTTATCACCTCCTGTAACCTGGGATTTTACACCTGAACAGATAAAAAACCCTGCTTTACTGGCACGCCACCTGATAGAAGGGTGTCTTACCTACCCTAAGGAGGCCCATCAGGTTCAGGCACTATACTGGGGCCTAGCCTCTGCCTACCGAGCTGCATTCCAGTCCTCTCAGAGAACTATGATTGAAGTGGAAACTCAAACGGTACCTGAGACCACCATGGTTGAGTCAGTCGCAGTCCAGTCCTCTCAGAGAACTATGGCCGAGGTGGAAATTCAAACTATACCTGAGACTACCATGGTTGAGTCAGGGAATCAAACAACAACCACAGTGGTTGCCCCAGTAGTGAAAAAGAAGCAGTGGATAAGGAGGTCAAGTCCATATCATCGATTAGTAAGGCCAGAAGAGGAGGAAGAGGAAAGGCTAGAAGAAGAAACTGGTCCTTCGGTAAGGAGATCAGGAGAAGGAGTGAAATAAATTGAAAAGGAAATGGAAACTACTCGGTCCCTCACCTCAACAGAACTTAGAGATATGCAAAAAGATTACAGTCGCCAGCCAGGTGAGCGGATTGGTGCCTGGCTGCTCCGATGTTGGGATAACGGGGCTGACAGTCAGCAATTGGAAGGTAGAGAAGCCCAACAACTAGGATCTCTTGCTAGGGACCGGGGAATTGATAGAGGCATTGGAAAGAAGACCTCAATTTGCAGTCTCTGGAAATGGCTCCTCTCAAGTGTAAGGGCAAGATACCCATTCAAGGAAGACCTTGTAAATGCCCGAGGAAAGTGGACTAGAGCTGATGAAGGCATCCAATATCTAAGGGAATTAGCTGTGTTGGAAGTCATCTATGGTGATCTAGATAATGCCGAGGCCTCCACAGATCCAGACGATGTCCAGTGTACACGGGCCATGTTGAGAAAAGTGATTCAGAGTGCCCCAGCTACATATTCGAATATCTTGGCAATAGTGTATCACCCAGACATGGATATACCAACAGTGGAGAGGGCATCTTCTTGGTTACAGAACTATGAAGAGAGCCTCTGCACCTCCTCACCAGTGTGGGATGATGGTCTGACTGTCAGAACTGCCTCAAGAATTCAGTCATCCACTGTCCCAACCAGGGGAAAAGGAAGTCCCAGACGCAGGAGTACACTGCGAAATGAACTCTGGCTCTTTTTGCGTGGCCAAGGAGAGGATATGAGGAAATGGGATGGTGAACCCACTTTTAAGCTGGAAGCGCGTGTACGTGAACTAAGGGGGAAGACAGCTGTTAGAAAAGGACCACCCAAGAGGGCTGTCAGCATAGTAGCTGCCAGAACAAAAGAGGAAAATCAACAATCTCCAAGACATAGAAGAACTGCAACTACTTCCTTCGATGCCAATGAGGAGACTTCAGGTCTAAAATTGCAAGGATCAGATAGTGAATATTCTGATGAAGAACAGAAATAGAGGGTCCCTGCCTTCAGCCAGGAGGAGGAAAGGGATGATCGAATCTACTGGACTGTGTGGGTTCGATGGCCTGGCACATCAAACCCACAAAGGTATAAAGCCTTAGTAGACACAGGGGCACGGTGTACATTGATGCCATCAAGGTATAGAGGCACAGATTCTGTCTGGATCTCTGGAGTGACAGGAGGATATGAAGAATTATCTGTATTAGAGGCTGAAGTGAGCTTAACAGGGGACAAATGGGAAAAACACCCCATTGTGACTGGTCCAGAGGCCCCTTGTATTCTTGGCATAGATTACCTCAGGAGAGGGTACTTCAAAGACCCCAAGGGGTATCGATGGGCTTTTGGTATAGCCATATACAGAGAAAATCAAACAACTCTCTAATTTACCTGGCCTCTCAGAAGACCCTTTTGTTGTGGGATTGCTGCAAGTTCAAGAGCAACAGGTACCAATTGCTACCAGGACGGTGCACCGGAGGCAATATCGCACGAACCGAGATTCCCTGACTCCCATCCGTGAGTTGATTCATCAACTGGAGGCTCAAGGAATAATTAGCAAAACTCATTCCCCATTTAATAGTCCCATATGGCCTGTGAAAAAATCTGATGGAGGGTGGAGGTTAACAGTAGACTATCGTGGCCTGAATGAAGTGACACCACCACTGAGTGCTGCTGTACCAGACATGTTAGAGCTCCAGTATGAACTGGAGTCAAAAGCAGCCAAGTGGTATGCTACGATTGACATCGCTAATGCATTTTTCTCAATTCCATTGGCAGCAGAGTGCAGGCCACAATTTGCCTTCACATGGAGAGGTGTCCAATATACCTGGAATAGATTGCCCCAGGGGTGGAAACATACTCCTACTATTTGTCATGGTCTAATCCAAACTGTACTGGAAATGGGTGATGCCCCTGAACATTTACAGTACATTGATGACATAATTGTATGGGGCAACAAGGCAGAAGTGTTTGAGAAAGGGAAAAGAATAATACAGATTCTCCTAAAAGCTGGTTTTGCTCTAAAAAGAAACAAAGTAAAGGGACCTGCACAAGAGATCCAGTTTTTGGGCATAAAATGGCAAGATGGGCGTCGGCATGTGCCTATGGATGTTGTGAACAAAATAGCGACTATGTCTCAACTAACTAATAAGAAAGGCAAGCTTTCCTGGGCCTTGTGGGATTCTGGAGGATGCATATCCCAGGTTATAGTCAGCTTGTGAGCCCTCTCTTTAGAGTAACCAGAAAGAAGAACTGTTTTGAGTGGGGCCTTGAGCAACAACAAGCTTTTCAACAAATTAAACAGGAAATAGCTCGTGCAGTCGCCCTTGGGCCCATCCGTACAGGATCAGATGTGCGGAATATCCTCTACACTGCTGCTGGAGAGCATGGTCTCACCTGGAGCCTCTGGCAGAAAACATCTGGAGAAACCCGAGGTCGACCATTAGGGTTTTGGAGCCGAGGATATCGAGGATCGGAAGCCCACTACACCCCAACTGAAAAAGAAATACTAGCAGCATATGAGGGACTTCGAGCTGCTTCAGAAGTCATTGGCACAGAAGCTCATCTCCTCTTGGCACAACGTCTGCCTGTGTTACACTGGATGTTCAAAGGGAAAACCCCTTCTATACATCATGCAACCAGCGCTACATGGAGTAAGTGGATGGCGTTGATTACACAACGATCTCGGCTGGGGAAATCTAATCGCCCAGGAATCCTGGAAGAAATCATGGACTGGCCAGAAGGCAGAGATTTTGGAGCATTGCCTGAGGAAGTAGCTCGTGCCCAAGAGGCACCACTATATAATGAACTATCAGAAGATGAGAGGCATTATGCTTTGTTTGTTGATGGATCCTGTCGCGTGGTAGGAAATCATCGTAAGTGGAAAGCTGCTGTGTGGAGTCCCACACGACGAGTTGTTGAGGCCACTGAAGGAGAAGGTGAGTTAAGTCAGTTTGCTGAAGTGAAGACTATCCAACTAGCTCTAAAGATTGCAGAACGAGAGAAGTGGCCAGTACTCTATCTTTATACTGACTCCCGGATGGTGGCTAATGCTCTATGGGGATGGCTACAGCAATGGAAGAAGACCAACTGGCAGCGCAAGGGTAAACCCATCTGGGCTGCTGCATTATGGCAAGACATTGCTGCTCGGGTGGAAAATATGACTCTGAAAGTACGTCATGTAGATGCTCACGTGCCAAAAAGCCGTGACAATGAAGAACAATGGAACAACCAACAGGTAGATAAAGCTGCCAAAATTGAAGCAGCTCAGGTAGACCTAGACTGGGAGCGTAAAGGTGAGCTATTTATAGCTCGATGGGCCCATGAAACATCAGGACATCTGGGAAGAGATGCAACATATAGATGGGCTCGTGATCGAGGGGTGGACTTGACCATGGAAGCCATTACACAGGTCACGCACGAATGTGAAACGTGTGCTGCAATCAAGCGAGCCACACGAATCAAGTCTCCCTGGAACAGAGGCCGATGGCTGGGTTTTCAATATGGTGAGGCCTGGCAAATTGACTATGTTGGACCACTACCACGAACACATCAAGGCAAGCGGTATATACTCACCATGGTGGAAGCAACTACCGGTTGGTTGGAAACATACCCTGTAAACCATGTCACTGCCCGAAATACTGTCTTGGGTCTTGAAAGGCAAGTTTTGTGGCGACACGGCACTCCAGAAAGAATTGAATCAGATAATGGAACTCATTTTCGAAATAATCTCATAAACTCCTGGGCAAAGAAACATGGCATTGAGTGGATATACCACATCCCCTATCACCCACAAGCCTCTGGAAAGACTGAGAGATATAACGGATTACTAAAGACCATGTTGAGAGCACTGGGCAATGGGACATGGAAGCAGTGGGATAAAAATTTAGCAGAAGCCACTTGGCTGGTTAACAGCAGAGGTTCAACTAACCTTCCTGGTCCTGCCCAAACAAAACCACTACATACTGTGGGAGGAGATAAGGTCCCTGTAGTGCAACCAGGGAAATGGCTGGGGAAGGCAGTATGGGTTGCACCTCCCATGGGAAAGGGCAAACCCATTCGTGGGATTGTCTTTGCTCAAGGGCCTGGCTGTACTTGGTGGGTGATGAGAAAGGATGGGGAAACTCGATGTGTACCTCAAGGAGACTTAACCTTGGGGGAAAAATAACCTGTTATGTGAGTTATCTGTTGTAGATGAACTTTGCAAGAAAAACCGGACAAGTGGACAAACCAAGCCGGATCTGGTGCTCAACACTGAACATACTGTTTCCCCTGGCCTGGATATCCATCTTGATGGATGAGACAGAAGTTATGGCCTGCTCCAGTGAACATCTACAGAGGATGAAAGATATAAGAATGTTGTTTGTTTGTTTGATGCAAGATGCAAGAGGGAATACAAGAATGATGTTTGTCTGTTGAAGAGTGGGGGTACTGGTTAATGAGAGTATATAAGAATGTATATGGGTTGTTAAGATGGTTTGTCTGAGCATGACAGAAATGGTATGGAATAAGGGGTGGAGACTGTAGTGGGTCTGGGATGGTAGTGATTTTCCACAGCAGCTCCTGCAGTGCTGTGCTTACTGTTGATATCAATATTATGACTACCGCTCACACAGCATCAGGGCTGTCCCTCCAGCATTCCTTCCCCCACCTTCACCAATAGCTGTGGGTGGGCATGATCTTGGGAGGGACTATGGCCAGGACAGCTGACCCAGGCTGACCAAGGAGATATTCCATACCATATGACGTCAGCTCAGTAATATAAACTGGGGGAGAGGAGTAGGAAGGGGAGGCGAGATTCATTTCTGGCCTTCCAAAAGCAACCGCTATGCGTACTGAAGCCCTGCTTCTCGGGAGGTGGCCGGACATCGCTGCTGATGGGAAGTAGAGAGTAACAGCTTTATCTGCTTTTGCTTTGCTTCCCGTGTGCGCGGCTTTGCTGCTTATTTATTAAACTGCTTTTATCTCAACCCACGAGACTTCCATCTTATTTTCTCCCCTTCTCTGGCTTGCTGAGGAGGTGGGGGATAAAGCGGTGTGGTGGGCACCAGGCATCCAGCCAGACTCAAACTACCACAGCCCACATATCCAAAATAGCCCATCAGGAGACTTCCAATTGCTATTTGTTTTTCTAGGGTTTTCCCAAATGGACTTCAAATCCCTAATTTCTTCAAATGGGTTTGCATTCATTTTGTTTTTCCAACATTGAATTTGATTGCCAGAGCAGTTGGTAGTCCAGTACGCATTGGGTGACTTTGGCCACCAGGTACTACTTGTTGAGTTAGTGGTCAAGATCATTTTGCAAGGTGTATGTCCAACATATTGTGTAAAATCACTGCTATTTCTAGATATACAAAACTGGCCTATTACTTCATGACTTAGCACCCATCCTTCAGGTCTGTTTGTGCTGGATTTATGGGTGTTGTTCCATTCTAATAATTGTCGGGGTTCCACACTCTCTCCTCTCCATGGCCACTGCTCAGTCATCTGAGTCCCTCCACATATCCAACAAGAGGATACATTCAATTCTGTAGCTATTTTCTGCATCAAATCTACAAATAAATTCTGTCCTTTAGTTGGTAAATCCCATGTGCTCATCCTTTCTTTGAGTTTTTCATATAATGTTTTTGAAGTTGAAGGAGGTCAGTTGCGATTTGTTTTTAATCTTCGTGTAACATTCTTTACTAATTCTTCTTTAAATCTATCTTGTTGTCCTCCTCCATCTGAATACCCCCACATTCCTCCTTGAGTGAAACATATATATTTCTCTCCCTTGGGACAAGTTCCATAGCCATGGACTACTCTTCCTGTCTTGTCTCCAAGATTGTCAGCTACCCAAAGAGTCAATCCCGCTGTTTGGCATTTTTCCAATTGAGTTCTTTTTTAACACCCAGCATTTATGTGGGTATGATAGACCAGAGTTGACACCGTTTGTTTCCCATATGCCACTTGTTGGTAGCATTTGGAGCACGAATCGGCTGAAACTCCATGTAGGATTAGATTGATCCATACAAACAAAATCAAACCCCACCTTTTTACTCCTCTGCCTCCACCGCCTACTGGGGTGCTTCCAGCAGCGGGGTTATTCATCTTCACGGCAGCAGGGGTATTCTTCAGGGGTCTCATATGGATCATGCTAGATGAGACTCATATGGTTTTTGCCAAACTTCAGTATTAAAGGGATTTCCGGGTTTATTTAGTTCAGTTTCTAACACGTGGCCTTACAGTCCTTTAAACTTGTGTGGAGTTTCTCCCTACCTTATTGTAATAGCACTCTGTCTTCAAAGTGTGCTTAGGTGTTGAGGGAGGGAATTTTTCGCAAAATGATCTTACCACCACTCTCAGTTACCGTCACAAAGTCTCCTTTGTTGCGTGCTCTTTCAAGATCGTCTGAAGGTCAATTTAGTCTCTCCAGGCTCAGATGGGACTTTCCATTCTTTCACTGGACCTTTTACTTGCGAAACGTGGGTCCATCCCTTTTCAGCAGTTCTCACAGCCGTTTCTGTAGTTAATAAAACAAGAAAAGGTCCCTCCCAGAGAGGAGATAAGGTTTCTTCCTTCCATGCTTTTATTAGAACTTTATCTCCTGGTTCTAATTGGTGAACTGCAAATCCAAGCGGTGGAGTCTGGGCTAACATCCCAATTTCCCTTAATTCTTTAAATCTTTTTCCAATGGTTACCACATATTTCTGGATAGTTTGATCCTCAATTACATTGTTCTCTAGAGGCATCCCTTGGGAATAGGGCATGCCATATAACATTTCATATGGTGATAATCCAGTTTCACTGTGGGGTTTAGTTCTTATATTCAAAAGTGCCAATGGCAAGCACTTTGTCCAAGACATTTGGGTCTCAGTCATCAATTTAGCTAGCTGTTGTTTTATTGTTTGATTCATCCTTTCTACTTTTCCCGAACTCTGTGGGTGCCAGGGAGTATGGTATTCCCACTGGATACCTAGTGATTGGCATAATAATTTTATTACTTTAGAAGTAAAGTGCGTGCCTTGGTCTGAGTCTATGTACTGGATTATCCCATATCTAGGTACTAAGTGTTCTAATAAAATTTTTACTACCATCTGTGCCGTGGCTCATGCCACAGGGTAAGCCTCTACCCATTGTGTTAAGTGATCCATGATTACTAGTAAGTATTTTACCCTTCCCACCTTGGGTAATTCTGTAAAATCAACTTGTACTCTTTCAAAAGGTCTGTAAGCTGTTTTTCTTCCTCCGGTTGCTACTTGTCAAAATATTTTCTTATTTATCTTTTGACATGTTAAGCAACCCCGTGTAATTTGCTTTGTTATTTCAAAGATTCCAATACAGCCAAATTGTTTAAGAAAATGATCACTTAATGCTTTTGTACCCCAATGCGTTTGTGCGTGTAAGTGTTCCATAACGTGTCTAGCAAGGGCTTTTGACAACATTTCCCGCCCATCAGGTAACATCCATTTCCCTTGTTCTAATTTAGCCCCTGTTTTCTCTAACTTACTTAATTCCTCAGGGGTAAATTTCTTTTCTCTTTGTTCTTGTTCCTTTTCATTGTTGCCCCTCTTAGTTTGTACTACACAGACTTTAATCGTCTGAGCCCTGAGAGCTGCTTCCTGAGCCTCCTTATCTGCTAAGTTATTTCCTCTAGTTCAGTAATCTAATCCTTTTTGGTGTCCTCTTACATGTACTATGGCTATTTTCTTTGGTTCCCTTAGAGTTTTTAGGATTGTTATTATTAATTCTTGATGTATTAAATTCTTCCCTTGGGTATTAATTAAGCCTCTTTCTTCCCAAATTTTTCCAAAAGTGTGTACTATCCCATATGCATATTTAGAATCTGTGAATATAGTCCCGCTCTTTCCTTTCAATAATTTTAAGGCCCTATAAAGGTCATACAACTCACAAGCTTGAGCTGACCATGTTGGGCTCAAGGGTCCTGACTCTACTATGTCTAACCCTTTATTAATTATTGCATACCCCGATTTTCTCTTTCCCTCCACCATTCGAGAAGATCCATCGATGAACAGTATTTCCCCTTCTTTTAGTTCAGTATCAATTAAGTCAGGTCTAACTTTTGTTTGGGTCTCGATTATTTCTAAACAATTGTGTTGTAGTACCTCTAATGGTTCTCCAAATAAAAATTGTGCTGGGCTCTGTGCAGATGTTACTTTTAATTCTAGGTCAGGGGAATCTATTAATATTGCTTCATATTTTAAAATCCGACTATCCGTTAACCATTTTTCTGCTTTTTGTTGTAAAACTGTCCTAACATTATGTGGGGTGTACACCTTTAAGGGTGCACTAAAGGTAATTTTCCTGGCTTCCTCTATTAATAAAGCCGTCGCGACTAGGGCTTGGAGAAAAGCAGGCCATCCTCTGCTTACTGGGTCAAGTAGTTTAGAGCAATATCCCATAGGCTTTTTGGTTCCTGCCCAGTCCTGAGTGAGGACTCCATACGCTGTTTGATTTGAGGTATTTACAAAAAGATAAAAAGGTTTCTCTAAGTCTGGGAGACTCAGTACAGGTGCTTGTATTAATGCACTTTTTATTTCCTCAAATCTCTGGTCATCTTCTGCAAGCCACTTAAGCTGGTTGTTAGTTAATTTGTTATATAAAAATTTTACTTTCTCACTATAATTTTCAAGCCATGGTCTGCAATATCCTAACAATCCTAATATCTGCCGAATTTTTTTTTTTGTTTTTGGTGGTCTTAAAGATAAAATCCCAGATACTCGTTCAGGGTCTAATTTTTTTTTTTTCCTCTATTTAGCCAATGTCCTAGGTATTTTACTTCTTGTTCTACAAATTGTAATTTTGACTGGGACACTTTCAATCCTCTCTTTCCCAAAAAGTTTAACAACTCTATGGTAGCCTTTCGAGTCTCTTCCTCAGTTTCCCCTGCCACTAATAGATCATCTACATACTGCAATAATTTAATTTCTTTGGGTATTATAAAATCCTGCAAAATTCCTTCTAAAGTTTGTCCAAATAAATTCGGTGATTCCGTAAACCCCTGTGGCAGCACGGCCCATCTTAGTTGTTGCTTTCGTCCTGTCTCAGGATCCTCCCATTCAAAAGCAAAATAATCTCTGGACCCCTCGTCCAAAGGACAAGCCCAAAATGCATCTTTTAAATCTATCACACTATACCAAGTATATTTTGGAGAAATATGACTCAGTAGAGTATAAGGATTTGCCACCACAGGGAATTTAGTGATGGTTCGCTGATTTACAGCCCTTAGATCTTGTACCATTCTATATAATCCATCTGGTTTCTTTACAGGGAGGACAGGTGTATTGTGGGGTGACATACAGGGTTCCAAAGTCCCCTGTTCTAAAAGTCTGTCAACCACCGGTTTTAACCCCTTCCAACCTTCCATGGATATGGGGTATTGTTTGATTCTTATTGGGCGATGTGGGTCTATTATTTGAACACTTATGGGATCCATTTGTATTTTTCCAGTTTCTCCCTCTTTATACCATACTAAGGGATTAATATTTTTCTCATCTTCTTGTGTTAGGGGATATAACTTAATCTGTAACTTGTCCCCTTGACTCTGGATGCTTAGATTTAATTTCAGGATCAGATCTCTCCCCAGTAAATTATATTCTGCTTCAGGGAGTAGCAACAAATCATTAAGGTAAATTTTCTTCTCTGACTCTATTTCTACATCTTTTAGAATGGGCACTTTAAAGGGTTCTCCTTTTGCCCCAATTACTGACATATAATTTTTCTCTTTTTTCTATCCCTTTTGGGAGCTTTTGGATGGTTGACTTTTCAGCACTTGTATCGACTAAAAATAAAACTTCTTCCTTATGGGGACCTATTAGTAATTTTATCAAGGGCTCTGTTGATGTTGAAGTCCCCAACAAATATAGCCCCTGACTCCCCTATTCTTCTTTAAACATTTTTTCATCTTGTTCCCATTTTCTACAGTTCTTCTGAATATGCCCCTTCTTGTTACAGTAGTAACAGACGGGAATACCAGACCTCTCTCTAGAAGGTCGTCCCTGGGGTGTCATCTCTATTTTCTTTTTCCCTTTCTCCCCAGATGAGATTTCAGCTTCCTTACTC
This sequence comes from Colius striatus, assembly GCF_028858725.1. NCBI lineage: Eukaryota > Metazoa > Chordata > Aves > Coliiformes > Coliidae > Colius > Colius striatus. The sequence goes on along the minus strand of NC_084789.1, from coordinate 27,411,135 downwards.
TCTCTTATGGCTGCTACAAAGATTTTTGCTTTTGCTTTTTGCTTTTCTTCGTCTCTCCTTATGTAGACTTTTTGAGCTTCTCTAAGTAATTCCTCTAACCCTCTATTTTGCCAGTCTTCTAATTTTTCCAATTTTCTTCTTATATCCCCCCAAGATTTTGCTACAAATTGTGTTCTAAGGAGTGCAGTCCCAGCCACTGTATTTGGATCTATTCCAGAATACATTTGTAAACTTTTTCTTAACCTTTCTAACCATTCCGTTGGTGATTCGTTTTTCCCTTGTTCCTCATTAAATGCTTTATTAATGTTTTGTCCTCGGGGGACCACTTCTCTTATCCCTTGGATAATTAATGTTCTCAGGTGTCTCATGTTCTGCCTCCCTTGGGATTGTTGATGATCCCAGTGAGGGCCCATATTTGGCCATTTATGATCCCCAGGAGGTCCAGCCTGATTTTGTCTTTCCCAAATTGTCATTCCAGCTTGTCTAATCATACCCCTTTCCTCAGCAGTAAATAAGATCCCTAGAATAGATTGTATTTCTTCCCAGGTATAAGTATTGGGGCCTAAGAATTGGTCTAATTTTTCAGCTACCCCAAGGGGATCATCTAATAGGGTCCCCATTTCTTTCTTAAAATTTCTTACATCTGTGGTATTTAAAGGGACTGCCACAAACCCAATGCCTCCCTGATTACCTCCAAGGGGTACTTCTCGTAAGGGATATAGAGAAGCTCTCTCAGATGTGGCAGTCCTACTTCTCGTACATGCAGCCGGAGGTAGATCTAATTCCGGTGCTGTTGGTGGTGGAGGCAGGGGCAACGGTGGCACTGGTGGAGGTACTACTGCCACCGGGGGGGGAGCCGCCACTGGAGGTGGATTGTTAGAATATGGACGCGGTAAGTTATCTAGTGGCTCCCATTTATCATCTTTTTCCTTTACTTTTCCATTTTTATCCCCTTCTTCTTCCTCAAACTTTTCATCTGCTTTCAATGTAAGTATTGAGGCCGGAAAAGGACGTGAAGTCCTAATCCATAATCCTGCATAATCACTTTCCTTCTGACAAAAAGGTTCCTTTGAATTAACATATATATTTAAGGCCTGGCAAATCCAGTCCTCAAATGATCCAAAACCAGGCCAAAAGATATGTGGCTGTAAAGGTTTCTTTGGCCATTCAGTCATACAATATTGGACTTATTTTAATTTACCTTTTCCTTTTCTGGGGCCCCTTTCATTCCAATCCCTAATCATTATTCCTAATGGACTTTCTGATGGTATGTCTGGTAATTTGCTCCCTTTCTTTAGGTCCTGGGTCTTTGACTTTTTCTGACCCATCTAGGAATTTTACTGTGGCAATTCCTACAGCCCTTGGTTACCAGTAAGAGTGCCTTGCAGGTGGTTTAGGACCTATCACCCACCCATGAATACTATAGGAATCGCTTTGATCCTTCACTGGCCAAGTCCCTCGCGGGAGACTGGAACCGCAGTTAGAAGACCTCCACACTCGCTTCGGAACCAAGTTCCATCTCAATCACACTCTTACACACACAGGCAACTGAAACCCACCCAACCGAACGGGATACGCCTTAAATACTTACGACTCCGTCATCTTCGTTCAGATCTTCACACGCAGAATTATGGGCAAAATAAACTGCTGCAGCCGGCAAGGGAGCTCATAAAAATCAAATTCTTTGCTTGCCCCTATTCAGGTTCAGGCTGGTGTTAGTCCTGACCCGACCTGATCAGGAGCCACCAAATGGTGGGGCGCCCCTCCTAAATCAAGTCAGAATTCAGGAACCAAGACCATCCCGGACGAGTCCCCAATTGTGATAAATGAAGTATCCCCGAGCAGGATTCCGGTTGAGTTTAGGAATTTATTGGATGAATAAGAGCAAGCAAACAGCGCTGGGTGCACTGAGAACCTCTGCTCTATCAGGACGCACACCCATCACATCCCGAGTTCGCATTAAGTAGGGTAGGCCTTATACGTATTCATGACTTTTCCTCGAAGGGGCTGAAAAATGTTAATCATTTCTGGGAAGGGGTCCTCTGCTTCTCGCGCATGCTTTGTTCCATCTCGGGGGTCTTTTTCACCCTCTTTAGGTGGTCGTTGGAGGAAGTCAGTAATCTTCCTCACGGTGTCCCCCAGGCGACCTCCGTGTGTATATCTCGGCAAAACTGGTTCAAGCTAATCTCCCCAAAACATCTGCCAAGCTGTCGTTACGAAAAGCAAGAACAAGTTACACAAGAACAAATAAAGCTACCAAAAATTATCATCCATATTCATTGATCCACATTGACACGAATCAAGGGAATACATTTCACACTATCTTAATGCTGCTTTGCTGCAGGGGACAGGGGGAAAAGGTGCAGAAAGTGCAGCTATCCCTGGCACTGCCATGAAATCTAGTCCTTGGGAGGGCAGAGAAAAGCAGGCTCATGGGCCTGCCATGTGACTAGCTCAGCTTTGCCCATACTCTGCCCATCAATAGGACTTGCTCTGCTCTTCTGTCCTGCACACTGGGTGTGTCTCAGTTCCTTTGCTCCCCTGAAAATTTGGCCAGTTTGGGTGCTGGGAGGCTTCCTGCCTGTGGGGACAGCTGTGCAGATTGGCATAGGGAGCCAGGGTGGTGTGGGCCAGTGGGCTGCTTGGCAGGAAGCTGTTTTGACACCAGGTCTTTGCTTTATGGAGGACACTTGAGCTTTCCAGGTGTACAGCCATTATCTTGGTTTTAGCACTCTCCAGCTTGGACTGGGTCCCTGTCACTCAAAGCCCATCTTCAAGTCTGGTGCTTGAAAGATCTTAGGCAGCCTGCAGCGGGAATGGTCTCTGAGGGTGATTTATTTAACAGTGTAAAAAAACAAAAGTCCCATGTTCCTAATGTTTCTGTGTGCTAAAACGAAAATATAGAATACACCTTGTCCAAGCAGGCAGGGAATCAGCATTGGCTCTGCAGAGTAGTAAAGATTATTTTTGTAACTTCCCCTGGGGAACCAGGGCAGAGAGAGAGAGCTCTTCAGCTTCCAAAGTTGATCCCTCACCCACTGGCAGTGCCTCGGAGCAGCAGCACGGCTCCAACTCATGGCAATGAATTGCTTCTATGTTCCCAGGACAAGCTGGAAATAGCGCATCACTGTACAAAGAATCACAGCTGTGGGGCTGCAGCCCACGGCTCAGGAATTTATTGCCCAAGTGGTTTTAATCCATGGAGCTGGGCAGTAGAGGCATGGAGCTGCTGAGAGGAATGCTGTCAGAAAGCCAGCAGTAGCCAAAAGGCAGCGTGTGGAATGGGCATGCAGAGAGTGGAGCTGCTAGGCTGAGTTTTGGAGAAGAGCCTGGGCAGCAGGACAGCTGGGTGCCATTCCCAGCCCCGCAGCAGATGGGAGCTGAATGGAGCACAGATGACCAAGGCCTGGCCAATTAGTAACTGAGGTAACACCTCTGTGATTAATGTATTTGAGAAGGGGATGAAGTTGCTGCACAGTTGCTGAACTGCAGCAGCACCAGAGAGTGAGAATGTGAAAACATCTCTGCAGACACCAACGTCAGTGGAGGAGGGGGAGGAGAGTGCTTAGGCCCTGACAGAAAAACTCCCATGTGACCTCTGGTGAGGACCATGGTGAGGCAGCTGTGCCCCTGAAGTCCATGGAGGCCAGCAAGTAGTGACCCACTCGCAGCCCGTGGAGGACCCCACACCAGAACGAGTGGATGCCTGAAGGAGGCTGTAACTCCATGGGAAGCCCACCTTGGAGCAAGTTCCTGGCAGAACCTGGGAGCCCATGGGGAGAGAGGAGCCCACACCAGAGCAGGTTTGCTGTCAGGACTTGTGATCCTGTGAGGGACTCACACAGGAGCAGTCGGTAGCTTAAGGACTGTTCTCCTGGTGGCTGACACATGTTGGGCAGTGTGTGAGGAGTTGCCCCCGTAGTAGGCCCCATGCTGGAGCAGTGTGTGAAGAACTGTAGCCCATGGGAAGGATTCACACTGGAGAAGTCCATGAAGTCCCCACACTGTAGCAGTGGGAAGTGTGAGGAGGCCCTCCCCCTGAGAAGAAACAGCAGCAAAGTCCATCTGCAATGAACTGACCATAACCCCTATCCCCTGGCCCCTGCACCACTGAGGGGGAAGGAAGGAGAGTCCTGGGAAGAGGGAAGGGTAGGGGGAGGTGTTTTAAGGTTCAGTTTTATTTCTTATCTCCCTGTTTTGTTTTGATTGTTCCTTTAATAAATCAAACCCTTTTCTCTCTCAAGTTGAGTCTGTTTTGCCCATGACACTAATTGCTGAGTGATCTCTCTGTCCTTATCTTGACTCATGAACTTCTCATTATATTTAACTCTCCCCTGTCCAGTTTAGGAGGGGGAGTAATAGAATGACTTGGTGGGCACCTGGCATCCAGCCAGGGCTAAACAACCACAACTGGCCATACCCTGAACCAATGCTGAACAGCGGTTTACAGATGTCCATATCCAGCAAGGCTGCAAACATGCTCACTGTAAGATAAAAAACTCTCTCTTTTGCTAAACACACCCTTAGGATAGAGGGTGGTTACTCAGCACCCCAGGCAGCAGCTGGCATATAATGTTAACCCCTCCATATGTCCCTCTTCCAAAGGTTGGACAGATTTTGTCTCCAGTAGTGCCAAGAGGTCTATAAAAGAGAAGCCTCAAGTCCTTGAAGAGAAGGCTACTGAACCCTGCTGTGAGAAGTCACCAAAGAATACTGCTGAGACAAAGGAAAAGATCTAAAATATGAGGGGAAAAAGCAAAATAGGTTGGGATTAGGTAAATGTTAAATGGATAAACTAGTTCCTTCCCAAGTAGTGCTTCCCTGACTAGCAGAAGACCTTCTACCCTCTGTAATTCTGTGTATTGTACAATCTTCTTGGCACTTTTACCTATCAGGCACGTTTAGTTGCTCTATGCCCTGGAAGCTATGTCCTAAAAGGCTAGGTCTTCTTCATTAGCTGGTGAGAAAGAGCAGCATGATACAGGCACTGGAGATCGTTCAAACCTGGTGGTGAAAAACAAGGGAGGAATGGTACAGGGAGAGGAGGAGGTTGTGTTTAGAAAAATGCTTTTGCCTAACAGTGAATCAGAAGAAAGGTAGGGCTGTAGGAAACAGAGAAGTAAATAGATTGCAGAGTGAAAAGGCACTTCCCTCTCCCCCCCTTTGATAGCAGAAAATAAGTTTTGATAGTATTATCAGCCTGTTTGCACAACTGGTTTTACTCTCAGAACTGCTCCTCCTGGATAAACCCATACAACTGATTAATAACTCTGGAGCTATTTCTGAACAGCAATCTAGTGAAAATGTATTGCATTGCAGATGATTTGCAGATAGATCCGTGTTGATACTGACATTTGCATCCTCACATAAAGCTATAGACTAAACATCCTGAGATTTTTTATTCTAAATATTTGATTTTCCCTCACTGACACTGAGCATCTTTTTTTCTGGTCTTTGTATTATCTTGCAGCTAGACAGTGGACCCATAATTCTGCAGATATTTTATAACTTGTGGAAGATTCTACAGAACTGAGAGGACAACATTATCCCAGACAGGATAAAAGAGGGCTAAGCGTGTTGCCAAAAAGCTTCTGAGTCATTGCCATGCTTTACATGAGTGACAGATCCATCTCAGTACGTCAGAGAGTGGAGACTGCACAGTTCTCTACTGATTACTCAGATAGGGAGAGCACATTGAACTTCTGGGTTGTGTTGCAAGAATCATAGGATGGTGGGGGTTGGAAGGGACCTCTAGAGCTCATCCAGTTCAACTTCCTCCTAAAGCAGGTTCCCCTCGATCAGGGGGCACAGGAACGTGTGAAAACCTCCCAAGAAGGAGACTCCACACCCTCCCTGGACAGCCTGGACCAGGGCTCCCTCACCCTTACAGTAAAGTTTTTCCTTGTGTTTAAGTGGAACTTTTTGTGTGTTCCAGCTTATGTCCATTAGCCTTTGTCCTGTCGCTGGACACTACAGAAAAAACGTATTACCCCATCCTCTTGATATCCACCCTTTAGGTACTTAGAAGTGTTGATGCGGTCCCCTCAGCCTTCTCTTCTCTGTTGTAGGCGCCCAGAAGATCTTGGGCTGTAATGCAAGAAGTGGAGAGTAAAGAAGAGGCAGGCACGGGGTGGAGTGAAAGGAGGTGCTTGTGTTAGCAGATAAAAGCGCATGGCACAAGCAATAAGCTGGAATAAAGCATCATCCATACTGAGTATGCAGTGATCTTGTCTCCTCAGCGGTTGGTGGGCTGAGTGATCCGTGCGGGCGGCCTGGTGATGTTGCGGGTAGTGGCAACATATGGTGACCCTGACATGATCGCAGGATGTCCACGGCCATGGCACAGATGGAACAAATTATTAAGGTACTTAAGGCAGTGCCGCCTAAGGTGGGCGAGTGGATTAATTGCACGCCCATGGCTGAGTGTATCCTACTGTTGCAGAGGCAGGGTGTGGTACAGACACCCAGAGAGTTATTAAATGTACCGAATTGGACGGCGGTGGAGAAGGAGCTGTTACAGGCTGCCTTAGCGGGGACTAAGGGCAGTTCAGTATCTTAAAGCGTGGGGAGATGTTAAGAGATCTCTGACTAAAGTAGAAGAGAAGATACAGTTTTGGCTATCGGCGTGGGAGGCTCTCCGGGGGGTAGGGTGGAGAGCGCAGACGGAGGAGAGAGTTTGTAGTGATCAGGAGACTCAAACGTGGAGCGTAGAGGTAGAGAATGTGGGAGCGCAGACGGGTCCATCACTGTGTGGGGACGCAGAATGTGATGGGCTTGATAGCGAGGAGGAGGATGAGGAGTGCGGCCCCGGAGTGGAGCCCAGCCCGCCGGGTTACCCCTGGGACGAGTTGCAGAGGATGTGGGCGGGGAATACCGAGCGGGCGGAGTAGGGCGGGAGTACGGTGCAAGAGGATCAGGGGAGAGTGGGGAAGCGCGACCCCGTGTTAGACTGGGCACCATCGGGCACGCGAGGGGAAACAAAGAAAAAGAAAACGCAGGAGAGAGTAATACCGACTGCGCCGCCGGGATCAGTGCCGGGAGCGGCGCTGGGAGCAGTGCCGGGGACAATGCCGCCGGCGCCGGGAACGAGAAAGCAGAAAAGTCAGCCGCGTTATTGGCCACCGATGATGCCTGGAGGAGTGGCAGAAATGAGAGCTGGAGGACAGGGGGTGATGCGGATACAGGGGGCGGCGCGGATACGTGGGACCAGAAAAAGAAAGGGAAAAAAAAAAAAAAAGAGTGAAGAAAGTTTATACAAAGTGGTTTGTATCTTAGACTTGATTAGTGATGTAAGTAGTATTAGACATGCAACCTTGCAAAATAGAGCTGCTATAGATTTTTCCTTTTAGCACAAGTGTAATAATTTTGTTTTTCAGCTCTTTTTTTTTTTTTTCAGTGTATAAAAAGAAACTTACCAGGCATGAGTTGCTCAAAAAGAAAAAGGGGGAGTTGTGGACCAATTTCTGTCTGAAAGAGGCCATGGCCTGGTAACAGTGAACTACCCATGCTTTGAGAACTAATGTGCGGATTGTCCTTGAGCTGCTCTCCACTGTGAGAAAAGAAGAAAGAATGCCTACATGATAACAAGCTCGAGCAAGGAGGAGGCTGAAGCAGTATGTGAATCCGCAAGGCTTATCACAGAAAGCGCAGCTGGCTTTTAGAGAAACGACCAATTAGAAGTAGTATAAACATGCTAGCTTTGCTGCTGATTTTAAAAGTCTGATGCTTGGTAGTAAAACTGTAGTTATGACCTAAAAAAAAAAAAAAAAAATCCCAAACCAAACTGTTTTGCTGTGAGGGTGATGGAGCAGTGGAGCAGGATGCCCGGAGAGGGGTTGTGAAGCCTGTTCCCTTGGAGGTCATTGGGACCTGCCTGGATATGTTCCTGTGTGGCCTGGTCTGGGTGAACCTGCTTCTACTGAGGGGGGGTTGGACTGGGTGATATCTGGGGGTCCCTTCCAATTCCTAACATTCTAATATTTATGATTTTATGATTCAGTGACAGATGGGAGCAGATATGAATGGGCTCCCCTAGAAACAAAGGTTGTGAAGGAGCTGCATGGGATTGTAAAGACACACGCTTTACAGATGCCTCATCAAAGACCAACACAGTGGCACTGGTGTGGAAACAGGGAGACAGATGGGAGCTACCCCCATGCGTCGAGCCACAGCACGCCACGTGATTAGGCACTGGCTATAACGTATAGCCGTGTCCTAGGATGTCCTGCACAAATCAAAACTGACAATGGGCCTTGTTACACCTCCCATGTGACACAGGAATTCTGTCGAACCTGGCAGATCAAATTGGTACACAGTATCCCTCACAACAGCCAGGGACAGGCGATCATTGAACATGCTCATGCTACAGCTCAACCGTCTTAGGGAGGGGGAGAGCATGGGAAGCTCAGATGCTTGGGCCGAGGGTATGCTTGTGTAGAAAAGGAGGGAACCCAGCAGTGGATCCCGGCAAAACGAATACAACCAGAGATATAAGTCTAATGGTCTACTGAGTCTCTTGCAGATTGACGTGTTCTTTGGAGTACTCGCCGCGACGCAGATCCAGCTGGGGTCACTCAACTATTAGCAAGATTGGGCAGTGAAGTGGAACACGACCAGCACCTGTTTATATCTTTTCGCAATTGGCTCATCTAGCACATGTGCTGGGCAGACACATTATGTATCAGCCTGTGCCACAGGACACTGGAGTCATCAAGCTCAGGGAGGGGGAGATGTTGTAGGCGTCCAGAAGATCTCGGGTTGTAACACAAGAGGTGGATGGTACAGAAGAGGTGGGCACAGGGTGGAGGGAGAGGAGGTGCTTGTGTTAGCAGATAAAGACACATGGTGTTTACACAAGGGGTTGTAATAAGGTATCATCCATGCTGAGTGTGTGGTGATCCTTGTCCCCTCAGCGGGGTGGGCTGAGTGATCCATGCGGGAGGCCTGATGGTGTTGCCGGTAGTGGCAACAGGGGGCAGATATGAATGGACTCCCCTAGAAACAAAGGTTGTGAAGGAGCTGCATGGGACAGTAAAGACACACGGACTTAGCAGTCCAGAGTCCCTGGTGATAATGGAATGTGTCTTCCAGCAGCCTATGTTGCCACATGATTGCACACAGTTAGCGAAGGCTATTCTATCAGGGCCCTTATTTTTGTTATGGAAGGAAGAGTGGCGCACCATAAATCAGACTATATGTACAGAAGCGCAAGGCAATCCCCAGCATCATCTGCACGGGGTAACCATCGAACAGTTAATGGGGGAGGGCCAGTGGATGACTCCACAACAACAGACGGCCCTGAGGGGGCGAGATTTTAAGAGCCGACACATAGATATCAGCAGACTGTGCTACCCCAAGGCATGAAAAACTCACCAACATTGTGCCAATTGGCAGTCAGTGCTGCCCTACGACCCATTCGTCATAACAACGTCCAGGCTACCCCTCCGCAGAGGTCACCACAATATCCAGTCCATGCTACAATGTGGGTCCAACAGGTGGCATGGCCAGAAGCTCAATGGGAGCCCACAGTCCCTCAATAAACCTGCTCATGTCTCTTCATTACCAGCCAGAGCTATACGTATTGATCACATATACCGCAAAGCAAAGTCCATAAACAATTGCAGTCAAGGCACACTTGGATACCGGGGCAGACATTACTGTCATACCTGCGCACATATAGCCCCATGCATGGCCACCGTGGCCTGGAACGGCCATGCAAGGAATTGGAGGGGCGAGAGTGACGAAAAGAAGCACAGCTCCAGTACGAATTGAACATCAAGAGGCTTCTGGTGCCATACTCCAGGCCATTTTCATGCCGGTAATCATCATAAAGCCTTTCATCATTCTGGGGCATGATTCCTTGGACCAGATGGGAATTTCATTAACCACGGATTTTGTCTAGTGGCCGCTGTTCGCCACCCGTCTCCCATGATTTGGTTGATTGGTACGCCAATATGGGAGGAACAGTAGCCACTGCCTGCAGAAAAGCGGGTGGCCTTGATCAATATCGTGACCCAAGAACTTCAGACAGGCCACCTTGAACCCTCTACAAGACCCTGGAACGCACCTGTCTTTGTGATTCAAAAGAAATCAGGTAAGAGGCGCATGTTGCAAGACTTTCGTGCTGTGAATGCACAGCTTCAGGACATGAGTCCGCTTCAATTGGGGTTACCCCTTCACAGTATGGTCCCAGAGGGATGGGACATCTGTGTTGTTGACATAAAGGACTTTTTTTTCTCTATTCCCATTGCAAAAAGTGACAGACAGCGTTTTGCCTTTATCGTCCCCTCGGTGAATCATGAAGAGCCGACATATAGATATCAGTGGACTGTGCTACCCCAAGGCATGAAAAACTCACCAACATTGTGCCAATTGGCAGTCGGCACTGCCCTACGACCCATTCGTCATAAAATGGTTACACGCGAAAATAGTCTACTATATGGATGATATCTTGTTGAGCTTGCCCAGTGACGACGAGCTCCGCCAACTCCACCAGGAAATAGTGGAGGAATTAGCTAACCATGGACTTATTATTGAACGTAGTAAGACCCAGTTGCCGCGATTGAGAGACGGAGACGCAACTTGATACAAGCAAAGTGTCCACTTTATTGAATACAGGCAACATATTTATATATTCTTAAGGCCAACATGTCACTTGCTAATTGGTACAATTGCAAAAGCTGAGCTCCTAATAGGCTAATAAAAAACATACGATTCTGCCAAGAGATTGTTGTGTCACAAGACTAGATAAGTTTCAAAGTTTACCTAACAGGGTCCTAAGATCCTGTTACTAAACAGAATGTTCTTATCTGTAACCACAAATTCCTGTACTTTTGTGCTTACTTCTGCATGTTGTAATTTTCCACTGTCCTCAGTGCTTTTCCATACTGACACAACAAACCTAAAGGCCAAAGCTAACTTTATTACTTACAATATATATTTATATAATTACTAACATTCCATAAACTCAAATAACTCCTATCTTTACATAACCTACACCAGTGGGGTAGCAGGATAAAATATTTAGGGACGCTTATCACAAAAAGGCAAGTGAGAGCACAGAAATTTTTGGTAATTGACCAGATGACTACGCTACAACAGGCACAACAGTTAGTGGGGACCCTACAGTGGCTGTGATCATTTGTACTGATCACCCAGGATGAGATGCAGATATTTTATCCACTTCTCAGAGGCGAGCCAGTAGCACAAGCCTCAAGAACACAGTCTGACCTCCAGAAAGCATTACTGGCGAACATTACAGACCATGTGCAGAGTCATGCCTTGACCAGATGGCAACCAGGTCAGCCATTGGTCACCGCTATCCTTTTGGTTCCACAAGGAGAGCACGATTTCCTGGGGCAACTTGATGGTAGTTGTCATCTCACCGTCCTGCAGTGGATCTATCAGAGCCACAAAAAGATGGCCACACCATTTTGGACTCGAGTATGCGCAGCCATGATTAGACGGGTAAGACAGCGTGCATGGCAACTGTTGGGAATGGACCCAACCGTCCTTATGTTGCCTATTTCAGTTGCACAATGGAAAAAGATGTTTCAGATGGAGTGGGAGCTTCAAAATGCCTTAGCAGATTTTACCGGCCAGCTCTTTGGCCTGATAGAACAGCTGCTGTTGCACTTGCTGTGGAACGTGCAGTGCATAGCTGACGTGCAGTTGTCTACGGCACCAGTGGAAGGCCCCACTGTCTTTACAGATGCCTCATCAAAGATCAACACAGCGGCAGTGGTGTGGAAACAGGGAGATAGATGGGAGAAAATCTTGCATACTGATGCAACAAAATGGTGCCATATCTAGAGGCCAAGGCTGTCGCCCTTGCCCTGGAGGCATGACATTCAACACCCCTCAATGTCACCACTGACTCAAGATTCCTCGCTGAACTAGTTCAACAACGTGCACGAGCCATTTGTGCCTCCACCGGTATAGCAGACCTCATATTAAATGCTTTACAAACTCGTGCTGCCCCCTGCTCTATTGTACACATCAACAGTCACACCAATATTCCAGGGGCTTTCACCGAAGGTAACCAAAAGGCGAACGAAGCAGCGACGTGTGTATGGTCTATCTCCACCCAGGAGGATTTCCCAGCGGCCAGACAGCTACACGCCTTTTTGCATTGTGGAGCGTGGGCTCTACATCATCAGACCAAGATCCCTCTCCAAGTGGCAAAGCAGATAGTTGCTGCTTGCCCTCAATGTGCTTCAGCACCACCATGGGAAGCCGGAGTTAATCTCCGAGGGTTGCTCCCGAATCAGATCTGGCAAACGGATGTCACAAATTTATGAGCCCTTTTGCCCCAACCATCACCTGCATGTCACCATTGACACCTGCAGTGGCTACATACTAGCTACCCCCATGCGCCGAGCTACAGCGTGCCACGGGATCAGGCACTGGCTACAATGTATAGCCGTCCTAGGATGTCCCGAACAAATCAAAACTGGCAATGGGCCTTGTTACACCTCCCATGTGACACAAGGATTCTGTCGAACTTGGCAGATTAAATTGCTGCACGGAATCCCTTGCAATAGCCAGGGACAGGCAATCGTTGAATGCACTCACACTACTCTTAAAGTACAGTTCAGCCATCTTAGGGAGGGGGAGAGCATAGGACATAGAATTCCCCCGATAGGCAACACGGTATTTTAATGCACTGTCTTTACGTCCTTAACCATTTTGTTCGAGGATCAGGACCCATACCAGAGCAAGCACACTTTAGGGAGCAAGAACCGGTAGCAGTAGATAAATTACAGGCAGTCAAATTACGGCAAATCGACGTTAGGGAATGGGAGTCAGGATGGAGGCTTAGATGCCTGGGCTGAGGGTATGCTTGTGTAAAAAAAGGAGGGAATCCAGCAGTGAGTCCCAGCAAAACGAATATGACCAGAAATACGAGTCTAACAGTCTACTGAGTCTCTTTTGCAGGTTGGCATGTTCTTTGGAGCGCTCACCGTGACGCAGATCCAGCTGGGGTCACTCAACTATTGGTGAGATTGGGCAGTGAAGTGGAACACGACCAGCATCTGTTTATATCTTCCTGCAATTGACTAGCATGTGTGCTGGGCAGACACGTTATGTATCAGCCCGTGCCACAGGATGCTGGAGTCATCGAGCTTAGGGAGGGGGAGATGTTGTAGGTGTCCGGAAGATCTCGCAAGAGGTAGAGATTACAGAAGAGGCAGGCAGGGGGTGGAGTGAATGGAGATGCTTGTCTTGGCAGATAAAAGCATATGGAGCAAGCAATAAAGCTGGAATAAAGCATCATCCATACTGAGTATGCAGTGATCTTGTCCCCTCAGTGGTCGGTGTGCTGAGTGATCCATGCGGGAGGCCTAGTGATGTTGCCGGTAGTGGCAACACTGTGGTTGCCTCCACCATTGTGAGCACATAGCATTTTCCTTGGCGTGTCTGTGGCAGTGTGATGTAATCAATCTGCCAGGCCTCTCCATATTTATATTTCTGCCATCACCCTTCATACCATATGGGCTTCAACCGTTTTGCTTGTTTAATTGTAGCACGTCTCACACTCATGGATAACCTGTGCAATAATGTCCAAGGTTAAGTCCACCCCTCGATCACAAGTCCATTTATAGGTAGCATCTCTTCCTTGATGACCTGAGGTATCATGGGCCCATCGTGCTAAAAATAACTCCCCCTTGTGTTGCCAATCCAGATCTATCTGTGAAATCTTAGCAGCCTTGTCAACTTGCTGGTTATGCAGATGTTCTTCCGTGGCCCACTTTTTGGGTATGTGAGCATCTACATGGCGCACCTTCACAACTAGTTTCTCCACTTGAGCAGCAATGTCCTGCCATAGTGGAGCAGCCCAGATGGGTTTGCCCCATTGTTGCCAGTTGTTCTGTCTCCATTGCTGTAGTCATCCCCACAGAGAGTTTGCCACCATCCACGAATCAGTGTAGAGGTAGATCCTTGGCCATTTTTCCCATTCAGCAATGTCTAAAGCCAATTGGATGGCTTTTACTTCTGCAAACTGACTGGATTCACCCTCTCCTTCTGTAGCTTCTGAAATTTTGCATAGGGGACTCCATAGAGCTGCCTTCCATCTCCGATGCCTTCCCACAAGGCAGCAGGATCCATCGGTAAACCAGACATACTGCTTCTCATCTTCTGGCAGTTCATCATATGATGGGGCCTTGTCACCTTCTCTGGTGATATTTCACCATCTTCGCACTCTGGACAGTTTGTGATCACCTCCAAAATTTTAGGGTGGCTAGACTTCCCTCTGCGAGCTTGTTGTGTGATCAGTGCGATCCATTTACTCCATGTAGCGTCAGTTGCATGATGCATGGGGAATGCCCTCCCTTTGAACATCCAGCCCAGCACTGGCAGTCGAGGTGCTAGGAAGAGTTGCGTTTCTTTGCCAATCACTTCTGAGGCAGCTTGAACTCCTTCATATGCTGCCACTATCTCCTTCTCGGTTGGAGTATATCGGGCCTCGGATCCTCTGTATGCCCGATTCCAGAAACTGAGGAATCGACCTTGAGTATCCCCAGGTGCTCTTTGCCAAAGACTCCGAGTAGGGCCATTCTCCCTATCTGCAATGTAGAGCACATTTTTAACATCTGGTCCTGTCCGGACTGGCCCAAGCGCCATTGTATGAACAATCTCCTGTTTAATTTGTTCAAAACTTTGTTGCTGTTCAGGATCCCATTCAAAATCATTCTTCTTCCGTGTCACACGGTAGAGGGGACTCACAGTCATACTGTAATTTGGAATGTGCATTCTCCAAAAACCCACAACACCTAGGAAAGCTTGTGTTTCCTTTTTGTTAGTTAGTGGAGACATGGCTGCAATCTTGTTTATCACCTCTATTGGGATATTACAACGTTCATCCTGCCATTTTACTCCTAAAAACTGGATCTCCCATGCAGGCCCTTTAACTTTACTTTGTTTAATGGCAAAGCCAGACTTTAGAAGGATTTGAATTATTTTCTTTCCTTTATCAAGGACTTCCACTGCTGAGTCACCCCACACCACAATATCATCAATGTATTGCAGATGTTCTGGGGCCTCATCCTCCTCCAGCGTGGCCTGGATCAGTCCATGGCAAATGGTGGGGCTGTGTTTCCACCCCTGGGGCAGTCGATTCCAAGTATACTGCACCCCTCTCCAAGTGAAAGCAAATTGAGGCCTGCACTCTTTTGCTAAAGGGATTGAGAAGAATACATCAGCAATATCAATGGTGGCATATCATTTGGCTGCCTTGGACTCCAATTCATATTGGAGTTCCAACATGTCTGGCACAGCTGCGCTCAGCGGCAGTGTGACTTCATTCAGGCCACGATAGTCTACTGTCAGTCTCCACTTTCCAGTAGACTTTTGTACCAGCCATATAGGGCTGTTAAAGGGTGAGCGAGTTTTGCTGATCACCCCTTGGCTCTCCAATTGGCGAATCAACTTATGAATGGGAATCACAGAGTCTCTGTTGGTGCGGTATTGCCAATGGTGCACTGTTGTGGTTGCAATTGGTACCTGTTGCTCCTCAACCTTCAGCACAACAGAACCACAACAGAAGGGTCCTCTGAAAGGCTGGGCATGCTGGATAATTGTTCAATCTCTTCTGCCTCCACTGCAACCACACCGAAAGCCCACTGGTACCCTTTTGGGTCCTTAAAATATCCTCTCTTAAGATAATCTATGCCTAAGATGCATGGAGCTTTGGGGCCTGTTGCAATGGGATGCTTGTGCCAGTTGGTCCCAGTCAGACTCACTTCAGCTTCTAATACAGATAGCCGTTGAGATCCCCCTGTCACTCCAGAAATACAAATGGATTCTGTCCCTTTAAAATTTGATGGCATCAGAGTACATTGTGCACCGGTGTCCACTAAAGCCTTATATTCTTGTGGATCTGATGTGCCAGGCCAACGAATCCACACAGTCCAATAAACCTGATTATCCCTTTCCTCCACCCGCTGGAGGCAGGGCCCCCCTAATACTGGTCATCATAGTCATAATTTACTCTTTCCCAGGAGACACCAGAGGTCCCCTCGAGGGAATCAAAATTGAAATCAACCCTCCTGTGTTGTCTAGGGGGTTGCTCACTGGAAACTGGAGCGGCATTCCTCTAAGGAGAGTTATTTCTTTTAACCATTCCTCTCCGCAACTCCTGTGCCTGTGCTTTTGGAGTGGGTGATCTTGGAGTGGGTGTCCTTGGAGTAGATGGGGTAGGTGGCCTATCCCACTTGCTCATATTCTCTCCTTGATCTTGTGGATAGGACCGTGAAACATCCTGGGGTGTATACTCCTTACGTTCCTGCTCTTGAGCAGGTGGCACCAGATCCCCAGAAACACATCTTTGGCTGCAGATGCCAATGCTTTTATCTAACAATTTAGTTTTTTGGGTTCTTGGCACAGAGATGCTGCCTGTTCAGGCATTAAGGTTGTTCCTGTGCCAGCACAAGTCTTAGTCACTGCTAACATAGATACTGCTGCTAGTATAATGGTTGATTGGTGATGGGATTGGTTTTGGTATAAAAAAACCCCTTGTCCTTGAGTGTTGAACATTAACTTACAAGTGTCACCTTGGACAAAACAGCATTAACCTTATAATCTGTTACTTAGCTGCATGAAGGTGCCTGCTTGTTCTGAGTACTGAGTAAAACCAAGTATGGCTGGTGCTGTGCGCTTCTTTATTAATTACTGACCTCTCTGGTGAGAGCTGCCTACTGCTTTTCTTCAAGTACAGTATGATTGTACTAAATTTGAAGAACAAAATCCATTTTCTAAACAGTCTACTTCAGGTGACCTGCACAAAGGAACAACTCATGTCAGACCTAAAGGAACCAGTAACAGAAAGTTTAGATAGGTTCCTGCTCCTATTTGATAACTGTTTTCTGTAATAATAAACCAAAATACAACAAATAACATGTACTGCTGCATATGAAAGCAAACTGAACAGCTCATGTGTGAAGTTCAGTAAGACAGAAGTGTTAGAAACTTAAAACTCTTTCAGTTCTCACAGTAAACAGTGTGTGAGAAATCCCGACTAGTCCAGGATTTTTGAGCCTTGTGCAGTTATTATTATTATCTCAAAGTGGTGAATGCTTCATTTCTTCATGCTGTCATTTGCACAGTGCCTTCAACACTTGAAGACTTCAGTAACTTAAAACTGTGTTATTCATAGTATGAAGTTGCACAAGAAATGGCATACTATCCAAATTACTTGGTACTTGGTATTTGCTCCACTCTCCAGAGTTTGTGTCTGGGGGAGGGAGGATGGCAAAATTCTTTTCACTTATCCTTTGTATGACCATTCTAGTCCAAGTAGCCATTCCTTGTTTCAACATACCATGTTTGTAGTGAAATTTCTTTCTAATACAGGATATGGAGTTTTGTTAGAAGCATGTTTGCACAATCCAAGCTTTCCCACAGATAGCCAGGTCAGCTTGACCTTGGGTGCATGCCAGGAGGAGATTGCCTGAAAACAGTGAGCAGCTGAGAAGAAGTAAAAGCAGGATATTTTTAACCACAGCTGTACTGAGATTTTGCTTAAACTAAGAGTGTGAGCTTTAACAATTAACCAATTAGCTTGTGCCGAGTAGCATATTGCTTTGCAGATGTAACCAATAAATGTTATGTTACTATCACCTGAATTCTGTACTAATGTATAAATATCAGTGTGTATTACTAATAAATGAGCACTGACTCTACCTCCATGAGGATACATACGTCTTTGACTCTGGAAAGCTCCCGCACATCAATTGGCGCCCGAACAGGGACGTGGACTGCCCGAACAGGGACCAGGACAGTGCTTGAATGCGAATCTCTTAAACGTGGACGGATGTGAACAGCCTGTTGATTCCACGGCTGCACCACAGAGGAAGGCTGAAGGGGAGCTGGACAGAGGAGCTCGGTACCAGTGGACGTCTGACCTAGGTAGGAAGGGTCGCTACCTTCCCCCTGTCTGTGTCATGGAAAAATGGAAGATGA
The DNA here is from genome assembly GCF_028858725.1 of Colius striatus. Classification (NCBI taxonomy): domain Eukaryota; kingdom Metazoa; phylum Chordata; class Aves; order Coliiformes; family Coliidae; genus Colius; species Colius striatus. Next base: position 27,393,174 of record NC_084789.1, on the reverse strand, counting down.
ATATTCAGCGGCACAAACGTTGCTGCTTCGTATACTCTCTAAGAGAGGGGAAGTAGTTGTCGAAAAGGCAGTGGCAAAGCTCGTTAAATGGGCTAGGGAGCAGGGTTTCTTTAAAGATCCCACGCTGCTTTTTATGACAGATGAATGGCACCTGGTCGAGAATGAAATGTGGGATCACACTATCTCGGGGAAAGATATGGATTGCAGTTCTCTTGGGGATACATGGCGGACAATTATTAATACCTTAAAACAGATGAAAACAGAATTGCAGGTTGCAAAGGTTGCTATGCAGGCACTATCTGGGTCTGATCAGACTGATATGGGTGAACAGGCAGTGCGGCCAAAAACCAGTCGGCTCGGAATGTTTTTCGGAACTAATCAGTCACGCCCAATTAAAGGGATAAAGGGTCAGACTTGTCTATTGGTGAAGGAGTTGGTGGTACAAGATTCGACCCAAGAAAAAGTTTTTACTGACCCCTTGGAAACAATTAAGTCTGTGATAGAGTCTGATCCAAAAATTCAGCAAATTGAGACCATTCAAGGTGGACCCACCTGTAAGCCACCAGAGCCAGTTCACCCGTGCAGCCGCCCCCCCATCTGTGCAGCTGGCCCCAGCTCTCCGGGTTCCGACTCCACCCATGCAACCGGCCCCGGCTCTCTCTCCGGAGACGATCCCACTTCCAGATAATGATAGTGAGTCAGAATTAGAGAAAAATGTTTCTGAAATGATTAAGCAAGTTAGAGAATTGTTGCAAACTTTGGAGTGATGCATGGAGGTGTCTGTATCAAATGTTGAAAAATCCTTACCGAAAAATTCATCTGAAAGATCCATTCAACAAATGTTAACAGAGATGGGTCAAAACCATTCCTCTGCAGAACTGCCTGCCCCCCCACTGGAGACAATGCAATCTGAAGCCCTGAGACCAGAATCTTTTAAACGGTGGTCGGGGACAATTTGCGACACGATAGTCGAGGGAGATTGGCACACGGCAGGAGTAATAGCATGCCTGGTGGTGCAAGGGACTGCCGGACCACACTATGAGCAGCATGAGTGGAAAGTTTTGCATCAAGTAAAAGAGACAATTCAAAAGAATGGGTTAAGATCTGAGGCTGCTCGGGCTGCTTTAGATTGGATTTACATTGCTGATCTGAACTCTCCTAAAGACTCTCAAAACCTGGCAAAGCTATTTTTAACGACAGCCCAATATATCATGTGGCTCAAGGAATGGAATAGGCTGGCAGAGCTTGAAGCTGCTAGGCCAAGGGACCCAAATGACCTTATGTATGGGCTTCAGCCAGAAATGATCACTGGGAGTCGTCCTTTTTCAAATATGACTATGCAAGTAAACTACCCGATGAGCCTTTTCCATCTCTCAGCTTTAACAGCTCATCAGGCTTTTTATGGGGTCCCAGACGAAAACCCCACTCCATCATTTACTAGCATTAAGCAGGGCCTAACGGAGAATTATGCTCATTTTATTAACTGGCTTTCTGAAGCCATTGGTGCCAAAGGGGATATGAAGGAAGCAGCAAAACAGACTATGTTTAAAATGCTGGCCTTTGAAAAAGACAATCCTAAAGCTAGGCAAATATCTGCAACTTTGCCTAGATCTGCCAAACTTGTGACTATGATAGAAATGATGGACCGAGCAACACAGAATCAACAAGGGAAAAATTAGCCTCAGTATTTGCAGCAGCCATGCACCCATCTACTGATCTCCTTGCCGCAGTCGTCCAAAAATTAGACAGACCAACATACCAAAGAAGACAAGACAATAATTTGGCCCTGATTCCCTCCAGATTCTGTTATCCTTGTGGAGGAAAAGGACATTTTAAAAGAGCATGCACAGTAGCAGTTTGGTGTGATCGTTGCCAGAAGTATAATCATGATGGTATCGTTTGCAGAATGGGAAAAAAGCAAAAGTAGAGCGTGAGAACCCGCCGCGCTCAGATATGAATTGCGGCCCCTGTTTCGTCCAGCTACTACAGCCTCCAGCTCCCAGATCCCGTTTCAACCAACAGCTACAGTTCCCAGCTACCAGAGGGAGTTTGGGAATCAATCTGGCAACAACAATAGATGTCACGCTCACTGATAACTGAGTGGTAAAAATACCAACAGGGGTTAACGGACCTATAACTGAGAGTAAAGACTTAACAGGTGCATTACTGTTGGGGAGATCATCTACTGGGACTGGGGGATTGATTGTATTATCGGGGGTTATCGATGCTGATTTTACTGGTGAAATAATGATTACAGCATATACTATTGCTCCCCTACTAGTTATACCTAAAGGAACCACAACTTCTATTTAGTATATCGGAGTGGCGAGAAATTGGAAATCTTCTCTGGGAAGCCACTATTAGTGGTGATAAGGACAACAGTAAGATCAGTAAAGATCTAGGTCTCGTTTGGAGAGACGTGATAAATACTTTAAAAGAAATGCAAGCAGAACAGCGTGTGGCCATGGCTGCAGCCCAGGCGTTGGCCGTTGCACCGAGGCCGAAGGAGATAGACAGGGGAACGGACAAGCTCCTGCAGGAAGTATTAAAGAAATTGGAGCGACAAGACACCATCGAGACACAGCCCGTCGCCGCTGACAGCCAGCCCGGCGCAGCCCGTCGTTGAGCGGAGCGTGCTGCGAGGAAAACAAACAAACAAACAAACAAAACAAAACCCACAAAAAAACAACAACAAAAAAGCTCTCCTCTACACAAGAGTTTTTACAAACTCAGGGAGCCGAAGGTGCTCCGGAGCAGAGGCCCCGCGGGAGAGCTGCTTCCCAGTCGAGCCCCGCCCGCCGGGTTACCCCTGGGACGAGTTGCAGAGGAAGCGGACGGGGAATGCCGAGCGGGCGGAGTCGGGCGGGGGTGCGGCGCAGGGTGATCAGGGGAGAGTGGGGGGGCGCGACCCCATGTTAGACATCGGGCACGCGAGGGGATACAAAGAAAATGAAAACACAGGAGAGAGTAGTACCGGCTGCGCCGCCGCCGCCGGGGACGGCACGGAGTGAGCCAGACCCCCCCCGCCCCTTCCATCCGCAGCCGCCGCCGCGCAGCCGCTTCCCGCGCCCGTTCAGTGTCTCCGGAGTGTCCCCTCACCCCGCGCACCGACACCACCGGCCCCAGCCCTCATGGACCGCTGGGCTCATCCTTTCCATCCTCAGTCCGTTGCCTCAAAGAGTGTAAAAACTGTTGGTCGTGATGTTATGCATTTTGCTATAAATGTGATGATGAATAGTGGTTTTCTTACAGTGGAAACTTTCTAAGGTGTTTTAGGTGTCAGGAATGGAACTTGAAAGAACACAACATTTTGGCATTGAGCAGTCAGTGACACGGTAAAAATCCTTTTTCTACCTGTTTGGTGGGAGTTCCATTAGATGTGGCACAATGGCCTGTACCAAATGCACTAAAAACAAATCCCTTAGTTAAGGGTAATGGCAAAGTTGACAGCTGGGATTTGATCATTTCATGGTTGCCAACAATGACAACAGAACCACAGGAGTTAGAATTATTGGGATCTATAAAAATGCATTTTTGTGTTATGTTTAATTTTACCGGCATACCAATAAAAAAAAAAAGAAGTTGAGACAGAATGTGGATCACGTCCTGGGTGTGTATAAGAACACGACATCTTGGTGCAATTATACTTCACCAAAAAGATCTAGGTCTAGTCTTGTGCCTATACAGTTACCAAAGGGACTTTTTCTGATTTATGGGGACCAGGCATGGCCTGGAATAGCCTTGAGATCACAAGGGTAACCGTGCAGTTTGGGACAACTGATGATCTTGATGCCTAATCACACAATGATTTGGAAACATCGTTGTCCAAAACAATTTGTGCATGCATTTACTAGCGAATGTGATGACCATGTTACCTTTGGTCTCCCTCAGCAATAATAGCAACTAGTATATTTGCTCCAGATGTAGGAGTATCTGCTTCATTAACTCAGCTACGCAAATTAGGATGCAAACAAAGTAATCAAACCTCAATAACATTAGAAGGCTTGATTAGTGATGTAAGTAGTATTAGACATGCAACTTCGCAAAAGAGAGCTGCTATAGATTTTTTGCTTTTAGCTCATGGTCGTGGTTGTGAAGACTTTGAAAGCATGTGTTGTATGAATCTAAATGATCATTCAAAAGCAATTCACAAATACACCAACTTATGGAGCACACTTCTAATATCAAGCAAGATGTGGGATTTTTTAGCCTAGATGGTTTAATGTCCTGGATGGGCCTTGAAGGATGGATACAAAGTTTATTGAAAACTGGATTGCTTATATTGATCCTAATAATTGTAGGGTTATGTGTATTTAGCTGTGTGCTTTCTTGCGTAAAGAAACTAATTTTGCAAATAACCAATGAAGCATGGATTGTGCAAAAAGAAAAAGGGGGAATTGTAGTGAAATTTCTTTCTAATACAGGATATGGAGTTTTGTTAGAAGCATGTTTGCACAATACAAGCTTTCCCACAGATAGCCAGGTCAGCTTGACCTTGGGCATATGCCAGGAGGAGATTGCCCGAAAACAGTGAGCAGCTAAGAAGTAAAAGCAGGATATTTTTAACCACAGCTGTACTGAGATTTTGCTTAAACTAAGAGTGTGAGCTTTAACAATTAACCAATTAGCTTGTGCCGAGTAGCATATTGCTTTGCAGATGTAACCAATAAATGTTATGTTACTATCACCTGAATTCTGTACTAATGTATAAATATCAGTGTGTTTTACTAATAGATGGGCACTGACTCTACCTCCATGAGGATATGTCTTTGTCTCTGGAAAGCTCCTGTGCATTGCATGTTGATAATTATGCTTTTTTTCTCAGTCTTCTTGTCTTTGCTTATGAAGAACATTATGAGTTGGAGAGATTTCTCTGAAAGTTTTGCCTAGAGTGTGAACATAAAAGAAGACTGGAAAAGTAATGGTTAATGGCATGCAGTCTCCTGTCTCTGACTCTTCCCAATATCTGCTTTCTTCTGTTTGTTTTGCATTTGTCATTTTTGTCTGGGGTCTGGGTTAACAAGTTAGATGGTGGAATGGATCCCTTTTAGTTCTTGTGAAAATTGATTCTTGTTCTGTTTGTGATGTGGAAGGGGCTTAAATTGTATGGCATTGGGTGTGGTGATCCAGAGCCAAGATTTAATCAAGAGGAGGGAAAATGAACCTTTTTTAGGTCTTGAGATTAAAGGTACTGATAGGAGTAAGCAATAAGTAATTTTTAAATGTTTAACAATTAAAGGTCTGCATTCTAATTACTGATGTGCAAGTGCTTGAGTGTTTTGCAATCCTGAAGGATGTAGTAAAAAGTACTACACCATAACTATAATATTTCACATGCTGCTGGTGAAAACTCTTGCTCAAAAGTAAATTTCCTAGAGCCTTGTGTTTTCTGCATTGCAGCTGCATAGCTCTTTCATTTTCACGTAGTCTCTCAATTTTTATTTTCCATTCTATCTTATAAGGCTGCTTTAGTTATCCTTTCAGAACCAGAGCTGATGTTGCTACACCCAAGAGGATGTGATTTGAGCATCCTTTCTGACCCAAATTGCTGATACACAAGCTATGTTCCTAAGGATTTTAGCCTGCGAAGTTAGTATACTGAAGGACAGTATAAACCTGCATCCTACTTTAATGCCTAACTAGTAAAAAAATGAGTAGTGTCCTCAGACTGCCCCAAGCAATGCATCTTATGTGCCTGGCAATCATACATAAAGTCAATAAGGATAAATATTTTTAATTAAAAATTTAATCAGTAGGCAGGTTTTTAGACTGGAAGTATTGTGTGCTTTTCCTGGAGGAGAACTTCGTAAAGCCAGTAAAGAGAATTACCATCCAGTACTTCTAGGTTTTGTTACTGATTCTGACCCTGTATCTATGCTGATGTGGCAAGTGACATGGAGTCAATCAAACTCTTGGCATGTAATTCTGAAGGAAATGAGGTATCAGTATTGCCTTTGCTTTGGAGTTTGGCAGAAGGCTGGCACATATAGGATGTACAGTTCTTGCATGACTGGTGGTGGAGTTACAGCCTTGGGAAGTTGCAAGCTGCCCTAAGGTCAGTTAAACTGTGGAAGACTTACCTGAGCATTGTTCTTATGGCATAGAACAAGGTCCCAGACTGCTCTACATGCAAGTGTAATTTATCAGACACCTCTTAGAAACGCCTTTTGTGTCTTTTTTTTAATGTGCAGAAAATGCACAAGTAGTGCAAGAGGGAATCAGCATCTACCTTCACATTCTTCCCTATTGAAGATCTAGGGAAAGATAAGAGTAAAGGGTGTCACTGTTTTGGGACATTGAAACAGTTCTTGGGAACATCACTTGTACTTAAAAGTTGATAATTTTTTTGTTTGAATTCTGCCTTTCTTCAGACTTGATATATACCACAGTCCTGTTGTTCTGTTGCAGCAATCTTCAGGCCTTTTTTGTATGGAATCTTTACTGAGCCATTCTACTTTTCCTCTTGTTTTCTCCTTCCTCGTGTGATTCTTGCTGTCTTTTGTCATCTAATTCCTTTTTCTGCTGTCTTATGTTTGTTCTTTTTCTTTACTTTTTTTGTCTCCCCAAACTGTCTCCTGGTTTCTCATTCCCTGCATGCCACTAACTAGTTTCATTAGATATTAATTGATTTGTGAATTCAGGCTGAATTGCATCATCAGCAGATGGCAGATCCAGACCTATTGGAGGAATCCTCTTCGCTCCTGGAACCGAATGAGATGGGAAGAGGTGCCCCACTACGACTTGGGTAAAAGCACTTTGTGTTCTCTTTTATCTGCTTTTAGGATTGTGAGATTATGTTCAGCCTGAGGAATCCACAGCAGTTGTGGAAATTTCCAGACTGGCACATCAAGCAGATGAAGGCTGATCTAAAACCAGCTGTTGCTCTCTGTTCTTGTCCTATGTACATTTATTTCCCAGTTTGTATTTGTGCTTCACCACTTCTCTCTGCACAAAAAAAATTATACTAGTTGTTTCTTGTAAATCTGTGTTCCAGTTTATACCCATTACCCATTGTGCTGCCATTCAGCGGGATCTTGACCGGCTTGAGAGTTGGGCAGAGAGGAACCTCATGAGGTTCAACAAGGACAAGTGCAGAGTCCTGCACCTGGGAAGGAACAACCCCACGCACCAGTACAGGCTAGGGGTTGAACTGCTGAAGAGCAGCTCTGCAGAGAGAGACCTGGGAGTCCTGATTGATAATAAACTAACCATGAGCCAGCAATGTGCCCTTGTGGCCAACAAGGCCAATGGCATCCTGGGATGCATCAAGAAGAATGTTCTCCGAAGAGGTTCTGTTCCCCCTCTACTCTGCCCTGGTGAGGCCTCATCTGGAGTCCTGTGTCCAGTTCTGGGCTCCTCAGCACAAGAGGGACAGAGAACTTCTGGAGAGAGTCCAGTGCAGGGCCACCAAGATGATCAGGGAACTGGAACATCTTTAATATGAGGAAAGGCTGTGGGATCTGGAGCTGTTTAGTCTAGAAAAGAGGAGACTGAGGGGGGATCTTAATTAATATTTACAAATATCTAAATGGTGGGTGTTATAGGGTTGGGGCATCCCTTTTTTTCTATTGTATCTAGCAACAGGACAAGGGGTAATGAGATGAAGCTGGAACACAAAAAGTTCCATTTAAATATAAGAAAAGGCTATTTTACTGTGAGGATGACTGGAACAGGCTGCCCAGAGGGGTTGTGGAGTCTCCTTCCTTGGAGGTATTCAAGACCCACCTGGACATGTTCCTATGTGACCTGATCTAGGTTGAGCTGCTTCTACAGGTCCTTTCTGCTTCAGATGTCCTTTCATTTTGCATAAAGAACTGGTTTTAACCCAAGATTTTTATGGCTTTCCATCCAATATGAAACTCCAGTTGCCATCAGTGTTTTGACTGTTGGGCTATGGATTCTTTTAGGTGCAGAGCTTTAGGTGTGTGATGTCCTCTTGACAGGTTTGTGGCTGGTATGGTCAACCATGAGTGCATCCCCATGTTCAAGCAAATGCTGTGATAAGTGTGCTGAGGGAATGTCTTCCTGCAGCAGGTGGAGATCGAAAACCCCCTGGAGGATCCCGTAATGGTAAAAGGAGCTGTTGCTTACAGCAGCAAAAGTCTCAGATGTGTAACAGGATGTAAGATCTATAGATCTAAGCCTTTACCCATGAACAAGCTTCATGTAGGCAAACATTTGTCTTGCATCCTTTTGCTTCCATCCCTACTTGCAGCCTCTGAGGCTTTAGTGACAAACACTTTGTCATTTTATTAAAACAAAAAATAGCAGGATGATGATAAATGCTGTTGAAAGGGGGGGAAACAACTTAGAATTTGGACAACAGTGGGACTTAGTTGCTTCTCTGGCACAATCTACAAGTGCAACTCCTATATACAGCTCTGAATAAGTAGTAATCCTCCCTGAGAGGCTCTGTTGGACATCAGCAGTGTATAATATCTGTAGCTCCTTTACTTTGAACTTGGACTTTTCATTTTTTCTTAATTTACTAATCAATACTTTAATCATCCACCTGAGAATTGTTGGCTTTATTTCACATATAACTGCTAAATGTTGAAATTGAGCCTGTTTTTACATTCACTGTCCCCTTTGCTAAAGTCACTGGATGATGCCCAAACTTTTGTAACTCTTGCTCTTAACTGATAAAAAGAAAAACTGTATGTAGACTGCACTGGAACAGAGACAAAAGAGTTGAAACTCAGAAAACTGACTATCCATTTCTCGTGTAAGGCTGATTTGTTCTCTTGTCCCACCAACTACTGGTAGTTGACCTGTTGAATTCTTTGTCTGCTAGGAGAGACTTTGTTCTTACTGTTCAACATTTCCTTAAATTGAGGTTACACCTAATGGAATTATTCTCAAAACATTATGTTAAAATTTCCTAAGTAAGGTAGAATAACTTGTCAACAAATGCAGGAAAGAGGACCTGGCTACCAGCATGAAAGCAGCTCTGCAAAGAATGTGCCATTGCCCTCCCTGGAGGAGCATAGTTGTTAAACTATGCTTCATCTTATTTTCATTCACTTATTAGCTTTTTGCATGATTCTGTAGGTGAGTTGACTGCAGTAAGTGCTGATAAATATCTCATCATACCTCTGTTCTTCTGGGGATCTTTCTAGGTTTTCTTGTTTGTTATATTACATAAAGTAAATAATAGATAATCTAGAATATTTTGCTTCAGTACATACAATAGGTGTATTCTATACTGAGGCTAAGAAAATCACCTTCCTTGTGATTGTTTTGGTGTTGTTAGGGTACATTCTTGACGTACTGGGTGGATATGAGCTCTGTAATGTCCAGATTCAGAGGAGGAAAAGCAGAACTCCATTGTAATTTGCAAGAATGCTAATTTTTGTGAATAGCTGAGCTTTTACAGTGCACTCTTTCTTCTGTTCTAGGGGGGGTTATGTGCACAAGTCTGTGTTTATCATCTTCTTCCAAGGTGACCAGCTGAAGAACAGAGTCAAGAAGATATGTGAAAGGTATGAAAGTTTTACAACTGGGCAGCAGCTCTCAGATATTTGAAGCACATTGACATGACTTAACATCAATATTTTTCAACTCCTTATTTCACAGTGACTGTAGGAGTTATGTATTTTGACAGCAAATAAAATGTATCATAAATAGCTGAAACATTTTACAGTCAAACTAGCCACTCCCCAAGCCTGTAATGATCAAAGTAGATGACTGCTTTGCTAAAGAATGACTAAAAAGAAGGAAGTTCAAGTGTTTAACTCTTGGACATACATCTTGATATGGCAGCGGGTGATATTCTCACTGGGGAGACCAATAATGGCCTAGAAGCAGCTGCACTGGTATGATAGCAGCACCCTGAACTGGGATGGCTAATCAACTTTGTGATGGTGCCTTTGAGACACTATCAGTATAGGGAACAGAGGATTTTCTCCCACTTCTATTTTCTTAAGCATTTAGATTCTGTTTTGTCCTAAAGCAAACTTCTCTACCCACTTGATTTAAAGACTGAAACTGCTTGACAATCTTTGCTTATCAGAAACTTCTCTTAAGGTGCTGCTTGCTTTATTTCTGTATTTGGGCTCAGCCGTCTGTTTCCTTGGCTGATTTATCTTCTTTCTATCTTTGTTACTAAGGTGGCTTGCATGTCTTTCAGATTCCGTGCTTCCCTCTACCCATGCCCAGAAACATCACAGGAGTAGAAGGAAACGGCTTCTGGTGTCAATACCAGAATTGATGATCTTCAGATGGTAAAATAACTGGGGTCAATGCCCTATTTTTCTTTAATAGTATAGTTGAAAATGTTTCTGGATCCTGTTAAAATGGGAGAATTTTTAGCCCTATTAGATTACCATATTTTTAACTCCAGGTAGCTTGAGACCAGTGGATCAGCAGTGCAAGAAAGATGTTTGGAGACTACTTGGTTGTTTTCTTTGCCAGGGTTTAGGATAGCAGGGTGGTTTGATCTTTCTGGAGAGCTGAGCAATTTATTATATACATGTAAGTACAGCATCAACAGAAAACTGCATACCAGGGAGGAGAGAGGAATATGCATGTGGAAGGAGATACAATGTTTTCCAGCTCTGAAAGCATGCCTGTAAAATTGCCTGCTTCATCTGCAAGAACTTTGAAAATATTTAAACTTATTTCCTAGTTGAGATAATGATGCCAACTTTAAATTAGCTATTGTTTTTTTCTATCTTCATATTTTCACCTTGTGCTGTCCTGAAGATCTTCTGCTTTACAACTAAAATTCTTGTGCAGCAGCCTGACTGTTGGTAAAAAGTAATCAGCACATAAATCTACTGAGTGCTAGTTCTGAAATATTTGATGCTTGCTTCAAGGAAGAAAGGCATTATGTTATAGTGCAGAAGAATTTAAAGGATTTGAGAAAAAAATAAGAAAAGGTTCAGAAACTAAAGGGAAGAATGGTGGATTTGGATTGCTTATTTGATAGAGAAACTCTCTGAATCTGGGAGTTGTGTAGGGCAGCTGTTTAGCAATGTTAAATTAGATGAGAACTCAGAAGCAATTTAGCCAGTAGGATTCAAAGCTGCATGTACCCTGTGTCCTCACTTTCCCTTAAGTCTAAGACTTTCCAGGCTGGAAATCTGACTTGGCATGAGTTAGATATGTTCTAGTTGTAAAACACCCTCAGTAGAAAACACTTTCTCTTTTTCCCTTCAGTAAAAAAGTGTTTCTTTGTAATATTTGTATGTTTTCTTAAGGCAGTGTACACCTCTTGTAGAACTCTTCTCTGCTCTTTTAACCTGAGTGGAGGAAAAAAAAATGTTCTCTGTGATATCTGAACAGTTCATTGTTTGAAATATCCACTGACCTTGGAGTTGGAGGAGGAAAGTAGTCAAAAAGTATCCCTGGAATGAAGCCCTAAAACCTTTTAGCAGAGCTAATTAATCTGGTGGCTAAGGCATATATTGTAGGCAGTCTGGTGCATGGGATGGGGAAGAGGGCTCATTCATCCACCCTCTGGTGGGTAAAGCTTGTCTTGCTGTTCAGCCCGATTTCTCAGTGCACTTCTGTATGCTTTGAGTTTTGGTCGGTGATTTTTTGCCTCATCTTCTTTCTGCTTCTCTGTGAAAGGTGCTGAATCAAACAGAGGATCATCAACAAAGGATTTTGCAGGCAGCTGCTAAAAACATCTGTGTCTGGTTCATCAAAGTATGAACCTGTGCAACATCGATGTGACACAAGTGCTTGATTGCCGAAGTCTGGTGTCCTGTTGCTGACCTCAATTCTATCTAGTTTGCTCTCAGGAGAGGCACGGTGAGTAACTGCTGTCTGCCACAGACTATCAACTGTTGTCAAGCACAGCATGGATTGATTTTTTTTTTTTTTTTTTTTTTTTTTTTCTGAATTGTTGGTCTCTGAAAATCATCCCTCTGGGCTGTTTGAATCAGTCCTCACAGAGGACAGTTTAAGTAACATGCAGAAATTGTGGCTTATAGATAAGCTTTGCACTCAAAAAGATATCTGTGTGACAAACATTTTTTTTAAAAATCTGCTCTTACAGCCTAATACTTCCTGAGTTAATGCTGTTTAGCTGAAAGTGAACATTTTCCTTCTCCTCGGTTTTTCTTGGTATTTGACTGACTCACTGTTGTCTTTCAAAGATTTGGAATATTGCCAGCAATAAACTGGTCTTCCTCAACTCATTTAAGATGAAAATATTTGTGATTCTTGGCATTATTCACATGTTCTTCGATGTTGCATTGAGTCTTCTCAAACATGTGTAAGTGCCTTGCTCTGTTTTTCTCATGGTGGGGGGAAAATGTCTTTGAGTGTTGTGTGTGCATTAATTTAAGATGCAGAAATGCATCAGACTTTAACCTTCTGACCAGAGGGTGCAATGCAGTTGTTTCTATATGCGTCAGTTACTGTGTCTGGGCTCCCCAGTTCAAGAGAGACAGGGAACTGCTGGAGAGAGTCCAGTGTAGGGCTACCAAGATGCTGAGGGGACTGGAACGTCTCTCTGATAAGGAAAGGCTGCAGGACCTGGGACTGTTTAGCTTGGAGAAGAGAAGGCTGAGAGGGGACCTTATCAATGCTGTTAAATCCCTAAAGGGTGGATGTCAAGAGGATGGGACCAGTCTTTGTTCCGTGTTGACTAGTGACAGGACAAGGAGTAACAGGCACAAGCTAGAACACAAAAATTTCCGTTTAAACACAAGGAAAAACTTGTTTGATGTTGAGGTGAGGGAGCCCTAGCCCAGGGAGGATGTGGAGTCTCCTTCTCAGGAGGTTTCCTAACCCACCTGGACACATTCATGTGCCCCCCTGATCAAGGGGAACCTGTTTTAGCAGGGTGTTGGGCTGGATGAGCTCTGGAGGGCCCTTCCAAACTCCCTCCATTCTAGGATTCTGTGTTTAGGCCCAGCAATTTAAATGCTGAGCTCTCACACCTTTGTTCCAAAGACACTCTTTGACATTCTCATTAAAAGTGTTTGCCCTACCTATGCTCAATGCTAACCAAATGGAATATTACAACTCTCCTTTTTTCTTGTAGCCTCACTCTTTGGATACCTTGTTATTCTCATTTTCTACAAATGGACTGCCTATGATGCTCACGCATCAAAGGATGCACCAAGCCTTTTAATACATTTTATCAACATGTTTCTCTTCTCCTATAGTGATACCAGTAATAAGGTGCCTTATAAAGGGCAAGCACATGCTCTTGCTAGAATAAAATCAGAGATGCTTCATGAAATTAGAGTATTTCATTGACCTTAGACTAATTGTGAATATTGTGAAATGTTTTTCCTCTGTGATAGAGGTAATGTGGCTTCATTTCCAAAGCCTGACACTATGTAATGTTGAAGAAGGAAGGAATAATCCCTATAGCAGGGATTTATATCAGTCTGAACATGTCATTTGACTCCACAACATTAGTGGAAAATGATTAGGAATATTGTCCTGCATCTGTAATGTGGTGCCTCTAAGCTTAGCTAAGACACTAAATGCCATTTCTGCCCAGCACTGTCAGACATCTGCCAAATTCTCATTCCCTGCAGAATCTTTTAGGTTTTTCCCTAATCTAAACAAACCAATATCAGCATTACATGCTGTGTACAGTCAGATACGGCAGCTGCAAGCAGGCATTAAGTACAGCACATCTTTCTGTCCCTGGAAAAGAGAGAGATACTGAAGCATCCACACACTCTTGAAGTTCAGTTGTTCAGTGTTCACAGGACCTCTTGCTAGGTTTTGTGTGTTTGAGCATGAACTGCCACTAAATCATCTGAGACTTATTTCTTTTCCAGAAAGGCCTCCAGTGTTTCCTTGTGATGGTGGCATTGCTGTGTGTGCCATGGATGCTAGTAGCTAAACCTCTGGTCCTTCTCCATCAGTATTTAAGGAGAAAGCACTTGGTGGGTGACTAACTCTTATATTTCCAGTATGAAAACTAATTATGGTTGAAAAGCTATGTTTTCCATCTTGATCTTGGATATGTAGGTTTACACTGCATTGGGATCTGTAAAATGTTTTTGCATGTTCTGAGGCATAAAGGCAGGTGTGTTGTACTGGAGAAAAAGTGTTGCCTGCCGGCCCCTCGGACCTGGATCCAGCATCATACCTGCTCTTAAAAACCCTTTATGCTGGTAATGATATAAAAGATGAGTCTGGCTTGGGCTTTGTCAGCTGATTTAGGAACACTGTCTTGCTGGTTGCTGGATACACTTCTGTGCCTTTGCTAGGCTGATAGTGTAAAAGCAGAGATGTGAGCTTAATTGGCTGGCAGACTTAGCTGTGTTCATTTAAGCAGTTTGGTTGGTAAAAAATAGCAATTAAAAGGAAAAAAATAAAGACATTTATGCAGTTATTATGTGAGAGGTAGCTTTCTGTGATACTCCCTAGGTTTCCAACTGTACTGTAAAGTATCTTTTATATAAATGCAGGAACCTGGCACACATGCACTTGAAGATACTTGAAAATTCTCCCTGCGTTTATGGCAGACAGCTTTTAGGATGTTAAGCGAGTCAAAGATCAGCCCAGTTAAAGGCACTCCCTCTCCCTTCTCTTACCATCTTTCATCCTCCCATGTCCCTTCCACTCCCTTTTTTTTTGTTTTCCTCTTCCTCCCTTTCTTTGCTTCCATTCACTATCAGGAAGGGCAGCCTGTGGAGGCCCAAGTCAGCACAATCCTGAACAAACAGGCACTAGAGGCAGCAGCGGCTGCAACAGTGAGCAGATTTAAAAATCAGCTGATGAATTTAAAGATGGAAGTTGGCTTTCTGTCTAATTATCAAGAGAGCATGGAATGTATCTTGAATTTCATAAGTAAATGACAACTGCACATTTAGGGTGAAAAACACTTTTCCTTGGAAAGAGCAAAGTTTCATCAAAATAGATACATTCTGGAAGAACTACCAGGCTGAAGGATAATAGCTATGTCTGCACAGAATGCAGAGACACTTCTTTGCAGGAGTGCTGCTGAAATCAAAACCTTCAGAGCATCACAGGAATACCTTGCTACCATATCCCCCAAGGTTAAGTTCCCCTTTTTCCCTTTTCTTGCATATTTGTTTAAGAATAGATTAGGATTCTTCTCAGTGAAGCATTTCTGTTTGCATTATGTGTTCCCAAACGTCATGTCTATGTGATGGCCTCCCAACAGCTTCATATCAGGAGTTACTGGATTTTTGACATATGTGCCTTTGTAGACACTTTTACTTGAAATTATTATAAAATGTTTGTGCACAAACAATCCTCTCAGTAGCAGTTGTTTCTACTTATTTGTGTCTAAACCTATAGATAGCCCTTTACTGCCAAAGCTTTCTGGCAGAGTGAAGGCTGCAGCACCTCCCAGAAAGTGGCCTCTTCCCCAGTACTGCATATTTCCACTTGTTTTTAGTTGTGAATGCTGCATGTCTAACCAGGAAGCATAAATCCCACAAACTGTGTGAAGCACATTGGGCACTCCAAGTGTCAAAGGTACTTTTTAACTGTTGGCCAGTGTTTCTATCATGACATTTTAAATAACCTCACAGAAATGTCAGAAATGAAAATGTATCTTTTATGCATAATCCCTCTGGCATATGAAGTGCATCTCGATACAAGGAGCTATGAGGGAAGGCCTTTGTATGAGATGTGGTTAGAAGTAATGATCAGAGCCTTTGAAGCTGTGTTTAAGCTGGGTGGTTTGAAGAGAACAAATAGAACTTGAGTGTGAGGGGAAAAGCTGCAAAAGTACAAATTTATGCTGGCTAGAAATACAGAAATAGAATACTGATACTAGTCATCAGTAACTTGTAGTGTTTCAAAGATGCTGAAAATACTAATAAAAGCATTGTCCTTCTTTTTTTTCCATGTTATTTCTATATTCAGAGCATAAATGTTTTGGAAACCTGACTAAATCTTTAATTTGCATCTGGCATTTTGGGTAAATGTGTATAGCTCGGCCTAAAATAAAAGCAGACTTGGAGGACACTGTGGGATGATTCACAGGTTTGTGCATCCTTCCTTGGTGGTGGGATGGTATGGAGGAGGAAGTCTGCTGTAAATCAGTTGTGAACCATGCAGTGGTTACAGTTGTCAGGTGAGAGGAACTCCTGACTCTGTCAGTGTTTCAACTCAGTTTGTGGATTATTCTTTTCTATTTGGAATGCAACAGAGTTACAGCTGAGGGTCAGATGTTGAATGTCACAAAAAATGTCTAAAAATGAACTGCTTGCACAACGTAGAATTTCCAATTAAGAGAAAGTCTGATCTCCCATATGTGGTGTTAGTATGCCTGAAGAGCAAGTGTGTTTATGTGTATTTCTATCAGCCCATTCTGCTATGGGTTACCACTATGCGACTCCTTTCATTTACAACACTAGTGGTGTTTCAGTGTTTGTCCAACAGCTGCTGGGCAAAAACGTAGATCTGTTTCACATCAGCGCCAGCAAATATCCTCTTGAGAGATGTGCCTTTTTTTTCCTGAGGATTGCAATTACTTTTTCTACTTTAAAATTCTACTTTGTAGAATCATAGAAATGTATCAAGTATTCGTTCAGACAGGCTTTTTTTTCTCAGCCCAAACAGGAATCAGAATCTTTCCCATCCAAGCTGGGAAATAGAGTTGCACAGCTGACTTAACCTGAGCCTTAATATTTCATTTTCTTCTGTGAGCTGCTGCTGCACGTGAAGTCATAAGAAACGTGCTCTTGCAGTAAAACACAAACAACACTTTGCTCTTTCTTTTTCTGCATGTGTTAGGGAATGCACAACTTCGTTGGGATCCGGGTGAGCAATGGACCAACTGAGGAGGATGCTGAGATCATTCAGCATGACCAGTTATCTACCCATTCTGAGGAGGGGGAAAGAGGTAAGCAAGCACCTGACCATCCTCCTCTCAGGGCAGCACACTTGCTGTAGGTACTGATTTCTAAATTGTTTCAATAGTAACATTTTCACTGAAGTGTTTTCATAGCAGTTTTTATACAGACCATCTCATGGTCATTCCTTGGACTCCAAAAGAACAACGTAATTTTCATACAAAGGGAAATGTGACTCTGTGTGTTCCCATTACAAAGAACCACCATGTGAGGGGCTACACAGTGGGAGTTACACAGTACTCCCAGATGACATATGCACCTTTCACTGTGGCTGAAGTGCAGCATGGTTGTGCTACCTCCTTCTCCAGTGTCAGCCAAAACCCAGGACTGTATTTCTGCAGCAGTGAAATCTTGCTTATAGGTTCATTTTGACTGTTGGGAGTAATATTAATTACTTTGCCTTACCACTGGTAGAGAAGAAAAAGTAGTTGATCTCACTTAGTTTGGGAATATTCTGATACCTCTTAATTCTCCAGCAGTATCTTGCCTCTGTAATGCATGTGATGTGTCAATGCTTTACTGTGTTGTGTTTAGGAGAGAATGATTGAATGTTTTCATGATTAATGTGATTGATACAATGCACTAAATGTAAACTTATGTTTTCAAGCCTACAGAGGGTGAGGTGGTAAGACTACAGACAGTTTTGCTTTCATATGTATGTGGACCATTGGGAAGGGATACTATTCACTGGGGCAGGCTTCATTAAAGAAATTTGAAGTTCACGTTCTGTGGAGAAAGTATTAGACTTTTGACAGCTAATTTAACTTAAGTATTTGAAATCTTTAGCTTGTGGATTATACTAGGGGAGAAATAAGAATATAAATAGCTTTCTGTGCATGCCTATGTTGTAGGTGTCCGGAAGATCTCAGGTTGTAATGGGAGAGGTGGAGGGTACAGAAGAGGTGGGCACGGGGTGGAGTGAAAGGAGATGCTTGTGTTAGCAGATAAAAGCGCATGGTGCAAGCAATTAGTTGGAATAAAGCATCATCCATACTGAGTATGCAGTGATCTTGTCCCCTCAGCGGTTGATGAGCTGAGTGATCCAGGCGGGCGGCCTGGTGATGTTGCCGGTAGTGGCAACATATGGTGACCCCGACATGATCGGCAGAACGCAGGATGTCTGCGGCCATGGCACAGTTGGAACAGGTGATTAAGGTATTCAAGGCGGTGGCCCTTGAGGTGGGCGAGCAGATTCATCGCGCACCCACGACCATGTGCATCCTATGGATGCAGAGGTGGGGTGTGGTACAGGCACCTACAGAGTTACTAAGTGTCCAGATATGGACGGCAGTAGAGGAAGAGATGTTACAGACTGCTTTAGCAGGGACCAAGGGGATGGATCAGCATCTTAAAGCATGGGGGGAGATTAAGAGGACTCTAAGGCAGCAGAGGAAAAACAGTTCTGATTGTCGGCACAGGAAGCTATCTGGGGGGAGGGGCGGAAAAAAGGAAAGCGCAGACAGAGGAGAGAGCTTGTAGCGATCAGGAGGCTCAAACAAGCGTGGATGTGGAGAATCTGGGGGCGCAGACAGGTCCGTCACTGTGTGGGGATATGGAATGTGATAAACTTGACAGCGAGGAGGAGAGTGAGGAGTGCGGCCCCGGAGCAGAGCCCCCACGGGAGAGCTGCTTCCCAGTTGCGCTTAGCCCGCCGGGTTACCCCTGGGACGAGTTGCAGAGGGATGCAGACGGGGAATGCCGAGTGGGCGGAGTCGGGCAGGGGTATGGCGCAGGATGATCAGGGGAGAGTGGGGAGGCGCGACCCCGTGTTAGACTGGGCTTCATCGGGCACGCGGGGGAGACAAAGAAAAAGAAAAAACAGGAGAGAGTAATACCGGCTGCGCCTCCGGGGATGGCGCCAGGGCGGGCGGTGCCTAGAAAGGAGAAAAATCAACTGCGCCACGGGCCACTAAAGATGGCGCCTGAAGGAAGTGGGATGGGAGAAATGAGGTGTATCAACTGCGTCACTGGCCACTAAAGATGACGCCTGGAGGAGGAGGGGACGGAGTATGGGGAGGATGTTGAGATGCATTTGATAGGCAAGCGTGATAGCATGCAGCCGCGAAGAAAAAAGGGGTTGGACTATGCCGAGACAATGCAGTCAGGAGGTTGGGACATCCTTTTTTCTATTGTAGCTAGCAACAGGACAAAGGGTGGTGGGATGAAGCTGGAACACAGAGGATTCCACTTAAAACAAAGCAAGCTATTTTACTGTGAAGGAGATGGAGCAGTGGAACAGGCTGCCCAGGGGTTGTGGAGCCTCCTCCCTTGGAGGTCATCGGGACCCGCCTTGTTACACCTCCCATATGACACAAGAATTCTATCGAACCTGGCAGATTAAATTAGTGCATGGTATCCCTTACAATAGCCAGGGACAGACAATCGTTGAATGCGCTCACGCTACTCTTAAAGTACAGCTCAACCGTCTTGGGGGAGGGGGACCATGGGACATAGAATTCCCCCTGATAGGCAACACAATATTTTAATGCACTGTCTGTACGTCCTTAACCATTTTGTTCGAGGATCAGGACCCATACCAGCGCAAGTACACTTTAGGGAGCAAGAACCGGTAGCAGTAGATAAATTACCAGCAGTCAAATTACGGCAAATCGACACTGGGGACTGGGAATCGGGGTGGAAGCTTAGATGCCTGGGCTGAGGGTATGCTTGTGTAAAAAGGAGGGAACCCAGCAGTGGGTCCCGGCGAAATGAATACAACCAGAAATACAAGTCTAACGGTCTATTGAGTCTCTTTTGCAGGCTGACGTGTTCTTTGGAGTGCTCGCTGTGGCGCAGATCCAGCTGGGGTCACTCAACTATTGGCGAGATTGGGCAGTGAAATGGAACATGACCAGCACCTGTTTATATCTTCCCACAATTGGCTCAGCTAGCACGTGTGCTGGGCAGACACATTATGTATCAGCCCTTGCCACAAGATGCTGGAGTCATCGAACTTAGGGAGGAGGAGATGTTGTATGTGTCCGGAAGAACTCGGGTTGTAACGTGAGAGGTGGAGGGTACAGAAGAGGCAGGCACGGGATGGAGTGAAAGGAGGTGCTTGTGTTAGCAGATAAAAGCACATGGCGCAAGCAATTAGTTGGAATAAAGCATCATTCATACTGAGTATGCAGTGATCTTGTCCCCTCAGCGGTGGTGGGCTGAATGATCTGTGCAGGCAGCCTGGTGATGTTGCCGGTAGTGGCAACATGCCTAGAGCGTTAGCCACTTGATGTACTTAAAACATATTCACTTAAATATGAGCAGTTTCTGAAGCATGGATTAAATCCAAAATGTAAGGAATGCTTTCCCAAGCTGCACAATAAGAATCTGTCCTACATGGCAGACTTCCTTATAAGTTGTTCTTTTTAAATTTCATAAAATTACCAAGACACAGAGACTTTGACAATGAATGGTGCAGAGATGTGACTTTTTCAAGATTGCTTTATGCGCTATTTTTACTTTCAAAAAGGACAAGTTCATACCTTGCAAAATGCTCTTGTTGATACTGTAGCAGAGGTACCCACACAGTGTGGATGTGGAATACTGTCACCTTCACACAATTTACTAGTGAATTCACATGAATACCATCTTGTTGCTGAATAGTCTTTTCCTGGCAAAGTCCATGGCCAAATTGGTAATATCATACTTTCACATGCTCCAATGTGATAACATGAAAGCTGCAGCAGTGAACTATCATTATGCAAAACCTGGCAAGACAAGAGAATTCATTTTTTCATTTATAAAACTGACACGCTAAACCAGAAGCCAATATCAGTGGCTGAACTCCAAACACCGTGCCTTTGATCATAGCACCAGGTAGTGTGCTCATTTTCCCCAGCCAGATAGCCTCTTGCAAGGCTCTTGACTCTCTTCATTTTCTGTGTTCCCTTTGCAGTTTGACTTTGCTGATACTGTGGTGTACCAGGCTATCCACACCATCAAATATTGCCTGGGGTGCATTTCAAACACTGCATCCTACTTGAGGCTCTGGGCTCTCAGCTTAGCCCACGCATGTGAGTATTCTTCAGGGAGATGAGGTTAGGATCCTCCATGTCTCTCATCACCCTGGGCAGGCAGTAGGTGAAAGGAACACATATAACTTTTGGGAGCTCAACTGTCAAGCACTGCTGGAAAAGGACAGAGCTGGGACTAATTAAGTCTAAACACCAGCATCTACTTGCATTGCACTTTGGGAGGGAGGTATGATGCTGAAAGCACTGAATAAATCAAAGAGCTGCTGAGCAAGGAGCCTGCCCTGCACTGTCTGTTGGAGGCAATGTCCTGATATACTTGACTACAAAAGCTGTTGTCCCTCCTAATTCCCACCTCATTGTAGTAAGAGTTTGGTTGACTTTATTTTTTGCTTTATAAGTAAACTGTAACAACCCTCCATTCTTGCTGAATGCTCTGAAATGAGCCCTGTTCCCTTTATCTCCTGGTAGAGCTCTTGGAGGTCCTGTGGACCATGGTGATCCACATCGGTCTCAGTATGAGAGGCTTTGGCCTCTTCTTCATATTTGCTGCTTTTGCTACCCTGACAGTAGCAATCCTCCTGGTCGTGGAGGGACTGTCTGCTTTTCTCCATGCTCTTCGTTTGCACTGGTGAGTTACTGGAACATGCAGGAACTTCAAAGCTCTTCATAGTAGGGAAATTGATGTCACATGAATTATGCAGAAAATTTGTCTTCTAGAAAACTGTATAGACTCTTACACAGGAAAGTAAAATGGAGGTAGTGCTGGATGCTAGGTGCCCACCACGCCACTCTATCACCCACCTCCTCAGCAAGCCAGGGAGGGGAGAAAATGGGTCTCGTGGGTTGAGTTAAAAGTAGTTTAATAAAGAAGCAGCAAAGCTGCGCATGCAAGAAGCGAAGCAAAAGCAAATAAAGATGTTACTCTCTACTTCCCATCAGCAGTGATGTCCGGCCACCTCCTGAGAAGCAGGGCTTTGGTACGCGTAACAGTTGCTTTTGGAAGGCCAAAAATGAATCTTGCCCTCCCTTCCTGCTCCTCTCCCCCAGTTTATATTACTGAGTTGACGTCATATGATGTGGAATATCTCCTTGGTCAGCCTGGGTCAACTGTCCTGGCCATGGTCCCTTGTGGAGGAATGGTTAAGGGAGCATGGACATGGATCCCGGGGTATAATGCTAGGCCCGTTGGGGCAAGGCAGCCTGAGCTCTAGTTATATGAATTTAATGCACAATCAAGACCAGAGTCAGAACCATGGTTAAAGCAGTTGCTGTCACGTAGTCAGCGCAGACAGCAGGCCGCTTTCTGCTCCCTCAAGGTCGGGCTGTTTTCAGCTAACAGTTAAAAGTGGAAAACAACTTTGGGGAAAAACAAGATGGGAAAATGTGAGGGAGCTTGCTTATTGCAGAAACCGCAAGTAGGATGAACATGAAAATGTAATCTATTAGCTGCTGTTACTGAGCTAGCTTTGAAGCTGCTGTGTATATAAGTTAGAGCCTGCTTTCAATAAAGAAGAAGATTTCTGCTATCACTCACATTGAGTAGGACTGATTTTTTCCCACCCAGCTGAGAATCGGACCCTGGGTTGATTGCCGCATGAAGTAGGCTTAGAGCTGGTTTTTCAGGCTTCGAGCCTGGTTTTTCAGACTTCGAGTCTGGTTCATTTTTCAGGCTTCAAGCCTGGTTTCAGGCTTTGAGCCTGGTTTTCAGACTTCGAGCCTGGTTCATTTTTCAGGCTTCGAGCCTGGTTTCAGGCTTCGAGCCTGGTTTGCAGACTTCGAGTCTGTTTTTTAGGCCAAGAGCCGAAAACTTCGCGGCAGTCCCTCCCAAGATTGTGCCCACCCACAGCTATTGGTGAAGATGGGGGAAGGAATGCTGGAGGGATAGCCTTGATGTTGTGTGAGCAGTAGTCATAACATTCATGTGCTATCAATACCAACAGTAAGCACAACACTGCAAGAGCTGCTGTGGAAAATCACTAGCATCCCAGACCCACTACAAGTGGATAATACTGAGACAATGTTCAGAAGTGCGCTGGAGTACCACAAATTTAACTAGACATCTAAATGTCCTGCAGCTGTGCTCTGACAGCAGAAAGTCTTTAAAGGAGTCAGAGATTTCAGTCTTGTTTCTAGTGATAGAGTATTTCCTGATTTAATATATAATTGTGGGGAGTAACTGATCTCTGCTTAAAAATAAATTAGACTAAAGCCTCGTGAACAGTGGTATGGGAAGGTTGTGCTAGCTGGATGAGTTTGCTTGTGACTTTCAGTAGAAGCTTCTTGGTCTGTCTTTTGCCTGGTTCTCATGTTTATTTTGCTTAGTGTGCAAGGGCAACTGACTGCAATTTCCTTCACATGGTCTTGCTGGTCTCCCTAAGACCTCGCACTGAACAGCGGCAGCTTTGCCTCTCTGCCCTTTGGGATGCTGTAGAATGGTAGGAAATTCTTGCTGGTCTTGCTTATTGGCAGATGCTTTTGTAGCCCCTTTCCCATGATTATTAAACTCCTGTGTGTGCCAGACAGACAGTAAACAAGGAAGAATTACTCACTAGAGCACTCATCGCTTTCTCTGCACTCAAGTATGGAAAGTATTCAAGAGCTTTCTCTAATCTTTATTTAAGAGCCCTCATTGTTCCACTTCAGGTTCTCTGGTTAGTGCACTGGTGGGATCAAAGGAGCAACCTGGGAACAGGTATTGCTCCCTAGGGTTCTCTTCAGCCTCAAGTGTAGGAGAGTATGTCTGTGCCTCTGTATCAGGTCACTGCTTTCTCTTAAGGCAGCTTCTTTCCTGGTAGGTCAGATGAACAAAATCAAGTCCCATGAAATAGGAAGGAAAAGTTGTAGTAAGCACTTTTGAAAAGTAGTTCTGCAAATTACAAAGGAAGCCAGTGCCTTTAAAGAAAAAAAAAAAAAAAAAAAAAAGAAAGAAATCAGCCTTTTTGCATTTTGCTGATGCTTCTGGGAAAGGAAGACTTTGTCCTTTTGCCCTCCCTTTTGGCACTTAGTGGAGTGCAGGCTGGAGTGTGCTGCAGCACCTGGATCTTTGTAGCTCGAGTTAGTTGAGCTTCACCCAGGGATTCAGAGGTGTAGCCATTTTGTGCTGAGGGAGCCCAGGGGGGCGAAAATGGCTGCTGGATAGTGCTTTTGTTTTTCCTGGCATCCAGTCTAGAAATCTTCATACCAGTCACTTGAACTTCTTGCTGACTGGCTAGTGTTTCCTCATCCTGCTGTCACTGTACAACACAGTAGCATCAGTGTGAAAAAAAGGAGCTCTGCAGACCCTGCCTGGTGTTACTGCTAGCAGTCTGAGAGGAGCAGGGAGGGAGCAGCACTCTGGTTTTGATCTGCAATTACATGTGCATTAGTGGATTTTCAAAGTCTTGTTCTTTCTCTGCACTTACAGTGCTGCATGGCACATTTCTGAGCAATAACAGATGAACAGTTCTGAATGTCTTCTTGGCAGGCTGTGTTTTCCTTTTTACCCAAAGAAATTGGCTCAGATAAGAAAGCTTTTTTTTTTTTTTTTCCCCCCCCTGGAGATACCTGTCTCGTGTTAACAACTACAAACTGCATGTGCAGATACCACTCACAGAGCACCCTGGAACAAGTGCAAACTGGAGGCTGCAGCTCAGCCAAGAGATGGCTTTTCACACTGCCAGGCTATCTCTAAAGGACGATTAAAAATATTGTCTGGAAACATGTCAAGGGAAGATGTGTGTCACTGAAATGAAAAACAGAGAAACCCAGCTGGGCAACAGCAGTAAGCACATGGACCCCTGTTGCACTGCAAACCAGTGCAAGGCACTTCCTGGGGAACTGCAGAACTGAAGCTCTTAATGAAGTGATATTTTTCCCTAAAAATAATTTCAAACTTGTAAAACTGTTGAAGCTCAGAGTCTGAAAAGCAATTTTAAGGCAGTGTTTCAGCCTGCAAATCATCTGCTGAAATTATTTGGGTTTAGTTGGATTTTTCTTATCACAGTGGAGAGGAAGGCACCTGTAATTGTTCAGAAGAACATATTGTTAACATTCCTTCTTGCTTCTGAACATGAAATCAGGGTGTTTCTAATAGTAGATGTTCCCTTTTTAGAAGAGAGGGGGAGAGGTGTCAAATACAGCTGTCCTGGGACAAGCAGATTGGATTTTCTGGCTGTGAGAGAAGAGTCACCTATCAGGAATTCTGAAGGTGTGGGTGGTTCAGCCTTCCTGGAAAGGAGGAAGAATTTAGCATGTGTCTTACTGGTGGGTTAAAAAGCACAGATTGTTCAATGTGCTCTGCCCGTCAGTCCCAAATGAGGAAGATTTAGTTTGTGCTTCTTCAAAAAGGATGCATTTTTTCACCAGTTTGGGTTTTTCTGGGGTGGAAGAAGCACTCTTGAGTGCTGCCAAGATCGCAAGATCTGGGAGCTCAGTAGCTGTCTGTTAACTCCTTTCACTGT
The DNA here is from genome assembly GCF_028858725.1 of Colius striatus. NCBI lineage: Eukaryota > Metazoa > Chordata > Aves > Coliiformes > Coliidae > Colius > Colius striatus. The sequence goes on along the minus strand of NC_084789.1, from coordinate 27,367,953 downwards.
AACATCACTGCTCTGAAATTTTTTACCTCTCTATTTACTTTTCGGTAATGTAACTTGACATTAATGTTTAGGTTAAAGTAGATTACTTTTTTTTTTTAAAGGTCAATTCTTCTAATGTGAGCAAACAGACTATGCCCAAAAGGAGTAGTTTGTAACTTGGATTCAAGGAGTAGTTTGTAACTTGGATCATGGGTTGATGCAGGAATACGGTTCCAGTGGAGCTGTTTTCCTGTATAAAGCAGCATTTTAGGCTCAGTTTTAAGCCTGATTTGGAACCAGAAGCTATTCTCCTGTTGTGGTTTTGCCCAGCCAGCAATGAAGCACCATGACAGTCTCTTGCTCACTGTCCCCCATCCACTCCCACACTTCTTAGGATGGCAGAGGCCCCAGCGAGATGGGAGGAAAAAGATAACCAAGGATGTTGTGGATTGAGACAAGGGCAGGGAGGGCTCGCTGCCAATTACGGTTCCAGGCAAAACAGACTCCAGTACTCGACTGAGAGCAAAACCAGAGCAGGATGATGAGAAAATTACAACCAGCACTTGGATCTCCCTCCCCCATCCCTCCTTTCTTCCTGGGCCCAGCTCACTGCTATATCTCTACCTCCTTCCCCTTCAATGGCTCGGGGAGGGGGGGTGGGGGTAGGGAATGGGTGGATGTGGTCAGTCTCTCACTGATGGGCTCTGCCGCTTTTCTCAGAAGAGAATGACTCCTTGCATTCTTCACTTGCTCCAATACACAGTCCTTAACGAACTGCTCTGGTGTCGGTACTTCCCCACAGTTACAGCTTCTGTGAGTATGGGGTCCCTCCCACGGGACACAGCCTCCTCTGGCCATAGTCACTGCCCCTGATGCGGGGTCTTTTACAAAGTGCCAACAAATCACAGCTTCACCAATCCTCTCGACAGAATGCAGGGGAGTCTCTGCTCCAGCACACCTCCTTCTCTCTTTCCTCACTGAACTTGGAGTCTGCATGATTGCTTCTCTCTCTCTCTCCCAACTCCTTGCACCACCACCAGCCAGAAAAGAAGGGACAGAAGAAGGAAGGAACAGGAAGAAGCCTCCTCTTCTGGCTTCTTCTTAAAAAGTGATTGTGGAGGCGTCTAATTGGCTCAGCCTCAGAAGTGGGTCTGGCTCAGAGCTGGGGAGATATTTGAGCAACTTCTTACAGGAGCCATCTTTACAGCCCCTTCCCCCTTACCAGAAATGGCTCCACACAAAACCATGACATCTCCCTAGGATATGTCCCAAGCCCAGGTCACAGCTAGAAAGAATGGGTAGCAGCAGGCATAATACAAAGCAAATCAGGTTAATTCAGAGTTGTGAAGGTTAGAGTTTGTATTGCTCTGTAGGAGAGAGGTTGGTGCTAAATGAGTAGGGGGTTCAGTTCCAGAACTGGGAGCAGTCAAACCAGGTTGTTCAGACTTGGCCCTGCTTCCCCAAGTGCTTCTCAGCCAGTCTCCCACCCCTAGTCCACCTCCATTAGCGTGGAGAACGTGAGTCCTGGCCATACGTGACAACAGATTTGGCAAGCACAGATCACCAAAAGCTATGGTGGTCTGCTCTGGGAAAAGATTTCAGTATGTTCTCTCCTTTGGGTGTAGCATCAGTAGCTTCCTCTATTAGATAGGTGCACTTCACAGAATCATAGAATGGTAGGGGTTGGAAGGGCCCTCCAGAGCTCATCCAGCCCAACCTCCTGCTAAAGCAGGTTCCCCGCCATCAGGGGACACAGGAATGTGTCCAGGTGGGTTTGGAAACCTCCCGAGAAGGAGCCTCCACACCCTCCCTGGACAGCCTGTGCCAGTAAAGGCGTTTTTCCTTGTGTTTAAGTGGAACTTTTTGTGTTCCATCTTATGTCCATTACCCCTTGTCCCTGTACACTAGAGAAAAAAAGTGTTACCTTGTCAGACAGAGCACCACAGAGAAATGATAGACACCAATATGGTTAAGGTCATAACTCAAATTTTACTAACAAGCAACAGAGTTTTATAATCAGCAGCAAAGCTAGCATATTTACATTACTTCTAATTGTTCCTTTCTCTAAAAGCCAGCTGCGCTTTCTGAGATAAGCCTTGCAGTTTCACATACTGCTTCAGCCTCTGCCTTGCTCAAGCTTGTTATCATGTAGGAATTCTTTCTTCTTTTCTCACAGTCGAGAAGGGCTCAAGGACAATCCGCACATTAGTTCTCAAAGCATGGGTTGTTCACTGTTACCAGGCCATGGCCTCTTTCAGACAGAAATTCTTCCACATTACCTCATCCTCTTGACATTCACCCTTTAGGTACTTAGAAGAGTTGATGTGGTCCTCTCTCAACCTTCTCTTCTCCAGGCTAAACAGCCCCAAATCCCACAGCCTTTCCTCATCAGAAAGATGTTCTAGTCCCCTGATCATCTTGGTAGCCCTTCATGGGCTTGAGACAGACACAAATGTGGGTTTTTTTTATTGTGGGTTGCCTGAGCTGTTCGCCACTGGTCCATAAACATCCCTAGAAGGAGCTCAGACGTGTAGAGGCAGTGAGGTGGATCAGCAGCAGTGCTGTTAGGGGCAGCTGAAGGCAGGGAGCTCACACCATGTCTGGTTCTGAACAGCCAAGTTGGAGAGTGCTGAGGGTCTATGTGGGGACACTGAAATAGATTTCAACCACAAAAAAGGTGGTCAGTCCCCTACCACCCTGCAGAATACAGAAAAAGCAGCAATTGAGGCACTTTGTGGACAGCTGTTCTCATCTGTAAGCTGAGAATGGGCAGGCAGACCCTGCCCAGGCAGAGCTCCTGGCCTGTGGTCACCCAATGGGGAAGGCTGTTTTTCCACAGGTGTGGGCGTGCTGGACCCCCTCCCCACCTGCTTGCCAGAACTTTTCAATTGGAAAGGTCATCAGCCAGAGCTTGTCTTTAGTGCAGCCATAAGAGCATGCTGCTGCTCTAAAAGGCAGTCTCCTGTAAGCACTGGACAAGATCACTCACAGTGCTGTCCTTTTTGGGAAAGACCAACTGAAACAACCTCTGCACAAACATCCCGAATCACAGCCAACCCCTATTGTTGGCACACACTGTTCAGAACACAAGCACTGAGGAGACATTTGTATTCACGCTAAAGGAAAGTTAAAGTTCCTGCTCAGTGACTGTCTCTGCAGTTGTTTCACACAGGACTGGGTTCTGACTTGTTTTCCAGACAATGTGGGTGTTCTATGGCTCTGTTGGGTTGGAAAATCCACTGAACTACAACAAATACTTAAGCTCATTATTAATAATAATGAAAGAAAAAAAAAGCTGAAGAGAGGATTTTCTTTAATGCTGACTGGCAGAAAGCTTTCTAGACTGTTTATTTAGAGTGCAGTGCTAACTGTCTGGTAAATTCTTCTGCAGAACTTAATTCCTGATGGGTGACACACACTGCAAAGTTTAGCAGCAGAGTTGTCATAGTCAGCAATCCTGGAAAGAGCAATGTCTCACAAAAGGACCTTGGATCCTGGATGATCTTATGGCTTGAGTGTTCTGTGTTTCTGTCTATGATTATTTGGTTAAATAAGTCTTTTCACCAGTTCCCTAACTTTACAACAGCTTCTGCTTGAGCTTTAGGCATCCAGTTGTGGCCAGTTGTAACCGAGTGTGTCCAAAAGGAGCTTTCAGTTGTCAGGGCCAGCTGGAACAGTTAATCATCAGGGTTAAAATTTCATTTACAGTAGGTTCTGTGTGACTCAGATACCTAACCCTCTGCCTCTGATTTCCCTTTGCTTACAGAATAGTCACTTAATCACAGGATACTTATGGAGATTATCAGGGTTCCTGAAAAACTGGAGCATGTTGGCAAGGAGCCCATCCTCCCACACGGAAAATCCTGCTTATCCCAGGGATTCCTCTGCAGGGAAGTCTGTGTATCTGCATGGGCAAGTAGCAGAAGAGAGGAGTAGAAAGCTCTTTTTCTGAATGTCTCCCTCCTGAGCTCTTTTGGGAAATTGCTATTTTTGCCAGCTGAAATACCAGCATCTCTGGAGTTTGTCGTGATTCCTTTTTGTGCTTCATAAAACTATTTCTCCTGAATCATATTAAATTGATCTACAGATTGCTGACACTAGATTCCTACAGAGACTTTGATTTTTTTTAGTGGATCAGGCAATGGAAAGTGTTTCTTGTGAGGCTCCTGAAACACTGTGCTTGTTTGTACTGTGAATCATGGGATTATTTTTTTTTTCTTTCCTTATTTGACTGTTGCTGCCCATTGGGCAGTTCTCTAGAATGATTCTTTTTTTAAACAGAGTGTTGTAGGCGCCCAGAAGATCTCGGGCTGTAATGCGAGAGGCAGAGAGTACAGAAGAGGCAGGCACGGGGCAGAGTGAAAGGAGGTGCTTGTGTTAGCAGATAAAAGCACATGGCACAAGCAATAAAGCTGGAACAAAGCATCATCCATACTGAGTATGCATTGATCTTGTCCCCTCAGCAGTCGATGACCTGAGTGATCCATGCAGGCGGCCTGGTGATATTGCTGGTAACGGCAACATATGGTGATCCTGACGTGATTGGTGGAATGCGAGACATCCATGGCCATGACACAGATGGAACAAGTGATTAAGGTACTCAAGGCAGCAGTGCTTGAGGTGGGTGTGCAGGTTCACTGAGCACCCACGGCTGCTTGCATCCTATGGATGCGGAGGCGGAGTGTGGTACAGGCACCCATGGAGTTGTTAAGTGTCCAGATTTGGATGACGGTAGAGGAGGAGATGCTGCAGGCTACCTTGGTGGGGACCAAGGGGATGGACCAGCATCTTAGGACTCTGTCTAAGGCAGCAGAGGAGAAACAGTTCTGGTTGTCGGTGCAGGAAACTATCCATGGGGAGGGGCGGAAAGCGTGGACAGAGGAGAGAGTTTGTAGCGATCAGAAGGCTCAAACGAGTGTGGAAGTGGATAATCTGGGGGCGCAGATGGGTCCGTCGCTATGTGGGGGCTCGGAATGTGATAAACTTGACAGAGAGGAGGAGAGGGGTGTGGCCCCAGAGCAGAGCCCCTGCGGGAGAGCTGCTTCCCAGTCGAGCCCAGCCTGACAGAATACCTCTGGGATGAGTTGCGGGGGATGCCGAGCGGTAGGAGTCGGGCGGGGGTGTGCCACAGGATGGTCAGGGGAGAGTGGGGGAGCATGACCCCGTGTTAGACTGGGCACTATCGGGCATGCGGGGGGAGACAAAGAAAAAGAAAACGCAGGAGAAAGGAATGCTGACTGCGCCGCCGGCGCCGGGGATGGCGCTGGGGCGGGCGGTGCCGAGCGGGGAGAAATATCAGCTGCGCCATGAGCCACCAAAGATGGCGCCTGAAGGAAGTGGAGGCGGGGGGGGGGGTGATGCGGATACGTGGGGCCAATGGCATTCATCGTTACCAAATTTGGAATAATTGTCTGAAGAGGAGGAGGAGGGGACAGAGTACGGGGAGGATGTCGAGATGCATTCAATAGGCGAGCATGGTAGCATGCAGCCGCGAAGAGAAAAGGGGTTGGGCTATGCTGAGATGGTGTAGACAGGAGGGGGACGCGGTAGGCTGGCAGCGTTGCTAAACCAACTACAGGAAGTGATTGCTGATGCCGAGAAGGTAGTCCAGGAAACGCAGTTGATTAACGATGCAGCCAAGGGAGGGAGCCAACTGTTTACAGACTGACATCTGATAGCAAAAAATTGCCTTTTAGATGGAGTTAAATTTGAGCATGTACCAATAGTGATTCCAGTTCAAATGACCAATGGGGGGAGATATGAATGGGCTCCCCTAGAAACAACGGTTGTGAAGGAGCTGCATGGGACCGTAAAGACACATGGACTTAGCAGTCCAGAGTCCCTGGTGCTACTGGAATGCGTCTTCCAGCAGCCTATGTTGCCTCATGATTGCACACAGCGAAGGCTATTCTATCAGGGCCCTTATATTAGGGAACGCTTATCACAAAAAGGCAAGTGAGAGTGCAGAAATCGTTGGTAATTGACCAGATAACTTCGCTACAACAGGCACAACAGATAGTGGGGACCCTACAGTGGCTGCGATCATTCGTACTGATCACCCAGGATGAGATGCAGATATTTAACCCACTTCTCAGAGGTGAGCTGGTAGCGCAAGCCCAAAGGACGCTATCTGACTGCCAGAAAGCATGGCACAAGCAATAAGCTGGAATAAAGCATCATCCATACTGAGTATGTTGTGATCTTATCCCCTCAGCGTTCGGTGAGCTGAATGATCCATGCGGGCGGCCTGCTGATGTTGCCAGTAGCGGCAACAAATGGATGTCACAATTAATGAGCCCTTTCGCCCCAACAATCACCTCCATGTCACCATTGACACCTGCAGTGGCTACATACTAGCTACCCCCATGCACCGAGCCACAGAGCGCCACGCGATCAGGCACTGGCTACAATGTATAGCAGTCCTAGGATGTCCTGAACAAATCAAAACTGACAATGGGCCTTGTTACACCTCCCATGTGACAGAGGAATTCTGTCAAACTTGGCAGATTAAATTGGTGCATGGCATCCCTTACAATAGCCAGGGACAGGCAATCATTGAACGTACTCATGCTACTCTTAAAGTACAACTCAGTCAGGAAGGGGGAGAGCATGGGACATAGAACTCCCCCCGATAGGCGACAAGATATTTTAATGAGCTGTCTATACGTCCTTAACCACTTTGTTCGAGGGTCCGGACCCATACCAGCGCAAGCACACTTTAGGGAGCAAGAACCAGTAGCAGTAGATGAATTACCGTCATTCAAATTATGGCAAATTGACACTGGGGAGTGGGAGTCAGAATGGAGGCTTAGATGCCTGGGCCGAGGGTATGCTTGTGTAGAAAAGGAGGGAACCCAGCAGTGGGTCCCGGTGAAACGAATATGGCCAGAAATACAAGTCTAACAGTCTACTGAGTTTCTCTTGCAGGTTGGCGTGCTCTTCGGAGCACTTGCCGCAATGCAGATCCAGCTGGGGTCACCCAACTATCGCTGAGATTGGACAGTGGAGTGGAACATGACCAGCAGCTGTTTATCTTCCCACAATTGGCTCAGCTAGCATGTGTGCTGGGCAGACACGTTATGTAACAGCCCATGCCACAAGATGCTGGAGTCGTCGAGCTTAGGAAGGGGGAGATGTTGTAGGCACCCGGAAGATCTTGGGCTGTGATGGGAGAGGCAGAGAGTACTGAAGAGGTGGGCACGGGGCAAAGTGAAAGGAGCTGCTTGTGTTAGCAGATAAAAATGCATGGCACAAGCAATAAAGCTGGAATAAAGGGGAAATGCTGCATGCGCTCAGCTCCTGACTCAGCGGCCCTGATACCCGCACCGTTGCTGATGTTTTTGGTGGCATTAAGGGGCAATAAGTAGGTGACTGCAATTCAGAATCTGGAGCAGCTGACACCCCACTTGTATTGTCAATAGTAAGTTGCAAGATCGATTTATTAGAGTCATTAGAGTCATTATTCTTGGTAAGTTTTTCCTCCCTTGGTGGACGTTTGGGGTCAGAGGGAGATTTTAGTGTCATCGGAGGAGGAGGAGACTGCTCCATTTCTCCCAGAGAGGAAGATAACGGTGGCACCAATGATGTGGACAGAGTGGCAGCAACGACATGGGCTGCTGGTCCTGATATGCGAACCTCCTCAAATATTAACACACTCCCCTTTTTCTCCCCAGAAGTTATAGCTGCAAAGGCATCAGTGGCAGCTTTGCGTTCAGCCTTGTAAAGTCTCTTTGATTAATTGCCAAGTGGTAGCAAAGCACTGTGCCTCCCGTGATCCTAGGCTCACCTTTTCCCACAGAGCACTGTCAAGTTTTTCCCAGCTGGTGAGATCAAATGCTGTAGCTGCATCAGTTATTATTCCCTTTTCCCGACTCCACAGCAACAATCGGCATAAAGTCAGTTCGTCATATTTAAGTTCTCTCTTAGAGAGCACATGTTGGAGGAGATTTGCTACCGCTTCTTCTTCTTTACTTAATTTTGTTTCCATACTCCTCCCTCCCATCCGCTCATCTCTATTTCAGGTGTTCCTCTGTGCAGCGTTTTTCTTCTCGAGTCGCTCCCCGGCTGTTTGCCTCCGACTCCGAGACTCTGTTGGTCTGTCACCGGTTGGACTTTCCCATTTTTTCTCTCGCTCTCATCTTCTTCTTTAATTATTTAGTAAGTTCAATATGAACCTTAAAAAAGTTGGTGGGGTCCCTGTTCGGGCGCCACTTGCAGGGACCACCTTGCAGGACAGAATTCATGGACCACACATCAGACCAATATGATCAATGCAGAAGCCATTTATTTTAGCATTCAATCACATTATATGTGTTATTCTTTTCTAAATACATTATATATTCTATTATGATTGGATAGCTCAGTCTATAATGCTCTGTTCACGTACCTAATAGCAGAATATGATTTGTTAAGCTTAACTATGCTAGTATTTTGATAGTAGCAGTTTCTACATTTTTTTTACCTAATTCTTTCTCTATCTAATTTTTATTCTTAGCTTACACAGTTTCTTTCCCACATGCACAGCTGCCTTCATATCTACATTCTAATAAGCAACTTGTCCTTGACTATTCTTTAGGCCCACTGTTCACTGTCTGATATAGCTAAAGTCTGAGGCCTGTGTCTGAGCCTCATGCAGCTTACGGTTTCATATAACCAAAGTCTGGGTGGGCCACATGTCCATTTTCCTTCAGGTACATTGCTACGCTTGCTGAGGGCTGCTGCCCTGCTCCAGCCCCCCTGAGGTGGGGAATGTGGGGAGGGACCTGTTTATTTAGGCCTTTCCTGCAGGCCTGGAGCTGCCTGAGGGTTTTTTTTCCACATGTACAGGAAGGGAGATTTCTGCAGGGGTTTGGTGATTGTGTTTCTGAGATTGTTGCAGCCCACCGTTTCCCATCTCTTGATGTCCCTGGGAGGGTGAGGAGCCAGTGGGTGCTGCCCCTTGTCCTCCTGCATCCCTCTGATGAGGGGCCAGACCCCCACTGCTGTTGGTGCCAGCTGTGGCCAGGGGGCGCTCTCTCCTTTCACCCCCCTTTCCCTGCTCTCTTGCACCAATCCTGTGTGCAATCATAGTATTTCTGCCTGTTTCCATGGCTCTCCTTGGTGGCTTTCAGGGCTCTGGGGCCACACAGGCAGCCCTGGTTGCTGGCAGCAGAGCAGGACCCCCACACACACATTTCATGAGCTGTTCTGGGTGGGGAAACCCCTAAGATCACCCTTTCTTCCTGCACCCGAGGAGGTGTCAGGGCCCACCTCTGTCCTGGACAGTGGTCACAAACCCTCCTGCAGCCAAGAGATCTTGCACATCCCAGACAAGGCCCTGCCCCTTTGGAGTAGGAGGTCACGTTTGTGCCCTCCCAGCAGCTCCATGCAGGGGTCCGGCCGCACTTGCGGGACTTCTGCTGCCTCCCATTGTCGACCATTCCTATGACTGAGGCCTCCCTACCCATACCCCATCTGCCTTCACTGAGGGAGGGGAAACTCATCTGTTGGAATCCGGGGGTACAAACCAGCTGCTGGATGGGTGGATGGCGGCGAGGAGGGGAGCGGGGAGGGGGTGCAGCAGCCTCCGGTCGGGCTTCCTCCCCCAGGGGCCTGCACCTGCCTCCAACATGGACCCTGCCTGCGCCCCGGGGCCTGGGGCAGCCAGGGCGGGGCTGGGGCTGCCAGGAACTCCCGGGCCACTCCTCCCGCGCCCCCTCCTTGTACTCCTGGTGGGACTGGGCATGTTGGATGCGGGAGATAGACTGGATGGGGCTGAGTGGCATCAACCTAGCACCGGTCTTTGCAGGGCAGGAGGCAGCCTGGCAGTGGGTTGAGTATTGGAGTGGGTGGGAGCAGGCAGGGTGGCAGGGGGGCCTGTGGGGCCGGCTGAGACCCCCACCCTGTGCAAGTGTACCACTCCCTGGGGTTCAACCAGTCCGAGATCGACACATACTTCACCAGGCCGCCATTCCTGTCCTGAAACAGGATGAGAAACCTCCACCACTGGGCAGGGCCACTGCCACCGGCCTGGCACCTCAAACAGCTTTACCTGCAGATAGCAGGGGCTCCAGGGAGCCAAAATCAACTCGCTTAGAAAGGGAAAAAACTCCAATTACAAAGGGGGAGGAGGGAGAAACTGATGCAGGACCATCAAAAGGTAGGTAGAAGTTATGAACGAGACGATTACCACCTGATCCCTATCCCTGAGTGAGTTGCGAGACATACGAAAGGACTTCAGCCGTCACCCAGGGGAGCACATTGTCACCTGGCTGCTCTGATGCTGGGATAATGGGGCCAGTAGCCTGTAACTGGAGGGCAGAAAAGCCAAACAACTGGGCTCTCTGTCTAGGGAAGGAGGGATTGACAAAGCAATTGGAAAAAGGACACAAGTATGCAGCCTTTGGAAGTGACTTCTCTCGGGTGTAAGAGAAACGTATCCATTCAAGGAAGACATCACATGTCACCCAGGCAAGTGGGCTACCATGGAGAAAGGTATCCAGTACTTGAGGGAACTGGCTGTACTAGAAGTCATTTATCATGATCCAGACAATGTGCAGTTATACATCGACCCAGATGAGGCCCAGTGCACAGCCCTTGTTGTAGGCACCCGGTGGAGAATACAGAAGAGGCGGGCACGGGGTGGAGTGAAGGGAGGTGCTTGTGTTAGCAGATAAAAGTGCATGGCCTGTGAGAAACAAAACAAGCTTTCTCCCGAAAGACTCAGGTCAGACTCTGCAGTGAAGCACTTTTATTAAGTGTTCTTGCAAGAGCGGGTGTCCTAGCTAGTAGGCACACCTGACAGGTACAACATTTGGCTTTTTATTCCCTATCCCGGCCGCAAGGTCCCTCCCTTGTTTCCCCATTGATTAGGTACTCCAAGATTTACAACTTTTTAAGGCACCTAAAATCCTCCCCAGAGGATGTCTGGTTTTTGTATTCCCCCCCACAATCCTAAGATTTAAACTCTAATTAACATTACAAACAACCAGATAACAGTCTCATGGTTAGTCCACTGATTTACACTACACAGAGGCAGATAACAGTCATGGTTAGTCCACTGATTTATATTACACAGAGGCAGACAGCCGTCAAAATTCCTTGTCTTAATTTCTTTCTGATTCTGCAAAAGCAACATCAATATTTCTCACAAATTCCCCCTTTTCTTTTTTTTATTCATTTGTTGCCTTTTGCAATGACTCTTCTAGGTTAGACAACATTATTTCACAGTTATTCTTTAATTCTATCTCTTCTTGATCTTCTTCCTGCTCCTTAAGGAGAAACATTTTCTCATGGTAGGGAGGCGGGTCTAAGGGCATTTGTTTGAATATCGCAGTTTCAATTAATCTTTGTACAAGCCCCCTAACACATGGGATTATACAGCATCCAACTGCTGTTAATATCCCTGCAACTACTATTAGAGATGTAACCACAGATATTACCATTTCTTTCCATTTCCCGAACCATGATTCCAACCATCCTGTAATAGAGTTATCTATCCCTGAATTCTCAGCCAATTCCTCTGCTAGTGTGGTAAGTCCCTGTAATGCTCTGGTTACGGTTCCATCTGGTGCTGTATTGTTTGGTATGAAAGTGCAACATTTGTCTCCTAACATTACACAGACCCCTCCTTTTTCTGCCAATATCATATCTAGAACTATTCTATTCTCCCATGCCATTCTGCTAGTGGCATCTAGTTGTTCTGTGATTCCTCTGATTGCATCTCTGGTGTAATTTATAAACCGCTGCTGATTGTAATAAATATAGTTTATCCAATCCACATTCTTATTTATTGTTACCCACCAAAACAGAGAGGATTCAAACCCTGCTGCTATTTGATTCCGTGCTTTATGTTCATCAGGAACCCCCCTGGGAACTCCAATTGAATCAATATAGATCCTGTCATCAAATGACACCCCCAGATTTCTTTTCATTCTTTTCCCCGAAATACATGATTCTCTTTCAAATGCCAGGGTAAATGGAATAGTCAATTGAACAAGGGCACATGTGCCTTTCCAATTTGGAGGGAGCACAGGCCTCAGGATTTTTCCTCCACAATACCACTATAGATCTGCCCTGGGGATACTCACAGCCGAGTAATTTCCTGCTTTATCCTCAGTCACGTTCAGTGACTCAGTGCACATTTCCAGGTCTCCGAGATACCCAGTAGCCCCTCCACCCTGTCGTGAGAGACAAGCTGTGTGGTTACCGGCCACTGTAGAGAAAACAGGAGGTACTTTGCTCTGCAGAGCAGAGAATAACAGTGAGAGAGACTCGCAGCTCTCTTTTCCCCATGCAGTCTTTTCTTGGTATAGGGCAGTCATACATCTCGTTCCCTGTGGTTCTTTATCCTAAAGGAAAGGGAACCACTTGTGCAGTAGGTCTTCCTGAGGCACATGCATAGCAATTACTATGATTCAGGCTTTACACTGTATATTTAAACCCATTCAATCCAGGCATTTGCATCTCCATATCCTGCTTCAGTCTCAAATGTTTACATTAAATTATTTACTTCAGTTATAGTTACAATCTTTGGGTCATTTGGTGGGTCTCATGGTTTTATTTTAGGTAATTTAGTAGGAGTTGCTATCCTTTGGCTCAGTCCCGTCTTTGATTTCTACACTACAATCCTGAATCCCTTCCATTTATATCCACTCCAAGTTCATAGGTTCTATCTGACAAGCATTAAACTGTATAGTTTGTGGAGCCTCCCTGTTAGTTACATTTATCCATAGTTTAACCAAATACTACTTTGTCCCCATGATGCTGTCCCCTGGATTTCCAACAAACAATAGCCCATAATTACAATGATCTCCCTCATTTTCAACAATTAATGACATTTCTATTACTACCACCTCATCAGTTAGTGTCCTTGTTTCCATTGGATTCTTATTGCTTCTTTAGTTTAAGACACAAGGGGTTTGTAGTCTGACATACATGCCACTGTCCATCCTCGAGTGGAGAGTCCCATTAGTCCTCCGAGTCTGATGTAATAAATCCAGTCTTTTTTTTTTTAAGCCGTTCTTACTGCTGTCTCAGTGGTCAGTAACACCTGGAACAGGCCTTCAGGCTGGATGGTGTGGGCTGCAAACTCGAGAGGTGTTGTTTGGGCCAAAAGTCCTTTTTCCTGAGGAAAGAAAATAAAACCCCAGTATCTAATTCTTTTAATAAATATTTTTGGTTTAAAGGGCCTTAGGCCAGGTTCTCTCCTTCCTGGGGGTTATTTCCTCAGGACCTTTTTTTTTTTTTTTTTTTTTTTTTTTTTACAAATCACACATCATTCACAAATCTGTTTGGCAACTGTGTACATTCCTACACATACATATTTTCTTAAAGCTAAATCACACTTTGCTTGCATACCCCAGTGACTTCCTTGATGTAAAATAGCCATTATTTCCCTCATAGCTTGTTCATTTAACATCTCTTTTTCTGTGAACACAGGAGTTGCCTTTGGTGCAGGTACCTAGGAGGTGAGATTATACATACTCACAATCTCATGGCTTAATGTTGCCTCTTTGGCTGTTTCATTGGCCAATCTGTTTCCCCTGGCCCTAAAAGAATTCCTTTTTTGATGCCCATTCACACAGACCACAGCAATCTCATTGGAAGTGATAAATTCTTTAATACTTGTTTAATTACTTCTCCATGTACTAATACTTTTCCCTTGCTATTGAGTAATCCTCTTCTCATGCCTTTCCAAAAGTTTATACCACTTCAGAGGCATACCTTGAATCAATATAAAATGTTCATCTTTTCCTTCTCACAGTTGTAAGGTTCTGTTTAAAGCATATAATTCACATGTCTGGGCTGACCAGGTATTTGGTGATCGCCCTGCTTCTTTTGGCTCTTGACTCATTCCTTCAATAATTGCATAGCCATTATGCTTTTTGCCTTGAATTACTCTCAAGGCCTGTATGTAAAGGTATTTCTTTCAATTCAGGTCACACTGATACTCTATTATATCTTAAACAATTGTGTTCAAAGTTTTCACATGTCATGACTCCCTTCCATAGGGAAGTGGATGGATTAAGGCATGGGCTGGTAATCAAGATTAAAGTTGAGAACATTGTCTTTTATATCAGTATTCTAGAATGGGTTAGCCACCTTTCAGCTTTTTGAGTTTTCACTTATTGGGAGGTATTTATTACTAATATCACGCCAAACTTTAGTTTTCTGCTTTCCTCTACTAAGAGGGCAGTGGCAGCTTTTGCCTGTACACATTCTGGTCATCCCCTCAATATGGGATCCAGAAGTTTGGATATATATGTTCTATTGATTGTCATTCACCCCCCCCCCCCCCCCCCATTCTTGAGTTAACACTCCCTTATCTACTGTGACAAACAGAACAAGCAGTTTACCTAAGGATGACAGTGCTAACACAGGAGTGGTGATTATACTTTATTTTAATTCCTGGTTTGGCTTTTCTTCTCCTTCTGTCCAAGTTAAAACATTTGTCTCTTCATTTAGCAATTTTGAATCTAACCCATTTGTTTTCTGTGCATAAAAGTTTTACCTACAGAGGGCCATAGTTAGTTAATCACAAACATTTTCTTAATTCCTTTTTGTTTGCTTGTTTGCAAGAAGAGCAATTCCACAACTCCCTTTATTCTCTCTGGATTCATTCTGTGTTTCCCTTCACAAATAAAATGTCCAAAATATCTAACTTCCTTTTTGACAGATTGCAATTTGGATTTTGATACTTCTCGCTCTCCTAAAAAGTTTAATAATCAACAAAACAAACAAACAATCTGTGGCTTCTTTTACCACACTGTTTTCTTTGCCCAAAATTAAAAAGTCAACAATATACTGAAGTAAAATAACATCAGAAGAAGGACTATAATATTTATTTGTTCTTATATTCTTTCTTAATCTTAATAACATCAGTTTAAACATAAGGAAAGAAAATCTCTCTCCTATAATTCCCGAGAGTTTTATTTGTTGATAACTTTGCCCCATAGAGTATAAAGTTTAATGAGATTCTGGCAGTTCCCGTGCCAACAAAGAGGACCACCTCTTCTTCCTGGGATCCCACCTTTAGATTTATCAAGGGCTCCCAATGGGACTTCTAATTACGAAACCCCAGACCTCTCCATTCAGTATCTTCAAAAGACAGTAATGACATCACCTTTTCTTTTTCCTTCCACTTGGGGCATTCTCTCTCAAAGTGCCCCGCTTCCCCACACTTAAAACATCCCGCTGGGGAGGAAACATCTACATTGCCTGCCCAGGCTGTCCTTTAACTTCCCCCAACATTTCTTCCCCTGACTCCTTTCGTGCCTCTTTCTTTATTCCATTCAATACACTCCCGTCTTCCTTCACATTCCAATCACACATATCAAATTTCCAACCATTATCCAACAAACTCTATCCATTTGCTCAACTTCCATAATCCCAGCCTAAAGTCATTCTGAGGCTAAATTAAAATTTCATCCCACATTCCTGTGAATTATCTTTTCTTTCTCTTCAAACAAAATAAGTTTCACATACATTTTAACATCAACTTTAGATTATACCCTGAACATCAAAAAAAAAAAATAACACACACTGACTTCCTCACACACACATAGTATATCAAGGGGTCAAAAACCTTCCACAAAAACTCACTCACTGATTGCAAAACATTTTACACAAACACACTCCTCGTACATACAGTGCAGAGACCAGCTCTGCAGGCGCCTTTAGTTAAGAGCACACACAAAATTCCTGCAGCTTAATTTTTTTCTTTTTCCTCTAATATTTATAGCATACAACCTGAACTGCAGCTTTTTTGGCTACAGTCTGATAAGTGTTTAACTTATCAGAAAACAATTTGTTTTGAGATTGCGATATTACAATTTGACTTTACAAATCTCATTGTCATTCTATATGAGTGTTTTAATAACACCTTCTCCTTTTGTTGGAGCTGGTTTCACTATGCTGTTAACAAAATCAATTCCTGTCTTCCTCAGCCCACAAGATCCTTTTCTATTTCAATAGACAATTTTAATTTTTCTTTTTTTCCTTATTCAGGAACGTTACGTTGAACTGATGCGTTTAGTTTATAAAACAATCCTCTCTGTGACACTACATTTATTTTGTCAAATGACAGGGACAACGAGAAAGACGCAGACATCAACAAAAAGACCAGTCCCACTTTACTCTCTACGTCAAAATGTCACAGAAAACAAGACAATGCATTCAGCCACCACAAAAAGTCCACTACACTCTGAGCAACAACAACAAAAAACAAAACAAAATGACAAAACAAAACAACACACGTAATCATTTATATATTATGAAAGTTTTCAGGTGAGCTCACTCGATGTCAATAATTGGATGCTTGGAGGCAACAAAATCTAAGGTCCACAAACACTCATGCTGCCAAAACTTGTTTCCTCATCTCTTTAGACCACATAAAACAGCAGTACTGTATCCTGAGTACCCGACATGTCTTCTCAGCTTTCAACATCCTCCCAACGGACTATCTGGAGGAATGTTCCCGGGACCCTTTACCTCGTCCCTTTTATTTTCCTCAGGCCTGGCACTTCTATTTCCCATTCTGACTTCCCGAGACTTTTACTGTCACTCTATGCTTTTGCTTCGTCCTTCTCCGGCTGTTTTCCTCGCGGAACAACAGAACCGCGGATCCGGACTCTGCACTCACTTCGTACCTGTGGTACGTCTCAAGCACACACACGCACACAGAAAGTCTCTCGGAATGCCCCATCCAGGTAATACTTAATAGTCAATTTTCTTACCATGGATACCCGACCACCAAAGTAATACTTAATGGTCAATTTTCTTACCTTGGTCCGTGCACAGAGTTTCCTGGTCGATACGATTGTGCCTACTATTCCTATCCTCCCCCCTGTGGTTCACTGGGTCTGCCTTTAAAACTTGGTCTCAGGATCCGGTCGGTTTCCTCTGGAACCCCTGTCGATGATTCACGGGACCGTTGAAATCAACGGGACGCGTCTTCCCGTCCTTCAGCGACAGAGGTCCCCAAGGAAGACGACTTCATATCCTGGATGAGCCCCCAACTGTGAGAAACAAAACAAGCTTTCTCCCGAAAGACTCAGGTCAGACTCTGCAGTGAAGCATTTTTATTAAGCATTCTTGCAAGAGCGGGTGTCCTAGCTAGTAGGCACACCCGATGGATACAACATTTGGCTTTTTATTCCCTATCCCGGCTGCAAGGTCCCTCCCTTGTTTCCCCATTGATTAGGTACTCCAAGATTTACAACTTCTCCAGGCGCCTAAAATCCTCCCCAGAGGGTGTCTGGTTTTTGTATCTTATCGTGGATTTCCCCCCCCCAAATCCTAAGATTTAAACTCTAATTAACATTACAAACAAACAGATAACAGTCTCATGGTTAGTCCACTGATTTACACTACACAGAGGCAGATAACAGTCATGGTTAGTCCACTGATTTACACTACACAGAGGCAGACAGCCGTCAAAATTCCTTGTCTTAATTTCTTTCTGATTCTACAAAAGCAACATCAATATTTCTCACATGGCGCAAGCAATAAGCTGGAATAAAGCATCATCCATACTGAGTATGCAGTGATCTTGTCGGCGGTGGCGCTTGAGGTGGACGAGCAGATTCATCACGCAGGCACGTCTGCATGCATACTATGAATGCGAAGGCGAGGTGTGGTACAGGCACCCACAGAGTTATTAAGTGTCCAGATATGGACGGTGGTAGAGGAAGAGATGTTACAGGCTGCCTTAGCAGGGACCAAGAGGATGGATCAGCATCTTAAAGCGTGGGGGGAGATTAAGATTAAGAGGACTCTGTCTAAAGCAGCAGAGGAGAAACAGTTCTGGTTGTCGGTGCAGGAAGCTATACAGGGGGAGGGGCGGAAAGCGCAGACAGGAGAGTTTGTAGCGATCAGGAGGCTCAAACAAGCCTGGAAGTGGAGAGTCTGGGGTCACAGACGGGTCCGTCTCTGTGTGGGGATATGGAATGTGATAAACTTGACAGCGAGGAGAGTGAGGGGTGCGGCTCCAGAGCAGAGCCCCCACGGGAGAGCTGCTTCCCAGTTGAGCTTAGCCCGCCGGGTTACTCCGGGACGAGTTGCAGAGGATGCGGATGAGGAATGCCGAGCGGGCGGAGTCGGGCAGGGGTATGGCGCAGGATGGTCAGGGGAGAGTGGGGAGGCGCGACCCCGTTTTAGACTGGGCTCCATCGAGCACGCGGGGGAGACAAAGAAAAAGAAAACGCAGGAGAGAGTAATACTGTCTGCGCCGCCGGGGATGGCGCCAGGGCGGGCGGTGCCGAGAAAGGAGAAAAATCAGCTGCGTCACTAATCACCAAAGATGGCACCTGAAGTAAGTGGGGACAGGAGAAATAAGAGCTGGAGAACGGGGGGCGGTGCGGATACCTGGGGCCAATGGCGTTCATCAATACCAAATTTGGAAAAATTGTCTGAAGAGGAGGAGGAGGGGACAGAGTACGGAGAGGATGTTGAGATGCATTCGATAAGCAAGCGTGATAGCATGCAGCCGCGAAGAGAAAAGGGGTTGGGCTATGCCAAGACGGTGCAGACAGGAGGGGGCAACGGTAGACTGGCAATGCTGTTAAACCGACTGCAGGAAGTGATTCTCGGCTAATGCCGAGAAGGTAGTCCAGGAAACGCAGTTGATTAAGGATGCAGCCGGGGGAGGGAGCCAACCACTTACAGACTTGGCGTCTGATAACAAAAAAATGCCACTTAGATTCGAGGAAAGGCTGCGGTACTGGGGTTGTTTAGTCTAGAGAAGAAGAGACTGAGAGGAGATCTTATTAACATTTACAAATATCTAAATGGTAGGTGTCGAGAGGTTGGGGCATCTTTTTTCTATTGTAGCTAGCAACAGGAAAAAGGGTGGTGGGAAGAAGCTGGAACACAGAGTGTTCCATGTAAATAAAAAAAACCAAACCCAAAAACAAACAAACAAACAAACAAACCAAAAACCCAAAACCAAGGATGACGGAGCAGTGGCGCAGGCTGCCCAGGGGGGGTTGTGGAGCATCCTCCCTTGGAGGTCATCAGGACCCGCCTGGGCATGTTCCTATGTGACCTGATCTGGGTGAACCTGCTTCTACGGGGGGGGGGGGGGGGGGGGGATTGGACTGGGTGATCTCTGGGGGTCCCTTCCAACTCCTACCATTCTATGATTCCATGATTCTATGATACTATGATTCAATGACCGATGGGGGCAGATATGAATGGACTCCCCTAGAAACAAAGGTTGTGAAGGAGCTGCATGGGACACATGGACTTAGCAGTCCAGAGTCCCTGGTGCTAATGGAATGCATCTTCCAGCGGCCTATGTTGCCGCATGATTGCACATAATTAGCAAAGGCTATTCTATCAGGGCCCTTATTTCTGTTGTGGAAGGAAGAGTGGCATACCATAAATCAGACCATATGTACGGAAGCGCAAGGCAATCCCCAGCATCATCTGCACGGGGTAACCATCGAATGGTTAATGGGAGAGGGCCGGTGGATCAGTGGACTGTGCTACCCCAAGGCATGAAAAACTCACCAATGTTGTGCCAATTGGCAGTTGGCATTGCCCTACGACGCATTCGTCATAAATGGTTACAAGCGAAAATAGTCCACTATATGGATGATCTTGTTGAGCTTGCCCAGCAGCGGTGAGCTCCGCCAACTCCACCAGGAAATAGTGGAGGAATTAGCTAAACATGGACTAAATATTGAACCTAGTAAGACCCAGTGGGGTAGCGGGATAAAATATTTAGGGATGCTTATCACAAAAAGGCAAGTGAGAGCACAGAAATTTTTGTTAATTGACCAGATAACTTCGCTACAACAGGCGCAACAGTTAGTGGGGACCCTACAGTGGCTGTGATCATTCGTACTGATAACCCAGGATGAGATGCAGATATTTTACTCACTTCTCAGAGGCGAGCAGGCAGCACAAGCCCCAAGGACACTGTCAGACTGCCAGAAAGCATTACTGGCGAATATTATCGACCGTGTACAGAGTCATGCCTTGACCAGATGGCAACCAGGTCAGCCATTGGTCACCGCTATCCATTTGGTTCCACAAGGAGAGCACGGTTTCCTGGGGCAACTTGATGGTAGTCGTCGTCTCACCATCTTGCAGTGGATCTATCAGAGCCACGAAAAGGTGACCACACCATTTTGGACTCGAGTATGCGTGACCATGATTAGGCGGGTAAGACAGCGTACATGGCAACTGTTGGGAATGGACCCAACCGTCCTTATGTTGCCTATTTCAGTTGCACAATTGAAAAAAATGTTCGAGATGGAGTGGGAGCTCCAAAATGCCTTAGCGGATTTTACCGGTTAGCTCTCCGGTGTTGCACTTGCTGCAGAACGTTCAGTGCACACCTGACATGCAGTTGTCCATGGCACCAGTGCAAGGCCCCACTGTCTTTACGGATGCCTCATCAAAGACCAATACAGTGGCAGTGGTGTGGAAACAGGGAGACAGATGGGAGAAAATCTTGCATACTGATGCCACAAAATCGGTGCAATATCTGGAGGACATACTAGCTACCCCCATGCGCCAAGCCACAGCACGCCACGTGATTAGGCACTGACTACAATGTATAGCTGTCCTAAGATGTCCTGAACAAATCAAAACTGACAATGGGCCTTGTTACACCTCCCATATGACACAGGAATTCTGTCTAACCTGGCAGATTAAATTGGTGCACGGCATCCCTTACAATAGCCAGGGACAAGCAATCATTGAACGCGCTCACGCTACTCTTAAAGTACAGCTCAGTTGTCTTAGGGAGGGGGAGAACATGGGACATAGAACTCCCCCTGATAGGCAACACGATATTTTAATGTACTGTCTGTACATCCTTAACCATTTTGTTCAAGGGTCAGGACCCATACTGGCACAAGCACACTTTAGGGAGCAAGAACTGGTAGCAGTAGATAAATTACCAGCAGTCAAATCAATACTGGGAAGTGGGAGTCAGGATGGAGACTTAGATGCCCGGGCTGAGGGTATGCTTGTGTAGAAAAGGAGGGAACCCAGCAGTGGGTCCTGGAAAAATGAATACGACCAGAAATACGAGTCTAACGGTCTACTGAGTTTCTTTTGCAGGTTGATGTGTTCTTCGGAGTGCTCGCTGTGACACAGATCCAGCTGGGGTCACTCAACTATTGGTGAGATTGGGCAGTGATGTGGAACACAACCAGCACCTGTTTATATCTTCCCGCAACTGCCTCAGCTAGCATGTGTGCTGGGCAGACACGTTATGTATCAGCCCTTGCCACAGGATGCTGGAGTCATTGAGCATAGGGAGGGGGAGATGTTGTAGGCAGCCGGAAGATCTTGGGTTGTAATGCGAGAGGTGGATGGTATAGAAGAGGCAGGCACGGGGTGGAGTGAAAGGAGGTGCTTGTGTTAGCAGATAAAAGCGCATGGCGCAAGTAATAAGCTGGAATAAAGCATCATCCATACTGAGTATGCAGTGATCTTGTCCCCTCAGTAGTCAGTGAGCTGAGTAATCCATGCGGGCGGCCTGATGATGTTGCTGGTAGTGGCAACAACGCCTCATGTGGCAGAAGTTTCTCTGGAGTGCACCACCATCATATGCCAACTCATTGACTGTCATCTCATGGAAAGAAGGTGAGGGGAAAACCATGGATGAAGTGGTCAGCCAATTCCAGCAGTATGAAGGAAACCTTTCTTCTTCTTTACAATCCCGTGTGTCTGCTGTGGAGAAAGTATCCCATGAGTTCCAACAATTTAAGAAAGATATCTCCTGCTCTCTTCCTATATGGGCCCATATCTCCGCTATTAGGAAGAAGCGTTCTTCTGATTAAGAGAGGAGATACAGAGGGTACACACACTGGGGCAATCTGTGGTTCTATCTACGCAGTAAGGGAGAGGACATGAGGAGGTGGGATGGAAAACCTACCGTGGCCCTAGAGACAAGAGTCTGGGAACTACAAGCAAAAACAGAAAGGGACTCCTCGTGGAAAAATGCTGCCCCAGTTTCTAGTGAGCAGCTCCTCAGAGACTTGGTGCTTAATCTTGCTTCTGATCCTCTCAAAGGGACCTCTAGTTCCTTCCCACAGGAAGTGTGTGATACACATAACAATCAATATTAGAGGGGCCCTGCCTCCAGCCAGGAGGAGGACAGGGACAACAGGATCTGCTGGTCTATGTGGATCCAATGGTCTGGCACATCAGATCCACAAGAGTAGAAGGTTCTTGTGGATACTGGAGCCCAATGCACTTTGTTCCCATCAGGTTATAAAGGAGATGAACACATTTCTATTTCCGGAGTGACAGGAGGATCCCAACAGCTCACTGTGGTGGAAGCAGAAGTGAGTGTGACGGGAAACAGAAGGCAAAAGCACCCCATTGTGACAGACCCAGAAGATCCATGTATCTTGTGAATAGATTACCTAAAGAGAGGGTATTTCAAGGACCCAAAAGGGTATCAGTGGGCTTTTGGTGTAGCTGCCTTGGAGACAGAAGAAGCTGAACAGCTGTCCAGCCTGCCTGGCCTCTCAGAGGACCCTTCTGCTGTGGGGTTGCTGAGAGTTGAAGACCAACAAGTGCCAGTTGCAACCACAACAGTGCACCGGTGACAATATCGGACTAACCGTGACACTCTAATTCCTATCTACAAACTTATCTGCCAATTGGAGAGTCGAGGGGTGATCAGCAGGACTCAGTCACCCTTTAACAGCCCCATATGGCCAGTACAAAAGTCTAGTGGAGACTGACAGTAGACTATCGTGGCCTGAATGAAGTCACGCTGCTGCTGAATGTTGCTGTGCCGGACATGCTGGAACTCCAATACGAACTGGAGTCCAAGGCAGCCAGATGGCAGGCTACCATCGACATTGCTAATGCATTCTTTTCAATTCCATTGGCAGACGAGTGCAGGCCCCAGTTTGCCTTCACCTGGAAAGGCATTCAGTATACTTGGAATCGATTACCCCAGGGGTGAAAGCACAGCCCTACCATTTGCCATGGCCTGATCCAGGCTATGCTGGAAAAGGGTGGGGCCCCCAAACACCTACAATATATTGATGACATTTTTGTGTGGGACAATTCAGCAAAAGAAGTTTTTGAAAAAGGAAAGAAAATAGTTAAAATCCTACTGAATACCAGCTTTGCCATAAAACAAAGCAAAGGGCCTGCACAAGAGATCCAATTCTTAGGAATAAAATGGCAAGATGGTCGCCAGCATATCCCAATGAATATTGTCAACAAGATTACTGCAATGTCTCCACCAACCAGTAAGGGAGAAACCCAGGCTTTCTTAGGCACTGCGGGTTTTTGGAGGATGCATATTCCGAACTACAGTATGATTGTAAATCCTCTCTATCAAGTCACTCGGAAGAAAAATGACTTTAAATGGGGACCTGAACAACAGCAAAGCTTTCGACAGATAAAACAAGAAATTGCTCAGGCAGTAGCCCTTGGGCCAGTTTGAACAGGACCAGATATGAAAAATGTGCTTTACACTGCAGCAGGAGAGAATGGCCCTACCTGGAGCCTCTGGCAAAAAGGACCTGGTGAGACTCGAGGCTGACTCGAGGGGATACAAAGGATCTGAGGCCCGATACACTCCAACTGAGAAAGAGATATTGGCAGCATATGAAGGAGTCTGCGCTGCCTCAGAAGTACATCTCCTGTTAGCACCCCGACTGCCAGTACTGGGCTGGATGTTCAAAAGGAGAATCTCCTCCACACATCATGCGACTGATGCCATGTGGAGTAAGTGGGTTGCCTTGATCACATAATGAGCTCGTATAGGAAATCCCAGTTGTCCAGGTGTCCTGGAAGTGATCGCCAACTGGCCAGAGGGCAAAGACTTTGGAATATTGCCTGAAAAAGTGACACACACTGAAGAGGCCCCACCATACAATAAGCTGTCAGAAAATGACAAGCAATATGCTTTGTTCACTGATGAGTCCTGCCATATTGTGGGAAAATATTGAAGGTGGAAAGCGGCTGTGTGGAGTCCACTACAACAAGTTGCTGAAGCTGCAGAAGGAGAAGGTAAATCAAGTCAGTTTGCAGAGGTGAAAGCCATCCAGCTGGCTTTAGACATCGGCGAACGAGAAAAATGGCCAATACTATACCTCTATACTGACTCATGGATGGTGGCAAATGCTTTGTGGGGATGGCTGCAACAATGGAAGCAGAATAACTGGCAACACTGGGGCAAACCCATCTGGGCTGCTTCACTGTGGCAAGACACTGCTGCCCACCCGGAGAAGCTGGTTGTGAAGGTGCGACATGTAGATGCCCACATACCCAAGAACCGGGACAATGAAGAACATCAACACAACGAGGAGGTGGACCAAGCCACCAAAATTCAAGTGACTGAGGTGGATTTAGACTGACAGCATAAAGGTGAACTGTTTGTAGCTCGGTGGGCCCATGATGCCTCAGGATATCAAGGAAGAGATGCCACCTATAGATGGGTTCGAGATCAAGGAGTGGACTTGACCTTGGATGCTGTGGCATAGGTAATTCATGAATGTGAGATATGTGCTGCTATCAAACAGGCCAAATGGATGAAGCCTCTGTGGTATGAAGGATGATGGCTCAAGTATAAATATGTAGAGGCCTAGCAGATTGATTACATTACACTGCCACTGACTTGCCAAGGCAAGCACTACATCCTCACCATGGTGGAAGCAACCACTGGATGACTAGAAACATATCCTGTGCCTCATGCCACCACCCAGAACACCATCCTGGGCCTTGAAAGGCAAGTCCTATGGCGACATGGCACTCCAGAAAGAATCGAGTCAGACAATGGGACACATTTCAAAAACAACATTATAGATACCTGGCTGAAAGAGCACGGCACCAGCTTCTGGGAAAATTGAACAGTACAATGGACTATTAAAGACCACTTTAAGAGCGATGGGAGGTTGGACCTTCAAACACTGGGACACTCATCTAGCAAAGGCGACCTGGATAGTCAATACAAGGGGATCTGTCAATAGAGCTGGCCCTGCTGAATCAGAACTCCTACACACTGTAGAAGGGGATAAAGTCCCTGCAGTGCGTATGAAAAATCTGTTAGGTCAATCCTGCCTCAGGCAAAGGCAATCCCATCCAGGGGATCGTTTTTGCCCAAGGACCTGGATATACTTGGTGGGTGAAGCAGAAGGATGGGGAATTTTGATGTGTACCCCAGGGGGATTTGATTTTGGGTGAGACTAGCCCTTAAACTAAATGGTATTAGTCACTGAATATCTTCCTGCCTTGAGCATGCTCTTCAGGAAGAGGTGATCTCATACAAGAACATGCACCCCGAGCTGTGACCAGAGAAGCTGAAGCGGCAGGTTGATATCATCTGAGCAGAAACCTGGAAGACTGCGATGAGAGATGGAGTCCTGAAGTCATGGACTAAATTAACGGCCCATAGACTAAGGGAATAATATCTGTATCAATGACATGAAAATGTTTAAAAATGTGCCTTATCTGAGCATGACTTACATGGAATAGAATAAGGGGTGAATAATGTCCTGGGTTTAGCCAGGATAGAGTTAACTCTCCCCAGCCACCATCAGGGGGCGTGGCCAGGCTATTCAATCCCATGTGATGTCAAGCTCAGGATATAAGGGCAGCAGCTGGGCTGTGAAGGCACTATGGTCAGTGTCTGCGGCTGCATCTCTGCCATCTTTCTGAGGCCAGTGAGCAGTTACACTGGGCATTGCTTTGTTTTTCTGTGTCCTTTGGCCATCATCATAACTACCTACTTTTTGTGGTGTTCTATTAAACTGTCCTTATCTCAACCCAGAAAGTTCTAGAACTCTCTCTCTTGATTCTCCTCCCCATCCTGCTGAGTTGGGGAGGAGTGAGTAACTAGGTGGTTCAGTTATTGTCCAGCTAGGGCTAAACCACCACAGTGTTTTTGGTGCCCAACGTGGGGCTCGAAGGGTTGAGATAAAGACTGATCTGACAAAGAGTGTGTTGAGATTTGGTATACAGTTTTCTTATATTGACCATACAACTGATCACAATGCTCACTCAGTTGCTTACATGGTGGTTATTGTTCAGCTAGGGCTAAACCACCACATCATCTTGAGCTGGGGAGCCCAGAACTGGACACAGGACTCCAGATGAGGCCTCACCAGGGCAGAGTAGAGGGGGAGCAGAACCTCCCTCGACCTGCTGCCCACACTCTTCTTGATGCATCCCAAGATGCCATTGGGCTTCTTGGCCACAAGGCCACATTGCTGGCTCATGGTTTATTGTTGACTAGGACTCCCAGGTCTAATACTTTGAATTGTAGGCTATACATATTACCATGTTTATATATCTATCTATTTCCTAGTTAACTTCTGAATTAAAATATTGTCATGGTTTGACATGACAGCTGTTTTTGGTAAGGGGGAAGGGGCTGTAAAGATGGCTTCTGTAAGAAGTTGCTCAAAACTTTCCCTAGCTCTGAGCCAGACCCACTTCTGGGGATGAGCCAATTAGATGCCTCCACAATCACTTTTTAAGAAGAAGCCGGAAGAGGAGGCTTCTTCCTGTTCCTTCCTTCTTCTGTCCCTTCTTTTTTGACTGGTGGTGGTGCAAGGAGTTGGGAGAGAGAGAAGTGACCATGCGAACCCCAAGGTCAGTGATGAAAGAGAGGAGGAGGTGTGCTGGACTCCCTTGCATCCTGTGGAGAGGAGTGGTGAAACGGAGATTTGGCACTTTGTAAAAGAACCTGCATCAGGGGCAGTGACTATGGCCAGAGGAGGCCATGTCCGGTGGGAGGGACCCTGTATCGGCAGAAGCCGCAGTTTCTGGGAAGAACCCACACCAGACAAGTTCGTTAAGGACTTGTGTCCCGGGGGAGGGACCCCGTATCAGAGTAGGGGAAGAATGCCAGGAGTCGTCCTCATCTGAGAAGAGAGAAGCGGCAGAGATCATCTGTGAGAGACTGACCACATCCTCCATTCCCTACCTCCCGGAGCCGTTGAAGAGGGAGAAGGTAGAGATATCGGGAGCAGTGAGCTGGGCCAGGGAAGAAAGGAGGGATGGAGGAGGGAGATCTTCAAGTGTTGATTGTATTTTTCTCATCATCCTGCTCGGTTTTTGGCTTTTGTTCTTGTCATGGTTTAGCAAGGAGCCACTTTTGCTTGGTTACAGGGGGAAGTGATTGCAGTAAAGACCCGGTAAAGAGTTCTTGGACTCTCCCCCGGCTCTTAGGTTCAGACCCACCACCAGCCTGGCTGGGCCAATTTGGCGCCTCTGCCAGCACTATTTAAGGATGGGAATTTGAAGTGCTTGGGAGAAGGCATAAGAGTGGTACAACCACGCAGACCCCACAGTCAGAGAAGGAGGAAGGAAGGAGGAGCACCAGAACAAAAACCCCTCTGCAACCCGAGGTGAGGATGAAGCTGTACCCCTGCAACTCATGGAGGGCAATGGCAGGACTGAGCCACCAGCAGTGAGACTGTGTGAGGAGGCAGCCATGGCACTGGCCACAGAGCAGACCCACACGAGAGGCAGAGACAAGATGCAGGCTTTGGGATGAATGGACATTGGAACTGCCCACGCATAGCTGCCCAGTGTGTGAGGTATCCCGCGGAGGTGCAGGGAGGACTGATGTGGAGCCCACCTGCCCTGAGGAAAGGCAAATGGCAGAAACCATGGAAAATAGACTGAATGAAACCCCCATTCCCTGCCCCTCTGAGCCGTTCAGTGGGGGAGGAGATAAAGACACTGGGACTAGGGCTCTGAACCCAGGAAGAGGGGAGGAGTGGGGAGAAGATGTTCTTAAAGGGCTGGTTGTACTCTTCATCGTTGTACTATTCTGTGTTGTTTTGTTGGTTATGTTTTGGATTTTTATGGTTATGCTTTAGTTGATGTTGGATTAAATTATTTTCTGTTTTCTTCCCCAAGCTGAGTAGTCTGATCTGTTTTGTCCTGGACCATAAGTAGCAATTAAGCCCTCCCTGCCCTTTGGCAATTCTCAGGTCTTTGGTTCTTGAGGCTAATCGTGGTCTTTTGTTCCCCTCCCCACCCCCCCCCCCCCCCCCCCCCCGATGGACCTAAACCAGGACAGTTCTGTTCTGTTTCTTTGTAGGCTGTAGAATAAACTTACTGTAATTTACAGCGAGCCCTCCCTGCCATTGTCTCAATCCCCAGCAACCTGGGTTATCTTTTTCCTCCCATTTCACTAGGGCCTCTGACTTGGGGAAACAGACTCCATAACTCAAAGAGTTATAAAGAAGGTATAATTTATTTGGCGCCAGGTGCACAGGGGATCGCTCCACCACAAATGTGTGCACCGGACTTGACAACTTGCTTGACTTATATTTGTTACAGAATTACAAAATCATATGATGACATTATCCACCTATACAAAGACACAACCTGTCCGTGCTTTCACGTGTAAATTAGGTCTTCTCTTCCTTTCATTTGCATGATGTCTCCCAGTGATGGTTGTAGGGGGCCTTGGGGGATGAAGGCTTGATAGTCTTGAGTCTTTCTCATCCCTAATCTTTGCAACTTCAGATATCACTTGGCCCCTAGTGGAATAGATTTCACTAGCTTTTCTGCCTCCAAGGAAGTTGGAGGACCCCGGAGGTATTGTATAAGCAGATAAGTATGACCCTTTTACAGCTCATGTGTACAGATAGTTTTGTCTGTATGAGATAGAAGCTTAAACAGTTAAATTTTATACTACTGCAATAAGTTAGTATAAGGTTTATTAATACATGTCAGTATAAAGCTCCACATCACCTCCGCCATCCTAACGAGGGTGGATGGAGCGAGAGACTGGTGCTTCTTTGCTAGCTGGGCCAAACCAGGACAAAGTATGAGAGGCATGGAGTATGCTTATCTCGCTGACTAAGTCGAAAGTAATCAGGATTTAGGATGTTGCTATCTCCCTGCTGTTAAATAGATTGTTTAACCTGTCCCAAAACCTTCTAATTAAGGTAGATATTTTTGAAAGACATCTGAAATTTACTGAACATCTGCTACAGATAACAGAACTTCATTTTTCTGCTGCCAGAATCTCATTAAACTTTATACCCTGAGGGGCAAAGTTATCAAATCAACAAATAACACTCTCAGGAGTTAAAAGAGAGAGATTTTCTTTCCTTATGTTTAAACAAATAAATCTAATAGTCCTTCTTCTGATGTTATTTTACTTCAGTATATTGTTGACTTTTTAATTTTGGGCAAAGAAAACAATGTGGTTAAAGAAACCACAGATTTTTTGTTGTTGTTATTAAACTTTTTAGGAGAGCAAGTATCAAAATCCAAATTGCAATCTGTCAAAAAGGAAGTTAGATATTTTGGACATTTTATTTGTGAAGGGAAACACAGAATGAATCCAGAGAGAATAAAGGGAGTTGTGGAATTGCTCTTCTTGCAAACAAGCAAACAAAAAGGAATTAAGAAAGTGTTTGTGATTAACTAACTATGGCCCTCTGTGGGTAAACTTTTATGCACAGAAAACAAATGGGTTAGATTCAATATTACTAAATGAAGAGCCAAATGTTTTAACTTATCCTGAAGGAGAAGAAAAGCCAAACCAGGAATTAAAATAAAGTATAATCACCACTCTTGTGTTAGCACTGTCATCCTTAGGTAAACTGCTTGTTTTGTTTGTCACAGTAGATAAGGGAGTGTCAACTCAAGAATGGGAGGGGGAGATGAATGACAACCAATAGCACATATATATCTAAACTTCTGGATCCTGTATTGAGGGGATGACCAGAATGTGTACAGGCAAAAGCTGCCACTGCCCTCTTAGTAGAGGAAAGCAGAAAACTAACGTTCGGAGGGGTATTAGTAATAAATACCTCCCAATAAGTGAAAACAATTTTAGCTCAAAAAACTGAAAGGTGGCTAAACCCATTCTAGGATATTGATATAAAAGACAATGTTAAAAAAAAAAAAAAAAGAACTTTTCGAAAAATCTCAACTTTAATCTTGATTACCAGCCCATGCCTTAATCCAGACACCTCCCTATGGAAGGGAGACATGAAATGTGAAAACTTCGAACACAATTATAAAGATATAACTGAGTATCAGTGTGACCTGAATTGAAAGAAATACCTTTACATATAGGCCTTGAGAGTAATTCAAGGCAAAAAGCATAATGGCTATGCAATTATTGAAGGAATGAGTCAAGAGCCAAAAGAAGCAGGGCGATTACCAAATACCTGGTCAGCCCAGACATGTGAATTATATGCTTTAAACAGAACCTTACAACTGTGAGAAGGAAAAGATGAACATTTTATATTGATTCAAGGTATGCCTCTGAAGTGGTATAAACTTTTGGAAAGGCGTGGGAAGAGGTTTACTCAATAGCAAGGGAAAAGTATTAGTATATGAAGAATTAATTAAACAGGTATTAAAGAATCTATCACTTCCAAATGAGATTGTGGTGGTGTAGTGGGTCTGGGACGGTAGTGATTTTCCACAGCAGCTCCTGCAGTGCTGTGCTTACTGTTGATATCAATATTATGACTACCGCTTGCACAACATCGGGGCTGTCCCTCCAGCATTCCTTCCTCCACCTTCACCAATAGCTGTGAGTGGGCATGATCTTGGGAGGGACTATGGCCAGGACAGCTGACCCAGGCTGACCAAGGAGATATTCCATACCATATGACGTCAGCTCAGGAATATAAACTGGGGGAAAGGAGCAGGAAGAGGAGGCGAGATTCATTTCTGGCCTTCCCAAAGCAACCGCTACGCGTACTGAAGCCCTGCTTCTCGGGAGGTGGCCAGACATCGCTGCTGATGGGAAGTAGAGAGTAACAGCTTATCTGCTTCTGCTTTGCTTCCCGCGCGCGCGGCTTTGCTGCTTATTTATTAAACTGCTTTTATCTCAACCCACAAGATTCCCATCTTATTTTCTCCCCTTCCCTGGCTTGCTGAGGAGGTGGGGGGTAAAGCGGTGTGGTGGGCACCTGGCATCCAGCCAGGCTCAAACTACCACAGCCCTTTTGGCGCCCAACGTGGGGCGAGATAATAGCAGATTTACATTAACTGCATTGCAATTACAGTAAACCAATGAGAGCAAAGTTCCTGTGCTGGTCACGGAGCCTTGCTGTTATGCAGCTTATCTTACACTTTCTAATGTTTGGGAACATGATGCTCCTAACATTGACTCTCGGCTGTGCTTTAACCTTAATAGCTTTGCTAAGCTGGCTATATAATTTTGTGAAGAGGATGAAAGGGCCTGGGAACATGATGGCCCAAATAATAATAGCAAGTCTCATTCTGTTACTGATGAATTTAGTGTGCTGTGGGAGCTATCTTGTGGAGGCCATGGGGCAAAGCACCTCTTTCTCCTCAGCTCGGACTGATCTAGACAATTCTGTTACACAGACTTCCCAGGTCCTTAGTCACCCTTATACGAGAGTTTTAATATTACTAATTAACATGGTTGGTATATTATATATCTTGTGGAATCTGGAGTCATCTGGGTATCAGAGAGTACAAATTTGCGATGGAAACATGTTAAAATGCCCCCTGAAGCGGCCAGTCCCTGGGTGGCAGGGTATGTGGATGAATTTAGGCAAATTCCTAGGACGGTTATCACCTCCTGTAATCTGGGATTTTACATCTGAACAGATAAAAAACCCTGCTTTACTGACACGCTACCTGATAGAAGGGTGTCTTACCTACCCTAATGAGGCCCATCAGGTTCAGGCATTATACTGGGGCCTAGCCTCTGCCTACCGAGCTGCATTCCAGTCCTCTCAGAGAACTGTAATTGAAATGGAAACTCAAACGGTACCTGAGACCAACATAGTTGAGTCAGTCGCAGTCCAGCCCTCTCAGAGAACTATGGCCGAGGTGGAAATTCAAACTATACCTGAGACCAACATAGTTGAGTCAGTCGCAGTCCAGCCCTCTCAGAGAACTATGGCCGAGGTGGAAATTCAAACTATACCTGAGACTACCATGGTTGAGTCAGGGAACCAAACAACAACCACAGTGGTTGCCCCAGTAGTGAAAAAGAAGCAGTGGGATAAAAATTTAGCAGAAGCCACTTGGCTGGTCAATAGCAGAGGTTCAACTAACCGTCCTGGTCCTGCCCAAACAAAACCACTACATACTGTGGGAGGAGATAAGGTCCCCGTAGTGCACCCAGGGAAATGGCTGGGGAAGGCAGTATGGGTCGCACCTCCCATGGGAAAAGGCAAACCCATTCGTGGGATTGTCTTTGCTCAAGGGCCTGGCTGTACTTGGTGGGTGATGAGAAAGGATGGGGAAACTCGATGTGTACCTCAAGGAGACTTAACCTTGGGGGAAAAATAACCTGTTATGTGAGTTATCTGTTGTAGATGAACTTTGCAAGAAAAACCGAACAAGTGGACAAACCAAGCCGGTGCTGGTGCCCAACACTGAACATACTGTTTCCCCTGGCCTGGATATTCATCTTGATGGATGAGACAGAAGTTATGACCTGCTCCAGTGAACATCTACAGAGGATGAAAGATATAAGAATGTTGTTTGTTTGTTTGATGCAAGATGCAAGAGGGAATACAAGAATGATGTTTGTCTGTTGAAGAGTGGGGGTACGGGTTAATGAGAGTATATAAGAATGTATATGGATTGTTAAGATGGTTTGTCTGAGCATGACATAAATGGTATGGAACAAGGGGTGGAGACTGTAGTGGGTCTGGGACGGTAGTGATTTTCCACAGCAGCTCCTGCAGTGCTGTGCTTACTGTTGATATCAATATTATGACTACCGCTTGCACAACATCGGGGCTGTCCCTCCAGCATTCCTTCCTCCACCTTCACCAATAGCTGTGAGTGGGCATGATCTTGGGAGGGACTATGGCCAGGACAGCTGACCCAGGCTGACCAAGGAGATATTCCATACCATATGACGTCAGCTCAGGAATATAAACTGGGGGAAAGGAGCAGGAAGAGGAGGCGAGATTCATTTCTGGCCTTCCCAAAGCAACCGCTACCCGTACTGAAGCCCTGCTTCTCGGGAGGTGGCCGGACATCGCTGCTGATGGGAAGTAGAGAGTAACAGCTTATCTGCTTCTGCTTTGCTTCCCGCGCGCGCGGCTTTGCTGCTTATTTATTAAACTGCTTTTATCTCAACCCACAAGATTCCCATCTTATTTTCTCCCCTTCCCTGGCTTGCTGAGGAGGTGGGGGGTAAAGCGGTGTGGTGGGCACCTGGCATCCAGCCAGGCTCAAACTACCACAGGTGGTTCATGTGAATGGGCAACAAAAAGGGAATTATTTTAGGGCCAGGAGAAACAGACTGGCCGATGAAGCAGCCAAAGAGGCAACATTAAGCCATTAGATTGTGAGTATGTATAATCTCGCCCCCAGGTGCCTGCACCAAAGGCAACTCCTGTATTTACAGAAAAAGGGAATGAAACATTAAGAGTTGGGGAACATTGAGACAGAGGGGAGGTGGATTCTCCCAGATGGAAAAGAAATGTTAAATGAACAAGCTATGAGGGAAATAATGGCTATTTTACATCAAGGAAGTCACTGGGGAATGCAAGCAATGTGTGATTTAGTTTTAAGAAAATATGTATGTGTAGGAATGTATACAAATAAATTTGTGAATGATGTGTGATTTGTAAGGAAAAAAAAAAAGGTCCCAAGGAAACAGCCCCCAGGAAGGAGAGAACCTGGCCAAAGGCCCTTTAAACCAAAGATATTTATTAAAAGAATTAGATACTGGGGTTTTATTTTGTCTTTCCTCAGGAAAAAGGACTTTTGGCCCAAACACCACTTCTCGAGTTTGCAGCCCACACCATCCAGCTTGAAGGGCAAATCCTGATCAAGTCCTGAAAAGAAACTGAACTGCAACCCAAATGGGAAGGCCTGTTCCAGGTGTTACTGACCACTGAGACAGCAGTAAGAATGACTGAAAAAGACTGGACTCATTGCACCAGACTCAGAGGACCAATGGCCTCTCCACTCGAGGATAGACAATGACATGTATGTCAGACTACAAACCCCTTGTGTCTTAAACTCCTACTAAATTACCCAAAATAAAACCAAGGGACCCATCAAATGGCCCAAAGTTTGTAACTATAACTGAAGTAAATAACGCAAACATTTGAGACTGAAGCAGGATATGGAGATGCAAATGTCTGGATTGAATGGGTTAAATATACGGTTCAAAGCCTGAATCACAGTAATTGTTATGCATGTGCTTCAGGGAGACCCACTGCACAAGTGATTCCCTTTACATTAGGATGGAGTAAAGGACCACAGGGAATGAGATGTATGATTGCCTATACCAAGAAAATACTGCATGGGGAAAAGAGAGCTGTGAACCTCTCTCAGTTATTCCCTGCTCTGCAGAGCAAAGACGTCAAAGTACCTCCTGTTTTCTCTACAGTGGCCAGTAACCACACAGCTTGTCTCTCACGACAGGGTGGAGGGGCTACCGGGTATCTCAGAGACCTGGAAATGTGTACTGAGTCATTGAACGTGACTGAGGATAAAGTAGGAAATTACTCCTCTGTGAGTATCCCCAGGGCAGATCTGTGGTGGTATTGTTGAGGAAAAATCCTGAGGCCCATGCTCCCTCCAAATTGGAAAGGCACATGTTCAATTGGCTATTCCATTTACCCTGGCATTTGAAAGAGAATCATGTATTTCAGGGAAAAGAATGAAAAGAAATCTGGGGGTGTCATTCGATGACAGGATCTATATTGATTCAATTGGAGTTCCCAGGGGGGTATCTGATGAACATAAAGCACGGAATCAAATAGCAGCAGGGTTTGAATCCTCTCTGTTTTGGTGGGTAACAATAAATAAGAATGTGGATTGGATAAACTATATTTATTACAATCAGCAGCGGTTTATAAATTACACCAGAGATGCAATCAAAAGAATCGCAAAACAACTAGATGCCAGGGATCCACATCACGAAAAACTTATCTACACAAGAATGCAGATAAGGAGGCACTTCTTTATTATGCAGCGCTGGGAAAACATGGGGGGGGGGGGGATAGCTCCTCCATAGGTGCTTCGTTGTTAGTTACCATTTTCAGGGTTTTTATACAGCTCAAACAAAGAATCACATTTGCCAACACAAGCATGCGTAAAATGTCCCTCTATCAATTTAGCCCTTCACCTTGATTGGTTCCCAACAAACACAAAATTTCCAAAATCACAGTGATTGGTCAAAAAAAAGATATCAGTCCCTTTGTTTTAGTAACAACTAAGGTAACAGCTAAAGTAACCTAACACGTTACCAGGTTACCTAACTCTTGCAGTTTGATCCTTATGTGATTCAAATGAATATTTACTTAAATCAATAGGTGTTTGAGTTATTTGCAAGTGCTTAGCTAATTGATTGAACTATTACTAGGTGATTAACAAGTGCTTAACAAGTGCTTGACTACTTATTGTGATGATAAGTTGTTAAATAAAATAATTGTGTATCTGCAACACTTCCCCCCTTTGAAAGTATTGATAATCACATTCCAATACTTTCACTCTTGTATTTCTGTTGTCTCCATAACAAAACCATGATTGTCATATGGTGGTGGATCACCTTTGAACTGATCATTGTCTCTTGACAATGCTGTAAAGATTCTATTGCTTCATCACGTTCTTTGTATTATTTCTCTTTTGATGCAATGATATGCCAAATAGATTGCCAGAAACATTATAATCAATAGCAGAAGTGTTTCAATCAGTGACTTTATCCAGGATTTTAGGTCCAGGCCGAGTCTCTCAAAAACTTTATCTATCCAGGCTGTATTCATGTCTTACCTAATTTCCTGGTATTGGAATTACCTGTTCCGAGTCTATTTCTGTTTGGACTGGAGTCTAGGCCTGAACATTCAATACGAATCGATTTGACCATCCAATTTTGATCCATGTTTCCACCACTATAGACTGAAAAACCAACAAAAAACGAAAACTTAGTCATGTTTCAGAGTTAACTTCAGTATCTCAAGATCTCCTACAACTCTTCCACTTCCATGGGCTTGATGGTATCTTCTTCACTCGAGTGTAGTGGATCCAGGCATCTGATTCGGCAATCTTGATTGCAGTGAAGGTGGTCAGCAACACCTGGTACGGTCCCTTCCACCTTCCTTTCAGAGGTTCTTCATTCCAGGTCTTTATGTAGACATAATCTCCAGGCAGGATGTTGTGTACTGGATTTTTCCAAAGTCAGAGGTCAATTCTACACTACTGCACTTCGGAGCCTGTTCAGGGCTTTTCCAAGAGAAAGCAAATAGTTATACCCATCTTGTTTTCCCATCACATGCATGCTTGGATTAGGTTCAGGAACCTCATAGGGTTTTCCATACATTATCCCATAGGGCCTTCCTGACATTCCACTTCAAGGTTTCACTCTTATTTTGTAGCAATGCAAGTAGAAGTGCCTGAGGCCATTTTAATTTAGCCTCCTGACAAATTTTGCTAATTTGTCTTTTTAGGGTCCGATTAATTCTTTCCACTTTTCCACTTGATTGCAGTCTGCAAGGGTCATGTAAATCCCAGGAAATTCCTGGGACTTTGCTTACCTCTTGTACCACATTGTACCACATGTGGTCCTCTGTCTGAAGATATTCCAAATGGAACTCCAAACCTTGGAATAATTTCTTGCAGGAGCCATTTAACTGTTTCCTTAGCCTGATTGGTACGACAGAGAAAGGCTTCTGGCCATCCTGAAAAGGTGTCAACCCCAACCAACACATATTTATATCCATTGCATTTAGGTAATTCTGTAAAATCAATTTGCCAATAATCTCCTGGTTCCACTCCAGTTTTTATTTTGCTCATCTGTACCCTTTTTTTTGTACTATTGGATTGTTCTTTAAACAAATATCACATTTTGCCATTACCAATTTGGCCATTTCCAACATTTGTATTGATATTACACTTCTCAGAAGCTGAGTCATAACTTCTGCACCCCAATGACACTCCCTATGCTTTGTTTGCAAAATCTCTCTCATGATTAAGGGAGGCAATACTAGCTGACCTGTACTTGTCGTCCACCATCCTTCTGAATTTTTCTCTGCATTTAGTAACAGCCAATTTTTCATCCTCCCCTGAATATTTTGGTGGCTCCTTAGGAAGTGCTACTGTTCTGGTGGGGATGATTGCCATTTGTGAGACTGTGTGTTGTGCTATTTTACTATCTTTGAGTTCCCTGTCTGATGTGCTTTACAGTGCATGATTGCCACTTGAACTGGTTCCTGCACTGCCACTAGCAGTTGCAAGATTTCCTTTTGATGCTTAATGTTTGTTCCCTGGGAGGACAGTAGTCCTCTTTCTTTCCACAGGGTGCCATGGACATGGACTACTCCAAAAGCATATTTTGAATCAGTCCAAATATTAACTCCTTTTCCTTTACTTAAGGGGGGACATTGGTTATCCCCGAGCCAAATGATGAAATACCGGGTAATTCTCACTGAGCAGGATAATGTAGTGTTGAAAACAACTAACCTTCTAAATCCTGCAGTGTTTCTGAGTACTTCACAGGAAAAGCAACAACTGGAACACAACTGTGTTGCAACCATTGAACATACATATTCCAGCAGAGGGGACCTGAAGGATGATCCTCTTGAAATCCCTGAATGGGAACTGTTCGCAGATGGCAGCAGCTTCGTCGCGAATGGAACGTGCCACGCAGGATATGCGGTAAGAACTGAAAATTCGGTAATAGAAGCAAATGCATTGCCAAGTACAACTTCTGCATAGAAGGCAGAACTGATTGCATTGACATGTGCTTTGGAATTAAGTAAAGGAAAACGAGTTAATATTTGGACTGATTCAAAATATGCTTTTGGAGTAGCCCATGTCACATGGCCCCATGTGAGCTGCTGCAGCTGTCTTGTGCCCCAGCATAGATTTGAGGGCAGGATGCCAGTGCATGGGTCTGCTGGCACCCCTCAGATGTGTCCTTTGTGCTGAGCTGCCCCTGGCCATGTGCACTGCGATGGTAGTCTGCAACGTGGCACAACCCCAGGAAGCATTGCCAGCTCCGCACACGCAGAAGGTTAGGGTCAGATGGCAGCTCTGTGGCTCTCTTCTCCTCGAAGGAGAGCTGCCCCGTGGGGATGCTGAGGGTGGATGCAGCCTCATTTG
Source organism: Colius striatus (assembly GCF_028858725.1). Classification (NCBI taxonomy): domain Eukaryota; kingdom Metazoa; phylum Chordata; class Aves; order Coliiformes; family Coliidae; genus Colius; species Colius striatus. The sequence goes on along the minus strand of NC_084789.1, from coordinate 27,329,976 downwards.
TGCTGCTTCATTTGGGCCTTGACCTCCTGCTGAGCCCCTTTCCCTCTGCTTTGTCCCCACAGCTGCCAGGGCTGATGGCCCCGGGGCTCTCTTCTCTCATCAGGGGTTCCTTGAGCTGTCTCTCTACAAGATCCTGTTGATGAAGGATCTGGAGCACAGTCAGGATGAGGAGGAGAAGATCAGCTCCTCCAGCCTCCAGCAGAGGCTGCTGGGGATGCTACTTCAGCCCCCTCAGGTGATGGGGTGATCAGAGGCTGTGTTGGGGATGGTGTGGCTGGGAGGAGGGGTGACAGCCTCAGGAGTCAAAGGACCAGCACATTCCTCTGCTGAAGGGAGGCAGATTTTGGAGGCTTGCCTGCCTGGCTGCTTATGGCACTGGTACTGACAGGAGCGGGCTCCTGTTCTGCAGGGCTGGGACCTTTCATGTCCATCTTGTCTTGCCTGTCCTCTTGTCTATTGCCAACAGCTTTCCTTCTTCCCATAGCACAACGGTTCCTTGCCCTCGCACCTTTACATTATCAGCCTGACTGGAGGAAGTGGGAGTGGGAAAACCTCAATTGCCAACCTCCTGGGGCACCTGGGAACATTCCTCATCGATGCCGACAAGCTGGGCCACAGCATCTACGTCCCTGGTGGCCCTGCCTACGAGCAGGTGGTGGCAGCTTTTGGGGTAGGTAGAGCCACTAAAAGCTGCGGGGAAGACTGGGAGGAGGAAGAAGAGGGAGGGGAGTGCCATCGTCCTAGTATTCCAGGGAGCTGTTGCTGGCCTGTACTCCCTTCCCTCCCCATGGGTTTTGGGCTATACACCACTCAGATGGAGCTTGGTAGCTGATTCCAGTGATGACTGGGCCCAAGCAGGACAAACAACCGCTTTCCCCAGGTCCTGCATGTCCCTTGTCAGAGCCACTGAGAACTGGCTGATGTGGAAGGCTAAACCAGACTGCTGCTGGTTTAGGAAAAGCTCTTCCCTGTCCTTATCTGGAGTAAGGTGAATAGCTGCCAGGTCAGGTGTTGCAGCTCCCTTCTGGAACCCTTTGAGAGCTCTGTGCTGAAATCCTGTTCCTCTGGCCCAGACTTGCCACAGAAGCATGTTGGATTTATTCCTCCCAAGCCTGTTCTGCTTCTGTCTTGCAGAAATCTTGAATGAAGATGGGACAATTAACAGGAAAGTCCTTGGGGCCAAAGTGTTTGGAAACCAGGTAAGAGCAGCTCAGAGACTGTCAATATTTAACCTCGTGAGTGGGGAGCTCTCCATCTGTGCTGAGGCTTTTTGTTTTCAGCCTTTGAGCTGATGATCCCATCCTGACTGTACTTTGTGGCAGTGGCATATGGACAGGGCAGGGCAGGGAGATCTTGTCTCTGTTGACAAGTTGGCAGCCATGCTGGACACATTCGTTTTGCCCTAGCAGCCACTGCTGTCTCCCCATCCCCTCTGTCCCAGGGGGAGCAACAGCCCCAACATATGGAGCTGCTGCTCCAGCCCAAAGCCTCAAGGAGTTCCTCCGAGATGGGGGGATCTTGTGTGGGTGCTGCTGCAACGGGAGCTCACTGTGGTATGGGGGGAGGTCTCTGCAAAGCACCTCTTGCAGCAGAGATGGAGGTTCTGCGGTGACTGGCAGAGCAAGGGAAATAATGGGGAAAAGAGCCTCTATCTCTAACAAACAAAACATAAGCAGCAATGTGCCCTTGTGGCCAAGAAGACCAATGGCATCCTGGGGTTTCTTAGAAAGAACTGAGGGGGGTATAAGTAAAGGGGATGCTTGTACAAGAAATGATTCTGTTCCTGCAGCTTAATGGACTCTGTGCCCATAGTGCCACATACCACAACTCAGAGCCCCTGGGAATCCGCTGCTTTGGACAGCACTGTGAGTATGTGGACGGAGTGTGGATGTGTGCTGTGTGGAGTGGACAGTGATGTGGATTTGGCTGAATGACAGAGCCCAGTGGGTGGTGATCAATGGCACAGAATTGAGTTGGAGGCCTGTGGCCAGTGGAGTTCCACAGGGATCGGTTCTGGGGCCAGTCTTGTTCAACATCTCCATCAACAACCTCGATGAGGAGACAGAGTGTACCCTCAGCAAGTTCCCTGATGGCACCAAACTGGGAGGACTGGCTGATTCCCCAGAGGCTGTGCTGCCATTCAGCGGGATCTCGACCGGCTTGAGAGTTGGGCAGAGAGGAACCTCATGAGGTTCAACAAGGACAAGTGCAGAGTCCTGCACCTGGGAAGGAACAACCCCATGCACCAGTACAGACTGGGGATTGACCTGCTGGAGAGCAGCTCTGCAGAGAGAGACCTGGGAGTGCTGGTTGACAATAAGCTAACCATGAGCCAGCAATGTGGCCTTGTGGCCAAGAAGCCCAATGGCATCTTGGGATGCATCAAGAAGAGTGTGGGCAGCAGGTTGAGGGAGGTTCTGCTCCCCCTCTACTCTGCCCTGGTGAGGCCTCATCTGGAGTCCTGTGTCCAGTTCTGGGCTCCCCAGCTCAAGAGAGACAGAGAACTTCTGGAGAGAGTCCAGCGCAGGGCCACCAAGATGATCAGGGGACTGGAACATCTTCCTTATGAGGAAAGGCTGCGGGAACTGGGGCTGTTTAGTCTGAAGAAGAGGAGACTGAGGGGGGATCTCATTAATATTTACAAATATCTAAAGGGTGGGTGTCAGGAGGTTGGGACATCCCTTTTTTCAGTGATATCTAGCAACAGGACAAGGGGTAATGGAATGAAGCTGGAACACATAAAGTTCCATTTAAACATAAGAAAAAACTATTTCACTGTTGAGGTGAGGGAGCCCTGGCACAGGCTGCCCAGGGAGGGTGTGGAGTCTCCTTCTCTGGAGGTCTTCAAGACCCGCCTGGACACGTTCCTGTGTGACCTGATCTAGGTGGACCTGCAGGAGGGTTGGACTAGGTGATCTCTAAAGGTCCTTTCCAACCCCTACTATTCTATGATTCTATGATTTTCTCCCCTCTTCTCTGTTGGGCAGCTTGCTGGGATTTTCACTCATCTCAGCAAACCTCTCCACTCAGCTGGGACAGGCTTACCTCAGGCTTCCTCCTCTGAAGGAGACTGCAGGTTGCTTTCTCTTTCCCATGTGAGTCAAAGTTTGGTTTTGGTGTAATGCTGGTGTGTACTCCTTCTGGGATGAGAATTTTCCCAGCTCTTGTGGGATGCTGTTGGTAGCTCAATAGGCATTTGTCTGAGAGCATTGACTTGCCATGCCCAGGTGATCTGCCATCCCAGGTGTGCCCTTGAAGCAAAGCCAACATCTGCCTGCTGCTTTCTCTTCCACGTGAGGTTCTTTGGCTCAGCAGGAAAGTGTCTGTACTGACAGCTTGCAGGACAGTGTGATTCTCCAAACACAAGTAGACTGTCTGGGCTGGACCCCAACGAGCAGTTGTGTTTGCCAAGTAAGGAGGAATGGTATCGTTTTGTAGGAAAAGCCATTTGTGTGCTGGATGCAGCTGTGCTGCTGGAGACTGTCTGGCAGGACATGGTTCATGAGGTGTGGACAGCCATCATCCCTGAGGAGGAGGTGGGCTATACACCTTGGCCCATCGCCAAGGCTGAGTTTTGGTTTCTGAGTGCCTGAGTGTCCCCTCTGGTCCTGCCAGGCTGTGAAGCGGGTCATGGCCAGGGATGGGCTGAGCAAGGAGGCTGCCCACAGACAAGTGCAGAGACAGATGACCAACAGCCAGAGGGAAAGCGGTCACATGTGCTGTGCACACTCTGGGAGACAGATATCACCCACAAGCAGGTGAGCCCAGGGCTGGTTGCAGCTCAGATGGGCAGCGGGGAGGAGGGCAACTGCAACAGCAAGCAGAGGAGCTCAGTGCTGTGCCTAGGTGATGCCTGACGTGCCTGGGCGTGCTGCTCACCATCGAGATACAACCAGGAGGGACAAATTCAGGGATGTAAACGCAGCAGTGGAGGGACAGGAAGTATGTGTGCCACTCCTGCTCACGCCCTGGTGCTACTTGCCTGATCCCTGACTTGGCCACAGGCTCTGATGTGCCAGCTCATGTGGGTTCTCTGGTGGAGAAGGCCTGGGGCCTCCTTCAGCAGCACCTGAGACGGGAACACAGCCTGTGAAGGGTCATGCTCCTCTTCACTGGGAAACATCAGCCCTGCTAATCCCCCACTGGTGGGTCCGTGTCCTGGCAGCACCCACCATCAGTGAGCCAGCCCTGCTGGGGAGGAGCACAGTGTCTGGGCTGAACCCACATGCCACGTCCAGCCCCATGGAGGGGCTGGGGATGTCTTGCTGTCCCCTGGTGACAAGGGGGAAACTGCAGCAGCTCCTCAGGCCAAAGGTGTCTGGACCTTCTCACCTGACAGTAAAGAGGCTTCTCCCTCTGTATGTGTCCCTGTGCTAGTCCTGTCCCCTGTACCCCCTAGACTGCCCTTGTAGGGGGTTGAGCCCCACCCCAAGCAACTCTGCTGCCCAAATCCCCTGCTGTCTCCTACTGTGGGAGTTGGAGGTGGGTCCTATCCCCCTCTTGCCTCCCCCTCCCCACCTCTCACGTAGTGCTACATCTCCAAGGTCTTTCTGAGCTCCCATCAGATCTAGGTAGTCATGGTGGAGGATATCCATGTGTTCCACTGGGCGAGAGGTGTCTGGGAAACCAGAGACCACCCAACAGCTCTGTGAGGTGAGGATGCAGGGCACTGGGGCAAACACATAGAATCATAGAACTATTTTGGTTGGAAAAGACCTTTAAGATCATCAAGTCCAGATGCATAAGGGTTTTGTAGTTAGAACTAGCATTAAGATGGTACTGATCAAAATAAACACATATGGACTCAGGACAGACACCCTGTCATCACAAAGGGTGTTCTGGAATAAGTTTCTCTGCCTGAGGGGGAGAGACCAGAGAGACCATTACCAACAGGTGGATGGGGTGGGCCCAGTTACTTTATGTGTATGACTTGGGAAGGACTGTACTCTGACCATCAGCAACAGCTTGATGGGGTGGGTCTGGTTACTTTATATGCATGGCTTGTTAATGACTGTATTCTTGAAGAAGGATCAGAGCTTACCCCTTGGACCTACAGCAGGCAACAAGACCTAATTCAGGCAAGGAGGCATCACAGGAGCCTAGGACTTTGCTAGCTGGAGCAGAGCACTGGTCTGTCTTCTCTGGCACCAACACAAGCCAAAAGCAAGAGCAAGAAAAGGAATAGAAAAAGGTAAGGCTTAGGGAACTGAAGATGTTCATCCTGGAGGAGGCTGAGGAGAGACATGATCACTCTGCAACTCCCTTACAAGAGGCTGTAGCAAGGTGAGGGTTGGTCCCTTCTCTCCAGTAGAGTGATAGGACAAGAGCAAATGGGCTCAAGTTGCCCCAGGGAAGGTTTAGATTGGAGCTAAAGAACATCTTTTCCCCTGAGAGGGTTGTCAGCCCCTGTCTCAGGCTGCCCAGGGAGGTGGTGACGTCACGACATAGAAGAAAGTGCCGGGACAGGGACAGGGACAGGTCCAGCCGCTTCCCGCCTTCCCCCGGTAGTGAGTGCCCCCTGGTGGTGTGGGCGGTCTCGCGTTTCCCGTCGGTCCCTGCGGTTTGTCATATGACCAGGGTGGGCGGAAGATGGCGGAACTTTCTGGTACTACGGCTGAGGATTCGTGGGGGAAGGTGGGTTTGTTTGCTGGGACCAGGGCAGGTACCTGGGTGCCGCTAAGGGCGCTCCAGGGCCGGGACTGGGCGGGCCGGTGGAGAGCAAAGGGGTCGGGCAGAGCGCATGGGGCAGGACTGAGGGTGAACGTAAAGGGCAGAGGCCAAAAGTCGCTGAGTGCTCGGGGACCGGAGCTGGAGGGGCGAGGGTTGGGGGGCTCCGATTCGCTGCCCCAGCACGGCCTGACGTCTCTTCTCCCGGCTGCCGTGTTTCCGGCCGCCCCGCATCAGGTCGACGCAGCCTACAGCGACAATGGCCTGGACTCGGGTAGGTGCCCGGGCAGCCTCGGGTCACCCCCACGATGCCACAGCAGCCACTTGTCGTGAATGTGGCGGTGACAGCGGCTGCCCGGCGACCCCTCCACTCCTGGTCTCCCTCCCTGGGCTTGTCCTTTATGAAACATCTCCTTCCAGTGTTTTTCATGGAGAAAACCAGGAAAAGCAGCATAGTGTCACGAGCTAACAGCATCGGCTCCACCAGTGCCTCCTCGGTCCCCAACACAGGTAAGGGACAAAGCCTCAGCCCGTGGGGTTCATCCCCTGTGGCTCTGGGTCCTTCTGCTCAATGTGGTGCCCAGCTCTCACCCCTGTGAGACAGTGATGGGGAGTAGCATTGCAGTGTTTTGGTTTCCATCAGCGTTTAGAGCAGGGAATGGGGCAGGTTTTGATGCCTTCCCAAGGGAACTGCAGACATCTTCCTACCCAGCCCCACAAGGAAGGGGAGAGGCTTGGTAAGGGCCCTTTGAAGCCTCTGGAGCTGGCTGCTGCTGCGGGGTATGGGGCTGACACCTTGAGCTGTCACCCATTCCGTGTGCCTCTGCTTCTTGTGTTTTGTGAGCTCCCCATTCAAGCTGCTCCACATTCAGGCCTGAGTTCTCTCCACACAGATGATGAGGACAGTGATTATCACCAGGAGCCCTACAAGGAGTCGTACAAGGACCGGCGCAGGCGGGCACACACGCAGGCAGAGCAGAAGAGGCGGGACGCCATCAAGGTAACCAGGCACCCAGCACTCTCAAACAGCACCTTCCTCTGCCTTTTGCTGCTGGATCTGTCCTCCCCAGGCACAGGTGTGCTGGGAGCCAGCTAGGCTCTGTCTGGCTGTGTGCTGGGAGATGAGATTTGACACATTTGAAACAACAAGTCTCACACTGCTGAACTCCAACTATGTGCTTTGTGGCTCTGCTTCCCCACAGAAAGGCTATGATGATTTGCAGGCCATCGTTCCCACCTGTGAGCAGCAGGATTTTTCCATAGGCTCTCAGAAGCTGAGTAAGGCCATCGTTCTCCAGAAAAGTGAGTGGGGAGGGGGAAATGGGGATGCTATCAACATTTCCTCCCCCTCAATTGCCTCGCTGTAGCCATGTGGAGGGGAGGTTCAGCATTTTGGGACCTTCTAGTGTGAGGAGGCTCTGAGGGAGCCCAAGTGTTGGCTGCTTCCACCTACCTACCTCCCTGAGGAGACTCAGGGCAGCCAGGAGCTGCTCCTATCCATGCTCGAGCACCTTTGGTGGGGATCTCGGGGACTTGTATGTGTCCTCTCAAATCTTTACTCTGCCTTTTCCTGTTCAGCCATTGACTACATCCAGTTCCTGCACAAGGAAAAGAAGAAGCAAGAGGAGGAAGTTTCTACCCTCAGGAAAGATGTGATGGCCTTGAAGATCATGAAAGTGTAAGGGAAGAGCTATTGGGGTGCTGCCCTCTTCTTCCTGCTGTTTCCCATCCTGTCCTTGTTCAGTGCTCTGAGGGCAGCCTGGCACCCAGGGGGCCAAACCTGTCCCTGCCTGCTGTCATCACTTCTCCAGCAGCTCAGGAGTGGGGATCTGTCTCAGGTCAATTGGGGGAGTTTTGTATGAAGGTGAATCTGAGTCAGAAAATTAATCTGATCCCAATGTCAGGAGCAGCTGCAGCTTCTCAGTATTTATTTACTTGTGGGGTCTTCTGCAAAATCTTGGTCCTCCCCATCCCTGCAGTGGCTCTGCAGAGTTCTGCATCTGGGAAGGAACAACCCCATGCACCAGTACCTGCTGGAGAGCAGCTCTGCAGAGAGAGGCCTGGGAGTGTTGTTTGACAATAAACTAACCATGAGCCAGCAATGTGGCCTTGTGGCCAAGAAGCCCAATGGCATCTTGGGATGCATCAAGAAGAGTGGGGGCAGCAGGTCGAGGGAGGTTCTGCTCCCCCTCTACTCTGCCCTGGGGAGGCCTCATCTGGAGTCCTGTGTCCAGTTCTGGGCTCCTCAGCTCAAGAGGGACAGGGAGCTGCTGGAGAGAGTCCAGCACAGGGCCATCAAGATAATCAGGGGACTGGAACATCTTCCTTATGAGGAAAGGCTACAGGAACTGGGGCTGTTTAGTCTGAAGAAGAGGAGACTGAGGGGGTATCTCAGCAATGCTGAGAAATCTCTAAAGGGTGGATGTCGAGGATGAGGTGACACTTTTCTGTCATCTCCAGTGACAGGAAAAGGGGTAATGGACATAAGATGAAACACAAAAAGTTCCATTAAACACAAGCTGAAACTTGTTTGGTGTTGAGGTGAGGGAGCCCTGGCACAGGCTGCCCAGGGAGGGTGTGGAGTCTCCTTCTCGGGAGGTTTCCAAACCTGTCTGGACATGTTCCTGTGCCCCCTGATTGAGAGGAACCTGCTTTAGCAGGGGCTTGGGCTGGATGAGCTCTGGAGGGCCCTTCCAACCCCCACCATTCTGGGATTATGTGGATGGCCAGTGCTAGGCTGGGAGCTCTGTCCCGCAGCAGGGCAGGAGCTGGGTGTGGGAGTCCTTGCTGCTGCTGGACACCAGCTCTTGCTTTGTTTCAGGAACTATGAGCAGATTGTGAAAGCTCATCAGGACAACCCGAATGAGGGGAAGGACCTGGTCTCTGATGAGGTGAAGTTCAATGTGTTCCAAGGCATCATGGATTCCCTCTTCCAGTCCTTTAATGCCTCCATATCAGTAACAAGCTTTCAGGAGCTCTCGGCTTGTGTCTTCAGCTGGATTGAGGAGCACTGCAAGCCCCAGGTGAGCACAGAAGCTATGGGTGGGCTCTTGTGATGGCAGAGGGAAATGGGGCAGAGATATCTGCACCCACTGTGTGACTGGGGGCAGCCATCCCCTGTCCTGGGGCTTCTCCAAGGGTAGCATGGGATTTGGGCTGGACCCACAAGGCAGCTCCAGCCTCTCCCACTCTGGCTTGCTGGACTGGTTTGGTGCTGAAAGGTGAAACAGTTCAGGGGGGTCCTGCTTGTTGCTCATCACTCCCTCATGACACCTAAAGGTTTTCTGGGAATTAGGAAGACTCTAAGGGGGGCAGGCACTGAGCCTGAGACCCTGCAGCCCAGGAGCAGAGGTGGGAACAGTTCCTGTAGAGGTGTTGGGCCACTCTGGGGCTGGCATATGCCCCAGGCTCTTGAGGGAGTCACTCACCAGGAATGGGCCATTCCTCCACTGGAAGGACTGACTGTGTCTCCTCTGTCCTCAGACGCTGCGGAACATTGTGATTGGGGTCCTGCACCAGCTGAAGAGTCAGGTCTACTGACTGTGGGGCACCTCCTGCCAGGAAGGGCCGAGCCATCTCCCTCGAAGCTGGTTTTTAAAGCTTCTCTGATTTATTTATTGTAATAACTACAAAACCAAAAGGAGGCGGTGCAGACCCCTCTGTGCCATAGCCGATATCACCAAATACTTGTAGGGACTTGTTAAAGGGGAAAGGGAGGGGCGTGTGAAGATGTAGATTGAGTTGAGATTTTTTTTAAGGTGCCAGAGAGTCTTTAGCTGAGGCAGGCAGCTGTTTGCCTGGGCTATGGACTCTGCTGCAGAGCAGATCTGCTCTGTAATCTCATGCTTCTGATCTACCCACTTCTGATCCCAGGGGAGGGGGAGTGAAACGAGGACAAGATGCTAAAAGCAATTGTTTTCTGTTAAAACAGTCTAGGAATAGGCTTCTCCCCCAGGTTTTCTCATACCTCACTGAAGCAGCTCTTCCAGGGGCAGGGTTTTTAAGTTGTGCAGATGCTTTGTGGAAGGTGGCAGGAGGATGAGCCAGACTCAGCACCACTGTGCCCTCCCCAGTGCTGAGCTGGCAGCACACACTGGGGACTTGCTAAAACCTCTTCTGCTGTAGCTGTAGTTCCCCTGATGAGGAAATGGGAAGGAGGCTTTCTGTGCAGGCTTTTCCTGAGCAAGAGCTGAACCATGTCTGGCTTCATCGATGTTTGGGTTGCAAAGTGTAGCTGTTGCATAGCACTGCCACAAGCACCCACTGCTCCTCCTTAGAACTTTTCTATCCACACACATCTCCATACCTAGCCTGGATTGGGTTTGATTGTTGGGGTTTTTATCAATCACTGAAATCATTCTGAAGTATTTTTGGCATCAGCTTTGCAGACAGATGCTCCCCAGGACACTTAATCCCTCAGATGCTGCTGCCGTTGGTGTGGGTCATGGCTGGGGGGTAGCAGAGCTGAGGCTCCTCCCACACTGCAACACCAGCAGCAGGATTTGTCCTCTGTGATCATCTTCCTGTCCCCACACCAGGGCCCTGGATATTGATTTTACAGCTTCCTCCCCACCCCGTCTATGAGGTAGCTCCAGGTTACATGATTTGAATGCTGTAGGGTGAGAATATTGAAGCTGTTGCTTCTATTCCCAATGCAGTAGCAGAAAACCCAGTTGGGGGGGATTGAGTTTTATTCTTCAAACCCACACTTGGGTACTTTTTCCAATGCAATAGAAGTCCTTATGCTGTACATCACCAATAAAGCGCACACACAGGGTCAGCCGTGTCTCGCCTGGAAGATGTTGCTTTGTAATAAAAGGGCAAATCCTCCCTTCAGGGCTTAGCAGGTTGGAGTTCTGCAGCTGAACAGAGGCATGGAGAATGCCTGGAGATGCTCTGCCAGAAGCAGCCTCTTTCTTGCCTTGGGAGGAGGTAGAGACCTCACATGTGAAAGCAACCTATTTTTCTATTGTGAAAAGTAATTAAATTTTGCTGAGTGTTTTAGTGATATTTTTTTTTCTGCTTTCATTACTGTTGCTGAGTTCCTGGAGCCTTCCCTGAGAGCTGGGTAGAGACCAGGTTCTTTCTGGAAGCCTAGGCCACCTGTTGTGGCTCAGGTTCCCTTCTCCTAGCTTTTGCCTTTCCCACCCCTCCCTGAGGGCTGCTGCAGCCCAGAGCCCAAGCCCTACCGCGACCTGCTTTGAGCTGAGAAAACAGCAAAGCACAGCTGAACCAAAAGCCTGGGGTTTAATGGGTTAGATCCTCACACACCTCTAGGTGACACATAGAGCTTTGCAGCTACTGATTTATTCCCTCCCCTGAGGCACTGGCTTCCTTTTCTTAGTGAACACCAGGAACTCTACAATACTGGATTCCACATTCCCCTGCCCAGCCCTGAGAGGACACCCAACCTCTCCAGGTCACTGCACTGAAGGGCAGGAAGAAATAACATTCCCTCCCCATGAGACAGTGAGAGGGCCCAGGGCCAAGTCCTTCACTCCAACCACCCTTCTGTATTCAAAGCATTTTCAAACAAATGCATATAAATACACCAGACCAGCCCAAACCCTGCAAAGAGAGGGGAAAGAAAACAACAGCTGGATTTCAGCATCAGCTCCTCACTGGGGTAAAGACTCCCTCAGTGCCTCACACAGCTGCTGGCAGTGTGACATGATGGTCCTCATCTGTCTCTATCCCCACCTCCTCCTGCACAGGCAGAGGGTCTCAGAAAGGCAGCTGCCTTGGGACCATGAGGCCTTGAGCCCTTGGTACTTACAAAGAACTGCTTCTTGCTTTTGGGGTAGCCCTCCAGGATGGCCTCCAACAGCTCAGTTGCCTGGTGAGACAGGGGCAGCATGAGAACTGGGGGATGGCTGCACTGAGTGTCTGTCCCCGGGGGAGGGGCATTATAAGCCAGTGATACTCAGGTGACAGTGGCTATCTCTAAGGCCAGGAGAAGCTGCTTTACTTCCCAAAGAGAACTCGTATTTGGACACTGCAGCATATGGCCTTGTCCCAGGTAATGAATTTGGCAGCCCCAACTCCTCCCTAAACCCATGTGGTGCCAGAGGTAGCACCAAGCACAGCCCTCTGCCCCACAGCTACAGCATTTGCCTGAGGTCTCCTGGCAGCAGCAGGAAGGTGCTCAGCTGGAGTAGGGACTGCTCTCTCTGAGCTGCACAGAAGACCCCACATCCCTGTATCACTGCAGGACTGTCACCACCCCCTCCTTAGCACTCCCCCTCTGCTCCCCCTCAGTGGTACGACTCTCACCATTTGCTTCCTCCTCCTCCACTCCTTGCAGTACTGCTGCTTCTTCCCTGCAGCCTACCAACAGCACCACACAGTGAGCACCAATCAGGTAGCAGTTGCCCCACAAAGGTGCCTGTCCCGGTTTAGGCCCATCAAGGGACAAAAGACCATGATTAGCCTCAAGTACCAAAGACCTGAGAATTGCCAAAGGCAATAATTTAATCCAACACCAACTAAAGCATACCCCCAAAACATAACCAACAGAAAACAATACAGTGGTACAAGATGACAAGTACAACCAGCCTTTTAAGAACACCTTTCCCCACTCCTCCTCTCTTCCAGGCCTCAGAGCCCTGGTCCCAGTGTGTTTTTCTCCTCCCCCACTGAACGGCTGGGGGGGGGCCAGGGAATGGGGGTTTCAGTCAGTTTCAGTCAACTCTATGGTTTCTGCTGTTTGTTTCTCCTCAGGGCAGGTGGGCTCCACACCAGTCCTCCCTGCTCCTCCATGGAGTACCTCACATAACCAGCTGCTCAGCACGGGCTACTCCAGCTACTCAGCTACTCCAACGTGCATTCATCCCAAAGGCTGCAGCTTCTCTCTGCCTCTCGTGTGGGTCTGCTCTGCGGCCCGCAGGCTCTCCAGCACGGCCTGCGCCATGGCCGCCTCCTCACACAGTCTCTTGCCCATCTGGGCACACTCACACAAAGCTGCTGCCATGGCCCTCCATGGGTTGCAGGGGTACAGCTGCGTTCTCACCATGGGTTGCAGAGGGGTCTCTGGTCTGGTGCTCCTCCTTCTTTCCTCCTCTGACTGTGGGGTCCACGTGGTTGCCTCCATCTTGTACCACTCTTACACCTCCTCCAAAGCACTTCAAATTCCCATCCTTAAATAGTGCTGGCAGAGGCGCCAGATTGGCCCAGCCGGGCCGGAGGTGGGTCTGAACCCAAGAGCCTGGAGAAAGTCTGAGAACTCTTTATTGGGTCTGCACTGCAGCCCCATCCCCCTGTTACCAAAGAAAAGTTGCTCCTTGCTAAACCATGACACTGTCATAAGCCCAAAGCTGGGAAGTACCTGGTGCCAAGGACCCACCAGCCATCCCAACCACAGCCAGGGGGGTTATTCAACAACCCAAGTGGCTCACAAAGGCCCTATGGGGACAGGAAGCTCTGTACAATGGATTACATGAGGTGACTACCCAAAGGTCTGTAAGGAAGAGGCAGCTCAGGCTGTTTGCTAAAGATGCCACAAGAGTCGGTGGCGTTGTACACACAGCTGAGGCTCATGCAGAGGCTCTGTGGAGTGGCCTGGGTCCCCCACAGCCCCCTGCCTCCATTGTACTGGTATCAGTAGGACTGGGCTACCCTGTGGATGGTCTGGTGTGACTGGCTCAGCCCCTGGCAGCTCTTCACCTTCTCTTTTTCTTCTGGAGTCACACAGTTGGTGGCAGATTTAATCCTCTCCAGTTTCTCTGTGTAATTCGCACCATCTTTCTTCAACTCCTTGATCTCTCTGGCCATCTCGGGGATTGTCATGGGATTGTTCAGGTCCTTCAGCTCTGGAAAGGAAGCACAAATCACCAGCGGGACCAACAGCCTGACAGTGGTGCCCACAGGGCCCCCAGACGCTCCAGTTGCCACGGGGGGAGGGGGAAGAGGCATGGCCGGGCAGGCAGGGCATGCTCACCTCCCTCCATCTGCCAGCAGCTCTGCTGCAGTGCCTGCACCTTGGTGGAGAGAGTAGCAACCTCCCCATCTAGACCTGCGTCGCTGGCAGCCAAGAGCTGCTCCTGTAGCGGAACCCGAGGCTGGGGCTCACCTGGTCGGCGAAATAGATCTTCTGCTTCCTGTAGACCTTCTCACGGACGCAGCCCTGCTGCGCCAGCTGCTCCAACGCCTTCACCACGGCCTGCGGGACCTGCACCGGGCTCCGCCCGCCCTGCCCCACTCACCACCTTGCCCAGCCCGTGCTCCCACTGCAGATTCCCAAAGGCATCCTGAGCTGGCTCTGCTCCCGTAAGTACCGCAACAGGACGGCGGTGGCCCCGGTCAGTCTGCTGGTCACCACAGCCATCCAGGGCCATGACAGGAAGGTGGCAGCCTGGTACTTAATACCCACCGCGGAGCCCTCACAGCCTTGGCTCATCCTCCGCCTCCGTTCAGCAGCGCTCCGCTCGCCACGGCGTCACTGATGCGCTTCTGGCACGACGCCTGTTCCCTGCCCCTCGCGGAGAAGGCGCGTGTGCACACACAAACAAACAAAAAACCCAAACAAAAACCAAACCAAATAAAAACGGCGGAGTGTTAGTCTGCCAGCCAAGTGTTAGTCTGTTATTTTAGAAAAAGCCACACAAGAGCAACTGCCAGATGTAGATGTTCATTGCAGGCCTCTAGTCATCACAGTAGATGTCTTATTGCCATTAGGTCTCTTAGAAAATAGTATCAGTAGATGAGAGGAGTTGGGCAAGGCAAGTACAAACATCATGGCCATACACCATCATGTCCACGAAAGAAGGAGCAAGAGGTTTGCTTCTACTGGAACTGGATATTGCTGGGAGAGAAGACTTGGATTCTCTGTGCACATCTTAGGTGAGGGAGAATGGTTTGTCTTACAGACAGAAGAGCATTAAGTACCAGACACTAAAATCTGAGCGGAAACCAGTCCCCTTCACCTGGTTATGCATCAGCCCCATAAAGTCAGCTTCAAGGTTGTCTTTGGTGATGATGAGTCAGTCTGACCAGTGGCCTGTAGAGCTGCAGACACCAGATTTATTGTCTTAGGTGAAGGAGTTTGGAGCAAGCAGCATCCTGGCAGACAATGCAGGGCAATGCATAGGTGATTGTGGAGCTCACATCAACACCTGCTCCCTATGAATTACCAGAGTAGATTATTTCAAAATCCAAGAAAGGCTACAGAATCACAAGTCACAATGGTGTTCCCAGCCAGGGCTGGCTGTCATGTCACTCATACTCACACAGGAGACAACCTAGATAAGAGTGCAAGGCTTTTCCTTCCAGGATTCCCCTCCATGACATAACCAGAGGGCAGTGATGGGATTGCTGCTTACTGGCCCCGGGAGCCAGCAGGATCCAGCTGGTTCAGCTCAGACTGATCCAGCAGTTCAAAGTCACCCCCTTCTGCATCATTGTCCAAATCCAAGCTGGCTGTTCTGAGGTAAGTATTTGCAGCTCTCTGGAGGTTGACACTGTGCAAGGAGCCTGGCTGTGAGGCTCCTGACAGGGCAAACTGGATCATCCCTCTGGTGACAGCACCAGCCACATTGTTAGTGAGGTACTGTATGGATGGCAATGCACCAGATTCCTCCTGCTCATAAGGAAGGTGCAGATCTGTCACTTGTGAGCGGAAAGCCACGCTGGGGATCCAAATGCTGGTGTTATCTTTGTCATCTATGCCAGTTGCTTCTGGGTTTATGGATGGGAAGTCCAGGAGATCCCTGGCTAAAGATTCTTCTGGGTCACTGTGACCATCCAGGTCTAGGAGGGAAGAAAGTTCCTTAAAACAAGGTACACCCCAAACACCCTGCAGCTGGGCCATCACCTCCCCAAAACAGTCTCTTGTTATCTCATAGAACAAACACTTTGTCATCTCCCCCTCACACAGCTATTCAGGAGGTCTGCTGACCTCTGTCATGGTTTAGCGAGGAGCTGCTTTTGCTTGGTAACAGGAGGAGGGGGCTGCAGTTCAGACCTGGTAAAGAGTTCTCGGACTTTCCCCAGGCTCTTGGGTTCAGATCCACCTCCAGCCTGGCTGGGCCAATCTGGCACCTCTGAAATGCAGGTGCTGAACCAGACATCTTCTGCCAGAGGAAAGCCCCCCCCCCATCCCCATTTGGGCTGCAACCTGTATCCCTACAACCAGCAGGATCTGCCTTTGAAGAGCAGCTGCCATTGCTCTGCTAAAGTACTGCAGGAATTAAGAAGAAAGCGCAGTTGTGAAAAAGAAAACCAAACAGGTAGTTGCAGCTCATCTCAGCCAGCAACACAGACATCAGACAACTAGACTTCAAGGACAGCAGGCAATGCACTCTCCCACTCTGGCACCTGTCACACCTCCCAGAAGCTGCCCATTTTTTCTCACCTTCAGTTCCCTCTGTCAGGGGAGTCTGGCCCCTCGAAAGGTTAAACATCCCATTTTCAGCGTAGGAAACCTCAGCACCTGAATCCTCTGAGTCAGAGATTGTCAGTTCCTTGGCAATCACAGAGTCATCCAGCTTTGAAATGGGAAATAAAATTGAAAACATCAAACACTAGAAAGTTTATTCCTGTGCCTCAAGACAAAACACATGACCCAGTGGCCACCAGTTAAACCCAGTCCTCATGGGAGGCTGGTTTCTAAGGCTCATTTCACACTTTACTGCTCAGCCTAGGAGCCTGTAGCTGGCACAAGCAGCTCTGGACATGAGTCAGAAAGACCTCTGTAAAAGGAGAATATCTCCATCTGATCTTCATCACAATGCAGCTATAGCATGCTGGATGTATGACCACAGGCTGCACATGTCCATGCAACATGGCTAGTTTCTTCTGTTCAGCTGAGCTCTTCTACTGAGAGATTTCATTACCTTGGGACAGAATGCAGCAAGCTCCTCTTCACTATCACTCCCATCATCCACAGCCTCCTGATTCAGGGATTGGCTACGCACTGTTACAAACCAAAAAACAAAGCTTATTCTTGCTGCTAGTACAAGGTCTGTACAGGACCAGCTTTATGGCAAGCTTGGATGTAACAAAAGACAACATTCTTTGTTCCAGAGCACAGCAATGTGATCATTTGACTTGGGCTGCACCTGAACATGTTTAGTAGCTGCCTTGCACTGAGTCCTTCCTCTTTTTTTTTTTGGTGCAACTGTAAGAACACACAGTTCCGGCAGCTGAAACATAAAGCAGCTCTGCACCATGAAGAGCTTACACCAACTGCTCGCCAGGAGTTGCCTGCAGAGGCAGAGCCGCTGCTTCCTTTCCTTCCCAAAGCAGCTGCAAGGATTTGCCAAGGGCACTGGAGTGTGCAAGACATGCAGCCCCATCTCACCCCAAGACCAGGGGGCAGGGTCAGAAACAGGGCACAGAGAACTTACATTGCTTCTCCTGCTGCTTTGATATCATGTAGCCTCGAACACTGAAATCCAACCACTGCAGAGCTGGCTCTAGCTTCATGTACACACAGTGCCCCACTCTGTGGTACACAGCAAGGGGCCACAGCAGGATGAAGAGCACTGAGGTAAGTGGGAAGGCTTGATTAGAAGTTTGTTGGGGGATGCTGCTTGGCAAACGTCTTGCCCATTTTGTGTTGCATTATCACACACAGAGTATGCATAAGCCAAATACTGAAGGCTGTGGGAGGTTGTTGGAATTGGTGCAACCACCTTTGCCAATTTAACAAAATGGAGAGGCCTCTTAGATCTATGATCACTAAGCACTCAAATATGTTCTCTCTGGACCAGAGACCTTAGAGGCCTGGTCAAGAACCACCACATTCCAGGCAGAGTGTTTTATTTTCAATTTTTAAAGCCATTCACACAAGCTTTCCTTTTAAGCAGAAGAGCCCCATCCCTCAGACATTCATATCCTACTCATCTCTATCCCTTTTCACTCTTAAGTCTGTATCGGCACAGAAATCTACTTACATAGCAAGTATGAGAGCAAGAGTCCAGGTATATACCAGCCCAGGACAGACAGGAAAGTAAAGACTCCACACACTAGAAGGCAAAACTGAAGACATGGGAGACAGTGTGTTTCCAAGTTTAAGCAGAGGATTCATTCTGTTCTTAACCACCTTGTTCTCTGCAAATTCTAGATCAAGACAGTATTCTAAGGACAGCAAAGCCCTCTGAGCCTCCAGGACTAACACAGACACAGGAGATATCTGTCTGCAGAGCAATAGGCAGCACAGCAAAGACTCTTGTCTCAGAATATGAGGGATTTCCCAAAGCAGGTAAGCTAAAAGCAAGGAAGAGGCTAAAGACAGAACTCTTCAAGGTGAAAAGGACAGCACTACTGTGTTACATGTTCCTCTTTGCATAAGCCCCCCCAAAAAGAAGAAAATGGGAGAAAAAAAAAAAAGGGCTTGACACACTTTCTGTAACTCTTGAAATCCAATGAGGGAGTTTGACAGACACTTAAAAAGCCTACAGAATGAGCAGCTTTGTTTTCACTTCCCCAGCACAGCCAACATGCTGACACTCATTTTCTCCTCCCTCCTCCACAACCTGATTATTCTGCTTGTGTTTTCTATTCCTCTGCACCACCACATTGTTGTAGGAGACCTCCTGTGGTGATCTCCCATGTCTGAAGGCATTCAGCCAGCACTGTACAGGCCTGTGCTCAGCAGAAGCTCCACACCACATAACTTATTTGCTGAGAAGTCTGTGCATTCTTACCTTGCCAGGGTTTTGTCTCTTGAAAACGAAGAGATTACTTAAGAAGTTGGTCCCAGACACCCATGCTTCGGCCAAATGGTGGCAGAGCTCTAGCACTCCCAGCAGCTGAGGGTGAATGTATTCCCAGCTGCAGCAACGGGAAGAAGTCAGGAATATGTATCTCTGCATCAGTAGTCACTAATTACAAACACTCCTCTCAACATTGCCTCCTCTTCATCCCCAGCTGCTGAGCTCTTCCAACCACCACCTTAGCCAAAAGCAGCACTTCTGTAAGTGTCCTAGTTCTCCCACAGCAGCTGAGGAGCAGTGATTTCAGCCATTCAGTCTTTTAGCTTAGGCTACTTTCCATGCTACTGGAGGGAATGGGCAGTGCAGAAGCAAATCAAGCTAATCCCTTTGCTTTTTCAGCATTTATTTGGTCAACTGCAAGCCCCAAGAATTCAGCATGAGGGCTACAAGCAGTCTTGTACCTTACTTAATATACTGAGTGACTTGGGAAGCATTGTCTTTGGCAAGTTCTGTTAGTGCTTCTTAACTGCAAGTCACAAGCACTGAAAAGTTAGGAAAAGCAATCCCTTTTGTACTTGAACCTCTTGCAAAGAAAAAAAATTAAAAAACATTGTTATTTGGCAACAGCTCAAGTTGAGCATCAGGAATTGAGAATCCAGTGCAGCTCAACAGCACAGGCAAGCAGAAAGGTGTGCCCAGAGAAGAAGGTGTTTTTAGTAAGCCAACACCCCAGCATTTCTCAACCCATTATTAATGCTGCAGTCAGATTATAGCTATGCAGTTACAACTTCTGTAACAAGCCTGTTAAAATAGCCCCTGTCAAGTCTCAGAAGACTTCATTACTGTCAGAAGAAATTCTGTTTTCCTGCTATTGGAGGCTCATACAAAAGGAATTGCTTTCAAGGCAGCACCTCTACCTCAAGGGTACAGGGGAGGTGGCAGGGAAAGTCTTACAACACTCAGGCAAGCATTTTTGGAGGCCAGTAGGAAGGCAAACATTAAGTGTAACATAATAGCTTAGGCAAGTTAAAAACAGAGTCCAGGGCTCCAACCTCCCTCCACTAAGCAGTTCTCTCTGCCCCATTCCTTTCTTGCTCAAAGAAACCAACATAGAATCACAGAATCATTTTGGTTGGAAAAGATCTTTTAAGATCAAGTCCAACCTCTCACACTGCTAAGCCTACCACTAAAAGCCCACTACTAAACACCAACAAGCACATGCAGGTAATAATTACATCGTATCTCAGCAAAGTCCCAAACAGCAGAGGATTCAATTAGTTTCCTACCTCTCATTGTCTAAATTGTCAGGTCTCGCCACTAAAATATTAAGAACAAACACTACATTAGTTGTAAGGAATTTGCCAGGAGAATGCTTAGCTCTTAGGATTTAAGTAAAGCTTTTAATGAGCTGTGAATACCTGGAAAAGGCATTAACTGTAATTAAAAACTGGAGAGGCATCACTCCATAACACATTTGGAGCATGTACATATAACAGCATAAGATAGCAAGGGAGTCTCCTTGTTGCTCCTCAGCATTTCTGGACATTGTCTAGAAGGCTGCTCTGGTTACATTGACAGGTATTAACAGAACCCACCACTTTCACCTCCCTTCCCCTGCACACACCAGATGGTGAAGGAGGAACAGCTTGGTTACTGAGAGGCAGCACTGTTTTAAGTCTTTTGATACTTCCTCACTGTCATTGTTCGACATGACAGCCAATTCTAGTAATGGGGAAGGGGCTGTAAAGATTGCTGCTGTAAGAAGTTGCTCGAAACTCTCCCCAGCTCTGAGCCAGACCCACTTCTGGGGATGAGCCAATTAGATGCCTCCACGAGCACTTTTTAAGAAGCCAGAAGAGGCTTCTTCCTTCTGTCCTTTCTTCCTTTCTGGCTAGTGGTAATACAAGGAGTTGGAAGAGAGAGAGAAGCAACCAAGTGGACTCCAAGGTCAGTGAGGAAAGAGAGGAAGTGGTATGCTGGAGCAGAGACTCCCCTGCATTCTACGGAGAGAACTGGTGAAGCTGAGATTTGTTTGCATTTTGCTAAAGACCCTGCATCAGCAACAGAGACTCATTTTGATACAGATCCTGTGCCAGGGGCAGTGACTCACTTCGTTAAAGGCCCCGTGCCAGGGGCACTATGTCCCGTGGGAGGGACCCAATAGTCACAGAAGCTGTAACTGTAGGGAGGAATCAATGACAAAGAAGCTCATTAAACTTATGCCCAGAAGAGGCCATGTCCCAAGAGAGGGACCCTGTATCTGCAGAAACTGCAACTGTGGGGAAGAATCCACGCCAGAGATATTCACCAAGGACTGCGTCCCCTGTGAGGGAACCTGTATCGGCAGAAGCCACAGCTGTTGGGAACAACCCACACCAGACAAGTTCATTAAGGACTGTGTCCCGGGGGAGGAACCCTGTGTTGGAGCAGGGGAAGAATGCCAGGAGTCATCCTCATCTGAGAAGACAGAAGTGGCAGAGCCCATCTGTGGGAGACTGACCACATTCCGCATTCCCTGCCCCCCTGAGCCATTGAGGGGGGAGGAGGTAGAGATTTCAGGAGCAGTGAGCTGGGCCCAGGGAGAAAGGAGGGATGGGGTAGGGAGATCTTAAAGTGTTGGTTGTAATTTTCTCATCATCCTACTCCCTTTTTGCTTTTATTCCATTCTGTTTCTTGTAGGCAGTAGATTAAACTTTCCTCTCTAAGTCAAGTACTGGAGTCTGTTTTGCCCAGAACCATAACTGGCAGCGAGCCCTCCCTACCCTTGTCTCAATCCACAACAACCTTGCTTATCTTTTTACTCCCATTTCGCTGGGGCCTCCACCATCCTAACAAGGGTGGGGGTGGATGGTGGCACTGAGGGAGAGACTCGTGGTGGTGTTTTGCTAGCTGGGCCAAACCACAACACTCACCCAGATTGGGATTTGAAAAATGACCCAAGGATATAGCAATTATACAAAAAAATGCAAATCAGGGTGATGAAAGAACTGGACAGACACTCCCTAGCAAGTAGGAACACTTCAGCTACAGAGCCTGAGTCAAGCTGTTGCTGGAAACTGAGGAAAGCTTTAATGTCTTCCCAAGAACTACACAGAACACAAGGGGGAAGCAGAAAGCTGGGAGTTGTACTTGCTAATTAGCGAGGGATCCACCTTTGGGAGCATGCAAACCATAGACACTGTTTCCCAAACAGCCTGTCCATGCAAAGCCCACAAAACCTGAGTAGTGTTGTGTATATTAATATCACACAGGAAAGACAGAATTGCTTTTTTTAATGAACTTTAGTCTTAAGCTTTCAGCAACAGCAGTTAAGATGCCTCTCCTTTCAAAGAAACCTCTACTTCACAGCAAGGCTGGGACTCTTCTTCATCCTGCAACAGGAAGCTGGTTTATGACAGATTCTGAGGAGAAATCCAGAAGTATTCCACATGTGCTTCAATTTCTTCTACTGAACACTCAGAAGGTAATCACTGGAATTGGTGCAAATACCTCTGGCCAATTTAACAAAACTGAGAGGCCAACCTCTTAGTGCTTAGATCTAAGATCACTAAGCACTCAAACATGTTCTCTCTGCACCACAACATTCCAGGCAACTTTCAATTTTAAAGCCATTCACAGGAGCTTTCAAAACCTGCCCTAGTTCATGTATGTCCAGATGTTCCAAGATTATGAGGAAAAATACCAGTGTCACAAGCATGAAAAGTTCTTCTGATGTTTATATAGGTTGGGATTTTCCATCTCCAGGAAGAACATGCCTACAGTGTTCTCGCCTTCCTCTAGGCTTACAAAGCAAAGACTCCAGGATTTTAACTATTTACCTCCAGACAGGGCTGAGTCTGTACCTCTGGGGCTAAAAACAGTGCTTGATTTGCTGGTATTGTGAGAAATATTGATGTTGCTTTTGCAGAATTAGAAAGAAGTTAGGACAAGGAATTTTGACTGCTGTCTGCCTCTGTGTAATGTAAATCAGTGGACTGACCATAAGACTGTTATCTGTTTGTTTGTAATGTTAACTAGAGTTTTAAGTCTCAGGACTATGGGGAATGGGTGATAATATAAAAAAACTAGACATCCCCTGGGGGGATCGTAGGCACCTCAAGAAGTTGTAAACCTTGGAGTACCTAATCAATGGGGAAACGAGGGAGGCCAGGATAGGGAATAAAAAGCGAAATGTTGTACCTGTCAGGTGTGCCTACTAGCTAGGACACCCGCTCTTGCAAGAACGCTTAATAAAAGTCCTTCACTGCAGAGTCTGACCTGAGTCTTCCGCGAGAAAGCTTGTTTTGTTTCTCACAGTATCAACTCAAATGTTGCAACTTACCTCCAATTTCAGGCCAGATTTTGTTCTTATACTGATCTACACAAACTATTACTATGAGGGCAAATGCAACCAGGAACAGCAAGCGGAGAGAAGTCAGAGCAAAAAACCTACAGAGAAAAAAAGAGATAAATTGGTACCAACCAGATGAGAGACACACACAAAAGGGGTAACACAAACTAACCCCTAATGAATCAGTCACTCGCTAACAGTTACAGCCAGAGAAAAGCAAGCAAGTGCTGCTCAGTCAGGATCCAGCCTGCCCACACTGCTTGGTTATCAGGGCAGCTCCTGTCAGGCTGCTTTAGGGACCCTTATTGTTGCAGATACACAATTATTTTAGTTAACAACTTATCATCACAATAAGTAGTCAAGCACTTGTTAATCATCTAGAAATAGTTCGATCAATTAGCTAAGCACTTGCAAATAACTCAAACACCTATTGATTAAGTATTCATTTGAATCACATAAGGATCAAACTGCAAGAGTTACATACCACACCTGTTAGGTTACCTTAGCTGTTACCTTAACCACAAGACCCTGGTATATGTATTCGTTAGGTTACCTTGGCTGTTACCTTAGTTATTACTAAAACAAAGGGACTGGTATCTTTTTTGACCAATCACTGTGATTTTGGAAAGTTTATGATAGTTAGGAACCAATCTAAAAACCCTGAGAATGGTAACTAACAAGTTAGTTGAGCTCCTCCAAGCTAGTGTTTTCCCAGTGCTGCATAATAAAGAAGTGCCTGCTTATCTGCATTCCTGTGTAGATAAGTTTTTTGTGATGTGGATCCCTCAACATTATCTACTCATGCTGTTTCCAGAATGACAGTGCTGGAGCAGAATCTGCTATTCTTCGTCTGCTGTTCACAGAGTGCTTTGAGGTTTGCTGATGAGTTCTATGCTTTAAGATACCAAGGAAAACACACTAGGAGAGACAGAGCTTAAGTAGACATCAGCACTTCCACGTTCCTTCTTGTCTGCTCAAACAGGTCACAAACTCAAGCTCTTCACTTTACTGCTCAGATCTCACTTCCAACCACCAACTCTTCCCAGCCAGAGAAGGGGTTGGAGGCAGCCATGAAAAAATCAAATAATCATTTTGGTTGGAAAAGACCTTTAAGAATTTCAAGCCCACCCCCTGCCTTCACACTGCCCAGTCCACTACTAACCCATGACCCTCAGCACCTCAGCTCCACGGCTTTGCAATAGCTCCAGGGATGGGGACTCCCCCACCTCCCTGGGCAGCCTGGGACAGGGGCTGACAACCCTCTCGAGGAAAAAGTTCTTCCTCAGCTCCAATCTAAACCTTCCCCTAGGGCAACTTACTCATTACCAATCCCCACCTCGCCGCAACCTCCTGACAGGGAGTTGCAGAGTGATCACGTCACTTCGGAAGGTGCCATCCGCTACGACCCTCTTTTGCCGCCTGCGCCCACGCGAGACCCACTGCCACGGGAGGAAAACCCGTCAAGGCAGCGCGGCGGAAAACCAAACTTCCCGCAGTTCGAGGCGTTCTGGCGGCTTTCGTGCTACCGAGCAGCGGAGGAGGGTGAGCCGACTCAGGGCTGCCTGCACTCGCAGCCTCTCCGCCTCACTAAGGGGCCTCAGTGGCACCGGCACTGTTCCGCAGGGGAGCAACCCAAACCCCCCGAAACAGCCTGTACCCCTGCCCACCTCCCCGCCAGCCCCGTCGGCTTCCCCCCTCTCACCAGAAGAGGCCGTGTGCCACCGCCCACCACAGCGCGCTGCGGCCCGGCCGCTCCCACACCAGCGCGGCCTGCACGGCGCTCAGCAACGGCTCGTAGGGCCTCAAGCGGCCGCGCAGCGCCGCGCTCAGCGCATCGTCGGACCATGCCACCACTGCCATAACTCCCTCAAGGTATCAACATTCGTGCGTACACACAGCCGCCACCGACATGGCAACTCTCACCGCTAGAAGCAGCAAGCAGCACCACAAGCACAACCACCACCTATGTACCAAAGCACATGCGCATTACCGGGGTGCCGCGAGGGGGGGCGGTACTCTCCTGGAAGTGCACCACGCGCAGGCGCAGTACCGTTGGCGCCGGGATGGAGACGTGTCGGGACGGCGGGTGGAGGAACGGAGTGCAGTGGAGGGGCCTGGAGCACAAGTGTGATGGGGAGTAGCTGAGGGAGCTAGGGGTGTTCAGTCTGTAGAAGAGGAAGCTGAGGGGAGACATGAGCACTCTCTGCAACTCTCTGACAGGAGGCTGTAGTGAGGTGGGGGTTGGTCTCTTCTCCCAAGTAACAAGTGACAGGACAAGAGGAAATGGGCTCAAGTTGCCCCAGGGGAAGGTTTAGATGGAGCCAAGGAAGAACTTTCCCCCTGAGAGGGTTGTCAGCCCCTGTGGAGGCAGACATGTGAGGCTGAGGCTACCGTAGATACTACCTTACACAACTGCTGCCAGTGCAGGACTCATCAGGGCAGAGTCGCACCCTCCCCCGCCCCGCCTGCCCAGGATACTCTGGGGCACACAAAGATGCTTCAGTACAGACAGACCCTCCTCTTCTCAATCAGATGCCAGCTGTACCACACTTATAGCACATTCACTGGCAGTTCCTGTTGTAGTAAGAAGCAGCGCTGAGCCGCAGCTGCATCACCATCCTCCTGCTCTCTGTTGAAGGCAGATGATAAGCACTACATCCCATGGGCTGTTCTGCTGAACCTGGAGCCCCAAGTCATCCACTCCATCCTGAACTCTCCTTATGCCAACCTCTATGTCGTGGTTTTGCCCAGCCGGAGCAAAGGGGAAGAAAACCGCGACTCCTCCCCCTCCCCCTCTCGACGGAATGCAGAGGGGATCGGAGAGGGAGAAAAAAAAAAAAGTAAAAGAGCCCGCGTAAGTTGAAATAAGAACAGTTTACTGGGGAAATTGAAGAGTAACAACTATAACAAAGACAAGGGGATATTACAAAGAAAACTGGTGAGTGATACAGTTGCTCACCACCCGGGACCCGACGTGAGCGACCCCTCCGGACCAGTGACTGAGAGTCCGCCCCCCCGGAAGAGCTTATTCCGGCCAGCCCCCACCTGTACCCTGGGCATGATGGTTAGGATGGTATGGAATACCTGCTGGTCAGCCTGGGTCAGCTGTTCAGGCTGTGCCCTTTCCTGGTTCCTCACGGGAATTAACTGTATCCTGGCTCAAACCAGGACACTCTACAACCCAGAGAACATCTACCTGTCTGAGCATGGAGGGGGAGCTGATAACAACTGGGCCAGTGGCTTCTCACAAGTAATAGCTCCAGTGCTCCTGGGTTCTAACACAGCTTGTTAAGTGAGGCTTTATTGTGGCTTTTTCTTTTATCATGTTGTGGCTTTCTTGTGTCATGCTCAGTACACAATTTCTGAAGAACATCTCAGCATTCAGCAGAGACTTGCACCTGACACTTCGTGGCACCCTGTGCACAGGGTCACATTGCCCATCTGACTTGGCTTCACAGTAGGCTTGAGGAGCTTTTCTCCATTTTCCATGGTAAAGGAACAAATGTTGGTTTGGTCTCTCTCACAGGGAGAAAAAATCCACAAAGATATTTTTGACATAATAGAGAGGCTGATGGGAGCAACAGTTTGGAAGTAAGTAAACCAGGGGAATTGGATTTGGTTGCCCTGTTTGGTGTTTTCAGAGCCAGGCTACTGTTTGATAAGGTTGAACAGACTTCCTTACTTCCTTTAGTGTATATAGACTTCTTCAACTTGCTTCTGGGTGCCGAGCAGAGAACACACAGAGAGGGGTGCAGGGACCACCTCACGGGACAGGATTCATAGACTATGCATCAGACCAATATGATCAATGCAGAAGCCGTTTATTGTTCGCTTTCTACCTCTATATATATGATTGTTAGTCACGTACATGCAATCACGCAAAACTGTTCTATCTCATTCACATGCTGTGCATGCAGCACTTGCTCTTTAATAATTGGTTAAGCTACATTCTCCTCGTGCTGCTCTTGCTGCTTCTTTGATATGCTCACATCCTATTTTTGTGCCTCAGTTCTTCATCTTATCACTTCTTTCTCAGGGCTGTCTGTCTCTTTTCTCAAGGCTGTTTATCTGTGCACTTCAAGGGGAGAGCTGTGCTTCAAGGCTAAAGCTGCCTGCAGCAAAAATCCTTTCCCACAATTACCCCCTTTTTTGTTTTTAAAAGCCACATTGACCATCTTCTGCAGAGCCCTTTGCAGGAAAGAGAGCAAACAGTAAAAACACAGATAACTGCCAAGATTAACAAACCCATCTTGATTAACAATAACACCCATCCAAAAAATCCCCATCCGTTAAGCAGTTCATCTAATCCAAAAAATCTAGTATTTACCTTTAATTTTCTGGTTTGTTCTTTTAATACTTGAATGCTTTTGTGTATAGATTCAGAGTGGTCTGATAGGTTCAAGCAGCACATTCCCTCAAAATCTTCACATCCATGACCATGAGCTAACAGCAAAAAATCAATAGTAACTCTATTCTACAAAGTTGTGTGTCTGATACTGTCTACATATCTAAGCAAGTCATCTAAAGTCATTGAGGTTTGATTGCCTTGTTTGCTAAGCCAGTATCCTAATTTGCGCAATTGAGTTAATGAAGCGGCTACTCCCACATTTGGAGCAAATAAGCTAGTTGCTATCACTTCCTAAACTAAAGTTAAACATAACACAAAAATCCATTTTTATAGATCCAAATAATTCTGTTTTCCGTGGCTCTATGATCATCCTTGGTAATTGTGGAATGATTGGTTGCGTTGGCAAGTGTAACCCATATGTTTTGCTTAGGCTGTTGAAATTGCCTAAAACCATTTACCCCAATCATTATCACTAGTATGACATAACTCATTTTTACTCCTGATCAAAAATTCCTTCACCAATTAGTCCAAACACAAACCATTTTTCCTTTCGTTTCCTTCTTCGCCTCAACGCTTGTCCATGTACTACCGAAGGCGGTTCATCCCTGGTTCCTGCCAATCGCAAAAAATTCAGTACATAAATCACCTTCTGTAGTCTGTCATGAGGAGATAGTCCCGTTTCTCCCTTTTTTGTTTTTCAAGCATCTGTTTAATTGTGTGATGACTCCTCTCAACGATGGCCTGACCTGTTGGAGAATGTGGAATACCTGTTGTATGTCGAATTCCCCAGAGTTGTAAGAAACGATGAAGTTACTGACTGACATATCCAGGGCCATTATCTGTCTTTATTTATTGAGGTACTCCCATTGCTGCAAAACAACCTCTCAAATGTTTAATCACATGTTTAGCAGATTCACCTGTCAGGGCTGTAATCCATATCATAGAAGAAAAAGTATCAATAGTAACATGCACATATTTCAGTTGACCAAATTCATTAATGTGAGTAACATCTGCCATAATTGCAGTGGTCCAAGAACTCGAGGGTTGATTCCAACACCAATGCCTGTTCCTGCTTTCTGGCTGTCGTGATCTGGCCCAGCTAGCACAGCAGCACCACGACAGTCTCTCGCTTGGTGCCCCCATTCACCCCCACCCTTGTTAGGATGGCGGAGGACTCAACGAAATGGGAGTAAAAAGATAAGCAAGGTTGTTGTGGATTAAGACAAGGGCAGGGAGGGCTCGCTGCCAATTATGATTCTGGGCAAAACAGACTCCAGTACTCGACTTAGAGAGGAAAGTAGGAAAGTTTATTCTACTGCCTACAAGAAACAGAATGGAATAAAAGCAAAAAGGGAGTAGGATGATGAGAAAATTACAACCATCACTTTAAGATCTCCCTCCCCCATCCCTCCTTTCTTCCCGGGCCCAGCTCACTGCTCCCGATATCTCTACCTCCTCCCCCCTCAACGGCTCAGGGGGATAGGGAATGGGGGATGTGGTCAGTCTCTCACAGATGGGCTCTGCCACTTCTGTCTTCTCAGATGAGGACGGCTTCTGGCATTCTTCCCCTGCTCCAACACGGGATTCCTCTCCCAGGACACAGTCCTTAATGAATTTGTCTGATGTGGGTTGTTCCCAGCAGCTGCGGTTTCTGCCGATACAGGGTCCCTCACACAGGATGCAGTCCTTAGTGAATATCTCTGGCATGGATTCTTCCCCACAGTTGCAGTTTCTGCAGTTACAGGGTCCCTCTCTTGGGACAAGGCCTCTTCTGGGCATAAGTTTAATGAGCTGCTTTGTTGTGGGTTCCTCCCCACAGTTACAGCTGTGGATATTGGGTCCCTTCCTCGGGACACGACCTCCTTCAGCCATAGTCACTGTCCCTGGCTCGGGGCCTTTAATGAAGTGAATCGCTGTCCCTGGTCTGGGGCCAGCTTTAGCAAAATGAGTCTCTACTGCTGATGCAGGGTCTTTAAAGAAATGAAAATAAATCTCAGCTTCACCAGTTCTCTCCATAGAATGCAGGGGAGTCTCTGCTCCAGCACACCTCCTCCTCTCTTTCATCACTGACCTTGGAGTCCGCATGGTTGTTTCTCTCACTGTTCCTACTCCTTGCACTACCACCAGCCAGAAGGAAAAGAAGGGGCAGAAGAAGGAAGAAGGTGGAGGAAGAAACCTCCCCTTCTGGCTTCTTCTTAAAAAGTGATCGTGGAGGCGTCTAATTGGCTCAGCCCCAGAAGTGGGTCTGGCTCAGAGCTGGGGAGAGTTGCGAGCAACTTCTTACAGGAGCCATCTTTACAGCCCCTTCCCCCTTACCAGAAAAGGCTGTCATGTCAAACCATGACACTGGCAGTCAGGACAGGACTGTACAATACCAATGGCATCATTAAGAGATATTTGAAACTGTTTGTGTAGCATTTTAGCATTTTGGTGAAAAAAGGAATGAGCTTGTCAGGCTTGAGTACAACAATCTACTGGATGACCTGACCAGGCTGGAGCTACCAACCTGTCAGCTTGATCATTTATGAGCATTAAACCTCCAGGTAGTCCTGAATGACTTCTGACATGCATTATAAAATAAACATGTTGTCTGTTATTAAGTAACGATAACAAGTGTTGTAAAAGTTGCCACAAAACCTTATTGCTGACTTTTTTTAGTATAGCTCTCTCCAAGCGCTGCACAATTCCTACAACATACAAATACAATGTTAATTGGATACAGATACAATGTTAATTGGAACATTTGACCAAGTAGAAAAACCTGATATGGCCTTTCATTATCAGAAGGCCAAACGCCTCCAATCTAGTGAAAACTGTTTTTGACAATCGAGAAGCTAAAATACCCATTCCAAAATTTTCCATGGTTGAGGTTCACTTTCCACCCACTGAGCTATAAGGGCATTGGGGTACTTTCCATTTCCCCCATTGAGCTCTATAGGGACGTGATTTAAAATGACTTGCAGTGGTACTAGATATCTTGTTTGCAATAGATTGTACTGCTAGCTGTTGCTTCTGAGACAAAGCTCGAGAATCATCTGCATAATTACTGCTTCCCAGTAGAGGCATAAGTGACTCTAAATCCTCATTAGTAATTCCGCACAGAGAATGTACGCACTGTATGTCTCCCATCAGATTTTTGATATCTGCTAGGTTTTTGATATCTGTTTTGATCTGAATTTTTGGTGGCCGAATTTGAGCACCAGTAATCACCCAACCAAGGTAGGACCATGGTGCTTGTTTTTGAATTTTCTCAGGAGAAATCTGCAATCCAGATTTTTTTTTTTTTAACTCAGACTGTAAATAAGGTAAAACAACATTCACATCTAAATTTTGGGCCGCTATAAGGATATCATCCATATAGTGGTAAATTATCCAACCAGAATGTTTCTGCCTGATGGGTGCCAACGCCCAAGCCACATCTATTTGGCAAATGATTGATGAGTTTTTCATCCCTTGGGGAAGCAGTACCCAGTGATAATGTCTTGCTGGCTCCTGCTTGTTCACACATGGCACTGTAAAGGCAAATTTTTCACAATCATCAGGATGCAAAGGAATGGTAAAAAAGCAATCCTTTAAATCAATTATCAATAAGTCGCAACATTCGGGTAGCATAACTGGTGAGGGTAACCCTAGTTGTAAGGCTCCCATGTCTTTCATTACAGAAATTATGAAGGAAAACGCCATTTCCCACTTTTCTTAAGAATAGTAAAAATAGGCGTATTCCAAGGACTTGTAGATGGAACAATATGTCCCTTCTCTACTTGCTCTTCTACTAAACTGTGAATTGTGGACAACTTTTCAGATGTTAGCGACCACTGATCAATCCAAACAGGAGTATCAGTTTCCCATTGAAGTTTAAGGATTGGCTGTACCCCAATGGCCACAACTAAAAATGCTAGTTAGTCAGTCTCATTCCTAGCTGGCTCAATATATCCCGGCCAACTAAGGCAATGTTAACATTTAATACATATGGTCGTGTCTGAGCAATTGAACCATGTGACATTGTGAAGCTAATAACTGATTTACTGATTTGAATTGATTGGATGCCTCCAACTCCAAAAGTTCCTCCACCCTTATTGTCCAAGGGCCATGTCACAGGCCAAAGAGACTTTGGTACAATAGTAACATCTGCCCCAGTGTCCAAAATCATTTGTATCTTTAACTGCTGTTGATCTGGACCAGTTAGTAATACCAGATCTTCAAGCTTTGATTTACGAATATCCATTGCAAACAGGATCTGAGGATCACCCATGGATCCAAAACCTCCATTTCCTCTATGTTTCTCTCCTTTATTTGGCACCATAGATTTAAATGGTATGAGCTGAGCAATTTTAGACCCTTTTTTAATTGACACAGGTGGACATAGGGTCTGCACCATTATACCAATGACTCCTTCAAAGACTGCATCAATTACCCCAGGCAATACAAATATATCTTGTTGCGATGTTGATGACTGACCAAGTAGCAAAGCACATAAACCATACCCTAACAGGCCTCTCATTTCAGATGGAATAAATTGAGTTTCCCAGCACCCTGCCGTCTCTGTGAAATCTCAAACGACAATCTCCTACCCTGTGACCAAACTTTCCACAATGATCACAATTTCTTGCAAAGCCAGTATTTCTTGTTTCTGCTGAGTTTGAAACTTTTGCTTTCTTTTTACACTGAGCTTTGGTGTGACCAATTTCTCCACATTTAAAACACTTTAATCCTTTACCTTCACACCCTTGCTGTACTAAAGGCTTTACTGCTGCAGCAAAAGCATTGGCTAAAAGCTCTGCTTGTTCCTCATTAGACCCTACCCGTGAGCAGGCTTCTAACAACTCAGCAAGCATAGCAGATTTAGGCAATGTATAAATAATACGTTTGCAGTGTGAATTTGCATTCTCCAGTGCCAGTGATACTAAAAGTTTCTGTTTCACCTCATTATCTGTGTCTGGATGTTTTTCCAAGGCTTCTATAAGCCTGTTTAAAAAAGACTCATACGACTACTTATCTTGTTGACAGATGGCGCTATAGGGTGGAACCATCTTCCCTAGATCTGGCACACTTTTCAATGCTCATAAAGCTATTGACAGCTAGAGACAGCTGCAAAGCCTGAACAACAAGCCTAGCCTGTACTTGTTCATTTGTAAAAGGACCTCTTCCCAACATCATTTCATGTGTTATACCGAATAATGAATCATTTTGCCCCTGATTTAAATTTTCCACGGCAGCTTCATGACAAAGACGTTCCCAGTCATTAAGAAAATGAAGTCTTTGATCTGGCGACAGCAATAACTGTACTATATGATTAAGTATCTGATGGAGTTAACAACATACCCAGGAATATGTGTTGCAAAAATCCTTGAGTATAAGAAGAATTTAAACCATATTGAGTAACCGCTTGCTTAAACTCTTTTAACAATTTCCAGTCCAGATTTACCCATTGATTTGGTTGATTCTGATTCCCCATAATCACAGGAAATGCCTCAGGTAACATAACCCCTTCTATTAAAGCATCTTTAACAATCCCTCTCCATTTTTGTCCTGGTTAAGGCAAAACTGGTTCCTGTTGTAGCGGTGCTGTTGAAGGTCTCGTAGGAGCTGGAGCTGCTGGAGCAGCTTCTAATCTCCATTTTTCAATATTCTCCTGTGATTGTTGCAATTTCTTATTCACTTCTTCCACCCATCCCTCCAGAGCTCCCTTAGGGCAGGCTGCAACCGGAGTCGGTGGAGCAAAGTGGTAAAGGCACGTCAGTGTTTAAGGCTCTAGGTGGCGCTGTTGCATTAGTAAAGTGCATTGTCCGCTCTTTTGCGGCGGTTTCCTCTGAAACGGCGGCGAAACGGGACGGGGCGGGAATGGGGTGGTGGGGAGGTGTCTCGCGGAGGGGAAACGGCGCGCGCTCTCGGCTCCCGGGTTGGCGACCCTGATACCCGCACCGTTGCTGATGTTTTTGGTGGCGTTAAGGGGCAATAAGTAGGTGACTGCAATTCAGAATCTGGAGCAGCTGACGCCCCACTTGTATTGTCAATAGTATGTGGCAAGATCGATTTATTAGAGTCATTATTCTTGGCAAGTTTGTTCTCATCTGGGTGGAACTTTGGGATCAGAGGGAGATTTTAGTGCGATCGGAGGAGGAGGAGACCGCTCCGTTTCTCCCGGCGGCGAAGAGAACGGTGGCGCCGATAATGTGGAGGGAGCGGCAGCAACGACGTGGGCTGCTGGTCCTGGTATGCGAACCTCCTCAAACATTAATGCACTCCCCTTTTTCTCTCCAGAAGTTATAGCTGCAAAGGCATCAGCGGCAGCTTTGCGTTCAGTCTCTAACTCTTGTAGAGTCTCTTTGATTAATCCCCAAGTGGTAGCAAAGCACTGTGCCTCCCGTGATCCTAGGCTCACCTCTTCCCACAGAGCACTGCCAAGTTTTTCCCAGCTGGTGAGATTGTCGTGGTTTGGCCCAGCTAGCACAGCACCACCACGACAGTCTCTCGCTCGGTGCCCCCATTCACCCCCACCCTCGTTAAGATGGCAGAGGACCCAGCGAAATGGGAGTAAAAAGATAAGCAAGATTGTTGTGGATTGAGACAAGAGCAGGAAGGGCTCGCTGCCAATTATGGTTCTGGGCAAAACAGACTTAGAGAGGAAAGTAGGAAAGTTTATTCTACAAGAAACAGAACTGAATAAAAGCAGAAAAAGGGAGTAGGATGATGAGAAAATTACAACCAGCACTTTAAGATCTCCCTCCCCCATCCCTCCTTTCTTCCCGGGGCCCAGCTCACTGCTCCTGATATCTCTACCTCCCCCCCCACAACGGCTCAGGGGGGCAGGGAATGGGGAATGTGGTCAGTCTCTCACAGATGGGCTCTGCCGCTTCTCTCCTCTCAGATGAGGATGACTCCTGGCATTCTTCCCCTGCTCCAACACGGGGTTCCTCCGCCAGAACACAGTCCTTAACGAACGTATCTGGTGTGGGTTGTTCCCAACAGCTGTGGCTTCTGCCGATACAGGGTCCCTCACACAGGACACAGAATCCTCTGGCGTGGATTCTTCACCGTGGTTGCAGTTTCTGCAGTTGCGGGGTCCCTTCCTTGGGACACGGCCTGCTCCGACCATAGTGATAAAGGGTCCCTCCTTTGGGACACGGCCTCCTCCGGCCAAAATCACTGCCCCTGGCTCTGGGCCTTTAAAGAAATGAAAATAAATCTCAGCTTCACCAGTTCTCTCCATAGAATGCAGGGGAGTCTCTGCTCCAGCACACCTCCTCCTCCTCTCTTTCATCACTGACCTTGGAGTCCGTATGGTTGTTTCTCTCACCGTTCCTACTCCGTGCACCACCACCAGCCAGAAGAAAGAAGAAGGGGCAGAAGAAGGAAAGAAGATGGAGGAAGAAACCTTCCCTTCTGGCTTCTTCTCAAAAAAGTGATCGTGGAGGCGTCTAATAGGCTTAGCCCCAGAAGTGGGTCTGGCTCAGAGCTGGGGAGAGTTGCGAGCAACTTCTTACAGGAGCCATCTTTACAGCCCCTTCCCCCTTACCAGAAAAGGCTATCATGTCAAACCATGACAGAGATCAAATGCTGTAGCTGCATCAGTTATTATTCCTTTTCCCCAACTCCACAGCAACAATGGGCATAAAGCAGGGTCATCATATTTAAGTCCTCTCTTAGAGAGTATATGTTGGAGGAGATTTACTACTGCTTCTTCTTTACTTAATTGTGTTCTCATACTCCTCCCTCCCAGTCTCTCACCTTTATTTCGGGTGTTCAGCTGCACAGCGTTTTTCTTCTTGAGTCACTCCCCGGCTGTTTGCCTCCAACTCCCAGACTGTTGGTCTGTCACTGACTGGACTTTCCCGTTTTTTTCCCCCGCTCTCTTCTTCTTTTTTAATTATTTAGCAAGTTCAATATGAACCTTAAAAAAGTTGGTGGGGTCCTGTTCGGGCGCCACTTGCAGGGACCACCTCGCGGGACGGGATTCATGGACTATGCATCAGACCAATATGATCAATGCAGAAGCCGTTTATTGTTTGCTTTCTACTTCTATATATATGATTGTTAGTCACGTACACGTGATCACGCAAAGCTTAATTGGCTGCTCTATCTTATTCACACGCTGTGCATGCAGCACTTGCTCTTTAATAATTGGCTAAGCTATGTTGTTCACATGCCGCTCTTGCTGCTTCTTTGATATGCTCACATCCTATTTTTGTGCCTCAGTTCTTCATCTTATCACTTCTTTCTCAGGGCTGTCTGTCTCTTTTCTCAAGGCTGTTTATCTGTGCACTTCAAGGGAAGAGCTGTGCCTCAAGGCTAAAGCTGCCTGCAGCAAAATCCTTTCCCACAGAGGGGCACCAGGGAAAGGAGGTATTTCCCATCACTACTGCATCTGCCAGGCTTCCCCAGAAACCTTTGTGTAGTGTGTGCTCAGCAGGGCATTTTTCTGCCCTAGCTACTGTTGGGCACTTCCCAAAGGATACAGTCTGCAGGAAGAATTACAGGCAATATGGTGCTTTTTGCTTTTCCTGGTCTACTCCTGGCTCTCTCATATCAGATGAAGCAGGATACATACTTTCTGGAGAGACTCAATGACAGGTGAGCGTTTAGCCTTGTCCTCCCTGCAGAGCCTGGCCTAGCCCGGGCACTCTGCCAAAGAGGGAGCTGGAGAGTGCTGACTCAGAGCCACCACCCCACCCAAACACTGTCTTGTGCAATCCCTGGCACACTGCCCGAGGGAGGGATGGCTCCTCATATGCTTGGGGCCTTCAGAGGCTCTGAAACTGGACTGATGCTGCCTAAACTCTGTCTTCCCTCGGCCATTCTTATCAGGCAGCTGCCTTCTGACAC
Source organism: Colius striatus (assembly GCF_028858725.1). NCBI lineage: Eukaryota > Metazoa > Chordata > Aves > Coliiformes > Coliidae > Colius > Colius striatus. The sequence continues at coordinate 27,294,155 of NC_084789.1, read as the reverse complement.
CCTGAATGCACAGGTGAGGTTCTAGCTGTGGGCTCTGAGCTGCCATATTTCAGATTGCAGCCTCTTGAAAAGGCTTGTAAGCTGCTGCCTTGTAAGGCTGCAAGCCTTGTAAGCCTGGGATGACTCAACCTCTCCTGGGGCTCTGTACTGCTAGGGTAGGCACTGCTGGGACAAATTCTCCCTCCCTGAACTGGCCAACTCTGGCATGCAGGGCTGGTGACTCACTGCTGTCCTGAGCCCTGGAGACTGCAAAGGGAACTTGTGGGAGCTCAGTGCTGTTAACCCTTGAGATGGCTGGGCTTTCTCCCTAGGTATCCCAAGAAGCTGGTGGAGACCTACTCAGTATTCCCAAACCAGAATGAGATAAGCAATGTTGTTGTGCAGCCATACAACTCCCTGCTGATGCTAAAGAGGCTGACCCAGAATGCTGACTGCATGGTAAGAGTGCCCAGCCCTGCAGAAACAACCTCCCCTGTGATGAGTGCCATGGCTGCATGGGGTGAGGGCCGCAGTTCTGTGTGATGTGCCTGCAGAGCCCTGGTCCAGAAGGACTGAGCAGATGTGCCCCTTGTCTAGGGACAAGGACTGGGCTCTAACCCCTGCTGAGCTCTTTGGTTTGTCATTTCTGCCTCTGGGATCCAGCAGATTCTTAGAATCACAGAATCCTTTTGGTTGGAAAAGCACTTTAAGCTCACTGAGTCCAACCCCTGCCCTCACAGTGCCCAGCCCACCACTAACCCATGGCCCTCAGCACCTCAGCTCCACGGCTTTGCAATAGCTCCAGGGATGGGGACTCCCCCATCTCCCTGAGCAGCCTGGGACAGAGGCTGACAACCCTCTCAGGGAAAAATTTCTTCCTCAGCTCCATCTAAACCACCCAGGGCAATTTGAGGTTGTTCCCGCTTGTCCTGTCACTAGTTACTTGGGAGCAGAGACTAACCCCCACCTCACTACAGCCTCCTGTCAGGGAGTTGCAGAGTGCTCATGTCTCCCCTCAGCCGCCTCTTGTCCAGACTGAACATGTCCAGCTCCCTCAGCCCCTCTCCATCAGACTTGTGCTCCAGCCCCTTCCCCAGCTCTGCTGCCTGGCTCTGGCCATGCTTCAGCCCCTCAGTGTCCCTCTTGCAGTGAGGGGCCCAACACTGAACACAGCACTCGAGGTGCAGCCTCACCAGTGCCCAGTTCAGGGGAACACTCACTGCCCTGGTCCTGCTGGTCACACTACTGCTGACACAAGCCAGGATGGCCTTCTTGGCCACCTGGGCACACTGCTGGACTTCTTCCCACTGCAGTGAGGACTGGCTTTGCTTCCTCTTTGTAGTTGTAGCTGCACTATAGCCTTCTGCTTGAACTCAATTCCAGCATCACTTTTCAACACCCACAAGCCCCAGCCAGGCAGCATTTTCCACCTACACCGGGACAGGGGACTGGAGCATCTTCCATCCCATGCCTTTGGACATGTGGCTGGGCACTGCCCTTGCCCTGACTGCCTCCAAGGCTCTTCACAGAGCTAGTTTTGATCTTGCAGGCGGTTCTGGACAACACAGCCTTGAATTGCATCACGGATGGACCAGCTGCACATTCAGAATCCATCACTCTTGCAGATCAACCAGCTGGTGAGAAGGGCTCTTCCCCTTGGAAAAGCCAGTATGGGGCTTCCCTGCTGCACTGGATTGGGTCTGAACCTGCTCTATGGGCTGGGAATGGTGGTGGGCAGCCGAGAGCCACAAACAAGGGTCCTCTGCCCCTCTCCCCAGGGGTAGCCTCCATGGGCTCTGCACCTTCTTTGTGAAGTGGGTTCTGACCACACTCTGTGACAACGCTGTGACACAGACACTGACTCCATTTTCTCCCCCTCAGGTCTCCACCATCATGTCTGCCAGCACCACCACACTCAGGGACCCAGGGTACATGAACAATGACCTCATTGGGCTAATTGCCTTGCTCATCCCCATACCCTGCCTGCACTTCCTCATGACGGGCTACTTGCTGCTCACCACTGACCAGTCAGTAAGGCAGCCATCCCCTGGCACTGCTCGCCTTCCCTGAGAGCAGGAGGAGCTGCCACACTCACCTCCTAACACCCTTAGCCGGTTCCAAATCATAGGCCTGTGTGCCCACACCATGTGATGGCCATCTGTGACATGAATCGCAGAATGGTGGGGGTTGGAAGGGCCCTGCAGAGCTCATCCAGTGCCACCCCCTGCTAAAGCAGGTTCCCCTCGATCAGGGGACACAGGAACATGTCCAGGTGGGTTTGAAAACTTCCAGAGAAAGAGATCCCACACCCTCCCTGGGCAGCCTGTGCCAGGGCTCCCTCACCTCAACTCCAAACAAGTTTCTCCTTGTGTTTAATGGAACTTTTTATTCCAACTTATGTCTATTACCCCTTGTTCTGGCACTGGCCAACACAGGAAAAAGGTGTTGCCCCATCCTTCTGACATTCACCCTTTAGGGACTTAGAAGTTTTGATAAGGTCCCCCCTCAGACTCCTCCAGACTAAACAGCCCCAGATCCTGTAGCCTTTCCTCATAAGGAAGATGCTTCAGTCCCCTGATCATCTTGGTGGCCCTTCGTTGGCCTCTCTCCAGCACTTCTCTGTCCCTCTTGAGCTGAGGAGCCCAGAACTGGACACAGTACTCCAGATGAGGCCTCACCAGGGCAGAGTAGAGGGGGAGAAGAATCTCCGTTGACCTGCTGCCTACACTCTTCTTGGCCACAAGGGCACATTGCTGGCTCATGTTCAGTTTATTGTCAATCAGCACTCCCAGGTCTCTCTCTGCAGAGCTGCTCTCCAGCAGGTCAATCCCCAGCCTGTACTGGTGCATGGGATTGTTCCTTCCCAGATGCAGAACTCTGTACTTGTCCTTGTTGAATCACATGAGGTTCCTCTCTGCCCTACTCTCACCCTGTCCAAATCTAACTGAATGGCAGCACAGCCTTCTGGTAAATCATATGTAAGCAGGCAGTTGTGTTTGTGCTGGGGCACCTTCTGCATGCTTCAGTATAGCTGAGGCAGCCATGGGAGAGCTGAGAATATCTGATCTGACAATCACCATCCTTAAAGTGAACCCAGTAAAGTGTCCTTGCCACCTTGATGGGCCACTAGCCCAGGCTGTTTAGTTCATAACACTGTTGATCATTGTCATGCCAAGACTGATGGTGGGCTCCAGTCATCAACCCCTTTCCAGGGCTTGATCTGTGTTCTGGGAGGAGATTGCTACCCTTCAGCTGCACTGCTTGTGCTGAGCTCTTCCCCAAGCAGTACCCCCTCAGTGTTCCCAGTGAGAACAGGGCAGTTGTGCTTGGAAAGGCCCTCACCTGTGTTGGCTGCATGTCAGTTCTGCTGGGAGCTAACAGCTGATGTTCTCCTCTCCTGTGCATTTGCTCAGGATGTTACTCAGAGAAGTAAATCTGAAAAACTGCTGTCTCTGAAAAGGCTATCAAGTGTGTGATTTGTCCTCCCAGGGAGGAATGTGGGGAGGGCTCAGCCAGCAGCTCAGATGGGGCCTGGAGTGGGGCTGCCACATCGCTGTCCTTGCTTTGGGCACTCTTCGGGGTGCTGGCCCTGGCAGTAGCTCCCCTGGCAAGCAGCAGCTGGGCAAAGCATGGAACAGCCCTTGGGGACTACTGAGGGCTCAGTGCAGAGCAAGGTGGGGGGGGGAGGGTGCAGTGGGGAACACCCTCTCTCCTGTCCTCCAGCCCTGCTCCTTGCCTTGGCAGTGGAACAAGATGGAAGTTTGACAGCAACAACATGAAACGTGTCCCTGTCACTCTGGTCTCAGATGAGCTTTACCTCCTGCCCCTGCCATGCTGGGAGTGGGGCACAGCTCAGTGCCCTCGGGTTCTTAGCCTGGCTGTGCCTGTGGTGTGACTTTGGGATTTCCCTGTCCTGCATATGGTTTTGCATGTAGCTCCATCCCTGGGGCGAGGGCTTCTCTGTCCAGCTGCCCTCTGCTCCTGTGTGTGTGTGCAGGGCAGGGGGAGGGCAGAGGAGCAGCACACCCATTCCCACTGGCCCCCAGCTGGCAGTTGCAGGTGGCCAGCATGTGGAAAACCATGGTCCTAGATGTGAAGATTGCTGCAGCCTAAAAACATGATGGTGTCCACAGAGCAAGACACGCAGATCAACCACTGCTACATCGCCATCCTCATCATCGAGAGGGAGGTAGACCCCACACAGGTGAGCTCCCACAGCCATAGTAGTGGTTGGGGCCTGCTGGGGAAGGGGCTAGTCACTGCCTTCCTGGGGCAAGACTCAGAACTGCCTCCAAGTTGCTACTGTGTGGGCCCTGGCCTTGTGGAAGGGCCGCTAGTCCCTTGCTATGAGGAGCCTTCCTGCCTGAAATCCACCTTCCTCAGACTGTACATCCCATGAGGATGTTCCTGGGTCTGCTGCCCTTTGTGGCTCTCTTCTCACCAGATTCACAAGAGTCTGCAGCAGATTAGGGAGAGGAAACTGGCCAACTTCATCCCTTGGGGTCCTGCCAGCATCCAAGTGGCTTTGTCCTGCATGTCCCTTTACCTGCCGTCTGCACACTGCATCAAGTGGCCTCATAATGGCCAACCACACCAACATCTCCTCGGTGAGTCCCCACAGCCACAGCTCTGATCTCCTTCCTGTAGCAAACATCCTCCCTGGGGCTTTTGCAAAGCCACAGCAGGCCCTGCATCTGAGAGGAGGGTGGGCAGCTCCCAATTGGGGTACAGCAGAGCTTAGGTCTGGTCTGGGGTCCTGCTGCAGATCCTCTCCCTGGTCAAAGGCAGCTTCGGAAGCACGAACTGATCCTGGCTGGGATGCAGGCGAGCAGCTCCTGCCTGAGGTTGGGATCCCCTAGGGAGCTCTGGCCCCTCTGACCTGTCTTGATACTCTCCAGCTGTTTGAGCAGACGTGCCAGCAGTACAAGCTGTGCAAGCAAGAGGCCTTCCTGGAGCAGTTCCACGAGGAGGACATCTTCAAGGACAACTTTGATGAGCTGGATAACTCCCAGGAGATTGTGCAGCAGCTGATTGACAAATACCACACAGGCATGCAGCCCAACTACATCTCCTGGGGCACTCAGGGACAGTGAGTGCCCTTCCAGGGCCCAGGAGGGGCCCATGGCCACCTCCATGCATGCCAGGGGGAGGGGGAGAGTTCTGTTGACCATATCCACATTTAGCACCCCAGGGGGCTGCTGGGTGGCAGGAGAGGTGGCACAGGGGCCACACACACATCACATACATCCCCCCCCTCATCCTAAGCTGTGCTTAGCAGGGAGCAGCACTGCCCCTGCAGCCCCTTGTCGGGGCACAGCCTCTGCTCCCCAGCAGCCCAAGATGGGATTGGGGCAGCCGTGAGCTGTGCTGGGAGGGAACCTCTACCCCTGGGAGCAACACTTGCAAGGAAGAGTAGGAGGAGAGTGAACTTGAAGGCTTGGAACAGGCCTGGCCTGAAGCATTGGGTGCATACAACCCCTGTTGCCAAAGGCTCTGTGAGGCTGAGCTAGTCTTTGCCCTGGACAGGAGCCTTGTTCCTCCTTTGGCAGATGAGGCCTGGGGCACAGGCTCTATCTATATTTTTGTAGGTTATTTTACTTTAATAAAGGCTGTTCCTGCACTGATGCTTCCTGCATGGCTTCTGGAGTGAGCAACTGGGCACGGGAGCAGGTGCAGGGGCTGCTGGGGCCAGTGCTGGCCTTGCCCAGCTGACCAGTCCCCCTGCCCAGCCTCAGTCTGAGTGTCCCAACTTGGTGGGAACAGTAAACTGGGCACACTGCTCACCTGCATGTCCCAGCAGTGTGCTGTAAGGGCCCAGCAGCACTGGGTGACTTCTGCAGCAGAGACAGAAATACTGGAAGGACCTGCTGCCAGGGCTGACCAGAGCCTGGAGCCACCACCACCCACACTGCTCACATTTCATGGCCCCACACAGGAGGGAAAGCCCACAAGGGACTGGGGGAGCCCTCACTGCTCTGGATCCAAGGCAGAGGATGGCACTGCCAGGAAGGACACAGGCTCAGGACCTGGGGGTGGTGAGGTGTGGGGACAGACAGATGGACACAGCTGCTCTGGTCCTGCCCCACATCAGTCAGACTGGAAAGGATGGGGGCATAGGGCAGTGCTGGCTCCAGCCCAAGCCCAGGCAGTCCAAGGTGAGAATTAGCCTTTCCCTCTGACCCAGTGGTAGGGGATCCAGGGAGCTGGAAGCGGAGCCTGAGCACTGCTGGAGCTAGTGATGAAATGCCAAAGGGCACAGCAAGCAGGTAGGCTGCTGGCCGGAGGGAGGTCTCTGACCCCAAGGACATGCTGTGCTGCTCCTCCCTGCCACCACTGCCTGTCCTGTGCTCTGCTGCACTCGCTGCCCCCCGGGATCAGCTCTGGGATAGGAAACTCAACCCTTCCTTTGGGCATTTATTTAGAAAAAAAAACCAACCAACCCTCCCCTCCCCAAGATGGAAAATGGACAAAATTTTACAGAGGCAATATTGAGGGGCTGAGACCCAGCTGTACCAGCTGCCACCCCACCGGTGACTATGAGCCCTGGCCATGGGGCCATGAAGCAGCAGGGCCTGGCCCCTCGGAGTCCACTGGTCACACCAGGGCAGCTCAGGCAAAAGCCACCCACAGCTTTCCAGGAGGGGTGGGTTCAATAGACAGACAGACAGATGATGGCACAGCACCGCTGCCCAGCATCCCCTGCCCCAGGCAAAGCCCCTGGGGTGGCAGGAGTGGGGGCAGAGCTGCCGGGCAGCACAAGTGCTGGTTACAAAGGGACAGGATCAGGCCTGGGGGCAGCACAGGGAGGGGAGGGGGGTGCGCTGCCCTCCAGGGAAAGTGCTGGGGGACATGGGGGGGACAGGTGTCTCAAAATAAATTAAGGAAATAACCAGAAAGGCAATGGCGCTGTGAGGAGCGCAAGCTCCTGTGTCTCCCTGTAGTGGAAAAGGTCATGTTCGTTAATCAAATCATGAAAGAATAGTTGTGCAAGGAACTGTTTAAAGTAATTGTAAAAGTCTTGTAAAACTTTAACCGTAAACTTCCTACAATGTGAACAGGTGCAGTTGGCTAAGATACTTATAGGAGGTACAATAGGTTGCACATGAGCTGATAAGAGCCAAGAGAAGAGTTAATGAGCGGGCCACTAGAGGAAGACTACTGACTTCATCCCAGCGACCACCCTATGACCACCAGGAGGCAGAAGAAGACCCCCTAGTAACAAGACGGGCACATGCGCAGAGTACACCAGGGAGCGATGCACCCGACCGATAAGGACTGTATAAAAGAACTGTGATACGGGGGGGGGGGGGGGGGGGGGTCGCGAGCCGTTGGTGGAGCAGAGTCTCCCAGCCGCCCAGCGCTGTTTTGCTTATTTGCCTCTTGCTTAATAAATTTGATCTATGAGTCACTTAAATTGGCTAGTGAACTTTATCACAGCAATTTATAACACCTCTGTTCAGGGACCAGCACCAACCAGCTGCTTACTGCCAAGCCAGCTGCCCTCCCCATGGCAGCCATCAGGAGCACCATGAGTGGCCACACTGGCCATTGGGCTAACTGTGAAAGGAGCCCACTGGAGTCTGGTACTGCCAGGGTCTGGCCAGGGGGCAGAGCACCTGGTACAGGATGGTGGGGTCAGAGGCAGAGAGGCTGATGGCTGTCTCCTGAGGCCAGGGCAGCTGCCAGGTGCCCACAGAGGTGAAGTACATATTGAGCTGAGCGATCTGAGTGATCCCCTACCTGTAGGACAGAGAGGACACTGGGGCAGCCCAGGGTGCCCAGCACCCTGAAGCCCCTGAGGGAAGGAGGAATGGCTGCCCCTTACCTGGGAGGTTTCAAAGAGCAGGTCCTGGTCCTCCACAGAGAGGCAGAAGGTGTTGCTGTCAGAGGCACTGAAGGAGATGTGGCTGTAGCAGAAGCTGTCCAAGGGCTTGGGCTCCACAGGTTTGTAGAGTGAGATGGCCTTGGCCCCAATGCCCAGCCACAACCACTGGGCCCCAGCCCCCACTGGGAGAGAGGAAGTCAGGGCTGCCTGCTGCCCAAACCACCCACTGACCCCAGCCCGTTGGGGCCTCACCATGTGTAGGTTGAGTGTGGAGCTGAAGCCTGGCCACTCCTGCACCAGCGCCACGTAGGTGGCCATGACCTCTGGCCAGCCCATGCCCTGCAGCAGCTTCCACTTCTCTACAATGGCAGCCACAGTGCTGGCCCCCTCCTCCTGGAGGCAGTCTCACAGGCGCTGGTCCTGTTACACGCGCTGCTTGGCCAGTGCTTGCTCCCAGAGTCTGCTGGCCAGCAACCCTGCATGCAGACGGACCCCCCCGGCACTTTGCAGGGGGCTGGGGGCAAGGGGCTGGCAGATGGGTATGCAGGACATGGGGTGGGAAGAGCTCTTCCAGGCATGGGAAGTGGACGTGGGTAGAGAAGTCACTGTTGAGGCTCTGCTGGTGCAGGGCCGCCAGCGTCTGCAGCATCTCCTACGACATGGGCACTTTAGCCCCATGGCACCATCTCGTGTGCCTGTGGGAGGGTGGAGGGAGCTGGCACAGTGTGGTCACCACAGCATGGCCTGGCCACCACAGCACAGACACCCCCAGTATGGCTCTCACCTGTTCAAAGAGGAAGGTAAATTCCAGGCTGTCATGTGGGACATTGTCTGTGTCCAGGAAGCCATAGTGCTTGAAGCAGAGCCTATACAGCGGGTTCTGTTCTCACTCCTCCCCAGCCAGGCTGTGGCAGAAGGGACCAGCCCCATCAGTGTGAGAGGCACCCTGACCCCGGCCCCTCTCCCCCCTAGACAGCAGAGTAGTGGGACATTTACTTTTCAAACCTGGTGAGGACATCAGCCAACAGTGTGGTGCTGCCCACAGGCTGCTCCCGCCACTGGGACTGCTCATAGAGGGCAAAGAGATTGGGGCTCTGGGACAGCCCCACTTGTGACACCAGCTCCTGGGCCACCTGGGGTGAAATAAAGGCAACTGACGGTGACTGCATGTCCCTGGCTCCAGCACTCAAGGCTACAAAGGGATACAGACAGGTCATAGTGGGCAGAGGCAGGTGGTCCCCAGCCCCTTTCTGCCACAGGTCAAGTTGGGAGAGACCCACAGGAGCCCCTCACTTCCCACAGCACGCTGCCCACCCCGCCCCATGCATCAAAACATCCCGAGCTCCCTGCTTGGTGTGGACATGGGCCATCACTTCCTTGTCCGTGGTGTGGGAGCTGATGGCCACACTGCAGGTGGGTGCCCCAGGGCAGTGCACGGGGCAGATCATCTCCTGCCGTCACATCAGCACCAGGATCTCCTCTAGGGAGGGCACACGCTCCCATCCCTTTGTCTTCCCCAGTGACTCCAGGATGAAGCAGGCGTACTTGGCCATCTCCGAGGAGGGGAACCAGCTCTCTGTCCTGCAAGAGATGACAGGAGGGTCACAGTGGCACCAACTTGATAGGTGCCCTGGCACTGGCCGAGCTCCACTGGCACTTGTCTGTCCAGGTGGAAGCACAGAAGGCGCAGGACGGGCTTGGGAGGGCAGGAAGGTGCAGCTCATGCAGGTGAGCAGCTGCCAGTAGCGCAGGTCACCCTGTCTACCCGGTGCCAGAAGCTCTGTGGTCTGCTTCACCAGCTGGCAGTAGATCTCATCCACCAGTGGTGGCAGATCCAGGCAGGTCTGCAGGACGCCCTGCATCAGCGGCACTGGGTCCCACTCTGACTCCAGCTGCTGCAGCGAGTTGAAGAGCTTCATGGCCTTGTCGCGCAGTGTGGTGTAGCTGTGGGGGCTGGGGGCTGCAGGGCAGGATGGGTAGGGGGTTACCAGCCCCATGGGCTTTCCCAGAGCCTCCCCAGTGCTCCTGGGAGGGAAAAGCGATGGCAGCAGCTGCAGAGGGAGTGGCTGCTCAGCCAAGAGTACCTGAAACAGGCACCCACTGCCACCCCGGGACACATCCATACTGGCCCTGGGACATGCTGCAGGCGTGGGCAGCCCTGTGCTCACCTCGATGTTACGCATGAGCAGTTGACTGGGTGTCTGGACAGGCGCTTTGCTGTCTATGACCTTTTGCACCGCGCACACCCAATGCACGGCCTTGTTCAGGTGCTCTGTATACAGGCGATAGAAGTTGAGGGTGTAGAGGCCCTGTAGAGCCTTGCAGGGGCCGTGTCTGGGGACCAGCCCTGCAGTGTGTTGGTGACAGCAAAGGGCAACATCAGGAACAGCAGGAGGTCAGACAGGTGCAGGAGGCAGATGTTGGTGATGCTGTGTGTCTGGTGGTATTGGATGTGCATGAGCAGCACCAGGCCATTCCTCACCATGCCCAGCAGTGAGAGCAGCAGGTAGACAGCTGGCTAGTAGGTGTGGGCGAAGCCCTGCACTGCCTGTTTCTCACAGAGCTCAGGCAGCATGCCATCCTCCCATAAGTACTTGTCCTCCTCCCACAAGTAGAAGTTGTTGGTGGTGGTTGTCTCCTGCACCGTGGGGCTGCTGGTCGCTTGCACAGAGGGAGTTTGAGTGAGGGATGCTTGGAGGCAGAGGCCAAGCCACAGCATGCAGTACCACACCCAGGGCAGCCCTCCTCAACCCAGCCCCGCTTCAGGGAATCTGGATGTGCTGCAGCCCTACAACAGCATTGCTCCAGCTCCCGTCAGCAAGCCCAGGCAGATGAGTCTGATCACCCCACCTGCTCCAGAGCCACAGGTGGGATCTAAACCCAGTGCAGGCTGACTCCCCAGAAGATCTTTCCCTGCTCTGGGCCCTGGGGACCTGGAGCAACAGGCACTGCCCTGCATTCCCTGGGGCTTTGCCTTTTGGCCCAAACCCACACAGCTCACAGAGAGAGAAGCATTTGAAAACAGCAAGAAGAGACAGCGAGGGGGATTCCTACCTGGCCTCCAGTAAACCCCTCACTCCACAGCCCCTCACCTGCTCTTGCATCATGCAGCGGGACCTTTTCCCCTGTTTGATGGGTCTGGAGCCCATCAGTGTCTCAGCCCTCTGCAAGGTATGGTTTGACCACTTGCTGCTCCTGATACTGAGAGCAATGCAGAGCACAAGCCCAGCCCCAAGGGAGGAAGGCCAGGAGGCAGATGTGAGGAGAGTGTGGGCAACTGTGGGCTGGTGCTGAGCTGGACACAGGCAGGATGCTGATCTGGTGGACCAACAGAGCCACCTCCAGTCCAGGAACAGATCATCCCAATGGGAAACATAGCAGTTTCAGGAATTGAGGTGGCTGCTGGTGCAGGGTATACCCCTCATCCAGGGGTACCAGCCCTGCCCTGCACCCCTATGCCCCTGTGCACATGAACTTCCACACTCCTGCACCCTGTGGTGGTTTAGCCAGGTGTCCACCAAGTCATAATATCACTCCCCCTCCTAAACTGGACAGGAGAGAGAGGGAGAAAAAAAATAATGAGTGGTTTTTGAGTTAGGGACAGAGAGATCACTCAGCAATTAGCGTCACGGGCAAAAAAGACTCAACTTGGGGAGAAAAAAGCTCGATTTATTAAAGGAAAAATAAGAATAGGGAGATGAGAAATAAAACTGAATCTTAAAACACCTCTCCCCAACCCTCCCTCTTCCTGGGACTCTCCTTCCTTCCCCCGCAGCAGTGCAGGGGATGGGGGTTGCGGTCAGTTTGTTACAGATGGACTTTGCTGGTGATTCTTCTCGGGGGAGGCTTCCTCACATTTCCCACTGCTACAGTGTGAGGTCCCTCCCATGGGATACAGTCCCTCATGAACTTCTCCAGCATGGGTCCTTCCCATGGGCTCCTCATGAACTGCTCTGGCATGAGGCCTCTCACGGGGGCAGCTCCTCACACCCTGCCCCAATGTGTGTCAGCCACCAGGAGAACAGTCCCTCAGGTACCAACTGCTCCAGCCTGAGTCCCTCACAGAATCACAAGTCCTGACAGCAAACCTCCTCTGGTGTGGGCTCCTCTCTCCCCACAGACTCCAAGGTCCTGCCAGGAACTTGCTCCAGGGTGGGCTTCCCACAGAATGCCTCCTTCAGGCATCCACCTGCTCTGGCGTGGGATCCTCCACGGGCTGTGAGTGGATCTCTGCTCCCCACTGGCCTCCATGGACTGCAGGGGCACAGCTGCCTCACCATGGGCTGCGTCACAGAGGAGTCTTTCTGTCAAGGCCTAAGCACCCTCCTTCCCTCTCTTTCTCTACTGACCTTGGTGGCTGCAGAGATGTTTTCACATTCTCACTCTCTGGTGCTGCTGCAGTTTAGCAACTGTGCAGCAACTTCTCCTTCTCAAATACATTAATCACAGAGGTGTTACCTCAGTTACTAATTGACCAGGCCTTGGTCAGCTGTGGGTCCATCTTAGAATTGACTGGCCCTAACTCTATGAACTACAGGGGAAGCTTCTGCCAGCTCTTTGTTTAAAGAAACCACCCCTGTAGCTCCCCCTGCTACCAAAAAACCTGGCCCAGACAAAACCACTACATACCCCCACATCCCTGTGCCCATGTGCCCCTGCATCTCCACAGCATTGGGCAGGTGTTGCTGGTTGTTGACAACAAAATACCCAACTGCTCCTGTGGGGCAGAGGCTCTATTTTCCCCAGGAGACAGAAAATTATTCCCCAGATTTAACGGGCTTTTGGCCATTTGCTGCAGTAATCCCTCAATCCCCCTTTCTCCCTGCTACAGCCATCTTTGACGTGGCTTATCCCAGCTATGCCCTCAGCCCTCTTGCTGCCTCCAGTTGGGTGCAGGGAGGGGGCAGGATCCCTGCTGGCCCTGAGGGCCTGTGGGGCCATGGAGCTGCTGTGCCTTGGTTGGAGATTGGCTGGGCAGAGGCAGCCTAGCTCCTGGGGTCAGGACATTTGCTGGAAGGTCTCTCCCCCTCCCCTATGCTTTCTGTAGTGCCATCTTGCACCCTGCATCCTGGAGGAAGGGGAGAGAGAAGGGTCCTGGGGCAAATGCTGGCCCTACAGCCAGCTGTGGATGCAGAGCAGGGAACATGCGTGCCCCTGCTGGGGTGTTGTGGTTTGGCCCAGCTAGCACAGCAGCACCATGACAGTCTCTCGCTCGGTGCCCCCATTCACCCCCACCCTTGTTAGGATGGCGGAGGACCCAACGAAATGGGAGTAAAAAGATAAGCAAAGTTGTTGTGGATTAAGACAAGGGCAGGGAGGGCTCGCTGCCAATTATGGTTCTGGGCAAAACAGACTCCAGTATTTGACTTAGAGAGGAAAGTAGGAAAGTTTATTCTACAAGAAACAGAACTGAATAAAAGCAAAAAGGAAGTAGGATGATGAGAAAATTACAACCATCACTTTAAGATCTCCCTCCCCCATCCCTCCTTTCTTCCCGGGCCCAGCTCACTGCTCCTGATATCTCTACCTCCTCCCCCCTCAATGGCTCAGGGGGGCAGGGAATGGGGAATGTGGTCAGTCTCTAACAGATGGGCTCTGCTGCTTTTCTCATTTCAGATGAGGACGACTCCTGGCATTCTTCCCCTGCTCCAACACGGGGTTCCTCCCCCGGGACACAGTCCTTGTTGAACTTCTCTGATGTGGGTTGTTCCCAACAGCTGTGGCTTCTGCCAATACAGGGTCCCTCACATGGGACGCAGCCCTTGGTGAATATCTCTGGCATGGATTCTTCACTGTGGTTGCAGTTTCTGCAGTTGCAGGGTCCCTCTCTCGGGACAAAGCCTCTTCAGGGCATAAGTTTAATGAGCTGCTTTGTCATGGCTTCCTCCCCACAGTTACAACTGTGGATATTGGGTCCCTCCTTCGGGACACGGCCTCCTCCGGCCATAGTTTTAAAGAAGAAAATCACTGCCCCTGGCTCAGGGTCTGCAGTGAAGTGGTTGGATCCCCCCCACGGGACACGGCTTCCTCTGGCCATAGTCACTGTCCCTGGCTCGGGGCCTTTAATGAAGTGAATCGCTGCCCCTGGTCTGGGGCCAGCTTTAGCAAAATGAGTCTCTACCGCTGATGCGGTGTCTTTAAAGAAATGAAAATAAATCTCAGCTTCACCAGTTCTCTCCATAGAATGCAGGGGAGTCTCTGCTCCAGCACACCTCCTCCTCTCTTTCATCACTGACCTTGGAGTCCGCATGGTTGTTTCTCTCACTATTCCTACTCCTTGCACCACCACCAGCCAGAAGAAGAAGGGGCAGAAGAAGAAAAGAAGATGGAGGAAGAGACCTCCCCTTCCGGCTTCTTCTTAAAAAGTGATCGTGGAGGCGTCTAATTGGCTCAGCCCCAGAAGTGGGTCTGGCTCAGAGCTGGGAAGAGTTGCGAGCAACTTCTTACAGGAGCCATCTTTATACCCCCTCCCCCCTTACCAGAAAAGGCTATCATGTCAAACCATGACATGGAGCCATCACAGACCTGACCTAGCATGGGGAAAAGATGTGGGGCTGTGGCCAGAGTAGGAGTGTCAGGATAAGGCCAGGTGGGGCTGTGCCTCTCCTGGGGTCTGGGGGAGAGGAGGGACAGTGCCAGTAGCCCTAGCACATAGACAGCAGATCTCCTGGTGTGCTGCTGACAGCCTCACAGTCTCTCCACACTTTTCTATTCCGTCTTTCACCCACCAGCCCTGGCCTGGGCTCTGCTTGTGCAGGAAATAGCCTCCACACCCATAGGTGACATGGCACTGCTGTGGTGGGCACTGGTAGGCACTGCCTCTATGCCAGTGGTACAGAACTGCCTGCCCCAAGCACAATCAGGTTGGGCTCCTGCCCAGCACTGTGACCCTGCTTGGATCCAGCAGCTCCTGGCGCATCCCCATCCCTTGGGACTGATCTTGGAGTGCTGCATGGTGCTCTGGGGGACTGGGGGCAGCCCGCCCCCCCTCCCCATCTTTTCTGTGGCTGTCTGGGGATGTTTGGGAACAGACGGAGGCTAAATCCTGTCTCCTGCACTGCTGGAGAGACAGGTGACCCCCAAACCCGCAGCCCTTAATCTGTAGCTTGATTACAAACTGCCACCACATCTGCTGCCGGGCACTGCTGGGGGTGCCTGAGCCTTGTTTCCGGGGAAGAGACACGGCGAGGGCCAGGGGCTATACGGGAGCCGGTGATGCCCGGGGATCTCCCTGCACGTCCCCGCCCCACGCCCTGCGCTTCCCGTGTCCGGCTCTACCCACGCACCCCCACCTCGAACTCACCCAGACTATGGGCCGTGGCCCGGCTACAGCCCGGGGCGGCTGTAATCCCGCACTGGACCCCGCGCCGAAGACCGCGAGGACCGGGAGGCCCGGCGGCTGCATCCCTTGGGGGCGCGGCAGCATGGGAGGTTGTGGGGCGGAGCTGGAGCTCTGAGCTGCGCCCAGCCTGGGCCCGGTCCCGGTCCCCGGCCCGGTCCCGGCCCCTTTTCGCCGCCGCCATCCCCCCCCCTTCCCCACGCCCCGTGGGCGGAGCCACCGACGCCTCTCCGCCGCGCGGCTGCAGCACCGGGAGTGGTGGCGCTGAGGATGCTCCAGAATGGGCGTCCGTCGCTTCATCGGGCTCCTGCTCATCGCCTGCACCGGCCTCCTGCCCCCGGCCCCGGTTGCCTCGCACGTAAGTGGAGTCGCAGTCCCGGGAGCGGCTGCTCCTCACTGCGGGACTGCGCCTGCTGTCCCGGCCCCGCATCTCAGAGCCGCACTAGCCCCACGAGCCACTCCCGATTCTCTTGTTCTCCCGGGCATCCTCAGTTCTCCCCCGAGCATCTCCGGCACCTACCGGCACCCTGGAGCCGCCTCAAGGTCACCACCGGACATGGGCGTCCCGACTGGAGTCGTGTCTGGAGTGTCTGGGCGTCATGTCGCCCTGCCGCAGCTCCCCTCTCCCCGGGCGGCACCGCACCCGCCTGGAGCCTCCGGGGATCCGGGGCCATCCGGGTTGCCCGGGAATACCCCGGACACCTGTCCAGCTGCGCCACATCACCGCGCACGACGCGGCCCCGCGTCCGTACCGGGGAGGGGTCTCGCTCCCTGGCATCCCCGGCCCTGCTCGACCCCGTGTCCCGGCACCTCGGCGGCCGGGAAAGGCCCCGCGTGACCCGTCCGAGCTCCGCCAGCACCTCGTCCAGCGCCGGCGCCACGGGGCTGCACTAGGCTGGACCCGGGCCCGGGGCCGGGGCGGGAGGGGCCAGGGGGCGGCTGACTTGCGGAAACAGACTCTATAACTCCAAGAGTTATAAAGAAGGTATGTTTATTCGGCGCCGGGCGCACGGGGGATCGCTCCACCACAAACGTGTGCCCCGGACTCGGCAACTTGCTTGACTTATATTTGTTACAAAGTTACAAAATCATATGATGACATTATCCGCCTAGACAAAGACACAACCTGTCCCCGCTTTCGCATGTAAATTAGGTCTCCTCTTCCCTTCATTTGCGTGATGTCTCCCGGTGATAGTCGGTGATGGTCTTTGGGGCTGTGGGGGACGAAGGCTGATAAGTCTTGAGTCTTTCTCACCCCTGATCTTAGCGCAACTTCAGATATCACTTGGCCCCTCACCGAACCGGTTTCTGCCTTCAAGGAAGTTGGAGGACCCCAGAGGTATTGTGTAAGGGGATAAGCATGACATTTTTCCAGCTTGTGTGTGAATTTTGTCTGTCTGAAATAGGAGCTCTTTAACAAATAAGCTTTATACTACTGCAATAAGTTAGTATAAGGTTTATTAGTACATGTTAGTATAAAGCTCTACATCAATCCCCTCTTTTCTATAAAGTTAGTAAATTCTTTACTATTAGTACAGAGATTCCTTATCAAGCACTCTATTAAAGTACTTATTCGACTCAAGTTTATGTCTTAGCTGGTGCTTCTCCCAACTTGAGTAAGCATCTCCGGTGCTCTGACAACACCAGAGGAAACATTTGATACAGACGACAAGTAGCAAAATTATAATTATTATCAGAATTGTTGCCACAAAAAGTTGTTTCAACCAAACAGAGTTAGGTAACCATGAAGTTAATTTACTCCATAACTCTTGAAATCCCCATGATGTATCATCTTGAGTTATCTGGTGAAAAATTTTTGTTTGTTTCCACATATCTTCTAAATCTATCTCAATTTCCTTTTCTTGATTAATATATGCACAGCAACTCTGATTTATTACCATGCACACTCCTCCTTCTTTAGCCAGTATTAAATCTAATGCCATGCGGTTCTGTCAGACCACATTGCTTAAGGAAGAGACTTCTGTCTGTATCCTTCGGATAGCATCCATGGTATCATTTTGAAATGCCTCTATGCTAGCCGGTATATTGTTTATAGCCTTTTTTAATTCACTTACCCCTAACCATGGGAGGAACCATCCTGCAAAACTATGAAAGGCAGTTGGTCTTTCAACCAAGGGATTTAATTCCCTTGTATATCTCCTCCAGGAAGTTCTCAATATGCCTGGGAGTGGGTTTGAGTAGTTGAATACCTGGCTTTGGGGTATTAAATATCCTAGAGTACATTCTCCGGTCTGCCTTCTTGGTAGTGTCTTTCTAGCTTTCCCATCTCCACACAACCACCATAGTCCCTTTGGGATGCAATCAAATGTATAGTTTCTTACTAATCCTGCGAATACTGGTGGTGGGCATCCTCGTGGGATTGCATAATTCTTGCAGAGGTCCCCCTTACAAGTGTTAAAACATAGACTCCAATTCGAGGTCGTGTAATTTACATTGAAGTTTCCTAAGTCCGGGGCACCTGCATCACTTCTGGAGATAATTATGGCCTTTCCCAGACTCTATTTCAAACTTAAGATTGGTGTTATCATCAACTATTTTGTCTTTGCAGCTATGTAATTGAGTTGGAATGTTTGACATCATATTAGCTGTACCCCAACATAGTATCTGTCCATTGGGGAGTTTTGCTGGGGTTTGACTGGGTAAACATGCTTTTGTCCCTTTCCATTGAATATTTTCTCCTGTAGGGGTTGTGGAATTATTTAAAGGACTATAGGGCCAACTCCAGTTTGCATATGCCACTGGAATGCTGAAAAGGGGCATCTCCATGTTACTTCTGGGAAGGGCTGTACATATCCAGCAGTTGGATATGTTTAAGGCCTGCCCAGCTGCCTGTGTAATCTGCACATATGCATTGTCTTTCCAGGCAGCAAGGGTCCCTAAGAAAAACACTATAAAATAAACTGAATCAATACAGTTGCTCCTCATTCTGCTGTCTCTGCAGTCTCAGTTTCAACGGTCCTTGAGATTCAGATATCCATTGTCCTCCTGGAGCTTTCTTTACCCAAGAGTGATGAATCCATGCATTCCGCTCCTTGGTTTTAACTGTGGTGTATGTTGTAAGGATAACTTGGAACAGACCTTCCCACCGAAACTCCAAAGTTTTCTCTGCAAGAGACTTAACATAGATATAATCTCCAGGTTGAATGTTATGTACTGGTGCATCAAGTCCCCTACTCCTGGTTCCAGCTACATATTTTCCAATTTTGTTTAGTTGTTTGCTCAATGCTGTCATGTAGGAAGCCATGATTTCATCTCCCGCCTGTGCAGATATCCCTCTCTGGATCATATAGGGTCGTTCGTATAGGATTTTGAAAGGGCTGAGTCCTTCCTTGGCTCTTGGTTTAGTTCAAATACGTAAGAGAGTCAAAGGTAGGGCCTGAGGCCATGTTAAGTTGGCCTCTTGTCCCAATTTCACAATCTGTTGTTTAATCAAATTATTCATTTTTTTCGACCTGTCCACTTGAGGTCAATACGGGGTATGGAGCTGCCAATCTATATCCAAACATCGACTAATTTGCTGCACTATTTTAGAGATGAAATGTGGCCCCCTATCCGAGGACATGGTTGCTGGTACTCCAAAATGTGGTATTATTTCTTATGTTAATACTCTTGTTACTTCCCGTGCTTTTGCTGTCCTTGTGGGAAATGCCTCTGGCCAACCTGAAAAGGTGTCAGCTAACACCAACAGATACCGGTACCCCCCTTTTCTTGGGAGTTCTGAAAAATCAATTTGCCATTGCTGCCCAGACCCATTTCCCCTACCAATTTGGCCCAACTCTGGTTTAGGAGTGTTCTTTGGATTAGTTTGGAGGCAAAGATCGCATTGTCGAGTTACTTGTTTTACATTATGACCTGGTTTAGCAAGGAGCAGCTTTTGGCTTGGTAACAGGGGGAGCGGGTTGCAGTGAAGACCCTCCCCCGGCTCCTAGGTTCAGACCCACCTCCGGCCCGGCTGGGCCAATCTGGCGCCTCTGCGATCACTATTTAGGGGACGGGAATTTGAAATGCGAGTCGGGAGGTGGAGAGTGATACAAGATGGAGGCCACCACGCGGACCCTTCAGCCAGAGAAGGAGGAAGGAACGAGAAGCAGTAGACCGGAGACCCTTCTGCAAGCCGTGGCGAGAATACAAGCTGTGCCCCTGAAACCTATGGAGATTCGTGGCAAGACTGAGAGCCATCAACAGCTCCATGTGGGTGAGCCCGGACGGGCGGGGGACTGTGTGGGGAGATGGCCATGGCCCAGGCCGTGCTGGAGAGCCTGTGTGCCGCAGAGCAGCCCCACACGAGAGGCAGAGACGAGCTGCAGCCTTTGGAATAAGTGCGCATCGGAGCAGCCCGTGCAAGCCTGCCATGCTTGTGAGTTACCCCACGGACTTGCAGGGAGGACTGGTGTGGAGTTCACCCGTCCTGAGGAGGGACAAACGGCAGAAGCTCTCGGAAACCGACTAACTGAACCCCCCACTGCCTGCCCCCCCGAACCGTTCGGGGGGGGCAAGGTAAAAACACCGGGATCAGGGCTCTGAACCCGGGAAGAGGGGAGGGGTGGCAAGAAGGTGTTCTTAAAAAGGCTGGTTGGACTCTTCATTGATGTATTACTCTGGGTTGTTTCATTTTGGTTATGTTTTGTTTGATTTTGCATTAAATTATTTTTCTGTTTTCTTCCCCAAACCGAGTAGCCTGGTCTGTTTTGTCCTGAACCTTAAGGGGCAATTAAGCCCTCCCTGCCCTTGAGCAATCCTCAGCCTCTTCGGTACTGGAGGCTAATCGTGGCCTTTGTTCCCTGATGGGCCTAAACCACGACACATTACTATATAAATTCCTGGCTATAATTTACCTGATTAGATGTCTGTGCAGAGCCTCAGCCCCCCAGTGTCCCTTTTTGTGTTCTCTCACTAAAGGCCATAGTAAGTAAATGGGAATGACTAATTTTCCTTGTGGGGTAATGGCCCATCCTTCCTCATTATATGTTCCCTCTAGATCCATGATCAATTTCTTGTCCTCTTTAGTATAATTTGGCTTACCTTCCAGGGAGATTTGTCCATCTGGAATCAAGGCTCCCTCAAACCTTAACTCTCCTTTTGCAGCCTGTTTTGCCTCTCTGTCCACCAGCTCATTTCCTCTTTCCAACTCTGAGCTTAGTTTTTGGTGCGCCCTCATATGCATAATAGCCACCTTCTCAGGGAGTTGTATGGCATCAAGTAGTTTTAAAATTTCTTCAGCATGTTTAATGTGCTTCCCTTGAGAGGTTAAAAGACCTCTTTCCTTCCAAATTGCTCCATGAGCATGGACAACTCCAAAGGCATACTTTGAGTCTGTATAAATGTTAATAGCTCTGCCTCGTGCTAACTCCAAAGCACAAGTAAGGGCAATTATTTCTGCCTTTTGTGCAGAGGTTCCTGTAGGCAGTGATCCCGATTCTATTACCTCTTGACTGGTTGTAACTGCATACCCAGCATATCTTCTCCCTCGCAGAACATAGCTGCTCCCATCTGTAAACCAGTTTTCCACATTGTCCAGAGGAGTCTCCTTCAGGTCCAGGCAACTTGAATATACTGCTTCGATGGTCTCTAAGCAATCATGCTGCACTGGTTCCCCTGAGTTTCTGCTAAGAAATGAAACTGGATTGACTATGTTAGTGACCATAATTTCCACATCATCCTGTCATAAATTGAGACCACAATGGATCATAAGCCAATTATAATTTTATTAATTGTAGCAAGTAGAATAAGAGCAAAGACAGCGCTGGACGACAGTGGAGTCTGCGCTCCGCCAACTGCCGTACTGATTAGTTTAAACAGTCCTTTTTTATACATTTTGCATCCGTGGCCGTAAAGTAGGAGAACTGCTCTGCGCATGCTTCAGTTACTGTGAGGGGTCTTTTTTCTGTCTTTCGGTGCTTGCTGAGTAAGAAGTTTTCCTTCTTTGTTTTATAATTGATCCCTCACTTAGATAGAGTTGTTTTTCTTCTCTTCGCCAGTCCCTTAGAACATCTTGTAGTCATCCTTGAGCAGTATCTCTCCTGTTTACACAAATGGTGTCTGGTATGTGAAGGCAATTGCAGTTATCTTATCTCACATGAGTGATGTCCTGCAGCTGTTCGCATAAGTACTTTCCTTTCTTTTGTCGCTTAACCTTTACATTGAGCTTAACATAAATTTTAATAAACAATACCCTAATTCATAGTTTCTTACAATCCTGTTCCACTATTATGGCTTGATATTTTAGGAACCTCCGGGGAGAGAGCCAATGCCCCCCTTTTGCTTCTAAAACTGTGGATACTGTGTGAAACATCAGCACCATTATCTTCTGACCCATGGTAAATCTCTGGGCTTCTTGAATGTTTATTACAACAGCTGCAACTGCCTGTATACGTCCAGGCCAGCCTTTTGCTGTTGCATCCAGCTGTTTGGAAAAATAAGCAACCGCCCAACGATATGGACCCAAATCCTGGGCCAATATTCCCAAGGCAATCCCCTGTTTTTCATGTGAGAACAGGAAAAATGGTTTACTCACATCTGGAAGTTGGACTTAAAAAAAAGTTGGACTTAAATAAAGTTGAACTCACACTCTCTTAACAGTCCTAATTGCAAGATTTTTTCTATTATCAGTTTAATCCCCTCCCTGTCCTCCCTCCTCAAGGGATACTGTTTAATCCTTACCGACTGTTGTCCTTCTTTAAGTTTTTCACCCTACTGTGTACATCTGTAGTCCATACACCCGGATATATTTGGTTCATGATACCCTTGTTAATGTTTCCTTCTGTATCAATGTTAGTTAATAACAGGCTCATAATTTGTATATAATTTTGATCATTCACCTCCAAGCTAATGTGATCTTTTTTCGAATTTAATCGTAGCTTGTAACTGTTCCAGCAAATCTCTTCCCAAAAGGACTTTTTGGGGCGTTAGGCATATACAAGAACCTGTGAATTCCTACTTGCTTTCCCAATTTGTACTTTAAGGGTTCAAAAAAGTATGACTTTTCACATTGGCCAGTGGCTCCAATCACCATAACGTAGTCATTACTTAGTGGTAATAGTTCTTGGTTTAAGACCGAAAACGTCACCCCCGTATCTATTAGAAATTTGACTTGTTTTTCATTTTTTCCTAGCTTTAGTGTAACCAGTGGATCTGCTAGGGTAGACTCCCCAGGTACCCGTCAATCATCCTCCTTTAAGTGGGCTATCGCAGGTCTCCCTCTCCGTCCATCGTAGATCCCCTTGAACCCCTTGGGGCATTCTTTTTTCCAGTGTCCCTTTTTTTTTACAGTAAGCACACTGATCCCTGTCCAGTCTTGGTGGCTCTCTTCTTTGTGGTCTCTGTTCCAGAGCTGCCACAGTCGCTATTATTCTTTGTTCCATTCTCCTGTCCTTGCTACTTTCCCTATTCCTGAAGACTTTCCATGCTTCTTCGATTAACCTTTCTATATCCCGTGCATCTGCCCCTCTTAATTTTTGCAGTTTTCTTCGGATATCCTCAGATGACTGCCCCATGAACAGGGATAGTAACTTTTGCTGGCCCACTTCGGCCGACGGATACAGAGGAGTATATTTGCGCATAGCAAGTCTTATTCTGTCTAAAAATTCTGAAGGGGTTTCAAAAGGGCCTTGTCTTACAGCATATAACATTGACCAATTTATAGTTTTGGGAATCGCATTTTCCAACCCATATTTTATCCATTGTTGATATTGTTGCAACTGCTGATAATCATTGTGATCATTTGGATCCCACCCTGGGTTTGTCAAAGGCATACACTGATCAACTGTCCATCCCACTAATGTCCCTCCCGTAATTTGGGCCTGTACTTGTGTTTTTGCAGTTGTCAATACCAACAGTTTTTCCGTTTTGGTCAGTGCATCCAACATAGCATCTATGTCTCGCCAATCTGGATCTAAGGTTTTAAGAATCATATCAAATCTTTTAGCGATGCCTATAGGGTCCTCTCGGTACTCTCTTACTGTTTCCTTCCAGGAATCTAAATCATTAGTGGTAAAAGGAACCTTTAGTTTTGGGGGTCCCGCTGGGCTCATCGCCTGTCTCAGCGGGGCTTGAATTATTGGACCCACTTTACTCTGAGTCCTTGATGTAATGGGGCTGAATCCAAAGCCTTGTGACTCTGTTTCCTTTTCCACTGTTCCTTTATCTGGTATCAGTAGTGTTCCCATATTTATAGCCCCTTCTAGTCCCATGGAAGGACCAGGATCCATTGCAGGGCCAGGTAAAGTTCCTCTGTTGTACATATTTATAGTCATCATTGGAGGAAGTCCTTGGTTGCCAGAAGGCACTGGGCTAAACACATCCCCCATGTTAATAGCTCCATGAGGACCCATATTTCCCATTCTCATTTTCTGTTTTATCACTTCTGCCCCTCCTTCATTAGGAGGGGACATGGAGGGAGGTATATAGCCTTCAAGACTTTCTAAATAATTTGCCTGATACACCTTATCTCTATTGGTGCAGCATTGTCTGACACTACAGGACGAACAGCACCTCTTTAGTTTTCCCGTTTTCTCGTTCCAAGGCCAGTATCAGGGGATCTTGGGGAGGAGTTAACCCACAATCCTGCTGCCACTCTGGGTGATTTCTCAGAGTAAAAAAAAATATCTGCATAAGAAGCCTCATTGTGGAGAAAAAATGAGGGAGCATGGACATGGATCCCGGGGTATAATGTTAGGCCCGATGGGGCAAGGCAATCTGAGTTCTAGTTATATGAATTTAATGCACAATCAAGACCAGAGTCAGAGCCATGGTTAAAGCAGTTGCTGTCACATAGTTAGCGTAGACAGCAGGCCGCTTTCTGCTCCCTCAAGGTCGGGCTGTTTTCAGCTAACGAGCTAACAGCTCAAGGTGTAAAACAACTTCGGAGAAAAACAAGATGGGAAAATGTGAGGGAGCTTGCTTATCACAGAAACCGCAAGTAGGATGAACATAAGAAAGTAATCTATTAGCTGCTGTTGCTGAGCTAGCTTTGAAGCTGCTGTGTATATAAGTTAGAGCCTGCTCTCAATAAAGGAGAAGATTTCTGCTATCACTCACATTGAGTAGGACTGATTTCTTCCCACCCAGCTGAGAATCGGACCCTGGGTTGATCGCCGCATGAAGTAGGCTTGGAGCTGGTTGTTCAGGCTTCGAGCCTGGGTTTTTCAGGCTTCGAGCCTGGGTGTTTCAGGCTTTGAGCCTGGGTGTTTCAGACTTAGAGTCTGGTTTCAGGCTTCGAGCCTGGTTTCAGGCTTTGAGCCTGGGTTTTTCAGGCTTCGAGCCTGGTTTCAGGCTTCGAGCCTGGGTTTTTCAGACTTAGAGTCTGGGTTGCAGACTTCGAGTCTGGTTTTTCAGGCCAAGAGCCGAAAACTTCGCGGCATATGGCGCCCGAACAGGGACCATCACTGGGTGTTACCGGGTAAGGAGCCTGACTGAGGGGAGCTGAGACTTGAAAATCCGGAGGCAGAGGCAGTCGTCGGAGGAAGTCTGCCGGACCCCAAGCAGAGGTTGCTGTACCCGGGGGAGTGACTACAGGTTGCGGTGAGACGAGGATCCGACAACATGGATAAGGAGGTAGCACTCTCACTTTTACATCGCTTTTTAGAAAAGCGGGGGGGTGGACTTAAAACTGACCGATTTGTCTGGTCTACTTGTACATAGTAATTGTAAAGGCTTTTTTAAGGACTCTGAGAAATATTTTGATGAGAAGGAGTGGAGAGCATATGGGACTTGTCTTTGGGACTTGGTTATAGACGAAGATAAGACTGCTCGGAAACTGATGAAACAGTGGAGAGAAGTAATTAACTGTTTGAAAAATTATAAGTTGGAAAAGGATTTGGCTGCTGCTGTAACTCAGCGGCTTGATATGCCTGAGACTGTAGCCGAGCCAACAGCTGGACTGTTTGGTATCAGGAGTAATTATGTCTCACCTCCCTTTTCTGGTGAGTGGCGAGAAATTGGAAACCTTCTCTGGGAATCCACTATTAGTGGTGATAAGGACAATAGTAAGATCAGTAAAGATCTAGGTCTTGTTTGGAGAGATAAATACTTGCTAAATACTCTAAAAGAAATGCCTGCAGCCCAGGCGTTGACTGTTGCGCCGAGGCCGAAGGAGACAGACAAGGAAAGGGACAGGTTCCTGCAGGAAGTATTAAAGAAACTGGAGCGACAAGAGCCCATGGAAACACAGCCTGTCGCCACTGAAAGCCAGCCCGGTGCGCGGCCCGTCGCTGAGCGGGGCGTGCTGAGGAAAAAAAAAAAAAAAAAGTTCTTCTTTACACAAGAGTTTTTACAAAGTCAGAGAGGCGAAGGGGCTTCGGAGCAGAGCCCCCGCGGGAGAGCTGCTTCCCATTCGAGCCCAGCCCGCCGAGTTACCCCTGGGACGACTTGCAGGGGAATGCCAAGTGGGCAGAGTCGGGCGGGGGTGCAGCGCAGGACGATCAGAAGAGTGGGGGAGCACGACCCCGTGTTAGACTGGGCACCATCGGGCACGCGAGGGGAGACAAAGAAAACACGGGAGAGAGTAATACCGACTGCGCCGCCGGCGCCGGGGACGGCACGGAGTGAGCCAGACCCCCCCCGCCCCTTCCATCCGCAGCCGCCGCCGCGCAGCCGCTTCCCGCGCCCGGTCAGTGTCTCCGGAGCCCCCCCACACACACCGCGCGCCGACACCACCGGCCCCAGCCCTCATGGACCGCTGGGCTCGTCCTTTCCATCCTCAATACCTTGCCTCAACGAGTGTAAAAACTGTTGGTCGTGATGTTATGCATTTTGCTGTAAATGTGATGATGAATACTGGTTTTCTTACAGTGGAAACTTTCTAAGGTGTTTTAGGTGTCAGGAACAGAACATTTTGACATTGAGAAGCTAAAAGGTGGTTTGTGTTTTAGACTCATTGGTGAAGGATTTTTTTTTGTCAGGAGTAAAAAAAAAAAAAAAAGGATGTTGTTGTCATACTGTTGATGCTTCAAATGATTGTGGTAAATGGTTTTAGGCAATTTCAACAAACCAAGCAAAACATGTGGGTTACACTGGCCAAAGCAATCAATCAGTCTACAATATGTTTATCAATGGCCACTCCAGATAATCCTTTTTCTTCCTGTTTGATGGGGGTTCCATCAGATGTGGCACAATGGCCTGTATCAAATGCATTAAAAACAAATCCCTTAGTTAAGGGTAATGGCAAAGTTGACAGCTGGGATTTGATCATTTCATGGTTGCCAATAATGACAACAGAGCCACAGGAGTTAGAATTATTGGGATCTATAAAGATGGATTTTTGTGTTATGTTTAATTTTACAAGCAATACCAAAACATTTGGGACAGAATGTGTATCCCATCCTGGGCGTGTATAAGAACACAACATCTTGGTGCAATTATACTTCACCAAAAAGATCCAGGTCTAGTCTTGTGCCTGTACAGTCACCAAAGGGAATTTTTCTGGTCTGTGGGGACCAGGCATGGCCTGGGATACCCTCGAGATTACAAAGGGGACCACACAGTTGGGACAACTGACGATCTTGATGCCTAATCACACAATGATTTAGAAACATCATTGTCCAAAACAATTGGTGCATGCATTTACTGGTGAATGTGGTGACCATGTTACCTTTGGTCTTCCTCAGCAATAATAGCAACTAGTATATTTGCTCCAGGTGTAAGAGTATCTGCTTTATTAACTCAGCTATGCAAATTAGGATGCTGGCTTAGCAAACAAAGTAACCAAACCTCAATGACATTAGAAGGCTTGATTAGTGATGTAAGTAGTATTAGACATGCACTCGTGTATCATTGTATGCATGATATCCTCATTGCTTAGGAGGAGGCATTTACTGTAGATCAAGAGAGAGATCAAGAAACCATGTTATTTAGGGAAACTAACTTTCTTTGCTCCTCGACAGCAGGACTGGTTAAAAATTACCAAGTTATGGAAAACAAGAGATACCCACAACTTAAAAGGAGATTGTGATGGTAAAGTACAATTGTGGTCCATTACAGCGAATGTATTTGCTTCAGCATTTGTACCTGGGTTGGCTGCAGCCCAGGCCTTACGGCAGTTAGAAAAATTAGTGTGTTGGTCGGAGCAGCAAGCTAATGTTACTACTGATGTTATGGAAAAATTATTGGCAGACCAGAAAAGCCTTAGACATGCCTTATTGCAAGATCGTGCAGCTATAGATTTTTTGCTATTGGCACAAGGGCATGGATGTCAAGACATTAGAAGGCATGTGTTGTTTTAATCTTTCTGATCATAGTGAATCTATTCACAAAGCTTTGGCATATTTAAAGGTTCATGCTAAGAATATTATGGTGGGTTATAACCCTTTTGATAATTGGCTTCAATCAGCTTTTGGGGGGTTGTCACCTTGGTTGACTATGTTAATCAAAGAAGGGTTAAGATGGATTTTGGTTATTTTGCTTTTGCTTGTAATGTTTAGAATAGTATATAGTTGTATTATGAAGGCAGTACATACATTGACTGACTCAGTCTTGATCGTGCAAAAACAAAACGGGGGAATTGTGGAGAAAAAATGAGGGAGCATGGACATAGATCCCGGGGTATAATGTTAGGCCCGATGGGGCAAGGCAATCTGAGTTCTAGTTATATGAATTTAATGCACAATCAAGACCAGAGTCAGAGCCATGGTTAAAGCAGTTGCTGTCACGTAGTTAGTGTAGACAGCAGGCCGCTTTCTGCTCCCTCAAGGTCGGGCTGTTTTCAGCTAACGAGCTAACAGCTCAAGGTGGAAAACAACTTTGGAGAAAAACAAGATGGGAAAATGTGAGGGAGCTTGCTTATCGCAGAAACCGCAAGTAGGATGAACATAGGAATGTAATCTATTAGCTGCTGTTGCTGAGCTAGCTTTGAAGCTGCTGTGTATATAAGTTAGAGCCTGCTCTCAATAAAGAAGAAGATTTCTGCTATCACTCACATTGAGTAGGACTGATTTTTTCCCACCCAGCTGAGAATCGGACCCTGGGTTGATCGCCGCATGAAGTAGGCTTGGAGCTGGTTGTTCAGGCTTCGAGCCTGGGTTTTTCAGGCTTTGAGCCTGGGTGTTTCAGGCTTTGCGCCTGGGTGTTTCAGACTTAGAGTCTGGGTTGCAGACTTCGAGTCTGGTTTTTCAGGCCAAGAGCCGAAAACTTCGTGGCACCTCATCCCATTTTCCTTCCCTCCTTAAAAACAACATTAACTGTAGGAAGGTAGAGCAGTCACCATTGGTTGTGATATTTCATAAGTATTTTCTTACTTTCTGTACCTCTAATCCCCACAAGATCTTTCCAATGTGTCACTATGCATCCTAACGAACTTTTCTTGACTCTCACTTCCCATTATTTTCCTATATTCCCAAATTACTCTCTGTAATTCTTTCTCCGAAATGTTTCTCAAAATAGTTAATCCCAACTCCCAACCACAAAACACGACTGTAATCTCAGCTATGTGTTCTTCACACTCCGGACACCAGTATAGATGCTTTTCGTAGTCACTACCCCTTCTGACGCTATTACAATTATATATATATTGGCAAGAAGTACACTTCAGTTTTACCCACCCAGTGTGTTCCAAATGGGGGTGTTTTAAACAGGGAATCTCTAATAGGGCAGTGGACGGAGTTCTTTCTTCTCCACTGTATAGCTCAGACACAAAAGTTAAGTATATTTCCTGATATTTATATAGTCCCAATCCTCCTGTTTGGGGCAGGATTCTCTCCCCCCAAGGGGAATACAAAGTTCTCGTTTATGTTTTAGCACCGGGAAGCTGAAACCACCGGCAAACTTCCCGTTCTCATTCATTATTTCTACCTTGATAGTGTAAAATAGTGCTATTAAAATATATTTCTTGACTCCCTTGGTTCGCATAAAACATATGTAGACAAGTTAACAAACACAACGATCACTTAACACACTTCGTCCATCTCCAGCTGGTCTCCTTGTGGAGATATGGAACCACGGATAAGGACTCCGCACTTACTTCGCAGTCAGACTGCGCCTTATTCATTCAAACACTCAATTCACACACACATCACAACTTTAACCACTATATTGACAATATTCGTTAATCTTACAAACAAAAATAAGCCCGGGTACTTCCAACACCACGATGCTATTATTATTATACCAGTTATTATCCCTTCAGCAGCTGCAAACTAAAACCAAGATGTCATGCGAATTCGCCCTATAACCATCTGGATCTCGACTGGGGCCTCTGAGTTACGAAAACCAAATAACTCCCCCCCAATGCTGAGATTCTTCCCAACTTCTACCTATACAGGGATTTTGTCGTGGGCCAGATGTCTCTGCGCGACTTACCGATCGTCCTGACCGTGGTCCCATTTCCGTCTTTCACATACCTGTTGTAGGCGCCCGGAAGATCTCCATCTGTGACGTGAGAGGCGGACAGTACTGAAGAGGCGGGCACGGGGCGGAGCGAAAGGAAGTACTTGTGCTAGCAGATATAAGTGCATGGCGCAAGCAATAAAGCCGGAACAAAGCATCATCCATACTGAGTATGCAGTGATCTTGTCCCCTCAGCGGTCGGTGAGCTGAGTGATCCGTTTGGGCTACCTGGCAATGTTGCCAGTAATGGCAACATATGGTGACCCCAATGTGATCAGCGGAATGCAAGATGGCACAGATGGAACAAGTGGTTAAGGTACTCAAGGCAGTAGTGCTTGAGGTGGGCAAGCGGGTTCACCGCTCGCCCACAGCCGCTTGCATTCTATGGTTGCAGAGGTGGGGTGTGTTACAGGCACCCATAGAGTTATTAAGTGTCCAGATTTGGACAGCAGTAGAGGAGGAAATGCTGCAGGCTGCTTTGGCGGGGACCAAGGGGATGGACCAGCATCTTAAAACGTGATGGGAGATTAAGAGGACTCTGTCTAAGACAGCACAGGAGAAACAGGTCTGGTTGTCAGTATAGGAAACTATCCGTGGGGAGGGGCGGAAAGTGTGGACAGAGAGAGCTTGTAGCGATCAGGAGGCTCAAACGAGTGTGGTAATGGAGAGTTTGGGGGCACAGACGGGTCCATCACTATGTGGGGACGCAGAATGTGATAAACTTGACAGCGAGAAGAGTGAGGGATGCGGCCCCCGAACAGAGCCCCCACAAGAGAACTGCTTCCCAGTCAAGCCTCGCCCACCGAGTTACCCCTGGGATGAGTTGCAGAGGATGCAGACAGGGGATGCTGAGTGGGCAGAGTCGGGCAGGGGTGCAGCACAGGATGGTCAAGAGAGAGTGGGTGGGCGAGTGAGTGGGTGACCCCATGTTAGAGTGGGTACCGTCGAGCACGCTCTGTACCCGGAGATGGCGCCAGGGCGAGCGGTGCCGGAGGGGAGAAATATCAGCTGCGCCACTGGCCACCAAAGATGGCGCCTAGAGGAAGTGGGGGTGGGAGAAATAGGAGCCAGTGCAGATCCAAATTTGGAAGAATTGTCTGAAGAGGAGGAGGATGTCGAGATGCATTCGATAGGCGAGTGTGATAGCATGCAACTGCAAAGAGAAAAGGGGTTGGGCTATGCCGAGACAGTGCAAATAAGAAAGGGCGGTAGACTGGCAGCGTCTCTAAACCGAAGTGATTGCTAATGCTGAGAAGGTAGTCCAGGAAAAGCAGTTGATTAAGGATGCATCTGGAGGAGGGAGCCAACCACTTACAGACTGGCATCTGATAGCAAAAAATTGCCTCTTAGATGGAGTTAAATTTGAGCATGTACCAATAGTGATGCCAGTTTGAATGACCGATGGGGGCAGACATGAATGGGCTCCCCTAGAAACAAAGGTTGTGAAGGAGCTGCATGGGACCATAAAGACACACAAACTTAGCAGTCCAGAGTCCCTGGTGCTACTGGAATGCATCTTCCAGCAGCCTATGTTGCCGCATGATTGCACACAGTTAGCAAAGGCTATTCTATCGGGGCCCTTATTTTTGTTATGGAAGGAAGAGTGGCATACCATAAATCAGACCATATGTACGGAAGCACAAGGCAATCCCCAGCATCATATGCACAGGGTCACCATAGAACAATTAATGGGGAAGGGCTGGTGGACGATGCCACAACAACTGACAGCCCTGAGGGGGCGAGATTTTATCGCAACCACCAATATTGTGCCAATTGGCAGTCGGCGCTGCCCTACGACCCATTTGTCATAAATGGTTACAAGAGAAAATAGTCCACTATATGGATGATATCTTGTTGAGCTTGCCCAGTGGCGACGAGCTCCACCAACTCCACCGGGAGGTTGTGGAGGAGTTAGCTAAACATGGACTAATTATCGAACCTAGTAAGACCCAGTGGGGTAGTGGGATAAAATATTTAGGGACGCTTATCACAAAAAGGCAAGTGAGAGCACAGAAATTGTTGGTAATTGACCAGATAACTACACTACAACAGTTAGTGGGGACCCTACAGTGGCTGCGATATAAGCGCATGGCACAAGCAATAAAGCTGGAACAAAGCATCATCCATACTGAGTATGCAGTGGTCTTGTCCCCTCAGTGGTCGGTGAGCTGAGTGATCCGTTCAGGCGGTCTGGCAATGTTGCTGGTAACGGCAACAATACCTTGTCCATAGAATAGATGATCGTTGTCTGCTCCCGCAATGAGCGGCTGGGAGCGGAGTTTCTCTGAGAAAAAAGACTTGGGCCATGGCTAGGACGTCCATTCCTCAGTCACTCCTGCAGCCGAGCAGAGCAAGTCCTATCTGGGGTGCCAAAATGACTTGCGGAAACAGACTCTATAACTCCAAGAGTTATAAAGAAGATATGTTTATTCGGCACCGGGAGCACTTGGAATCGCTCCACCACAAGCGCGCACCCCCAGACTTGACAACTTGCTTGACTTATATTTGTTATAAAGTTACAAAATCATATGATAGTGAGTGATGGTCTTCTCTTCCTTTCATTTGCATGATATCTCCTGGTGATAGTCAGTGATGGTCTTTGGGTCTGTGGGCGACAAAGGCTGATGAGTCTCGAGTCTTTCTCACCCCTGAACTTTGCGCAACTTCAGATATCACTTGGCCCCTCACCTAACCGGCCCCTTCCCTGGAGGTCTTGTTCCTGCCATGGGAGGACTCTTTTTCTGGAGGACAGGCAGGTTCTCATCCCTGCTGTGGGATGACCCCTTCCTCAGGGCCAGGTTACCCCCCCTGCTGAGGGGTGACGTGAGGCTGAGCAGTGACCATGCTCAGCTGAGCAATGCCACGTCAACTGAGCGAGGTTGACCCTGGCCTGGGGAGCCCACCTGACTCTGCCAGGTGCTGGGATTGAGCGGGAGTGATTGGGGCTGGGACTGTGGAGACAGGAACAAGGGGAGGGCTCTTCACCATGGGATCATCCCCTTCCTCACCTCCAGCATAGCATGGGCCACTACTGCCAGGACCAGTTAAACAACCCCATCGCCTTCAGCAGCATCAACAACTATGTGCAGGTGGCGGGGATCCCGCAGAGGAATTGCTTGGCCATCAGCTTCCACTTCTGCTCCTGGGACATGGCCAGGCTCCTGCTCTACACCAGCTTCGCCGACTGCCTGGGCTCCCTCGAGATGGTGCTGAGCAAGGGGCAGGTCAATGTCTCCATCATCCAGCTGGCAAGAAGCTGGAGTTTGCTGCAGGTGGACTGGGGAGCTGGTGTGGGGCCAGGGGCTGGGCTGGCAGAGGTACCTCGCCACACACCTTCCTCTCCCCACCCAGGACATCACCTGAGTGATGGCTTCTGGAACTCAGTGCAGCTGATGGCATGGGATGGCTCAGTTGTGGTGACCATCAATGCTGATAATGATGGTGCTGAGTTTTGGGTGGCACATCCCTTCCAGCTCTGCACTGGCAGCCAGTACTTCTTCGGAGGTAGGTGATGGGGCAGGGGCCAGGGGCCACTCACTCCACTGTGCCTTGCAGACTGACCCAAGCCGGCCTCTGTCACCAGCTGCCACTTGAACCAGCCAGCCTTCCGTGGCTGCCTGCAGATGTTGAATGTAGACATGCAGTCCATGGAGTTCCTGGTGCTGCACCAGCTGGGGCAGTACCACAATGTGCTCTTCAATGTTTGTGGCATTGTGGACAGGTAGCAGTTGTGACAGGTTGGTGGCTGGGAGTGGGCAGGGGCCAGGGGGCTATACCAGTGCCAGGACAGTAATCCTCTGTGCCCTCAGGTGTACCCCCAACCTGTGTGAGCATGACAGCCACTGCATCCAGTCCTGGGACAACTTCATGTGCATCTGTGACTTAACAGGGTACAAGGGTGAGACCTGCCACAAATGTGAGCCTGTAGCCTCATGGATCAGGGGGCAAGACAGGCACCTGGAGCTCTTTCTGCTGCCTGGAACCCCCCTCATGCTGATCCCAGCCCCGTTTCCCTCTTCCAGCCCTTTACAAGGAGTCATGTGATGCTTATTGGGTCAGTGGAAATACCTCGGGGAACTACACCATTGACCAGGATGGCAGCAGGCCGCTCAAGCCCTTCATGGTGTTCATGGTTTAGGGAGGAGCTGCTTTTGCTTGGTAACAGGGGGAAGGGGTTGCAGTGAAGACCCAGTAAAGAATTCTCGGACTCTCCCCTAGCTCTTGGGTTCAGAGCCACCTCTGGCCCGGCTGGGCCAATCTGGCGCCTCTGCGATCACTATTTAAGGACCGGAATTTGAAGTGCTTGGGAGGAGGTGTAAGAGTGGTACAAGATGGAGGCAACCATGTGGACCCCACAGTCAGAGAAGGACGAAGTAAGGAGGAGCAGAGGAGCACCAGATCAGAGACGACTCTGCAACCCGTGGCGAGAATGCAGGCTGTACCCCTGCAAGCCATGGAGGGCAATGGCAGGACTGAGAGCCACCAGCAGCTCCGTGTGAGTGCACCCGGACGGACGAGAGACTGTGTGAGGAGACGGCCATGGCGCAGGCCATGCTGGAGAGCCTGTGGGCCACAGAGCAGACCCACATAAGAGGCAGAGAGGAGCTGCAGCCTTTGGGATGAACACACGTCGGAGCAGCCCATGCAGGGCTGCTGTGTGTGTGAGGTACCCGGCAGAGGAGCAGGGAGGACTGGTGCAGAGTCCACCTGCCCTGAGGAGAGACAAACAGCAGAAACCATCGAGAATAGACTGACTGAAACCCCCATTCCCTGCCCCCCTGAGCCATTCAGTGGAGGAGGAGATAAAGACACAAGGATCAGGGCTCTGAGCCCAGGAAGAGGAGAGGGGTGGGGAGAAGGTGTTCTTAAAGGGCTGGTTGTACTCTTCATTGTTGTACCATTCTGTGTTGTTTTGTGTTTTTTATATTTTGGGGTTTTATGGTTATGCTTTAGTTGGTGTTGGATTAAATTATTTTCTGTTTTCTTTCCCAAGCTGAGTAGCCTGGTCTGTTTTGTCTTGGACCATAAGTGGCAATTAAGCTCTCCCTGCCCTTTAGCAATTCTCAAGTCTTTGGTACTTGAGGCTAATCATGGTCTTTTGTTCCCTGATGGGCCTAAATCATGACATTCAAGGTGGGGGCAGCAGGAGGGCATGGGGGTCCCTCTACCTGCTACCCCCAGGGACCAAGGCCAACCACAGCCTTGACATCTCTTTCTACTTCAAGACCACCGCCCTGTCTGGAGTCTTCCTGGAGAACCCTGGCTCCCAAAACTACATTCGTGTTGACCTCAACAGTATGGGCAGGTAGAGGGAGTGTGTGTGTGGGGGCAGCAGGGCTGGGGGCTCCTGACACGGTGTCCCTGCAGCCACCAGGGGTGTGGTGTTTGCCTTCGACATCAGGAACAGGGACAAGAACTTGACAGTGCATTCAGTGGTGCCCTGGAATGACAACAAGTGGCACCAGATGAAGGCTGAACTCAACGTCAAGTTGGCACGGCTGCAGGTAGACAAGCTGCCCTGGGTGGTGCAGCAGGCCCCCTCCCAAAGCTTGGAATTTTGACAGGCCTCTCTATGTTGGTGAGAGCTCCCCCTGGGGGGCTGTAGGTTGGGCTGAGAGGAGGCATAGGCAGCGTGGCAGAAGGCAGAGGAGGCTCAGTGGGTACTGATGCCATGTGTCTGCCTCCCAGCTGGACAATAGTCATGGAGCAGCAGTTTCCCTGTTTGTGGACAGCAAGCTGGACTCACCCAAAAACCTGTTGCTGGGGCGCGTGATGGGTGAGCTAGGTCCTGCTCTTGGCTGCCCTCTCCCACACTGGGATCTCAGGGGTCTGTCTGTCCAGCACGGTCCTTACCCTCTGCAGGGGATGAGCCTTCTCCTTCTGTGTCCCCACAGAGACTGGTGTGATCAACCCTGAGATCCAGCGCTACAATACACCCAGCTTCTTGGACTGCCTCTCGGGTGAAGTTTAATAGACTCGTCCCCCTCAAAGCCATCTTCTACCCCACCAGTGTCTGGGGGGAGTTGATGGAGTCAAGCTGTGCCTCCATGCTCCCTCTCACCGCCATCCTCATCCCTCCTGAGATGGACCCCTGATACATGGACACAGGTAGGTGCCATGGTAGGACCCCAGCAGGCACAAAGCCACCCAGCAAGCAGAGGGAATGCTCCTGCTGCAGCCCTGTCCCTACTCTGTCTTTGCAGAGTTCCCCCATGTACATGATGATAGCTGGATCACGATCATTATTGGGTGTATGTAAAGCACCCATCCCATTTAACACCATAGCCCCGAGCCCCCTCCCTCAGCCCCTCACCACTACCTCTCCCCCGTAGTCATGATTTTCCTGCTTCTGCTGATCGGGGAGCTGCTGGTGCTGCTGTACTTCTACTACCACTGCTACAAGGGCTCCTACCACACCAATGAGCCCAAGGCCATCCAGGACTACAGCAGCACTGCCACACTGCTGGTGATGCACAAGATCCTAGAGGAGGCCAAAGGGGACTAGTGGGGCTGGGAAAGGGGGACTAGGATGAGCTCATAGCCCCCACAGCCCCAGGAGCCACCCAGGGCTGAGCAAGCTTCATGAGATCAAAGGGCCGAACACACCTAAACTGCCACCACTCACCTTGGAACCGGGCTGCACTCACCGACCGACAACCCACCAACTCCTCACAGCTGCCACCAACATGGCCCTGGAGCATGGCCACGACCTGCTAATCCCCATCCCTGCTCCCTCTGAGGCACACTGGCAGCCCTCCACACGAGACAGGCTGCTGCCTCCCACCAGCTGCCAAATCCTGCCCTGTCTCCATCAGGGAACCTGGAGGGGGAGTGTGCTGCTGCAGCTCTCCCTCCCTGTAGCAGGAAAGAGTGTGGGGTGCATCCAGTTGCTGCCATCCCCATAGCAATTCCCATGCGTAGATCAACTGCTGCTTTGCTCGCTTAGCCAGAGCCACCAAGGAAGCCACTTGCAATATCCATGCTGGGGAATGCCAAGCAATACCCTGCCCATGTGGGCAGATGCTACTACGTACGACACCGCTGCACTTTGCACTTTTTTTTTTTTGGTTGATGGATATATTCTACTATATTCTGATTTTTATTGGCAGTAAACAAAGCGGAGGCAAGGCTTGTTTATTCGCGGCTGTGCGGCCGATTGAGGTAATCAGGGGTTCCTGGAGCACGGCGAGTGGAGGAAAAGCGAGGAGAGCCACCAGGACCAGAAAGCTCTCTTGAGGGGGATGGTCTTGCCGGGAGGCAGAGCCACAGCGACCACGGGGGATTTAATTGTCCCCCAGGGAGTGCAAACGACCAGGAGCGCGGTGAACAGGGCTGGCAAACAGTGAGTGACGCGGCACCCAGGTTTCTTTTTCACTACTGCGTCAACCACTGTGGTGGTTGTTTGATTCCCTGACTCAACCATGGTGGTCTCAGATACAGTTTGAGTTTCCACTTCAACCATAGTTCTCTGAGAGGACTGGAGTGCAGCTCGGTAGGCAGAGGCTAGGCCCCAGTATAGTGCCTGAACCTGGACCTCATTGGGGTAGACAAGACACCCTTCTATCAGGTGGCATGCCAGTAAAGCACATTTTTTTATCTGTTCAGGTGTAAAATCCCAGGTTACAGGAGGTGATAACTGTCCTAGGAATTTGCCCAAATTCATCCACAAACTCTGCCACCCAGGGACTGGCCGCTTAAGGGGGCATTTTAACATGTTTCCTTCCCAAATTTGTCCTCTCTGATACCCAGATGAGTCGAGATTCCACAAAATATGTAATATACCAGCCCTATTAATTAGTAAAAACTGCTATTATCTCACCCCACGTTGGGCGCCAAAAAGGCTGTGGTAGTTTGATCCTGGCTGGATGCCAGGTGCCCACCACACCATTCTATCCCCCACCTCCTCAGCAAGCCAGGGAAGGGGAGAAATGAGATGGGAGTCTCGTGGGTTGAGATAAAAGCAGTTTAATAAAGAAACAGCAAAGTCACGTGCGTGGGAAGCAAAGCAAAAGCAGATAAAGCTGTTACTCTCTACTTCCCATCAGCAGCGATGTCCGGCCACCTCCCGAGAAGCAGGGCTTCAGTACGTGTAGCGGTTGCTTTTGGAAGGCCAGAAATGAATCTCGCCTCCCCTTCCTGCTCCTCTCCCCCAGTTTATATTACTGAGCTGACATCATATGGTATGGAATATCTCCTTGGTCAGCATGGGTCAGCTGTCCTGGCCATAGTCCCTCCAAAGATCATGCCCACCCACAGCTATTGGTGAAGGTGGGGAAAGGAATGCTGGAGGGACAGCCCTGATGCTGTGTGAGCAGTAGTCATAATATTGATATCAACAGTAAGCACAGCACTGCAGGAGCTGCTGTGGAAAATCACTACCATCCCAGACCCACTACACCTGCAATTAAAATTTCATCCATATAATGGTAAAATAAAACACAGGGATATTTTTTACACAGTGGTGCCAATGTCCAGGTGACATATGCTTGACAAATAGAGAATTTTTCATTCCTTGGGGCAATACTGTTGCAGATACAAAATTATTTTAGTTAATAACCTAAGACCACAATAACCAGCTAAGCACTTGTTAATAG
Source organism: Colius striatus (assembly GCF_028858725.1). Lineage (NCBI taxonomy): Eukaryota > Metazoa > Chordata > Aves > Coliiformes > Coliidae > Colius > Colius striatus. The sequence continues at coordinate 27,256,081 of NC_084789.1, read as the reverse complement.
TCTAATCAGTTAACTAAGCACTTGGAAATAGTTTAGTCACCTAATGGTTATGTAAGTACTTGTTTTAATTGCATAAGGATGTTGTGGTTTGGCCCAGCTAGCACAGCAGCACCATGACAGTCTCTCTCGGTGTCCCCATTCACCCCCACCCTTGTCAGGATGGCAGAGGACCCAGCGAAATGGGAGTAAAAAGATAAGCAAGGTTGTTGTGGATTGAGACAAGGGCAGGGAGGGCTCGCTGCCAATTATGGTTCTGGGCAAAACAGACTCCAGTACTCGACTTAGAGAGGAAAGTAGGAAAGTTTATTCTACAAGAAACAGAACAGAATAAAAGCAAAAAGGAAGTAGGATGATGAGAAAATTACAGCCATCACTTTAAGATCTCCCTCCCCCATCCCTCTTTTCTTCCTGGGCCCAGCTCACTGCTCCCAATATCTCTACCTCCTCCCCCTTCAACGGCTCAGGGGGGCAGGGAATGGGGAATGTGGTCAGTCTCTCACAGATGGGCTCTGCTGCTTCTGTCTTCTCAGATGAGGACGACTCCTGGCATTCTTCCCCTGCTCCAACACGGGGTTCCTCCCCCGGGACGCAGTCCTTGTTGAATATCTCTGGCGTGGATTCTTCACCACGGTTGCAGTTTCTGCAGTTGCAGGGTCCCTCTCTCGGGACAAGGACTCTTCTGGGCATAAGTTTAATGAACTGCTTTGTCGTGTGTTCCTACCCACAGTTACAGCTGTGGATATTGGGTCACTTTGGGACATGGCCTCCTACGGCCACAGTGATAAAGGGTCCCTCCTTCAGGACATGGCCTCTTCCAGCCATAGTTTTAAAGAAGAAAATCACTGCCCCTGTCTCGGGGTCTGCAGTGAAGTGGTTGGGTCCCTCCCACAGGACACGGCCTCCTCCTTCCATAGTCACTGTCCCTGGCTCAGGGCCTTTAATGAAGTGAATCGCTATGAGTCTCTCATATTGCTAAAGCTGACCCCAGATTAGGGACAGCAATTCACTTCATTAAAGGCCCCGAGCCAGGGACAGTGATTTTCTTCTTTAAAACTATGGCCATAGCAGGCCATGTCCCGAGGAAGGGATTCTATTCACAGAAGCTGTAACTGTGGGTAGGAACCCACGACAAAGCAGTTCATTAAACTTATGCCCAGAAGAGTCCTTGTCCCGAGAGAGGGACCCTGCAACTGCAGAAACTGCAACCGTGGTGAAGAATCCATGCCAGAGATATTCACCAAGGACTGCATCCTGTGTGAGGGACCCTGTATTGGCAGAAGCCACAGCTGCTGGGAACAACCCACACCAGAGAAGTTCATTAAGGACTGTGTCCTGGGGGAGGAATCCCGTGTTGGAGCAGGGGAAGAATGCCAGGAGTCCTCATCTAAGAAGAGAGAAGAGGCAGAGCCCATCTGTGAGAGACTGACCATTCCTTGCCCCCCCAAGCCGTTGTAGGGGGAGGAGGTAGAGATATCGGGTTCCTCCCCACAGTTACAGCTTCTGTAACCATTAGGTTTTTCCAAAAACAATAAAAGCCAGAATTGAGGCAATAGCAAAAATAATAGTTAAGGCTAGAAAACATTTGATGGAAATAGCAGGTATTGAGGCAGACATCATTTTCGTTCTTCTAACAGATGAATTTTTGAATTGGGTACTGCAGCAGTCTAATGAATTACAATGGGCTTTGTTGTCATACCTGGGGACTTACAAAAAAACATTATCCGGCTCATAAATTGTTTTCCGTTAAATTTCTAATGGAAGACAGGCTAATGAGATCAACAGTACCTGTTAAAGGGTTAACTGTATTTACTGATGCAAGCAAAACACAAGCTAAAGCAGGAGTGGTCTGATGGGAGAATGGAAAGTGGCAAAGCTTGACTGTTCACTCCCCAGGCAGGTCAGTCCAGCTGTGAGAACTAAGAGCTGTGGTCACAACTTTTGAGAAATGGCCAGATGTTCCATTGAACATCATTTCTGATTCATCATATATGATGGATGCTGTAAGTCGATTAGAGCGAGCATTATTGAAGGAGATCTCTAATCAGAATCTTTATAGTCTGTTTGTACGGCTTTGGCATAGGATAAATGAATGTCAAACTGTCTACAATATTGGGCATATTCAAAGTCATTCAGGCCTAAAAGATGGGTTATCAAGAGGCAATGAGGTAGTTGACAAAATAGTTGCAGCACCTCTATGGGTACCTGCGGGGCCAGTAATTGACAAATTTTCTCAAGCCCGCAGATCTCATGACTTTTTTCACCAAGGTGCAAAAATGTTGGCAAAACAATTTAATGTTACAATATCAGAGGCTCAGGGTATTGTCTCTACATGCCCTGCATGCCAAAATCAAATTGGAGTAGGAGTTAATCCTAGGGGTCTGACGCCACTAGGGATATGGCAGTCTGATGTTACAATTTATGCTCCCTTTGGACGCTTTAAAGGCACACATGTTACCATTGTGTAGTGGGTCTGGGATGGTAGTGATTTTCCACAGCAGCTCCTGCAGTGCTGTGCTTACTGTTGATATCAATATTATGACTACCGCTTGCACAACATCAGGGCTGTCCCTCCAGCATTCCTTTCCCCACCTTCACCAATAGCTGTGGGTGGGCATGATCTTGGGAGGGACTATGGCCAGGACAGCTGACCCAGGCTGACCAAGGAGATATTCCATACCATATGATGTCAGCTCAGTAATATAAACTGGGGGAGAGGAGCAGGAAGGGGAGGCGAGATTCACTTCTGGCCTTCCCAAAGCAACCGCTACGCGTACTGAAGCCCTGCTTCTCGGGAGGTGGCCGGACATCGCTGCTGATGGGAAGTAGAGAGTAACAGCTTATCTGCTTTTGCTTTGCTTCCAGAGCGCGCGGCTTTGCTGCTTATTTATTAAACTGCTTTTATCTCAACCCACGAGACTCCCATCTTATTTTCTCCCCTTCCCTGGCTTGCTGAGGAGGTGGGGGATAGAGTGGTGTGGTGGGCACCTGGCATCCAGCCAGGCTCAAACTACCACAGCCCTTTTGGCGCCCAACGTGGGGTGAGATAATAGCAGATTTACATTAACTGCATTGCAATTACAGTAAGCCAATGAGTGCAAAGTTCCTGTGCTGGTCACCGAGCCTTGCTGTTATGCAACTTATCTTACACTTTCTAATGTTTGGGAACACGATGCTACTAACATTGACTCTGTGCTGTGCTTTAACCTTAATAGCTTTGCTAAGCTGGCTATATAATTTTGTGAAAAGGATGAAAGGGCCTGGGAACATGATGGCCCAAATAATAATAGCAAGTCTCATTCTGTTACTGATGAATTTAGTGTGCTGTGGGAGCTATCTTGTGGAGGCCATGGGGCAAAGCACCTCTTTCTCCTCAGCTCGGACTGATCTAGACAATTTTGTTATACAGACTTCCCAGGTCCTTAGTCACCCTTATACGAGAGTTTTAATATTACTAATTAACATGGTTGGTATATTATATATCTTGTGGAATCTGGACTCATCTGGGTATCAGAGAGGACAAATTTGCGATGGAAACATGTTAAAATGCCCCCTGAAGCGGCCAGTCCCTGGGTGGCAGGGTGTGTGGATGAATTTAGGCAAATTCCTAGGACGGTTATCACCTCCTGTAACCTGGGATTTTACAACTGAACAGATAAAAACCCCTGCTTTACTGACACGCTACCTGATAGAAGGGTGTCTTACCTACCCTAAGGAGGCCCATCAGGTTCAGGCACTATACTGGGGCCTAGCCTCTGCCTACCGAGCTGCATTCCAGTCCTCTCAGAGAACTATGATTGAAGTGGAAACTCAAACGGTACCTGAGGCCAACATAGTTGAGTCAGTCGCAGTCCAGCCCTCTCAGAGAACTATGGCCGAGGTGGAAATTCAAACTATACCTGAGACTACCATGGTTGAGTCAGGGAATCAAACAACAACAACAGTGGTTGCCCCAGTAGTGAAAAAGAAGCAGTGGATAAGGAGGTCAAGTCCATATCATCAATTAGTAAGGCCAGAAGAGGAGGAAGAGGAAAGGCTAGAAGAAGAAACTGGTCCTTCGGTAAGGAGATCAGGAGAAGGAGTGAAATAAATCGAAAAGGAAATGGAAACTACTCGGTCCCTCGCCTCAACAGAACTTAGAGATATGCTCAAAGATTACAGTCGCCAGCCAGGTGAGCGGATTGGTCTGATGTTGGGATAACGGGGCTGACAGTCAGCAATTGGAAGGTAGAGAAGCCCAACAGCTAGGATCTCTTGCTAGGGACCGGGGAATTGATAGAGGCATTGGAAAGAAGACCTCAATTTGCAGTCTCTGGAAACGGCTCCTCTCAAGTGTACGGGCAAGATACCCATTCAAGGAAGACCTTGTAAATGCCCGAGGAAAGTGGACTAGAGCTGATGAAGGGATCCAATATCTAAGGGAATTAGCTGTGTTGGAAGTCATCTATGGTGATCTAGATAATGTCGAGGCCTCCACAGATCCAGACGATGTCCAGTGTACACGGGCCATGTTGAGAAAAGTGATTCAGAGTGCCCCAGCTACATATTCTAATATCCTGGCAATGGTGTATCATCCAGACATGGATATACCAACAGTGGAGAGGGTATCTTCTTGGTTACAGAACTATGAAGAGAGCCTCTGCACCTCCTCATCAGTGTGGGATGATGGCCTGACTGTCAGATCTGCCTCAAGAATTCAGTCATCCACTGTCCCGACCAGGGGAAAAGGAAGTCCCAGACACAGGAGTACACTGCGAAATGAACTCTGGCTCTTTTTGCGTGGCCAAGGAGAGGATATGAGGAAGTGGGATGGTGAACCCACTTTTAAGCTGGAAGCGCGTGTACGTGAACTAAGGGGGAAGACAGCTGTTAGAAAAGGACCACCCAAGAGGGCTGTCAGCATAGTGGCTGCCAAAACAAAAGAGGACAATCAACAATCTCCAAGACATAGAAGAACTGCAACTACTTCCTTCGATGCCAATGAGGAGACTTCAGGTCTAAAATTGCAAGGATCAGATAGCGAATACTCTGATGAAGAACAGAAATAGAGGGTCCCTGCCTCCAGCCAGGAGGAGGAAAGGGATGACCGAATCTACTGGACTGTGTGGGTTCGATGGCCTGGCACATCAAACCCACAAAGGTATAAAGCCTTAGTAGACACAGGGGCACGGTGTACATTGATGCCATCAAGGTATAGAGGCACAGATTCTGTCTGGATCTCTGGAGTGACAGGGGGATGTGAAGAATTATCTGTATTAGAGGCTGAAGTGAGCTTAACAGGGGACAAATGGAAAAAACATCCCATTGTGACTGGTCCAGAGGCCCCTTGTATTCTTGGCATAGATTACCTCAGGAGAGGGTACTTCAAAGACCCCAAGGGGTATCGATGGGCTTTTGATATAGCCACTGTAGATACAGAGAAAATCAAACAACTCTCTAATTTACCTGGCCTCTCAGAAGACCCTTTTGTTGTGGGATTGCTGCAAGTTCAAGAGCAACAGGTACCAATTGCTACCAGGACAGTGCACCGGAGGCAATATCGCACGAACCGAGATTCCCTGGCTCCCATCCGTGAGTTGATTCTTCAACTGGAGGCTCAAGGAGTAATTAGCAAAACTCATTCCCCATTTAATAGTCCCGTATGGCCTGTGAAAAAATCTGATGAAGGGTGGAGGTTAACAGTAGACTATTGTGGCCTGAACGGAGTGACACCACCACTGAGTGCTGCTGTACCAGACATGTTAGAGCTCCAGTATGAACTGGAGTCAAAAGCAGCCAAGTGGTATGCTACGATTGACATCGCTAATGCATTCTTCTCAATTCCATTGGCAGCAGAGTGCAGGCCACAATTTGCCTTCACATGGAGAGGTGTCCAATATACCTGGAATCGATTGCCCCAGGGGTGGAAACATAGTCCTACTATTTGCCATGGTCTAATCCAAACTGTGCTGGAAACGGGTGATGCCCCTGAACATTTACAGTACATTGATGACATAATTGTATGGGGCAACAAGGCAGAAGAAGTGTTTGAGAAAGGGAAAAGAATAATACAGATTCTCCTAAAAGCTGGTTTTGCTGTAAAAAGAAGCAAAGTAAAGGGACCTGCACAAGAGATACAGTTTTTGGGCATAAAATGGCAAGATGGGCGTCGGCATGTGCCTATGGATGTTGTGAATAAAATAGCTACTATGTCTCAACCAACTAATAAGAAAGAAACACAAGCTTTCCTGGGCCTTGTGGGATTCTGGAGGATGCATATCCCAGGTTATAGTCAGCTTGTGAGCCCTCTCTTTAGAGTAACCAGAAAGAAGAACTGTTTTGAGTGGGGCCTTGAGCAACAACAAGCTTTTCAACAAATTAAACAGGAAATAGCTCGTGCAGTCGCCCTTGGGCCCATCCGTACAGGATCAGATGTGCGGAATATCCTCTACACTGCCGCTGGAGAGCATGATCTCACCTGGAGCCTCTGGCAGAAAACATCTGGAGAAACCCGAGGTCGACCATTAGGGTTTTGGAGCCGAGGATATCGAGGATCGGAAGCCCACTACACCCCAACTGAAAAAGAAATACTAGCAGCATATGAGGGACTTCGAGCTGCTTTAGAAGTCATTGGCACAGAAGCTCATCTCCTCTTGGCACCACGTCTGCCTGTGTTACACTGGATGTTCAAAGGGAAAACCCCTTCTATACATCATGCAACCAGCGCTACATGGAGTAAGTGGATGGCGTTGATTACACAACGATCTCGGCTGGGGAAATCTAATCGCCCAGGAATCCTGGAAGAAATCATGGACTGGCCAGAAGGCAGAGATTTTGGAGCGTTGCCTGAGGAAGTAGCTCGCGCCCAAGAGGCACCACCATATAATGAACTATCAGAAGATGAGAGGCATTATGCTTTGTTTACTGATGGATCCTGCCGCGTGGTAGGAAATCATCGTAAGTGGAAAGCTGCTGTGTGGAGTCCCACACGACGAGTTGTTGAGGCCACTGAAGGAGAAGGTGAGTCAAGTCAGTTTGCTGAAGTGAAGGCTATCCAACTAGCTCTAAAGATTGCAGAACGAGAGAAGTGGCCAGTACTCTATCTTTATACTGACTCCTGGATGGTGGCTAATGCTCTATGGGGATGGCTACAGCAATGGAAGAAGATCAACTGGCAGCGCAAGGGTAAACCCATCTGGGCTGCTGCATTATGGCAAGACATTGCTGCTCGGGTGGAAAATATGACTCTGAAAGTACATCATGTAGATGCTCACGTGCCCAAAAGCCGTGCCAATGAAGAACAATGGAACAACCAACAGGTAGATAAAGCTGCCAAAATTGAAGTAGCTCGGGTAGATCTAGACTGGGAGCGTAAAGGTGAGCTATTTATAGCTTGATGGGCCCATGAAACATCAGGACATCTGGGAAGAGATGCAACATATAGATGGGCTCGTGATTGAGGGGTGGACTTGACCATGGAAGCCATTACACAGGTCACCCATGAATGTGATACGTGTGCTGCAATCAAGCGAGCCACACGAATCAAGTCTCCCTGGAACAGAGGCCGATGGCTGGGTTTTCAATATGGTGAGGCCTGGCAAATTGACTATGTTGGACCACTACCACGAACACATCAAGGCAAGCGTTATATACTCACCATAGTGGAAGCAACTACCGGTTGGTTGGAAACATACCCTGTAAACCACGCCACTGCCCGAAATACCGTCTTGGGCCTTGAAAGGCAAGTTTTGTGGCGACACGGCACTCCAGAAAGAATTGAATCAGATAATGGAACTCATTTTCGAAATAATCTCATAAACTCCTGGGCAAAGAAACATGGCATTGAGTGGATATACCACATCCCCTATCACCCACAAGCCTCTGGAAAGATTGAGAGATATAATGGGTTACTAAAGACCATGTTGAGAGCACTGGGCAATGGGGCATGGAAGCAGTGGGATAAAAATTTAGCAGAAGCCACTTGGCTGGTCAATAGCAGAGGTTCAACTAACCATCCTGGTCCTGCCCAAACAAAACCACTACATACTGCGGGAGGAGATAAGGTCCCTGTAGTGCACCCAGGGAAATGGCTGGGGAAGGCAGTATGGGTTGCACCTCCCATGGGAAAGGGCAAAGCCATTCGTGGGATTGTCTTTGCTCAAGGGCCTGGGTGTACTTGGTGGGTGATGAGAAAGGATGGGGAAACTCAATGTGTACCTCAAGGAGACTTAACCTGGGGGGAAAAATAACCTGTTATGTGAGTTATCTGTTGTAGATGAACTTTGCAAGAAAAACCGGACAAGTGGACAAACCAAGCCGGTGCTGGTGCCCAACACTGAACATACTGTTTCCCCTGGCCTGGATATCCATCTTGATGGATGAGACAGAAGTTATGGCCTGCTCCAGTGAACATCTACAGAGGATGAAAGATATAAGAATGTTGTTTGTGTGTTTGATGCAAGATGCAAGAGGCAATACAAGAATGATGTTTGTCTGTTGAAGAGTGGGGGTACTGGTTAATGAGAGTATATAAGAATGTATATGGGTTGTTAAGATGGTTTGTCTGAGCATGGTATGGAATAAGGGATGGAGACTGTAGTGGGTCTGGGATGGTAGTGATTTTCCACAGCAGCTCCTGCAGTGCTGTGCTTACTGTTGATATCAATATTATGACTACCGCTTGCACAACATCAGGGCTGTCCCTCCAGCATTCCTTTCCCCACCTTCACCAATAGCTGTGAGTGGGCATGATCTTGGGAGGGACTATGGCCAGGACAGCTGACCCAGGCTGACCAAGGAGATATTCCATACCATATGACGTCAGCTCAGTAATATAAACTGGGGGAGAGGAGCAGGAAGGGGAGGCGAGATTCATTTCTGGCCTTCCCAAAGCAACTGCTACGCATACTGAAGCCCTGCTTCTCGGGAGGTGGCCGGACATCGCTGCTGATGGGAAGTAGAGAGTAACAGCTTATCTGCTTTTGCTTTGCTTCCCGCGCACGCAGCTTTGCTGCTTATTTATTAAACTGCTTTTATCTCAACCCACGAGACTCCCATCTTATTTTCTCCCCTTCCCTGGCTTGCTGAGGAGGTGGGGGATAAAGCGGTGTGGTGGGCACCTGGCATCCAGCCAGGCTCAAACTACCACACATTGATACCTATTCAGCTATGGTATGTGCTCGAGATGTTATAAGACATTGGAGGAGTTGTTTTGCGGTCCTCAGTGTTCCAGAAGAGAGAAAAACTGACAATGGCTCTGGGTATGTAGCCAGTAAGACACAAAAGTTTTTGAATCTGTGGAGTGTCAAGCATGCTACTGGAATCCCAGGTAATTCTACTGGACAAGCCATTATTGAATGCACACATCAAACTCTTAAGGGACTGCTGGAAAAAAAAAAAATGGAGGAAGATGGGGTAAGCCCTCAGGATAGACTAATGAAAGTTATTTATACAGTGAATCATTTAAGAATAGTAGCAAAGTGGAATGAACCACCAGCATTAACACATTTTTATCAAATGAAACGAGATCTGGACTTTACAAATAAACCAAAGGTATGGTATAAGAACCTCACTATAGGAGAATGGCAAGGACCAGCAGATCTGTTGACATGGGGGAAGAGGTTATGCTTGTGTCATTACAGATCAAGTTCCACGGTGGATTCTGGCAAAGTGGATCAAGCCATATCAATTGCATATTAAAAGCAAGAAGAGTGGAGAAAATAACTCTGAGGAGAATGCCAACTGATCCATCCTCAATTGATTGCCCAAACAAATGTAGAAACTGTTGGTCATGGTGTTGCATATTTTATTGTAAATGTGATGATTTTTAAAAATGGATTTTTGTGTTATGTTACTTAGCGATGTAGCTGCTATTGGTCTTTTGTTGTAAACTCATGGCCATGGGTAAAAATAGTTATGTTTTCTTTCTTGATGTACCATTGATTTTGAAATGTGTAACAAGTCTGACTGGTCCAAAAAGAAAAAGGCGGAATTGTGGGTGTGTGTTTAATTGAAAAAGGATATGATTTGGACCAGACAGATATTTCCTTAGTTTGAAGAAATGTGGTGGTTGAATAAATAATAAGGGAGTTGATGCAGGGCAAGCTGTTCCCAATCATTAAGAACAGGTGTTGTGTGCTCGGCATGTGAAGTAGATAATCAATTAAGCCTTGTATGATCACATGGGTGGAAGTAGGATATATAAGGAAGTAGAAGGCAAACAAAAGGTGGCTTTGAGTCAACCTTATTGGTTGTGCTACATTGCCTATGTGCACGTACATCACTTGCCTCACTACAGCAAGGACCAAGGACGCTGTCTGACCTCCAGAAAGCATTACTGGCAAACATTATCAACTGTGTGCAGAGTCATGCCTTGACGAGATGGCAACCATGCCAGCCATTGGTTGCCGCTATCCATTTGATTCCACAAGGAGCGCACGGTTTCCTGGGGCAACTTGATGGTAGTCATCATCTCACTGTCCTGCAGTGGATCTATCAGAGCCACGAAAAGGTGGCCACACCATTTTGGACTCGAGTATGCGTGGCCATGATTAGACGGGTAAGACAGCGTGCATGGCAACTGTCGGGAATGGACCCAACTGTCCTTATGTTGCCTATTTCAGTTGCACAATGGAAAAAAATGCTTCAGATGAAGTGGGAGCTCCAAAATGCCTTAGCGGATTTTACCGGTCAGCTCTCCGGCCCGATAGAACACCCGCTGTTGCACTTCCTGCGGAACGTGCAATGTACACCTGATGTGCAGTTGTCCATGTCGCCGGTGGAAGGCCCTCCTGTCTTTACAGATGCCTCATCAAAGACCAACACAACCGCAGTGGTGTGGAAACAGGGAGCTGAGCCACAGTGCGCCACGCGATCAGGCACTGGCTACAATGTATAGCTGTCCTAGGATTTTGATTTTGACAAATCAAAACTGACAATGGGCCTTGTTACACCTCCCATGTGACATGAATTCTGTCGAACCTGGCATCCCTTACAAAGCCAGGGACAGGCAATCGTTGAACGCACTCATGCTACTCCTAAAGTACAGGTCAGCCGTCTTAGGGAGGGGGAGAGTATGGGACATAGAACTCCCCCCGATAGGCAACATGATGTTTTAATGCACTGTCTGTACATCCTTAACCATTTTGTTCAACAACCGGTAGCAGTAGATAAATTACCAGCAGTCAAATTATGGCAAATTGATTCTGGGGAGAGGGGCTCAGGATGGAGGCTTAGATGCCTGGGCCGAGGGTATGCTTGTGTAGAAAAGGAGGGAACCTAACAGTGGGTCCCGGCAAAACAAATATGGCCAGAAATACAAGTCTAACGGTCTACTGAATTTCTCTTGCAGGTTGGTGTGTTCTTCGGAGTACTCGCTGCGACGCAGATCCAGCTGGGGTCACCCAACTATTGGCAAGATTGGGCAGTGGAGTGGAACATGACCAGCACCTGTTTATATCTTCCTGCAATTGGCTCAGCTAGCATGTGTACTGGGCAGACACATTATGTATCAGCCCATGCCACAGGATGCTGGAGTCATCGAGCATAGGGAGGGGGAGATGTTGTAGGTGTCCGGACAATCTTCGGTTGTAACGTGAGAGGTGGAGGGTACAGAAGAGGCAGGCACGGGGTGGAGTGAAAGGAGGTGCTTGTGTTAGCAGATAAAAGCGCATGGCGCAAGCAATAAAGCCGGAACAAAGCATCATCCATACTGAGTATGCAGTGGTCTTGTCCCCTCAGCAATCTGTGAGCTGAGTGATCCACTCGGGTGGCCTGGCAATGTTGCCGGTAATTGCAACAGAAAAAAAGCCTGGTTTCTTGGGAGGAGTATAGGAGCATTACCAGAGCATGCAGGGGTGCAACCTGGAAGGCTAAAGCCCTTTTACAATTAAACCTGGCAAGGAAAGTAAACAAGAAGGGGTTTTTCAGGTACATCAGCAGGAAAAGGAAGATCAGGGGCAATGTGGGCCTGCTGCTGAACACAGAGGGTGCCCTGGTGACAGAGGATGCAGAGAAGGCCGGACTACTGAATGCTTTCTTTGCTTCAGTCTTTACAGCCAAGACTGGCCCTCAGGAAGCTCAGTCCAGCAGGAATAGTAGGATGGCCTGGACAGCAGAGGACTTGCCATGGGTGGAAGAGGAAGAGGTTAGACTTGTTGGCCAAACTTAACATTCATTAATCAACGGGTCCTGGTGGGATGTATTCAAGAGTGTTGAGAGACATGGCTGATGTGGTTGATACGCAGCTCTCCATCATTTTTGAACAATCATGGACAGGTGAGGTACCTGAGGACTGGAGAAATGCCGATGTCACTCCAGTCTTCAAAAAACGGCAAGAAGGAAAACCTGGGAAACTACAGGCTGGTCAGCCTCACCTCCATCCCTGCAAAGGTGATGGAACAACTCATTCAGGAATGTTGTTAATAAATATATGAAGGAAAAGATGGTTATCAGGGGGAGTCAACATGGATTCACCAAGGGGAAATCCTGTTTGACCAACCTGATAGCCTTCTACAGGGGCATAACTGGCTGGCTAGATGAGGAGAGAGCAGCGGATGTCATCTACCTTGACTTCAGCGAGGCTTTTGACAGTCTCCCATAACATCCTCATCAGAAAGCTCAGGCAGTGTGGCTTGGATGAATGGACGGTGATGTGGATCGAGAGCTGGCTGAATGACAGAGCCCAGAGGGTGGTGATCAATGGCACAGAATCGAGTTGGAGGCCTGTGGCCAGTGATCGGTTCTGGGGCCAGTCTTGTTTAACATCTTCACCTGGATGAGGGGACAGAGTGTACCCTCAGCAAGTTTGCTGATGACACCAAACTGGGAGGACTGGCTGATTCCCTAGAAGGCTGTGCTGCCTGAATGCAGTGGGATCTCCACCAGCTTAAGAGTTGGGCAGAGAGGAATCTCATGGGGTTCAACAAGGACAAGTGCAGAGTCCTGCACCTGGGGAGGAACAAACTCATGCAGCACTACAGACTGGGGATTGACCTGCTGGGGAGCAGCTCTGCAGAGAGAGACCTGGGAGTGCTGGTTGACAATAAACTAACCATGAGCCAGCAATGTGCCTGGTGGCCAAGAAGGCCAATGGCATCTTGAGATGCATTGTCATAGTTTGACATGACAGCCTTTTCTGGTAAGGGGGAAGGGGCTGTAAAGATGGTTCCTGTAAGTAGTTGCCCGAAACTCTCCCCAGCTCTGAGCCAGACCCACTTCTGGGGCTGAGCTAATGGGACGCCTCCATGATCACTTTTTAAGAGGACGTTGGAAAAGGAGGCTTCTTCCTGTTTCTTCCTTTTTCTCCCCTTCTTTTTCTTCATCTGGCTGGTGGTGGTGCAAGGAGTAGGAACAGTGAGAGAAACAATGGACTCCAAGGTCAGTGAGGAAAGAGAGAAGGAGGTGTGCTGGAGCAGAGACTCCCCTGCATTTTATGGAAATGACTGGTGAAGCTGAGATTTATTTTCATTTCTTTAAAGATCCCGCATCAGCGGTAGAGACTCATTTTGATAATGACCCCATATCAGGGGCAGAGACTCATTTTGCTAAAGCTGACCCCGTGCCAGAGGCAGAGATTCACTTCATTAAAGGCCCTGAGCCAGGGACAGTGACTATGGCTGGAGGAGGCTGTGTTTCATGGGAGGGACCCTGTAACTGCAGAAACTGCAACCATGGCGAAGAATCCATGCCAGAGATATTCACCAAGGACTGCATCCCGTATGAGGGACCCTGTATTGGCAGAAGCCGCAGCTGCTTGGAAAAATCCACACCAGAGAAGTTCGTTAAGGACTGTGTCCTGGGGGAGGAATCCCGTGTTGGAGCAGGGGAAGAATACCAGGAGTCATCCTCATCTAAGAAGAGAGAAGCAGCAGAGCCCATCTGTGACAGACTGACTCCCATTCCCTGCTCCCCTGGGCTGTTGAGGGAGGAGGACATAGAGATATTGGGAACAGTGAGCTGGGCCCTGGAAGAAAGGAGGGATGGGGTAGGGAGATCTTAAAGTGCTAGTTGTAATTTTCTCGTCATTCTACTCCCTTTTTGCTTTAATTCCTTTCTGTTTCTTGTAGGTAGTAGAATAAACTTTCCTACTTTCCTCTCTAAGTTGAGTACTGGAGTGTGTTTTGCACTGGACCGTAATTGGCAGCGAGTCTTCCCTGCCCTTGTCTTAATCCATAACAATCTTGCTTATCTTTTTACTCCTATTTCACTGGGGGCTCTGCTATCCTAACGAGGGTGGGAGTGTGTAGAGAAGTTTCTTGCTGATACAGGACATGGAGTTTTGTTAGAAGCATGTTTGCACAATCCAAGCTTTCACATAGATAGCCAGGTTAGCTTGACCTGACACATGCTAGGAAGAGGCTTCCTGAAAACAGTGAGCAGCTGAGAAGAAGTAAAAGCAGGATATTTTTAACCACAGCTGTGCTGAGATTTTGCTTAAACTAAGAGTGTGAGCTTTAGCAATTTAACCAATTAGCTTATGCGGAGTAGCATATTGCTTTGCAGATGTAACCAATAAATGTTATGTTACTATCACCTGAATTCTGTACTATTGCACTTCTGCTTTTCCCAGGGGCAGGTCCCTAGCAAAGCCTCTACCTGTTCTGCAGGAGGAAGGTGGTTGCCTGTGGGGGAGGAAGCCCTGCCAGCCAAGAAGCCTCCCCAAGCACTTCCCTGGGTCACACTGAACCCCGTGCAGGCCAGGTGATTCCCTTCTGCTTCACTCGCGGGGTCTACCGGGGCCGGGCCGGGCCCTCCATACTCAGGTCGCCGCATTGTGGGCCCACCCCCGCGCTGCCTCCTGCTCCAGCTCGTCCAGGAACCGATCTTGCAACACCTAGTAAAAGGTGGAGCCGTCTGAGGCGGGGACTTTAAGGAGGACAACTGGCGCGGCCTCACGCCCGCCCCGTCGGATACAGATGCCGATAGTCGCCCGCCGATGCCGAGCACCAGCAGCACGTTGCGGCTGTGGAGCCGCCGCTGCAGAGCGCGCTGACGCTGGGCGCTCTCCACCTGCGCCATGAGGAGCTGCTGCTGGGGACTGAGTCCCGGCTACCGCGTCTAGTCTACACGCCGCGCAAACGCCACTTCCTCACCCAGTTCCTGCACCTGTACCTACACTTGCACCACCATCTTTTCCCCGCCGCCGTTTTCCGCGCACAGCGGGAAGACTGACCAATCAGATACAGCACGGGCGGTGCAGGCTCGCAAGGGGGAGTTGGCAAGTGGTAGGGGGGCGTCGAGTGATTGGCTGAGGCTCAGGCGCGTGGCTGGAGGCACGCTCTGATTGGTGGGGAGAGTGCCCGTGACCGCGAAGGTGCCGAAGCGATGTGAGGTGGGGTACGTGTGTGAGGGTGAGTGGTGGGTCCGGGTCTGTTCTAGACACCTTCTCATCATTTGCGCGGGGTGTTGTGGCTTCCTGGTTGTACTTCAGATGCCATGGCCCCAGCACGGCCATGGGGGGGGTCTCTCAGGGCCCTTTCCCACTGGCAGTGAAGTGCTTTGGTGCCCTTGAAGTAATTACTTTGCTCTCAGGACTTGTGATCCTGTGAGGGACTCATGCAGGAGCAGGAGTGATATTATGACTTGTTGGACACTGGGCTAAACCACCAAAAGGTTTTAGGTGAAAGTAATTATAGTAGAGTGTCATGGTTTGACATGATGCTGTTTCTGGTAAGGGGGAAGGGGCTGTAAAGATGTCTCCTGTAAGAAGTTGCTCAAAACTCTACCCAGCTCTGAGCCAGACCCACTTCTGGGGCTGAACCAATTAGATGCCTCCACGATAACTTTTTAAGAAGAAGAAGCTGGAAGAGGAGGCTTCTTCCTGTTCCTTCCTGTGCTGTTCTTTCCTTCTTTTCTGGCTGGTGGTGGCGCAAGGAATTGGGAGAGAGAGAGAGAGAAGCGACCATGTAGGCCCCAATGTCACTGAGGGAAGAGAGGAGGAGGTGTGCTGGAGCAGAGACTCCCCTGCATCCCATGGAGAGGACCAGTGAAGCAGAGATTTGTTGATACTTTGTAAAAGACCCCACATCAGGGGCAGTGACTATGCTCAGAGGAGGATGTGTCCCGTGGGAGGAACCCTGTATTTGCAGAAGCCTCAGCTGCTGGGAAGAACCCACACCAGAGCAGTTTGTTAAGAACTGTCCTATGGGAGGGACCCTGTATTGGAGCAGAGGAAGAATGCCAGGAGTCGTCCTCTGATAAGAGAGAAGCAGCAGAGCCCATCTGTGAGAGACTGACCACATCTCCCATTCCCCCCCCCTGAGCTGTTGAGGGAGGAGGAGGTAGAGATATCAGGAGCAGTGAGCTGGGCCCAGGAAGAAAAGAGGAATGGGGTATTTTTCTCAATCATCCTGCTCTCTCTTTTTTTTTTTTTTTTGTTCTGTTTTATTTCTTGTAGACAGTAGAATAAACTTTCCTACTTTTGTCTCTTGAGTACTGGAGTCTGTTTTGCCCGGAACCATAATTGGCAGCGAGCCCTCCCTGCCCTTGTCTCAATCCACAACAACCTTGGTTATCTTTTTTCCACCCATCTCACTGGGGCCTCTGCCATCCTAACGAGGGTGGGGGTGGATGGGGGGCAATGAGCAAGAGGCTGTCGTGCTTCATTGCTGGCTGGGCCAAACCATGACATGGAGAAAATGGGAAAGATTTTATTTTAAAAGCCTAATAGAGCTATTACTGATCTGTACCAAAATGTCTCATATTACAGATTTTTGCATGGTCTGAAGACCCATGAAACTTTTCAGATTGTTCAGGGCTTTACTTTTCAGATGAGAAGTTTGTCCTTAGTAGAATCTGATGAATGTTGTTGGACAGATGGTCATGATAGTAAAAGATTGAGAGTTTAAAACCTCCAAAACCACATTTTCTACAATGACTTACCATTTTCTTTGCCCGAATTTCAGAATGAGGGAAAATATAGTGAGATTGGAAAGCCTATGGCACAAGAAGGCCCGTGGCATTTGGACACAAAGGGCAGCTGTCACCAGAAGTCCTCATCCCTCGCTGTGTGATTACCATTTCTTTCTAACTCAGTTATATGTCTCAAAATGCATGGCTGACTGTGTCTGGTCTCCATTCTAGGACACAATGGGTGCCTGCTTCCTGAAAAACCGTTACACCAGATGTGTATGCAACTACTGGACTTCTCCTACCTCAACAGAGATACCATCTATGACACTGTTGAAGACAGCCATCAAAAATTCCACACCAAGCAAATAGCAGGTGTAAATAGGTTACATGACTATTGCTTAAAACCACTATTTGAAATTAAATCTCTAAAAAGCCCTAAGAAATAATTTAATTCCCATTGTACCATTTTGGGGACATATTTTTAAAAAAAAATTATTTGGGGAGATTTCAATGTTCTTTATTGATCTTAATATGCTAGTTCAAAGCAACATCCTTCACCACATTTGTTTTAGGGACAAGCTAGGACAACGTTTAACTTCATTTTAAAATTCGAGCTTTAGCACTACCAGTACCTGGCTTTATTTGGGCTGAAAGCCTGGATAAGCTGACGTGTTCACAGGCTGTGTAGCTATTATAGAAGTATCATAGAATGGTAGGGGTTGGAAGGGAGATCATCTAGTCCAACCCCCCTGCAGAAGCAGGTCCACCTAGATCAGGTCGCATAGGAATGTGTCCAGGTGGGTCTTGAAGACCTCCAAGGAAAGAGACTCCACAACCTCCCTGGGCAGCCTGTAGGTGCTTTGGGATTTAAAAACTGGCATTGTTTGACACCAGGAGACACTTTTACTTCTGCGGAGCAAAGATTTTGACAGTAAAGGAAGATTCCATGGTCCTGGCTGTTGGAATCATCAGCACAAGCATGTTCATACTCAACCCTGGGCACTGGAAAGAGGTACAGTCGCCTTTGAACACAATAGCTCTACACAATAAAAATGGGAAGGTGGTTTGTATGTTCAAGCACAGCAAGACAGATACTGTCTGTACTCTGCTGGAGTGGCATCACGGGGTTTAGTAGTGTCATAGTTTGACATGACAGCCTTTTCTGGTAAGGGGGAAGGGGCTGTAAACATGGTTCCTGTAAGTAGTTGCTCAAAACTCTCCCCAGCTCTGAGCCAGACCCACTGCTGGGGCTGAGCTAATTAGACGCCTCCACGATCACTTTTTAGGAAGGAGCTGGATAAGGAGGGTTCTTCCTGTTTCTTCCCTTCTTTTTCTTCATCTGGCTGGTGGTGGTGCAAGGAGTAGGAACAGTGAGAGAAACAACCATGTGGACTCCAAGATCAGTGATGAAAGAGAGGAGGAGGTGTGCTGGAGCAGACTCCCCTACATTCTACGCAGAGGACTGGTGAAGCTGAGATTTATTTTCATTCCTTTAAAGACCCCGCATCAGTGGTAGAGACTCATTTTGATAATGACCCCGTATCAGGGGCAGAGACTCGTGTTGCTAAAGCTGGCCCTAGACCAGGGGCAGCAATGCACTTCATTAAAGGCCCCAAGCCAGGGACAGTGACTATGGCTGGAGGAGGCCATGTCCTGTGGGAGGGACACAATCACTTCACTACAGACTCTGAGCCAGGGGCAGTGATTTTCTTCTTTAAAACTATGGCCGGAAGAGGCCGTGTCCTGAGGGAGGGACCCTTTATCACTATGGCTGGAGCAGGCCATGTCCACAGCTGTAACTGTGGGAAGGAACCCACGACAAAACAGCTCATTAAACTTATGCCCAGAAGAGGCCATGTCCTGAGAGAGGGACCCTGTAACTGCAGAAACTGCAACCATGGCAAAGAATCCATGCCAGAGATATTCACCAAGGACTGCATCCTGTGTGAGGGACCCTGTATTGGCAGAAGCCACAGCTGCTGGGAACAACCCACACCAGAGAAGTTCATTAAGGACTGTGTCCTGGGGGAGGAACCCCATGTTGGAGCAGGGGAAGAATGCCAGGAGTCGTCCTCATCTAAGAAGAGAGAAGCGGCAGAGCCTATCTGTGAGAGACTGACCCCATTCCCTGCCCCCCACAAGTCGTTAAGGGGGGAGGAGGTAGAGATATCAGGAGCAGTGAGCTGGGCCCAGGAAGAAAAGAGGGATGGGGGAGGGAGATCTTAAAGTGATGGTTGTAATTTTCTCATCATCCTACTCCCTTTTTGCTTTTATTCTGTTCTGTTTCTTGTAGGTAGTAGAATAAACTTTCCTACCTTCCTCTCTAAGTCGAGTACTGGAGTCTGTTTTGCCCAGAACCGTAATTGGCAGTGAGCCCTCCCTGCCCTTGTCTTAATCCACAACAACCTTGCTTATGTTTTTACTCCCATTTTTGCTGTGTCCTCTGCCATCCTAATGAGGGTGGGGGTGAATGGGGGCACGGAGAGAGAGACTGTCATGGTGCTGCTGTGCTAGCTGGGCCAAACCACAACAGTAGGAAGCACATGTACTTCTGCAAGAGCATTAGGAGGGTACACGGGCAGTTCTGGGAGTGTTTCCTCAACCTTGAGCATCTTTACAGACAGAATCCGCCCCCCCCCTCCAGACAGTTTTTCATTCCAGGTGGAGAAGCAATCCAACTTTTTGCCCAAACTGCTGCTGAATACCATAACAGTCTATGGCAGATGGTAGCTTTTTAACTTTACTCCTTTAGTAGAAGCAATAAAAAAGAACTACAAAAAACCAAAACCCCAGACAAGCAAGCAATCAAAAATCCCAACCAAATAATTAAAAAAAAAATATACCGAGGCTTCAACTTGTGTTGAACTGTACCTGTGGAGCACAGGTTAGACTAGGAGGGTTAAAAGTCTGTCTGTAAACTAATGTCTCTTAGGCACTGCAAGTATTAATTTGTAGTTTTCTTAAGGTTATGGGGCATTTAGACTGTATCACTGGCACTTTTTCACAAAGTACTTCAGAATTTTCTTACACAGTAGTGAAATACATCATAGGCAGCACTAAGAAGCTCCAGAGAACAGGCTTATACCTCCCAAATACAATTATCTCCTACAGCCAGTAACCAGCAGTTACACTGCTGATAATGGTCCATCTTCTGACATCACACAGGGTCCCCAACAGCATTTGGACTTACTTTTGGTTTTGAACATCTGGTGTTCTGTAGCATCAGGTGTGGGTTAGAAAAGCTCCTCCTTTCAGGCAACGCATCAACACTGTGGAGGGAGGCACACTAGGGTGAGGTAGCCTTTTGAAATACCTCTTTCAGCACCAAAAGCTTTATTTGAAGAGCTACAACTTATAAATTAAGAGAAAACCTTAAGAAGAGTCATGTTTTGAAAAGGCATTAATATACGCAGTTACTCTGCTTAGAAATTTGTGTTGCTAGGAACAGCTTGCAGGCCCAGTCACTGCAACCAGAGCTGGATTTTTTCCTCCACGTGCTGCTTTTTCAACAATTAATTATTGGCTTAGGCAGCCTGCTGCAGCCAGACCCCTTGTTGCTATGTCCCCTTTGTCACTGCTCAGAGCCTGTTTGTTTGCTCTTACCCTGTGCCAGCCAGCTAGCTGACCAGAGTGGTGAAAAGGTCAGCATCCCCTCAATTCTGAAAGTGATGGAATTATCCTAACAGCAGCAGCCCACTCAGCACATCTCTGTGAGAACCAGGGACTGCTTACACAGGGCTGGGTGCCTTGGCTCCATGAAAGCACTCATTGTGTAGAAGTGTTTTATTACTTACTCAGTACACCTCTGAGCACAAACAGGCTGTGGACATTGTCATAACTAACGGCAGCTTGAGCAGCATCCAACCTCGCTCAGTGCTGATAATGATTTATTCCCAACTTTATTTGCCCTTTAAAGACCAAGCAGAGCTTCCACAGGTTATTTCACCTTATTCCCTGTGTTTGTAACATTTTGCTTTTCTAACCTGTGTGTTAAGTTGTAAGATAATTGTATCAAACACATTGCTGTTTCCAAGCTCGACAGTAATTTGCCAGCATATCTATAAACCCCCAAAATACCAGTTTAGCATCTAACAGCTGATTTTTTAAATTCTGTTCAGCTCAATTATATAACTTTACATATTGCTTTTCTATATTTAAAATACCATTATTACAAGTAGTATAAAGTGTCTTGTGGATTTTTGGTCTTGGAAACAGTTTGTACTGGTTAATATTAAGAGATGTCTCAATTTGACTTTCTCCAACGAAATACAAAATGCAGACACTCTACAGCTGCCAGGATGAGTTCTTGGTATGGTTACTTGTAAAATTGGGATGAGACCCAGGCAAGACCCCACTTTAGGTTAGTCAACATGAATTTTAGTGCTTTTGTCCATTGCTCCTCAGAGTTAAATTGCATTTTAATGGAGTAAGAGCCACCACTGCCACCTGTATCTTCAATCTTGCCTTTCTCCACATCCATCCTGTATAACACACAAAGTTTTATTGGTACATTACTACTGCAAGCATTTCATCTCAACAGGGAGTCAAGTAATAAAATTCAAATCTGACATTCATGTTACTCCAAATAAAAATACTTTGTCTTTAAAGGAAATCTAGAAAGCCTCAGGTCTTCACCTGAGGAACTAGCTTTAGATTTCAATTAAACTATGAGCAAGTGTGGTAATCTTGCCCATGAAGAATGCTGGACAATTCCAGAAAAACAGGACAGACACAGCAAGCAGTGCTGTAGTCTGGTCCAGAGGTGTGTCAGTGCAAGGTGTTAATGTGACATCTTAGATGGCAACACTCACCTATAAGGCAAACAAAACCGAGTTTCACCTTTTTCCACTTCCTCTTTAAATTGCTGCATGCAGTCCAGGAAAGCCACCATTGCATGATCAAACTTATTGTCCCAGAAGAACCTTAGCCCTCCAGAACAGTACAAGGGAAGCTCCTAGAAAAAGAGATCCATTACAGGCACCCCAAGCCCTTGTTTAGATGTTGTCAGTGCAGCTCTTCCATCTTGTGCAAGGCTTACATTTGTCAGAGGATGCTTAGAAATGGGGTTTTTTTGCACACAGCAAGTGTGACTTGTTTTGTGCTAAGTGCCTGCTGCATGCAGGCTTGAGTTTCTAATCGCCAACATCAACCATCCCCAATCCTGCCATCTTCCTCTGGCCAGCTGCCACACATGGGTCGGTAGTTTTGTTTGTTTTAGTGATACTGGATGGCAGAGAAAGTGGCTTGATACAGGATATGAAGGAAGGTATTACTATGGTAGAGAAATCAGGACAGCTAAGAGAAGGCTCAAAGGAGATATGATACCTCTCTACAGCTACCATAAAGGGGGTTATAGTGAGATAGAGGTTGGTCTCTTCTCCTCAGTAACAAATGACCAGACAAGAGGAAATGGCCAGGAGAGGTTTAAATGGAGCTGAATCATAATCATAGAATCGTTATGGTTGGAAAAGGCCTTTAAGCTCATGGAGTCCACCCCCTGCCCAGCCCATCACTAACCCATGGCCCTCAGTAAATCATCTATGCGTCTTTTAAATATCTCTAGGGGTGATGACTCCACCATCTCCCTGGGCAGCCTGTTCCAATGAGGAAGATGAGGAAGAACTTTTTCCCTGAGAGGGGTGTCAGACACTGCCCGGGTGAGTGGTGGGCTAGGTGGTATGAGGGCAGAGGTTGAACTCACCAACCAAAATGATTCTGTGATTCTGTAAGTTCATGAGGAGCTGTTTGTGTTTTCTGTCCCCTAGTATGACCAGGGCTCTGTGACATTCAAGGTCAATGTTCTCTGATTTGTGCAGGATCTCTTACCTTTGATTTGTCTGTGAGGGACTCCAAATATGAGTGGTTGCCATATGGCACCAGATGGTATCTGAAAGGAGAAATGATTCACAAGTAGATGAATCTAGCTAGCAACAGGACAAGGGGTAATGGGATGAAGCTGGAACACAAAAAGGTCCACTTAAATGTAAGAAAAAACTATTTTACTGTGAGGGTGATGGAGCAGTGGAACAGGCTGCCCAGAGGGGTTGTGGAGGTCTTCAAGACCCGCCTGGACATGTTCCTATGCAACCTGCTCTAGGTGACCCTGCTTCTGCAGGGGGGTTGGACTAGATCTCTGAAGGTCCCTTCCAACCCCTACCATTCTATGATTCTATGATAAGTGAAATATGTATAATATTAGATACCTTTGAAACTTCAGGCCCATTTTGTTAGCAAGGGCATGCAGCAGCAGCACAGTCTGCCCCCAGGCAGCATTGATTTCATTCCATTCTACAGGAACGCTGGGGAGACGGCCAAGTCTGAAGTTATTTATTGTCCCAAACTGACCACTGTGCCTGGGAGAAGAGGAAGTGTAAGTTAAGCACATGGGGGCAGGAACAGCACTGACAGGTAGGGAACACACACTGCTAGCCATGCAAAAGGTTTGGGGAGCTCTGCTTAAAAAAATGTATATAAATACCAACCCTTTGTTTTCCTTTTTTTAAACAGAAATTGTGAAAAAAAAAGAAGAAAAAAAAAAAAGACCCAACACCCAGACCCCTTGATCTTCCTGCTCTGTCAAGCCTGACATAGAACATTCCTGTGGGATAGCAGGTCCTGGCTTGGTTAGTGAAAGAGCCATTTCTGAGTCCACTCAGACACCTACAAACCTCTTTCAGCTGACACTACTGGAAGCCACCACCAGTAGCTTTGTTGTGGGTAACTGCAACTCAACTGGCACCACTCCTGTCACCTGCAGTGTCACTGAAGTGGCCCTTTGTTATGGGCTCTTAGCAAACTGAAACGACATCCCAGTGCTTGCATTACCAGATGTGAAAGGTTGCATTGAATATGTTGGTTTTCTTTAACTTATCCAGCTGCATCTGAGCATAGAGCATTTGGTTGTCCACACTTTTCAATTCATCATCCAGCTCCAGCTGTTGCCTCTTGAATTCACAATATTCCTTTTGATACCTTTTAAACAGAAGCAAGACAAGTGCAGGCTTTTACAGAAAAGCAATTGCTCAAACACTAGACAAGGGGCTTTTTGGTCTAGACAAACTTCTATTATGCAAATGACAAACCACTTGCATTTAGATGTTATTTACAAGTTTATCCACATTATAATCTCATTCAGTTATTACGTAAAATCCCTACCATAAACTGCAGTTGGAGTTCACTCACTGAGCTTCTTCCTGCTCCAGTTGCTTGGCCTCTGCCCTGACTCTCTCAAAGTCTTCAGCCACAATCTTGCGGTTCTTCTCAACATCCTCTAGCTCCTGGATCAGCTGCTCTTCCTCCAGTGCAAGTTCTTTCAGTTCTGTTTGCAGTTTCTCCTTATCATCCTCATTCATTTGCTCCACTATCTCCAGACATCTCCTAAAGTAGTGACAGGATTACCAAAATGGGGATCTGGGAAGCTCCTGTCACAGTCCCCAGTTCCCCACAGGGACTCTGCTCTCATCAAACCTGTGCTCTCCACATTGATCCTACACTGAATCAGGAATACACATGGGGGAACTGGGGAGTGAGATGGTGACTGAGGATCTGCAGCTGCCTTCAGTAGCCATCTCTGTGAAGCCCTTGATGGCACAACAATGCTGCCTCATAGCACTGTCGTTGTTCTGATGGATGCATAGACTTCAGCAAGAGAAGCTGTCTACCACAGGGCTCTCAAACCCAAATTTTTCATCTCATTCAGACAAAGAAAAGCCCAAGGGCTGATGTCAGGGACATCTCTCACTGATTACGGATCAAGGCTGTGTTATTTCCCCAAGCTTCAAGCTAAAACAACTCAGTCCCATGTCACCTTCAAGTCACTCACTTGTAGTTCTGGCACTCGTTCTCTGTGATGCTAAGCTGTGTGTCCAGCTGGTCTAGCAGAGCGTCTGTGCATTCCTCACACAGAGGGTGATCCACATCCGTTTGCCCAGACATGATGTCAAAGAGGTCCCCAGTGACCTGCAGGAAGAGTTGCTGTTAGTTCAAGCAGAGGCACAGGAAGCTGCCAGCTGGTTTGGAAGATGACCTTGTGCTTCTTCAACTGGCAAAGTAATTTTTTGGAAGATCTTGATTTAAAATAAGCCAGTTTCAAACTACTCACCATCAAAAATACTGGAAGGCCTGTTCAAAATTACTCAAGTTTACCAGCTCAATTGAAACTTGCCTTCAGTCTGTGGCTGAGGTTTTCCATGGTATCGCCATCAGATGCCTCCCCGATCAGCATGAAGCTATTAGCACTTTCTGTTGACATCATTCTTGGAAAGAATGTTATTGAGAGGTGAGTGCTGGAAGGGTTGAGGGGAGTCAGGTCTGGTGCTAGACTTAAAGCTGAGACTAGGCTCAAGAGTCAGCAAGGAAGAACACACAAGCCCTACTTGCAGAAGGATAGGGGAGCCCATGTGTTTTAGAGGTAATTAATGAGTAGGGCCTTAATTACTGGGTATTTACATGTATTCAAATGGCTGCCCAACTGAGAGTCCTGGGGAGCCCTTGGGGCAAGCTCCATGGTGGTCACTGTGAAGTGCAGCAGGTGACAACTCACTGGGGATCCTTATCCCCTCAGTGCTGGCTTGGGCTGCCCGGAGGGAGCTGCTGGCAGATGGGCTCCAAGCTGGGCCAGGCCAAGTGGGAGCAAGGCAGTAGCAGCCATACCTGGCTGGCAGGATGAACCTCCTGGACACGCCATCCTGCCGGTTCTCCGCAAAGGTTTCCTATGGGGCAAAGGGACACTGTCAACAGAGACCCCAGGGCAGATGTGGGGAGCCCGCGGCCGCTGCACCCCACCTGACCCGGCTATACCTCTGTCAGGGTGCTCTCCTCTTCGTGCGCGTCCCCGGGCCGGGCTGGGGCAGCAGTCAGCAGCGGAGCTGCGGGAGAAGAGGTATCACCCAGGCCCGGGTCTCCCCCGGTCCCGACCGCCCCGCCCCGGCAGTTACCGGTGAGCTCCTGGATGGTGAGGCGGTCGAGGATCTTGAAGGAGGTGTCGAGCTTGAGCGGCTGGCTGCAGCGCTGGCACACGAAACTGACCTGCGTGGTGAAGGCGGGAGGCCGAGATCCCTCCATACCACCGCTCAGCCCCGCGCCCACTCTGCCATCACCGCGCAACGGACGTGACGTACAGCACCAGAGCACAATCCTAACGGGGTATAAGGGTTTAGTGACGAACATTTCTTTTTCCTCTCGCTCCACCCCGGATGGTTGTAGGGAGCGGCCAGGACGCCGGCGACGCGTGCGCTGCGGAGGAATGGAATGGGGTGGAGCGCGTCACGCGGGTGGGAGCACGCGGGATTGGCGGACGCGCCATTGGCGGACGCGCCGTGTCGCGTGAGGTCAGTTCCGGTGGCGGCGACCCCGGCGCTTGAGGCAGGTAGTAGCGTGGTCTTGCGCCACAGAGTGACGCTCGGACGCGCGCGCAGCTCTCATGGCTTCGCTGCTCAAGGTGGACCCGGAGGTGAAGCTCAAGGTGTGCCCCGTCGCTACTTCAGCGGCTCTGTCAGGATGGGATGGGGGATGGGGCTTGGGCCTCGGTCTCGGCCTTGGGGCGGGGCGGTCTCGGGGAGACGCCCGGGCGTTTCGCACCGGCTCTTGGTCCCGCCCCCCTCCCCCCCTTTTTCCGTTGCTGCCGGCCCGGCGTGCCTGGCGGCCCCTGCATTCTGAGAGGATGCGGATGGGACCGCCCCGCAGCGGTTCTTTGGCAAAGGGTGGTTGCCAGTCCCGGGCGTGGCGCGGCGGAGCTTCCTCTCTGTTCCCCGTGCCGCAGCCAGCGGGAGCCGTGCGGTTTACTGTTTCGCCCCCCGTACTCCTCCCTCCGTTGATCTGTGATGCCCCCCGCCGTTCTGGGCTGCCCTTCCGAGCCCGTCTTCCCGTGCTGGCGGGACGGCTGCGGAGCCGCCGCTCGGTGCTCCTGGGCTTTTGCAGCTCTCTGTCGTTTCTCAGGAGGGATATCAGATTGGGGTTGTAGGTGCCTTTTGGGAGTCACCCTGAACTGTTGCTTTTCCCCTTTTGCAGGTTGATTCCTTCAGGGAGCGGATCACAAGTGAGGTGAGTGTCCCTCTGCTGCTGCCCCCGGAGGTGATGGAGTGGGAAAGAGGCTGTTTGGCCATGTTTTTCTGACAGACCCGATTGCAATCTGAGCCTCTCTTGGAAGCTTAGCGGTGCTCAGAGCATCTATTGCCACTGGAGTGAGCTGCTGTAGCCTCAGGGCTCTTGTGGCATCTTCTCTTCATGGCTTAGTGAGGTGGTGGGCTGCAGAACTTGTATTCTCTCCTGTTTCCTGCCTTTGGACTTGGCGTGTTGAGATGGGGTAGTGATAGCCTAGGTAAGACTGAAGGAGGACCTCATTAACACTTACCTAAAGGGTAGATGTCAAGAGCATCATTTCCTGTAGTGTCCAGTGACAGGACAAGGGGTAATGGACATAAGCTGGAACACAAAAAGTTCTACTTAAACACAAGGAGAAACTTGTTTGGTGTTGAGGTGAGGGAGCCCTGGCACAGGCTGCCCCGGGGGCGGTGTGGAGGCTCCTTCTTGGGAGGTTTCCAAACCCACCTGGGCACATTCCTGTGCCTCCTGATTGAGGGGAACCTGCTTTAGCAGGCGGTTGGGCTGGATGAGCTCTGGAGGGCCCTTCCAACCCCCACCATTCTGGGATTATATGAGTGTTGGGGTGGTTAGGTATGGAGGAAAGGCCTGAGCCCCAGCTTTGTCGATTCTGATGGGCCCCTAAGGGGGGCAGGCACGTCTTTCCTTCCTGACCCCTCTCACGTAGGAGCAGTTGCAAAATGCTCTCAATTTTGGAGCCGGGCTCTGATGAGACTTGAATTTTGAGATTCTTGCCTGCTAATGGGAACCTCACAGTGTTTTTTCACATCATCTCCTTTCTCAGGCTGAAGACCTGGTGGCAAACTTTTTCCCAAAGAAGCTATTAGAGCTTGATGGGTTCCTTAAGGTAACGTACATGTTGTTCTCTGTATCCTTTTGAATTTTCAAGCTACACCTTGCAAACAGCGTGGCAGGTCTTGTCCTGTGCAATCCACCATGTCACAGAGGCAGCAGTGGCTAGGTTCCCTGCGTGCATTTGAGTGCTGTCAGCTCTAGAGGAGGTGCTTCCTTTTTCGTTTTGCTTTGTGAGATCAACACGTTTTATCTGTCTTATGGGTTTGGCAGCTTCAGGCTGTCCCTGCCCATGCTGTGGTCTCACAGGAACTCCAGTGGTGCAGACAGCTGATAGCTTTGCTCACAGTCTGAAGCTGGCACACTGCTCTTGGGTGGAGGGAGGTCTCATCACAGGCCTATTGTTTGACTTGGTAGTTTTTTTTTTTCATTCATCCTTATTTTATAGTTGGATAAGAGAGAGCTCTGAATCTTTTGTCTTCTCATCGTGTTTCTCGTGAACAGAATTGGTTAGTTTTATAATTAAATAACAAATCTGCTGTTCTTTTCCAGGACCCTATCCTGAATGTTCATGATCTCACTCGGATCCATTCAGATATGAACCTCCCAGTGCCTGACCCAATTCTTCTCACCAACAGGCATGATGGACTGGATGGGGTAAGGTTACTCTCTTGACTGTGATCCCTGCTTCTGTTAATTAAAACTGCATGCCTTGCTCTGTGCTGGAGTAGGATATTCTTATTTAATGACAGGCTCTGACTCTCCCAAAGGCTTTTAGGAATTGGTCTCTCGAGCCTGGGAAGTCTGCTGGAGGTAACTTGTGCTCTGCAGCCCTCCTTTGTTTTTAAAGACGGATGTTTAGAAACCAGAAGCATAGCAGAAGCTCTAAAGTTTTCCTTATTTCCTTTGCAATGCTGTTACATCTTACAACTAGTTTGTGAGTAAAACATTTTGTATATTTTAGCCAAATATGAAAAAGAGGAAGCTGGAAGACCACGAAGAGACCTTTCAGGGTAAGAGTCTCCAAATCTCTTGTGTTGCTGCCTGCCCTCTGAACCAGTGCACTATGCCTTAGGGATATGAAATCACATGAACCTTGCTTGCCCTGTCCTGACAGCAGCTGCTGCTCATGCAGACCTGTCCCCACAACCTCTCAGAGCCTGAACCTACGGATGTTCTGTTGTGGCAGAGTCAGGTTCCAGCTCTTAGAAGCATTGTTAGGACTTCTCTGATAGACATAAGTAGTACTTGTTTGAGCTTGGCTTGCTGACAGAGGCAGCTGATCTCCCTGTGGCTTTGTGCTGAAAGCTCTCCTTGTCTGGAGGAAGATACCAGGCTTTGGATTAAGTTGAGGTAGAAACAGCTCATACATGTGCATCAAGAAAGCTCTTTGTTTCCACCCTCAGCAGCTTAGAGCTCTTCAGCTCTCATTTTTGCTCTGTATTTTCTCTTTTCCTTCCTTTGTCATAACTGCTGTTATCCCATATTAAACTTTCCCTTCCCCGCAGGTTACCTAGAGCCTGGTTCAGTGTCCGCTACTAACTTTTGCAGGCAATGAGATGCTCAGGTGGACCTTCAGTCTGATCCCCTGGTGCTGCTCTCTCTCCTTCCTGTTGCTGAGACCAGGTGCTTCTCTCCTCTTGGCTAGGTACCAAAGTCTTTGTGATGCCCAATGGGATGCTGAAGAGCAACCAGCAGCTGGTGGACATCATTGAGAAAGTGAAACCAGAAATCAGGCTGCTCATTGAGAAGTGTAATACGGTGGGTGTGAGCACTGGCACCAGTGGAGACAGGCAAAGCTGCTGTGGATGGAAGGATCAGGACCCTCTCTGTTCTGTAGATAAGGAAAGGCAGGATTGCAGTATCTATGACATAGGTGTAGGGAAATAATGTTTTTTTTTCTGAGCTCTTAGGGAGTTCTGTAGTTCACCTCCTGAAGTAGGAGGATGTCTCTTGAGGCTTTTCTTTGACCTCCTTTTGCACAGTCACAGACATCTGGTGAGAGCTTCTGGCACAGTCAGTTTCTTCCCGTGGGAAGCTGTGCTTGTGCTGGCTGTGTAGCATCCCAGCCATGTGGGAAATGATCTCTTCTGAAGTGTTGCATGAGCATGAAGGACCTGAAGGAGTTTATCATGAACTGCTTGGCAAAAGCAGAGTCCTAGGGGGCTTTTGGTAAAACTTTTGAGAGGTCTCTATGGAGATGTTGGCATTGATCAGCATTGTGATCTCTTCACTACAGGTCAAAATGTGGGTGCAGCTTCTTATTCCCAGGATAGAAGATGGAAACAACTTTGGTGTTTCTATTCAGGTAAGGCACCAGTGGCTCTGTGCTCTGCCTAGGGGAGAGCTGTGCTCCAGGGACACAGATCTTCTGGGTTCCTCTGAATCTTTCATTTGATGGTATCCAACAGCTGCAGTCATAGAGGTTGGTTTAGGTTTTAAAACCCAACCCTGAGCTTGACATGGCACTGGTGAGACATGTTGTCAGAGCCCTGAAGGCCCACTGCAGTTGCCTGAAGCTGATAGCTTCCTTGTCTTCCCCACAGGAGGAAACAGTTGCTGAGCTTCGAACTGTGGAAAGTGAAGCAGCTTCCTACTTGGACCAGATTTCTAAGTAGGCATGCGAGAACAGACCTCTTTTTTTGGGATCTCCTTGGGAAAAGTGAAGTGCTTGGGGAATGTCTCCCAGCTTCTCTAGGTCAGCTTGTGCCTGAAGAAAAAAAAATCTTGATGCTATTTATCTGACCTTTAGTCTCTCCCTTTTCCTACCAGATATTATATCACAAGAGCAAAGTTGGTTTCCAAAATAGCTAAGTACCCTCATGTGGTAAGTAAAACAGGGAAGGGGAGATTTACGTTAGATGCCACTGCTTTTTGGGACTCTCTGGGCCACTTCATCACTATCCTTTTTGAGCTGAGGGTCCTGGGGGTAATAGGGGGGTTTGTACAAGTATGCAGGGCATCTGCAGTAGAGGAGAGCAAGCAGAAGGGAGGATTCCTTTGTAAAAGGTGGGCCCTTCACCCAGTGTGCAGGAGGTGCAGCCCTGAGCTCAGGCACAGCTCTGCTCTTGCAGGAGGACTATCGCTGCACGGTGACAGAGATCGATGAGAAGGAGTACATTAGTCTGCGTCTGATCATTTCAGAGCTGAGGAATCAATATGTGAGTGAAAAATGAGCTCATGCTGACTTCCTGCACTCTCTCCCACAGCAGTGGAGAGAGCCTCTTTTGATCCTGCTGCTGCTGCCCTCTTTCCCTAGGAGCACACCTAGTCCTGGCAAGCAGCCTCTCTCCTCCCTGCCCTGCTTTGGCTCTAATGAGAATCATAGAATCATTCCGGTTGGAAAAGACCTTTAAGATCATTGAGTCCGACCACTGACATCACAGTGCCCAGCTCACCACTAACCCATGGCCCTCAGCAGCTCATCTGTGTGTCTTCTCAATCTCTCCAGGGATGGGGACTCCCCCACCTCCCTGGGCAGCCTGGGACAGGGGCTGACAACCCTCTCGGGAAAAAGTTCTTCCTCAGCTCCAATCTAAACCTCCCGTGGGACAACTTGAGGCCATTTCCTCTTGTCCTTGAAGAGCCAACCATTGTCTCTCCACTGTCTCCTAGAGATGTGGGTGTTTCCAGCTGAGTGTTCACAGGGGTTTAGCACAAAATTCTTTCACCTCTGTGGGAGTCTGTGATCCTAAACACTTCATGCAGTATAAGCCATTCCTGGGGTCTGTAAAGAAAGCTTGTTTTGGTGTTATATGCAGTGGCTTCTGTTAAGTCTGGCTGGAAGAAGCCCTTACTTTAAGTGTGTGATTGCCCACAGGAGCTGAGGGTAGTGGCAGGGTGAGCTATGCTGCTCTTCTAACCAGTGCTCACGTGAAAGCTGAATGCTGGATTATTTCACCCTCCTTGTCTGAGCCTTGTTCTCCCTTTTTGTAGGTTACTTTGCATGACATGATCCTTAAAAACATTGAGAAGATCAAGAGGCCTCGGAGCAGCAACGCTGAAACCCTCTATTAAGTGTCAATGTTTGAACTTGAGAACTGTTCAGTCGACTAAAGACCGTCATTGCCTTGGTTTGTTATGTGACTCGAGATGGGGAAACTGACTGGAAATACTATTGCATTCTTAGTTAAACTCTAAAGAGCTTCTTGCCTAGTTTTGTGACTTGGTTTTGTTCAGGTCTCATGAGCTCTTCCTCCCTCTAGTAACTGGTCATGAGAAGGCCGTGCTGCTTTGGGATGCCCTAGAGGCTACTGCAGAGTGAGAGCACCAGCCTTCATGCCTTTCTTCCTACCCTATTAAGAGCGACACTTAAGAGACCAAGCCCTTTATCTTGTCCCATCTCTTGGCCAGAGGCTTCATTGGGCTCTCTGGGAATGGGGCAGACCAGCATAAGAGCAAGCCCAGGTGATGGAGAAGCTCCCTCTCTTCACTGCCCTGCTGTGCTCTTATCCGTTGCAGATGAGGGAACATGTCCCTTCTGGGTTAGTGGCAGCAGCCCCTGCTCCAGTGCTGCTGAGTGGTCTTTCCTCATTTTCTGGCTCTCTCCTGCTCAGCAGAACCTGCCCCATCTGTCTCTGCCTTGTCTGTTCTGGCTGGAGCAATGCAGAGCACGAGGTGGTGCTTGAAACTAGGGCTGTTTGCTGGCCTTGACTGGTCATGAGCTCAGGTGGCTTTTACTCCTGTTTGCCATTTTAACTAGAGCCACTTTCTTGGCTGAAACCAATATTACTTCACATATATCCTAGTGTCCCTTCAGCACAAGATGCTTTTGCCCAGACCAAGGGAAAGGAGGGGATACCAAAGCCCTGATAGTCTCTGTGGTCAGCTTGAGTCCCGCTGCCTCCTGGCAGTGCTCCCCACTGCTGGGGCAGGGCAGGCAGTCACCTCAGATTTGTGCTTGGAGTGAGAATGGCTGATAACCCCCACTCCAGAACCATTGCTTCCCCCCTTGTAAAACTTTTCCCTGCAAAGGGCATGTTGCGGTGCCCTGGTGACTCCTCTAAGCCTCTGAAATGTTGTCTGGTCCATTACAAAGCCTGTTGGAAATGACTGGTTGTGTTGCATCAGTTTTTGTGTGTGGCAAGTGGGCCCAGAACACTGCAAGGCTCCAAAATGTTCTTATTTATAGTATTTCTACTGAAGTCCCCTCTTCAGGGAACATTCTAAATAATTCGTTTCAGGAACCTGGCTGTTCCCTGGGTCTCACTGTTACACCTGTATATTTTTATTGTGCAGTAGCCTTAATAGTTGTTTTAACCTCATTGTAATAAGTGACAAATTGAATGAATTTTCTACCCTTCTTGTTTTGGGGATTTTTGTTTGTTTATTTGTTTCTTCTGCTTTCTCACCTAAGAGCCATGTTGTCTCTTGCTGGTTTCCCAGGGATTTGCCCCAGGGTGTGGAGGGCTGCTGGCCCTTGCTATAGACTCTTATGTCGTTGTTTGTAGTAAATCAACTCAATAAATATTAAATAACAAACCAACTGCATTCTATCTGCTGGCTGGGAGCAGCACTACCCCCCGTGTTTCTTTGTATTGATTCCTTTTCATTAGTTTGGCTCTCTTTGCCAGATGAAAGTATATAAACTTTTACCATGTCAAGAAATTAAAATAAGGTACTTGGAATTCTTTTAAGGTAACCCCTTGTGTTTGATACTGAGCTCTTAGGCTGTATAGTGTTGGTGTCTTGGTCCTGCCTTTCTTGCATTCTGTTTCTCCTTCCCTGCATTCCCCTCATTCCTATTTTTGATGGTGTTATAAGCTGCTATGCACTAGGATAGGGTATTTCTGTTCCCCCTACATTGGATTTCATATGATCTGTCCCATCCCAACCCAGTGTGTGGGATTTGGGCACTCTTGGCTTGAACATAGGCAAGAGATTGGTGCAGTGTTTCTGGGAGTCAGCAACCTGCTCTGGGGCTGTCCTGCACCTCTGCCAAGTGAGTGTCTGCTGGGACAGGTGCCTTGTTCCCCATGTTCACTGTGTGATCTGTTATTCTCTTGGCTACTCTGTGTGTGGTACCAAAGGAAAGGCCTGCAGCCCCCAGCCTGAGCATCCTCTGCACTCCCCAGGCGAGCATCTGTGTTCCTGAGCTCCCTCCCACCTCTGCTGCAGCACAGCCTGGGGTGAAGAGGCCTCTCCAGCTGCACTCCTGTCCCAATGCTGGCTCCTTAGAGAGTTTGGCCGTCCCTTCCGGCTGGGATGCCACTAGATGGGACTCCTGCACAGCCCTGAGAGTGGCCATCACTGGCTGGGGCTCCTGGCTGGCACGTCCAACCTGGAAATTTGTAGCTGCTGAGCGAGCTGCAGGGGCAGCCACCTTGCAGACACATCCTTCCTCCCACAGCTACCTGCTTCATGCAGGCAAATCCTGTCGGTGCCCAAGCTGCTCTGGCAAGGGTAGGAATCGAGGTGGCTAGAGGCAATGTTCAAAGGAAGGGCTGTTGCTGGCAGGACTCGATGAGCTGCAGCACAAGGGCTTCCTCCTTGCCATAGCCAAGGGAAACCTCAGTCCCAGCAGCCCTGTGGATGATGGAGCATCTGGGACAGCTGTCTTGGCAGGTGCTGGAAGGAAGCAAGGCAGGCTTTGTCCTTCCTGAGCTTCACCCCTCCATCTCAGAGCAGTGGTTCTGGCTTTGCTCTCTGGCAGAAATAGCAGTGAGCCATCAGGGCTCTACCTTCACAGGTTCTTGAGACACCCCAACTTATATGTAGTGACTGTTAAAGCTGAGAGGGAGAATAAAGGCATAGCAGGGGTTTGTAGGTGCAGCAGCGTGGGGAAGGGTCAGGCAGTTTCCACTGTTGTGTCTTACCCAAGCTGACCCTGTGAGAGGAGGGAATGGGAGTGGGAGTTTTCCAGAGTCTGAGTTCTGGCTTGGGGTGTGCTTAAGACTTGCCTGTGTCAGGAGAGTCAGCAAGGTATTTTCTGTACTGTACTCTTTACCCAGCTGACTGGCAGACACTGACTGAGTTTCCCTGAGCTAAAAGCTGTCTCTTTCTGGTTTTGATTTCTATACATTTCAGAGACTATTTTTTGTCACCTCTACCTTTCTGTGCAAGCAAAAAAAACCTCAGCAAACTCTTCCTTGTTTTGTTGGGGAGACGTGGGCAATTGAGCAGTTATAAAATGATGGGCAGTACTTAAAAGCAACTGTTGTAGCCAAAATAAACACAGGGAGGACATGGATTCTCCAAATTAGGTATGGGCCAGAGCAAGGGGCTGATCAGGCTGGGGAGCTGAGCCGTGGAAATAGGTATATGCCCCAAACAGGTCATGAGCAACTTGTGCTGCTGTGAGACATAATTTTTTTAAATACAAGATTAGCTTTAAGCTGCCTCAGGCTGCTTTTGGAGAAAGTGCACAAGCAATCCAATGTGGCCCTTAAAGATCCTTGATTGCTTTTCATCAGTAAGGTGCTGGCACAGATTTCCTGGCTCTGTAGGCTCAGTTAATTACTCTGCTTCCTGACATTTCTCCTTCAAGATGGAGCCAGGTTTAGGGCTGTTCTGTTTATTCTGAAGCAGAGCTCCCAGAAAGTGTAGTCTGATGCTTGTGTTGCTTTCAATAGGCTTTAAAAGTCCTCAGCTTGGAAGGTACAGCAGAAACAGATAGTGTTGAGTAAGATGGCATTAGACGTGGCATCTGTGGCACATGCCTTATGGAAGGGCAGAGGCAGTACAGAAAGCTTTGCTTGTGCCATCTGTGTCCCGCAGGCATGGGATGTATGCTGAGGGTTGGTTTCTTGTGGGGATGTCATTACAAGTTGGGTTTGGTTTTTTTGGTGTGGTTGGTGGGTTTTTTGTTTGTTTGTTTGGTTTTTTTTCCCAGAACACTCCACATGCACAGAACTAAGGGTATTCTCACACTTTTATTTTCAGACCTCTCCCAGGCAAGCTGCAGGACTGAATTGTGATTTCTGGGGCAGGAAGGCCTGTGGAGTTTATCCAGTTCTCTTAAACTACTGCTATGCTGCTTAGAAAATGACCGTCTGGTAATTGAAGCCTGTCCCTTGTCTTTTAGGGACTTTGGGATGCAAAACCAAGAGGCCAAGTAAAAACTTGAGTACTCTGCTCTTTTTGTACTTCTTTAAGGAGATGTCAATGTGACCGTTGCATAAGGCAGCCTCAGAGGTTTGTGCAGGCTCAGCTACGTAGGTGTATGTTGCAGTTAAATTCCTGGGAGGTAGGAGGTTGTCCTGGCTCTGCCCTAAACCTTCACTGGGGTAACAGCACTTCCTCTCTGCACTCAGAAATGAATGCCATGTTCTAGGCTTACACTGAAAGGGAATTTTCCTTTCAAGCCTAACCCCAAGGAATCCTCAAAGCCTCGTTGACTTCATGGATGGAAAGACTGACTTGGAATTCAGCACTTCTTTGCTTAATTTGGGGCTACTTGGAGGCATTTGATTCTGCCACTGGAGGCCAGTGGATGTTGATGAGAGCAGGATACCTCTGACACCTGTAGCTGTGATGTCCCATGTAGTTAAGGCTCTTTCCTCATCTGTCCCGTCTCTCCCTGTTGCTTGTGTCAGAGAGCTGCTCTGGCAGGGAGCAGACATGTGTCCCTGGCCTGCCCAGCTGCAGCCTGGGCTAAAGAAGGCTGAGGCTGCCAGTGGTGGTGAAGAGTGTCCCCCACAGCAATGTGGCCTTCTGCCTACCAGTGTGGTGTCTGGTGAGCATGGCTGGAGAACCGCAGAAGGGCTGAGTTCAGGGGCAAGATCTGCAGAAGAGAACTGGAGACAGCGCTGAGACTGGGAGCGGGGCTGTGCCCCACCAGGAAACTCTGGGAGGAGGAAGAGAAGGCCAGGGTGAGGTGAGGCTGGCAGCAGGAGTGGAAATGTTGGGTCAAATCTCCAGCCCTGGTTCTCGGATGCCTTGAGCTTCTCAGCACCAACTCAGGGACAAGCAGGCTAAAGCTGTGTGTTTCCTCTACCCCAAGCATCTGCTGCATGGCAGGATGGAGCCCCAAGTTCTGTTGCCTGGTCACCTCGTTCTGTCAAGGCCTTTCAAAAGCAGAGAGACCTTCAGAGGGGTTGGCAGAGGATAGTTGGCCCCCAACTTTTGGTAGAAACCCTGGAGATGGCTGCTCAGCCTGGGCAACAGCAACCTGGTAGCACAGTGAGAGTGGGCCCTGCCATCAGCTGCCTGCCTGCACACCATGGCTTGGAGGTAGTTTTGTCTTTGAGGGAACTTCTCAGAAGCTGCACCTCAGTTTATCTTTAAGTGGGAAACAGACAAAAGCTGTGTGGTCTTGTTTGAGAGGAATGCTGAGGCATTAATTAGTTCAGAGCTAGCTGTTCAGAGGTGCAAAGTAAGAGCTGGTTGTTCACAGTGTGTTAGGGCCTGAATCTCATCCCAAACTGCATCTCTCCATGCCTGCCAAAGTTTTTCTGCCACTACACAGATAGATATGTTTTCAGCAAAGGCTTCCCCAGGGAAGATTAAAAAAGATAAAATAAAAAGTAATTCTGAGCTTGTAATCTTGCTGCCAGAGAGAATGTTTACAAGGAAGCATCCTGATAAACAAGAAAGTTTGGTGAGTTGCAAAGAGGTGAAATTCTACAGTGTGGCAACAATTCCCAGCTTGTCAGAGCCTTGCAGTGGTCCCAGCCACCTCAGGCTGACTAAAAAGTCTTTATTTTTTCAGGCAGCCTCAGTAAGCTAGGTTGGACTGAAAAAGTAACAGAACTGTGTGAAGCTTGCCTGCGTTACTGACCCTGCATCTCTACCAGTTCTTTCAGGACACTGCTCTTGGAGGAGGACAGAAGCAGCTGAGAGAGGAGGTCTGCCCTTTCTGGTCACCACGAATTTCAGATCTCCTCCCCTTAGCCTCTCCTAGTTTTTTGTACTTTCTGTGCTAATCCATCTAGTGCAGTGTAAACTGACAGAGGCAAGAGCAAGGAAACCTACTCAGAGAGCTGCTGTGACTGCCTGGGGACCAGCAGCAGCCACATACATGAAAACTGTTCTCATCCTCCTCATTTTGGTTTTCACCATGATATTCGCTTTGGTCTGTCTGTTGCTGACCAGGGGAAGGGCCCCCAGCTCTTGCCAGCAGCAGCCCCTGGTGCGGGCAAGTGCTGAGGAGAGATGGAGCCCAGTCTTTGCTGATCTGACACCCAAGGAGATGGCGCAAGTGGTACAGTACCTGCAGGGGCACCTTGGGGTGCTGCTGGCCAATGCCTCCCATGCAAAACCCTCCAGCAACTGTATTGCCTCCCTTGACATGCAGCTGCCTGCCAAGGCCAAGGTTCTGCGCTTCCTGGATGAGGGGTGGGCTCACTCCCTGTGGGAGGCACTGGCCGTGCTGTACTTTGGCAACCAGACAGAGCCCAATGTCACTGAGTATGTGGTGGGGTTGCTGCTGATGCTGGCATATCACTGGGATGCCACAGCATGCAAGTATGGGGGTGGAAGGTGCCGTACCACTGCAGACCAGTTACTGGTAAGGAGTACAGGGATATCAACACCTTTATCCAGAAGGAGCTGGGGAAGGCTCCACATTTCCTCACTGCCTGCTGTGAGTCTGACAGGACTGACCCAGCCATCGTCACAATGGCCCCACAAGGCTTCAGGTCTGGCAACCTCATGACCTGGTTTGTTCTCTTCCACAACACGCTTAGCACTGACTGCTACCTCTCACTGATGGGGCTGGAAGTGCTGATGGACCATGAGGACCTCCATGTCTCCTGCTGGCAGCTGTGCCAAGTCTTCTACAACAGCTGGTAATTTGCCAGCATGAGGCATCTGGAGAATGTGTTTGTGGCCAACTTGCTAGAGGTGGTCAGGACTCAGAAGCCCCAGGCTGAAATGGTGCTGGGCTCGATGAGACCCAGGAGCCCACCTAGCTCCCTGGGTCCTCACTACAGCATCAGGGACAATCACATCACCTTCCAGGGCTGGAGCATCACTTTCAGCATGAACCTCAACTCTGGCCCGTGCCCCTTTGACATCAGGTACCACGGGGAGAGGATTATCTATGAGCTGAGTCTTCAAGAAGCTTTAGCCCTGTATAGCTCCAACTGCCCTGGAGGCATGTCCACTCATTATCTCGATGGGAGCTTTGGTATTGGCAGGTTTGCCTATGAGCTTGTCTGGGGCATTGACTGCCCCTACACGGCAACCTACGTGGACCAGCACTACCTGGCAGAGTAAGAGACTCCCAAAACCAACCAAAATTCACTCTGCATTTTTGAGCATTGAGTGGTCCCTTTGTGGCACCACTTCTCTGACTTGCAGTTTCTGTACTACGGTGGGCTGTGGAAAAACATGCTAATCATCCAGACCATTTCCACTCTCATCAACTACGACTACATCTGGGACTTCATATTCCATGGCAGCGGGGCCATGGAGGTTCAGGTGCATGTCATGGGCTACATCAGCTCCTCCTTCCTCCATGACCAAGGCACTAATGACGGTCCCATACACTGAGAACGATGCACCTCCATCACATCCACTACAAGGTGGATCTGGATGTTGATGGTAGGTCTGATTGCCTTTGCATGTGGCTGTAGTTCACAGTGGGCTGTGGCCCTACCTAAGGTGAGGAGCTTGAGAGTATATTTTCTTCTGTTTCATGGGGCAACTCAACTCCCTGGAGACACGGGACATGGGATATGAGCTCGCGAAAGATCCTTGGAGCGTGCAGAACACCATGGAATGGCTGTATCTCCACAGGGAAAGTCTGGAGAGGGAGGACGAGGCAGGGTTCCCACTTAACGCCCTCATGCCCCACTACCTCTCCTTTACCAGTCCCAGGCCCAATGAGTAGGGGAATCTGCACAGCTATTGCATCCATATCTCTGGCTTTGTTGGTGAGCACCTGCCTGCCAGCAGCCTCATGAAGAGGTCCATCAACTGGGACAGGTGGGTGCCAGGGCTGGGGGTGGGCTTCTGTCACTGTGTCCCTGGCTGCTCCTGCCTCTTGGCAAAGCAGGGAGCTGCTGCCTCCCAAGCAAATCCTTGCCAGATTCCAGGGAAGGGTTAAACAGCAAACATGCATAATTTTTGGCTCTGAAAATCCCTTTAATAGTTGCTCAGTGACATCTGTTTATAATAATTCACGGGCAGGAATCCGACACCAAATAAGGTTAATTTTAGAGCAATCACGTGGTTTTCCCTGCGAGGGCAACCAAGCTGTAGGATGAACTCCTGAGGGAAGCGCTGGTATCCAGGGGTCTTGACATCTTCATGTGAGGACAGA
The DNA here is from genome assembly GCF_028858725.1 of Colius striatus. Taxonomy (NCBI): domain Eukaryota; kingdom Metazoa; phylum Chordata; class Aves; order Coliiformes; family Coliidae; genus Colius; species Colius striatus. Next base: position 27,216,156 of record NC_084789.1, on the reverse strand, counting down.
ATGTCTTTTGGAAAATGTTTGGGATAAAAGCAGAGCTGGCTCACTGCCACAGTGAAATTTAATGGTTTCTGTTCTAGGGGAGGTTGTAGGAGTTAAAAGTAGATGTAGCTGAGGTGAGTGTGTTGGGCAGCAGCGTCTGCACTTAGATATGTTCATGTTTCCTAGCTGCGCCAGAGTAGCCCTGGGTAATGAGTGGTTCATGAGCCTGAAGGTGCCAGTCTCTGCCATGCTGGTCCCTGCCAGCCCTCTGCCCCCCCAACCCAGGACAGAGCAGGTCACCTGGCATGTGCCTGGGATGCATCCAGCCCCGATTTGCCAGTGTCTCCCCAGACTGGGAGATACTATGGCTGCCATGCCCTGTACCAGCAGGGATGAGCCCCTCTGCTCTCTGTGCTGGCAGGTACCAATTGGCTGTCACTTGACAGAAGGAGGAGGAGCCCACCAGCACCAGCATCTACAATCAGAATGACCCCTGGACGCCCACCATTGCCTTTGCTGACTTTATCAACGAGACCATCACCAACAAGGTGAGATGGGGTCCCGTGGGTGGAGGGGAGCAGAGCCCACAGGCTCCTGCCCCAGGCAGAGGCTTCACCCATCCCATGGCCAAACTGTGTGACTGTGTGGCTGCTGGGCTGGAAGGGTCCTGCTCAGCCTGATGAGGCTCCTGGCTCCCCTCCTGCCCAGGACCTGATTGCCTGGATCTCCATGGGCTTCCTGCATGTCCCCCATGCTGAAGATGTCCACAACACAGCGACCATGGGCAATGGTGTTGGCTTTTTCCTGAGGCCCTACAACTACTTCAACACGGATCCTTCGGTGGACTCCCCCAAGGGCATCTACTTCAGCAGTGAGCAGGAAGCTGGGATGTGTGAGGCCAACTCCCTTGCCTGCCTGCCCCACACTGCCTCCTGCACTCCCTGCCTGCCCTGCTAGAGGGGCTTCCTCAACCTCAACTTGGCTCCACAGCCTGGCCAGCTCTGAGGGGGATGGGGCCACCACTGTCCCTGTCCCCAGAGCTGTGGGTGACCCATGTCCAGAGGCTGATGTGTCTGTGGAGGGGCTGTGCCGCATGCCAGGACCTGCTCTCCCCACACCTGGAATGATTTTTGGAGGGGCTCAGTAGTAGTTTCAGCACTGCCAAAGGCTGACTCAAAGCCTCTGGAAAACAGCCCTGAAGAGTGATTTTTGGAGACTCCATCCAGGATGCCACCCAAAGTTCTGTGGGGTGCCCATGGCTGCTCTCCTTCTCTGGGACTGGAGCTCCTGCCACCTCCCTAAGGTAGGTTGGTGCACACAGGGCTAGGACTGGGCCCTGCACAAAGCTACAGCTCCCCTTACAGCCATGGTCCACACTGAGGTTTTGCCCAGGATGATGGGAGTGGGTAGTGTAACGGACACTGTAGCCCAGCCACAACCCAGAGACCAGCAGCTCTATGATGCCCAAAATGTCCACCCTGGCCCTGTGGCCACTGCAATTCCAGAGTTTCCAGCACCAGGAGTCACTGAGCTCTGGCTGCTGTGGCAATGCCAAGCTCTGGGGACAGGGACAGTGCCTGGGGCTGCACTGGGACCCAACAAGAGGGTCACAGTGCCAGACCATGGGACGGGCACTGCCTGGGCTGAGCTGCCCTGTGTTCACCCCTCAATAAACAGGCACTTGGATGCTTTTTCTGACAAAACTGCTGTGTAGTTCCCAGCTGCTCTATGGCTCCTGGAGCTGAGGGCCACAGCCCCAGCATTGTTGATGCTGCGGGTGCTGATGCCCTGTAACAGACAGTCCTGGCCCAGCTCTGCAGTGCTCACAAGGGTCCAAGGGCCATGGCACTGGTATGGTGCCCAGCACAGCTGCACAAACATGCACTGACCATGATTTTGGACCCTGGGTACTGGCAGGAGGCTCCTGCCGGGGAATATGGGACAAATGAGGGAGTTAATGTGTAATAGCTGTACTGAACCTTGTTAATTGGTTCTGGTCTTGGCTGCTGCCTGGTGTGCACAGCCCTGGGCTGTGGGATCCAGCCCAGTCGGGTTGGGGGCACTGGGGGGCTTGGGGAAGGTAGTTCAACTCCAACTGGCCAATGTGTCCCTGGGGATATGGTGGATGTCCATCCCCTCTGACCCCTCAACATGGGAGATGGATCTGCCCAGAGCCACACTCTGATGGGCTTGAGAAGCCTGAACAGCAGCAGTGTATCCCCCGGGAGACAGCTGTGATGTTGGGCAGAGTGAGCAGCTCAGGGGCGTGGCTCAGTGTGAGGCTGCAGCAGTCCCTGGGTGCCCTGGGATGACAGCAGGGTCCATGCTAGTGTGAAGGTGGCAACTGGCCAGCTCTCTGCCTTCCTCTGTGTGCCTACATAGGTGCAAGTGCTGCCTGGACTTTGCCCATGTGCTGACAGAGGTGAGCCCAGATGCTCCTGTGCTGGCAATGCCCCAGCTTGCTGCCCACTGCTCAGTCCTAGCCTTTGCAGCAGGCTGGGAAATTTCTGGATGGAAGGTCGGCAGTACGTGTGGCATGTTACATTCCAGCATCTGCATGTGCTGCAGCTGCATCCCATGCCTCGGGAGTTGCAGGAATACCATGTCTCAGAGACAGCCCTGACACTGCAGGCACACAGCTCCTGGGCTGCCAGCTCGTTGCACACAGATCCCAGGGTAGAAATAAAACATCCTCAGCCTGGCTTAGTGCCTCCCCTGGGAAAGTTTGCAATGTTTCTCCCCTAGCCCGTTTGCAATGCATGTCCATAGATGCCTTGTGCAGGGGACAAGCTGGAGCCTGGCATAGTGCTCCCAGAGTCAATGGCCAAACCAGGATGACCTCCCCACTGAGGTCAGGAGCCCTGGCCTGCCCTGCCTCTGTGGGGCTGGGGATGTACCCAAAGCACAGAGCAGGTGCTGGTGTGTGGCCCAGTTCCCGCAGCCTTTCCTCGTATGAAAGATGTTCCAGTCCCCTGATCATCTTGGTGGCCCTGCCCTGGACTCTCTCCAGCAGTTCTTTGTCCCTCTTGAGCTGGGGAGCCCAGAACTAGACACAGTACTCCAGATGAGGCCTCACCAGGGCAGAGTAGAGAGGGAGAACCTCCCTCAACCTGCTGCCCACACTCTTATTATTCAACTTTCATCTCCTTCACGTGAATTTCCAGTTCACTGATGACATCTAGGAAGTTGCCCCTTAGTGCTGCCCTGGCAGCCTCAGACTCACAAGGCAGATGAAGGATGATTTCTCACCATCCAGCTGCCTTCAGAGCACATGTTTGCACATCCAAGCCGTCTTCCTCAGCCTGGCAGCTCCATGCCCATATCCCAGGGAGGAAGGTTTGCTGTGGTTTCGCTATTAGGGCCCCATGGATCCTTGAGCTACGTGCAGATGAGAGGGCAGGATACTGCCCACAGAGTCGCAGTCACTGGGGAGCCCATTACAGCGAGGATTCAGGGAACTTGTCCCGGAAGTTGGGGGACCCTACACCATGCATCCACTCGTAGGTGAGGTCTCCAAAGTTGCTCTAAGAGGGTCCAGCCTTTTATACTGTTGAATAATCCCACATAACTTTACCGGCAGAACATCTGGTTTTATTCTCCGTTGAGATGCCACCTGAAGCTTGGCCAGGGCCCCAGGAGGAACCAAGGGAGTTTCCTTATCTATTTGGTTCTTTTTCATGTACTACCGACCAAGGCTAAACATCTGATTTCTCTGCCTCAAACACCAACCCCTGTACATACAGAAATAGACACTTCAAACAATACATTCTTATAAACATTTTAGCTTCATCCTTCACTAATAATTGGAAACTTTATCCTCATCAGTAACTCATATTTCACTTATGATGAGCTACCTATATAACGTTTGATTGGGAGGTTCATCTATAGGTAAACTTTGGTTCAGGGCCTATTCCTCAGGCCTCATCACTTCTGTCTGTGATGGTAATCTGAGAATGACCAACACTATTGCTTAATGGTGCCTGAGTTCTAGCCAACAAAATGTAAGGATGAGTTGCACAGATGGTGACCTTGTGATCGATGGCGCTACCATTGCAAAGGCAATGGTGTGGTTCCACATACAATGTTATGTTACAATATGACTGATTCTCTGCATCCCGAGGAGGAAGCCAAGCTCCTCCAGTCTACTGTGTGTTATTAATGGCTACTGTTATCTTGGGATCCCACCAACTTACCAAGGCAAAACTGGTGGGTCGATGACGTGTGCCCAATATATATGACCGGTTGCTTCCAGCCAAAATAAGAATAGCAAACTTATACTTACTGCTGAGTTGGTTGAAATAAGGGCCAGATAGGTTAAAAAAAGGGTATTTTCTGGTATTGGCATTACTCCTACATCATATTCTCTGCTTTCTGTTGTAGTTGTTTCAGACTTCCCCATACGACAGCTGCAATTGCCGAGTTCCTAGGAATCTGTTGCCTGCGTGTCGATTTCTGCATTGTCAGTGGGGGGGTCTGGGGTTGACTCTTCCAGCTCATTATATGGCTTAATTTTTTTTGCTGGTATCCACCGAGGACCTGCGGGCGATAAAACACAAGCATACCCTTCCCCCACACTAACAGATCTACTGTCCTTTTCCAGGCTGAATCTCCTTCAGGATCCTTGTACAGAACCCATGGTTTAGCTGTAAGGTGTGTTGTGCTGAAATGATCTTCCACAGCTGTCAGGGCAAAACAATTTCTGTTTAAAAAATTAAGAATATATAAAGCCATTGCTAGCTGATTCTGTGGTGTGTCTGGAGAATTCCCCCTTCTTTGTTTTAAAATTAGGGCTTTCAATGTAGCATATGCATGTTCAATTATTGCTTGTCCTGCAGGGTTATACGGAAATACCCATCTTATGTCAAATCCTCCATTGCTGTAAAAACAGTTGTATATTTTGAGCTGTGTAGCCAGGGCCATTATCAGTTTTAATTTCTTTCAGCACCCCCAAGTTTGTAAAACAGCTCAACCAGTGACTTGGTATACACACAACCTTTTCCCCAGAGGCTGCAGTGGCATGTATCATCCCAGAAAATGAATCAACGTAAACGGCAGATGAATTAGTTACAGTGGAGGCTGAGTTAAATATTGCCATATTGATCTTACAGAAATATGTACAGCGTATATGTTTGTAGCACAGACTGCAAAGCACAACAAGCCAGGCTGTGATAAAAGAGGAAAACAGGAGTATCATCTTTCAGTAATACATACACTGTTGCTTCAGCTCCTTCAGCTAATATTAGTCTGGGTTTGGTAACCTGATGTGGGGTAATTGTCCACACATTGGAGAGCTGTGGCTACACTTTTTCAGATTGGACTTCAATTTGATGTTGGGTTCACGATATCAGCAATACTCTTCCAATACTGTTTTTTCTAGATCAGACACAGGTGTTTGTCAAAGATATCTGAAATACAAGAACTCGAGAATCTGATATCAGCAAAGGATGTAAAATATGAGAAGTTGAAGTACAGAACCATATTGCATTCTCAGGGCTTACTATATGAATCTTCACATACAGACTAATAGGTCTCAGTCCCACCATGCAACCTGCAGGTGTAAATGATTCTATTTCCCCTGTAGTTTCTGTGTATGCTGTGCTTTCCTCAGTAAACCAGGCATCTTCTTTGTGCTCTTCTGTTAACTTGTCATAAGGGAATGCCTCTTCCACAGGAGATACAGGGATATCTCCAAGGGGATGTTTCCCTTAGTATAGGCATAAAAGTTTTACAATACCCTAAACATCCCCAAAAAGATCTGTAACTGTTTCACTGCAGTTTGTACAGGAAATCTCTAGACTGTTTGCTGTTTGGCATTTCTCTGATCTGTCCATGCCAAAATAATTCCCCAAATTGTACAGCAGTATTAGAGCTCTGCATTTTCTTTGGATTAATTGTATTTTCTTTGGATTAATTGTCCAGCCTTGGTCTTGTAAACAGGCTGTCACTGATTCAGCAGCTGTTTCAATTTCTGATATCAAATCTGACATAATCAATAGATCATCAATATAATGGTAAACAGTGACAGTACCAGACCATAGTGTTACATCAGCTGCTATCATTTGGTGGCAAATGGAGGGACTGTGTTTGTAGCCCTGAGGCAATATCTGGAATGTATATTGCTTTTGTTGTCAGGTAAAGACAAACTGGTCTTGGCTTTCTGAAGCAATTATAGAAAAGACAAGATTAGCAACATCTATCACCACGTTCCAAGACTGTAAAGTTTTGCTGATTATTTTTCTTTTCTCTTTGGTACCATGTCCAGTACCAAAACTGCAAAGGGGAGGGGGAGGTAACTTTATTCACTTTTGTATAAACTACAGTAATTCTCCAAGTGCCATCTGGTTTTTGCACAGGCCAAATGGGGTGGTTAAAAGCAGTCACAGTTTCCTCAACAATTCCTGATTCTTGAGGTAACTGAATGTTTTGGGAAATTTCCTCCTCTGCCCCTGGAATATTATATTGATTTACAGTTACCACCTTGGTAGGCATGGGCAGCACAACCAGATCCCACTTTGGGAATCCACGCAGGACAGTTAGAGATCAAATGGCAAGTGCTGCCAGGGAAGTCCCAAAGAAAAAAAAGTGACCATTTAAAGTTTCAACCATGTGTCCTGCCAACACATCAGTACTCCAAACACACTCCTTAATTGGAGCAATTAACACCATAGTGGTAAATGGCATAGTATTTCCTATTGTTAAGACAACCTAGTCCCTACAATATACTTGCCCCTTCTCATTGATGCTTTTCCACAGCTATTTAAAAACCTCATACAATGGGGAATCACATTGCGGCTGTTGGTGGGATCTTAAAATCACTGAAAATGCCACAGGGTCCCCATTATTTAATGCTTCCCTAAAACATGTCTCTAAAACATACCCTTTTCCCTGGACTTCTACCAGGGATGCGTCAAGATGGGGGGTTTCAGGGTTTGGGGGAAGGGGCACACAAGGCGAGTCAAGCTGCATCCGCTCAGCTTCACTGTGCGTATGCAAGGAGGAGGAAGGTGAATAATCCGGAGGCTTGGATTCTAATTCATCATCTTTACCTTTTGCGCCCCAGCTTGTTTCTCTCAGGGGGGCACTGGGTGTTACTTCTTTCTTATCTCAAAGGATTCTGTTACCTCTCCCGCCAGAGGTTGTAAAGCAATATAAATCAATCGCCATGTAAACACGACAGAAGTAGGAACTGCAAGCCCCAGCTCCTTTTTAGTTTTAAACTCGTGCCCCACCTTGTACCATAATGCTAAATGTACGCTCCCTTGTACAATATCTCTGAATCTCAGCGCAACAACTCACACAATTCATCATCTGTTATCTAACAGCAAGCAACCTGCAGTAGCTGCTTTAAAGCTTGCATATACAACTTTTGTTCCTTAGAAAGGCCGGATCCCGTGCTGCATGCAAGTGGATCGCAGCTCTTTTATGAGACCCCAGTGAAACAGCTCCCACTATCATATTCCATCCAGATTAGTTATTACTGGATAAGTTCAGGCTTCCCCTGGCCTGATTGTATCAGCTAAATCTAATTCTCCTTCTTTAAGAGCTTGTTGGCACAATCTTTTCCAAAATTTTGCAGGATCAGGGGTTCCTATGATGTGGAGCTTTATACTAACATGTGCTAGTAAACTTTATACTAACTTATTGCAGTAGTATAGGTTTAACTGTTAAAGCTTCTGTCGGTGTCACTCCAATCTTAAAAAAAGGCAGGAAGGACAACCCAGGAAACTACAGGCTGGTCAGCCTCACCTACATCCCTGGAAAAGTGATGGAACAACTCATCCTGAATGTCATCACTAAACATATGAAGAAAAAGTCTTCGGGGAAGACGTTGGAAGACATATCTTGTATAAGGAACAGGGACAAGAAAAAGATGATACGATATTGTTGTTTCATCTGGACCAAGGGAAGACCTGTCAGGCACTGGATTTCAGACTATGCTTCACATTGGGTAGACATGGTGGGAGACTAAAGAAACACCCCGGCAGCTATGGGGAAAGATAACAAATTTTTTCAATATATGAGGAAATAATTTTTAAAATTTTAATGATTGGCAGCAAATTTGTTTGTGGACCTTAGATTTTGTTGGCTCCAAGCATCCAATTATTGGCATTGAGTGAACTCACCTGAAAACTTGCATAATATGTAAATGATTATGTGTGTAATTTTGTTTATTTTTCGTTCTTGCCCAGAGTGTAGTGGGCTTTATGTGGTGGCTGAATGCATTGTCTTGATTTCTGTGACATTTTGACGTAGAGAGTAAAGTGGAACTGATCTTTTTGTTGATATCTGCATCTTTCTCATCATTTCTGTCATTTGACAAAATAAATGTAGTGTCACAGAGAGGATTGTATTATAAACTAAATGTATCAGTTCAACTTAACATTCCTGAATGAAAAAAAAAAATTAAAATTGTCTATTGAAAAAGAAAAAGAATTTGTGGGCTCGGGAATACGGGAATTGATTTTGTTAACAGCATAGTGAAACCAGCTCCAACAAAAGGAGAAGGTGTTGTTAAAACACTCATATAGAATGACAACTATGTGATTTTTAAAATCAAATTGTAATATTGCAATATCAAAACAAATTGTTTGCTGATAAGTTAAACACTTATCAGACTGTAGCCAAAAAGGCTGCAGTTTAGGTTAGGTTGTATAATATAAACATAAGAGGAAAAAGGAAAAAATTAAGCTGCAGCAATTGTGTGTGCTCTTAACTAAAGGCTTCTGCAGAGCCAGTCTCTGCACACACACCCCCCCATTTTCACTGTGTGTACAACCAGTGTGTGTGAAATGTTATGTAACCAGTGAGTGAGTTTTTGTCGAAGGTTTTAACCCCTTGATGTGCTATATATGTGTGAGGAAGTCAGTGTGTGTTATTTTTTTTTTCTCAGGATATAATCTAAACTTGACGTTAAAATGTATGTGAAACTTAATTTGTCTGAAGAGAAAGAAAAGATAATTGACAGGAATGTGGGATGAAATTTTAATTTAACCTCAGAATGACTTTAGACTGGAATTATGATAGTCAAGCGAATGGATGCAGTTTATCGGATAATGGTTTGAAATTTGATATGTGGGATTGGAATCTGAAGGGAGACAGGAGTATAGTGAATGGAACCAAGGAAGAGGCACAAAAGGAGACAGGGGAGGAAGTGTTGGGGGAGGTAAAGGACAACCTAGACAGGCAATGTAGATAGTTTCCTCCCCAGTGCGATATTTGAAGTGTGGGGAAGCAGGGCACTTTGAAAGAGCATGGCCCGAGTTGAAGAAAGAAGAAAATGTGGTGTCATTACTGGCTTTTGAAGATATTGAATAGGGAGGTCAGGAGTTTCTTAATTTAAAGTCCCACTGGGAGCCCTTGATAAATCTAAAGGTGGGATCCCAGAAAGAAGAGGTCATCCTCTTTGTTGGCACGGGAGCTGCCAGAATCTCATTAAACTTTATATCCTGAGTGTTGTAGGCGCCGGGAAGATCTTGGGCTGTGACGCGAGAGGCGGAGAGTACAGAAGAGGTGGGCATGGGGCGGAGTGAAAGGAGGTGCTTGTGTTAGCAGATAAAAGCACATGGTGCAAGCAATAAAGCTGGAATAAAGCATCATCCATACTGAGTATTCTGTGATCTTGTCCCCTCAGCGGTCGGTAAGCTGAGTGATCCATGCAGCGGCCTGGTGATGTTGCCGGTAATGGCAACACTGAGGAGCAAAGTTATCAAATCAACACTCTAAGGAGTTAAAGGAGAGAGATTTTCTTTCCTTATGTTTAAACTGATGTTATTAAGATTAGGAAAGAATATAAGAACGAGTATTATATATTTCCAAAGTTAAAAATAATCTATTGGGAAGGGATTTAATTATATAATTGAGGTTGAAGACTGGGATCTATGATGAACAGATTGTAATCTCCATGAATTTACTAACATTAAAGGGAAGAAGAACAAATAAATCTGATAGTCCTTCTCCGGTTGTTATTTTACTTCAGTATATTAATTACTTTTTAATTTTGGGCAAAAAAAATAATGTGGTAAAAGAAGCCACAGATTTTTTTGTTTTTATTAAACTTTTTAGGAGAGCAAGAAGTATCAAAATCCAAACTGCAATCTGTCAAAAAGGAAGTTAGATATTTTAGACATTTTATTTGTGACAGGAAACACAGAATGAATCCAGAGAGGATAAAGGGAGTTGTGGAATTGCCCCTCTTGCAAACAAACAAACAAAAAGGAATTAAGAAAATGTTTTCGATTAACTATGGCCCTCTGTGGGTAAACTTTTATGCACAGAAAACAAAGGGGTTAGATTCAAAAATGCTAAATGAAGAGCCAAATGTTTTAACTTGTACAGAAGGAGAAGAAAGGCTAATTCAGGAATAAAAACAAAGTGTAATCACCAATCCTGTGTTATCACTGCCATCCTTAGATAAAGCGCTTGTTTTGTTTGTCATGGTAGATAAGGGAGTGTTAACTCAAGAATGGGGGGGAGAGAATGCCAACCAATAGCATATATATATCCAAACTTCTGGACTCCGTATCGTGGGGATGGCCAGAATGTGTACAGGCAAAAGCTGCCACTGCCCTCTTAGTAGAGGAAAGCAGAAAACTAACGTTCAGAGGGGTATTAGTAATAAATACCTCCCAATAAGTGAAAACTGTTTTAACCCAGAAGACTGAAAGGCTAATCCATTCTAGGATACTGACATATGAGGCAATGTTAAAAGAAAAAAAAAATTAGAAAAATCTCAACTTTAATCTTGACTACTAGCCCATGCTTTAATCCAGCCACCTCCCTGTGGAAGGGAGACATGGAATGTGAGGGCCTTGAACACAATTGTTAAGATATAACTGGATATCAGTGTGACCTGAATTGAAAGAAATACCTTTACATACAGACCTTGAGAGTAATTCAAGGCAAAAAGCATAATGGCTATGCAATGATTGGAGAAATGAGTCAAGAGACAAAGGAAACAGGTCGATTATCAAATACTTGATCAGCCCAGACTTGTGAATTATATGCTTTAAACAGAAGCTTACAACTGTTAGAAGGAAAAGAAGGAACATTTTATGCTGATTCAAGGTATGCCTCTGAGGTGGTATAAATTTTTGGAAAAGCATGGGAAGAGGTTTACTCAATAGCAAGGGAAAAGTCTTAGTACATGGAGAACTAATTAAACAGGTATTAAGGAATTTATCACTTCCAAATGAGATTGCGGTGATCCATGTGAATGGGCATCAAAAAGGGAATTCTTTTAGGGCCAGGGGAAACAGATTGGCCGATGAAGCAGCCAAAGAGGCAACATTAAGCCATGAGATTGTGAGTATGTATAATCTCACCCCCCAGGTACCTGCACCAAAAGCAACTCTTGTATTTACAGGAAAAAAAGAAAGAAACATTAAGGGAGTTGGGAGTTGTTGAGACAGAGGGGAGGTGGATTCTCCCAGATGGAAAAGAAATGTTAAATGAACAAGCTATGAGGGAAATAATGGTTATTTTAGATCAAGGAAGTCACTGGGGAATGCAAGCAATGTGTGATTTAGTTTTAAGAAATATGGATGTATAGGAATGTATACAGTGGCCAAACAGATTTCCTCAGGAAAAAGGACTTTTGATCCAAACACCACCTCTTGAGTTTGCAGTCCACACTATCCAGCCTGGAGGGCGGATCCTGATCAAGTCCTGAAAAGAAACTGAACTGCAACCCAAATGGGAAGGCCTGTTCCAGGTGTTACTGACCACTGAGACAGCAGTAAGAAAGGCTAAAAAAGACTGGACTCATTACATGTCTTGGTTTGGGGCTAGGATAGGATTAACTTTGATGAGGAAGTAAGAAGGGGTACAGCATGGGCAGCTGACCCAGGCTGGCCAACAGGTATTCAATACCATACTGACGTCATGCCCAGTACATATAGGCAGGGAACTAGTCGGGGGCAGCGCTGTGGAACCACGAGCTCGGCTGCTGGTCGGGAGCAGTCGTGTCGGGTCCCGGGTGGTGAGCAACTGTGACACGCACCATTCCCCCATTTACTGTTATAACTGTTTTGCCTGAACTTGTTTCTTCATTTGTTGTTCTATTAAACTATTAAACTGTTCTTATTTCAACCTACGTGGGTTTTCTTTTTTTCTCTGGTTCCCCCCCCCCCCCCCCCCCCGTTCCTCTGGGAGGGGGAGGAGTGAGTGAGCACCCTCGTGGCTCTTTGTCTCCGGCAGGACAAAACCACGACATTATTTGGTGCCCAACATGGGGCCCAGAGGGTTGAAATAAGACAGAGTGCACTGAAACAATTTTCTTGTGTGCATTTCTGATATTAGTTAAAAAGTTGCTGGTCACAATGTTGATTTATATGCTTAAATGGTGTTGGCCAATAATTTCTCATATGCACTATATATTCTGTGTGATAGTGTTTATTGCCTTTGGAAAAGGGACGAAAGCACTCATACTGGTTGTTATTGGCTTATGGTATGGTTGTATCACTGGGTATGGAGCTAGGCCAGTACTTGTACATGACTTGGTTGTCATTTCTGCAACTTGGACATTTCCTCTCAGAATTTAGTCACAATAATGACACTCAATTCATGGGAAAAATGGAGGGACATATTTTTTCCATTTTTTCCAACCTCCTTACTCATTCAGGTTAACTGCAATAGTTGTTGACAATTCGGAATACACTTAGGATGTTCCAGCCATCATGGTTTTATTGTTCTGTCCTCGAGGTAGGGTGGTTTTCTTGGGTAGAGTTGCAAAATTTGTTTTACAGATTGTTATTGTTATAGATTGCTGTGATAAAGTTCACTAGCCAATTTAAGTGACTTGTAGATCAAATTTATTAAGCAAGAGGCAAATAAGCAAAACAGCGCTGGGCGGCTGGGAGACTCTGCTCCACCAACGGCGCGTGACACCCCCCCCCCAGTATCACAGTCCTTTTATACAGTCCTTATCGGTTGGGTCATCGCTCCCTGGTGTACTCTGCGCATGTGCCCGTCTTGTTACTAGGGGGTCTTCTTCCGCCTCCTGGTGGTCGTAGGGTGGTCGCTGGGATGAAGTCAGTAGTCTTCCTCTAGTGGCCGGTTCATTAACTCTTCTCTTGGCTCTTATCAGCTCATGTGCAACCTATTGTACCTCCTATAAGCATCTTAGCCAACTGCACCTGTTCACATTGTAGAACCTTTACGGTTAGTCTTACAAGACTTTTACAATGACTTTAAATGGTTCCTTGCACAACTATTCTTTCATGATTTAACAAACATGACCTTTCCATTACATTATGAGGTTGGGTAGCTATGGAGGGATTGACATATAGAAGAATATGAACAGGTATTGGAAGAGTTTTTTACTTGTACAGATTAGAAATGTCACCCTAGCAACAACTGTGGCTATTCAAACCAAGGCAACTGACACTGTTGCTACCCTAACTCCAACAGCAGACACTGATTCTGAATCAGAGGATCAACCTGTGCCAGTGTCAGTTGCTCCTGTCCAGAAAAAGAAATACATAAAAAAAATCAGTTCGCCTTGTGAAGGATGAAGATGAACCAGTGTCATCACAGGAGCGGGAGGAAGAGTCAGAGCCAGAGATAATCACCCGGTCCTTGTCCCTGAGTGAACTGTGAGAAGTGTGAAAGGATTACAGCCGCCACCCAAGTGAGCACATTGCCACCTGGCTGCTCCGATGCTGGGAGAATGGGGCCCACAGCTTGGACTTGGAGGGCAGGGAAGCCAGGCAGCTGGGCTCCCTGTCCCAGGATGGTGGCATTGACAAGGCAATTGGAAGAAAGACAGAAGTCCTCAGCCTCTGGAGAAGACTTTTATCAGGTGTGAAGGAAAGATACCCCTTCAAAGAAAATATCATATGCCACCCAGGCAAGTGGACCACCATGGACAAAGGTGTTGTAGTGGTGCAAGCAATATTCATTCAAAGATGTAGAGAAGCTAGGTAATGTACATGCAGAGATGTACACAGGCAAAGTAGTACAACCAACAGAGTTAACTCCAAGCCACCCTTCCTTTGCTAGCTACTTCCTTATATGCTGCTTCTGCCCATGTGATTACCCAGGGCCTAATTGATTAACTTGCAGCACCTGTTTCTGATAATTGGAAGTAGCTTGCCAGATGCATTAACTTGTCCCTACCATCTTTATTCAAGCTGGGTGGTCCAAGCCACATTTGTGCCTACAATTTCCCCCCTTTTTCTTTATAGACCAGCCAGCCTTTAGCAACACATTTCAAAATTAAAGGTACATGAAGAAAACAAATATTTTTACCCATGGACACGAGTTTACAACAAAAGGTCGATAACAGCTACATCACTAAACAATATAATACAAAAATCCATAAACTCAAAATAAACATAATCTGATACATGTTGCTAGAAGAGACGCACACTGGCGAGAAGGGATGAGTTCTCTGTAACTCCACTGATATTTCTGTTTCCTGAATGTAGTTTCGAATTTTCTTCAACTTCTTTAGCATGTTTGTCTGTGAGCATTATCTGTAAGTTGGAAATATCTCTTCATCCATAGAAAACACACCATTTTTGCTTTCAAGTTTCCAGTGGCTGTCTTGTTTAGTTCTTCAATTATTTTAATGTGATACAGATTGCTAGAGGAATTTACAGCAGCATATGTGGTGCCACAGTTGACAGGGTTTATCTTTTAATAGGGTTTTCACTCGTTAAGGCTGTGGCCCAAACCATGGCCGAATAAGTATCAATAGTAACATGTATTCATTTAAATCATCCAAAGGGAGCATAGACAGTGATATCCAATTGCCATATTCCTAATGGTGCCAGACCCTTGGGATTGACTCCTACTCCTAGGCTGATTTGATTCTGGCATGCAGGGCATGTGGAAACAATACCCTGAGCATCCGATATGGTCAGGTCAAACTGCTTTGCCAGCATTTTCACACTTTGGTAAAAAAAAAAATCATGTGACTTTCGGGCTTGAGAAAATTTGTCAATTATTGGCCCCATAGGTACCAATAAAGGAGCTGCTACTATCTTGTCAACAATTTCATTGCCAACTGATAGGCCATCTTTTAAGCCCAAATGTCTTCAAATATGTCCAATTCAATAGGCAGTTTGACGTTCATTTATCTGATGCCAGAGCCACGGAAATAAATTATACAGATTCTAATTAGAGATTTCTTTCAACAATGCTCTCTCTAATCGAGTGACAGCACTGACCACATAGAGGGAATCAGAGATGATGTTTAATGGGACGTCTGGCCATTTCTCGAAAGTTTTAACTACAGCCATCAGCTCCAGCAGTTGAACTGAGCTGCCTGGGGAGTGAACAGTTTGGAAAATGGCAAAACCTTTCTCCCACCAAACCACTCCTGCTTTGGCTTGGATCTTACTTGTGTCAGTAAAAACAGTTAGGTCTTTAACAGGTACTGCTGATCTCAACAGCCGGTCTTCCATTTGAAATTTAACAGAAAACAATTGATGGGCCAGATAATGATTATTTATAGTCCCTGAGTATGACAATAAGGACCATTGTAATTCATCAGATTGTTGCAGTGCCCAGTTCAAGAATTCATCTGCAAGAGGAACGAAAATGACGCCTACCTCAATCCCTGCTATTTCCAGCAGACGTTTTCTGGCCTCAACTATTATTTTTGCAATTGCTTCTAGTCTCGTACTAATTGTTTTTTGCAAATTATATGGCAAAAATATCCACTCCAAGATCCTCAATGGGTCTTTTGCTACTGAATTCCATTGCATCAAGACTGCCATTACATGCTGGTTTTGACTTATCACAGCAATGTTTATGATCCTGACTTGTCAATTTCGATGACCGTGGTTATTGACTACCTTGTTTCCTATCTTTTCTATTGCTTGTATTTGCTGCTGGGACAGATTTCGCGCACTGTCAGCCTCTACTGAGCATCTTAACAAAGGCATTAGTGGCACAAGATCCTCATTTGGGATACCACATATGGTTCATACCCATTGGATATCACCTATTAGCTTTTGAACATCTGTTAAATTAGCAATTTCTGTTTTAATTGCCACCTTCTGAGGATAAATGCGCACACTGGTGATAATATTACCTGAATATTTCCAAGAGGTGTGCATTTGTACCTTCTCTGGTGCGATCACCAACCCGAAGATGCTCAACTGTCTCTTCACTTCTTATAGAATCGGATGCTAGTCCAGGTTTTTTCCTGCAATCAAGATATCATCCATATAATGGTAAAATAAGACATGAGGGTATTTTTTTGCGCAGAGGTGCCAGCGCCCAGGCAACATAAGTTTGACAAATAGTTGGCGAGTTCTTCATTCCCTGAGGTAAAACAGTCCATTGATATCATTTTGCTGGCTCTTGTTTGTTAATAGATGGTACTGTAAAAGCAAACTTCTCACTGTCATCCTCATGTAGGGGAATTGTGAAAAAACAGTCCTTTAGGTCAATCACCAATAGGGGCCATTCTTTTGGAATAATTGCAGGAGAGGGTAATCCTGGCTGTAAAGCACCCATGTCCTGCATCACTACATTAACAGATCTTAGATAATGTAACAGCCTCCATTTACCTGATTTTTTAGGGATAGTAAAAATTGGTGTATTCCGTGGACTAGTGGATGGCTTAATATGACCTTTTTCTAACTGTTCATTTACTAATTCATGAATCTGGGCGAGCTTTTCTTTGCTTAGCGGCCATTGATCAATCCAAACTGGTTTATCTATGAGCCAGGTTAACCTCAGGATTGGTCGTCCCTCAATGGCCGCCATTTGGCTTAAGGCGTCTCTACCTAAAAGCCAAACTGAAGTGTTCATTACATAGGGTTTAATTTGTACACATCTATTTTCTTCGTACTGTATCCATATCGAAATCAGGTCTCTGCTATTTTTTGTCATCTGTGTTCCTCCTACTCCGACAACAGGAGTGTCTAAATTCCCTAAAGGCCAGCTTTTTGGCCAATAGGATAATGGAACAATGGTAACGTCTGCTCCCATATCCAGTAACGTATTGTACCCAACCATGTGTTCACCATTTGGATGTTGGAATACAACCGTCTGAGTAGGCTTTCCCTGCGAAAGTGGCATTGCCAGTCTTACCTCAGGTACTCCAGTGGATCCAAAAGCACCATCTCGATGCTTACGACTACCTGCAAACGGAACTTTAGCCCTGAAAGGAACTAATTGAGCTATTTTAGTTCCTTTAGGTATATAAACTGGTGGCTGCCAAACTTTAACCATTATTCCAATATTTCCTTCATAATCTGCATCAATAACACCGGGGAACACAAAAATACCCTGTCAAGAGTCCGATGACCGTCCTAAAAGCAGAGCACTTAAACCATAGCCAAAGGGTCCAAATAGCATTGGATAACCGTTACATCCGTATTGTGGATGGTTACATCTACTGCTGTTTCCACATCCACTCCTACGCTTCGTGCAGTGGCTGATCCGAGGCCATCCAGGCAGCCATTGGTGTCGAAGGGCATTTTTGTGTCATCACGCTCACCCTTTTTGCGCTCGTTAACCCGTTTCCCTTAGGCGTTACATGTCTGGCCACTCAAGAACGGCACTCAGTGGCTCTGTGTCCAAACTTGCCACATCTGTAACAATTGCCATTAAATCTGCCATTGGACCCTGACGGAGCTGTTTGTCCATACCAATGGTCTAGACCGACATTTTTCACATGTCCCATTTTTCCACAGTTAAAACATTTTGGCCTCCGATTTCCTTTGTGCTGTTGAACTAATGGTTTCAGGGCTGTTGCCATTGCTTCAGCTAAATGTGCTGATGATCCTACCTGGGAGCAGGCTTCTATCACTTAGCATTTACACTTAACAGTTGCCGCCCACGGGAGAGCAGGATCTTTTTGCAATCATGGTTAGCATTAGCAACTGCTAAGTGTAAATAACCCATTCCAACAACTGATTAGCTGTTGCTTTTGGCTTTTCTATCAGTTCCTCCAAATGGGCCAAAGTCTGTTTCATATCTTCTCCATGCCTTATTAATTCTTCCTTTAACAATTGTCTTTGTTGATCTTCCCCTTCACTAGATGTTGGGGGTGATGATGGAAGAGGAATACACTCAGGGGTTGATGAGCTCAGGGGCAATGGCAGATCCATAGTACTGTGGGCAAAGCGTACCTTTCGTTCTCTGCCAGGCACTCCTTCAGGCATAGCAGCAGGATGGGACAGGGTAGGACAGTGATGGGTGGGTGGGAGGGGAGGAGAAACAATGTGTGCATTCAGCTCCTGGAATGGTGCTCTAGGGGGAGGGGCTCACATCCATAATCCCCTCCTCTAGAGGTGGAGCCAAGGGTATTATGACATTATTCCCTTTGAAGAGTCTCTTAGTATTTTCTTCTAGAGGTGGAGCCAATGGCACTATAAAGTCACCACCTCCAAAGAACCTTTTAGCATCTACTGGGAATGCAGATGGTATAGCATTTTCTGCTTTTGTGGCAGCAGCTGTAGCATGCTCAGCTTCTAGCTGTTGTAGAATGGATGATACTAGTTTACACAGGCCAATAGCATTATTCAACATGTCTCCTAGATTTTCCTCAATGTCCCATTTCATATACTTCTTGTGGGGAGAGGAAACCTACTTCCTGTCCCCATCTTACAAGTCTTAACAAATGCTCTCTTCCATAATTGAATCCTTTCTCAGTAAGGATATGCTAGAAGGTGTCAATAGGGTTTTCCTCTTTGTTCATCATCTTTCCCATTATACCGATTTAAGCGGGTTATTTGCCTTTTCAGACAGGAATCCAGACGATCTTCTACCGAGGGTTCTTAATCCAACAAATTCAGCTGATCACGTCGAGGTCACCAAATGTTGTAGTGGTACAAGCAATATTCATTCAAAGATGTAGAGAAGCTAGGTAATGCACATACAGAGACACACACAGGCAATACAGTACAACCAACAGAGTTGACTCCAAGCCATCCTTCCTTTGCTAGCTACTTCCTTATATGCTGCTTCTGACCATGTGATCACCCAGGGCCCAATTGATTAGCTCACAGCAGCTGTTTCTGATAATTGGAAGTAGCTGGTTAGCTGCATTAACTTGTCCCTATCATCTTTATTCAAGCTTGCTGATCCAAGCCACATTTGTGCTTACAGGATAAAGTCTAGTATTAACCTTCTGCATGACACAGGTGTCTAGGCCATGCACTGGCTACAGGAGCACTTCCAGGGCTCCCAGGACTGGTTGCTCTTCATCTTCTTCGCTGCTGGCTTCAGGAATGCTTTCTTTGTCCTCTTCCTTATCTGGTTTCACTTCAGCAAATTGGTAGGCTTCAGGCTCATCTGGGTGGCCGTGATCGGTGACTTGCTCAAACTTGTCTTCAAGTGGTGAGTGGCCCTGAGCCATGTCTGTCTCTGGGTATGTTGGTACAGCTGGACTAATGTGGGCCAGATGTGTGCTGGTGTCGTGGTTTGGCCCAGCTAGCACAGCAGCACCACAACACTCTCTTGCTCACTGTACCCCATTCAACCCCCACCCTTATTAGGATGGCAGAGGCCCCAGTGAGATGGGTGGAAAAAAAATAACCAAGGTTGTTGTGGATTAAGACAAGGGCAGGGAGGGCTCGCTGCCAATTATGGTTCCTGGCAAAACAGACTCCAGTACTTGACTTAGAGAGGAAAGTAGGAAAGTTTATTCTACTGCCTACAAGAAATAAAACAGAACAAAAAGCAAAAAAAAAAAAAAGAGCAGGATGATTGAGAAAAATACAACCAGCATTTTAATATCTCCCTACCCCATCCCTCCTTTCTTCCTGGGACCAGCTCACTGCTCCCGATATCTCTACCTCCTTCCCCCCCCCCAATGGCTCAGGGGGGTGGGGAATGGGGAATGTGGTCAGTCTCTCACAGGTGGGCTCTGCTGCTTCTCTTTTCTCAGATGAGGATGACTCCTCGCATTCTTCCCCTGCTCCGATACAGCGTCCCTCCCCCAGGACACAGTCCTTAATGAATATCTCTGGCATGGGTTCTTCCCCACAGTTGCAGCTTCTGCAGATACAGGGTCCCTCACACAGGATATAGCCTCTTCTGGGCATAAGTTTAATGAGCTTCTTTGGCGTGGATTCTTCCCCACAGTTACAGCCTCTGTGAATATTGGGTCCCTCACATGGGACACAGCCTCCTCTGGCCATAGTCAGTGCCCCTGGCATGGGGTCTTTAATGAAGTGAGTCACTGTCCCTGATGCAGGGTCTTGAGCAAAATGAGTCTCTGCCCCTGGTGCGGGGTCTTTAATGAAATGCAAACAAATCACCGTTTCACCAGTCCTCTCCATAGGATGTAGGGGAGTCTCTGCTCCAGCACACCTCCTCCTCTCTTCCCTCACTGACCTTGGAGTCCGCATGGTTGCTTCTCTCACTCTTACCACTCCTTGCACCACCACCAGCTGGAAGAGAAGGGACAGAAGAAGGAAAAAACAGGAAGAAGCCTTCTGTTCTGGCTTCTTAAAAAAACGATCGTGGAGGCATCTAATTGGCTCAGCCCCAGAAGTGGGTCTGGCTCAGAGCTGGGGAGAGTTTTGAGCAACTTCTTACAGGAGCCATCTTTACAGCCCCTTCCCCATTACCAGAAATGGCTGTCATGTCAAACCATGACATCTGGTGTGACCAAAGTCCAGAGCTCAGCCCCTAGTTTGGTCGTGAGTCTGTCCTGAGCCATGCAATAATGGCTCTCTCCTCCTTCCCAGAAGCCAGGCAGAGATGGAGCCTCCTGCAAACAGAGCCCTTTGCCATCAGCTGGGGCTGCAGCTTTGTATGGGGGCTCTACAGAGCCCCTTGCCATAGTGGGGCTGTGGAGTTGGCCTGACATGGCTCTGATCTCTGGGATCAGAGCTTGGTGCTCCCCTGATCTTTTAAGCAGGTGTTTCCCATGGGTAAGCCACGACACTAGTGTCTCCTTCTCTCCCATGGCTGGTACTGCTGGCATCACTGACACAAAGGGAGTTGTGGTGGGAAGCCCATGAGGGACCTGGACACCACTCCAGGAAGGGGACAACCTCATGGCCACATCAATTGTTCCATGAGGCCATTCCCCTTTGACATCACAGCCTGGCAGGGCTTGGTGTCAGCTGGCCCATGTACTGTGGGCTGTGGTACCGGCAGCCACAACAGTGGTTGACCAGCGCAGTGCTATCCCTGCAACTGAGTTTCAGTGTCCCAGAGTTTTGGGGCTGCAGGCAGGAGTGGGGCTTAGCAGTGTGGTTGGGGGGGGTCTGATGGAAGCCCTGCTGCTGCACCCACCCCACAGTTCAAACTCCCTTAGGATGCCCACGCTGACTGCATGTGTGACAGAGACTCTGCCTCTGATGCCACCACAAGACAGTTGCTCTTGGCCTTGAAAAGAATTAGAAGGAGCAGACATTGTTTCTCTTTGTCTTGCTCCCAGGATGTTCTTGCTGTTCCCCTTTGGGGGCTGGGGATGGGGACACGGACAGACAGTGTTGGCTGTTGGGACCAAGTGACCAACTGGATGCCGAGTGTGTTGGGATATCCTGGATTGCTCATGGATTCTTTGCCTCTTCCAGCTCCCAGACCAGTGCTGAAACTACAGCCATGCCCATCTGCTCTGGTGCCCAGGAGCCCTACAGCCTCCCATTCTCCTTTTCAGGATCCTCTTTGGGGAAAGACCACACTGGTGGGTCCACAAGATGGACTATTGCCGCGAAGTTTTCGGCTCTTGGCCTGAAAAACCCAGGCTCGAAGCCTGAAACCCAGGCCCAAAGCCTGAAATCCAGGCTCAAAGCCTGAAACCAGACTCTAAGTCTGAAAAACCCAGGCTCGAAGCCTGAAACCCAGGCTCAAAGCCTGAAACCCAGGCTCAAAGCCTGAAACCCAGGCTCGAAGCCTGAAACCAGACTCTAAGTCTGAAAAACCCAGGCTCGAAGCCTGAAACCCAGGCTCAAAGCCTGAAACCCAGGCTCGAAGCCTGAAACCAGACTCTAAGTCTGAAAAACCCAGACTCAAAGCCTGAAAAACCCAGGCTCGAAGCCTACTTCATGCGGCGATCAACCCAGGGTCCGATTCTCAGCTGGGTGGGAAGAAATCAGTCCTACTCAATGTGAGTGATAGCAGAAATCTTCGCTTTATTGAGAGCAGGCTCTAACTTATATCCAGCAGCTTCAAAGCTAGCTCAGCAACAGCAGCTAATAGATTACATTCTTATGTTCATCCTACTTGCAGTTTCTGCGATAAGCAAGCTCCCTCACATTTTCCCATCTTGTTTTTCCCCCGTAGTTGTTTTCCACCTTGGGCTGTTAGCTCGTTAGCTGAAAACAGTCCGACCTTGAGGAAACAGAAAGCGGCCTGCTGTTTGTGTGACAGCAACTACTTTAACCATGGCTCTGACTCTGGTCTTGATTGTGCATTAAATTCATATAACTAGAACTCAGATTGCCTTGCCCCATCGGGCCTAACATTATACCCTGGGATCCGTGTCCATTCTCCCTTAACCACTCCTCGACAGACTATTACAGCAACAGCTCTGCCCCAGAGATCCAGCAGTTCCCACTCACCTGTGAGACTGGCCCTGGTAGGGTCTCCCAGCCCTGGGGCAAGCACTTGTCCAGCGGGACCTGCACACGCAGCTTCCCACTCTGGGTCCTGTGCTAGCTCTTGAGAAAGGATTGTTAGCTCTGAGCTGCAGTGTTGGCCCCCAAGAATGGGCTGTTCCTGCGGTGGGGGGGAGGAAGGGCAGCCCCTGTGTGGAGCAAGCCTTGACCCTTGGCGCAGACATGGCGGTTCAGCACAATTCCCTGCCTGTGCTCAGCCTCAGCCCGTGCTGGAGCCGTGCTCTGCTCTCCAGCCTGAGCTCCGTGGGGAAGAGATTTTGCCTGGTTTCTGAGCAGCTCTGTCTGGACTTTGCTCACTGCTTTCCATGGGAGCAGGGGAAGGGCTGCAGGCATCCCTGGCATGGTTAGCAGGAGCTGTCAGGGATAGTCATTGCCCAGTCTTGCCTGCCAGATAGGCTATGGAGCAAGTGCCATGCTCCCACACCACTCCTGCCATGCTGTCTCCCACTCCCACCTTGCTCCCAGAATGGAGCTGGGTCTGAAGGGAGGTCTGACCTGGGGCTCTTTTCTCACCCAGGGAGCCCTTCTGGACATGCCGTGGGTACATCAGGCATGTACTATGTCATGGTGACAGCCTTCCTCTCTGCTGCCATGGGGAAGAAGCAAAGACACTCAAATACTGGTAAGCTGTGTGCCAAAGCCACTGTGCTGGGTAGAGACTGCTCCAGAGCTGGCAGACTGGGGCTGTTCAGCCTAGAAAAAAGACTAAGGGGGGACCTCATTAACACTTCTAAATACCTAAAGGGTGGGTATCAGGAGGATGGGGCAATACTGTTTTCTGTAGTGTCCAGCGACAGGACAAGGGGAAATGGACATAAGCTGGAACACAAAAAGTTCCATTTAAACACTAGGAAAAACTTGTTTGGTGTTGAGGTGAGGGAGCCCTGGCACAGGCTGCCCAGGGAGGATGTGGAGTCTCCTTCTCAGGAGGTTTCCAAACCTACTTGGTCACATCCCTGTGCCCCCTGATTGAGTGGAACCTGCTTTATCAGGGGGTTGGGCTGTTGCCCTTCCAACCCCTACCATTCTGTGATTCTATGCTTGATTCTATGACAGATACACAGCCAAGCCCATGGAGGCACAAGGCTGTGGGCAGAGAGCTGAGCTGTGGCACCCCAGGTGCAGAGTGCTGTGGACAGTGCTTTGGATGGTGTTTTGGGCAGTTCAGGTCTGTGTCTGCCTGTCCTGAGTCTTCATTGCTACTCACTTTCCCCAATCAGGTCATTGCAGGGGTCATCTCAGGTGAGTGCATCTGACTCCTCCATCCCCTTCCCTGCTGTTCTAGACTGCAGTGCCTGCAGCACTGGTCAGAAAGGTGCATGGCCTGACAGAAGCATGCAGGATCATAACACAAAGCTGTGTCTATGGCCCTGCATTTCACCATCATGGGCAGGATGCCATCCAGGACACGCCTTTTTCCCTATCCCATTTGAGGCACGAGTCCCAGTCAGGTGGACTGTGCAATGCTGGCCACTGCTGTCTCTGAGGTACAGTCAAGGGCAGGTTTGGGGTGTAAAAGGGCATCACTGGGTGAAGAAGCAGAATTGGACACCTGTAAGCAATGGGGCACAGTGGTGACTATCAGGGCAGGCTACAGTGCATGGGAGCACCTGAGTAGCCCCTGGGAGTACACAGGGCTGTGGGGGCTTCTTGGTTCCACTGCCCTGAGGAAGACCATCACTCACTGATCAACACCACCTCCTCTTCTGCTTCCTCACTGGCAGGGATGGTCGTGGCCAAGACCTTCCAGTACATCCACTGCATCTACCATGCCAGCCTCCATTGGTACCTGGGAGTCACCTTTTTCCTCTTTAGCTTCACCCTGGGCTTCTACCTGCTGCTGCGAGTGCTTAGTGTGGACTTGCTCTGGACACTGGAGAAAGCACAAAAGTGGTGTGCCCACCCCGAGTGGGTTCACATCGACACCACTCCTTTTGCCAGCCTCCTCTGTAACCTGGGCATCCTCTTTGGGCTGGCCCACAATTCCCACATGTACTTGGAGAGCTGCCAGGGCAAGCAGGGCCAGCAGCTGCCCTTCCGCCTGGACTGCATTGCCACCTCCCTCCTTATCCTCCACCTCTTTGCTTTCAAGCCTCCCTCCCACATGCAGCTGCTCTTCTACATCCTCTCTTTCTTCAAGAGTGCAGCTGTGCCACTGGCCACCGTTGGCCTCATCCCTTACTGTGTCTCCCAGCTCCTGGACACACAGGACAAGAAGGCTACCTAGGAGAGTCCCGACGGGTAATGGTGCGCCCAGGCAAGCAGCAGCCCTGGCTCTGGGCTCAGCAGTAGTCACTGGACCATGGCTGCACCTCAGACACTTGTTTGCTTCCCACTAAATCTGCACAAATGGACTACACACCAGGAGCAGATTGCAGAGGCACTGCCAGGTGGCTCCTGTGGCATAGACTCACAATGCCAGTCATGCCATAGGCTGGGATTTGAAGGTAAAGCACTGGCTTGTGGGAGTCCCTCCAGCCCTGAGATGTTCAGTATTCACTGCTGTGTGAAGCAGCATGGGGCACATGTGCATGTGTATGTGTATACAGATAACGTGGCTCTATATACACATATACATATGGGCATGTCTGTGAACCACATATTTTATTAAAGCTGAAGGTGAGTTTATGTGTTGAGCTTGGATGTCTTGCTGGCTGGTGAGGCAGGACGGGAGGTCAGTTCCCAGACACAGGGACTGTGGCAACAGCTGCTGGTGGTGGTGGAGGAAGGACATCTCTCCTGGGTTACTGCTCCTATAGCACCTGCAAGGTCAAGCCACACCATCCTCATCGCCTTTCACCCTCAGATGCAGTCAGGTGCAGCAGGGATTTGCGACAAGATGCTTTTTGCACTGTTTATCTGGGGTTTCTGAGGGCACTTTGTGCTAGGAACAGGGACACACTTGTGTTCCCTCACTGCCTACAGAAACAAGCACAGCTTTGGGACCAACAGGCTGTGCACAGCCACCAGCCTACAGGGACAGAGGTGTCCTTTGGCTGCTGGCTGTTTTGTGGGGTCAAGGCCTGGTGGTCACTGCTGGCTCAGCCTCTAAGCACTGCTCACTGGGATACCGGATCTGCCTGGGGTCCAGTAAAGGGCTGCACCAATATGGGGGTCAAGCTGCTTCACTGCCACAGGCTCTGCTTTCCAGGCAGATGCAACACAGCCCTCCTGTCTCCATCCTTCTGCCTCTGCACCATGCTCATTAGCAGGAAGCTGGCCACAGCCTCTCCCTGCTACCTTCATAGCCATCCAGGCTATGTACAGACTGCCAATTAACTCAGTAACCATCTGTAGTGGTTTTGCCTGGGCCTCCCCTGTAGCTGATAGGGCTAATGCCAGTCAATTCTAAGATGGACCCACAGCTGACCAAGGCCTGGTCAATTAGTAACTGAGGTAACACCTCTGTGATTAATGTATTTGAGAAGAAGTTGCTGCACAGTTGCTAAACTGCAGCAGCACCAGAGAGTGAGAATGTGAAAACATCTCTGCAGCCACCAAGGTCAGTAGAGAAAGAGAGGGAGGGAGGGTGCTTAGGCCTTGACAGAAAGACTCCTCTGTGATGCAGCCCATGGTGAGGCAGCTGTGCCCCTGCAGTCCATGGAGGCCAGTGGGGAGCAGAGATCCACTCACAGCCCGTGGAGGATCCCACGCCAGAGCAGGTGGATGCCTGAAGGAGGCATTCTGTGGGAAGCCCACCCTGGAGCAAGTTCCTGGCAGGACCTTGGAGTCTGTGGGGAGAGAGGAGCCCACACCAGAGGAGGTTTGCTGTCAGGACTTGTGATCCTGTGAGGGACTCAGGCTGGAGCAGTTGGTACCTGAGGGACTGTTCTCCTGGTGGCTGACACACATTGGGGCAGGGTGTGAGGAGCTGCCCCCGTGGGAGGCCTCATGCCAGAGCAGTTCATGAGGAGCCCATGGGAAGGACCCATGCTGGAGAAGTTCATGAGGGACTGTCTCCCATGGGAGGGACCTCACACTGTAGCAGTGGGAAATGTGAGGAAGCCTCCCCCGAGAAGAATCACCAGCAAAGTCCATCTGTAACAAACTGACTGCAACCCCCATCCCCTGCACTGCTGCGGGGGAAGGAAGGAGAGTCCCAGGAAGAGGGAGGGTTGGGGAGAGGTGCTTTAAGATTCAGTTTTATTTCTCATCTCCCTATTCTTATTTTTCCTTTAATAAATCAAGCTTTTTTCTCCCCAAGTTGAGTCTTTTTTGCCCGTGACGCTAATTGCTGAGTGGTCTCTCTGTCCCTAACTCAAAAACCACTCATTATTTTTTTTCTCCCTCTCTCTCCTGTCCAGTTTAGGAGGGGGAGTGATATTATGACTTGGTGGACACTGGGCTAAACCACCACACTATCCTCTCTCAGTTGGAGAGAATTTAAAATAGATTCAAAGGTACAGAAACTTTCTTCCTGTTAGACTGTATGTGTGCATGTACAGGCTCTCCCCTGAAAAACACATTCCTGCGGCACACAAAGCTGAGTGGGAGTGTAGAACTGCATCAGAGCAGAGGGAACAAATGGTTGGTAATCCAGGGATGCACTACTGTACTGGCAATATATCGTGTGTCCTCTACAGACAATCACAGAATCATTTTGCCTGGAAAAGACCTTTAAGCTTATGGAGTCCACCCCCTGCCCTCACAGTGCCCAGCCCATCACTAACCCATGGCCCTCAGCACCTCAGCTCCACGGCTTTGCAATAGCTCTAGGGATGGGGACTCCCCCACCTCCCTGGGCAGCCTGGGACAGGGGCTGACAACCCTCTCAGGGAAAAAGATCTTCCTCAGCTCCAGTCTAAACCTTCCCTGGTGCAACTTGAGCCCATTTCCTCTTGTCCTGTCATTCACTATTTTGGAGAAGAGACCAACCCCCACCTACAACCTCCTGTCAGGTTGTTGACAGATCCGCAATTCCAAAAAACTTATCTACACAGGAATGCAGATAAGCAGGCACTTCTTTATTATGCAGCACTGGGAAACATGAGATAGCTCCTCCAAACTTCATGGCTTCATTGTTAGTTACAATTTTCAAGGTTTTTATACACTTCAAACAAAGAACTACATTTGCCAACAAAAGCATGGATAAAATGTCCATCTCTTAATTTGCCCTTTATCTTGATTGGTTCCTAACTATTATAAAATTTCCAATATCATAGTGATTGGTTAAAAAAATATATCATTCCCTTTGTTTTAGTAACAGCTAAGGTAACAGGTAAGGTAACCTAATAGATACATATACCAGGGTCTTGTCTGAACAAGTCCCTGGGACTACACAGGTCCTTATCAGGTGTGGTATGTAACTCTTGCAGTTTGATCCTTATATGATTCAAATGAATAATTACTTAATCATTAGGTGATTGAGCTATTTGCAAGTGCTTAGCTAATTGATTAAACTATTACCAAGTGATTAACAAGTGCTTAACTTGTTATTGTAATGTTAAGTTGTTAACTAAAATAATCCTGTATCTGTAACATTTCCCCCCTTTGAAAGTATTGATAATCACATTCCAATACTTTCACTCTTGTATTTCCCTTGCCTCCATAACAAAACCATGATTGTCATATGGTGGTGGATTACCTTTGAACCGATCATTGTCTCTTGACAATGCTGTCAAGATTCTATTGCTCCATCGTGTTCTTTGTATTATTTCTCTTTTGATGCAACGATATGCCAAATAGATTGCCAGAAACATTATAATCAATAGCAGAAGTGTTTCAATCAGTGATTTTATCCAGGATTTTAGGTCCAGGCCCAGTCCTTCAAAAACTTTCTCTATCCAGCTTGTGTTCATGTCTTCCCTTTTCTATGTGTGTTTCCTTTTCTATGTTATCTAGTTGATCTAAATTGTGTTCTATATCTGTGGTAAAGTTTGGAATGTGTATGCAACAATGGTCTACTCTGTCTTTTAGGAAGCCACACACCCCATGTTCCTTCAGCAACAGCATGTCCAGAGTAATTCTATTTTGTAACGCCATTATAGAGGTAGCCTGTAATTGTAAATTCAGTTGTTAAAATCCCTTTCTTGTTACATTTGCCAATCGTTCAACCTGTCCAGTCAATCGATATAACCACTCTCTATTTCGGTAGGATGCTATAGGATTTAAGAGAGATTCTAGTGCTCAGACTCCAGTACCTGGATCATTCCAATCCCTTAAAGGGAGATTTTTTCCAAATTGGGCATAATGTAGGCCATCCCAAAGTTATTTGTTTGACTTTTCCATCTACTGGTAGGTGAGATGTCCATGTGCCATCACTCATAGCCCAGACCAAATGTCCTGGGCTTGGAATCATATATCTTTGGCAGCTAACTCTCCAGAGGCTGGTCACGTTTAAGTTGTTCTTCAGTCCTCTGCATAAACAACCAATCTTCAAGGCTATTGCCAATTGAGGTACACGCTGAACTGCTTGGCTCACTGTAGTGCAATTGTATATTTATTCACACTCCCACCAAGGAACCTTTTTCTCCTTTTCTCTTGTCTAAGTACCTCTATCTAATACTAACCTGCTTACTGAAAATTCAAATCCAGCCCACTTAAAGCACCAAGATGTCTTAGCCATGTATATAAATTGTAAGTTTACATTAACACCCCAAACTGAATTCCATTCATCCTCCCTGTTTGCTGTCTTGTTAACCTGTTCACATTCCCAATCCATAGTCATTCAAGACACATTCCTTGTTTTTGGTTCATCATATCTGCACCACCCAACATCTCCAAATCTTCCTATGGCGTTAAAATGGAAAGTTTAGCAATTTATAACAATCTTCTCTATTACCGGGGGTTGTCCATTGCTTTCTAATGTAATCTACCCTCTCTTACCAGCCTATCACTGGTTTTTGTTTACAGTGTGCAGTCTCATTTTTCTTAACAGTATTCATGGTTAAGATTCCCCAAGGAATGGATTCTCCCACTGCCCATGGTATAGGTAGGCAAGCAGTAATTTGGGAAACATTTTGCAAATGTGCAAATTCCTTAATTAAGTCTATCATCAGATTTTCCTCCTGAGTTTTTCCTGGTATTAGAATTACCTGTTCCGAGTATATTTCTCTTTGGACTGGAGTCTGGGCCTGAACGTTCAGTACGAATCGATTCAACCATCCAATTTTGATCCATGTTTCCACCACCATAGACTGAAAAACAAACTAAAAGAAAAACTTAGTTATGTTTCAGAGTTAACTTCAATATGTCAGGATCTCCTACAACTCTTTCACTTCCATGGGCTTGATGGTGCTTTTTCACTCGAGTGTAGTGGATCCAGGCATCTGATTCGGCAATCTTGATAGCAGTGAAGGTGGTCAGCAACACCTTGTATGGTCCCTTCCACCTTCCTTGCAGAGGTTCTTCGTTCCTAGTCTTTATGTAGACATAATCTCCAGGCAGTATGCTGTGTACTGGATTTTCCAAAGTCAAAGGTCAATTCCACACTACTGCACATTGGAGCCTGTTTAGAGTTTTTCCAAGAGAAAGCAAATAGTTATATACATCTTGTTTTCCCATTACATATATGTTTGGATTGAGTTCAGGAAACTCATAGAGTTTTCCATACATTATTTCATAAGGACTTACTGACATTCCGCTTCGAGGTTTCATTCTTATTTGTAGCAATGCAAGTGGAAGTGCCTGAGGCCAATTTAGTTTGCCCTCCTGACAAATTTTGCTAATTTGTCTTTTTAGGGCCAGATTCATTCTTTCCAGTTTTCCATTTCATTGCGGTCTCCAAGGGGCATGTAAATCCCAGGAGATTCCTAGGACTTTGCTTACCTCTTATACCACATTGGCCACGAAATGTGGTCCTCTGTCTGAAGATTGTAGAATCATAGAATGGTAGGGGCTGGAAGGGACCTTCAGAGATCATCTAGTCCAACCCCCCTGCAGAAGTAGGGTCACCTAGAGCAGGTCGCATAGGAACATGTCCAGGTGGGTCTTGAAGACCTCCAAGGAAGGAGACTCCACAACCCCTCTGGACAGCCTGTTCCACTGTTCCAGCTAC
Source organism: Colius striatus (assembly GCF_028858725.1). Classification (NCBI taxonomy): domain Eukaryota; kingdom Metazoa; phylum Chordata; class Aves; order Coliiformes; family Coliidae; genus Colius; species Colius striatus. The sequence goes on along the minus strand of NC_084789.1, from coordinate 27,185,646 downwards.
TATAGAAAAAAAAGATGTCCCAACCACCTGACACCCACCCTTTAGATATTTGTAAATGTTAATAAGATCACCCCTCAATCTCCTCTTCTCCAGATTAAAAACAGCCTCAGTTCCTGCAGCCTTTCCTCATATGAAAGATGTTCCATTCCCCTGATCATCTTGGTGGCCCTGTGCCGGACTCTCTCCAGCACTTCCCCGTCCTTCTTGAGCTGAGGAGCTCAGAACTGGACACAGTACTCCAGATGAGGCCTCACCAGGGCAGAGTAGAGAGGGAGAAGAACCTCCCTTGACCTGCTGGCCACACTCTTCTTGATGCATCCCAGGATGCTATTGGCCTTCTTGGCCACAAGGGCACATTGCTGGCTCATGTTTAGTTTATTATCAATCAGGACTCCCAGGTCTCTCTCCGCAGAGCTGCTCTTCAGCAGTTCGACCCCCAGCCTGTACTGGTGCATGGGGTTGTTCCTTCCCAGATGCAGGACTCTGCACTTGTCCTTGTTGAACCTCATCATGTTCCTTCTCTGCTCAACTCTCAAGCCAGTCAAGATCCTGCTGAATGGCAGCACAGCCTTCTGGGGAATCAGCCAGTCCTCCCAGTTTGGTGTCATCAGCAAACTTGCTGAGGGTACACTCTGTCCCCTCATCCAGGTCACTGATGAAGATGTTGAACAAGACTGGCCCCAGAATTGATCCCTGAAGAACTCCATTGACCACAGGCCTCCAACTCGATTCCATGCCATTGATCACCACCCTCTGGGTTCTGTCATTCAGCCAGCTCTCGATCCACCTCACTGTCCACTCATCCAAGCCACACTGTCTGAGCTTTCTGATGAGGATGTTCTGGGAGACAGTGTCAAAAGCCTTGCTGAAGTCAAGGGAGATGACATCCGCTGCTCTCTCCTCATCTAGCCAGCTGGTTATGCACTCATAGAAGGCTATCAGGTTGGTCAAACAGGATTTCCCCTTGGTGAATCCATGTTGACTCCCCCTGATAACCATCTTATCCTTCATATGTTCAGTTATAACATTCAGGATGGGTTGTTCCATCACTTTTCCAGGGATGGAGGTGAGGCTGACCAGCCTGTAGTTTCCTGGGTCGTCCTTCTTGCCCTTTTTGAAGACTGGCATGACATTGGCCTTTCTCTAGTCTTCAGGAACCTCGCCTGTCCTCCATGATTGTTCAAAAATGATGCAGAGAGGCTTAGCAATCACATCAGCCATCTCTCTCAACACTCTGGGATACATCCCATCAGGACCCATTGAATTACGAGCCTTAAGCTTGGCCAACAAGTCTTTAACCTCTTCTGTTGTAGGCGTCTGGAAGATCTCGGGCTGTAACGTGAGAGGTGGAGGGTACAGAAGAGGTGGGCACGGGGTGGAATGAAAGGAGATGCTTGTGTTAGCAGATAAAAGTGCATGGCGCAAGCAATAATCTGGAACAAAGCATCATCCATACTGAGTATGCAGTGATCTTGTCCCCTCAGTGTTCGGTGGGCTGAATGATCCGTGCGGGCGGCCTGGTGATGTTGCCAGTAGCAGCAACATATGGTGACCCCGACGTGATCGGCGGAATGCACGACGTCTGCAGCCATGACACAGTTGGAACAGGTGATTAAGGTACTCAAGGCAGTGGCGCTTGCGGTGTGGTGGGCGAGCGGGTTCAATGCGCATCCATGGCCGCCTGCATCCTATGGATGCGGAGCGGGGTGTGTTACAGGCACCCACAGAGTTATTAAGTGTCCAGATTTGGACAGGGGTAGAGGAAGAGATGTTACAGACTGCCTTAGCAGGGACCAAGGGGATGGATCAGCATCTTAAAGTGTGGAGGGAGATTAAGAGGACTTTGTCTAAGGCAGCAGAGGAGAAACAGTTCTGGTTGTCGGTACAGGAAGCTATCCAGGGGGAGGGGTGGAAAGTGCAGACAGAGGAGAGAGTTTGTAGCTATCAGGAGGCTCAAACAAGCATGGAAGTGGAGAATCTGGGGGCACAGATGGGTCCGTCGCTGTGTGGGGATGCGGAATGTGATAAACTTGATAGCGAGGAGGAGAGTGAGGGATGCGGCCCTGGAGCAGAGCCCCCGTGGGAGAGCTGCTTCCCACTCGAGCCCAGCCCGCCGGGTTACCCCGGGACAAGTTGCAGAGGATGCGGATTGGATGATCTCTGGGAGCCCCTTCCAACCCCTAACATTCTATGATTCCATGATTCTATGATTCTATGATTCAATGACCGATGGAGGCAGATATGAATGGGCTCCCCTAGAAACAAAAGCTGTGAAGGAGCTGCATGGGACTGTAAAGACACATGCTTTACAGATGCCTCATCAAAGACCAACACAGCGGCAGTGGTGTGGAAACAGGTAGACAGGTGGGAGAAAATCTTGCATACTGACGCCACAAAATCGGTGCAATATCTAGAGGCCAAGACTGTTGTCCTTGCCCTGGAGGCATGGCATTCAACGCTGCTCAATATCATCACTGACTCGAGATTCATCGCTGAACTAGTTCGACAATGTGCATGAGCCATTTGTGCCTCCACCATTATAGCAGACCTCATATTGAATGCTTTACAAACTCGTGCTGCCTCCTGCTCTATTTTACACATCAACAGTCACACCAATATTCTGGGGGCTTTCACTGAAGGTAACCAAAAGGCGGACGAAGCAGCGATGCATGTATTGCCTATCTCCACCCAAGAGGATTTCCCAGTGGCCAGACAGCTACACGTCCTTTTGCATTGTGGAGTATGGGCTCTACATCATCAGGCCAAGATCCCTCTCCAAGTGGCAAAGCAGATAGTTGCTGCTTGCCCTCAATGTGCTTCAGCGCTACCATGGGAAGCCAGAGTTAATCCCCGAGGGTTGCTCCCGAATCAGATCTGGCAAACGGATGTCACAAATTTATGAGCCCTTTTGTCCCAACCATCACCTCTATGTCAGCATTGACACCTGCAGTGGCTACATACTAGCTACCCACATGCACTGAGCCACAGCGCGCCATGTGATTAGGCACTGGCTACAATGTATAGCTGTCCTAGGATGTCCTGAACAAATCAAAACTGACAATGGGCCTTGTTACACCTCCCATGTGACACAAGAATTCTGCCAAACCTGGCAGATCAAATTGGTGCATGGTATCCCTTGCAATAGCCAGGGACAGGCGATCGTTGAACACACTCACACTACTCTTAAACTACAGCTCAGCCGTCTTAGGGAGGGCATAGAACTCCCCTCGATAAGCAACACGATATTTTAATGCACTGTCTGTACGTCCTTAACCATTTTGTTCGAGGGTCAGGACCCATACCGGCGCAAGCACACTTTAGGGAGCAAGAACCAGTAGCAGTAGATAAATTACCAGCAGTCAAATTACAGCAAATCAACACTGGGGAGTGAGAGTCAAGGTGGAAGCTTAGATGCCTGGGCCGAGGGTATGCTTGTGTAGAAAAGGAGGGAACCCGGCAGTGGATCCCGGCAAAACAAATATGGCCAGAAATACAAGTCTAACAGTCTACTGAGTTTCTTTTGCAGGTTGGTGTGTTCTTCGGAGCGCTCGCCATGACGCAGATCCAGCAGGGATCACTCAACTATTGGCGAGATTGGGTGGTGAAGTGGAACATGACCAGAACCTGTTTATATCTTCTCGCAATTGGCTCAGCTAGCACGTGTGCTGGGCAGACACATGTATCAGCCTGTGCCACAGGATGCTGGAGTCATCGAGCTTAGGGAGGCGGAGATGTTGTAGGCGTTCGAAAGATCTCGGGTTGTAACGCAAGAGGTGGAGGGTACAGAAGAGGTGGGCATGGGGTGGAGTGAAAGGAGGTGCTTGTGTTAGCAGATAAAAGCGCATGGCGCAAGCAATAAGCTGGAATAAAGCATCATCCATACTGAGTATGCAGTGATCTTGTCCCCTCAGCAGTCGGTGGGCTGAGTGATACGTGTGGGTGGCCTGGTGATGTTGCCGGTACCGGCAACACTCTTCCTCTTCCACCCAGGGCAAGTCCTCTGCTGTCCTGGCCATCCTGTTATCCTTGCCGGACTGCGCTTCCCGAGCATCGGCCTTGGCCGTAAAGACTGAAGCAAAGAATGCATACAGTACATCGGGCTTTTCTGCATCCTCAGACACCAGGGCACCCTCAGCATTTAGCAGTGGGCCCACATCCCTCCTCGCCATCCTGCTTCTGATGTACTTGAAAAATGACTTATTACTGTCCTTAACATCCCTGGCTAAATGTAATTCTAGAAGGGCTCTAGCCTTCCTAGTTGCAGCCCTGCATGCCCTGGCAATGTTCCTATACTCTTCCCAAGAAGCTAGCCCCTGTTTCCACCTCTCATAGATGGCTGCTTTCTACCTGAGTTGTCCCAGCAGATCCTTGCTCATCCATGGAGGCCTCCTACCTCCTTTTCCTCCTTTCTTACATGTTGGGACACACTGATCCTGGGCTTGAAGGAAGTGGTGCTTGAAGATTGACCAGCTCTCATGGGCACTTCTGTCTTCTAGAATTGTATCCCATGAGATCTGTCCAAGGAGATCTTTGAAAAGGCCAAAGTCAGCTTGCCTGAAATCCAGGGTCACGGTCCTGCTTTGTGTCCTGCCTCTTCCACACAGGATCTTGAATTCTATCATCATGGTCGCTGAAGCTGAGGTTGCCTCCAACCTTCACATCCCCAACCAGGCCCTCCTTATTTGTCAGTACCAAGTCCAGCAGCACGCCCCTCCTTGTTGGTTCCTTGATCATCTGCGACAGGAAGTTGTCATCAACAATCTGTAGGAACCTCGTGGACTGTATATGCTTGGCTGTGTGACTATCCCAGCAAATATCAGGGTGATTGAAGTCCCCCGTGAGGACCAGGGACTGTGATCATGAGGCAGCTCTCAGCTGTTTGTAGAAGGCCTCATCCACATACTCCTCCTGATCAGGTGGCCTGTAGCAAACTCCTACAACAATATCACCTGCCTTGCCCTGTTCGTTATGTTTTGCGCATAAGCACTCTACCTGCTCCTCATCCCCATCCAGGCACAGTTTGGTATACATTAATTGCTCCCTCACACAGAGAGCAACTCCACCTCCACACCTTGTCAGCCTGTCTTTCCTGAACAATACATAACCCTCCATGGCTGTGTTCCAGTCATGGCAGCTGTCCCACCACGTCTCTGTGACTGCAATGAGGTCGTAGCCCTGCATCCGCACCCACATCTCCAGTTCCTCCTGTTTATTCCCCAGGCTGCGTGCATTGGTGTAGAGGCAGCACAGGGGCTTACTGAAGCACACAGGTTTCCCTGGACGGGTGCAGGAGGTTCCTCCCTGCTTTGGCTCTTTCTCAGGGTGGTCAGCCTTCCGTATCTCAGCCCAGTGTGCAGATGAAGGCCACTTATCATTGCATTCCCTGTCCTGCCCTGTTTCCCATCTAGAGGGGACAGCTTGTTCTGTTTTGCTTCTCCCCTGACCCCCAAGGCCCTTAGTTTAAAGACCTCTTGATTAAATTTACTAGTCTACTCCCAAATAATACAGTGCCTTTACGGGAGAGATGAATCCCACCCTGTCCTATGAAGTTGTAATCCCCAAGGAAGGATCCATTGTCAAAGAACCCAAAGCCTTCCTGCCGGCACCAGCCTTTCAGCCAGGAGTTCACTTGGCTGATTTTTCCATTACAAACTCCTCCTTTAGTGAACAGGATAGAGGAGAAAATAACCTGAGCCCCTCTGCATTTTACCTGCTCCAAGGTTATAAAATCCATGTGGATCCTGGAGATGTCATGCCTCATGACATCATTCATACCTACATGGAACACAAGTAAGGGGTAGTAGCCTGCATCCCTGACGAGCCATGGCACTCTATTGGCCACATCCCTGATCTTGGCTCCAGGCAGGCAGCACACCTCTCTTGACTCCCTACCTGCTCCACAGATGGGTCTCTCAGTGCCCCTTAGCAGCGAGTCACCCACAACAAGCACAGATATTCCAAAGGGAATTTCAAACCTTGGAATAATTTCTTGTAGGAACCATTTAACTTTTTCCTTAGCCTGATTGGTGCAACAGGGAAATACTTCTGGCCATCCTGAAAAGGTGTCAACCCCAACCAACACATATTTATATCCATTACATTTAGGTAATTCTGTAAAATCAATTTGCCAATAATCTCCTGGTTCTACTCCAGTTTTTATTTTGCCCATCTGTACCCTCTTTTGTACTATTGGATTGTTCTTTAAATTTCACATTTTGCCGTTACTGATCTGGCCATTTCCAACATTGCTACTGATATTATATTTCTTTTCAGAAGCTGAGTCATAGCTTCTGCACCCCAGTGACATTCCCTATGCTTTGTTTGCAAAGTCTCTCTCATAATTAAGGGAGACGATACTATCTGACCTATACTTGTATTCCACCATCCTTCTGAATTTTTCTCTGCATTTAATAACTTTGCCAATTTCTCATCTTCCCCTGAATATTTTGGTGGCTCCTTAGGAAGCACTACTGTTCTGGTGGGGATGATTGCCATTTGTGAGACTGTGTGTTGTGCTATTTTCCTAGCAGTATGATCTGCTAATCTGTTTCCATCAATTATCTTTGAGTTCCCTGTCTGATGTGCTTTACAGTGCATGATTGCCACTTGAACTGGTTCCTGCACTGCTGCTAGCAGTTGCAAGATTTCCTTTTGATGCTTAATGTTTGTTCCCTGGGAGGACGGTTGTCCTCTTTCTTTCCACAGGGTGCCATGGACATGGACTACTCCAAAAGCATATTTTGAATCAGTCCAAATATTAACTAGTTTTCCTTAATTACAAAGCACGTGTCAATGCAATCAGTTCTGCTTTCTGTGCAGAAGTTGTGCTTGGCAATGCATTTGCTTCTATTACCATGCTTTTTGTTGTTACCGCATATCCTGCGTGGCGAGTTCCATTCAAGACGAAGCTGCTGTCATCTGTGAACAGTTCCTATTCAGGGTTCTCGAGAGGATCATTCTTCAGGTCCTCTCTGCTGGAATACGTATGTTCAATGGTTGCAATGCAGTCGTGTTCCAGTTGTTGCTCTTCCTGTGAAATACTCAGAAACACTGCAGGATTTAGAAGGTTAGTTGTTTTCAACAGTACATCATCCTTCTCAGTGAGAATTACCTGGTATTTCATCATTCGACTCGGGGATAACCAATGTCCCCCCTTTAGCTCCAAGACTGCGGTTGGAGGCAAGAAGGCTATCCCCTGCTCACCGAGTACAGTTGTTTGGAAAAATATCCCACCGGTCTCTTCCAGCTTCCTAGTTTCTGTATCAGAACTCCTGTATGCAGGCTGACCTTTCCGTTGTGGCAATTAAGATGTCATCCACATACTGGAGAAGCAGATGCTTTGGTCTCGCTGTCACTGTCTTTTCATTGGTCCAAATTTCCAGTTCTTTTGCTAGTTGTCTTCTAAAGATAGTCAGACTATTCTTGAATCCTTGGGGTAGCTGTGTCCATGTTAACTGTACCTTGCATCCTGTTTGGGGCTTTCCCACTCAAAAGCAAATAGTTTACGACTTTCCTTTTCCAAAGGGATACAAAAGAAAGCATCTTTTAAATCAAGCACTGTAAACCACTGATAATTTTCTCTCAGAGCTGTGAGTAAGGAATATGGATTTGCTACAACTGGATGTGTGCCTTTCACAATCTGATTTATGGGTCTTAAATCCTGAACTAACTTCTATTCTCCATTTGGTTTCTGTACTGGTAAAATAGGTGTATTACACTGACTCACATTCTTCTAGAATTTGATATTTCAAAATTTATCAATTAGTACTTTTAATCCTTGTTTTGCCTCAGGTTTTATTGGGTATTGTCTCACCCTGACCGATTTTACTTTTTCTTTTATTTCAACTGGTTGTGCCAATTTTGATTTTCCTGGAATTTCAGTTTACCACACTGTTGGGATCACTGCATCATTCACCTTTGGAGGTAATTCTAACATCTTTGGTTTTTGTTTTATCATCAATATTTGTCCTGTCTTTGATTCAGGTATTTTTATTAACAAGCCTCCCTATTCAAAGACAATTTGTGCATTTAATTTAGACAACAAGTCTCTTCCCATCAGGGGTATCAGACATTCTGAAACATACAAAAATTCATATGTTGTAATTTTGTTTCCAAATTTCAGATCCAGGGATTGCAAAAATGGGCAGCTTTTTCTTTTTTTTTTTTTTGGTATTTTTTTTTCTCTTTCCCTGTGGCTCTGACAAGATTTGCTGGTTTGGTTCCTATTGCTCCTCTAGATGTATTTAAAACTGAATACGTTACTCCCGTGTTTCTATTGGGTTCCGTCCTCTGGGGTTTTTTTCTTTCTCTTTTTATCCGAGTCCTCCTTATAGGAGTCAGTTGATTTTTTTTTTTTTTCTCAGAGAATTAAATTGGAAACTGAGAAAGGCACTTTCATATATACTGGTTCACTCTGCCCAACCCCGTGCCTTAATGGGGGCAATTATGTGCTTTTTGACTTTAGATTTTAAGGGGATCTTTAAGATGGTTATTAAATGAGTACGGCATTGAGTTCTCTTGGACACCAATAAGGAAGGTTCTGTGTCAGAGTCCTCATTTTTCCACATCACTACTATCTGGACAGGGCTGGGAGCCCTCCCTTGAACCAGTACTCCAGGATGTATCCTTGTCAGGTTGCTGGGTCCCTGTTCAGGTTCATGTTCGGGATCAGGTAAGTGAGAGAGGGTGTATATAGGAACAGCCCTCCCTCCTTAAGGGTCAAACGTTCAAGACACATTTTTGCGGCAGTACATGTGGAGCAACGGTTTTGAACCTTTTGTTTTTCTACTGAGTGACATTATTCGATTTGTTCATTCAGATTCTTTCTGCCATTCAGATTTTTCTCTTAAATAAAAGAACAGATCTACATATGGGGCTTTATCTCACTTTTCCTTGCTCTTATAAAACAAGATTAATTGCAAGATAGTATTATAACTTAATATTCCATTCAGGGGCCACACTTCCTCATCATCCAGAGCATATGTTGGCCACGTATGATTGCAATATTCAATAAGCTGCTTTTTACACAAATCATTATGTATTTCTTTCCAGTGAGCCAAAAGGCAGCTCAAAGGAGAGGTTTTTGGCACAGGGCCCTTATTGTTAGAATTTTCTCTCCTAAACAGGTTTGACCACTTAAATGCCATAGCCAAAAATTATGGTGTCCTTCAAACACAGAAACTTAAAGGCACAGTTCAATATTTCTACACATGATTACAGTACTCTATAAATTGATCTTTACAAAAATCACCTTTAAATTCCTTCGAGTGTGCTAACAGATACCCAAGGGGTGAATTCTCAGGTGCTTTGTTTGCCATTTGTCGTGGTTTGGCCCAACTAGCACAGCAGCACCACGACAGTCTCTCACTCGGTGCCCCCATTCACCCCCACCCTCGTTAGGATGGCGGAGGACCCAGCGAAATGGGAGTGAAAAGATAAGCAAGGTTGTTGTGGATTGAGACAAGAGCAGGGAGGGCTCGCTGTATATATACCAAAATATACAAACCAATATACAAACCAATATACAAACCAAAACCAATAGGTACCTTACCATATACTTATGTGGGCCCACTTCTACCAATTACCAATACCAATACCAATACCAATGTCAGCCCTGTGATCACTTCGTCCGACTTATGGGCTGCAATACCAATGCCAACCCTGCGATCGCTTTTGCGTTCTCCTTACGGGCGGCGCCTAGGCTTCCAATACCTGAGGATCCTCTAGCCCAACCAAGCAGAACTTTCGCTCCGTCTTACTGGCAGGCTCCTTTGGGCTTTCCCTGGGCCCAACCAAGCAGGGTCTCTGACACCGCGACTTACAGGCTAGTTCACCAGGTTCTGCCCCCAACCAATTAGAAGTGCCTTACCACTCCAGGGAACTTTGAGAGGAACTGTAAGGGTCGCAGGCGATGGTCCTCCCCGAGAATCCCTCGGTGCCGGCTGGAGTTCAATCAGCATCCCATCCCGTCCAGTCTCACTCGCAAGGTCTCATCTGGGTAACCAAAACCGTTGCTCGATCCGCAATCCCCAAAAACTTATCTACACAAGAATGCAGATAAGCAGGCACTTCTTTATTATGCAGCACTGGGAAACAGGGGAGATAGCTCCTCCAAACTTCATGGCTTCATTGTTAGTTACAATTTCAAGGTTTTTATACACTTCAAACAAAGAACTACATTTGCCAACAAAAGCATGCATAAAATGTCCATCTCTTAATTTGCCCTTTACCTTGATTGGTTCCTAACTATTATAACATTTCCAATATCATAGTGACTGGTTAAAAAAATATATCATTCCCTTTGCTTTAGCAACAGGTAAGGTAACCTAACAAATACATATACCAGGGTCTTGTCTGAACAGGTCTCAGGGTCTTGTCTTAACAGGTCCTTATCAGGTGTGGTATGTAACTCTTGCAGTTTGATCCTTATGTGATTCAAATGAATGCTTACTTAATCAACAGGTGATTGAGCTATTTGCAAGTGCTTAGCTAATTGATTAAACTATTACCAAGTGATTAACAAGTGCTTAATTAGTTATTGTGATGTTAAGTTGTTAACTAAAATAATCCTGTATCTGTAACAAGGTAGTAGAAAGTGATCATGTCTCCTCTCAGCTTCCTCTTCTCCAGAGGCATCAGCAGGGGTCAAAAGGAGCTTCGTCCCTGCTCATCATGGAGTTGTCTTGAATCCAAACAGCTGTTCTGCAATGGCAGTGTTGAGATGCTGTCCAGGAAGAGATATGCAAGCGGTAGCTGTGAGTGCCACTGAACACAGGAAAAGAGATTTTTTTTAGTCAAACTATTTTTTTACAGCTGGTATTGCTCATGACATCTGCAAATGCCCAGGTATGTGCTTGTTGCTATGGGGCTTATGCTACTGCTCAGAAGCAGACAGATCCAGTGGCCCATGCCAGTGCCTGGAACACACCCCTGGGCCTTGAAAAATCCGTCTTCGAGTGACAGGGCACCCCAGGAAGAATCAAAACAGACAGTCATGTCTGAAGTAGCCTCATAGACACTAACAAACACCATGCCAAAGAGCATGGCATAGAGTGGGTATGGCCCATCTTCTCTCATGCACCAGCCCGTGGGAAAAGCTAACAATACCACAGGCTGTTTGAGCCTACAGTAAGAGCAAAGGGAGATGGGACCTTCCAACATTGGGACAGCCATTTGGCAAAGTAACCAAAGTGTGCAGTGCTTCCGGGCTGCCCTCTCCCTGCCCAGGGTAGGGATATGCTGTCAATGACATCCCCCCTGCCCAGGGTCCGGATGACACTGCTGGTCGATGTTTTGCATCGAGGTGTTACCGGATGCTCCCGGGGCACTGTTGTGGTTTGGCCCAGCTAGCACACCAGCACCATGACAGTCTCTCGCTCGGTTCCCCCATTCACTCCCACCCTCATTAGGATAGCAGAGCGAAATGGGAGGAAAAAGATAAGCAAGGTTGTTGTGGATTGAGAAAAGGGCAGGGAAGGCTCACTGCCAATTATAGTTCTGGGCAAAACAGACTCCAGTACTCGACTTAGAGAGGAAAGTAGGAAAGTTTATTCTACAAGAAACAGAATGGAATAAAAGCAAAAAGGGAGTAGGATGATGAGAAAATTACAACCAACACTTTAAGATCTCCTTACCCCATCCCTCTTTTCTTCCCGGGCCCAGCTCACTGCTCCCGATATCTCTACCTCCTCCCCCCTCAATGGCTCAGGGGGGCAGGGAATGGGGAATGTGGTCAGTCTCTCGCAGATAGACTCTGCCACTTCTCTCTTCTCAGATGAGGATGACTCCTTGCATTCTTCCCCTGCTCCAACACGGGGTTCCTCCCCTGGGACACAGTCCTTAACGAACGTCTCTGGTGTGGGTTGTTCCCAACAGCTGCGGCTTCTGCTGATGCAGGGTCCCTCACATGGGATGCAGTCCTTGGTGAATATCTCTGGCATGGATTCTTTGCCACGGTTGCAGTTTCTGCAGTTATAGGGTCCCTCTCTCAGGCCATGGCCTCTTCTGGGCAAAAGTTTAATGGGCTGCTTTGTCGTGGGTTCATTCCCACAGTTACAGCTGTGGATATTGGGTCCCTTCCTTGGGACATGGCCTGCTCCGGCCATCATTACTGTCCCTGGCTCGGGGCCTTAAATGAAGTGAATCGCTGCCCCTGGTCTGGGGTCAGCTTTAGCAACGTGAGTCTCTGCCCCTGACACGGGGTCTTTAAAGAAATGAAAAAAAATCTCAGCTTCACCAATCATCTCCGTAGAATGCAGGGGAGTCTCTGCTCCAGCATGACTCCTCTTCCCTTTCATCACTGACCTTGGAGTCTGCATGGTTATTTCTCTCATTGTTCCTACTCCTTGCACCACCATCACTTAGAAGAGGAAGGAATAGAAAAAGGAAGAAACAGGAAGAAGAAGGAGGAAGAAGACTCCTCTTCCAGCTTCTTCTTAAAAAGTGATCATGGAGGCGTCTAATTGGCTCAGCCCCAGAAGTGTGTCTCACTCAGAGCTGGGGAGAGTTTTCGAGTAACTACTTACAGAAGCCATCTTTACAGCCCCTTCCCCCTTACCAGAAAAGGCTGTCATGTCAAACCATGACAGGCACGGACCTGAGTACTGCTGCATATGGTCCAAGCAACATTCCCTATCCAGCAGCACCTCGGCGCCCGGTTCCAACGTTGTCTGCACGAAGTGAATGGCCTTGGTGCTCTGCCGAGTGACACAGCATCGGCACATCGCCAATGAGGCTGAGGTTGTCGGGCTGTGGAGGACATGGGGGAATCAGTGCTGTCAGTCTCGCTTCGGCAGCTGTTCACTGCCCTCGGGAAAGTGGATGGTGTTCTCCAGCAACACCTGGAACCTGCACACCGGCTCCCCGCCACCCTTGGGCCGCAGCTCTGCCACCCGGCATGACAGCACTTTGGTATTGAACTGTAAGAGAGACAGTGGCACTGTGAGAGAGCCGGTCCTGCCCCGCTGTAGTGGGTCTGGGATGGTAGTGATTTTCCACAACAGCTCTTGCAGTGCTGTGCTTACTGTTGATATCGATATTATGACTACTGCTCGCACAGCATCAGGGCAGTCCCTCCAGCATTCCTTCCCCCACCTTCACCCAATAGCTGTGGGTGAGCACAATCTTGGGAGGGACCACGGCCAGAACAGCTGACCCAGGCTGACCAAGGAGATATTCCATACCATATGATGTCAGTTCAGTAATATAAACTGTGAGAGAGGAGCAGAAAGGGGGGGCAAGATTCATTTCTGGCCTTCCAAAAGCAACCGCTATGCATACCGAAGCCCTGCTTCTCGGGAGGTGGCCGGACATCGCTGCTGATGGGAAGTAGAGAGTAACAACTTTATCTGCTTTTGCTTTGCTTCCCGCGTGCGCGGCTTTGCTGTTTCTTTATTAAACTGCTTTTATCTCAACTCACAAGACTCCCATCTTATTTCCTCCCCTTCCCTGGCTTGCTAAGGAGGTGGGGGATAGAGTGGTGTGGTAGGCACCTGGCATCCAGCCAGGGTCAAACTACCACAGCCTTTTTGGCGCCCAACGTGGGGCGAGATAATAGCAGTTTTACATTAACTCCATTGCAATTACAGTAAGCCAATGAGTGCAAAGTTCCTGTGCTGGTCATGGAGCCTAGCTGCAATGCAGCTTATCTTACACTTTGTAATGTTTGGTAGCATGATGCTACTAACACTGACTCTGTGCTGTGCTCTAACCTTGATAGCTTTGCTAAGTTGGCTGTATGATTTTGTGAAAAGGATGAAAGGGCCTGGGAACATGATGACCCAAATAATAATTGTGAGTCTCAGTCTATTACTGATGAATTTACTGAGCTGTGGGAGATATCTTGTGGAGGTCATGGGACAAAGCACCTCTTTCCCCTCAGCTCAGACTGATGTAGACAATTTTGTTATACAGACTTCCCAGGTCCTTTGTCACCCTTATATGAGAATTTTAATATTACTAATTAATATGGCTGGTATATTTTGTGGAATCTGGACTCATCTGGGTATCAGAGAGGACAAATTTGCGATGGAAACATGTTTAAATGCCCCCTGAAGCGGCCAGTCCCTGGGTGGCAGGGTGTGTGGATAAATTTGGGCAAATTCCTAGGACGGTTATCACCTCCTGTAACCTGGGATTTTACACCTGAACAGATAAAAACCCCTGCTTTACTGGCACGCCACCTGATAGAAGGGTGTCTTGTCTACCCCAATGAGGTCCATGAGGTTCAGGCACTATACTGGGGCCTAGCCTCTGCCTACCGAGCTGCACTCCAGTCCTCTCAGAGAACTATGGTTGAAATGGAAACTCAAACTGGATCTGAGACCACCATGGTTGAGTCAGTTGCAGTCCAGTCCTCTCAGAGAACTATGGCCGAGGTGGAAATTCAAACTGTATCTGAGACTACCATGGTTGAGTCAGGGAATCAAACAACAACCACAGTGGTTGCCCCAGTAGTGAAAAAGAAACAGTGGATAAGGAGGTCAACAAGACCATATAATCGATTAGTAAGGGCAGAAGAGGAGGAAGAGGAAAAGTTAGAAGAAGAAGCTAGTCCTTCAGTAAGGAGATCAGCAGAAGGAGTGAAAGAAATCGAAAAGGAAATGGAAACTACTCAGTCCCTCACCTCAACAGAACTTAGAGATATGCGAAAAGATTACAGTCGCCAGCCAGGTGAGCGGATTGGTGCCTGGCTGCTCTGATGTTGGGATAACGGGGCTGACAGTCAGCAATTGGAAGGTACAGAAGTCCAACAGCTGGGATCTCTCACTACGAACCGGGGAATTGATAGAGGCATTGGAAAGAAGACCTCAATTTGCAGTCTCTGGGAACGGCTTCTCTGAAGTGTAAGGGCAAGATACCCATTCAAGGAAGACCTTGTAAATGCCCGAGGAAAGTGGACTAGAGCTGATGAAGGCATCCAATATCTAAGGGAATTAGCTGTGTTGGAAGTCATCTATGGTGATCTGGATAATGTCGAGGCCTCCACAGATCCAGACGATGTCCAGTGTACACGGGTCATGTTGAGAAAAGTGATTCAGAGTGCCCCAGCTACATATTCGAATATCCTGGCAATGGTGTATCACCCAGACATGGATATACCAACAGTGGAGAGAATATCTTCTTGGTTACAGAACTATGAAGAGAGCCTCTGCATCTCCTCACCAGTGTGGGATGATGGCCTGACTGTCGGAACTGCCCCAAGAATTTCGTCATCCACTGCCCCGACCAGGGGAAAAGGAAGTCCCAGATGCAGGAGTATACCGCGAAATGAACTCTGGCTCTTTGCGTGGCCAAGGAGAGGATATGAGGAAATGGGATGGTGAACCCACTTTTAAGCTGGAAGCATGTGTACGTGAACTAAGGGGGAAGACAGCTGTTAGAAAAGGACCACCCAAGAGGGCTGTCAGCATAGTAGCTGCCAGAACAAAAGAGGACAATCAGCAATCTCCAAGACATAGAAGAACTGCAACCACTTCCTGAGGAGACTTCAGGTCTAAAATTGCAAGGATCATACTCTGATGAAGAAAAGAAATAGAGGGTCCCTGCCTCCAGCCAGGAGGAGGAAAGGGATGACCGAATCTACTGGACTGTGTGGGTTCGATGGCCTGGCACATCAAACCCACAAAGGTATAAAGCCTTAGTAGACACAGGGGCACAGTGTACATTGCTGCCATCAAAGTATAGAGGCACAGATTCTGTCTGGATCTCTGGAGTGACAGGGGGATGTGAAGAATTATCTGTATTAGAGGCTGAAGTGAGCTTAACAGGGGACAAATGGGAAAAGCACCCCATTGTGACTGGTCCAGAGGCCCCTTGTATTCTTGTCATAGATTACCTCAGGAGAGGGTACTTCAAAGACCCCAAGGGGTATCGATGGGCTTTTGGTATAGCCATTGTAGATACAGAGAAAATCAAACAACTCTCTAATTTACCTGGCCTCTCAGAAGACCCTTTTGTTGTGGGATTGCTGCAAGTTCAAGAGCAACAGGTACCAATTGCTACCAGGACGGTGCACCGGAGGCAATATCGCACAAAAGGAGATTCCCTGGCTCCCATCCGTGAGTTGATTCTTCAACTGGAGGCTCAAGGAGTAATTAGCAAAACTCATTCCCCATTTAATAGTCCCATATGGCCTGTGAAAAAATCTGATGGAGGGTAGAGGTTAACAATAGACTATCGTGGCCTGAATGAAGTGACACCACCACTGAGTGCTGCTGTACCAGACATGTTAGAGCTCCAGTATGAACTGGAGTCAAAAGCAGCCAAGTGGTATGCTACGACTGACATCGCTAATGCATTTTTCTCAATTCCGTTGGCAGCAGAGTGCAGGTCACAATTTGCCTTCACATGGAGAGGTGTCCAATATACCTGGAATAGATTGCCCCAGGGATGGAAACATAGTCCTACTATTTGTCATGGTCTAATCCAAACTGTGCTGGAAATGGGTGATGCCCCTGAACATTTACAGTACATTGATGACATAATTGTATGGGGCAACAAGGCAGAAGAAGTGTTTGAGAAAGGGAAAAGAATAATTCAGATTCTCCTAAAAGCTGGTTTTGCTCTAAAAAGAAACAAAGTAAAGGGACCTGCACAAGAGATCCAGTTTTTGGGCATAAAATGGGAAGATGGGCATCGGCATGTGCCTATGGATGTTGTGAACAAAATAGCGACTATGTCTCAACCAACTAATAAGAAAGAAACACAAGCTTTCCTGGGCCTTGTGGGATTCTGGAGGATGCATATCCCAGGTTATAGTCAGCTTGTGAGCCCTCTTTTTAGAGTAACCAGAAAGAAGAACTGTTTTGAGTGGGGCCTTGAGCAACAACAAGCTTTTCAAAAAATTAAACAGGAAATAGCTCGTGCAGTCGCCCTTGGGCCCATCCGTACAGGACCAGCTGTGCAGAATATCCTCTACACTGCTGCCGGAGAGCATGGTCTCACCTGGAGCCTCTGGCAGAAAACATCTGGAGAAACCCGAGGTCGACCATTAGGGTTTTGGAGCCGAGGATATCGAGGATCGGAAGCCCACTACACCCCAACTGAAAAAGAAATACTAGCAGCATATGAGGGACTTCGAGCTGCTTCAGAAGTCATTGGCACAGAAGCTCATCTCCTCTTGGCACCACGTCTGCCTGTGTTACACTGGATGTTCAAAGGGAAAACCCCTTCTATACATCATGCAACCAGCGCTACATGGAGTAAGTGGATGGCGTTGATTACACAACGATCTCGGCTGGGGAAATCTAATCGCCCAGGAATCCTGGAAGAAATCATGGACTGGCCAGAAGGCAGAGATTTTGGAGCGTTGCCTGAGGAAGTAGCTCGCGCCCAAGAGGCACCACCATATAATGAACTATCAGAAGATGAGAGGCATTATGCTTTGTTTACTGATGGATCCTGCCACGTGGTAGGAAATCATTGTAAGTGGAAAGCTGCTGTGTGGAGTCCCACACGATGAGTTGTTGAGGCCACTGAAGGAGAAGGTGAGTCGAGTCAGTTTGCTGAAGTGAAAGCCATCCAACTAGCTCTAAAGATTGCAGAACGAGAGACGTGGCCAGTACTCTATACTGACTCCTGGATGGTGTTTAATGCCCTATGGGGATGGCTACAGCAATGGAAGAAGACCAACAGCAGAAGGGTAAACCCATCTGGGCTGCTGCATTATGGCAAGACATTGCTGCTCGGGTGGAAAACATGACTCTGAAAGTACGTCATGTAGATGCTCACGTGCCCAAAAGCCGTGCCACTGAAGAACAATGGAACAACCAACAGGTAGACCAAGCTGCTAAAATTGAAGTAGCTCAGGTAGACCTAGACTGGGAGCGTAAAAGTGAGCTATTTATAGCTCGGTAGGCCCATGAAACATCAGGACATCTGAGAAGAGATGCAACATATAGATGGGCTCATGATCGAGGGGTGGACTTGACCATGGAAGCCATTACACAGGTCACCCCCAAAAGTGAAACATATGCTGCTGACGTGTGGAACAAACTCTATAACACGGTTAAGGGTTATAAAGCAGGTATGTATTGCGCCGGCGGGTGCGAGGGACATAATTCTGCACAGTTTGCACACACTATTGTCTAACAAAGGGCTACTTATAGGGTACAGGTAGGGGTATGCATAAGCGCCTATTACATATTCATGACCTATCCCCACTCTGTATTGTAATAAGTCCTCTTTGAGCTTACATTTGTTCAGTGTCTCTGGTAGATTTCCATGCCATGGAGCAGGATGCAAACAATTCTGTTTTCCACATTCCAAGTCCTTCTTATCTGCAGCTGTCTGCACACCAGCTTCTTAGTTATCAGCTTTCAGGGCTTTCAAGGCCTTTACTAAAGAGCGGTTCGAATTCCAGTGAGCTGAGGTTTCTTATCATGTTAGTTTACAGTGAATCATGTCTTTCTAACTTTCTCAGGCCTTTCCCTTCTGTATGTCTGCTTTTGCTCATCAATTCCCCCCTGTCTTTTAGTATCGGCAAATTCATTTGCCAAATGCATTTCTACCTCTTGAAGGGGAACTGGAAAGTGATTCACTTGTAGCTCACCTTTTAATGCATTTTCATGGGCACTAGACATGGAAGACAAAATTGTTAGTTGTCGCTGCATTCTCCAATTCCAAATAAACAGCACAGCAGAGAAAACAAAGCTAACTGAGACTAGTATCAAAAAGACTATAATGGGGTGACACATCTTATTTAGGATGCCAGTCGCAGTGGGGGACCATCCAAACAGCACATCCCACCAATGCTTGTTTGTGTCTTCTCTTACTCATTTCAGGACCCTTTTTATTCCCCTGGTGTCATAGTGGACTGTTATTGGGGTCTTTTTCCCATTTTCTTGGACCTCGTTTAAAATTTTGATCAAATTCTGATGTTTCTTTAATTGTGTCACCAATGTAAGATTCATTCCAATAGGTACAGGTGATGATTTGGGAAGTGTTGTATAATTTGATTTTATCAGTTGGTCAGATACGGTTGGTGCCAAATAAGAAAAGTCACACCCAACAATCTTAACGAAGTTACAAATACAGAAATTAGAATTATTCTTACTATCCATGATTATCTTATCTACTACTATAGATGTGCAAGCAGTCCTTAAACACACACAACCTTGGCCAATATATACAAGTACGGTCTTCTGGTTAGCATCCGGATGGATCTCAAAGTGACAGATGCTTTGCTCGGTGTTGAGGCAGATGTCTTGGGCATCGAGTGTGCTATTTTTACAGATGAGTCCTTGTTGCTTTCGAGTAATGCAAGGCTCCAAATTTACAGTTTGCCACTTCCCGTGCACCATTTGTGTCCACGTTCTGTGTTCAGAAGGACAGAGCACAGTTCTATTATGGTTTAGTCCTAATGCAATAATGGGGTGGATCACGTATATTGAAGCGTTACATACAGTCAACACAAATGCTGTGGCTGTATCAGTGATGGGATCATAGGTAAAATTTACCAGAGTCCACCAAGATTGAAGCTCCTTCTCTAAGTTTGTGGCACTGTTCCAAACCACCTTCTGGATTTCAGTGGGGAAAATAACTTTACCACCCTCTCGTATAATTAGGGCAGCTACCGACTGCATCCATAATTGTGTCTGTACGCAACTGAGGGCCAAAGAAACATTGTCCTGGACCGTACCAACTGTGTTTGTTACCCAATCATGGTAATGCCTTTCCACCTTTTCCCACCTTGGTGACCCTTTTGATAAAAGCCACTTTTTAGTTCCTAATGCTGATAGAGAATATTGCAAAGGTTGTTGTAACCTTATCAGATCACTATTTGCAGTGGCCAATCTGTTCATTAATATTTCCAAATCAACTCCATTTAGGACCTCCAATCCTGTCCCCTATACACCAGTTATGTCTCTCTGTGTTTGGCCCCTAAAGGGCCCTTGTTTCTGCAGCCAAGTTGTCCAGCCCTCAAAAGATGTTTTCAGGAAAGGAGAGCATGCTGGCTGAATGCCAGAAACATTGATTCGCATTGGCATTTCAACACGTTTAAGAGACCATTCTGGGCCAAGCAACATTTGTTGTTGACCCATATTCTTGATTACATATGGCCCAATCTCAAAGATCTTTAGTTCTAACCTCGGGTCAATTTTGGCTTTATAGTGCAGTACCTGATCTTCCAATCCTTGCCATAGGCAGGTGACCAGGGCTGGTTCGGTTAGGTTAAAACTAAACCAGCACTCAGGTCTCCCTAGGCACACTTCTCCAATTTCATTTGAAGATGTCATCATCCTTATACTAATCATACTTCCCCCCAAAATCACCGTCTCATCATCCTCATGATATGCTTGGCATCCCACTGTGATCTCATTCCCCATTTTTGCCCATAACCAGGTAATCTCGTCCCCATTACCTCTGTCCCACTGGCTTTCCTGGTATACCTCATTCCCGTGAGAGACCACCATAGCCAGCATTGTTCTTGGATCCACCTTTCCCTTCATCACAATATGGCTCTTCTGAGCATGATTCCAAGGCCAGTCCTTAGGCTCTCTGTTGCAGGCAAGGGAGAAGATACTAAAACATATTAACAGCTTAAACTCTTCATTAATCATTTTAAAGGTCTGCTCTTAAGATTGTGAGGACCTTTGCCGGGGTCGGAGTCTTAAGGGTCCAGTCTCTGTTACCTCCCAACGCTGCTTGTGAGCTTTCTTTACTCTGGTATGGTGTATCCATGATGTCTGTTCCTGTATCTTAACAGCTGTGTGTGTCGTCAACAGAACCTGGAATGGTCCTTCCTATTTCGGCTCCAGGGGTGAGTCTGAAAGAGATCTGACATATACATAATCACCTGGTTCTATGTTATGTACTGGCCCGTCCAGGCCACGAGCACGGGTCTCCAAAACCAGTTTTCCTATTTTTCTAAGTTGTTTTTGTAAGCTTATTACATAGTCAGTTAACACCTCGGCACCAACTTGTGTTGATGTTCCTGCTTGGACCGAATAGGGTCTTCCATACATTATTTCGAAGGGACTTAATCCCTCCTTAGCCCTTGGTTTAATTCTTATTTGCAGCAAGGCTAGAGGTAGTGACTGAGGCCAGGCTAGTCCAGGTTCTTGGCCCAATTTTACAATCTGTAATTTAAGAAGGTGGTTCATCTTTTCCACCTGGGTGCTTGCCTGGGGTCTGTAGGGAGTATGCAACTGCCAATCTATCCCCAGAACCCGACTAATTTGTTGGGTAATTTTGGCCACAAAATGAGGGCCTCTGTCTGAGGATATTACTGCTGGGACCCCAAATCTTGGTATTACTTCATGTAGTAAAGCCTTAGTTACCTCTCTAGCCTTGTTTGTTCGGCGAGGGAATGCTTCTGGCCATCCTGAAAAGGTATCGGTTAGTACAAGTAGATATCGGAACCCCCCTTTTCTTGGAAGTTCTGAAAAGTCAAATTGCCACCACTGTCCAGGGAAATTACCCTTCCCTATCTGCCCTAGCTCCATTTTCCGACTTACCTGTGGGTTATTCTGTAAACAAATCTCACATTGTTGTGTTACTTGTTTGATGGTTGTGTACAAGTTACGGGCGACAATGCATTTGGTTAGATACTTATACAGGGCTTCAACTCCCCAATGAGACTTTCTATGTTCAGCCATGATTATAGCCCAAAGTAATGTGCTAGGCACCACTATTTTCCCTTGTGGTGTTGTAGCCCACCCATTTTCCTTTGTTTTTCCACCTAAATCCTGAATCAATTTCTGGTCTTCTTTTGAATAGTTAGGAATTTGGTTGATTGGTATTTTTCCATCTGGAATCAGAGACTGTATCTCTGCTGTACCTCTTTCAGCTGCTCTCCTTGCTTCCCAGTCTGCCATGGAATTTCCTACCTCTTGTGCAGTTGTTCCCTTTTGGTGAGCTTTGCAATGCATAATCGCTACTTGCTTTGGTAACTGTACAGCTTCTAACAGTTTGAGAATTTCCTCTGCATGTTTTATGTGCTTCCCTTGGGTGGATAAGAGTCCTCTTTCTCTTCAGATTGCTCCATGGGCGTGAACCACTCCAAAGGCATATTTGGAATCTGTCCAAATGTTAACCTTCCTGTCTTTAGCAAGCTCTAATGCTCGAGTTAAAGCTATTATTTCAGCCTTTTGTGCAGAGGTGCCTGAGGCGAGGGGCCCAAACTCTATTACCTTGTCTGTAGTGGTCACTGCATACCCTGCTTTGCACTGTCCATTCTTGACGGAGCTGCTGCCATCTGTATACCATGTGTCCTCAGCATCCTCCAGCGGTTGTTCTTTCAGGTCTGGTCGACTGGAGTAGACTGCCTCAATGGTTTCCAGGCAATCGTGAGTCACTGTTTCCCCTGTAACTCCACTAAGGAAAGATGCTGGGTTGACAATGTTAGTTACTGTTATCTGGACATCATCCTGTTCTACCATAATGGCCTGATATTTGAGGAATCTTTGTGGGGATAACCAGTGCCCCCCTTTTGCTTCCAGTACAGTGGACACTGTATGAGATATCAACACTGTGATCTGCTGACCCATCATGAATTTACAAGCTTCCTGGATGTTAATTACTTCTGCTGCCACCGCTCTTAGGCAGCTAGGTCATCCTCTGCTTACTTCATCCAATTGTTTGGAGAAGTATGCCACTGCCCTTTGGTCTGGGCCAAGCTCCTGAGCCAGTATTCCCAGCGCAATTCCTTGCTTTTCATGAGAGAATAACCAAAAGGATTTTGTAGGGTCTGGTAGGCCTAAGGCCGGTGACTGCATTAGCTCTCACTTTAATTTGTGAAAAGCCTGAGCGGCTTCCCCAGTCCAGGTGAGATTCTTTGTGTCACTCTTTAAAAGTTCATAGAGTGGCTTCACCAACAGTCCATAATTATAAATCCATAACGGACACCAACTTGTCATTCCCAAGAATGTATGGAGCAACTCAACTGTCTGTGGTCTGGGAGTCTGGCAGATGGCTTCCTTCCATGCGGCTCCCAGGGTCCGTTCACCAGCTGTGACTTCATATCCTAGATATGTCACCTTTTGCTGGGCTATTTGAGCTTTCTGTGGAGAAATTCGATAACCACTTAGTCCAATAAAATTCAATAAACTTACTGTCCATGCTATATTTTGCTCCTGTGTTACTGTGGCTACCAGGATGTTGTCCACATACTGCAACACTGTTCCAATCCCAGGTGGTCGCTCCCACTGCTCTAAGTCTTTAGCCAGCTGGTTGCCAAAGAGAGTTGGGCTGTTTTTAAAGCCTTGTGGGAGCACAGTCCATGTAAGTTGTGTCCTTCTCCCTGTCTCTGGATTCTCCCACTCAAAGGCAAACAGCAGTTGACTCTCAGGGCTCAAAGTTAGGCAGAAGAAAGCATCCTTTAAATCCAATACAGTAAACCAGGCCAATTCAGGTTTCAGTTTTGTCAGCAAAGTGTATGGGTTGGCCACCACAGGGTATAAATCCTCAGTTATTTTGTTTATGGCCCGAAGATCCTGAACTATTCTGTAATTCCCATCCAGCTTCTTCACTGGTAATATGGGAGTGTTGTATTCAGATTCACATTCTACTAGTAATCCATATTACAGAAATCGTTCTATGATTGGGCAAATCCCTTTCCTCTCCTCTAACCTCAAGGGATATTGTCTCACTCTTACCGGTTTGGTTCCTGGTTTAATTTTAACTGTTATGGGTAAGGCTGTTTTTGCTTTGCCAGGCATTTCAGTGGCCCATACCCCAGGGAATACTTGGTCTTCCACTTTCTTTGGCACTCTCATCTCTTCAGAGGGACTTATTAGGGCTAAACTTAAAAGTTCAATTAACTGGTCACCTCCCACTTTAATTTCTACCCCGTCTTTCCCAAATTTTATTTCTGCTTCCAATTTTTCTAATAAGTCCCGCCCCAGTAGTGGCTTGGGCGAGGTTGGCATATAAAGAAACTTATGGATCCCCAATTGTTTTGCCAATTTAAACCTTAAGGGTTGGAGAAAATATGCCTTTTCACTTTGGCCAGTAGCCCCCTTTACCGTTATAAAGTCGTCATCTATAGGCATTAAAGCTTGATTCAATATCGAAAATGTAGCACCAGTATCCACTAGAAATTCAACTCCCCATTGCCGTTCCCCTAGCTTCATTATAACCAGCGGATCCGCTAGGGTGGAGTCCCCAGGTCCCTGTCAATCCTCCTGTTCTTCTACTACGGAAACCCTCTTACTCTTCTTTTTTCTCTGTTTCTTCTGGGGGCAATCCTTCTTCCAATGTCCTGTACGTCTACAACATGCACATTGATTAATCCCTACAGGAGACCTCCCGGGATTCTTGTTCCCAGGGGCTCTGCCCTGCTGTAAAAGCTGCTATTAGAGCTCCCCTATCCTTTCTCCGGTCCTCTTCCGCCACCTTGCGGTCCCTTCTCCCTTCCTCCTCTGTTATTGAATACCTTCCAAGCTTCATCAAGCAACTTTTCTATATTACGCCCCTCAGGCATTCCCAGCTTTTGTAGCTTCTTCCGTATATCATTAGCAGACTGCCCGATGAAAAGCGAGACTAATTGCTATGTCCCAATATCTGACTCCGGATCTAAAGGAGCCTGGTGCCTCATTGTATCTTTCAGTTTCTCGAGAAATTCTGTTGGGGATTCATTTGGCCCCTGCCAGACTGCATACAATGCCGCCCAATTAACTGCTCTAGGGATGGCGCTCTCTATTCCCCTTGCAACCCAATCTCGATACTGCTCCAATAGTTTCATATGTGCCGACCTATTAGGATCCCAGTAGGGATCCTGTAGGGGAAAATACTCTTTTACATCCTCCTCTGTCCCTTTAAGGTGGTCCTCAGCTGACTCCTGAGCCCTTCTTAATATTAGCTGCTTCTCGGTTTTGGTGAAGCTGTCTAGCATTAACTGGACATCCTTCCAATCAGGGTTATGCCGTCTGACTAAATACCTGAAATGTTTTGCCACTCCTATAGGATCTGCCCTATAGCATCTTGTTTTACTTTGCCATGATTCTAAGTCAAATGAAGTGAACGGTACTCTAATCGACACTGCATTTCCGTCTGGTCCTACTGCTTCCCGTAAAGGTGTCTGGATACGTTCCACTTTTGGCTCCTCTCTTGCCCTTGTGTGGTGTGCTATGGGGGTTCCCGGGGCACTACTAACACTTGGAGCACTTTCAGGTTCCAACTCTTCAAAACTCTCCTGTGCTCTCACTGGTGGTGGTCTTTCATGGTCTGGTAACCCTTTGTCCTGTGCTTTCCGAACCTTCTCAGGATTAATACATCTCTGCTCTATACTACATGCAGAACAACACCTCTCCAATTTGTCTTTTCTTTCTCTCTGATTCTCCTTTTCTAAGGCCAACACCATAGGGTCTTGTGGTGGGTTAAGACCACAACTCCTTTGATACTCTGGATGGTTTTGAAGGGTGAAGAACAGGGCAGCATATGAGTATTCTTCCCACTTCCGCTCTCTCCTTAAAAATAGTGCTAATTGTAAAAGACTGTTGTAATTCAAGGTACCATTTTCTGGCCATCTCTCCTGATCATCTAATATGTAGAAGGGCCACCACTGATTGCAAAACATTATTAACTTCTTGCTCACTGAACCTCCTGGACCTCCAGATAATTCCTAAGGGGCATCCTAAGGGGCTTGCTTGGGGAAATTCCTTGCTCAGTTTTGGTCCCATTATACCTCCGATTCTACCTTTCTCTAACTTCCACAGGAACTGTTTTTACCAACCCACAACTAATAACAACAACAACTCCTGTCCAGGGATTATAAGGACTCAGGGCAATAAAGTGTTTTAGCTTAACCGAATAACACAACAAAGCCTTATAGTAATCCAAACACCGAAACCTGATCCGTTCCTGCAATCTGCAGAATCCTGACCCCCCTGTCTGCGGAGGAACACGGCACCCCTCCCTTTTCAGAGTGATCAAGCTTTTACAATGATCAGGCTGTCCTGCCTTGTTCTATTCGTTTAGCACTTGAAAGTACCTGGTGGCACACCCGGCCGGCAGCCCGAAGGTCGGCGGCTCGAGTTCCCCCCCCCCCCCCCCAGTCCAAAGTTTTAGATTTCTACCAAACTCCAGCACTCTGCCATACACCAAACTACTCACAAAACACAGAACAGATTTCCAACATACAACAATGACCTTTCAGCTCTGCTCGTCTCCGGCTGCCTCCCTCCCGGGAAAACGGTGATGTGGATCAGAACTCCGTAGTCGCGCTGCAAGTCCCATGCTACCACACACTCACACACACACACTCTGCAACACAAGCCATGCTCAACTTGAGCTCTTAACGATGTTAAAATATGCATGGTACTGGTACAGAGGTTTTGCAGCAAATATATACGATGATAGCTACCACACACAGTGCTCCCGCTATCCCAGCGAGAAGCGCCAAAGTTACCATACCAGCGAATTCACTAATTCCCCAAGGGCAAGCAGTATCCCTCCCTCACCAGGCGCAAGGGGTACTTCTACCCCCACTACGACTTACAGGATCTTGGTGAGCTCCCCTACTCCTCATCACAGCGTGAGGTGTCCCATACACGGCTTACGGACTCGTCCCCTATACCCCTGCAGGCTTTCCCAATTTACATATCTGGCCTGCTGGCCGGTCTGTCTCTTCCCCTGCAGCGATCGGATGGGGATGGGAGACTCTCCAGAGAAACAGTCCGGTGGCACGCCTAGAATGTCCCACACCCCACCCGGTCCAGCAGCCGGGCAGAGAGAGTCTTCTGGCTGGCTCGCCAATTGACGTGTGGAACAAACTCTACAACACGGTTAAGGGTTATAAAGCAGGTATGTATTGCGCCGGCAGGTGTGAGGGACATAATTCTGCCCAGCTCGCACACACTATTGTCTAACAAAGGGCTACTTATAGGGTACAGGTAGGGGTATGCATAAGCGCCTATTACATATTCATGACCTATCCCCACTCTGTATTGTAATAAGTCCTCTTTGAGCTTACATTTGTTCAGTGTCTCTGGTAGATTTCCATGCCATGGAGCAGGATGCAAACAATTCTGTTTTCCACATTCCAAGTCCTTCTTATCTGCAGTTGTCTGCACACCAGCTTCTTAGTTATCAGCTTTCAGGGTTTTCAAGGCCTTTACTAACGAGCGGTTCAAATTCCAGTGAGCTGAGGTTTCTTATCATGTTAGTTTACAGTGAATCATGTCTTTCTAACTTTCTCAGGCCTTTCCCTTCTGTATGTCTGCTTTTGCTCATCACTACAATCAAGCAAGCCACACGAATCAAGTCTCCCTGGAACAGAGGCCAATGGCTGGGTTTTCAATATGATGAGGCCTGGCAAATTGACTATGTTGGACCGCTACCACGAACACACCAAGCAAGCGTTATATACTCACCATGGTGGAAGCAACTACCGGTTGGTTGGAAACGTACCCTGTAAACCATGCCACTGCCCGAAATACTGTCTTGGCACCTTGAAAGGCAAGTTTTGTTGAGACATGGTACTCCGGAAAGAATTGAATCAGACAATGGGACTCATTTTTTAAATAATCTCATAAACTCCTGGGCAAAGAAACATGGCATTGAGTGGATATACCACATCCCCTATCACCCACAAGCCTCTGGAAAGATTGAAAGATATAATGGATTACTAAAGACCATGTTGAGAGCACTGGGCAATGGGGCATGGAAGCAGTGGGATAAAAATTTAGCAGAAGCCACTTGGCTGGTTAACAGCAGAGGTTCAACTAACCGTCCTGGTCCTGCCCAAACAAAACCACTACATACTGTGGGAGGAGATAAGGTCCCTGTAGTGCACCCAGGGAAATGGCTGGGGAAGGCAGTATGGGTTGCACCTCCCATGGGAAAGGGCAAACCCATTTGTGGGATTGTCTTTGCTCAAGGGCCTGGGTGTACTTGGTGGGTGATGAGAAAGGATGGGGAAACTCAATGTGTACCTCAAGGAGACTTAACCTTGGGGGAAAAATAACCTGTTATGTGAGTTGTCTGTTGTAGGCAATGAGGTATGAACTTCGCAAGAAAATCAGACAAATGGACAAACCAAGTCGGTGCTGGTGCCCAACACTGAACACAGTTTCCCCTGGCTTGGATATCCATCTTGATGGATGAGACATAAGTTATGGCCTGCTCCAGTGAACATCTACAGAGGATGAAAGATACAAGAATGTTGGTTGTTTGTTCGATGCAAGATGCAAGAGGGAATACAAGAATGATGTTTGTCTGTTGAAGAGTGGGGGTACTGGTTAATGAGAGTATATAAGAATGTATATAGGTTGTTAAGATGGTTTGTCTGAGCATGACATAAATGGTATGGAATAAGGGGTGGAGACTGTAGTGGGTCTGGGATGGTAGTGATTTTCCAACATAGCTATTGCAGTGCTGTGCTTACTGTTGATATCGATATTATGACTACTGCTCGCACAGCATCAGGGCTGTCCCTCCAGCATTCGTTCCCCCACCTTCACCAATAGCTGTGGGTGAGCACAATCTTGGGAGGGACCATGGCCAGAACAGCTGACCCAGACCGAACAAGGAGATATTCCATACCATATTATGTCAACTCAGTAATATAAACTGGGGGAGAGGAGCAGGAAGGGGAGGCAAGATTCATTTCCGGCCTTCCAAAAGCAACCGCTACGCGTACTGAAGCCCTGCTTCTCGGGAGGTGGCCGGACATCGCTGCTGATGGGAAGTAGAGAGTAACAGCTTTATCTGATTTTGCTTTGCTTCCTGCACGTGCAGCTTTGCTGTTTCTCTATTAAACTGCTTTTATCTCAACCCACGAGACTCCCATCTTATTTTCTCCCCTCCCCTGGCTTGCTGAGGAGGTGGGGGATAGAGTGGTGTGGTGGGCACCTGGCATCTAGCCAGGGTCAAACTACCACACCTGCCCTGCTGCTACCTGCCAGGCTCAGCTGTCCCCCTGGCACTGGAACACCATGGCAGTGGCAACGACTAGGGAAGGACACAGGACTGGTGGCGACGGCGGCATCCACGGAGGGATATGGGGCCAGCGGTGATGGCCACTGTGACGTAGTGGGTGGGCAGGGCCTGCAGGGTGAGGTGCAGGGCGTGCGCTCCCAGTGATGTGAGGAGACAGCATCATGGTGATCAGTGGCACATGATGACCCGAAGGGACAGCACACGGTGGTGGCAGCTCAAGTAAAGTAAATAAATAAACAACTCCGCTGCGCTTGGCGGGGAATCATCCGGGGCAGCTCCACTTTCCCAGAGATCCCAGCTCGGGCTGCTCGCCAGTGTGTGCTGCTGGTCCTATGTCTCCAGGGGTCTGGGCTTCAGAGGTCTTCCTGCAGGAGGGAGGAGCCAGGTGCCAAGGAAGAGTCAGCCCTGGGGAGGGTGTCCCTGGCTGGTCCCAGGACAGGCTGCCCAAGGAGAACAGCTGGAGCTGCTGCTGGTGTCCTGGAGCAAGCAGAGGGCCAGAGACTTGGCTCAGCGGGGGCAGCTGCAGCCTGTAGCAGCATCTGTGGGAATCTCACAGGCAGTACTTACATCCAGGTCATCCATGGCTGGGTGGGGAGGCCTTTGTCTGTCACCTTCTCCAGGAGATTGATGGGAAACACACAGCTGTGGGAACTCTGAATGCCCATCACCCCCCCTACCCCAAGCACCCCACCTCACATGTGCCCCAGGACCCTCGAGGCCTATGGCCCCTGCTCACCTCTGCATACTGCTCCACCATGGCCCTCCCCACCTCCTCATCCCCTTCCCAGTCTCTCCAGTTGTCAAAGTCCACAAAGAACCAGGCTGGCTGTGGGCAGAGAGAGCATCCCCTGAGGGAGGGAGCAGCTCGGGGAGGATGAGGCAGCACCATCCTCACAGCCCAGGGATTGTTCTATGGGGTGAGCACAGGCTGCTCCTGCACAGGGCTGGGGAAAGGAGGGACAGGGGCTGTCCCCCTTCATCTGCATGTGCTGGTCCTGATCCTGCCTGCATTAAGGGAAAAGTGTGCCACATCCTTTCTGTGGACTGGCAGTGACCGTGACATTGGGCTTTTTGGGAGCTCTGTGTTGGGATGCCCACGTGGGGCCCTCAGTGTCCCCTGGGAGCTGCAGCATGGGGCAGCACATATGCTCAGGCTGGTCCTGGCTGCCGGGTGCCAAACACACCTTGATGTTCTCCTTGGTGATACGAGGCCAGGCCACTTTCTCCTTCCACATTCTCATAAAACATGTGATGGAGTGATCAGAGTGCTTCTCCTGTGAGTCCTGCCAACAGATGGGAGATGCCTCACTTCAGTATCTGCCAGACTCCTCTCTGTAATCCACTGCAGACACATACAGGATCAAAGCTCAATCATGTGCAGGCTGTGGGGAACACAGAACCACAGAGAAGAGTTGTTTCTGGCCCAAGGCAGCACTCAGAGTCAGGGCTCCCAGGCTTGTGCTCACTCCACTCAAGCTCTTGGGATCCCCGGCCAGGATTCAACACTAAGCAGCATTGCTCAAGACCACATAGGCTGGGATTAACTCTGAGCCTGACGCAGGCTGTTAGAGAATGGAAATCTCACCTTGGAGTTGACCCTGGTGTACTGGTTGATCTTGTTTTAGAACTCCACGCCATCTGCATTTTTGCAACTGCCAAAACACCATAACAGCCTGGCTTAGGAGAGGGCTGAGGCCACACATGCCCTGCTCTCACAGAGCCCTCCTCTCTGTCCCCCAAAACACCTCCAATTCAGAACCATGTCCCCAATTGGTGGGGCAGTGCAGCTCACCAGCCACTGGTCCTCAATGACCACCTTCACATCTCTGCTGTCCTCCACACAGAACTCCAGGTAGACATACCATGGGCGGTCGTACCACAGCGTCTTTGTCAGTTGCCTCGGGAAAGGGCAGACCAGTGGATATTTCCATGGTGCCCAGTAGCACTTGTGCAAGGCACCGGATGGGGATTGGACCAAGGAAGGTGTCCCAAATGTGTACCCTGCCTGGGTCGAGC
Organism: Colius striatus; assembly: GCF_028858725.1. Lineage (NCBI taxonomy): Eukaryota > Metazoa > Chordata > Aves > Coliiformes > Coliidae > Colius > Colius striatus. The sequence continues at coordinate 27,154,749 of NC_084789.1, read as the reverse complement.
TCCGGGACTGTCAGCGAGAGCGAAGTGAGCACAGGGCCCGGGCGGTGGGTGCTGGGCAGGCAGCTCCCCACTCCTGGTCCCTCGCCTGGGCAGCCGGCGGGGCCCAGCAGGTCGGCCTGCCTTCACTCTCCCCTGCCATTCCCAGCGCCATTCCCTCGCTGCTCCGGGCCGAAGGGTCCCGGCCGGTGGTGCCTCAGGTACTGGACCTTGGGCCAGTACCCGAGACCCCGATCGGACACTGCCCCGGGGACCGTGTGCCTCGCTGGGATGCCGGCCGCTGCCTGACCCGGCCCGTCCAGCCGCGCTCACCTCGCCATGGCGGCGTCGACCCCGCCCCGCGCTATTTCGGGCCAGGGGCGCGGCTGTCAGGGGCCTAGGAGCGGGGGCCGGCCGGGCCAGGCGTGGAGTGGCCACCTCGCAGCCCAGTCGCCAGCTCAACGCCCCCCCTAGGCCACCCGCAGGCGCCCCACCTCGGCCCGCGCCAGGCCGCACGCCCCGACCCTCGGGGACCCCCAGATGCCGCTGTAAACGGTCTGCCAAGCTGCTTGGGGAGCGCACTGTCGCCGCGCAGGCCCCGCCCCCCGCCAGGCCCCGCCCCGCGGCGGCAAAGATGGTGGCAGTCTTTAGATAGGGGTAGTGGCAGCCATGGAGGTGGAGGGTGGTACGTTGGGCCTTGGGGAGTGTTGGGTGTCGGTGGGTGCCGCGTTGGCGACGATAGCGGAGGAAGAAGAAGACGATGAGGAGGTGGCTGTGGAGGATTCGCCATAGTCGGTGCCGCGGCTGCGGGCGGAGCAGCGCCGGCTGCATGGAGCGCTGCTGGCGCTAGCTTCCCACTTCGCGCAGGTGCAGTTCCGGTTGCGGCAGGTGGCCCGGACCGGGCCGAGCGAGCAGCAGAGGTTGCTCCGCGACCTGGAGGACTTCACCTTCCGGGGTTGTCCTGGAGCGCTGCTTCTTGGCCTCGGTGACGCCCCACTGAGTGCCGGGACCCGCTGCCGGGACGGGGGACATGGGCCGCGCCTAGTTGACTCTTGGGAGGGATGCGGTGCAGCAGAGCGATTGCTTTTTCTGGAGTGAGGAGAATACTCTCTCCTTTGAGATAGCGGCGTCGTGTGGTCCTCTGCTCCGTACTGTCAGCCCCGGGGTCGGTGTGTACTGCAGCCCGTTACGGCGGTTGTTCACCGCTGAGGGGAGCTTGGTGGCCAAAGGGAGGGGTGCCGTGCTGACCAGAGGCACTTGCACACTCCGTTGTGGTTGTGATTGGCTCCAGGCAAAGAGATGGGGCCAGCAGGTTTGCGCGAATCTCCATATGCAGGTGCTCGATGAGCTGGTGCCAGCTCGCAGTGACACGTGTTCAAGTCCTACTTCATGTGTCACTGCTCTGCTCTGAGATATGGCGGTGACTCAGAGGATCTTTGATATACACATGTTATTTGGTGACTTGCAACAGTGCTTCCTGGCCTTTTGAGGTGGGACTTGGTGCAGGAGGTCTGGAGAGGCTCTTCATTTGTCAGGTGAAGTGATGCAGCTGGCACCTCTCCTTGATGTTCAGGCACATCTTTTTCCTCAGACTAGTGTGTAATGTGTGCTGGCAAAGGGCATGAGCTGAGGGAAACACTCTTCATACCACAATCCTGTTCTCTGGGCTTGGCTTTGACAATAAATCTTCACTTTTTTTTTACTGGTGACTTTTTTTTTTTTTTTTTTTTTACAGAGTGAGCAAGAGAAGCAGGAGCAAATTGAGGTCCAGAAGGAGAAGCAGAGAGAACTTATCCTGCAGCTCAAGACACAACTGGATGACCTGGAGATGTTTGCTTACAAAGAGGGCAGCTATGATTCTCTGCCACAGTCTGTGGTTATGGAAAGACAATGGGTAAGGCTTGCAAAGTCCTTCTGCCTTTTTGTCTTGACACTTGCAAACCTCTTACAAGCTGTAGGAGTTGGTGAGTCCATATTTCTAACCAGCAACTCTAATAGAGTATCAGTAGTTCATCTGCATGTGTAAATGTGTCCTGTGTCTTCTCTTGCCATTTTCTATGTGTAGCAAAGGTGATCTGTCTCCAAGATAATGAGTGGGTAAAGGAGTATTTTAAAGCTCATGGGCATCAGCACCACACGGTGAGATCATGCTATGATCTTGTGTTTTGTAGATGATTATAAATGAGTTGATAAAGAAACTGGACATGGACTTGAATGAAGATATTGCAATGCTCTCTCCAGAGGAACTGCAACAGTGTGTGGATGCTGCCATTGCACCGATTGTTAATCCTGGCAGGATGAAGGAGCAGCTGGTGGAACAGCTGAAGACACAGATAAGGGACCTTGAAATGCTCATCAACTTCATTCAGGGTCAGTGCTGAGATTTTTTTTTTAGATGGGCAGATTGAATTGCTTTGTAATTCCCTGACAAAGTCATGAGGAGGGAGGTCACAGATGTCAGGATGCAGGAAGGGTTTCTGGGTCATGGGGAAGGACAGATCTCTCAGAACTGGTGGTGGGGAGAACAAGAGGCTGACAAAAAAGGGTGCTGAGAGACCTTAATACTTGAGAGATGCAACTTGAATTCACAAGTGTGAAATAATAGTGTAAAATTCTTGTTCTAGATGAAGTTGGAAGCTCTGGGAAGGCAGAAGATGGAGACTGTGAATGTGCAGGCAGAAAAGGTGGCTCCTACAGACCAAATACACAGCCTTCTGGAAACAAAGGTGGGCACTACTTGGCTCAGAGCTTGCAGCACTGCTCCTGCTGTCACTCACTTGAGGTTTGGGAAGCATGGACCAGCATTTGCTTTGCTTTTTTTCCTGACATTTGGTTTCTGTGCTTTCCTGTTCCCACTGAGAAAAAGTTTGTGTCCAGTTCCTTTACCCCTTTCATCCATAAGATCATTAGGGGAGTCACAGAACCTGAACATGTGGCACAGAGGTTGGATTGATCCTCAGCAGAGATCAGGATAGAAGGGACTTATGATGGTGCAAAATGCAGACAGGCTGAGCAGCCTTGCCTTGTACACACTGGTGGGCTGCCCTGTAATTAATGCTCTTTGAGTTTTAGTTCTGGGAGCAGATACAGTGAGCTGGATGGATCCAGTGTTCTTTATAATTTGAGAGTTGTCTACTTATGTGAATTTATCAGAGCTAGAATGGTACAGTAGAGGGAATATTACAAGAAATTTACCGTTTGTCATCTGAGACATCTAGTCAGAGGTAGGATACTGGCCTGGATGGAATTTGGGTCCTACCCAGTGTGGCTATTCATGTAAATTTGATTTAATAATGGCATCAGGAGTAAGCAGTGTATATTTTTAGCCTGCTGAAAGAAGATGCTACTCTAAAGTAGGCAGTGATCACCTTCAGCAAAGGTTTTGGTACCTCCTAGTTACCTGTGTGATATTGTGCTGTCTAAAGATTTCCTCACTGTATATATGCCCACCCTGGAAAGCTGCTGTAGGATTTCTTCTCTGTAAGATGACCTGATTGTTGAGAACATGCCCTGAAAATATTTGCTTTTCTGGGTGGCTTCAGTGCTTTGAAACTAGAAAAAGTAGCATCACTGACTAAAGCTCCTGAGGAGGAGGAGAATCTGTGATGGAGGAGGAGCAGATGTTTGCACTCCCTTGGTGTGTATGAAAAGGCAAAGCTGTTGATTCCTTAATGAGAGTACTTATTTATCTTTTCCAACCTGATCAGTGAACCCAGAAGATGCCAGGAAGATGCAAGAAACAGGCCTGCACCTTATGTGCTGTATGCTTGCTGTGCTGCAAATATTTGCTGTCAGACAGTTTGGCTGTGCTATGGGTCAGAATCCTCATACCCTCTGGCAGAAGGACCAAGCCAACAAGGATTATTCCCCCTTAATTAAGAAACTGGAGGTGTCAGTAGAGCGGGTGAGGTAGCTTGCTCTGAAACACCAGCGGGTAGACCATGTCATCAGTTCCTCCAACCTGCAGGACATTCCCTTGGAAGGCAGAGATGAGCTGACCCTGGCTGTGCAGAAGGAACTGACCATTGCTTTGAGAGACCTGATGGCTCATGGGCTTTATGCCTCCTCTCAAGGAATGAGCCTGGTATTGGCACCCATCGTGTGCCTGATCCCCACCTTCACCCCCTTGCCACAAACCATGCACCCCTGAGAGCTCTTTGTGAAGTATTACAACGCCAAGAATGGACAGGCCTTTGTGGAATCCCCAGCTTGCAAGCTCTCCCAGTCCTTTGCCTTGCCTGTGACAGGAGGAGTGGCCATCACCCCCAAACAGAACCTGCTGATAGCCATTCACACCATCTTCATGGAGCATGACCTATTCAAGCACAGCACAGACTCAAAACTGAAAGCTCTGGTGTGTATGGCCCTGAACGAGCAGTGCCTGCTCTCCTGGCTAAACCTCATCTGCAAAACTGGAGCTCTGGTGCAGTCCCACTACCAGCCCTGGAGCTACATGGCAAACACAGGCTTTGAGAGTGCTCTCAATGTTTTCAGTAGCCTCATCAACTTAAAATTCAACCTCCCAGTTGACCTGGCTGTCCAACAGCTGAAAAACATCAAAGATGCTTTTTGATGTATTTTTATTGGAGATCATCCTTTTTTTTTTTTCCCCCACAAGTAGGCAGCTGGGCCCAAGATGTCTGGCCTTTTTAAGACCAAGTTTGGCTCTTTTAAACTGATATTTGCCTTTAGGGAAATCTTAATGATTTCTCAATGCTGGAAATCTGTGTTTTACAAGGCTGCTGCTGCAAAGCTGCTGGAGGTCAGGGCAAGGTGCTTCTAGGCAGCTCTGGAGAACAGACCCGCCTTGCTGCTGAATGTTCAGCATGTGAGGCTGGCTGCCCTGAGCGAGGGAAAGCCTTTTGGCCTGTGCAGCGTGGCTCCTGTGCTGCCTCCAAGGGGTTATTCTTCAAAGGTTGTGCTTTAAGTGATGCCCTTACATGACCCCTCTCACAGAACACAAGCTTGTCTGGAGGTGAGTGACTGCCCTCCCTTGTGTCAATAGATGAGAACAGTGGTGTCAGGGGCCTCAGCTATCCAGGGAAGTGTTCTATCCATTGTTCTTTAGGCTGGTGGTGGTGGCAACTCTGTCCTTTTTCAAAGCCTTTGTTGCCGTAGCCCCGTGTGTTATAGCGGATGCATTAAATCGTTTTAGCAGTGTCCATCTGTGAAGAAGCCCACCCCCGGTGACCTTGTCCTTTGCGGCCGGTGGTGGTTGGGTGTTTATAACCGGGGTTTTCGTTATCTGGGATAGGGGGAGCCCCGGGGGAGGGACTCACCTGACCGCGGCCGCCAGTGTGTGCCCGCCCGGGGAGCGGATAGTGGGGGCGACAGACGGAACAACATCCGTCCCTGCCCGTTGCCGGGCAACGATGGCGTCGCTCCTCCTGCGTTGGACGACGCGGAAGTGATGTAGCCGACAAGCTGTGAAAGGTCAGCGGAGCGGCAACTACTTCCTTTTCCGATCTGTCCGCCATCGCCGCCGAAGCATCGGTGAGTGTTGGTTGGGCCCGTGCACGGGATCTGCCGCCATCCGCGGGGACAGCGGGATGGGAGGTGCAGATGTGAGCGCCACGGGCCCAGCCCTGACCGTCGCGGGCTGTCTCCACAGAGATGGGGAAGTTCATGAAGCCGGGGAAGGTGGTGCTGGTGCTGGCCGGCCGCTACTCGGGCCGTAAGGCCGTCATCGTGAAGGTGAGCGCGGGGCTCCGGGGGGCTGCCGACAGAGAGGGCAGGAGGCTGGACAAAGCGAGGGGGAGGGGGTCTCCGCCGGGATTTAAGGGCGGCGGCGGCAGATGGTGCTTCGTGGTGCCATCGCCATCTTCGGCTGTGGTTGGGGCGTTTCAGAACATCGACGATGGTACCTCAGACCGGCCGTACAGTCACGCCTTGGTGGCGGGCATCGACCGCTACCCACGGAAGGTGACCACTGCCATGGGCAAGAAGAAGATCGCCAAGAGATCCAAGATCAAGTCCTTTGTGAAAGTTTACAACTACAACCATCTGATGCCCACTCGGTGAGTGTGACCCCTGGGATGCTGCTGGTGGGGTTGGTGTTACTGGCTTTATAATTTAGAAAATTTAGAAAGCTGTCATTCCTTTATTGCAGGACTGGGTGCATGAGGGTTCTCTCCTAACATGCACATCAAAAAATGAAAGAACACTATATACCTTACAGAGAAATGAAGCAGTTGTCTCATTTTGGGCACTGTGGCCTTGCTGAAACTGTTTTGAAGTTTTTTGTCTGCTTGATCCCCCAATTTATAGTCAAAACGTAACCATTTTGCTATCCGCTTGCTACTTCTCAGGCTGATTTCAAAGGCCTCCTGCTCACAGGTGTCTGCACAACAGATGAGCAGTACTGGCACTTCTAAATACTTTTAACCCTTTACTTGCAATTTTCTTATAATTCATCAATCAAAGCCCAAATTATGCTTGTGTGAAATAGCAAATGAGGATAGAGATTTGGGATCTATAAACAAGGAGGAGTAGAACTCTTTAAGGAATCTGAGGAGGTGTCTACAAATGAGAAGTGTCTGAAGTCTGGTATCCCTGGCAGAGCCTCATCTGCTTCCAGCAATCCCAGCTCTTGTGTGTGCTCTGGTGAACACTGGGAGCCTTTGAGGTTCTGAATTACCTGACTGACCAGACACTGTGAAAATAGGGACTTAGGGATGTGAGACTGAGGGGAAATATTAATGCATTTCTGGAACAAGGCATCTGTCTCTTACTTCAGCCATACTCTCCTTTTTATCATGGAGGTGGCAGCAGATGGACCTTTGAGATGATCCTGAGGATCTGGGGTACTGGTGGAGCTGTGGTAGTCTGGTGACGTTTCTCCCTGTCCCTATGTGGCTACTGCTGGTGTAGGCAGCCAAACACACCATGTTGGGTTGAGCTACTTGTCTCCTGTGAACTGTGTAGCTGTTTCCTCTATGGGATGAATTAAATGTCTTTGGATGCTTTTGTTTATTTAAAGAGGAACCTCATTAACACTTCTAAGTACCTAAAGGGTGTTTGTCAGGAGGATGGGGTAACACTTTTTTCTGTAGTGTCCAGAAACATGACAAGGGGTAATGGACATAAGCTGCAACACAAGGAAAAACTTATTTGGTGTTGAGGTGAGGGACCTTGGCACAGGCTGTCCAGGGAGGATGTGGAGGCTCCTTCTCGGGAGGTTTCCAAACCCGCCTGAACATGTTCCTGTGCCCCCTGATCGAGGGGAACCTGCTTTAGCAGGGGGTTTGGCTGGATGAGCTCTGGAAGGCACTTCCAACTGCTACCATTCTATGACTTCCTGAACAGAGAAGGTTTTATGAGCTGTAGTCCCTTAACCTGGCACTAGTTCCTGCATTTGATGTTCTTGGGCTGCCCACTTTGCTTTCACTCCATACCAGCACCCGGGGCTCTTTCCAACTTTCCTGCTCTCTGCCCAGATATTCTGTCGATATTCCCCTGGACAAAACAGTGGTCAACAAGGATGTGTTCAGGGACCCTGCTCTGAAACGCAAAGCGAGACGTGAAGCCAAGGTGAAATTTGAGGAAAGGTGAGTTGGAAGCTTCTCTGCCGTGGTGTTAGCACCCTTCCTGGGGCAAGGACTCAGTGCCATGGCCTGGCTAGGTCCCAGGTTGGACACTTCTGCCTTGACTTCCTCGCATTTTGGATGAGTGCTTTCCTTCTCCCCTCTGGTGTATGATTACACAACTGTTTGGTCAGGGAGCTGGTGGTGTGAGATAAGGAACAATTCACCAACAGCTGTAGGCTCGGACTGACTTTGTGACGATCTCTTGGCATCTCAGTGCCAATTGATGCACTGCCTTTCACTGGGCTTAGTGGGACAGGGCTAATGTCTTGCCAGGAGTGTTCTGATTAATGATCTGTCTTTCAGTGTTTTGCTCAGGAGCTCCCTCAGCAAGAAGGAGCTGTGAGGAGACAGTGTGCCACCTGGGGCCTTAGCTGTAGTAAAGCTCTCTGCCCAGGAGGGTGACTGCTCTCTTGGGATGTGCCTGATGGCTGCCCTCCACCTGAGAGGATGATGGAGAGTTGGGCAGAGAAGGAACATGATGAGGTTCAACAAGGACAACTGAAGAGTCCTATACCTGGGGAGGAACAAGCCCATGCACCAGTACAGGCTGGGGACTGACCTGCTGGAGAGCAGCTCTGCAGAGAGAGACCTGGGAGTGCTAGTTGATAATAAACTGAACATGAGCCAGCAATGTGCCCTTGTGACCAAGAAGGCCAATGGCATTCTAGGATGCATCAAGAAGAGTGTGGGCAGCAGGTTGAGGGAGGTTCTTCTCCTCCTCTACTCTGCCCTGGTGAGGCTTCATCTGGAGTCCTGTGTCCAGTTTGGGCTCTCCAGCTCAAGAGGGACAGGGAACTTCTGGAGAGAGTCCAGCACTGGGCCACCAAGATGATCAGGGGACTGGAGCATCTCTCTGAGGAGGAAAGGCTGTGAGAACTGGAGCTGTTTATACTGGAGAAGAGAAGGCTGAGAGTGGACCTTAGAAATCCCTAAAGGGTGGGTGTTGAGAGGATGAGGCCAATCTGTAGCACCCAATGAGGTGCAAGAGGTGCAATTACAAGAGGTAATGGGGTGAAGCTGGTACACAAAAAGTTCCATTTAAACATAAGGAAAAACTATTTTACTATTGAGGTGAGGGAGCCCTGACACAGGCTGCCCAGAGAGGTTGTGGAGTCTTCTTTAGGGGTCTTCAAAACCTGCCTGCACATGTTCCTGTGCTCCCTGACTGAGGGGAACCTGCTTTAGCAGGGGATTGGACTGCGTGAGGTCCAGAGAACCCTTCCAACCATTACTATTCTGGGCATCTGTGAAACCTTGTAGCATGTGTGTCCTTCATGAGGTGGCTTAATGAGGAAAATCTGGAAACTGACACTTGCTTCCCCTGGGGATTTAAAAGTTTAAAGTGGATCCAGTTGCAGCCCAGGCTGAAGCGATAGGGTGAATTGCCTCTGGGTGAGCCAAGTGCTGTGACCTGCTATGGAGGGAGGATGGGGACAGCATGGGGCTACTAATACTGAGTGAGTGAGTCTCTGACTGTCTTCCTCCTCTTTCAGGTACAAGACAGGCAAGAATAAGTGGTTCTTCCAGAAGCTGCGCTTCTAAAGGTGTAACAAAGTTGCATCAATAAATGTTTATTAAAACTATTTTGTTTTGTTGTATTTTAAACCAAGCCTTGCAAGGCTTCTTCCTGTGTGGGGGTGGACGTTTCTGCTGCTCTCAGAATGGGCTGGGGACAGCTGTGTGGCCTCTGCAAGAGGGGGGGGGGTGGTGCAGAGGCAGAATGGGATGGACACAGGCACTGGGAGTGGAAATGAGGGTCGGGAGTCCCTCAGGAATTGATAAGGGGTCCCAAAGGCCCCATCAGGCTGTAGGAGGGGCCCCAGGGCATGGTCTGAGCAGGCAGGGGTTTCCCCTATGACTGCCATGGGGTTGAAGCTTCAGTGTGCCCAGGTGGAGATGGAAGCGGATGGGGTGAGGGGCTGAGCTGCAGGGGCTTGGGGAGTGGCCAGGGCTTGGCACAGCGTGGCTGAGGGCCCCTTCTACCTTTAGGATTCCTTTATCTACCTGCCCCAGGCCAGGGGCCTGCATCACATTAAAAGGGGACAGAGTGATTTGGCAGAAAATAAATTCCCTTGCATTCTAACTCTCCTCACTGAGGTGGGAGGTTAGGTGTAAGTTCTGAGTGATGCCCAATTTGCCACAATCAGTCCAGTCACGTTCACCTTCTATGAATTATCACCATTCTGGATACACTGATAGTGGACTGCACCTTCAGTCCAGTCGTGCTCATGAACTAGCACGGCTACACTCTAGGGTTTAGTCGCATTCAGTGAGAAACTGTGACAACTGGCTACTTAGTGCAATTTTATTCATGCAACAGATATACAGGTTCTTATGGATTGCTGGTGATAGTGACTGTCTGCAGAAGAAAGCATGTGCAAAAATAGATATATAAGTATTACAGCACACAAAGTTACAGACAATACAGCCTGGCTACAAAAAGTTAAAGAGAAACTCTCTAGAGAGATTTCTAAGTTTCCTGCAGAAGCACTTAGTTTAAGTCTCACCTGAGGTGTCCCAATGGGGGGAAGAGAGGCTCAGCCCGTTGACTGATCTCAGTCGTGTTCCCCTTGACTTGATTGTGATGGTGTCTTCCCCCAATAACCCCCTTTTCTTTAGCCATTTATATACCTTTTTTTACCCTCAAGGTGGAGTTTGAGTGACTTCAGCCATAAATATCTTTATTACAATTGGCGTAAAATTCTCTCGCCTTGCATTTAAAGGCATAGCTTACAAAAAGTTCAGGGCACAGACTCAAGGAGGAGTGATCACACCTTGGAGGTGGGTAGCCTTTGGGATGGAGGTGTGTTTTGGTATTAAAATGACATTATCCTAGAATAGGGTTGGAAGGGAACTTTAGAGATCATCTAGTCCAACCCCCCTGCAGAAGCAGGTCAACCTAGATCAGGTTGCATAAGAACATGTGGGTCTTAAAGACCTTCAAGGAAGGGGACTCCACACCCTCCCTGGGCAGCCTGTTCCAGTGCTCTGTCACCCTCCGTCATATTTGCAGGGAATTGCATCAAAAAGATGGATTGCATCAAGAAGATGGATGCATCAAGAAGAATGTGGCCAGCAGGTCAAGGAAGGTTCTTCCCCTCTACTCTGCCCTGGTGAGGCCTCATCTGAAGTACTGTGTCCAGTTCTGGGCTCCTCAGCTCAAGAGGGACAGAGAACTTCTGGAGAGAGTCCAGCGCAGGCCACCAAGATGATCAGGGGAATGGAACTTCTTTCATACGAGGAAAGACTGCAGGAACTGGGGCTGTTTAGTCTAAAGAGGAGACTGATTGGAGATTTTATTAACATTTACAAATATCTAAAGGGTATGTGTCAGGAGATTGGGACATCCCTTTTTTCTATAGTAGATAGTAACAGGAGAAGGGGTGATGGGATGAAGCTGGAACACAAAAAGTTTCACTTAAACATAAGAAAAAACTATTTCACTGTGAGGGTGACGGAGCAGTGGAACAGGCTGCCCAGAGAGGTTGTGGAGTCTCCTTCCTTGGAGGTCTTTAAGACCCGCCTGGACATGTTCCTATACGACCTGATCTAGGTGAACCTGCTTCTGCAGGGGGGTTGGACTAGATGATCTCTGAAAGTCCCTTCCAGTCCCTACCATTCTATGATTCTATGAATTGCTGTATTGTGGATTCCTCACATACCAGCAGCAGCTGTATCCACCCTTTAAGCCTTTTTGATTTTATACCTTTCCTCAATTGGTGAACAATGCTGATTTCTAAAATAAGTTTTAATGTAAGTTTTAATTTCCAGGCCACTTAGGTAATTATGCCACAGGACAACGTCCTAGGGTGCGACTCCGAGGAAGTGATCCATGAGCACATCCAGCAGGAGGTTGAGCACTGCAAGGTACATCTATGAGAGTGGGGATGGGCTAGGAGCTTGAGCTTATTTTCTGTTGGGCCGGGAGCCAGTAGTGGGGAGGAAGCAGCACCCCAGTTTAGGGGAGCTGATACTGGGGCCTGGGGCCTGCCTGGCTCCTTCCATAGCACAGACTGGGGCTGGACAGTGGAGTGGGGAGAGCAGTGTCTGCAGTGTCTCACCAACTTGATGGAAAGTTCTCTTGCAGGGACTTTGTCATGCTCTGGAGCAAGACAGTGTGAACTTACATGAGGCTGAGGAAACTATAGAGAAAAGTCACAAGACCCGAAGAAAGAACAAGAACTTCTTCATAAAAATTTTGAGCTATAAATGTCTTTAAAAAGAGATGAAGAGGCATCCTGCCAGGTTGGTGGTTGGAGGAATTGTCTTGGGCTTGTGTCATGGTTTAGTGAGGAGCTGCTTTTGCTTGGTAACAGGGGGAGGGGGCTGCAGTGCAGACCCAGTAAAGAGTTCTTGGACTTTCTCCAGGCTCTTGGGTTCAGACCCACCTCCAGCCCAGATGGGCCAATCTGGTGCCTCTGCCAGCACTATTTAAGGATGGAAATTTGAAGTGCTTGGGAGGAGGTGTAAGAGTGGTACAAGATGGAGGTGACCATGCGGACCCCATAGTCAGAGAAGGAGGAAGGAAGGAGGAGCGCTGGACTGGAGACCCCTCTGCAACCTGTGGCGAGAACACAGCTGTACCCCTGCAACCCATGCAGGGCCATGGCAGGACTGAGAGCCACCAGCAGCTCTGGGTGAGTGCGCCCGGACGGGCAGGAGACTGTGTGAGGAGGTAGCCATGGTGCAAGCTCGTGTGTGCTTATCTCTAAGCAGATAGCTTTGTCTGTATAAAATAAAAGCTTTTACAGTTAAACCTATACTAATGCAATAAGTTAGTATAAAGTTTATTAATACATGTTAGTATAAAGCTCTACATCAGAAGTGATGGTGCATGTCAGAGAGCTGAGCCCTGATGAGGTAGTGAGGAGCAGACAGCTCCTGCCCACACAGACATGACAGCCCCAGCTGGCTCTCCAGTCTAGCAGGCACGCTCGGGCTCACTTTAATCTCAATTAGACTTAATGCAAATCCATTTTAATTCATATTCAAATAAGGAATTATGGAGTGTTTCTCTGTGCCAATAACACAGGGACAGCCATGACGGGCTGTGTGCTTGCTTGTTTGTTGTTTGTGTCTGTCAAAGCAAGGAAGAATAGTCAGACTGGAGGAAAGGGACACTTTCTCCAGCCCATCTGGTGACACGTGAGGGATCCTGTTAATGTCTCTGCCATGTCATTAGCTGGGCATGTGGTGTATTTTTCCTCTCTCTTTCTTAGGAGAGCTTAGGAGACAGGCATGCTGGTGTCTAGGAGGCACTGGAGAGTTCTTGCATCTTCCTCCAGATTCAGGAGAGTATGGCAGTAGCCAGGTCTCATGTTTTCAAGTCTAAGGACTGAAAATAAGGGAAAGGGAGTTAGCTTTGGTATTGCAGACCTTTCTGCAAGCCCATGGTGCCAGACATCTTGAAGGTCTGCAGCTGGAACTCTAGGAGAGCAAGAGGGCAGCTGCATTTCAGATGCAAAAGGGGTAGTGGATTTCTTGGCTTTGGACTGTTTGCAGAGCACCCAGTGTGTAGAAGAGGTCACGTCTCTGCCATTTGGCCCTCACATTCCTTGCAGAAAGCTTTTGACTATGTATACCAGGTCTAAATGATGCTGGGGCTTTCAATCCCACCTCATTTAAAAGCAGGATGCTGAGGGACAGAGCTGGCAGATCATGTCGTCTCTTCTGTCATAACCATGCAGGGGTTGTGACAAGTGTCAGGGGCATTTGCCTCCTCCATGCCTCAGAGGAGAGGTGTCATGGTTTGGCCCAGCTAGCACAGAAGCATCATGACAGTCTCTTGCTCAGTGCCCCCATTCACCCCCACCCTCGTTAGGATGGCAGAGGCCCCAGCGAAACGGGAGGAAAAAGATAAGCAAGGTTGTTGTGGATTAAGACAAGGGAAGGGAGGGCTCACTGACAATTACAGTCCCAGGCAAAACAGACTCTAGTACTCGACTTAGAGAGGAAAGTAGGAAAGTTTATTCTAGGAAGGGAGCAGGATGATGAGAAAATGACAAGCAGCACTTTAAGATCTCCCTCCTCCATCCCTCCTTTCTTCCCAGGCCCAGCTCACTGCTCCTGATATCTCTACCTCCTCCCCCCTCAATGGCTTGGAGAGGGTAGGGAATGGGAGATGTGGTCAGTCTCTCACAGATGGGCTCTGCTGCTTCTCTCTTCTCAGATGAGGACGACTCCTGGCATTCTTCCCCTGCTCAGATACGGGGTCCCTCCACCGGGACACCGTCCTTCACGAACAAAACTGGTGTGGGTTCTTCGCAGCAGCTGCGCCTTTTGCTGATACAGGGTCCCTCCCCTGGGATGCAGTCCTTGGTGAATATCTCTGGCATGGATTCTTTGCCACGGTTGCAGTTTCTGCAGATACAGGGTCCTTCCCTCGGGACATGGGCTTTTCTGGGCATTAATTTAATGAGCTGTTTTTTTGTGGGTTCCTCCCCACAGTTACAGCTTCTGTAAATGTTGGGTCCCTTCCACGGGACAGGGCCTCCTCTGGCCATAGTGATACAGGGTCTGTAATAAAATGCAAACAAATCTCAGCTTCACCAGTTCTCTCCATAGAATGCAGGGGAGTCTCTGCTCCAGCACACCTCCTCCTCTCTTTCCTCACCGACCTTGGAGTCTGTATGGTTGCTTCTCTCACTCTTCCCACTCCTTGCACTACCACCAACCCTAAAAGAAGAAGAAAGAAACAGGAAGAAGCTTCCTTTTTCGGCTTCTTCTTAAAAAGTGATCGTGGAGGCGTCTAATTGGCTCAGCCCCAGAAGTGAGTATGGCTCAGAGGTGGGGAGAGTTTCGAGCAACTTCTTACAGGAGCCATCTTTACAGCCCTTTCCCCCGTACTAGAAAAGGCTGTCATGTCAAACCATGACAAGGGGTTATTTTTGATCCTTGCTCTCCCTCCCTTGCTCTCTCCTTGCAGTTATTTATACATGCTTACATGATAGCTGACTACTGCAAGCTTCATGCTGGCAAAACCCTCCTGAGGAACTTGCACAAAGGCTACAGCAATGTGCAATTCAACTTTGCTTTCAAGAGCACACACTGTATGGTCAAGGGACTGTTCACTGAGCTGCAGGCCTTCAGCCGAGACCTGCTGGGGAGCCTGAACCTCAAGAGTCAAGCTGCTGGAGAGATCCTCCTGCCAGGCTCCAGCCAGGTGGCCAAAGAGATGGATGATCACCTGCAAGTGCCTGCCTCCACTGGGTCAGAGGGAGAGAGGGCAGAGCTGCCCAATTGGGACCAGGTGTGTGAGAAGGCAGATAAAGTCCCATCACCACAAGGCCCAGTGGATGGGGAAGCTGTAGAACACCTGGAGGACTTTTCCCTCGTGATGGACTTGGACATTTACTTGTACGTGCAGAGGTTCTGTGCTGCTGAGTACCAAAGTGTCCTGTGCTGGCACCATGTGGATGTAGTGGATGTCAGCAGTAATGGCATCACCATCCTGTACCTCCAACCATCTGCAGGTGTGTCTGGGAAAGTGGGTGCCATGCAACAGGCCTGCCTGGCCCTGCAGCAGCTTTACCGGCACCTGGAGGTGAGCTTATGCAAGAGAAAGATCAGCAAGGGAGGACTGGAGATGGACAGCCAAGCCCTCAGGGCTCTGATATGTGAGCTGCAGGATCTATATCCCCAGGTGCTCTGCCATGAGGATAAGAAGCAGCTTTATCCTATTGGGAACCTTGTTGATGTGTGTCAGGCCAAGCAGTACCTTCAGGATTTCAGCACCAAGAGAGGTGCTACCCATGCAGCTGGTGCACTCAGCAGCACACTACCCTCATATCAAGCAACTATGGAGGCTACACTGCACAAGCCCAAAGCATCTGTTGACACCTTAGCCTCAAGGCTCAACCCAGGCAGGTTGGAGCTGACAGGTGAGCTCAAGCTAGCTGCCAACTTCAGCACTCTGAATGCTGACAGGTCTCGGGCTAGCCAGGGCCTCCTGCTGAATCAGGACTCTCCACCACTGGGACAAGATCAGATTTCTGGGAAACCCTTCTCAGAGACAGATGCTTTAGGTCTGTTGTGGTTTGGCCCAGCTAGCACAGCAACACCATGACAGTCTCTCACTCAGTGCCCCCATTCACTCCCACCCTCGTTAGGATGGCGGAGGCCCCAGCAAAATGGGAGGAAAAAGATAACCAAGGTTGTTGTGGATTAAGACAAGGGCAGGGAGGACTCGCTGCCAATTACAGTTCAGGGCAAAACAGACTCCAGTACTAGACTTAGAGAGGAAAGTAGGAAAGTTTATTCTACAAGAAACAGAATGGAATAAAAGCAAAAAGGGAGTAGGATGATGAGAAAATGACAAACAGCACTTTAAGATTTCACTCCCCCATCCCTCTTTTCTTCCCGGGCCCAGCTCACTGCTCCCGATATCTCTACCTCCTCCCCCCTCAACGGCTTAGGGGGGCAGGGAACGGAGGATGTGGTGGGTTCTGCTGCTTCTCTTCTTAGATGAGGACGACTCCTTGCATTCTTCCCCTGCTCCAACATGGGGTCCCTCCCCCAGGACACAGTCCTTAACAAACTTCTCTGGTGTGGGTGCTTCCCAGCAGCTGTAGCTTCTGCCAATACAAGGTCCCTCACACGGGACGCAGTTCTTAGTGAATATCTCTGGCATGTATTCTTTGCCACAGTTGCAGTTTCTGCAGTTACAGGGTCCCTGTCTCGGGACAAAGCCTCTTCTGGGCATAAGTTTAATGAGCTGTTTTGTCGTGGGTTCCTTCCCACAGTTACAGCTGTGGATATTGGGTCCCTCCCTTGGGACACAGCCTCTTCTGTACATAGTTTTAATGAAGAAAATCACTGCCCCTGGCTCAGGGTCTGCAGTGAAGTGGTTGGGTCCCTCCCACAGGACACGGCCTCCTCTGGCCATAGTCACTGTCCCTGGCTCGGGGCTTTTAATGAAGTGAATCACTGTCCCTGGCTCGGAGTTTGTAGCAACATGAGTCTCTGCCCCTGATATGGGGTCATTATAAAAATGAGTCTTTACCGCTGATTCGGGGTCTTTAAAGAAATGAAAATAAATCACCAGTCCTCTCCGTAGAATGCAGGGGAGTCTCTGCTCCAGCACACCTCATCCTCTCTTTCATCACTGACCTTGGAGTCCGCAAGGTTATTTCTCTCACTCTTCCTCCTCCTTGCACCACCACCAGCCAGAAGAAGAAGAAGGAAGAAATGGGAAGAAGGAGGAAGAAGCCCCCTCTTCCGGCTTCTTCTTAAAAAGTGATCGTGGAGGTGTCTAATTGGCTTAGCCCCAGAAGTGGGGAGAGTTTTGAGCAACTTCTTACAGGAGCCATCTTTACAGCTCCTTCCCCCTTACCAGAAAAGGCTGTCATGTCAAACCATGACAAGGTCCAAGTGACCCAATGGTACTGACCCTGCAGTACCAGCCTTGTGTCTCTACAACAGATGTGGTTTTCGAGTCAGCAGCAGAGTCTCAGCAGAAGGTTCCCAAAGAACAGGACCATGTGAATGGAGGTGCCAAACTTACAAAGCACAAGGCTCTGTCTGCCTTGGGAGGCAAGGAAAACAGCACTTGGCAGTATCCTGGGTATGCGAAAAGCTCCGGTCCCATCAGGCACAACACATCTAGTCCCTTTGACATGACAAGGACCTCTTTTGCTTTAGACTGCAAACCCTCTGAATCCAAGCCTTTTTTGAGGCATTCCAACAGCTTCTCCCTGTCGAGGTCAAAGGAGAGTCCCAAGGAGGCAGCAGGGTGAGTGAAGGAATGAGCCTGGACTTTCTGTAGTGATCTTACCTGAAAGACGTTTGCTGCACTGCTCTTGATGAGCTGTGCAGGGACAGAGGGATGCAGATCTCAGAGTGTTGCTCCAGGCACTGCATGGTGCTGTTGCTGCAGGCAGCAGACAGGAACAAGCTTTTCCAGGCTAAATAGAAAGTGGAAGCTCTGGTGCAGAAATGTCCTGACCTTGTGTGTCAGTGTGAGCTATTCAGAGCTGGCTGTAGATGGGCCAGATGACAGTGTCCTGAGTGAACTGTGCAGCCTCTTTGCAAGGAAACACCCTCCAGGTTGGATTCAGCAGAGACAAGTACAAGCTCTATCTTGCCTGCTCCAAGGAGATGCTGCCAGGGGTGACTGAGGCCTTCCATGTGTTTTCTTCCAGGAGGCTTTGTGCCCTTAAGTCTCCATCCTTGTCTCCAGGAGCAGAGATGGCATTTAAATGCCATCCATCCAAGCAGAAGCCAGGACATGGTGCTGGGTGCAGGCCTTCCCAACAGCCTGGAGTCTTGCAGCACCCGAACATTAACGATAAAGAAGACCAGTCAGATGTGCCCAAGGCTGAGGAAAAGAGGCCCCCGAGCCCTTGGAGTTTCCAGCAGGCACTGGGGCAGGAGGAGGCTGATGGCTGTGTGGATTCTGGGACTGTGCAAGGAGGAAGCAGCCTCCTGAGCCCTGGTGTGGTTGAGAAGTCAAGTCCTGCTGGTCTGAGGGAACCCCGGGAACAGCCAAAGACAAAGCGGTCTGTGGGGGAGCCCAACATTGCTCAGCTAAAGCAGGTTTTGCCAGACAGATTCCAGTTTGCAAGAGACAAGAACAGAGGAGGCCACACCAAAGCGATGGGGCAGTCGCGCTTGCTGGGCCCTGCTGCAGACAATGCTCCTCACTCCCTGCCCACCTGGCTCTACAGGGCTAGGGCTACTCAGTCGCCTAAGTCTGCTGCCAAGCTGTCACCTGCATCTGAGCTTAGGGGGCAGGAAAGAGCCCTGCTCCCAACAGGGAGGAGCAATGTGCAGGAGGAGTCTGACCTCTCCCCACAGCAGCTGAGGGGCCCTGGCCTTGGAGAGGAAAGCAGCAAGACCCTTCTGGGCCAGTGTGATGCTTGCCAGGGCTCAGGTGTGACTTGCCAGGCAACCTGTGGTCGCTCCTTGTGCAGGACATGCTTTGCAGGGGACAGTACACAGCCAACTTGCTGCAGCTCCTCCTCAGTTGCCCCAAGCCGTAAGATCTCAAGGACATTCAAGATCTCCTCCCTGTCTCAGCATCTGCCTGGCTACTATTGAGACCCAATGCTCCAGGTTGCCTACATTTCTGATGGCATGCACACGGGGTTTCCCATCCCCCATGTTCTGTCAGTGTATCTGGGGGGGGGTGAGTGTGTGTGTGGCAGCAGGGGGAGGGCAGCTCCAGCTCCATATGCAAAGTACCAGAGATTTTCAGCTGTGGAAGGCAAAAAGCTCCACACCAAGTTTGAGAGCAGCTTTTGAAGAGCATATGGTCTATAGGTTTAGTTCAAAGTGAACCCATGTGGGCCACAGTTGTCTGTGTATTTTCAAGTTAGACAGACTCTCAAAAGCCAGCTCTGAGGCACAGCACTCAGGTGGTTGTTTAAAATGCTCTCTTTCTCTTCCAAGGTCAGTGACCCCCACCCAGGACACCCTTACAAAGGGGGAAATTTCTGTGCTTTCCTGCCTGACAACAGAGAGGGGCAGAAGACAGCAATGCTGCTGAAGAAAGCCTTTGAGCATGGGCTGACATTCCAGATCAAGTCTTGCAATGAAGAGTTTCCTCTTCATTGTGACATCCCACACAAAACCTCCTGAGATGGAGGCAAAGCCAGGTATGTCCCAGCTCATCTCAAGGTGTGTATGGGGGATGTTTTAGCAAACAGAGGAGAACCACAGGCTCCACTTCAACAAATCCTGGCCTAGGTAGCTCTTTCAGGCCCCTACAATGGCAGAGCTGGTGCCTCCCTTTGCTTCAGCTCACAAGGCAGATCATGTGAAGTGATGTGATATGATGTGACGTGACGTGATAGGCCAGCCCTGGCACCCTCCAGCTGGAGCTAAAGTTCTTTTCCATCCCACACCTGGGGACAAGAATTCTGGGCCCTCTTCACTTAGAGCTCTCCTGGCTCTTCCTGTGACAGTGCACCTGGAGTTGGCTGCAGAGCCAACAAGTGCTGCAGCTGCCAGGAAAGTACGTTCATGTGGAGGAGTGGTTAAGGGAGAATGGACATGGACCCCAGGGTATAATGTTGTTAGCATTACTGTATATGGAAAGTTAGAAGTAGTTAGGCTAAGGTCTGTATCGAGGCCTAGTGAGCAGTGTGGGATGTTGATGTAACCTAGCAGTCTAGGGAACTAGTGGGGCATGCTGAGCTTGTGCATTCTTGCTTAAACAAAGCAAAGAGATTAGTGAAGAATGCTGAACGCTGAATCTTGTTTTTCTCAAAGAAATCGTTATCTCGAATGTTTACCTGTTTGTTATCTATGGAAATTTCTGGTTGTGGATTCAGATAAGCATAGTCTCAAGTAACTACATGAAAGAGCACAACATAATCCTAAAGTCTAAGAAAACTGGTAAACATCACGGGGACCTGATGAAGTAATCATTTGTGGAAAGTATATAAACTCTGTGAAATTTTCTGTTAGTGGGGGCTCTGACTTTGGACACTAGTCCTCAGGTCCCTAGGGCCCTCAATAAAGCACCGCATAAAACGACCTCGGTTGTTTTGTGTTTTCCTTCGGGAACGGGCAGCAGTGAGAGCTGGATCACACCAGGATCTGCCCATTCGACCTTAAATCAGGTCCCTGTCTTGGCCTCAAGATAGGCAGAATTTGGATTATTGGCACCCATATGTTGCAAAAATATAGAACAACTGCTCTCTTAGAAGGGCAGCAGCAACACAACTAGACTGGAATGCTGGCAAGAGAGGCAGCAAGCAGCAAGAGCGGGTTACAAGTGAGATCCAGCCAGGCTGGCAGGAAAGCACTGCCCTTTTTCTACAGACAGGCTTCTTCAGGTTGCAACAGCTGGGCCAGCAGGAGCAGCACACTGCTACAGGACAAAAAACCAAAAACAAACAACCCCCCCCCCCCCCAAAAAAAAACCCAAAAAACCCCAAACAAAAAAAAATCCCAAACAAACAAACAAAAAAACCCCAAACAAACAAAAAAAAACCCCAAACAAACAAAAAAAAACCCCAAACAAAAAAAGACCCAAACAAAAAAAGACCCAAACAAAAAAAGACCCAAACAAAAAAAAACCAAAAAAAACCCCCCAAAAAACAAAAAAAAACCCAAAAAAACCCCAAACCCCCCAAAAAAAAACCCCCCAAAAAACCCACCCCCCCCAAAAAAACAAAAAAAAAAACCCCAAAAAAACCCCCCCAAAAAAACCCCAAAAAACCCCCAAAACCCCCCCCAAAAAAACCACCAAAAAAAACCCCCAAACCCCCCCCCCCAAAAAAAAAACCCCCAAAAAAAAAAACCCAAAAAAATCACATTGTTTCAGGGCATATTCAGTAGCCTCAAACCTCATCACCCACAAATCCTCTAGAAGAAAAGCGAGGCTCTATGAGTGCTGTCCCTTGCATCATCCTGGACAAAACAGCTGTTCCTCAGGAGGACATTCCATCTTGCCCTGCAGGCACCAGCTCATACTCCCAAGAGAGATCTCACCATGGGACGGAAATGCCTTGCAGTTTATAACCAGAGCTCTCAGGACAAGGCATAAATCTCTCTCCCCTCAGTGCCTCACCCTGACGAAGCATCCTAAAGATCTTTGTGAAAAGACAGAGCCACAACACACACAGCAATCAGCAACAGTGATGCTCCCTCGAGGCTGTGTGCCTCAGGAGCATTCCCAGGCAGATCCATGCCCACCCTTCCATCACATGGTCCCCTCCTACACAGGAGCTGGAGTTAGAGCATGTGGCTCTCATCATAAGTGATGACTTTGCCCATTGACTTCAACAGGTTAAGTGCTTTGGATGTATCAGATCTTCCCAGGGAGTCCAAGGCAATGTCAACACCTGAGGGAAGGAATTAAGTCACTAGAAGTTTCTTTGCACTTGAAAGAAATGCAAGACAGTCAGAAAAGTTCTCCAGCACAAGGTACCTTTGGGAGAGATTTTCCAGACCTTCTCTGCATAATCCATCATTCTGTAGTCAATGGGGTGAGTGACTCCACTCTCCTTCAGTGAGTCATGCTTCGAGGCAGACGCTGTGCCAAAAATTGGGACATTCTCTACAGTCTTTCACAGCTGGATGGCAGCAGTTCCCACACCACTTGAAAACCAGCAGTGAGAGACTTTGAAGCAAAGAGCCCCAGCAGGCAGAAAAGCTTCTGGATAAGTAAATTATCCCCACAGCACTGGGAGGGCAGGGAGGCTGATATCTGGGACACTGTGGGGAGGATCGAGCCCAGCTGCTGGGAAACGGGTTCAGCATTTGCCAGTGCCTGGGTCAGCATGAATCCCGTGGCTCTGGCAAGTGATGCTTTGTCAGTCCACCCCCATTCTGATCCCTTCCTCATCTGTGTCACTCGTTCAGGAGCTGCACATTGAGGCTAAGTCTCAGCATGGCCTGGCAAGAACTGTTTACCTGCAGCCATATGGATGAGAATGCTCTGGTTGGGTCTCAGGTTTCCAAAGTCAAACAGGATCATATAGGCAGTTAACAAGAGCAAGTTGTAGGTAGTTGACATATAGGTAGTTGACAAGAGCAGCCGCTTCCTCAAAGCTCATTCCTTCAGGCATCAGGAAAGTCTGGCTAGATGGTACATTCACAACTTCTTGCCAGAGCCCTGACCTAGCCAGGACCATTACCTTATCACCAACCTAAAATCAGAGGACAAGGCAGCCTGAAACAAGCCCCAGGCTAGCAGAAGTCATCACACCCTGAACCAGGTACACAAGTTGTTTTCTGTGCAGAGGTCTGCAGCATCCCTGGGCTCAGGTGGGAATCTGCAGCCTCTGCTCCACTTGTCATGCAAACCACTGCACCTCTCATCACAGACCTGGGCACATACCAGCAGCCTTAGAGGGGCTGCAGGTGCCCCAGGCTCTGGCTTACACTCAGGGTGCTGCCTGATTGCCAGCTTCCCAAACCAACAGACCCCCAACAAGGTAAGGGAGATAGGGGTCATGTCCCGCCCATCCTGCCCAAGCTGTCAGCAGAAGTCTGGACACCATGAAACCTTACTGTTGCCCCTCATGAGCATCATTTTGCCAACAGGCAGGAGGCCTGAGGAAATACTTAACAGGATCAACCCTGGAGAAGGAATGTCCAGCCTTAGGAAAACCTCTCAGGTCTAAGTCTCAGGCCTGAAGTCCCCAAAATCTGCTTTTATCCCACTGTACAAGAGACGGCAAAACAGCAGGTAGTCAAGAGACAGAGAGCATAAAGGCTCCTCAATGTATAGGTTTAGCATTTATACTTGAATAAATCAAGATGATCTCCTCCATGGGGAGGGGATAATTTTTGACACATTGGGATTTTCTTAGAGATGATTTGTTTTGCTAGTTGCACACCCAAGAATCATCTTAAAGCACCATCATTATAACAGCCCTAAGACCCAAAGGTCTGGGACATACAGAGCCAACTCCTCTGTCCCTCAAAGTCCTAGAAATGTTGCAGGCAAAGGATCATGGGCCATGAACCCGGCATCAAGAGCAAATAATCTGCTCATGCCCACACCTCACCACTCTGAGGTAGCCCTGGTCAACTCTGTGGCAGCTGGAGCCATTTCCTTCTATATCCATGCAGTATAAAATGATAGACACAAACACATTCAGAAACAGCATGGTCATGCTTTAGCCCAACACCCTACCAATCCTCACCACTAAGAAGAAAAATTGATGCATGCAAAAACACCGAGGAACACGACCCGAGACCCCAAAGATCTCGGCTCTGGGCGGGGGAAGCCGGCAGTCCCCTCACCGCTCCGGGGTGAGGGCAGCCGGGGCGGCGGGAGGTTCGGCCCGAGCAAGGACAGCGCGGCCCCTTTGTCGAAGGGCTTTGTCTAATGCCGGGCCGCCACGGAGCCTCTGCGGGCAGGATCGCAGCGGACGCTGCTAGCGTGATCCCGAGGAGGGGAGCGTGGCTCTGCCCCGTCGGAGGGACGGTCACCCGCGGGCCGCCGCCGCCTCCCGCCGCTCGAGCTCTCCCAGGGCTTGGAGCCCGGCGGGGCGGCGGCGGGGCCGCACCTGCGGGCAGCGGGGCGGGGCCACCTGCGGGCTGCGGGGACGAACCAAACTGAACCAGGACGAACCAGGGATTCAGGGAACCTGTCGGTCACTGACGCCGTCACCGACGGCGTGGACGGTTCCGGCGCACTCCATCCCGGGGCAGATGGGCGGCGGTGGCAGACGGTCGTACAGTCCCCGCCGCCTCACCAGGTCGGCGAAGTTGAGGCCGCAGGCGTGGACGCGCACCGAGACCTCTCCGGGCCGCGGACCGCCGCCGCGTCTGCACCTTCACCGTCTCGTAGCCACCGAAACCCATCAGCACCAGCGCCCGGTGCTCCGCCGCTCACCAGCGGCTCGGGGGCGGGGACCCCGCTCGGAGGCAGGGGCAAGCGGACCTGGCTCAGCGGACATAGCAGAGAGGAGCGACGGCGGACGGAGAAAAGCCGGGACGCAGGGCGCGGCCAGAGGGCGGAACGGTCCGGCGCGGAGCGGGGCCGCGGCAGTAGGGGTTGCGCTTCCCGGCTCCGCCTCCCGCCCCTCCGCAGCCCGGTGTCCCGGGGGACGCACCGCTGAGGGGCTTCTCCGGCTTGGCCGCCGAGTAAAGACTTTCTCCGGCAGGTGCCGAGGAGAAGGGGGTGGGGGCAGATGTGCCCATACACCCTCCGCCGGGGCCGTTAATTAACGAAAACTCATTTGGGCCGCAGCCCTCGGGACGGCAGCTCCGCGGAGTCCGGCCACCCGCAGTCCCCTGGCCACGCTGCACTGCATGGAGGGTCTCTCTTCCTCCGCACCACCTTTTTTCCCACTTTTTTTTTTTTCCTATGTTAGATGATTCATTTCAAGGAAACAACCTGCTTTCATCTTTTCTGGACACACCTTTGAAACGGCTGTTTTGCTGGAATGTCATCTTGCTGAGCTATTTCTACAATTTATTGTAACTGATGTCACTTGGAGAGAGGTTTAATAAACATCTCTCTGCTAGTAGCCCTGAAATGGCTGCATATAGTGGAGATGAGGCGTGGACTGACTCACAGACAAGAGGGAGGAGTAGAACTCTAATCCCGTAGCTAAAGACAAATAAGGCAGGCTGTGTAGACAGATCGATGGATCCAGCCTCTCCTGCTCATGAGGAAGCATCTGCCAACAGACAGCAGTCCTTTCCCTGAATTCACTGCTTGGGTCTACATCCAGCTCCCATGTATCACACTTGCCATCAAGTCACACAAGTCAAGGAACCCCTGAAAACTACTCATCCCCCAAAAAGAAAGCAAAGACCACTCAAAGGATAGCCAAAACATGTACTGGGGAAGTTTCCACGAACTCCAGTGCTCCAGAATTCCCAAGCCAAGCAAAGCCTGGCACAAGGCCTGCTTTGGGCAGGGCACTACCAGCACTGCTGACAGCATCTGATGGAAGGCTCTGGCCAGCCCATGTATTAGCCTTTGTTTGTGACAGCAGTCCCACTCTTCAGGTGAATGCAAGAGTTTTGTCTGAACGTGCCTTTATCCTGCAGGGCTGTATTCCAGGATGGGCTGGCCCTGGAGCCACGCAAAGGAGGATGGTTGGGGCTGCTCAGGAAGCAGAGCACAAAGGCAGGAAAGCAGCCAGGAGGGCAGAGGCCTGGAACAGGCTGCACATCATCTGGCTCTGCCTTGGGGCACGTCTATGGATATCTGGATGGCTGCACTGGGAACAAGGAGGAAGCTCGTGTTGAGTTGTTGTAGTGGTGCAAGCAATATTCACTTGAAGACATAAAGAGTCTAGGTAATGCATGTGCAGAGATGTACACAGATAACATAGCACAACCAACAGAGCTGACTCAAAGCAACCCTTCCTTTGCTAGCTACCTCCTTTTATGCTGTTTCTGCCCATGAGATCACCCAGGGCCCAATGGATTAACTTGCAGCACCTGTTTCTGAAGTAACTTGCCAGCTGCATTAACTTGTCCCTACCATCTTTATTCAAGCTGGCTGGTCCAAGCTACATTTGTGCCTACAATTCCCCCCTTTTTCTTTTTTGGACCAGACAGCCTTTAGCAACACATTTCAAAATTAAAGGTACATGAAGAAAACAAATATTTTTACCCATGGCCATGAGTTTACAACAAAAGGTCAATAACAGCTACATCGCTGAACAATATAATTGTAATGGGTCTGGGATGGTAGTGATTTTCCACAGCAGCTCCTGCAGTGCTGTGCTTACTGTTGATATCAATATTATGACTACCGCTTGCACAACATCGGGGCTGTCCCTCCAGCATTCCTTCCCCCACCTTCACCAATAGCTGTGAGTGGGCATGATTTTGGGAGGGACTATGGCCAGGACAGCTGACCCAGGCTGACCAAGGAGATATTCCATACCATATGACGTCAGCTCAGTAATATAAACTGGGGGAAAGGAGCAGGAAGGGGAGGCGAGATTCATTTCTGGCCTTCCCAAAGCAACCGCTACGCGTACTGAAGCCCTGCTTCTCGGGAGGTGGCCGGACATCGCTGCTGATGGGAAGTAGAGAGTAACAGCTTATCTGCTTCTGCTTTGCTTCCCGCGCACGCGGCTTTGCTGCTTATTTATTAAACTGCTTTTATCTCAACCCACGAGATTCCCATCTTATTTTCTCCCCTTCCCTGGCTTGCTTCTCGGGAGGTGGGGGGTAAAGCGGTGTGGTGGGCACCTGGCATCCAGCCAGGCTCAAACTACCACAGCCCTTTTGGCGCCCAACGTGGGGCGAGATAATAGCAGATTTACATTAACTGCATTGCAATTACAGTAAACCAATGAGAGCAAAGTTCCTGTGCTGGTCACGGAGCCTTGCTGCTATGCAGCTTATCTTACACTTTCTAATGTTTGGGAACACGATGCTCCTAACATTGACTCTTGGCTGTACTTTAACCTTAATAGCTTTGCTAAGCTGGCTATATAATTTTGTGAAGAGGATGAAAGGGCCTGGGAACATGATGGCCCAAATAATAATAGCAAGTCTCATTCTGTTACTGATGAATTTAGTGTGCTGTGGGAGCTATCTTGTGGAGGCCATGGGGCAAAGCACCTCTTTCTCCTCAGCTCGGACTGATCTAGACAATTCTGTTACACAGACTTCCCAGGTCCTTAGTCACCCTTATACGAGAGTTTTAATATTACTAATTAACATGGTTGGTATATTATATATCTTGTGGAATCTGGAGTCATCTGGGTATCAGAGAGTACAAATTTGTGATGGAAACATGTTAAAATGCCCCCTGAAGTGGCCAGTCCCTGGGTGGCAGGGTATGTGGATGAATTTAGGCAAATTTCTAGGACGGTTATCACCTCCTGTAACCTGGGATTTTACATCTGAACAGAT
This sequence comes from Colius striatus, assembly GCF_028858725.1. NCBI lineage: Eukaryota > Metazoa > Chordata > Aves > Coliiformes > Coliidae > Colius > Colius striatus. The sequence goes on along the minus strand of NC_084789.1, from coordinate 27,127,900 downwards.
AAAAAACCCTGCTTTACTGACACGCTACCTGATAGAAGGGTGTCTTACCTACCCTAGTGAGGCCCATCAGGTTCAGGCACTATACTGGGGCCTAGCCTCTGCCTACCGAGCTGCATTCCAGTCCTCTCAGAGAACTGTGATTGAAATGGAAACTCAAACGGTACCTGAGACCAACATAGTTGAGTCAGTCGCAGTCCAGCCCTCTCAGAGAACTATGGCCGAGGTGGAAATTCAAACTATACCTGAGACTACCATGGTTGAGTCAGGGAACCAAACAACAACCACAGTGGTTGCCCCAGTAGTGAAAAAGAAGCAGTGGATAAGGAGGTCAAGTCCATATCATCGATTAGTAAGGGCAGACGAGGAGGAAGAGGAAAGGCTAGAAGAAGAAACTGGTCCTTCGGTAAGGAGATCAGGAGAAGTGAAAGAAATCGAAAAGGAAATGGAAACTACTCGGTCCCTCACCTCAACAGAACTTAGAGATATGCGAAAAGATTACAGTCGCCAGCCAGGTGAGCGGATTGGTGCCTGGCTGCTCCAATGCTGGGATAACGGGGCTGACAGTCAACAATTGGAAGGCAGAGAAGCCCAACAGCTAGGATCTCTTGCTAGGGACCGGGGAATTGATAAAGGCATTGGAAAGAAAACCTCAGTTTGTAGTCTCTGGAAACGACTCCTCTCAAGTGTACGGGCAAGATACCCATTCAAGGAAGACCTTGTAAATGCCCGAGGAAAGTGGACTAGAGCTGATGAAGGGATCCAATATCTAAGGGAATTAGCTGTGTTGGAAGTCATCTATGGTGATCTGGATAATGTCGAGGCCTCCACAGATCCAGACGATGTCCAGTGTACACGGGCCATGTTGAGAAAAGTGATCCAGAGTGCCCCAGCTACATATTCTAATATCCTGGCAATGGTGTATCATCCAGACATGGACATACCAACAGTGGAGAGGGTATCTTCTTGGTTACAGAACTATGAAGAGAGCCTCTGCACCTCCTCATCAGTGTGGGATGATGGCCTGATTGTTAGATCTGCCTCAAGAACTCAGTCATCCACTGTCCCGACCAGGGGAAAGGGAAGTCCCAGACGCAGGAGTACACCGCGAAATGAACTCTGGCTCTTTTTGCGTGGCCAAGGAGAGGATATGAGGAAGTGGGATGGTGAACCCACTTTTAAGCTGGAAGCGCGTGTACGTGAACTAAGGGGGAAGACAGCTGTTAGAAAAGGACCGCCCAGGAGAGCTGTCAGCAGAGTGGCTGCCAAAACAAAAGAGGACAATCAACAATCTCCAAGACATAGAAGAACTGCAACTACTTCCTTCGAAGCCAATGAGGAGACTTCAGGTCTGCAATTGCAAGGATCAGATAGCGAATACTCTGATGAAGAACAGAAATAGAGGGTCCCTGCCTCCAGCCAGGAGGAGGAAAGGGATGACCGAATCTACTGGACTGTGTGGGTTCGATGGCCTGGCACATCAAACCCACAAAGGTATAAAGCCTTAGTAGACACAGGGGCACAGTGTACATTGATGCCATCAAGGTATAGAGGCACAGATTCTGTCTGGATCTCTGGAGTGACAGGGGGATGTGAAGAATTATCTGTATTAGAGGCTGAAGTGAGCTTAACAGGGGACAAATGGAAAAAACACCCCATTGTGACTGGTCCAGAGGCCCCTTGTATTCTTGGCATAGATTACCTCAGGAGAGGGTACTTCAAAGACCCCAAGGGGTATCGATGGGCTTTTGGTATAGCCACTGTAGATGCAGAGAAAATCAAACAACTCTCTAATTTACCTGGCCTCTCAGAAGACCCTTTTGTTGTGGGGTTGCTGCAAGTTCAAGAGCAACAGGTACCAATTGCTACCAGGACAGTGCACCGGAGGCAATATCGCACGAACCGAGATTCCCTGGCTCCCATCCGTGAGTTGATTCATCAACTGGAGGCTCAAGGAGTAATTAGCAAAACTCATTCTCCATTTAATAGTCCCATATGGCCTGTGAAAAAATCTGATGGAGGGTGGAGGTTAACAGTAGACTATCGTGGCCTGAATGAAGTGACACCACCACTGAGTGCTGCTGTACCAGACATGTTAGAGCTCCAGTATGAACTGGAGTCAAAAGCAGCCAAGTGGTATGCTACGATTGACATCGCTAATGCATTCTTCTCAATTCCATTGGCAGCAGAGTGCAGGCCACAATTTGCCTTCACATGGAGAGGTGTCCAATATACCTGGAATCGATTGCCCCAGGGGTGGAAACATAGTCCTACTATTTGCCATGGTCTAATCCAAACTGTGCTGGAAACGGGTGATGCCCCTGAACATTTACAGTACATTGATGACATAATTGTATGGGGCAACAAGGCAGAAGAAGTGTTTGAGAAAGGGAAAAGAATAATACAGATTCTCCTGAAAGCTGGTTTTGCTATAAAAAGAAACAAAGTAAAGGGACCTGCACAAGAGATACAGTTTTTGGGCATAAAATGGCAAGATGGGCGTCGGCATGTGCCTATGGATGTTGTGAATAAAATAGCTACTATGTCTCAACCGACTAATAAGAAAGAAACACAAGCTTTCCTGGGCCTTGTGGGATTCTGGAGGATGCATATCCCAGGTTATAGTCAGCTTGTGAGCCCTCTCTTTAGAGTAACCAGAAAAAAGAACTGTTTTGAGTGGGGCCTTGAGCAACAACAAGCTTTTCAACAAATTAAACAGGAAATAGCTCGTGCAGTCGCCCTTGGGCCCATCCGTACAGGACCAGATGTGCAGAATATCCTCTACACTGCCGCTGGAGAGCATGGTCTCACCTGGAGCCTCTGGCAGAAAACATCTGGAGAAACCCGAGGTCGACCATTAGGGTTTTGGAGCCGAGGATATCGAGGATCGGAAGCCCACTACACCCCAACTGAAAAAGTAATACTAGCAGCATATGAGGGACTTCGAGCTGCTTCAGAAGTCATTGGCACAGAAGCTCATCTCCTCTTGGCACCACATCTGCCTGTGTTACACTGGATGTTCAAAGGGAAAACCCCTTCTATACATCATGCAACCAGCGCTACATGGAGTAAGTGGATGGCGTTGATTACACAACGATCTCGGCTGGGGAAATCTAATCGCCCAGGAATCCTGGAAGAAATCATGGACTGGCCAGAAGGCAGAGATTTTGGAGCATTGCCTGAGGAAGTAGCTCGCGCCCAAGAGGCACCACCATATAATGAACTGTCAGAAGATGAGAGGCATTATGCTTTGTTTACTGATGGATCCTGCCGCGTGGTAGGAAATCATCGTAAGTGGAAAGCTGCTGTGTGGAGTCCCACACGACGAGTTGTTGAGGCTACTGAAGGAGAAGGTGAGTCAAGTCAGTTTGCTGAAGTGAAGGCTATCCAACTAGCTCTAAAGATTGCAGAACGAGAGACGTGGCCAGTACTCTATCTTTACACTGACTCCTGGATGGTGGCTAATGCTCTATGGGGATGGCTACAGCAATGGAAGAAGACCAACTGGCAGCGCAAGGGTAAACCCATCTGGGCTGCTGCATTATGGCAAGACATTGCTGCTCGGGTGGAAAATATGACTCTGAAGGTACGTCATGTAGATGCTCATGTGCCAAAAAGCCGTGCCAATGAAGAACAATGGAATAACCAACAGGTAGATAAAGCTGCTAAAATTGAACTAGCTCAGGTAGATCTAGACTGGGAGCGTAAAGGTGAGCTATTTATAGCTCGATGGGCCCATGAAACATCAGGACATCTGGGAAAAGATGCAACATATAGATGGGCTCGTGATCGAGGGGTGGACTTGACCATGGAAGCCATCACACAGGTCACCCATGAATGTGAAACGTGTGCCGCAATCAAGCGAGCCACACGAATCAAGTCTCCCTGGAACAGAGGCCAATGGCTGGGTTTTCAGTATGGTGAGGCCTGGCAAATTGACTATGTTGGACCACTACCACGAACACATCAAGGCAAGCGGTATATACTCACCATGGTGGAAGCAACTACTAGTTGGTTGGAAACATACTCTGTAAACCACGCCACTGCCCGAAATACTGTCTTGGGTCTTGAAAGGCAAGTTTTGTGGCGACACGGCACTCCAGAAAGAATTGAATCAGATAATGGAACTCATTTTCGAAATAATCTCATAAACTCCTGGGCAAAGAAACATGGCATTGAGTGGATATAACACATCCCCTATCACCCTCAAGCCTCTGGAAAGATTGAGAGATATAATGGGTTACTAAAGACCATGTTGAGAGCACTGGGCAATGGGGCATGGAAGCAGTGGGATAAAAATTTAGCAGAAGCCACTTGGCTGGTCAATAGCAGAGGTTCAACTAACCGTCCTGGTCCTGCCCAAACAAAACCACTGCATACTGTGGGAGAAGATAAGGTCCCCGTAGTGCACCCAGGGAAATGGCTGGGGAAGGCAGTATGGGTTGCACCTCCCACGGGAAAAGGCAAACCCATTCGTGGGATTGTCTTTGCTCAAGGGCCTGGCTGTACTTGGTGGGTGATGAGAAAGGATGGGGAAACTCGATGTGTACCTCAAGGAGACTTAACCTTGGGGGAAAAATAACCTGTTATGTGAGTTATCTGTTGTAGATGAACTTTGCAAGAAAAACCGGACAAGTGGACAAACCAAGCCGGTGCTGGTGCCCAACACTGAACATACTGTTTCCCCTGGCCTGGATATTCATCTTGATGGATGAGACAGAAGTTATGACCTGCTCCAGTGAACATCTACAGAGGATGAAAGATATAAGAATGTTGTTTGTTTGTTTGATGCAAGATGCAAGAGGGAATACAAGAATGATGTTTGTCTGTTGAAGAGTGGGGGTACTGGTTAATGAGAGTATATAAGAATGTATATGGATTGTTACGATGGTTTGTCTGAGCATGACATAAATGGTATGGAATAAGGGGTGGAGACTGTAATGGGTCTGGGACGGTAGTGATTTTCCACAGCAGCTCCTGCAGTGCTGTGCTTACTGTTGATATCAATATTATGACCACCGCTTGCACAACATCGGGGCTGTCCCTCCAGCATTCCTTCCCCCACCTTCACCAATAGCTGTGAGTGGGCATGATCTTGGGAGGGACTATGGCCAGGACAGCTGACCCAGGCTGACCAAGGAGATATTCCATACCATATGACGTCAGCTCAGTAATATAAACTGGGGGAGAGGAGCAGGAAGGGGAGGCGAGATTCATTTCTGGCCTTCCCAAAGCAACCACTACGCGTACTGAAGCCCTGCTTCTCGGGAGGTGGCCGGACATTGCTGCTGATGGGAAGTAGAGAGTAACAGCTTATCTGCTTCTGCTTTGCTTCCCGCGCACGCGGCTTTGCTGCTTATTTATTAAACTGCTTTTATCTCAACCCACGAGATTCCCATCTTATTTTCTCCCCTTCCCTGGCTTGCTTCTCGGGAGGTGGGGGGTAAAGCGGTGTGGTGGGCACCTGGCATCCAGCCAGGCTCAAACTACCACAATAATACAGAAATCCATAAACTCAAAATAAACATAATCTGATATGTGTTGCTAGGAGGGACGCACACTGGAAGGAAGGGATGAGTTCTTGGTAGCTCCACTGATATTTCTGTTTCCTGAATGTAGTTCCAGACTTTTCTTCAGATACTTGAACATGCTGATCTGTGAGCATTATCTATAAGATGGAAGTATCTCTTCATCCGTAGAAAATACACCATTTTTGCTTTCGAGTTCCCATTGGTTGTCTTGTTAAGTTCTTCAATTCTTTTAATGCAATACAGATAGCGGGAGGAATTTACAGCAGTGTACATGGTGCCACAGTTGCAAAGAGGTTTACATTTTAATAGGGTGATGGATTGAGGGTGGATCACTTGGTTCTTTCCTCAAGATTGTGTTTTCCATTGGTCTTACAGTCATTAAGTACTTTCTGTTGATGTGGCTTGATCCATTTTTCCGGAATCCACCGGGGACCTTGATCTGTAATGACACAAGCATAGCCTCTTCCCCACGTTAACAGATCTGCAGGTCCTTGCCACTCTCCAGTAGTGGGATTCTTATACCAAACTTTAAGTTTGTCAGTAAAATCCAAATCCCGACTCATTTGGGCAAAGTGTGTTAATGCTGGTGGTTCATTCTGGTTTGCCACAATTCTGAGATGACTCATTGTATAAAGGGCTTTCATTAGTCTATCTTGAGGGCTCACCCCCTCTTCCCCCAATTTTGTTTTTCTAGCAGTCCCTTTAAGGTTTGATGTGTACGTTCAATAATGGCTTGACCAGTGGAATTTCCTGGGATTCCAGTAGTACGTTTAACATCCCATCAGTTTAGAAACGTGTTTTACTGGTTATGTATCCCGAGCCATTATCAGTTTTTATCTCTCTTGGAAGACCAAGGACTGCAAAGCAACTCCTCCAATGTCTTATGACATATCGAGAACTGTCACTGGTTAAGGCTGTGGCCCAAACCATAGCTGAATAAGTATCAATAGTGACATGTATTCGTTTAAACCGCCCAAAGGGAGCATAGATAGTGATATCCGATTGCCATATTCCTAATGGTGCCAGACCCCTGGGATTGACTCCTACTCCTAGGCCGATTTGATTCTGGCATGCAGGGCATGTGGAAACAATATCCTGAGTGTCCGATATGGTCAGGTCAAACTGCTTTGCCAGCATTCTCGCACTTTGGTGAAAGAAATTGTGCGATCTTCGGGCTTGAGAAAATTTGTCAATTATTGGCCTCATAGGTACCAATAAAGAAGCTGCCACTATCTTGTCAACAATTTCATTGCCAACTGATAGGCCATATTCGAAGCCCGAATGACTTCGAATATGCCCAATATAATAAGCAGTTTGACGTTCATTTATCTGATGCCAGAGTCGCAGAAATAAGTTATACAGATTCTGATTAGAGATTTCTTTCAACAATTCTCTCTCTAATCGAGTGACGGCATCGACCACATAGAGGGAATCAGAGATGATGTTTAATGGGACATCTGGCCATTTATCAAAAGTTTTAATTACAGCTATTAGCACTAACAGTTGAACTGAGCTACCTGGGGAGTGAACAGATTTTGCCTTTGTCCATTCTCCCACCAAACCACTCCTGCTTTGGCTTGGATCTTACTTGCATCAGTGAATACAGTCAGGCCTTTAACGGGTACTGCTGATCTCAACGGCCAGTCTTCCATTTGAAATTTAACAGAAAACAATTGATGGGCCAGATAATGATTATTTATAGTCCCTGGATATGACAATAAGGCTCACTGTAATTCATCAGATTGTTGCAGTGCCCAGTTCAAGAACTCATCTGTGAGAGGAACGAAAATGACGTTTGCCTCAATCCCTGCTATTTCCAGCAGATGTTTCTTGGCCTTAACTATTATTTTCGCAATTGCCTCTAGCCTCGTAGTAATTGTTTTTTGCAAATTATATGGCAAAAATATCCAGTCCGGGATCCTCAATGGGTCTTTCGCTACTGAATCCCATTGCATCAAGACTGCCATTACATGCTGGTTTTGACTTATGACAGCAGTGTTATTTGACAAGTCAGGATCATATCTGTGACTGTAGTTATTGACTATCTTGTTCCCTATTTTTTCTATTGCTTGCATTTGCTGCCGGGACAGTTTCCACACACTATCAGCCTCTACTGAGCCCTTTAACAAAGGCATTAGTGGCACAAGATCCTCATTCGTGATACCACATATGGTTCGTACTCATTGGATATCACCTATTAGCTTTTGAATATCTGTTAAGTAAGCAATATCTGTTTTAATTGCCACCTTCTGAGGATAAATGCGCACATCGGTGATAATATTACCTGAATATTACCAAGAGGCGTGCATTTGTACCTTCTCTGGTGCGATCACCAATCTGGAGATGCTCAACTGTCACTTCACGTCTTGTAGAATGTGATGCTGGTCCAGGTCTTTTCCTGCAATCAAGATATCATCCATATAATGGTAAAATAAGACATGAGGGTATTTTTTGCGCAGAGGTGACAGCGCCCAGGCAACATAAGTTTGACAAATAGTTGGCGAGCTCTTCATTCCCTGAGGTAAAACAGTCCATTGATATAGTTTTGCTGGCTCTTGTTTCTTAATAGATGGTACTGTAAAAGCAAACTTCTCACTGCTATCCTCATGTAGGGGAACTGTGAAAAAACAGTCCTTTAGGTCAATCACCAACAGGGGCCATTCTTTTGGAAGCATTGCAGGAGAGGGTAATCCTGGCTGTAAAGCACCCATGTCCTGCATCACTACATTAACAGCTCTTAGATCGTGTAACAGCCTCCACTTCCCTGATTTTTTAGGGATAGTAAAAATTGGTGTATTCCATGGACTAGTGGATGGCTTAATATGACCTTTTTCTAATTGGTCATTTACTAATTCATGAATCTGGGCGAGCTTTTCTTTGCTTAGCGGCCATTGATCAATCCAAACTGGTTTATCTGTAAGCCAGGTTAACTTCAGGATTGGTCGCCCATCATTGGCCGCCATTAAAAATTTTCATTTGACAAATGAAAGCCCATTTGTCTTAAGGCGTCTCTACCTAAAAGCCAAACGGAAGTATTCATTACATAGGGTCTAATTTGCACACATCTATTATCTTCGCCCTGTATGTATACCGAAATCAGGTCTCTGCTAATTTTTGTCATCTGTGTTCCTCCTACTCTGACAACAGGAGTGTCTAAATTCCCTAAAGGCCAGCTTTTTGGCCAATAGGATAATGGAACAATGGTAACATCTGCTCCCGTATCCAGTAACATATTGTACCCAACCATGTTGTCATGGTTTGACATGATAGCCTTTTCTGGTAAGGGGGAAGGGGCTGTAAAGATGGCTCCTGTAAGAAATTGCTCGCAACTCTCCCCAGCTCTGAGCCAGACCCACTTCTGGAGCTGAGCCAATTAGACACCTCCACGATCACTTTTTAAGAAGAAGCCGGAAGGGGAGGTTTCTTCCTCCACCTTCTTTCTCTCTCCTGCCCCTTCTTTTTCTTCTGACTGGTGGTGGTGCAAGGAGTAGGAACAGTGAGAGAAACAACTATGCAGACTCCAAGGTCAGTGATGAAAGAGAGTAGGAGGTGTGCTGGAGCAGAGACTCCCCTGCATTCTATGGAGAGAACTGATGAAGATGAGATTTATTTTCATTTCTTTAAAGACCCCACATCAGCAGTAGAGACTCATTTTGATAATGAGCCTGCATCAGGGGCAGTGACTCATTTTGCTAAAGCTGACCCCAGACAAGGGGAAGCGATTCACTTCATTAAAGGCCCCGAGCCAGGGACAGTGATTTTGGCTGGAGGAGGCCGTGTCCCAAAGGAGGGGCCTTTCATCACTATGGCCGGAGCAGGCCCTGTCCCGAGGAAGGGACCCAATATCCACAGCTGCAACTGTGGGGAGAAACCCACAACAAAACAGCTCATTAAACTTATGCCCAGAAGAGGCTTTGTCCCGAGAGAGGAACCCTGTAACTGCAGAAATTGCAACCGCGGTGAAGAATCCACGCCAGAGATATTCACCAAGGACTGTGTCCCGTGTGAAGGAACCTATATCGGCAGAAGCCACAGCTGTTGGGAACAACACACACTAGAGAAGTTTGTTAAGGACTGTGTTACGGGGGAGGAACCCTGTGTTGGAGCAGGGGAAGAATGCAAGCAGTCATCCTCATCTGAGAAGACAGAAGCAACAGAGCCCATCTGTGAGAGACTGACCACATCCCCCACTCCCTGTCCCCCGGAGCCGTTGAGGGGGGAGGAGGTAGAGATATCAGGAGCAGTGAGCTGGGCCCGGGAAGAAAGGAGGGATGGGGGAGGGAGATCTTAAGTTGTGGTTGTAATTTTCTCATCATCCTACTCCCTTTTTGCTTTTATTCCGTTCTGTTTCTTGTAGAATAAACTTTCCTACTTTCCTCTCTGAGTTGAGTACTGGATTCTGTTTTGCCCAGAACCATAATTGGCAGTGAGCCCTCCCTGCCCTTGTCTCAATCCACAACAACCTTGGTTATCTTTTTCCTCCCATTTTGCTGGGTCCTCTGCCATCCTAACAAGGGTGGGGGTGAATGGGTGCACCGAGCGAGAGACTGTCGTGGTGCTGCTGTGCTAGCTGGGCCAAACCACAACACGTGTCCACCATTTGGATGTTGGAGTACAACCGTCTGAGTGGGCTTTCCCTGTGAAAGTGGCATTGCCAGCCTTACCTCAGGTATTCCAGTGGATCCAAACCCACCATCTCGACTCTTACGACTTCCTGCAAATGGAACTTTAGCTCTGAAAGGAACTAATTGAGCTATTTTAGTTCCTTTAGGTATATGAACTGGTGGCTGCCAAACTTTAACCATTATTCCAATGTTTCCTTAATAATCAGCATCAATAACACCGGGGAAGCACCAAAATACCTTGTCGAGAGGCCGATGACCGTCCTAAAAGCAGAGCACTTAAACCATAGCCAAGTAGTCCATGAGCATTGGATGAGATAACCGTTACCTCCGTGTTGTGGATGGTTACATCTACTGCTGTTTCCACATCCACTCCTGCACTTCCTGCAGTGGCTGATATGAGGCCATCCAGGCAGCCGTTGGTGTTGAAGGGTGTTTTTTTGTCATCGCGCTCGCCCTTTTTGTGCTCATTAACCCATTTCCCTTAGGCATTGTATGTCTGGCCACTCGAGAAAGGCACTCAATGTCTCTATGTCCAAACTTGCCACATCTGTAACAATTGCCATGAAATCTGCCATTGGACCCAGATGGTCTGGTGGAGCTGTTTGTCCATACCAATGGTCTGGACCAACCTTGGTTTTTCACATGTCCTATTTTTCCACAATTAAAGCATTTTGGCCTCCAATTTCCTTTGTGAGGTTGAACTAATGGTTTCAATGCTGTTGCCATGGCTTCAGCTAAATGTGCTGATGATCCTACCCTAGAGCAGGCTTCTATCATATTGATCAAAGTTGCTGTCCACGGGAGAGCCTGCAGGATCTTTTTGCAGTCATGGTTAGCATTAGCAACTGCTAAGTCTAACCCTATTTTCGCTTTCACTTCAGCTGACATGATTGGTATATGATCCAGAGCTGCTCTTAGACAGTCTAAAAAGGTCATAAAAGGCTCATTAGGTTTCTGTATAATGGTTGTATATGAGGGAACTGGCACCCCCATGTCAGGGACGATATTAAACGCTTGATGAGCCAGTGTCTGTGTTTGCCGCAAAATAGCTTCATGGAGTCAGGCTTGTACCTGAGGGTCAGCGAATGATCCTTTTCTTAACATCATATTCGCTGTGACGACTAATCACGGATCTCCCTGCTGTAAGTCCATATTTTCTACTATTGCTACATCGACTCTTTTTTTTTCCCTATTCAGACTCCCATAGCAATACCTGAGTGGGCTTCAGGAAGGTTTCTGCTAGTTTGTGTCAGTCAAATGGAGTCATTAATCCACTAGTGAAAATATGATCTAATAAGATTTGAACATATGGGTTGGACAAGCCATATTGCATTACAGCTTTCTGGCCTTCCCTTACCAACTTCCAGTCCAAAGGTGCCCACTGTCGTTTTGCATGATTATTATGTGCTATTATTACTGGAAAGGCTTGTGGAATAAATTCTCCTTCAATTACTGCATCACATATGAGGTCTCTCCATTTCTTAGCCGGATCATAGTCATCTGGCAGGGGGTCTCTGACCACCTGAGTGGGTGAAACTTTAATCTCTGGTTTAGTTAATTCATTAATCTGTTCCAACAGTTGATTAGCTGTTGCTTTTGGCTTCTCGATCAGTTCCTCCAAATGGGCCAAAGTCCATTTCATATCTTCTCTGTGTCTTATTAATTCTTCCTTTAATAATTGTCTTTGTTGATCTTCCCCTTCACTAGATGTTGGGGGTGATGATGGAAGAGGAATACACTCAGGGGTTGATGAGCTCAAGGGCAATGGCAGATCCATAGTGTCATGGGCAAAGCGTAACTCTCGTTCTCTGCCAGGTACTCCTTCAGGCATAGCAGCAGGATGGGACAGGGCAGGATGGTGAAGGGTGGGTGGGAGGGAAGGAGAAGCAATGTGTGCATTCAGCTCCTGGAACAGTGCTCTAGGGGGGTTCTGGGGGAGGTGGGCTCACATCCATGCTCTCCTCTTCTAGAGGTGGAGCCAAGGGTATAACAACATTATCCCCTCTGAAGAGTCTCTTAGTATTTTCTTCTAGAGGTGGAGCTGATGGCACTATAAAGTCACCACCTCCAAAGAACCTTTTAGCATCTACTGGGAACACAGATGGTATGGCATTTTCTGCTTTGAAGGCAGCAGCTGTAGCACGCTCAGCTTCTAGGTGTTGTATAATGGATTATACCAATTTACACAAGCCAATAGCATTATTCAACACGTCTCCTAGATTTTCCCAATGTCCCTTTTCATATACTTCTTGGGGGAAGACAAAGAGACCTACTTCCTGTCCCCATCTTACAAGTCTTAGCAAATCCTCTCTTTTATAATTGAATCCTTTCTCAGCAAGGATATGCTGGAGGGTGTCAATAGGATTTTCCTCTTTGCTTATCATTTTTCCCATTATATCATTTTACTCAGATCACTTGCCTTTTCAAGCAGGAATCCAGGTGCTTTTCTGCTGAGGGTTCTTAATCCAACCAATTTGGCAAATCACATCTGGGTCACCAAATGTTGTAGTGGTGCAAGCAATATTCACTTGAAGACATAAAGAGTCTAGGTAATGCACATAGAGAGATATACACAGGCACCATAGTACAACCACAAGAGGGTACTCAAAGCCATACTTCCTTTGCTAGCTACCTCCTTATATGCTGCTTCTGCCCATGAGATCACCCAGGGCCCAATTGATTAACTTGCAGCACCTGTTTCTGAAGTAGCTTGCCAGCTGCATTAACCTGTCCCTACCTTCTTTATTCAAGCTGGCTGGTCCAAGCTACATTTGTGCCTCCATGCAGTTGCACAATAGGACCATAGTCCAGCTTGGACGGCTGTTTTACACTTTTATTTGCCGTTGCTCAGCTCTGAGAAATACAGATGTGCCTTCCTGATGTTTGGGCATCTCCCATGCCCAAAATTAGGAATAAGCAGTCAAAGAACAGCCCTCTGTCTCTTAATGCTATCTTTCCTAGCATTTGTCTTTTCCATGGCTTATTTTCACTTGTCAGAGCTCTTGTGGTGGATGAAATATGCTGTCTGGGAGGGAGCCCCTTATAGATGCCTGAGATGAAGAGATGACTCCCAAAGGCTCAGAGTGGTATATGAAGGCAGTGGGTTTGAGGAGTCAGACTCCTCTCCTGCTGGGCTTCTTAAGCTGTATGCAGCTCTAAGGCAGATCAAATAGGGGTATTTTTGTGTGGTGGCAGGTCTTTGATTGGGCAGGCTGCTCTTGCTGCCTTTGTCTCTTTTATACTCCTCATTTAATCTTTCCTTACCAGCTCGGTTCAGTAACAATTCCCCTGTAAATCTTACTTTACTCCATTCAGTTTATGTTTTACAGGTTTAAGACGAACAGTTCTGCCTAGTCACTGCTCTGCCAGCATATCGGTGGGAGTGAAGTGCTGCCATTTGCAGGGGGCTGATGGGGAGGTGCTGGTGCGTGTGCTCAGGATGGGCATTCACATCTGGCACACTGAGCTTACAGCTCTACCATCCCCAGCATGGCACAGGAGCTGGCTGCTGCTCACTGGGGATGGGACACTGGTGTGGGCCAGCAAGTGGAGGCATTAGTCACAGAAGCTGGAACACAAAAAGTTCCACTTAAATATAAGAAAAAACTATTTTACTGTGAGGGTGACAGAGCAGTGGAACAGGTTGCCCAGAGGGGTTGTGGAGTCTCCTTCCTTGGAGGTCTTCAAGACCCACCTGGACATGTTCCTATGCGACCTGATCTAGGTTGACCTGCTTCTGCAGGGGGTTTGGACTAGATGATCTCTAAAGGTCCCTTCCAACCCTACCATTCTATGATTCTATGATTCTAAGATGAGTTTTCCCACTGGAATTGGTGCTCATTCCTCCAGCTCATTTTTCAGCAAGCTCTCCAAATGTGGACTTTTGCTGCACAGGAGCATGCAGATGAGGCACTGAGGCCTTCTGAATCCCAGAATCCCGGAATGGTGGGGGTTGGAAGGGACCTCTAGAGCTCATCCAGCCCAAATCTCTGCTAAAGCAGGTTCCCCTGATCAGGGGGCACAGGAACATGTCCAGGTGGGTTTGGAAACTTCCAGAGAAGGAGACTCCACATCCTCCCTGGGCAACCTGTGCCAGGGTTCCCTCACCTCAACACTAAACAAGTTTCTCCTTGTGTTTAAGTGGAACTTTTTGTACTCCTCTGCCAAGGAGTATCCTGGCTGGGCCGGGCCGGAGGTAAAGCTGGGGCTGGGCTGGTGCTGACAGCCCTGGCAGAAGGGATGTGATGGGAAGGACCACGTGTGTCGCTGCAGTGCCTCCACCTAGAGCAGGGCAAGGGGAAGCTACATTTTAAGTAGCTGGAAGCTGTTCTCAGGAGCAAAGGTGTGGGAGCCATCTGTCACCTCACCAGACGTGATGATAGTCACAACATGTCTCTCTCTGTATCTTATTCTGAAAATTTACACTGTGACTGGAGGTAGCCTAACATATTTTGAAAGTGTTGCCTGCCAAAAGGTGCATTGCGCCAAATGGGACCTGAAGCTTAGCAGTGACAGTGGCCCAGGTGGCTTTGAGCAAAAGGCACTTTCAGCTGCTCTCTTTCCCCAGAAGTCAAATGAGGGTCTTTAGTGATCACTACAGAAAGTTTCCTGCTTCCTCTGAAGCGGGGTCACAATAATCTGCTTGTTGGAAGAAAAATCTAATTCCTATTGAGAACTACAGTGAAAGACTTTCAGAAGAATGGGTATGGCCAGGGGAACAGCTTGCTCCAGGTGACACCCATGGCCACCCAGCACTTCTTTACCCACAGTAAGCTTTTCTTTCCATTCCTCCACATAAAAGCTGAGTGACATGCACACATATGAGGAGGCCAAAAAAAACCCTACAGAGCTTATAAAACATGTCATGGTGCTGCACAAGCTCCTTTCCTCCAGGAGAGTGGAAGGAAACAAGCATGTGACAGTTACTCATCACGTTTCTTAAGGCAAGACTGGGAGGCACAGAGATGTTGCAGCAATGCACATCACAAAGTTACTGAATGAGGAGTCGACTGAGAAGTTTCCTGCCCCATATAGTGCAGGAGTCAGACCAGATGAGGACATGAGCTGTGCTACTGTGATTCCAGGACATTCCAGGACAGCCTCATCCCCTCAGCTCTAAGGTCTTGTCTGGTATGTGATGACTGAGGGGACATAAATCATCCTCCACCAGCTGAATGAGCTAAGGACACACCTTCAGCCCTACTTGCACTTAGCCCCTGCCCCAGGGGTGCATCTCAAGACACAGGAGCTGTGTAGCTCATGACCCGTGCAGGCAGCCACCTCTCTAAAGCACACGCTTGGCACATCCCAGATGGTGCTTGGCTGGCAGATCCAGCAGAAAGCAAAGCAGCACTCAGAGCCACTGAGTTACCTGTGTGCCTAGCACCACATCTCTGTTCTTTCCTCATCCCCACTTCATGTACAGCTGTAGTGGTTTTGCCTGGGTCAGTTTTTTTTTTTTTTGGGGGGGGAGGCCTACAGGGGTGGTTTCTTTAAACA
This sequence comes from Colius striatus, assembly GCF_028858725.1. Taxonomy (NCBI): domain Eukaryota; kingdom Metazoa; phylum Chordata; class Aves; order Coliiformes; family Coliidae; genus Colius; species Colius striatus. The sequence continues at coordinate 27,112,248 of NC_084789.1, read as the reverse complement.
AAGAGCTGCCAGAAGCCTCCCCTGTAGCTCATAGGGTTAGGGCCAGTCAATTCTAAGCTGGACCCTGCAGCTGACCCAGGCCTGGCCAGTTCGTGACTGAGATAACGCCTCTGTGAATAATGTATTTGAGAAGGAGAAGAAGTTGTTGCACAGTTGCTAAACTGCAGCAGCAACAGGGAGAGAGAATGTGAAAACATCTCTGCAGACACCAAGGTTAGTGGAGAAGGAATGGGAGGAGGGTGCTTAGGCCCTGACAGAAAGACTCCCCTGTGACCCGTGGTGCAGCCCATTGTGAGGCAGCTGTGCCCCTGCAGACCATGGAGGCCAGCAGGGAGCAGAGATCCACTTGCAGCCTGTGGAGGACCCCACGCTGGAGCAGGTGGATGCCTGAAGGAAGCTGTGGGGAGTCTGTGGGGAGAGAGGAGCCCACAGCAGAGCAGGTTTGCTGTCAGGACTTGTGATCCTGTGAGGGACTCAGGCTGGAACAGTTGGTACCTGAAGGACTGTTCTCCCTGTGGATGACCCATGTTGGGGCAGGGTGTGAGGAACTGTAGCCCATGGGAAGGACCCACGCTGGAGAAGTTCATGAGGGACTGTCTCCCATGGGAGGGTCCCCATACTGTAGCAGTGGGAAGTGTGAGGAGGCCTCCCCCTGAGAAGAAGCAGCAGCAAAGTCCATCTGTAACGAACTGACCAAAACCCCCATCCCCTGCGCTGCTGGGGGGGGGGGGGGAAGGAAGGGGAGTCCCAGGAAGAGGGAGGGATGGGAGGAGGTGTTTTTTAAGATTCAGTTTTATCATCTCCCTGCTCTTACTGTTCCTTTAATCAAATCATTTCTCCCTGAGTCTGTTTTGCCTGTTGACACTAATTGCTGAGTGATCTCTGTCCCTAATTCACAAACCACTTGTTATTTTTCTCTCTCTCTCTTGTCCAGTTTAGGAGGGGTGTAGAGAAGTTTCTTACTAATACAGGATATGGAGTTTTGTTAGAAGCATGTTTGCACAATCCAAGCTTTCACACAGATAGCCAGGTCAGCTTGACCTTGAGCGCATGCCAGGAGGAGATTGCCTGAAAACAGTGAGCAGCTGAGAAGAAGTAAAAGCAGGATATTTTTAACCACAGCTGTACTGAGATTTTGCTTAAACTAAGAGTGTGAGCTTTACCAATTAACCAATTAGCTTGTGCCGAGTAGCATATTGCTTTGCAGATGTAACCAATAAATGTTATGTTACTATCACCTGAATTCTGTACTAATATATAAATATCAGTATGTATTACTAATAAAATGAGCACTGACTCTATGTCTTTGACTCTGGAAAGCTCCTGTGCAACAGAGGGGGAGTGATTTTATGATTTAGTGGACACCTGGCTAAACCACCACAACAATGCCAATATTTATACATGAAAAATGACTGTGATTTCAGCAAAAACAATCTGCCCCCTCAGTCCATTAATAAATCCAGTTTCACTGCCAAAACAGTTTAATTTTTACTTCTTCAGACTTGCTTTGTCTTCAACGTCTCTATTTTTGTTGTGTTTTGTGACAGAGAGCTTATCTCTGAGAAATGGAAGTTTGCCATTATAATAAATTCTCCTGCAGTGTGGCTAGCAAAATATTAGTAGCAGAGGAGCCTTTCTCTTTTCAATAATTCTGCCAATTAAATGCACTGTCTGCACTCGGGGAGGAATGGAGAGCAGAAATCGTTCTTTGCAGAAGGCTGTGCAGTCAGGCTGGGGGTGGTGCAGCCCCTCCAAAAGAAGGGTCTCCTGCCCTCACCAATATAACTCGGTCACGGCCGTCTTAGTTATGGGACTCTTAAAACCCACGGAGAGATGGCTGAAATGCTGAGTGTTCCCATTTCTGCCAAAAAAAACGGGGGAACAAGCCCCGTTCCCCTGGCAGTGCCAGGGCTGGAAGGCCGCGGTGGGAAGGGGGGGTCATCTCCGTGCGGGGCACTGGGGGTTGCCGTCTCTCCCGCTGCTCTGCAGCTCTGCCCCTCCCACGTTCCCCGGCAGCTCTGGTCGCTCCAGACCGACCCCTCTCGCCGTGATGCGGTGGGAAGTGCTGGGCACAGGGGCAGCGGGAGGCGGGGTTGGGGGCGGGGAGGGAGCAGCGGACCCGAGGGGGCCGCGACCGGTGCCAGGTGAGATCCCAATCCGTCCCCCACATCGTATCTGGGGGAAGTTCGCAACAAACGCCGGCTGCCCGTGGGAAGGACGCTCCGAGGGGGCGGTGGGGGGCAGCTCCCAGGGCCGGGAGGTGGCGAGGGCGACTGTAAAAGCAGGGCCTTGCCCAGCACCGGCTCCGCTCCGAGCCTGGTTGATGCCGTCGGGGCCGAGGGCGTGGCTAGGCCGAGGTCGTCCCGGTAAAGCGGCGGCGCGGGCGAAGAGGCCCCGCATCGTGGAGGAGCACCTGGCGCGTTACAAGGTCGTGGTGGTGGGAGACACGCAGTGCGGCAAAACCGCGCTGCTGCACGTCTTCGCTAAGGATTGCTACCCCGAGGTGCGGTGGCGGGGGAGGGTGCGGGTGGGCTCGGCGGGGCTGCGCTGGGTTGGGCTCACCTCTGCTCTCCCCTCCGTGTCCCCCCCCCCCCCCCCCCCGAGCTACGAGAGCTACACGGCCAGCTTCGAGATCGACAAGCAACGCACCGAGCTCAACATATGGGACACCTCAGGTGAGTCGCGGGGAGGGTGTGGGGAGCGGTGAGGCAGGGGCTCGTTCTTCCTCCGCCCCAGGGTCCAATTCCTCCCTTTACCCGAGCCCCCGGGCTGGGGCTGGTGCAGCGGTTCTGCACCCTGAGGCTGCGCCGGGTGCTCCGGCAGCCTGCGAGCCGAATCCTGGGCAGCCCCCTCGCCGCTCCGAGGGGTTTCCAGGTCCCACTGTGCTGCGGGTTCTGGTTTCTTCTCGGTGCAGCGCCCCCTTCCTCCGAGTCCGGTTCTGTACTGCTTTCGGGCGCTGCGGTTGCCTTAGAGTAATTCCCCCTATGCCTGGGTAGGGAACTGCCGGAGTGCAAAAACAGCTCAGGGGTGAGAGGTGAGGCCGGGGAAAAACGGGGCAGAGGGAAGGTGCAGCGTGAAAAGGACGACCTCACCTCGGAGAGGAATGCGCTGTGGGGACGTGCTGTCCTGTCATCACTCTCTGCAACAGACTGTCAGGGCTTCTTTGGTCATTTGTTTGGGGTTTTGGGTTTTTTGTTTGGGGTTTTGGGTTTTTTGTTTGGGGTTTTGGGTTTTTTGTTTGGGGTTTTGGGTTTTTTTGCCTCTTTGTGTCCTTGGTTGTGATTCTGCCTGAAGCTGTAGGCACAGCTGTCCCAGCTCACCTAGCCCCTTCCCCCACTTCATGGTGCCTTTCTGTGGAGGTGCAGGTCACAAGTGAAGTTCTTGCTACAGAGCTGGTAAAAATATTGACATCCAGCAAAGTTCATGTGCACCTTTTAATTTACATCTGCAAACTTTTTTTGACTGCTCTCTATGCATGATGCAGCTGAATAGTGTGCTCTGTTGGTGTAAATACATCACAGACTTGCTGGTATTCTTTCCCCATAATTTCTGGAGTCCTTACAACAAATGAAGTTCTTTTGGTGTCCAAGAGCAATAGTAAATTAAATTGTGACCTAGGATTTATTTTACTCTTTTACACCCCATTTCCTTGCTGTAATTTTATATCCATTGAAATTACAACTGTAGGACTGACACAGCTCTACTTAAAGAGATGGCTTTATTCAGTCTTGGACTAGTGTTTGTTGAGTCTACTCTGGATCTTCCTGACCCAGGAGACGTTACTTTTTGCTACTTTTTATTCTCTGAGACAAAAAAAGAGGTCTTTTGCTTTGCCTGCATGATGTGTGCTGTGCTGCGAGCCAGAGGGATGCTGGCTCTTAGGGCAGCTCTTGGTGCTGGAGCTGTGGCTAGAGTGTTGGCTCTCAACATATGACTGGGAGCTGGGTTTGAAGCACAGAAGGGTGGCTATGCCATGGAAGTCATTGTGTGGTGGATGCTGCTGGGCTGGTGTGTCAGCGTGAGGTCCCTCAGACCTGGTAACAGCAAAACCATCCTAATTGACCTGGGGGGAATCTTCCCTGCAGAGGGTTCCCTGGAGCTGCTCCAATTGGGATGTGCTGGGAGTGAGGGGTGTCTGACCCTGTGTGTCACCAATGTGTTCTGGTGTGAACACCCACAGCTTGGTCACCCGTGTGGCTGCAAAAAGGGTGGGGTATCTTTGTTAGGCATTGAATTATTTGCTCTGGGTATCTGCATTTGATGTGAAGAACTTCACCTTTTTGGGGATGTGGAAGCACTTTTGATTTGTCTTCTGCTTTTTAGGAATTCTCCAGAATGTTTGTCTTTGATCGTAACAAATGTTAAAAGAAAAGGACATGATTTAAAAAGGTCTTTAAAGCTATGTACATGTATCTGATGCTATCATGCATTCATTTGTACCCTTTTCAACAAAAGATAGAAGTTTGTCTAATATCTCTATAGCCAAGAGGAAATGGACTTTGATTATTTCTCCCTTCTCCCCATGAAAAATGTAAGACCTTTTCCAACAGCTTTGTTGTAGATAGAGTTCACTAGATAGTTTTCCAGATAAATCCCCTTCTGTTGCAGCTTTGATTAGTTCTTCCATAAACAGTCCTGCAAACGGATACAGAGCAATTTTCCCTGGTAATCAAACTTATATTTTTACCTGTAGACTGCAAGCTGTTGTTGAATTTTCACTGCCCTTCAGAGACACTTGGAAACGGGAGCTTTGCTAAAAGAAGTTTTGCACAATAATGAATTGAATCAGCTGAGCTAAAGGAATTGAGAGTGGCTAATTGCCCTCTTCATGCAGGGTGACAGGCACTGGGTTGCACTTTCCCTTGTCCCTGTGCTACCTTCTGTCTCTTTTAAACAGCTTTGCACTTAGGGGTTTATTCCATCTTAGAGCGGGAAGGAACATGCTGGGAAATTGCTCCCCTCTTCCTGTCAAGATCACCCTTTATATTTTAAACACTCACTATCTGTTAGATAAGTAATTGGAACTGACAGTCTGCTCCAGAAATCAGAAGAGGAGGCCAGAGGAGCTGATGATTAATTTTTTATTTAATTCTCTTTCTTTTTTTTAAAATTCCTCCTGGCCCCATAGTTAATTGTCAAAGTTGCTGGAGACTCTTAAAGCGCACAAGGTGAGCTGAACATCATCCAACAATGGATGTTGGGGCAAGAGCAGTCTGCCTGGAAAACTCCCTTTATTGTCATCAAGCATGACCATGACCTGCCTGGCCACTCAGGAGTCCTGTTGAAAATCTCTGTACAAACTGGGATCTTGTCTGCTCCATGGGATTTTGTAGTACTGGCCACAAGAAGTGTGTTGGAAAATGCAGCCTTTCAGGCTGAATTTGCCCCTTCTGCTAAGTGGCAAGTGCAGGCTATGACATTAGCAGCTGGCAGGCAGACAGGCAATCTAGTTACAGAAATAGTGCCGTAGGGTAGACAGAAGTGATGGAGAACTGAATGCCTCCCAAATTGTATTGGGACCCCTGATTTCCTTTAAATGTCTTCTAACCTTTTGTCCATTGATTAGGTTTTTTTTCTGAAGCTGGAGGGTGACTCTGGAGAGCCTCCAGCACTGAGAATCCTCCACAAGGGTGAAATCTGTGCCACTCAGGGCAAACGTGAGGACTCTGCACTGTCTTAGATCTAAGAACCTTCCAGGGAGAAAAGTGAACCAAGTTGGAGTCTGACCCCTTGTCCATCATCCACAGCTGCTGATTGCATTTCATGCTTCTATTTAAGTTAGTCCCACCTCTGGACATACTGTGAGAGTGAAATTGCTTCAGGTGCCTTTTTACAGCATGGAAGAGATGTCCTATCCCTCCTGCCTCCTGAAACAGCTACATGGTGTTTTCTAAAGCCTCCACTAAAAAGCAAAATTGACATCTTTGTGTGTGAAGGAAGAGGAGTGGAGCCTGCCTGCCATACTGGGTGGACACGGCTCCAGGGGGCTGCTGTGCCCTGGCACCTCTGCTTGTGACTCATACAGAGGATATGGTGCTTTGCTGCTCTTTGTGCTTCCATTCAGGCAAATTCTTTCTTTGCTTCCTGTTGGCTGAATGTGCTTGGTACGGGAACAACTCCTCTGCATAGCGTTGGTATCTTGTGGCAGGGGGGAAACTCCTGTTTGACAGGACGCCTGATGGCTTGAGAATGCAATTTCCAAAGGTCTGAGTGCCTCCCAGCCCCGTCAGGAAGAGCTTTCTTCCCTGTGGAGGAAGGGTGGATGATTTTGGGATCACTAGCAATGCTTTGCAAACAGTGGGCGAGTTTCATTTCCATGCTTCAGAGGTGTGAAAGGGAGTGCAGTTACCAGGATGTGTGCACCAGGCAGGGAGACTTCCCTGGGAAATCGGGCAGCTGTATTCACCGTGGGATCAGGGAGTGTCTGTGGGTCTGCCCTGCTTTGGGAGGTCTCACACCTGCAGTGGAGACACTGGAATTATAGAATCATTTTGGTTGGAAAAGATCTTTAAGCCTACCTAGTCCACCCCTTGCCCTCAGTGCCCAGCCCAGCACTAACCCATGGCCCTCAGCACCTCAGCTCCACGGCTTTGCAATAGCTCCAGGGATAGGGACTCCCACACCTCCCTGGGCAGCCTGGGACAGGGGCTGACAACCCTCTCAGGGAAAATGTCTTCCTCAACTCCAATTTAAACCTCCTCTGGTGCAGGGGAGGCTGTTTCCTGTTGTCTTATCAGTCATTATTTTGGAGAAGAGATCGACCTCCACTTCATTACAACCTCCTGTCAGGGAGTTGTGGAGAGTGATCACGGCCTCCTTTTCTGCAAGCTAAACACCTCCAGCTCACTCAGCTGCCCCTCATCAGACTTGTTTTCTAGACCCTTCCCCAGCTTTGTTGCCCATCTCTAGCAGGTCTTCCTTGCCCCACTCAGCAGGTCTCTGGCAGTGAGAATGTTCAGTGCTGCCCGACCTGCTTCCTGGGGACTGTCCATTGGTGCATTCCTGTGGTGAATGACCTGGGCATTGCCAGGGGAACCCCATGCCCACACCTCTAGACTGGCCCATCCTGCCTACTGCCGTGGATACCCTGCAGAGCCCCCTCCCCAGTGCTGAGAACCAAAGGGACAAAGATGTGCTCAGGCAACACTAGTGCCTCAGAAAGACTGGGGTGCTGTGGCGTCAGTGCTGGCCAGTCTGAAGCTTTGCCCTGTGCCTGGGTGGAGGATTTTGTTTTATTCCAAATAATAATAATAATAAGGGGGGGTGGTGCTAAAGCTGTGTATGGTAGCCTGGGCTCAGGTCTTTGCTTTTGGTTCACACTCCTGTTACGTTGGGAAGTTCTGTCTGCCTTCTGTGGCCGAGGCCTCTAAGAGATATAGGCAGAGCAGTGCCGTGACCTCAGGCCTTTTATCTGCTTGGTGCATCTTTTGCTGATGCAGATCTCAGTGCAGAGCTGCCCATTTCTGTTAGCAACATCTGTGCCAGTGGCTCCAGGGGAGGCCCAGACCTGGCACTGAGCCTTACGTATGATCATTACCACCTTGTAGAGCTGCTGGAGAGGACTTTTCTGTCCTTTGTGGACCAGCTGCTGAGAGCTGCAGTGTCTGCCATAACCTGTGACATTGCAAAGACTGGTGCCCATGAACTCAGCAGTGCCACTTTGTCCTCTGCTGCAACTCCCAGTTGCACAGCTGCCAGCCCTTCTCCAGGGCTTCTGTCTCTTAAGCAGATGTGCTTTTGAGACAAGAATAATATTGTGAGTTGCAAATACCTCTCCTCCTCCCTCTTTGCCTGTGCTCTGCAAACAATCTGCCTTGGTACAGCCTGTGTGGGAACCTACAGGCTGCTAAAACAGATCCTTCTTTAGGGGAACTACTGAGGAATGTTGATAAGATTAGAGAGCTGAAAGGGGACAAGTTTAGCAATGGCATTTCCATGGATGCTGAGGCTGTCTGTGCCTGTATTCCCAGCCTGCAGCTCCAGGATTGCCATGACTGCCTCTTCTAAAGTGCAAGAGCAAGTCTTGGGAAGAGTTCAATGTCACTTGCACTCTGAAGCAGAGAAAAAAATGTGGAGCTGCCCTTTCTGTACTAAAATAGTTCCTCCCATGCTCCCTGTTGAGACCAGTATATTCGTGTTCTGCCTCAGCACAAATACATAGTTAAGCCTAAAAATATGTGCAGTTGGATCACATTCTCAGGCAAGTCAGTAACCAGTTGGACAGAGGTTTAAAGAGTTGCAGTAGAAACAACAGCAGAAATGCTTACGCTGGACTGTGTGGAGGATAAACCTGAGAAGACATGACAGTCCCTGCGAGGCTTGTCTCACTGTGCTTGGGCATAGGGTGGGGATACTTGCAATGCTGCGTGGCTTAGGGATGGAGTTTGCTTCTCCTGCAGCTCCCTGCAGCAAGAGAAGCGTGTCCGTAGCTGCATCTGTCCCTTCCCTTTAAAACCTTGGGGGAGCAAGTGAAAGGTAGGGGGGCTCAGGTTATTTTCTCCTCCATCCTGTTCACCAGAGATAAACAGCAAGTCAATAATGAAAAAATCAGTCAAGTTAACTCCTGGCTGAGAGGCTGGTGCTGGCGGGAAGATTTCGGATTTTACGACAGATCTTTCTATGGCAACTATAACATGATAGGACAGGATGAAATTCATCTCTCCCATAAAGGCACTGTAATATTTGGGAATAGGCTAGCCAACGTGATCAAGAGGGCTTTAAACTAAAGGACTTGGGAGGTGGGGGGTGAAGCAACACAGAACAAGCTATCCTGTCTAGCAGGGAAATAGGGCAGGGCAGAGAATGCCATAAGTGCCCCTCATCCGCACACCATGTTGAGATGCAGAAAGCAGACCACCCTGAGGGAGGGCTGTGGGGAGTTTTGTGGAGACTTGGCTAGAGAAAAGAGGACATGATAGAATACAGCTGGTTAGGCAGTAAGCACTAAGCGATAAGCTATTGGACTCCTGCTCAAGGCCGTGAGAGCAAGAGAGCTGTATGATAACAGGATGAAAAAGCAGGAGCTTAGTTTGGGTTAAGCAGCCACAAGTATCTGGAGTATGTTGAAACAAGGGCGAGGTTTGCACCTAACTGGGAACCAATGATGAGCTTAGCTTTTGCAATATGTATGAGCCTGATTATTGTATCTATAAAAGAGTTGTATCTTTGCAAATAAAGTTGAGATTTGTTGCACTACAGGGTGGGCTTGTCTCCCGTCGTCTTCAGCAAATGGTGACCCCGACGCGATACACGAAGGACGTGATATACCGACTGGGCGCCACGGCGGAGTGACGAAGGGGTTTGGGTCCTATGCAGCAAGGATGGCAATAAACGTGAAAATTGGGAACACGCCGTGCCCTGGGTGACCGTATAGACGAGCCCGGCCGATACGTGCCGGCGGACCTTGAAGGGCTGCAACAGCGCGCTGACAAATAGGTATGGAAAGGCAAGCGACATATGATTTATTTACTGCATTCTTGCAGAAGCGGCAGATAAAGGGTATAGATCTGCAAAAAGACCTACCAGGGTTGTTAGCTTATGGGTATGCTAAGGGAGTGTTTCAGAATCCACATCCAGTGCATGAATTGAGCGAATGGCGTAAATTTGGGGATTTGCTGTGGGAAGCTACCCTGGAGGACGATGAAATAGCTGAAAAGTTAGGGAAGCTTTGGAGGATAGTGCACAATGAGTTGTTGCAACATCAGACAGAAAAGAAGGCTTCTGAGCATGCATCAGCAGCACAGAGTAAGAATAAAAACTATGAGCATGACCGGTTCCAATCCACCTCGCTGGCTCCTATCGTCTCAAGAGTAGTGCTTCCCCCCCCGCGTGTAGGAAAATGGCACGGATGGGGTACGAGAACCATATGAGCCATCAGCCCCTCCTGGGGAACGAGAGTGCCGGCCTAAAGAGCCCCTGCCTCTCCCCCCGCCACTTAGTGAGCCTGTCCCTGGGGCAGAGAGTGAACTGGCAGAGGCACCGAGAGTAGCGCCGGGAGCGGCGCTGAGGCGGATGATACCGAGAAAAAAAGAAAAAGGTTCTTCTCTACACAAGAGTTTTTGCAAAGTCAGGGAGGCGAAGGGTCTTCGGAGCAGAGCCCCCGCGGGAGAGCTGCTTCCCATTCGAGCCCAACCCGCCGAGTTACCCCTGGGACGACTTGCAGGGGAATGCCAAGTGGGCAGAGTCGGGCGGGGGTGCAGCGCAGGACGATCAGAGGAGTGGGGGGGCGCGACCCCGTGTTAGACTGGGCACCATCGGGCACGCGGGGGAAGAAAAAGAAAACACGGGAGAGCGTAATACCGACTGCGCCGCCGGCGCCGGGGACGGCACGGAGTGAGCCAGACCCGGGGGGGGGACCCCTTCCATCCGCAGCCGCTTCCCGCGCCCGGTCAGTGTCTCCGGTGCCCCCCCACACACCGCGCCGAGACGGTCGGCCCCAGCCCTCGCGGACCGCTGGGCTCATCCTTTCTATCCTCAATCCATTGCCTCAAAGAGTGTGGAAACTGTTGGTCGTGATGTTATGCCTTTTGCTGTAAATGTGATGATGAATGCTGGTTTTCTTACAGTGGAGGCTTTCTAAGGCGTTTTGGGTGTCGGGAATGGAACTCGGAAGAACAGAACATTTTGGCATTGAGAAGCTAAAAGGTGGTTTATGTTGATGCTTCAAATGATTGTAGTAAATGGTTTTAGACAATTTCAACAACCCAAGCAAAACATGTGGCTTACACTGGCCAAAGCAATCAATCAGTCTACAATATGTTTATCAATGGCCACTCCAGATAATCCTTTTTCTACGTTTGGTGGGCACAATGGCCTGTATCAAATGCATTAAAAACAAATCCCTTAGTTAAGGGTAATGGCAAAGTTGACAACTGGGATTTGATCAGTTCATGGTTGCCAATAATAACAACAGAGCCACAGGAGTTAGAATTATTGGGATCTATAAAGATGGATTTTTGTGTTATGTTTAATTTTACCAGCAATACCAAAACATTTGGGACAGAATGTGGATCCCATCCTGGGCGTGTATAAGAACACGACATCTTGGTGCAATTATACTTCACCAAAAAGATCCAGGTCTTCTGCCTGTACAGTTACCAAAGGGAATTTTTCTGATCTGTGGGGACCAGGCATGGCCTGGGATACCCTCAAGATTACAAAGGGAACCACGCAGTTTGGGACAACTTGATGCCTAATCACACAATGATTTAGAAACATCATTGTCCAAAACAATTTGTGCATGCATTTACTGGTGAATGTGATGACTATGTTGCCTTTGGTCTCCCTCAACAATAATAGCAACTAGTATATTTGCTCCAGGTGTAAGAGTATCTGCTTTATTAACTCAGCTATGCAAATTAGGATACTGGCCTAGCAAACAAAGTAACCAAACCTCAATGACATTAGAAGACTTGATTAGTAATGTAAGTAGTATTAGCCATACAACTTTGCAACATAGACCTACTAGAGATTTTACCTTTAGCACAAGTATAATAACTTTCTTTGTCAGCTGTGCTTTTTTTTCAGTGTATAAGAAGAAGCTTACCAGGCATGAGTTGCTAAAACTAATGTGCAGATTGTCCTTGAGCTGCTCTCTACTATGAGAAACGAAGAAGCAAAAATACCTACGAGATAAGAACTTCGAGCAAGGAGGAGGCTGAGGCAGCATGTGAAACTGTAAGACTTCTCGCAGAAAACTACAGCTGGCTTTTTAGAGAAAGGACCAATTAGAAGTACTATAAACACGCTAGCTTTGCTGCTGATTATGGAGGTCTGATGCTTGTTAGTAAAATTTGAGTTATAGGCTGCCCGCAGGGGTCATGGACATACCAGCTATCCCCATGCATTGAGCCACGGTATCCCTCACACTAGTCTTAGGGAGGGGGAGAGCATGGGGTGTAGAAGATATGAGTATAATGGTCTACTGAGTCTCTCTTGCAGATTGATGTGTTTCTCGGAGTGCTTGCCGTGATGCGAATCAAGATGGAGTCACTCAACTATTGGCAAGATTGAATAGTGAAGTGGAACATGACCAGCACCTGATCATATCTTCCTGCAATTGGCTCAGCTAGCATATGTGCTGGGCAGACATGTTATGTATCAGCCCATGCCACAGGATACTGGAGTCATCGAGCATAGGGAACGGGAGATGTGGTAGGCGTCCGGAAGATCTCGGGTTGTAATGTGAGAGGTGAAAGGTACAGAAGAGGTGGGCACGGGGTGGAGTGAGAGGAGGTGCTGGTGGTGGCAGGTGTGAGCACATGGTGTAAACAAGGGGTTGAAGTTTGGCAGATGGATGTCACTCGTGGCAGAGTTTGGAAGACTGAAATATGTGCATGTAACCAGAGACACATGGAGCAAATTCGTTTGGGCAACAGCACAGACAGGGGAGAGGGCCATACATGTGGAACATCATTTATATAGTTGTTTTGCAACAATGGGAATTCCTCAGAAAATAAAGGCAAACAAGAGGCCAGCCTATATAATTAAAAGCATAGAACAGTTTATGAGGCAATGGGGAGTTAAACATGTAGCAGGGATTCCCCACTCCCCCACAGGACAGGCCATAATAGAAAGAGCCAATAGGACTCTAAAAAGATATCTTGGTAAATATGGGGATGTCAAAGACCCACATATGAAATTGTTAAAGGCCTTATTTGTTATGAACCACCTGTGTGTGTTTGGGGAACAGAAGCTACCACCTGCAATAATACATCATAATCCAAAGGCACAAAAGGAGAGAAAGAAAGAAATATGGGTTAAATATCGTGACCCTAAAACAGGGATATGGCAGCCTCTGGCCAAAGTATTATACTGGGGACGTGGGTATTTGTGTGTTGATTCTCCCACAGGATCCATTTGGGTGCCAGCCAAGTGGACAAGAGCTGTCCTTGAAGCTGCGGAGATCAAACCATCTGACGAAAAAGGACAGGAAGAGATTGAAGAATAAATACACCCTCGTCTTGTGGTCACTGGAGTACTGGCTAACAATCAAAAGACTGAAGGTTATATAACAAAAATATAGTGATTTTTAATGAATAATAATGAGGTGTTTTGTTATAACCATAGCTTTTAGTGTAACTATCATTGCTAACAGCTTGATGCATTTTAATCAGCCTAGAGATAATATTTGGATAACCTTTGCTAATCAAACTGGTCAATCATCTCTTTGTCTTAGTTTGGGAGGGGTTACTAATCCTTTTAAAACATGTTTGATAGGATTGCCCGTGTGGAATTTGGAGGAACTTTGTGGACTAGTAGACAATAACACCTTGTGTAATAGGACGGGGCTGAACACAATTAGCGATGATCACGATCATCAACGAAAGGTCAATGTGAGATAATTAAGTCCCTTAATACCACATTAGCCTCACCCCCTGAGGAAATAGACCTGTTTGCAAGTGCCAATGCAAGCTTTGGTACTAATGGAACAGGGGGAAATTGGGTAAGTTTTATGTCACGGGATATCCACGACTTTAATAGAAATTGAAAATATTGGGTCACCTTAGACTCTTCTTTGAAGTCAGAAATGGTATTTAAGCAATTGTATTCCAGCTGTAATGGCTCTAGTATCACATCACCAAAGAAATTGCCCACGGCTATATTTTTAACCTGTGGAGAAAGGGCCTGGAACGGAATACCAGTAAATCCCCCAGGTGGACCCTGTTATTTGGGGAAACTCTCTTTATTCCACCCTAACTTAACCACGCTAATGCAGCTTGCTGACCATAATAATAGCTCCCGCAAAAAACGTAGTTATTATGAGTTTGATTGTACTGATATTGGTCCCCCACGATTTTGGAGTGAACTGAAGCAAGTCATAGTTGCCATCCTTTTGCCAGGAGGAGCAGCCAATAAGGCCATGAACTTGGCTAAACAGTTAGGATGTTGGACTAAGGATGAGGTAAATTAAACTTCAGAAATGATTGGTATGTTAACAGTTGACGTTCAAAGTGTAAATCATGTGGTGTTACAAAATAGAGCTGCCATAGACTTTTATTATTAGCCCAAGGACATGGATGTGAAGAGTTTGAAGGCATGTGTTGTATGAACCTGTCGGACCATTCCACCTCGATACATGCCAAACTGAAAGAACTTCAACAGGGATTACATCAGTTGAAACAAGAAGAGGGATTAGGACTTGAAGGATGGCTTAAGGGATGGGGAATAGGCCCTTGGTTGCGAAATGTTATAATGTATGGAATTGGCTTTATGGATATTGTTTTATTTATATTGTTAGTGTTTCCCTGTTTCAAAAATTGTATTCAACAGACAATAGCAAGAACATTTGAGAGGATGTGGCAGGCTAATATCATTGTCCAAAAAGAAAACGGGGGAGATGTGGGGAGTTTTGTGGAGACTTGGCTAGAGAAAAGAGGACATGATAGAATACAGCTGGTTAGGCAGTAAGCACTAAGCGATAAGCTATTGGACTCCTGCTCAAGGCCGTGAGAGCAAGAGAGCTGTATGATAACAGGATGAAAAAGCAGGAGCTTAGTTTGGGTTAAGCAGCCACAAGTATCTGGAGTATGTTGAAACAAGGGCGAGGTTTGCACCTAACTGGGAACCAATGATGAGCTTAGCTTTTGCAATATGTATGAGCCTGATTATTGTATCTATAAGAGTTGTATCTTTGCAAATAAAGTTGAGACTTGTTGCACTACAGGGTGGGCTTGTCTCCCGTCATCTTCAGCAGAGGGCTAAACTGGGGAGGATCCTCTTGTATCCATTCAGGGAAACCTGTGTGTTACAGTAAGCCCCTGCGCTGCCTCTACACCAATGCACGCAGCCTGGGGAATAAGCAGGAGGAACTGGAGATGTGGGAGCAGATGCGGGGCTACAACCTCATTGTGGTTACAAAGATGTGATGGGACAGCTGCCATGACTGAAGCACAGTCATGGAGGGCTATGTATTGTTCAGGAAAGACAAGTCAAGAAGGTGGGGAGGTGGAGTTGCTCTCTGTGTGAGTGAGCAGTTAATGTGTATTGAACTCTGGCTGGGTAGATGTCATGGTTTGGCCCAGCTAGCACAGCAGAACCCTGACAGTCTCTCACTCGGTGCCCCCCCATTCACCCCTACCCTCGATAGAATGGTGGAGGACCCAGCAAAATGGGAGTAAAAAGATAAGCAAGATTGTGGTGGATTGAGACAAGGGCAGGGAGGGCTCGCTGCCAATTATGGTTCTGGGCAAAACAGACTCCAGTACTAGACTTAGAGAGGAAAGTAGGAAAGTTTATTCTACAAGAAACAGAACAGAATAAAAGCAAAAAGGGAGTAGGATGATGAGAAAATTACAACCAACACTTTAAGATCTCCCTCCCCCATTCCTCCTTTCTTCCCAGGCCCAGCTCACTGCTCCCGATATCTCTACCTCCTCCCCCCTCAACGGCTCAGGGGGACAGGGAGTGGGGGATGTGGTCAGTCTCTCACAGATGGGCTCTGCCGCTTCTGTCTTCTCAGATGAGGACGACTCCTGGCATTCTTCCCCTGCTCCAACATGGGGTTCCTCCCCTGGGACACAGTCCTTAACGAACTTCTCTGGTGTGTGTTGCTCCCAACAGCTGCAACTTCTGCCGATATAGGGTCCCTCACACGGGATGCGGTCCTTGGTGAATATCTCAGGCGTGGATTCTTCACCATGGTTGCAGTTTCTGCAGTTACAGGGTTCCTCTCTCGGGACAAGGCCTCTTCTGGGCATAAGTTTAATGAGCTGTTTTGTTGTGGGTTCCTCCCCACAGTTACAGCTGTGGATATTGGTTTCCTTCCTTGGGACAGGGCCTGCTCCGGCCATAGTTTTAAAGAAGAAAATCACCACCCCTGTCTCGGGATTTGCAGTGAAGTGAATTGCTGCCCCTGGTCTGGTGCCAGCTTTAGCAAAATGGGTCTCTACCGCCGATGCCATGTCTTTAAAGAAATGAAAATAAATCTCAGCTTCACCAGTTCTCTCCATAGAATGCAGGGGAGTCTCTGCTCCAGCACACCTCCTCCTCTCCATCACTGACCTTGGAGTCCGCATGGTTGTTTCTCTCACTATTCCTACTCCATGTACCATTACCAGCCAGAAAAAGGGGCAGAAGAAGAAAAGAAAGTGGAGGAAGAAACCTCCCCTTCCAGCTTCTTCTTAAAAAGTGATCGTGGAGGTGTCTAATTGGCTCAGCCCCAGAAGTGGGTCTGGCTCTGAGCTGGGGAGAGTTGTAAGAAGTTGCTCACAGGAGCCATCTTTACAGCCACTTCCCCCTTACCAGAAAAGGCTATCATGTCAAACCATGACAGTAGGGATGAGGGGCAGGCTGAGTGCTTATGGGTGAAAATTAATGGGCAGGGTAATGTGGATGATACTGTTGTAGGAGTTTGCTACAGGCCACCTGATCAGGAGAAGGAAGTGGATGAGGCCTTCTACAAACAGCTGGGAGATGCCTCACAGTCACAATCCCTGGCCCTCATGGGGGACTTCAACCTCCCTGATATTTGCTGGGATAGCCACACAGCCAAGCATGCACAGTCCAGGAGGTTCCTACAGATTGTTGACGACAACTTCCTGTCGCAGATGATTGAGGAACCAACAAGGAGGGATGTGCTGCTGGACCTTGTGCTGACAAATAAGGAGGGTCTGGTTGGGGATGTGAAGGTTGGAGGCAACCTCGGCTTCAGCGACCATGATGATAGAGTTCAAGATCCTGTGTGGAAGAGGCAGGACACAAAGCAGGACCGTGACCCTGGATTTCAGGCGAGCCAACTTTGGCCTCTTCAAAGACCTGCTTGGACAGATCTCATGGGATAAGATCCTAGAAGGTAGAAGTGCCAATGAGAGCTGGTCAATTTTCAAGCATCACTTCCTCCAAGCCCAGGATCAGTGTGTCCCAACATGTAAGAAAGTAGGTAGGAGGCCTCCATGGATGAGCAAGGATCTGCTGGGACAACTCAGGCAGAAAGCAGCCATCTATGAGAGGTGGAAACAGGGGCTGACTTCTTGTGAAGAGTAGAGGAAATTTGTCAGAGCTTGCAGGGGGTCAACTAGGAAGGCTAGAGCCCTTCTAGAATTAAATTTAGCCAGGAAAGTTAAGGAAAGTGTCCTGGTTTGGGCTAGGATAGGGTTAACTTTGATGAGGAAGTAGGAAGTGGTACTGCATGGTGTAGTGGGTCTGGGATGGTAGTGATTTTTCACAGCAGCTCTTGCAGTGCTGTGATTGTTGTTGATATCAATATTATGACTACTGCTCACACAGCATCAGAGCTGTCCCTCGAGCATTCCTTCCTCCACCTTCACCAATAGCTGTGGGTGAGCACAATCTTGGGAGGGACCATGGCCAGAACAGCTGACCCAGACTGACGAAGGAGATATTCCATACCATATGATGTCAGTTCAGTAATATAAACTGGGGGAGAGGAGCAGGAAGGGGGGTCAAGATTAATTTCTGGCCTTCCAAAAGCAACTGCTATGCGTACCGAAGCCCTGCTTCTTCAGGAGGTGGCCAGACATTGCTGCTGATGGGAAGTAGAGAGTAACAGCTTTATCTGCTTTTGCTTTGCTTCCCACACGCGTGGCTTTGCTGTTTCTTTATTAAACTGCTTTTATCTCAACCCACGAGACTCCCATCTCATTTCTCCCCTTCCCTGGCTTGCTGAGGAGGTGGGGGATAGAGTGGTGTGGTAGGCACCTGGCATCCAGCCAGGATCAAACTACCACAGCCTTTTTGGCGCCCAACGTGGGGTGAGATAATAGCAGTTTTTACTAATTAATAGGGCTGGTATATTACATATTTTGTGGAATCTCGACTCATCTGGGTATCAGAGAGGACAAATTTGGGAAGGAAACATGTTAAAATGCCCCCTGAAGCGGCCAGTCCCTGGGTGGCAGAGTTTGTGGATGAATTTGGGCAAATTCCTCCTGTAACCTGGGATTTTACACCTGAACAGATAAAAACCCGTGCTTTACTGGCATGCCACCTGATAGAAGGGTGTCTTATCTACCCCAATGAGGTCCAGGTTCAGGCATTATACTGGGGCCTAGCCTCTGCCTACCGAGCTGCACTCCAGTCCTCTCAGAGAACTATGGTTGAAGTGGAAACTCAAACTGTATCTGAGACCACCATGGTTGAGTCAGGGAATCAAACAACAACCACAGTGGTTGACCTAGTAGTGAAAAAGAAACAGTGGATAAGGAGGTCAAGTCCATATCATCGATTAGTAAGGGCAGAAGAGGAGGAAGAGAGTAACAGCTTTATCTGCTTTTGCTGTGCTTCCCATGCACGTGGCTTTGCTGTTTCTTTATTAAACTGCTTTTATCTCAACCCACGAGACTCCCATCTCATTTCTCCCCTTCCCTGGCTTGCTGAGGAGGTGGGGGATAGAGCGGTGTGGTGGGCACCTGGCATCCAGCCAGGGTCAAACTGCCACACGTGGGCAGCTGACCCAGGCTGGCCAACAGATATTTGATACCATACTGACGTCATGCCCAGTACATATAGGCAGGGAGCTAGTCGGGGGCGGCGCTGTGGAACTGCGGGTTCGGCTGCCAGTCGGGAGCGGTCGTGTCGGGTCCCTGGGTGGTGAGCAACTGCGGCATGCATCATTCCTTTTGTATATCCCCTCATTTACTGTTATATACTCCAAATGAAGTCCGGTGCACACAATCTACGTGACAAAGATTTATGCAAAGTGCACCATCATCTTATGCCAATTCATTGACAGTCATCTCCTGGAAAGAAGGCGAGGGGAAAACGGTAGGGGAAATGGGTGTTCAACTTTGGCAATATGAAGAAAGTCTGTCTTCCTCCCTACAGGCTGTTGTTTTAGCTGTAGATAAAATGTCACAAGAGCTCCGCCAATTCAAAGATATGTCCCACCCTCCACCTGCCTGAGTCCGTACTTCAGCTATTAGGAGTAGATGTCCCTCTGTTCAAGAGAGGGAATATAGAGGGCACACACCATGAGGTGCTTTGTGGCTTTACCTGCAGGACCAACGAGAAAACGTGAACAAGTGGCATGGGCAACCTACTTTGGCCTTAAGGGCATGGGCACGAGAATTACGGGGAAAAACGGTTACAAGAAGCAATTTTTCCTGGAAAGATGCCACTCTAGTTTCCAGTGAGCAGCCCCCTAGACAGATTAGAAGGGTTGATTTCTATTCTGATCCCCTCGAGGGGACTTCTAGCTCTTTTCTACAAAAAGTATGCAATGACTTCCATGGTCAGTACTAGGGAGGGCCTCCTCCACACATCATGCAACTGATGCTACATGGAGTAAGTGGATTGCACTGATCACAAAATGAGCTTGCATAGGAAATTCTAGAATTAATGTTTAATTCTAGAATTATTGTTTAATTCTAGAATTCCACCCTGGAATTCTGGAATTAAACATGAACTGGCCAGAGTGTGAAGACAGTGAAATATCACCAGAAAAGGAGGTGACGTGCTGAAGAGGCCCCATCATACAAGGAACTTGCAGAAGATGAGGAGCGGTATGCCCTGTTCACCAATGGGTCCTGTCATCTTGTGGGGAAGCATCGGAGATGGAAGGCAGCTATGTGGAGTCCCCTACACAAAATTTCAGAAGCTGCAGAAGGAGAGTGTGAATCGAGACAGTTTGCAGAGGTAAAAGCCATCCAGTTGGCTTTAGACATTGCTGAATGAGAAAACTGGCCGAGGCTTCATCATTGCTGCTTGACTAGAGAAGCTAGTTGTGAAGGTGCGCCATGTAGATGCCCACATACCTAAGAACAGGGCCACGGAAGAACATCTGCATAATCAGCAAGTGGACAAGACTGCAAAGATTGGAGCAGCTCAGGTAGATTTGGATTGGCAACACAAGGGGGAGTTATTTTTAGCTTGGTGGGCCCATGACACCTCAGGTCATGAAGGAAGAGATGCCACCTATAAATGGGCTCGTGATCGAGTGGTGGATTTAACACTGGACACCATTGCACAGGTTGTCCGTGAGTGTGAGACGTGCTACAATCAAACAAACCAAACGGTGGAAGCCCACATGGTATGAAGGGTGATGGCAGAAATATAAATACGGAGAGGCCTGGCAGATTGATTATATCACACTGCCACAGACTCTCCAAGGCAAACGCCATGTGCTCACAATGGTGGAGGTGACCACCGGCTGGTTGGAAAAGTATCCTGTGCCTCATGCCACCACCCGGAGCACCATCCAGGGCCTTGAAAAGAAAATCCTCTGGTGACATGGCACTCCAGAAAGAACTGAATCAGACAATGGGACACACTTCTGAAACAACCTCATAGATGCCTGGGCCAAAGAGCATGGCATTGAATGGGTTTATCACATCCCCTATCATGCACCGGCCTCGGAAAAAATTGAACGACACAATGGACTATTGAAGACCACACTGAGAGCAATGGGGGGTGGGACATTCAAACATTGGGATACACATTTAGAAAAGGCCACCTGGCTAATCAACTCCGAGGATCTGTCTACAGAGCTGGCCCTGTCTAATCGGAACTTTTACATACTGTAGAAGGGGATAAAGTCCCTGTAGTGCATGTAAAAGATCTGTTAGGGAAAGCAGTCTAGGTGAGTCCTACCTTGGGTAAAGGCAAACCCATTTGTGGGATTGTTTTTGCTCAGGGACCTGGGTACACTTGGTGGGTGATGTGCAAGGATGGGGAAATTCAGTGTGTACCTCAAAGAAATTTGATTTTGGATGAGAATAGCCCATGAATTCCATGAATTGAATTGTATTATGTTAGTTGTTAAATAACTTTGCTGTTGTATGTCACCACTACCATAGTTGCTCTATGCCGTATCACTGACACTGCAGTAAGAATCACCCAGATCGCTAAAGGATGGACCTGGACGAGCAAGATACAGAATGGCGGAATGTGAAGTGATGCCCAGTGACGTCCTCAAGATCAGTGCCTTCAACTTACAGACAAGACTCACTGAATAGACCAGCTGCAAACTCCTGCATGCCATGATCTATCTCACACACACACCATCTTCCCTGCTGTGAAAGATTTATGATGTATAAGACCTGAAGTTATGGACTAAATGGACTCAACTGGAAGGTTAGGGGGATGGTCTATAAACTGAGGGAATGATATACTTCTCTGTATTTGCCCATATTTGATTTTTTTTTTTTTCAGGGAGAGGAAGTGTGGTGTTTAGATGTTATATATTGTGAAACTAGGCATGACATAGATAGTATAGAATAAGGGGTGGAATGTCCTGGTTTGGGCTAGGATAGAGTTAACTTTGATGAGGAAGTAGGAAGGGGTACAGCATGGGCAGCTGACCCAGGCTGGCCAACAGGTATTTGATACCATACTGACGTCATGCCCAGTACATATAGGCAGGGAGCTAGTCGGGGGCAGCGCTGCGGAACTGCAGGTTTGGCTGCTGGTCGGGCGTGGTCGTGTCAGGTCCCGGGTGGTGAGCAACTGTGGCACACACCATTCCTTTTGTATATCCCCTCATTTACTGTTATAACTGTTTTGCCTGAACTTGTTTCTTCTTGTTGTTCTATTAAACTGTTCTTATTTCAACCTACACGGGTTTTCTTTTTTTCTCTGGTTCTCCTCCCCATTTCACCGGGAGGGGGAGGAGTGAGCGAGCACCCTCGTGGCTCTTTGTCCCCAGCTGGACAAAACCAAGACAGAAAGTAATAAGGTGTTTTTCAAGTATATCGGCAAGAAAAGGAAGATGAGGGGGAATGTAGGCCTGCTGCTGAACCCAAAGTGTGCCCTGGTGACCGAGAATGCAGAGAAAGCTGAAGATGCCTTCTTTCCTTCAGTCTTTACAGCCAAGGTCGGCCCTCGGTAAGCCCAGTCCAGCAAGGATAGTAGGATGGCCTGGACAGCAGAGGACTTGCCCTTGGTGGAAGAGAAAGAGGTTAAAGACTTGCTGGCCAAGCTTAAGGCTTTTAAGTCAATGGGACTGGCTGATTTGCCAGAAGGCTGTGCTGCCATTCAGTGGGATTTCGACCGGCTTGAGAGTTGAGCAGAGAGGAACCTCATGAGGTTCAACAAGGACAAGTGCAGAGTCCTGCATCTGGGAAGGAACAACCCCATGCACCAGTACAGGCTGGGGGTCGAACTGCTGAAGAGCAGCTCTGCAGAGAGAGACCTGGGAGTCCTGATTGATAATAAACTAAACATGAGCCAGCAATGTGCCCGCATGGCCAAGAATGGCCATGTATCCTGGGATGCATCAAGAAGAGTGTGGCCAGCAGGTCAAGGAAGGTTCTACTCCCCCTCTACTCTGCCCTGGTGAGGCCTCATCTGGAGTACTGTGTCCAGTTCTGGGCTCCTCAGCTCAAGAGGGACAGGGAAGTGCTGGAGAGAGTCCAGCGCAGGGCCACCAAGATGATCAGGGGGATGGAACATCTTTCATACAAGGAAAGGCTGCGGGAACTGGGGCTGTTTAGTCTGGAGAAGAGGAGATTGAGGGTAAATCTTATTAACATTTACAAATATCTAAAGGGTGGGTGTCAAGAGGTTGGGACATCCCTTTTTTCTATAGTAGGTAGTAACAGGAAAAGAGGTAATGGGATGAAGATGGAACACAAAAAGTTCCACTTAAACATAAGAAAAAACTATTTCACTGTGAGGGTGACGGACCAGTGGAACAGGCTACCCAGAGGGGTTGTGGAGTCTCCTTCCTTGGAGGTCTTTAACACCCACCTGGACATGTTCCTATGTGACGTGATCTAGGTGACCCTGCTTCTGCAGGGGGGTTGGACTAAATGATCTCTAAAGGTCCCTACCAACCCCTACCATTCTATGATTCTATGATTAATTCGGTCAATGGCTCAGTCTTCCCTTCCAAAGCAGGTACTGGGTGGAGTGAAGCATGTTTCATACAGACTGGAAGAGTTCCCTGCTCAGCTTGGGGAATCGGCAGAATCATAACAATGCAAGCAAATCGCTTACACCTTAATGAGATGCAAACCCAACAATAATTATCTGGGTTTGGGGTTTATTTCTCTCTCTCTGGACACTCTTCATGTGAGTCAGTACCACTCAGTACACGATCTTCCCTGTCCTCACAGATGCTTTGAGCATTGTTGGGCAATGTCTTTTTGATACAGTGACTTAAAATAAACCCTAAATCACAGGGGATTTCTTTAAGTGCCTCTGAGTAGATGCCTCGTTTTCTTTGGTGTAGGCTCACAGCCTATGGAGGTGAGGAAAATTTCTAAGGCACCATGGATTTTAGTTTTTGATATCAAGTGAATAAGGAAAATAACACTCCCTATTTAAGCCTGGGCAAAAATGCTAATTCAGCAGAGGAAGTCTATATTATTGTTGCCCTTCTGATGCTTGGGCTGCCTGTACAGCCTGTACAGTTGAACGAAAGGAGCCATCTGAGAGAATGCAAACAAGCAGCTATTTGTTTCTTACAAAGCAGGTTTGTGTGGGGTGGTGCCTTCATTCTGAAAAGTCTTGATAGAGCAACAAATCATGAGAAGAGTATTGCACCTCTCTCCATAGATCAGACAGCCCTATGTTATTGCAGACAGCTGTGACTTCATCCTGGTAAGAGCAGACTCTGTAGCTCAATTCCCTTTGAGGGTTTTTATCCTTCAGGTAAATGAGGCTGCTTGAATTCCAGCTCCAAAAGAACTGCATCATTGTGTCAGCCCTTGACACTGTGCAGCTGCAACACCAGAAATCTCCCCAGTTGCCTGGGTCCTGAAGATGTCTGTGAGTCCTGGTGGACAAATGTCCTTGTCATCAGGGAAATGGGAGTCATGGTGAAGATACTTGAGCCCATCTCCTAGTGGAAAATAAGATTTTTCCATATTTTGCAGTTGCTTTGTTCTGATATTGGTCTAATGAAACTCTAGTCATTCTTGGCACATCCTTTCTCCACCAGGTTATGGCCACCAGGTTGTGGGCTTAGTTTTCTTTTCCCTTCTAAATGCCCAGGATATATGCTGAACCATCACTTAGTGTAGCAGGAAATTGCTAATTCCAGGTGACATCTTTAGCCAGAGGTAATGTCTATTTATCACCTGCCTCCTACTTTAGAAACACTGGGGCTGGGCCATACAGATCTGTCCTGGTGGAGGTCACAGGTGATGGTTTTATTTACTGCTGCAAACAGCTGCACATTGGGCATCCATTTTTGGAGCTCTGAAAGGGACCATTAGTGTGAAGGAAGTGGCTATTTACCCTGGCCTTCTCCTTCCATTGCTTCCATTCTTTATTTCCCTGACTGAAGCTACACTCTGAATATCTCCATTTCTTTAACACGTGTCTCCCAATAGTAAACAAATAAGTGTGTTGTGCAAAGAGCTCCCTACCACCTGTGATTCAAAAGGTCCAGTGAGGGTGACCTTTGGAGTCCTCAGATCTGTGCATCAGACTGTGTGGTCATTATTTTTCCACAGTCATACCCCTGAGTGGTCTCCTGTGGCCTAGCACAGGGGACTGCAGCTTAGCTTTAACAGGTTTTCAGGGCATATCTGGAACAAGTGAGCATAAAATTATCTGACAGGCACTCAGACCATTCCTGTCTTTGCCTGTGGCAGTCATTAAAGTGCCTCAATGAGCTAATCAGGCTCTGAGCAGCTGTGATCTCCCGTTTGGAAAAGCCACATGCACCAGAGTGCATGGTCTTAGCCTCTGAAGTCTGCTTTCCAAATCTGATCCCATTAGAGCCTCATGTTTTATTCAGAACACTGAAAGCTGTCTGGTCCTGTGTTTCCCATCTTCAGCACAGACTCCAGAGCTGCTCACAATCTGTATCTTCACTGAGAGCCCTAGCTGACATTGGTGACCACCATTGCCTGTGCCCCTTCCCCTCTTCCTGAAGTCTGGGCAATGCAGTGAGGCCAAAACCAGCCTTGGTATTGGCACCACAGGTCTGAGGCAAGAGATCCTAAAGCAGTGTTGCAGTGGCTACCAGTAGCAGTCTTGGTACCCTGACTGGTCCAGGTTTGGGTCATGTGTAGAGGTGCCCTACGCTGGACTCTCTCTAGCAGTTCCTTGTCCCTTTTGAGCTGAGGAGCTCAGAACTGTACACAGGAATCCAGATGAGGCCTCACCAGGGCAGAATAGAGGGGCAGGAGAACCTCCCTGTCATGGTTTATCAAGGAGCCTCTTTTGCTTGGTAACAAAGGGGAAAGGGTTACAGTGAAGACCCAGTAAAGAGTTCTTGGACTTTCCCCCGGCTCTTGGGTTCAGACCCACCTCTGGCCTGGCTGGGCCAATCTGGCACCTCTGTTATCACTATTTAAGGATGGGAATTTGAAGTACTTGGGAGGAGGTGTAAGAGTGGTACAAGATGGAGGCAAACACATGGACCCCCCAGTCAGAGAAGAAGGAAGGAAAGAGGAGCACCAGACCTGTTATAGTAGTGCAGGCAATATTCACTTGAAGACATAGAGAGTCTAAGTAATGCACGTGCAGAGACATACAGGGGCAACATAGTACAACCACCAGAGTTGACTCAAAGCCACCCTTCCTTTGCTAGCTACCTCCTTATATGCTGCTTCTGCCCCTGAGATCACCCAGGGCCCAATTGATTAACTTGCAGCACCTGTTTCTGAAGTAGCATGCCAGCTGCATTAACTTATCCCTACCATCTTTATTCAAGCTGGCTGGTCCAAGCTACATCTGTGCCAACAATTCCCCCCTTTTTCTTTTTTGAACCAGCCAGCCTTTAGCAACACATTTCAAAATTAAAGGTACATGAAGAAAACAAAATATTTTTACCCATGGCCATGAGTTTACAACAAAAGGTCAATAACAGCTACATCGCTGAACAATACAATACAGAAATCCATAAAGTCAAAATAAACATAATCTGATATGTGTTGCTAGGAGGGACGCACACTGGCAGAAAGGGATGAGTTCTTGGTAGCTCCACTCATATTTATTTTCCTGATGTAGTTCTAGACTTCTCTTCAGATCCTTTAGCATGCTGATCTGTGAGCATTATCTGTAAGATGGAAGTATCTCTTCATCTGTAGAAAATACACCATTTTTGTTTTCAAGCTCCCAGTGGTCATCTTAAGTTCTTCAATTTTAATGCAATACAGATAGCTGGAGGAATTTATAGCAGCGTATGTAGTGCCACAGTTGCGAGGGTTTACATTTTAATAGAGTGATGGATTGAGGGTGGATCACTTGGTTCTTTCCTCAAGATCTTTTTTTTTTTTTTTTTTTCCCTATTGGTCTTACAGTTAAGTCCTTTCTGTTGATGTGGCTTGATCGATTTTGCCGGAATCCATCGGGGACCTTGATCTGTAATGACACAAGCATAGCCTCTCCCCCACGTTAACAGATCTGCAGGTCCTTGCCACTCTCCAGTAGTGGGATTCTTATACCAAACTTTAGGTTTGTCAGTAAAATCCAAATCCCGACTCATTTGGGCAAAGTGTGTTAATGCCGGTGGTTCATTCCGGTTTGCCACAATTCTGAGATGATTCATTGTATAAAGGGCTTTCATTAGTCTATCTTGAGGGCTTACCCCCTCTTCCCCTGTTTTTTGTTTTTCTAGCAGGCCTTTTAAGGTTTGATGTGTATGTTCAATAATGGCTTGACCGGTGGAATTTCCTGGGATTCCAGTAGTATGTTTAACACCCCATCAGTTTAGAAACTTACATGTTTTACTGGCTATGTATCCCGAGCCATTATCAGTTTTTATCTCTCTTGGGACACCAAGGACTGCAAAGCAACTCCTCCAATGTCTTATGACATCTCGAGAACTGTCACTGGTTAAGGCTGTGGCCCAAACCATGGCTGAATAAGTATCAATAGTAACATGTATACGTTTAAATTGTCCAAAAGGAGCATAGACAGTGATATCCGATTGCCATATACCTAATGGTGCCAGACCCCTGGGATTGACTCCTACTCCTAGGCCGATTTGATTCTGGCATGCAGGGCATGTGGAAACAATACCCTGAGCGTCTGATATGGTCAGGTCAAACTGCTTCACCAACATTTTCGCACTTCGATGAAAAAAATCGTGCGATCTTCGGGCTTGAGAAAATTTGTCAATTATTGGCCCCGTAGGTATCAATAAAGGAGCTGCCACTATCTTGTCAACAATTTCATTGCCAACTGATAGGCCATCTTTTAAGCCCGAATGGCTTTTAATATGTCCAATATAATAAGCAGTTTGACGTTCATTTATCTGATGCCAGAGCCGCAGAAATAAGCGATACAGATTCTGATTAGAGATTTCAACAACGCTCTCTATAATCGAGTGACGGCATCAACCACATAGAGGGAATCAGAGATGATGTTTAATGGGACATCTGGCCATTTCTCAAAAGTTTTAACTACAGCCATCAGTTCCAGCAGTTGAACTGAACTGCCTGGGGAGTGAACAGTTAGATTTTGCCATTGTCCATTCTCCCACCAAACCACTCCTGCTTTGGCTTGGATCTTACTTGCGTCGGTAAAAACAGTTAGGCCTTTAACGGGTACTGCTGATCTCAACGGCCGGTCTTCCATTTGAAATTTAACAGAAAACAATTTATAGGCCGGATAATGATTATTTATAGTCCCTGGATATGACAATAAGGCTCACTGTAATTCATCAGATTGTTGCAGTGCCCAGTTCAAGAACTCATCTGTGAGAGGAACAAAAATGACGTTTGCCTCAATCCCTGCTATTTCCAGCAGACGTTTCCTGGCCTTAACTATTATTTTCGCAATTGCCTCAAGCCTCGTGGTAATTGTTTTTTGCAAATTATATGGCAAAAATATCCAGTCCAGGATCCTCAATGGGTCTTTCGCTACTGAATCCCATTGCATCAAGACTGCCATTACATGCTGGTTTTGACTTATCACAGCAATGTTAATTGACAGGTCAGGATCATATCGGTGACTGTAGTTATTGACTATCTTGTTTCCTATTTTTTCTATTGCTTGGATTTGCTGACTAGACAGTTTTCACGCACTATCAGTCTCTACTGAACCCTTTAACAAAGGCATTAGTGGCACAAGATCCTCATTCGTGATACCACATATGGTTCGTACCCATTGGATATCACCTATTAGCTTTTGAACATCTGTTAAGTTAGCAATATCTGTTTTAACTGCCACCTTCTGAGGATAAATGCGTGCATCAGTGATGATATTACCTGAATATTACCAAGAGGCGTGCATTTGTACCTTCTCTGGTGCGATCACCAACCCGGAGATGCTTAACTGCCGGTTCACTTGTAGAATCTGATGCTGGTCCAGGTCTTTTCCTGCAATCAAGATATCATCCATATAATGGTAAAATAAGACATGAGGGTATTTTTTGCGCAGAGGTGACAGCGCCCAGGCAACATAAGTTTGACAAATAGTTGGCGAGCTCTTCATTCCCTGAAGTAAAACAGTCCATTGATATAGTTTTGCTGGCTCTTGTTTGTTAGTAGATGGTACTGTAAAAGCAAACTTCTCACTGTCATCCTCATGTAGGGGAATTGTGAAAAAACAGTCCTTTAGGTCAATCACCAACAGAGGCCATTCTTTTGGAAGCATTGCAGGAGACAACAATCCTGTCTGTAAAGCACCCATGTCCTGCATCACTGCATTAACAGCTCTTAAATCATGTAACAGCCTCCACTTCCCTAATTTTTTAGGGATAGTAAAAATTGGTGTATTCCATGGACTGGTGGATGGCTTAATATGACCTTTCTCTAATTGTTCATTTACTAATTCATGAATGTGGGCGAGCTTTTCTTTGCTTAGCAGCCATTGATCAATCCAAACGGGTTTATCCGTGAGCCAGGTTAACTTCAGGATTGGTCGCCCATCAATGGCCGCGATTAAAAATTTTCATTTGACAAACAAAAGCCCATTTGGCTTAAGGCGTCTCTACCTAAAAGCCAAACGGCAGTATTCATTACATACGGCCTAATTTGCACACATCTATTCTCTTCACCCTGTATGCATACTGAAATCAGGTCTCTGCTAATTTTTTTCATCTGTATTCCTCCTAGTCCAACAACAGGGGTGTCTAAATTCTCTAAAGGCCAGCTTTTTGGCCAATAGGATAATGGAACAATAGTAACATCTGTTCCCATATCCAGTAATGTGTTGTACCCAACCATGTGTTCACCATTTGGATGTTGGAATACAACCATATGAGTGGGCTTTCCCTGTGAAAGTGGCATTGCCAGTCTTACCTCAGGTACTCCACTGGATCCAAAACCACCGTCTCGACGCTTACGACTTCCTGCAAAAGGAACTTCAGCTCTGAAAGGAACTAATTGAGCTATTTTAGTTCCTTTAGGTATATGAACTGGTGGCTGCCAAACTTTTACCATTATTCCAATGTTTCCTTCATAATCCACATCAATTACACCAGGGAGCACAAAAATACCCTGTCGAGAGGCCGATGATCATCCTAAAAGCAAAGCACTTAATCCATAGCCAAGGGATCCGTTAGCATTAGATGATATAACTGTTACCTCCGTATTGTGGATGGTTACATCTACTGCTGTTTCCACATCCACTCCTGCGCTTCCTGCAGTGGCTGATCTGAGGCCATCCAGGCAGCTGTTGGTGTTGAAGGGCGTTTTTTTGTCATCGCGCTCGCCCTTTTTGTGCTCGTTAACTCATTTCCCTTAGGCATTGTATGTCTGGCCACTCGAGAGAGGCACTCAATGGCTCTATGGCCAAACTTGCCACATCTGTAACAGTTGCCATGAAATCTGCTGTTGGACCCAGGTGGCCTGGCAGAGCTGTTTGTCCATACCAATGGTCTGGACCGACATTGATTTTTCACATGTCCTATTTTTCCACAATTAAAGCATTTTGGCCTCCGATTTCCTTTGTGAGGTTGAACTAAAGGTTTCAATGCTGTTGCCATAGCTTCAGCTAAATGTGCTGACAATCCTACCCTAGAGCAGGCTTCTATCATATCGATCAAAGTTGTTGTCCACGGGAGAGCCTGCAGGATCTTTTTGCAATCATGGTTAGCGTTAGCAACTGCTAAGTGTAACCCTATTTCCGCCTTTACTTCAGTTGACATGTTTGGTATACAATCCAGAGCTGCTCTTAGACGGTCTAAGAAGGTCATGAAAGGCTCATTAGGTTTCTGTATAATAGTTGTATATGAGGGAACTGGCACCCCCATGTCAGGAACAATCTTAAATGCTTGACGAAACAGTGTCTGCGTTTGCTGCAAAACAGCTTCATGCAGTCGGGCTTGTACCTGAGGGTCAACAAACGGTCCTTTACCCAACATCATATCTGCTGTGACGACTTGCTGTGGATCTCCCTGTTGTAAGTCCATATTTTCTACTACTGCCACATCAACTCTTTTTTCCCATTCAGACTCCCATAGTAATATCTGAGTGGGCGTCAGGAAAGTTTCTGCTAGCTTCCGGCAGTCAAATGGAGTCATCAATCCACTGGCAAAAATATGATCCAATAATGTTTGAATGTATGGGTTGGACAAGCCATATTGCATTACAGCTTTCTAGCCTTCCCTTACCAACTTCCAATCCAAAGGTGCCCATTGTTGTTTTCTTTGTGCTACTATTACTGGAAAGGCTTGTGGAATAAATTCTCCTTCCATTACCACATCACTTATGAGGCCTCTCCATTTCTTAGCCGGATCATAGTCATCTGGCCACGGGTCTCTGAGCGCCTGTGGGGATGAAACTTTAATCTTTGGTTTGGTTAATTCATTGATTCGTTCCAACAGTTGATTAGCTGTTGCTTTTGGTTTTTCCATCAGTTCCTCCAAGTGGACCAAAGTGTGTTTCATATCTTCTCCGTGTCGTATTAATTCTTCCTTTAATAATTGTCTTTGTTGATCTTCAACTTCACTAGATGTTGGGGGTGATGATGGAAGAGGAATGCACTCAGGGATTGATGAGCTCAGGGGCAATGGCATATCCACAGTGTCATTTGTAAAATGTACCTTTCGTTCTCTGACAGGTACTCCTTCAGACATAGCAGAAGGATGGGATGGGGCAGGATGGTGAAGGGTGGGTGGGAGGGGAGGAGAAGCAATGCACGTATTTGGCTCCTGGAACGGTGCTCTAGGGGGTTCTGGGGGAGGTGGGCTCACATCCATGCTCTCTTCTTCTAGAGGTGGAGCCGAGGGTATTACAACATTATCCCCTCCGAAGAGTCTCTTAGTATTTTCTTCTAGAGGTGGAGCCGATGGTACTATAAAGTTCCCACCTCCAAAGAACCTTTTAGCATCTACCGGGAACACAGATGGTACAGCAGCTTCTGCTTTCATGGCAGCAGCTGCAGCACGCTCAGCTTCTAGCTGGTGTATAATGGATTATACCGATTTACACAAGCCCATAGCATCATTCAACATGTCTCCTAGGTTTTCCCAGTGTCCCTTTTCATATACTTCTTGGGGGGAAACAAAGAGACTTACTTCCTGTCCCCATCTTACAAGTCTTAGCAAATCCTCTCTTTCGTAACTGAATCCTTTCTCAGCAAGGATATGCTGAAGGGTGTCAATAGGATTTTCCTCTTTGGTTATCATTTTTCCCATTATATCACTTTACTCAGATCACTTGCCTTTTCAAGCAGGAATCCAAGTGCTTTTCTGCCGAGGGTTCTTAATCCAACCAATTTGGCGTATCACGTTGGGGTCACCAAATGTCGTAGTAGTGCAGGCAATATTCACTTGAAGACATAGAGAGTCTAAGTAATGCACATACAGAGGCAACATAGTACAACCACCAGAGTTGACTCAAAGCCACCCTTCCTTTGCTAGCTACCTCCTTATATGCTGCTTCTGCCCATGAGATCACCCAGGGCCCAATTGATTAACTTGCAGCACCTGTTTCTGAAGTAGCATGCCAGCTGCATTAACTTATCCCTACCATCTTTATTCAAGCTGGCTGGTCCAAGCTACATCTGTGCCTACACAGACTAGAGACTCCTCTGTAACCCGTGGTGAGAATGCAGCTGTACCCCTGCAACCCATGGAGGGCAATGGTAGGACTGAGAGTCACCAGCTCCAGGTGAGTGTGCCTGGATGGGCGAGAGACTGTGAAGAGGCGGCCATGGCGCAGGCCGTGCTGGAGAGTCTGTGGGCTGCAGAGCAGACCCACATGAGAGGCAGAGAGGAGCTGAAGCCTTTGGGATGAATGGACATTGGAACTGCCCGTGCAGAGCTGCCTGGTGTGTGAGGTACCCCGCGGAGGTGCAGGGAGGACTGGTGCGGAGCCCGCCTGCCCTGAGGAGATACAAACAGCAGAAGCTATAGACTGACTGAAACCCCCATTCCCTGCACCCCTGAGCCGTTTAGCAGGTGAGGAGATAAAGACACTGGGATCAGGGCTCTGAGCCCGGGAAGAGGGGAGGGGTGGGGAGAAGGTGTTCTTAAAGGGCTGGTTGTACTCTTCATCATTGTACCACTCTGTGTTGTTTTGTGTTGGTTATGTTTTGGGGTTTTATGGTTATGCTTTAGTTGGTGTTGGATTAAATTATTTTCTATTTTCTTCCCCAAGCTGATTAATCTGGTCTGTTTTGTCCTGGACCATAAGCAGCAATTAAGCTCTCCCTGCCCTTTGGCAATTTTCAGGTCTTTGGTACTTGAGTCTAATCGTGGTCTTTTATCCCCTGATGGGCCTAAACCATGACACTCCCTCAACCTGCTGCCCACGCTCTTCTTAATACTTCTTCTTGGCCATGAGGGCAAATATCTCATACACTATCAGCCCCCAGCAACTTCTCCCTCTTGTCTCCTCTGCAGTGGCAAGGGGAAACTCAGGAGTTCTGCCCCAATGTGAAGATCATGCTGATCGCCTCAAGTTGGCCATGTGGACGGACTTAAACATGCTATAGGAGCTTTCCAAGCAGCACCTCATCCCTGTGACACATGAGCAGGTGTGTGCCAGCAACCATCCCCTTAGGGCTCAGGGAGGTGGAGGTTTGGTAGGGACTGTTCTGCAGGACCTACTAGTACAAGGAAGCTCATCAGCAAATGACTCAGGTCTTGGTCTGAAGCTGGTTTGATCTTGGCTAGTGGACTCTGAGCTACTCATGCTTACAGCACTCTGTTCTCCAGCTCTGATAGACTTTGACTTATTCTTGATGTTCTGCTGAACAGCCTCCTGGTTAGCAGGTGAAAAAGTCTGTCCTCAAAGGTGATGGCAATGCCTGATTTGCCAAGTTGGGCTGGCTAAGAGAGTGTTGTTCTTCTGCATCTCCTAGTTCAGTGCAGCTCTTTTTGCTTTGAGTGACTCTCCTGCTTGGATTCTGTGTTGGGACAACACTGAGGAGGGGCACAAAGCCCAGCTGGGGGATCAGAGGCGGCTGCTGTGGCTACCAGTAGACCCAGCAGTGTCTCCAGGCTGTCCTGGAGATCCAGTCTCTATAGTGCTCTGGGTTGCTCCATGCCTGGTTCTAGTTGTATACTGGTGACTGTCCCGGCGCAAGGAGCTGCCCAGACCCTCAGCTGCAGCGGTGGCATCACATTAGTAAGAAAGCACAAGATATTCAGGGTCCAGCCTGGTAAGCACTGTCTGCCTAGGAGGCCACCCTCACCTCTGCTGCTCTCACAGCCTGTACTTCATTTACAGAGGTGATGAGTAGATGTGGTAAGAGCTGCTTCCCAGTGTGGAAGGGCACGGGTAGGGCAGTGATGTGACAGGATGCTTCTCAGATTGCTGGTGTCTTAACCTTTCTTCTCTCTTCCTCCCACTCTCTCTGGACTGCAGGGCAGCACGCTGGCACAGCAGATCGGAGCAGTGGCCTATGCAGAGTGCTCCTCCAAGGTCTCAGAGAACAGCGTGAGGGATGTGTTTCATGTGACCACACTCGCCTCAGTCAATAGGGTGCACAAGAACTTGAAGTGCAGCAACTCCAAACGGATACTGAAGAGAGCATCACAGATGACTGTCAGGATGGACTTACTGACCAATACAGAGATCAGGAAAGATCGAGCCAAGAGTTGCTCCATCATGTGAAAAGCAGGCTGTAAATAATGTGTGTGTGTTTTCCATTTTGTACAGTAACTGGCTGAGCCAGCTGTGGGAGACAGCCTGCCTTTCCAAAGCCTTTCTCTCAGTCTTTAGGTCTGAGCAAAGGTCTCAGATGCAAACTAGGAGGATGCATGAGTTGCCCCCCCTCACTGTGGAGTCTTCTGGGTTGGCTGCTGCTGTGCGGATTGCTTGGGATGAAGGAACCACTTGGCAGAGGAGTATTCAGGTGCTGGAAGGTCTGTGAGTGGGTGAAACAAAGTCAAAGGGAATAATCCTGTGTGTGTGTGACACTCTCTTGTGCCCATGACCCAGGCTATGGGCAGCTGTGCACACACGGCATGGAGTGGTGGTGGGCTGTGTGGGGCCTGGGCTGGAGGGTGGGAGGTGGGTGGAGTTGCTGTCAGCAGAGTGCAATCAGGATAAGGTATTCTTCCAATCCTCCTTTAGAAGAGAAATAATGTTTGAAGTAGTGATGCCTTCAGCTAGGTTGGACAGCAAGTCGCCATAGAAGGTGCAGGGTTGGGCCAAGGCTGGGAGGGAAGGCACACTGGGAAGGAATCTTAACCTGATGAGACACCACAGAAGTCAACCTCCTGTGAGCAAAACAGACAAGTGGCTCTTTCCATAGTACTTTCAATACTTGAACTCCATTTGAAATGCAGCAGAGTGGATTTTGCTCCAAGTGAGAAGTCTATCCCAGTAATGCATCCTGAGAATTGTGGTTCCCTTCAGCAAGCAAATGCCACTCGGGAGCTTGTGTCCCAGCTGCTGACAGCCTGGTTACTCTTCAAGCTGCTCCCTGCCACGGGCAGCTGCACTTCCAAAGCACATGGCTTCCCAAAAAGTGGACTGCAATAACTACCCATATCCTGCTCTCCACCCATTTCCAGCTGCAGATTGTGTTGCATGGTGCTGTGTTTGTCTGGTACGGATAACCAAAAAGGTGATGTGTGTATCTGTACCCTGTCTCCACTGTGACAATGGGAGGGAAGGGGCTCCCTGCCCTTCTTGCCCTGCTGTACAGCCTCCTCCCAACATCTCTCATTGCTTCTGCTGCTGCCCTCTCTAAATACCTTTGACTACAGTGTTAGCCTTGACTTAATATCACATAGACTACAGAAAACAAATAAACATTATTGCTTTATTCTGTTCATTATTAACAGTCAAACCAGGTATCTCCAAATGTCTTGCTGCCTAACTTCTATTTGTGTCCTGATAAAGCTCTCTAGCTCTTGAAATATGCTCACACATTACATTTGAGTGAGAAATGCAGAGGATTTGGCTGCATGTATTCATTTTGGAGCTGAAACACCTGCCTCAAATAACCTCTCACTCTGTCCTGAAGCCTTAAACACTGGGGAGCATTTGCAGGGTGTCTGTGCCCAATCCACCAGTCTGAGCTGACATGAGCTGCCCCTGTCCTCACTCCAGCTGAAAGTGAAGATAGCTTTTGACAACATTTCTTGTGCCTGCTCTCCCACCCAGGTCTCAGACTTCAGCTACATCATGAAGGCTATTTGGGAAACTGGAGCAGCTGAGTTACCAGCCCAAGAAAAGCTCAAGCAGTGAGTGAATGCTGTTTTGCTGGGTGCAGATTCTAAGAGCATGAAAATGCTCATCTGCAGTCTGGGAGGAAAGAAACTTGAGCAAGGCACTGTGCCAAGAACAGCCTTCTGCATCATGATGCTTTCCTCTCACTCTGCAGGGTCCCCAGAGCCTTTGCAAACATTAATAAACAAAACCATGTCCGTTTTTTGGACAGTGGTGATCTGTGGTTCACAAGTGTCACTACCAAGTACTCTTCATTTGTTATCATCATCCTCGTGTAATATAGTCACTCTTGTCTTCCTTCTTTCCATGTAAACACCACAGTATTTGACAAGGATATCTCCCTTTTTCTATCATCGAGCATCTTTTAGGCTTCTAAATTTAATCTGGCAGTCCACAAATGCAGTTTCTGGTCCACTGATTAGTATAAAATTTCCAGTGGCTCTATATTAATTTGTCAGCTTACCCTATAAGCAAATCTCCAGGTTTTGTCAAATCTCCAGCAATTATCAAACCTGAGCTGTGTCAGGTGTATGAAGGAATGGGCTGTTGCTACAGGAGGTGTCTGTAAGTCTCACTCAGACATCATCTGAGTGCCTCTTGAGGCAGAGGGGCTGCAAAGCTGTCCCACTGAAAAGGACCTGGGGAAGTTAGTCGACAGCAGCTGAACATGAGCCAGCAGTGTGCCCAGGTGGCTAAGAAGGCCAACAGCATCCTGGCTTGTATCAGCACTAGTGTGACCAGCAGGACCAGGGCAGTGAGTGTCCCCCTGTACTGGTGAGGCTGCACCTTGAGTGCTGTGTTCAGTGTTGGGCCCCTCACTGCAAGAGGGACACTGAGGGGCTGGAGCGTGGCCAGAGACAGGCAGCAGAGCTGGGGAAGAGTCTGGAGCACAAATCTCATGGGGAGTGGTTGAGGGAGCTGGGGGTGTTCAGCCTGGAGAAGAGGATGCTGAGGGGAGACATGAGCACTCTGCAACTCCCTGACAGGAGGCTGTCATGAGGTGGGAATCAGTCTCTGCTCCCAAGTAATGAGAGATAGGACAAGAGGAAACAGCCTCAAATTGCTCCAGGGGAGGTTTGGATTGGAGCTGAGGAAGAACCTTTCCCCTGAGAGGACTGTCAGCCCCTGTCCCAGACTGCCCAGGGAGGTGGGGGAGTCCCCATCCCTGGAGATATTGCAAAGCTGTGGAGCTGAGGGCCGTGGGTTAGTGGTGGGCTGGGCGGTGTGACGGCAGGGCTTGGACTCAATAGCTGAAAGGTCTTTTTCTGCTGCGAAGTTTTCGGCTCTTGGCCTGAAAAACCAGACTCGAAGTCTGCAAACCAGGCTCGAAGCCTGAAACCAGTCTCTAAGCCTGAAAAACCCAGGCTCAAAGCCTGAAAAACCCAGGCTCGAAGCCTGAAACAAGGCTCGAAGCCTGAAAAACCAGCTCCAAGCCTACTTCATGCGGCGATCAACCCAGAGTCCGATTCTCAGCTGGGTGGGAAGAAATCAGTCCTACTCAATGTGAGTGATAGCAGAAATTTTCTTCTTTATTGAGAGCAGGCTCTAACTTATATACAAAGCAGCTTCAAAGCTAGCTCAGCAACAGCAGCTAATAGATTACATTCTTATGTTCATCCTACTTGCGGTTTCTGCGATAAGCAAGCTCCCTCACATTTTCCCATCTTGTTTTTCTCCAAAGTTGTTTTCGACCTTGAGCTGTTAGCTCGTTAGCTGAAAACAGTCCAACCTTGAAGGAGCAGAAAGTGGCCTGCTGCCTATGTTGACTACGTGACAGCAACTACTTTAACCGTGGCTCTGAGTCTGGTCTTGATTGTGCATTAAATTCATATAACTAGAACTCAGATTGCCTTGCCCCATCAGGCCTAACATTATACCCCGGGATCCATGTCCATGCTCCCTCATTTTTTTCTCCACAATTCCCCCGTTTTGTTTTTGCACAATCAAGACTGAGTCAGTCAATGTATGTACTGCCTTCATAATACAACTATATACTATTCTAAACATTACAAGCAAAAGCAAAATAACCAATATCCATCTTAACCCTTCTTTGATTAACATAGTCAACCAAGGTGACAACCCCCAAAAGCTGATTGAAGCCAATTATCAAAATGGTTATAACCCACCATAATATTCTTAGCGTGAGCCTTTAAATATGCCAAATCTTTGTGAATAGATTCACTATGATCAGAAAGATTAAAACAACACATGCCTTCAAAGTCTTGGCATCCATGCCCTTGTGCCAATAGCAAAAAATCAATAGCTGCATGATCTTGCAATAAGGCATGTCTAAGGCTTTTCTGGTCTGCTAGCAATTTTTCAATAACATCAGTAGTAACATTAGCTTGCTGCTCCGACCAACACACTAGTTTTTCTAACTGCCGTAAGGCCTGGGCTGCAGCCAACCCAGGTACAAATGCTGAAGCAAATACATTCGCCGTAATGGACCACAATTGTACTTTACCATCACAATCTCCTTTTAAGTTGTGGGTGTCTCTTGTTTTCCGCAACTTGGTACTTTTTAACCAGTCCTGCTGTCGAGCAGCAAACAAAGTTAGTTTCCCTAAATAACATGGTTTCTAGATCTCTCTCTTGATCTACAGTAAATGCCTCCTCCTGAGCAATGAGGATATCATCCATATAATGATACACAAGTGCATGTCTAATACTACTTACATCACTAATCAAGCCTTCTAATGTCATTGAGGTTTGGTTACTTTGTTTGCTAAGCCAGCATCCCAATTTGCATAGCTGAGTTAATAAAGCAGATATTCTTACACCTGGAGCAAATATACTAGTTGCTATTATTGCTGAGGGAGACCAAAGGTAACATGGTCATCACATTCGTCAGTAAATTGTTTTGGACAATGATGTTTCTAAATCATTGTGTGATTAGACATCAAGATCGTCAGTTGTCCCAAACTGCGTGGTCCCCTTTGTAATCTCGAGGGTATTCCAGGCCATGCCTGGTCCCCACAGATCAGAAAAATTCCCTTTGGTAACTGCATAGGCACAAGACTAGACCTGGATCTTTTTGGTGAAGTATAATTGCACCAAGATGTTGTGTTCTTATACACGCCCAGGATGGGATCCACATTCTGTCCCAAATGTTTTGGTATTGCTGGTAAAATTAAACATAACACAAAAATCCATCTTTATAGATCCCAGTAATTCTAACTCCTGTGGCTCTGTTGTCATTATTGGCAACCATGAAATGATCAAATCCCAGTTGTCAACTTTACCATTACCCTTAACTAAGGGATTTGTTTTTAATGCATTTGATACAGGCCATTGTGCCCACCAAACGTAGAAAAAGGATTATCTGGAGTGGCCATTGATAAACATATTGTAGACTGATTGATTGCTTTGGCCAGTGTAACCCACGTTTTGCTTGGTTTGTTGAAATTGCCTAAAACCATTTACCACAATCATTTGAAGCATCAACAGTATGACAAAATTCTTTTTTTTTTTTTTTACTCCTGATAAAAAAAAATCCTTCACCAATGAGTCTAAAACACAAACCACCTTTTAGCTTCTCAATGTCAAAATGTTCCATTCCTGACACCTAAAACACCTTAGAAAGTTTCCACTGTAAGAAAACCAGTATTCATCATCACATTTACAGCAAAATGCATAACATCACGACCAACAGTTTTTACACTCTTTGAGGCAACGGACTGAGGATGGAAAGGATGAGCCCTGCGGTCCGTGAGGGCTGGGGCCAGTGGTGTCGGCGCGCGGTGTGTGTGGGGGGGGCTCCGGAGACACTGACCCGGCGCGGGAAGCGGCTGCGCGGCGGCGGCTGCGGATGGAAGGGGCAGGGGAGGTCTGACTCACTCCGTGCCGTCCCCGGCGCCGGCGGCGCAGTCGGTATTACTCTCTCCTGTGTTTTCTTTGTCTCCCCTCGCGTGCCTGATGGTGCCCAGTCTAACGCGGGGTCGTGCTCCCCCACTCCTCTGATCGTCCTGCGCTGCACCCCCGCCCGACTCCGCCCACTTGGCATTCCCCTGCAAGTCGTCCCAGGGGTAACTCGGCGGGCTGGGCTCGAATGGGAAGCAGCTCTCCCGCGGGGGCTCTGCTCCGAAGCCCCTTCGCCTCTCTGACTTTGTAAAAACTCTTGTGTAGAGAACTTTTTTTTTTTTTTTTTTTTCTCAGCATGCCCCGCTCAGCGATGGGCAGCACCGGGCTGGCTTTCAGTGGCGACAGGCTGTGTTTCGATGGTCTCTTGTCGCTCCAGTTTCTTTAATACTTCCTGCAGGAACCTGTCCGTTCCCTTGTCTGTCTCCTTCAGCCTCGGCGCAACGGTCAACGCCTGGGCTGCAGGCATTTCTTTTAAAGTATTTAGCACGGCTCTCCAAACGAGACCTAGATCTTTACTGATCTTACTATTGTCCTTATCACCATTAATAGTGGATTCCCGGAGAAGGTTTCCAATTTCTCGCCACTCACCAGAAAAGGGAGGTGAGATATAATTAGTCCTGATACCAAACAGTCCAGCTCTTGGCTCGGCTACAGTCTCGGGCATATCAAGCCGCTGAGTTATAGCAGCGGCCAAATCCTTTTCCAACTTATACTTTTTCAAACAGTTAATTACTTCTCTCCATGGTTTCATCAGTTTCCAAGCAGTCTTATCTTCGTCTATAACCAAGTCCCAAAGACAATTCCCATATACTCTCCACTCCTTCTCATCAAAATATTTCTCAGAGTCCTTAAAAAAGCCTTTACAATTACTATGTACAAGTAGACCGGACAAATCGGTCAGTTTTAAGTCCATTCCCCGCTTTTCTAAAAAACGATGTAAAAGTGAGAGTGCTACCTCCTTTTCCATGTTGTCGGATCCTTGTCTCACCGCAACCTGTAGTCACTCCCCCGGGTACAGCAACCTCTGCTTGGGGTCCGGCAGGCTTCCTCCTCCGACGACTGCCTCTGGATTTTCAAGTCTGAGCTCCCCGCAGGCAGGCTCCTTACCCGGTAACACCCAGTGATGTCCCTGTTCGGGCACCATATGCCGCGAAGTTTTTGGCTCTTGGCCTGAAAAACCAGACTCGAAGTCTGCAAACCAGGCTCGAAGCCTGAAACCAAGCTTGAAGCCTGAAAAACCCGTCTCGAAGCCTGAAAAACCAGCTCCAAGCCTACTTCATGCGGCGATCAACCCAGAGTCCGATTCTCAGCT
Source organism: Colius striatus (assembly GCF_028858725.1). Lineage (NCBI taxonomy): Eukaryota > Metazoa > Chordata > Aves > Coliiformes > Coliidae > Colius > Colius striatus. Next base: position 27,071,646 of record NC_084789.1, on the reverse strand, counting down.
GGGTGGGAAGAAATCAGTCCTACTCAATGTGAGTGATAGCAGAAATCTTCTTCTTTATTGAGAGCAGGCTCTAACTTATATACAAAGCAGCTTCAAAGCTAGCTCAGCAACAGCAGCTAATAGATTACATTCTTATGTTCATCCTACTTGCGGTTTCTGCGATAAGCAAGCTCCCTCACATTTTCCCATCTTGTTTTTCTCCAAAGTTGTTTTCGACCTTGAGCTGTTAGCTCGTTAGCTGAAAACAGTCCAACCTTGAAGGAGCAGAAAGCGGCCTGCTGTCTATGTTGACTACGTGACAGCAACTACTTTAACCGTGGCTCTGAGTCTGGTCTTGATTGTGCATTAAATTCATATAACTAGAACTCAGATTGCCTTGCCCCATCAGGCCTAACATTATACCCCGGGATCCATGTCCATGCTCCCTCATTTTTTCTCCACATTTTGCAACCAAAAAAATTGGAGCACCTGTTTCTGATAATTGGAAGTAGCTTGCCAGCTGCATAAACTTGTCCCTACCATCTTTATTCAAGCTGGGTGGTCCAAGCCACATTTGTGCCTACAATTCCTCCCTTTTTCTTTTTGGACCAGCCTTTAGCAACACATTTCAAAATTAAAGGTACATGAAGAAAACATAAATCCTTTTACCCATGGCCATGAATTTACAACAAAAGGTCAATAACAGCTACATTGCTGAACAATATAATACAGAAATCCATAAACTCAAAATAAACATAATCTATGTTGCTAGGAGGGACACACACGGACGAGAAGGGATGAGTTCTCTAACTCCACTGATATTTCTGCTTCCTGAATGTAGTTTCAGACATTTCTTCAAATTCTTTAGCATGCTTATCTGTGAGCATTATCTGTAAGTTGGAAATATCACTTCACCTGTAGAAAACAGGTTTCTTGGGATTCTTATACCAAACTTTAGATTTATCAGTAAAATCCAAATCCCGACACATTTGGCCAAAGTGTATTAATGCTAGTGGTTCATTCCAGTTTGCCACAATTCTGAGATGATTCACTGTATAAAGAGCTTTCATTAGTCTATCTTGAGGGCTCACCCCCTCTTTCCCCGTTATTTTGTTTTTCTAGCAGTCATTTTAAGGTTTGATGAGTATGTTCGATAATGGTTTGACCAGTAGAATTTCCTGGGATTCCAGTAGTATGTTTAACATCCCTTAAGTTCAGAAACTTCTGTGTTCTACTGGCTATGTATCCCGAGCCATTATCAGTTTTTATCTCATGTGGAACACCAAGGACTGCAAAGCAACTCCTCCAATGTCTTATGCTGTCTCAAGCACTGTCGCTCGTTAAGGCTGTGGCCCAAACCATGGCCAAATAGGTATCAATAGTGACATGTATATGTTTAAATCGTCCAAAGGGAGCATAGACAATGATATCCAATTGCCATATTCCTAATGGTGCTGCTACTATCTTGTCAACAATTTCATTGCCAACTGATAGACCATCTTTTAAGCTCAAATGTCTTCAAATATGCCCAATATAATAAGCAGTTTGATGTTCATTTATCTGATGCCAGAGCCACAGAAATGTTATACAGATTCTAATTAGAGATTTCTTTCAACAACGCTCTCTCTAATCGAGTGACGGCATCAACCACATAGAGGGAATCAGAGATGATGTTTAATGGGACATCTGGCCATTTATCAAAAGTTTTAATTACAGCTATTAGCACTAACAGTTGAACTGAGCTACCTGGGGAGTGAACAGATTTTGCCTTTGTCCATTCTCCCACCAAACCACTCCTGCTTTGGCTTGGATCTTACTTGCATCAGTAAAAACAGTTAGGCCTTTAATGGGTACTGTTGATCTCAACAGACGGTCTTCCATTTGAAATTTAACAGAAAACAATTTATGGGCTGGATAATGATTATTTATAGTTCCTGAGTATGACAATAAGGACCATTTTAATTCATCAGATTGTTGCAGTGTTCAGTTCAAGAATTCATCTGTGAGAGGAACAAAACTGACGTCTGCCTCAGTCCCTGCTATTTCCAGCAGATGTTTTCTGGCCTGAATTATTATTTTCGCAATTGCTTCTAGTCTCGTGGTGATTGTTTTTTGCAAATTATATGGCAAAAATATCCAGTCCAGGATCCTCAATGGGTCTTTCGCTACTGAATCCCATTGCATCAAGACTGCCATTACATGCTGGTTTTCACTTATCACAGCAATGTTAATAGACAAGTCAGGATCATATTGGTGACTGTAGTTATTGACTATCTTGTTTCCTATTTTTTCTATTGCTTGGATTTGCTGCCGAGACAGTTTTCACGCACTATCAGCCTCTACTGACTCTTTTAACAAAGGCATTAGTGGCTCAAGATCCTCATTCGTGATACCACATATGGTTCGTACCCATTGGATATCACCTATTAGCTTTTGAACATCTGTTAAATTAGCAATATCTGTTTTAATTGCCACCTTCTGAGGATAAATGCGCACATCGGTGATAATATTACCTAAATATTTCCAAGAGGCGTGCCTTTGTACCTTCTCTGGTTTGATCACCAATCTGGAGATGCTCAACTGTCACTTCACTTCTTGTAGAATGTGATGCTGGTCCAGGTCTTTTCCTGCAATCAAGATATCATCCATATAATGGTAAAATAAAACATGAGGGTATTTTTTGCGCAGAGGCGACAGCGCCCAGGCAACATAAGTTTGACAAATAGTTGGCGAGTTCTTCATTCCCTGAGGTAAAACAGTCCATTGATATCATTTTGCTGGCTCTTGTTAATAGACGGTACTGTAAAAGCAAACTTCTCACTGCTATCCTCATGTAGGGGAATTGTGGAAAAACAGTCCTTTAGGTCAATCACCAAAAGGGGCCACTCTTTTGGAAGCATTGCAGGAGACGATAATCCTGTCTGTAAAGCACCCATGTCCTGCATACTGCATTAACAGCTCTTAGATCGTGTAACAGCCCTCATTTCCCTGATTTTTTAGGGATAGTAAAAATTGGTGTATTCCATGGACTAGTGGATGGCTTAATATGACCTTTTTCTAATTGGTCATTTACTAATTCATGAATCTGGGTGAGCTTTTCTTTGCTTAGTGGCCATTGATCAATCCAAACTGGTGTATCCGTGAGCCAGGTTAACTTCAGGATTGGTCGCCCATCAATGGCTACCATTAAAAATTTTCATTTGACAAACGAAAGCCCATTTGTCTTAAGGCGTCTCTACCTAAAAGCCAAACTGAAGTTTGGGTTCACATAGGGTTTAATTTGTACACATCTATTTTCTTCATCCTGTATCCACACTGAAATCAGGTCTCTGCTAATTTTTGTCATCTGTGTTCCTCCTACTGTGCCAAGAGGAGTGTCTAAATTCCCTAAAGGCCAGCTTTTTGGCCAATAGGATAATGGAACAATGGTAACATCTGCTCCCGTATCCAGTAACGTATTGTACCCAACCATGTGTTCACCATTTGGATGTTGGAATACAACCATCTGAGTGGGTTTTCCCTGTGAAAGTGGCATTGCCAGTCTTACCTCAGGTACTCCACTGGATCCAAAAGAACCATCTCGATGTGTACGACTACTTGCAAAATGGAACTTTAGCCCTGAAGGAAACTAATTGAGCTATTTTAGTTCCTTTAGGTATATAAACTGGTGGCTGCCAAACTTTAACCATTATTCCAATGTTTCCTTCATAATCTGCATCAATAACACCGGGGAGCACAAAAATACCCTGTCAAGAGGCCAATAATCATCCTAAAAGCAGAGCACTTAAACCATAGCCAAGGAGTCCAATAGCATTGGATGAGATAACCGTTACATCTGTATTGTGGATGGTTACATCTACTGCTGCTTCCACATCCACTCCTGCACTTCGTGCAGTGGCTGATCTGAGGCCATCCAGACAGCCATTTGTGTTGAAGGGCATTTTTGTGTCACCGCCCTCACCCTTTTTTCACTCATTAACCCATTTCCCTTAGGTGTTATGTGTCTGGCCACTCAAGAACTGCACTCAATGGCTCAATGCCCAAACTTGCCACATCTGTAACAATTGCCATTAAATCTGCCATGGGCTTGAGGAAGGTTTCTGCTAGCTTCCAGCAGTCAAATGGGGTCATTAATCCACTGGCAAAAGTATGAACTAATAAGGTTTGAACATATGGGCTCGTCAAGCTATATTGCATCACAGCTTTCTGGCCTTCCCTTACCAACTTCCAGTCCAAAGGTGTCCATTGTCATTTTGCACGGTTATTATGTGCTGTTATTACTGGAAAGGCTTGGGGAATAAATTCTCCTTCAATTATTGCATCACGTATGAGACCTCTCCATTTCTTAGCCAGATCATAGTCATCTGTCCGGGGGTCTCTGAGCACCTGTGAGGGTGAAACTTTAATCTCTGGTTTAGTTAATTCGTTAATCCATTCCAACAGTTGATTAGCTGTTGCTTTTGGCTTTTTGATCAGTTCCTCCAAGTGGGCCAAAGTCCCTCTTATATCTTCGCTAGGCCTTATTAATTCTTCCTGTAACCATTGTCTTTGTTGATCTTCCCCTTCACTAGATGTTGGGGGTGATAATGGAAGAGGAATACACTCGGGTTGATGAGCTCAGGGGCAATGGCAGATCCATAGTATTGTGGGCAAAGCATACCTTTTGTTCTTTGCCAGGTACTCCTTCAGGCATGGTAGCAGGATGGGACAGGGCAGGACAGTGAAGGGTGGGTGGGAAGGGAGGAGAAACAATGCATGCATTCAGGTCGTGAAAGGGTGCTCTAGGGAGTTCTGGGGAGGGTGGGCTCACATCCATACTCTCCTCCTCTAGAGGTAGAGCCAATGGCACTACGAAGTCACCACCTCCGAAGAACTTTTTAGCATCTACTGGGAATGCAGATGGTATAGCATTTTCTGCTTTCATGGCAGCAGCTGTAGCACACTCAGCTTGTAGCTGTTGTAGAATGGATGATATCAGTTTACACAGGCCAATAGCATTATTCAACACGTCTCCTAGATTTTCCCAATGTCCCATTTAATATACTTCCTGTGGGGAGATGAAGAAACTTACTTCCTGTCCCCATCTTACAAGTCTTAACAAATCCTCTCGTTCATAATTGAATCCTTTCTCAGCAAGGATATGTTGGAGGGTGTCAATAGGGTTTTCCTCTTTGCTCATCATCTTTCCCATTATACCACTTTACTTGCCTTTTCAGACAGGGAGCCAGACAACTTTCTGCCGAGGGTTCTTAATCCAACAAATTCAGCTGATCACATCAGGGTCACCAAACGTTGTAGTGGTGCAAACAATATTCCTTCAAAGATGTAGAGAACCTAGGTAATGCACATGCAGAGACATCCACAGGCAACATAGTACAGGCAGCAGAGTTGACTCCAAGCCACTTTTCCTTTGCTAGCTACTTCCTTATATGCTGCTTCTGCCCATGTGTTCCCCTAGGGCCCAATTGATTAATTTGCAGCACCTGTTTCTGATAATTGGAAGTAGCTTGTCAGCTGCATAAACTTGTCCCTGCCATCTTTATTTAAGCTGGCTGGTCCAAGCCACATTTGTGCCTACAAAGAGAGATAGAGAACTTCTTGTGAGAGTTCAGTGCAGGACCACCAAGATGATCAGGAGACTGGAGCACCTTCCTTTTGAGGAAAGGCTGCGGGAACTTGGGCTGTTCAGCCTGGAGAAGAGGAGATTGCAAGGGGACCTCATTAATACTTACAAGTATTTGAAAGATATATGTCAAGGGGATGGGGCAACACTTTTTTCTGTAGTGTCCAGTGACAGGACTAGGGGTAATGAACAAAAGCTGGAACACAAAAAGTTCCACTTAAGGAAAAACTTCTTTACCGTAAGGGTGAGGGAACCCTGGCACAGGCTGCCTAGGGAGGGTGTGGAATCTCCTCTGGATGTTTTCAAACCCACCTGGACACATTCCTGTGCTCCCTGTTCTAGGTAGACTGGCTTTAGCAGGGGATTTGGACTAGAGGTCCCTTCCCACCCCTACCATTCTGTGATTGCTGCTGCTGCTCCTGGCTCAGGTACAGAACCGAGGACAGCAGAAGGTATTTTAGGGTGCTGATCTCTAAGGACATGGTTTTCAGGAGGATGGAGCATTGCAGTCCTGCAGTGTCAGTGCATTTACTAAATCTACCTGCCTCTGCCTGGTACGTGACATAGAATCATAGAATTAGAATCGTTTCAGGTAGAAGAGACCTTTAAGATCATCAAGTCCAGCCTTTGTCCCAGCCCTATCTACCACTAGACCATTTCCCTAAGTACAACATCCACCCATCTCTTAAATACTTCCAGGGATGATGACTCCACCACCTCCCTGGGCAGGCCGTTCCAATGCCTGACAACCCTTTCAATAAAGAAATTCCTCCTAATATCCCACCTGAAACTCCCCTGGCACAGCTTGAGGCTATTTCCTCTTGTTCTATTCCTTGTTACTAGGGAGAACAGACTGACTCCCACCTCACTACAACTTCCTTTCAGGTAGTTGTAGAGAGTGATAAGGTCTCCCCTAAGCCTTCTTTTCTCCAGGCTAAACAGTCCCAGATCCCTCAGCTGTTCCTCATATGAGATGTGCTACAAATCATTTACTAGCTTGGTAGCCTACCTCTGTATCCTCTCCAGCACCTCAATGTCCTTCTTGTAGAGAGAGGCCTAAAACTGGACACAGTATTCTAGGTGCGGCCTCACCAAAGCCGAGTACAGGGGAATGATTGCTTCCCTACTTCTGCTGACAATGCTATTCCTTGCCGGTCTCGGGCCAGCTGGGATTGGGACAATGCGCTGAAACACACCAAACTCACTCGGGATTGCTGAAGGGGGAGCATTGCTATGAGCAAATGCTGCCATGCTGTATGCAAGCCCCCAATTTATTGTAAAGAATTACATCATCTCTGTTTTGTTTTTACATCCTGCTGACCCTCAGACTTTGCCTGTTTTCCACTCTCATGCTGCTGCTTCTCACACTCGCAACAGGGCATTCTGTAACATTACCTCATTGGCCCATAATCAGTCTCATAACCTGAAGGTCAGTTTACAATTTTTGCCAATTACCAGTTCTTTATTCCCACATTTCCCCCTTCTTTGTTTTGTAGCTTCATTTCCATGGTGATCATCACAATCAGTCATGATTCAGCCTTTATTTCATAGAGAATTATGTTATTCACCCATATCAAACACAGTGGGAGATTCTCTCAGCTTTGGAAGGTACACTTAAGGGGTATCCTTCCTCAAGGGGGAAGATTTTCAGACACACTCTAAAGGAGAGGATGCAGAAACCCTCTCACCCTACAGAAATGAGACTGAGCTTTTATAAAGTGACTGACTATCAGTCATCTTGTCATTGGACTTACATCTCTGTAGACATGGCAGGAACATCTAGTTTCCTGAAATGATGTTATCACAGATGTCTGTTTCACTGTCTATTAGCTCAAGAATCTTCTCATCCTCCGAAGTTATCCTTGGAGATAGTTAAGTCAGGCTGGTCTGTAACAGCCTTTGCCACTAGAAAACAGTATGACCTTCAGCTTGTATCTTTTCACTAGGGACAGTGCCCTGCTACACTCCGCTCTGAGAACAATCATCTTTACCTCATGAAGTGGTAATGTAGGTACCTCTAACCTCCATGCTATAAAATTGCCCCTTATTTTATATGTCATCATCAAATGTGTCAAGAAACATAATTTTCTATATTTTGGTGAAGTTATTTTAATGTGACAGGCCTAGGTGGCGTTAATTGTGTTAAGTCTCGAATCACATACCACACTTTCAGAAATATGATGATTATCAAGACTAGACATAACATGTTTAGTACCAACAACACTAGTTCAGGATGTAGTATTCTGTTAAAAATTCCAGTAGCAGTTGGAGTCTATCCAAACAAAACATCCTACCAGCGATATTCTCCATCCCTTTTTACCCATTCCAGCACATGATGTGTCATGGTGAACTGTAGTCAGGAGTCTATGAGTTCCCTCCTTCAGTCTTTCTCTTAAGTTGTATAGACCAGGGTTCTCTAGCAGCTTCTTGACCAACGTGATGTTCATTCTTATAGGTGTTATAGGTGGCAAGACATTGTATAATACATAGTTGTGCTCTATATTCTGGAACACAATCCTCAGTATAAAGTCACACCCTGAAATGTAAGTAAAATTGCAAATGCCTAGATATGCAGGATTGTTAAGTGATGCTTCCCGGTTGTCTATTAAAAATTATCATAAGGGGTTCTCAGATATACACAACCTTTTCCAACACATTCTAGGACAGACTCTGGATCATTATTAGAATACATTTCAAAATTACAAATGCTCTGTTCAATGTCTAAGCAAACATCTTGGATTTTTAAAGTATTGCTTTCCCATATATATCATTGAGTTCCCTTGTAGTGGGTCTGGGATGGTAGTGATTTTCCACAGCAGCTCCTGCAGTGCTGCGCTTACTGTTGGTATCAATATTATGACTACTGCTCGCACAGCATCAGGGCTGTCCCTCCAGCATTCCTTCCCCTACCTTCACCAATAGCTGTGGGTGGGCATGATCTTGGGAGGGACCACAGCCAGAACAGCTGACCCAGGCTGACCAAGAAGATATTCCATACCATATTATGTCAACTCAGTAATATAAACTGGTGGAGAGGAGCAGGAAGGAGAGGCAAGATTCCTTTTTGGCCTTCCAAAAGCAACTGCTACGCGTACCGAAGCCCTGCTTCTCAGGAGGTGGTTGGACATCGCTGCTGATGGGAAGTAGAGAGTAACAGCTTTATCTGCTTTTGCCACGTGCGCGGCTTTGCTGTTTCTTTATTAAACTGCTTTTATCTCAACCCATGAGACTCCCATCTCATTTTCTTCCCTTCCCTGGCTTGCTGAGGAGGTGGGGGATAGAGTGGTGTGGTGGACACCTGGCATCCAGCCAGGCTCAAACTACCACATCCCTTTAACAGTGCAATGACAACAACCTCTTATTTTGAAGCAGCAAAAAGCATAAGCAAAGCAATGCACCTGATCATTACTACATGAGAAGAGTAAAAGTGATTAAGAAAGGTACACAACCAATTGCCCTAATAATTTACCATCATCCAGATCTGCAGTCGCTGGGGAGTCCCTGTTGCAGGGAGGATTTGGAGAACCTGTCCCAGAAATTGGGAGGTCCTAGACAGTGCGTCCACCCATAGGTGAGGTCTCCAAAGTCGCTGTAAGATGGTCCAGCTTTTTATATTGTTAAATAAACAATCTTATGTAACTTTATCAGCTTATATTTACTGCTCAGTTGAAATAAGGGACAGATAGACATGAAAAGTATTTTCCAGCATTGGCATCACTCCTACCCATGCCATCATATTCTCTGCTTTCTGTTGTAGTTGTTTCAGACTTCCCCAAATGACAACTGCAGTCTCCAAGTTCCTAGTAAGTCGTTTCCTGTGTGTTGAGTCCCACATCATCAGTGGGGAGATCTGGGGTATTGGGTTGAAGGGTTGATCCTTCCAGCTCATGATATGGCTTAACCTTTCTTGCTGATATCCACTGAGGACCTGTGGGTGATAAAACACAGGCATACCCCTGCCTCTACACCAGCAGATCTACTGGCCCTTTTCAGGCTGGGTCTCCTTCAGGATCCTTATACAAAACCCATGGTTTATCTATAAACATTTGAATATTGCCTGTCCTGTGGGGTTATACAGAATACCCATCTTGTGTTGAATTAAATTCATTGTAATGCTGAAATGGCATTTGCCGTGGTTTGGCCCAGCTATCAATGAAGCACCACGACAGTCTCTCACTCGGTGCCCCCATTCACCCCCACCCTCGTTAGGATGGCAGAGGCCCCAGCAAAATGGGAGTAAAAAGATAAGCAAGTTTTTTGTGGATTAAGACAAGGGCAGGGAGGGCTCACTGCCAATTACTGTTCTGGGCAAAACAGATTCCAGTACTCGACTTAGAGAGGAAAGTAGGAAAGTTTATTCTACTACCTACAAGAAACAGAATGCAATAAAAGCAAAAAGGGACTAGGATGATGAGAAAATGACAACCAGCACTTTAAGATCTTCCTCCCCTATCCCTCCTTTCTTCCCGGGACCAGCTCACTGCTCCCAATCTACCTCCTCCCCCCTCAATGGCTTGGAGGGGGCAGGGAATGGAGGATGTGGTCAGTCTCACAGATGGTCTCTGCTGCTTCTCTCTTCTCAGATGAGGACGACTCCTTGCATTCTTGCCCTGCTCTGATACAGGATCCCTACCCCAGGACACAGTTCTTAGCGAATATCTCTGGTGTGGATTCTTTGCCATGGTTGCAGTTTCTGCAGATACAGGATCCCTCCCTCAGGCATAAGTTTAATGAGCTGCTTTATCGTGGGTTCTTCCCTACAGTCACAGCTTCTGTGAATATTGAGTCCCTTCCATGGGACATGGCCTCCTCTGACCATAGTGATGCAGGGTCCCTCCTACGGGACATGGCCTCCTCCAACCATAGTTTTAATGAAGAGAATCACTGTCCCTGGCTCGGGGTTTGTAATGAAGAGTTCTTATTAACATTTACAAATATCTAAATTTTGAGTGTCAGGAGGTTGGGACATCCCTTTTTTCTATTGTAGCTAGCAACAGGACAAGGGTTAATGGGATGAAGCTGGAACACAAAAAGTTCCACTTAAATATAAGAAAAAACTATTTTACTGTGAGGATGACAGAGCAGTGGAACAGGCTGCCCAGAGGGATTGTGGAGTCTCCTTCCTTGGAGGTCTTCAAGACCTGCCTGGACATGTTCTTATGTGACCTGATCTAGGTGACCCTGCTTCTGCAGGGGGTTGGACTAGATGATTTCTAAAGGTCCCTTCCAACCCCTACCATTCTATGATTCTTCACCAGTCCTCTCTGTAGAATGCAAGGGAGTCTCTGCTCCAGCACATTTCCTCCTCTCTGTCCTCATTGACCTTGGAGTTGGCATGGTTGTTTCTCTCACTCTTCCCACTCCTTGCACCTCCACTAGCCAGAGGAGAAGGAACAGGAGAAGGAAGAAGAAACAGGAAAAAGCCTCCTCTTCTGGCTTCTTCTTAAAAAGTGATTGTGGAGGCATCTAATTGGCTCAGCCCCAGAAGTGAGTCTGGCTCAGAGCTGGGGAGAGTTTTGAGCAACTTCTTACAGGAGCCATCTTTACAGCCCCTTCCCCCTTACCAGAAAAGAGTGTCTGTATGGCAGCCACCAGTTTATATATCTAAAGGAATTAGGATAGCTCAGTTAGTTCCCTTCATGGCTAAAATTCCAGTCACAGGTGTTCGGGAGCGTCGAGATGGTGGTTTTGGATCCACCGGTGTTGTTGTTGTGAAGGCAATAATCACTCAAAGACATAGAGGGTCTAAGTAATGCACGTGCAGAGACATACAGGGGCAACGTAGTACAACCACCAGAGCTGACTCAAAGCCACCCTTCCTTTGCTAGCTACCTCCTTATATGCTGCTTCTGCCCATGAGATCACCCAGGGCCCAATTGATTAACTTGCAGCACCTGTTTCTGAAGTAGCATGCCAGTTGCATTAACTTATCCCTACCATCTTTATTCAAGCTAGCTGGTCCAAGCTACGTCTGTGCCTACAATTCCCCCCTTTTTCTTTTTTGAACCAGCCAGCCTTTAGCAACACATTTCAGAATTAAAGGTACATGAAGAAAACGTAAATATTTTTACCCATGGCCATGAGTTTACAACAAAAGGTCAATAACAGCTACATCGCTGAACAATACAATACAGAAATCCATAAAGTCAAAATAAACAATCTGATATGTGTTGGTAGGAGGGACGCACACTGGCAGGAAGGGATGAGGTCTTGGTAGCTCCACTGATATTTCTTTTTCCTGATGTAGTTCTGGACTTTTCTTCAGATCCTTTAGCATGCTGATCTGTGAGCATTATCAATAAGATGGAAGTATCTCTTCATCTGTTGGTCATCTTAAGTTCTTTAATTCTTTTATAGCTGAAGGAATTTACAGCAGCCTAAGTGGTGCCACAGTTGCGAGGGTTTACATTTTAATAGAGTGATGGATTGAGGGTGGATCACTTGGTTCTTTCCTCAAGATTGTTTTTGCCATTGGTCTTACAATTAAGTCCTTTCTGTTGATGTGGCTTGATCCATTTTGCCGGAATCCATCGGGGACCTTGATCTGTAATGACACAAGCATAGCCTCTTCCCCACGTTAACAGATCTGCAGGTCCTTGCCACTCTCCAGTAGTGGGATTCTTATACCAAACTTTAGGTTTGTCAGTAAAATCCAAATCCCGACTCATTTGGGCAAAGTGTGTTAATGCCGGTGGTTCATTCCGGTTTGCCACAATTCTGAGATGATTCATTGTATAAAGGGCTTTCATTAGTCTGTCTTGAGGACTCACCCCCTCTTCCCCCGTTTTTTGTTTTTCTAGAAGGCCTTTTAAGGTTTGATGTGTCCGTTCAATAATGGCTTGACCGGTGGAATTTCCTGGGATACCAGTAGTATGTTTAACACCCCATAAGTTTAGAAACTTACGTGTTTTACTGGCTATGTATCCCGAGCCATTATCAGTTTTTATCTCTCTTGGAACACCAAGGACAGCAAAGCAACTCCTCCAATGTCTTATGACGTCTCGAGAACTGTCACTGGTTAAGGCTGTGGCCCAAACCATGGCTGAATAGGTATCAATAGTAACATGTATACGTTTAAATCGCCCAAAAGGAGCATAGACAGTGATATCTGATTGCCATATACCTAATGGTGCCAGACCCCTGGGATTGACTCCTACTCCTAGGCCGATTTGATTCTGGCATGCAGGGCATGTGGAAACAATACCCTGAGCGTCCGATATAGTCAGGTCAAACTGCTTCGCCAGCATTTTCGCACTTTGATGAAAAAAATCGTGCGATCTTCTGGCTTGAGAAAATTTGTCAATTATTGGCCCCGTAGGTATCAATAAAGGAGCTGCCACTATCCTGTCAACAATTTCATTGCCAACTGATAGGCCATCTTTTAAGCCCGAATGGCTTCGAATATGTCCAATATAATAAGCAGTTTGCCGTTCATTTATCTGATGCCAGAGTCGCAGAAATAAGTTATACAAATTCTGATTAGAGATTTCTTTCAACAGCGCTCTCTCTAATCGAGTGACAGCATCGACCACATAGAGGGAATCGGAGATGATGTTTAATGGGACGTCTGACCATTTCTCAAAAGTTTTAACTACAGCCATCAGTTCCAGCAGTTGAACTGAACTGCCTGGGGAGTGGACAGTTAGATTTTGCCATTTTCCATTTTCCCACCAAACCACTCCTGCTTTGGCTTGGATCTTACTGGCGTCGGTAAAAACAGTCAGGCCTTTAACGGGTACTGCTGATCTCAACGGCCGGTCTTCCATTTGAAATTTAACAGAAAACAATTTATGGGCCGGATAATGATTATTTATAGTTCCTGGATAAGACAATAAGGCCCACTGTAATTCATCAGATTGTTGCAGTGTTCAGTTCAAGAACTCATCTGTGAGAGGAACGAAAATGACGTCTGCCTCAATCCCTGCTATTTCCAGCAGACGTTTCCTGGCCTTAACTATTATTTTTGCAATTGCCTCAAGCCTCGTGGTAATTGTTTTTTGTAAATTATATGGCAAAAATATCCACTCCAAGATCCTCAATGGGTCTTTCGCTACTGAATCCCATTGCATCAAGATTGCCATTACATGCTGTTTTTGACTTATCACAGCAATGTTAATTGACAAGTCAGGATCATATCGATGACTGTAATTATTGACTATCTTGCTTCCTATTTTTTCTATTGCTTGGATTTGCTGCCGAGACAGTCTTCGTGCACTATCAGCCTCTACTGAGCCCTTTAACAAAGGCATTAGTGGCGCAAGATCCTCATTTGTGATACCACATATGGTCCGTACCCATTGGATATCACCTATCAGCTTTTGAACGTCTGTTAAGTTAGCAATATCTGTTTTAATTGCCACCTTCTGAGGATAAATGCGCGCATCAATGATAATATTACCTAAATATTTCCAAGAGGCGTGCATTTGTACCTTCTCTGGCGCAATCACCAACCCGGAGTTGCTTAACTGTCGGTTCACTTCTTGTAGAATGCGATGCTGGTCCAGGTCTTTTCCTGCAATCAAGATATCATCCATATAATGGTAAAATAAGACACGAGGGTATTTTTTGCGCAGAGGTGCCAGCGCCCAGGCAACATAAGTTTGACAAATAGTTGGTGAGTTCTTCATTCCCTGAGGTAAAACAGTCCATTGATATCGTTTTGCTGGCTCTTGTTTGTTAATCGATGGTACTGTAAAGGCAAACTTCTCACTGTCATCCTCATGTAAGGGAATTGTGAAAAAACAGTCCTTTAAGTCAATCACCAACAGGGGCCACTCTTTTGGAAGCATTGCAGGAGAGGGTAATCCTGGCTGTAAAGCACCCATGTCCTGCATCACTGCATTAACAGCTCTTAAATCATGTAACAGCCCTCATTTCCCTGATTTTTTAGGGATAGTAAAAATTGGTGTATTCCATGGACTGGTGGATGGTTTAATATGACCCTTCTCTAGTTGTTCATTTACTAATTCATGAATGTGGGCGAGCTTTTCTTTGCTTAGCGGCCATTGATCAATCCAAACTGGTTTATCTGTGAGCCAGGTTAACTTCAGGATTGGTCGCCCATCAATGGCCGCCATTAAAAATTTTCATTTGACAAACGAAAGTCCATTTGGCTTAAGGCGTCTCTACCCAAAAGCCAAACTGAAGTATTCATTACATAGGGCCTAATTTGCACACATCTATTCTCTTCGCCCTGTATACATACCGAAATCAGGTCTGTGCTAATTTTTGTCATCTGTATTCCTCCTACTCCAACAACAGGGGTGTCTAAGTTCTCTAAAGGCCAGCTTTTTGGCCAATAGGATAATGGCACAATAGTAACATCTGCTCCCGTATCCAGTAATGTGTTGTACCCAACCATGTGTTCACCATTTGGATGTTGGAATACAACCGTCTGAGTGGGCTTTCCCTGTGAAAGCGGCACCGCCAGTCTTACCTCAGGTACTCCAGTGGATCCAAAACCACCGTCTCGATGCTTACGACTTCCTGCGAAAGGAACTTTAGCTCTGAAAGGAACTAATTGCGCTATTTTAGTTCCTTTAGGTATATGAACTGGTGGCTGCCAAACTTTAACCATTATTCCAATATTTCCTTCATAGTCTGCATCAATTACACCGGGGAGCACAAAAATACCCTGTCGAGAGGCCGATGACCGTCCTAAAAGTAAAGCACTTAATCCATAGCCAAGGGGTCCATTAACGTTAGAGGAGATAATTGTTACCTCTGTGTTGTGGATGGTTACATCTACTGCTGTTTCCACATCCACTCCTGCGCTTCCTGCAGTGGCTGATCTGAGGCCATCCAGGCAGCTCTTGGTGTTGAAGGGCGTTTTTGTGTCATCGCGCTCGCCCTTTTTGCGCTCGTCAACCCGTTTCCCTTATGCATTGTATGTCTGGCCACTCGAGAGCGGCACTCAGTGGCTCTATGGCCAAACTTGCCACATCTGTAACAATTACCATGAAATCTGCCATTGGACCCAGATGGCCTGGCGGAGCTGTTTGTCCATACCAATGGTCTGGACCGACATTGATTTTTCACGTGTCCTATTTTTCCACAATTAAAGCATTTTGGCCTCCGATCTCCTTTGTGGGCTTGAACTAAAGGTTTCAATGCTGTTGCCATTGCCTCAGCTAAATGTGCTGACGATCCTACCCTAGAGCAGGCTTCTATCATGTCGACCAAAGTTGCTGTCCGCGGGAGAGCCTGCAGGATCTTTTTGCAATCATGGTTAGCGTTAGCAACTGCTAAGTGTAACCCTATTTCCGCCTTGACTTCAGCCGACATGTTTGGTATACGATCCAGAGCTGCTCTTAGACGGTCCAAGAAGGTCATGAAAGGCTCATTAGGTTTTTGAATAATAGTTGTATATGAGGGAACTGGCACCCCCATATCAGGAACAATCTTAAATGCTTGACGTGCCAGTGTCTGTGTTTGCTGCAAGATAGCTTCATGCAGTCGGGCTTGTACCTGAGGATCAGCAAATGGTCCTTTACCCAGCATCATGTCTGCTGTGACGACTCGCCGCGGATCTCCCTGTTGTAAGTCCATGTTTTCCACCACTGTCAGATCAACTCTTTTTTCCCATTCAGACTCCCATAATAATACCTGAGTGGGCTTCAGGAAAGTTTCTGCAAGCTTCCGGCAGTCAAATGGAGTCATTAACCCACTGGCAAAAATATGATCCAGTAACGTCTGAACGTATGGGTTGGACAAGCCATATTGCATTACCGCTTTCTGGCCTTCTCTTACCAATTTCCAATCTAAAGGTGCCCATTGTCGTTTTCTTTGTGCTGTTATTACTGGAAAGGCTTGCGGAATAAATTCGCCTTCGATTACCGCATCACGTATGAGGCCTCTCCATTTCTTAGCCGGATCATAGTCATCTGGACGAGGATCTCTGAGTACCTGTGGGGATGAAACTTTAATCTTTGTTTTGGTTAATTCATTAATTCGTTCCAACAGTTGATTAGCTGTTGCTTTTGGTTTTTCTATCAGTTCCTCCAGCTGGGCCAAAGTGTGTTTCATATCTTCTCCGTGTTGTATTAACTCTTCCTTTAATAATTGTCTTTGTTGATCTTCACTAGAAGTTGGGGGTGATGATGGCAGAGGAATACACTCAGGGATTGATGAGCTCAGGGGCAACGGCATATCATTTGTAAAACGTACCTTCCGTTCTCTGTTAGGTACTCCTTCAGGTATAGCAGAAGGGTGGGATGGGGCAGGATGGTGAAGGGTGGGTGGGAGAGGAGGAGAAGCAATGTGTGTATTCAGCTCCTGGAACGGTGCTCTAGGGGGTTCTGGGGGAGGTGGGCTCACATCCATGCTCTCCTCTTCCAGAGGTGGAGCCGAGGGTATTACGACATTATCCCCTCCGAAGAATCTCTGAGTATTTTCTTCTAGAGGTGGAGCCGATGGCACTATAAAGTCACCACCTCCAAAGAATCTTTTAGCATCCACCGGGAACGCAGATGGTGCAGCAGCTTCTGCTTTCATGGCAGCAGCGGCAGCACGCTCAGCTTCTAGCTGGTGTATAATGGATGATACCAATTTACACAAGCCAATAGCATTATTCAACATGTCTCCTAGCTTTTCCCAGTGTCCTTTTTCATATACTTCTTGGGGGGAAGCAAAGAGACCTACTTCCTGTCCCCATCTTACAAGTCTTAGCAAAGGCTCTTTTTCATAATTGAATCCTTTTTCCGCAAGGATATGCTGGAGGGTGTCAATAGGATTTTCCTCTTTGCTTAGCATTTTTCCCATTATATCAGTTTGCTCAGATTACTTGCCTTTTCCAGCAGGAATCCAAGTGCTTTTCTGCCGAGGGTTCTTGATCCAACTGATTCAGCGAATCACGTCGGGGTCACCAAATGTTGTTGTTGTGAAGGCAATAATCACTCAAAGACGTAGAGGGTCTAAGTAATGCACGTGCAGAGACGTACAGGGGCAACGTAGTACAACCACCAGAGCTGACTCGAAGCCACCCTTCCTTTGCTAGCTACCTCCTTATATGCTGCTTCTGCCCATGAGATCACCCAGGGCCCAATTGATTAACTTGCAGCACCTGTTTCTGAAGTAGCATGCCAGCTGCATTAACTTATCCCTACCATCTTTATTCAAGCTGGCTGGTCCAAGCTACGTCTGTGCCTACAAACCGGTGTACCTGAGATAAGACTTACAATGCCACTTTTGCAAGCAAATCCCACTCAGACAGTTATATTCCAACATTAAAATGGTGAACAAATGGTTGGTTATAATGTGTTATTTGACACGGGAGCAGACGGAACCGTTGTTCCATTATCCTGTTGACCAGAAAACTGGCCTTTAGAGAGTTTAGAGACCCCTGTTGTCATAGTAGGAGGCATACAGATGACAAAAATTATCAGAGACCTAATTTTGGGATGGATACAGGGTGAAGAAAATAGATGTGTGCAAATTAGGTCCTATGTAATGAATACTTCAGTTTGGCTTTTAGGTAGAGATGTCTTAAGCCAAATGGGCTTTTGTTTGTCAAATGAAAATTTTTAGTGGCGGCCATTGATGGGCAACCAATCCTGAAGTTAAACTGGCTCACAGATAAACCACTTTGGATTGATCAATGGCTGCTAAGCAAAGAAAGATTTAAAGGATTGTTTTTTCACAATTCCTCTACATGAGGATAATAGTGAAAAGGTTGCCTTTACAGTACCATCTGTTAACAAACAAGAGCCGGCAAAATGGTATCAATGGACAGTTTTACCTCAGGGAATGAAGAACTCTCCAACTATCTGTCAAACATATGTTGCCTGGGCACTGGCATCACTACCCAAAAAATATCCTTCTGTCTTATTTTACCATTATATGGACGATATACTAATTGCAGGGAAAGATCTGGATCAGCATCAAATACTGGAAGAAGTGAAGCAACAGTTGACCATCTCCGGGTTAGTGATCACGCCAGAAAAGGTACAAATGTATGCCTCTTGGAAATATTTAGGTGATATTATCACCAGTGCACGCATTTATCCTCATAGTGACAATTAAAACAGAAATTACTAATGTATCAGATGTCCAAATGCTAATAGGTAATATCCAGTGGGTATGAACTATATGTGGTATCACAAATGAGGATCTTGCACAACTAATACTTTTGCTAAAAGGCTCAGTAGAGGCTGACAGTGCACGAAAACTTTCCCAGGAGCAAAAACAAGCATTAGAAAAAATAGGAGACAAAATAGTCAATAACTACAGTCACCAATATGATCCTGACTTGTCTATTAACATTGCTGTGATAAGTCAAAACCAGCATGTAATGGCAGTCTTGATGCAATGGGATTCAGTAGCAAAAGACCCATTGAGGATCCTAGAGTGGATATTTTTGCCATATAATTTGCAAAAAAAAATCACAACGAAAATAGAGGCAATTATAAAAATAATAATTAAGGCCATAAAACATCTGGTAGAAATAACAGGGACTGAGGCAGACGTCAGTTTCATTCCTCTAACAAATGAATTTTTGAACTGGGCACTGCAGCAGTCTGATGAATTACAGTGGGCCTTATTGTCATATTCAGGAACTATAAATAACCATTATCTGGCCCATAAATTGTTTTCTGTTAAATTTCAAATGGAAGACCGGCCATTGAGATCAACAGTACCCTAACTGTATTTACTGATGCAAGTAAGATCCAAGCCAAAGCAGGAGTGGTTTGGTGGGAGAATAGACAATGGCAAAATCTAGCTATTCACTCCCCAGGCAGCTCAGTTCAACTGTTAGTGCTAATGGCTGTGGTTAAAACTTTTGAGAAATGGCCAGATGTCCCATTAAACATCATCTCTGACTCACTATATGTGGTTGATGCTGTCACTCAATTCGAGCGAGCATTGTTGAAAGAAATTTCTAATCAGAATCTTTATAACTTGTTTGTATTTCATTGGATCAATGAACGTCAAACTGCCTATTATATTGGACATATTCAAAGCCATTCAGGCTTAAAAGATGGCGTATAAAAATGCAACAAAATTGTTGACAAGATACTGGCAGCTCCTTTATTGATACCTGAGGGGCCAATAATTGACAAATTTTCTCAAGCCCGCAGATCACTTGACTTTTTTCACCAAGGTGTGAAAATGTTGGCAAAGCAATTTGACCTAACCCTATCGGACTCTCAGCGTATTGTTTCCACATGCCCTGCATGCCAGAATCAAATTGTTCTAGGAGTAGGAGTCAATCCCGGGGATCTGGTGCCATTAGGAATATTGGATGTCACAGTCTATGCTCCCTTTGGATGCTTTAAGCGAACACATGTAACCATTGATACCTTTTCAGTGATGTTATAGGCCACAGTTGTTTTGCAGTCCTTAGTGTTCCACAGGATATAAAAAACAATAATGATTCTGGATATATAGCCAGTAGAAGACAAAAGTTTCTGAATTTGTGGGATGTCAAATATACTACTGGGATCCCAGGTAAGTCTACTGGTCAAGTTATTATTGAACATACTCATAAAAACTCTAAAGGGGCTGCTAGAAAAACAAAAAACAGGGGAAGAGGGGGTGAGCCCTCAAGATAGACTAATGAAGGCCATTTATACTATACTACATTTATACTATGAATCATTTAAGAATCATGGCAAACCAGAATGAACCACTGGCATTTACACATTTTGCCCAAATGAGTCAGGATCTGGATTTTACTAATAAACCTAAAGTTTGGCATAAGAACCCTGCTACTGGAGAGTGGCAAGGATCTGCAGGTCTGTTAACGTGGGGAAGAGGTTGCACTTGTGTTGTTACAGATGGTTAAAGTTTTACAAGACTTTTACAATGACTTTAAATGGTTCCTGGCACAACTCTTCTTTCATGATTTGATTAATGAACATGACTTTTTCCATTACAGAGAACTCATCTCTTCTCGCCAGTACGCGTCCCTCCTGGCAACACATATCAGATTATATTTGTTTTGAATTTGTGAATTTCTGTGTTATGTTGTTCAGTGATGTAACTGTTATTGATCTTCTGTTGTTAACTCATGGCCATGGGTGAAAATACTTATGTTTTCTAGATGTTCCTTTGATTTTGAAATGTGTTGCTGAAGGCTGGCTGGTCCAAAAAGAAAAACGGGGAAATTGTGGGTACGAATATGATTTGGACCAGCCAAAAATTTCTTTAATAAAGGTGATACAGCTGGAAAATCACTTCCAATTATCAGAAACAGGTGCTGCAGGTTAATCAATTGAGCCCTGGGTAATCACATGGGAGATTTTTTGCTTTTGGCTCATGGTCATGGTTGTGAAGATTTTGAAGGCATGTGTTGTATAGATCTAAATGATCATTCAAAAGCAATTCACAAACAAATACACCAACTTATGGACCACACTTCTAATATCAAGCAAGATGTGGGATTTTTTTGACCTAGATGGTTTAGTGTCCTGGATGGGCCTTGAAGGATGGATACGAAATTTGTTGAAAACTGGATTGCTTATATTGATCCTAATAATTGTAGGGTTATGTGTATTTAGCTGTGTGCTTTCTTGTGTAAAGAAACTAATTTTGCGAATAACCAGTGAAGCATGGATTGTGCAAAAAGAAAAAGGAGGAATTGTAGAGAAATTTCTTTCTAATACAGGATATGAAGTTTTGTTAGAAGCATGTTTGCACAATCCAAGCTTTCCCACAGATAGCCAGGTCAGCTTGACCTTGGGCACATGCCAGGAGGAGATTGCCTGAAAACAGTGATCAGCTGAGAAGTAAAAGCAGGATATTTTTAACCACAGCTGTACTGAGATTTTGCTTAAACTAAGAGTGTGAGCTTTAGCAATTAACCAATTAGCTTGTGCCGAGTAGCATATTGCTTTGCAGATGTAACCAATAAATGTTATGTTACTATCACCTGAATTCTGTATTATTGTATAAACATCAGTGTGTATTACTAATAAACGAGCACTGACTCTACCTCCATGAGTATACATCTTTGACTCCGGAAAGCTCCCGCGCATCATGTTCCACTGCTTCATCACCCTCACAGTGAAATAGTTTTTTCTTATGTTTAAGTGGAACTTTTTGTGTTCCAGCTTCAGCCCATTACCCCTTGTCCTGTTGCTAGCTACAATAGAAAAAAGGATGTCCCAACCTCCTGACACACACAATTTAGATATTTATAAATGTTAATAAGATTTCCCCTCAATCTCCTCTTCTCCAGACAAAACAGCCCCAGTTCCCACAGCCTTTCCTCATACAGAAGATGTTCCAGGCCCCTGATCATCTTGGTGGCCCTGCGCTGGACTCTCTCCAGCACTTCCCTGTCCCTCTTGAGCTGAGGAGCCCAAAACTGGACACAGTACTCCAGATGAGGCCTCACCAGGGCAGAGTAGAGGGGGAGCAGAACCTCCCTCGACCTGCTGGCCACACTCTTCTTGATGCATCCCAGGATGCTATTGGCCTTCTTGACCATGAGGGCACATTGCTGGCTCATGGTTAGTTTATTATCAATCAGGAGTCCCAGGTCTCTCTCTGCAGAGCTGCTCTTCAGCAGTTCAACCCACAGGCTGTACTGTTGCAGGGGGTTGTTCCTTCCCAGATGCAGGACTCTGCACTTGTCCTTGTTGAACCTCATGAGGTTCCTCTCTGCCCAAGTTCAAGAAGGACAGGGAACTACTGGAGGGAGTTCAGCACAGGGCCACCAAGATGATGGAGGGAGTGGAGCATCTCCCTTCTGATGAAAGGCTGAGAGAGCTGGGGCTCTTCAACTTGGAGAAGAGGAGACTGAGGGGTGATCTCATTAATGTTTACAAATACCTAAAGGGCGAGTATCAGGAGGATGGAGCCAGGCTCTTCTCAATGATGTCCAATGATAGGACAAGGGGCAACGGGTACAAGCTAGACCATAAGAGGTTCCAAAGAAACATAAGGAGAAACGTCTTCACTGTGAGGATGAAGGAGCACCGGAACAGGCTGCCCAGATGAGTTGTGGAGTTTCCTTCTCTTGAGACTTTCAAAACCCACCTGGAGAAGTTCCAGTGTGACCTACTCTAGGTGATCCTGCTCTGGTAGGGGGTTTGGACTAGATGATCTTTCGAGGTCCCTTCCAACCCTTAACATTCTGTGATTCTGTGATTGTCTATTTTCCCATCTACTTCCTTATATATAAAAATTAAACCTCCCTAATTGTTCACAGGCAGGCTGCTGGCTTGGTTTGGAGGAGTAGGGGCCCAACAATGGTTTTCTTTGGTCTATTCTGTAGCTGTGGCTCACCTTTCCTCCTTCAGATTTCTTCTTTTTTTGCCTTTTCTCTATTTCTTTTCATTTTGCTTCCTGTTTTATCTTGCTTATTCCTCTTTAGACAAGGAGAGCAAGGGAGAGGGACTCCTTTGAAAACTCTGGTTAAATGAACCACTGTGGGAGTCCAAATACTCTTTATGGTCAACAAGCTAATGGAGAAGCGAGAGCCGGAATATTAAGCTGCACGCTGAATGGTGACTACAAAGAGCAGCCCTTACAGTTCTCTCAGGAGGGGGAGAGAAGGAGATCCGGACACATTTGCCCAGAATTCAATCCCACTCTGAAGTCATAAGCGCAAGCCTTCAAAGAAGGCTTCAGACAGTTGATGCCTGGGTTGGACATGAGTGTGACAGATACATGTTTCCGGTTCAGTCCATCAGTGGCAGCATCTATATGTTAGTTTTCATGAGCTTCCTGCGAGCTGCACATTTCTGTGTCTAACTGTGGCATAGTTACTGAAGTGGCCTGGAAATTAAAACTTAAATTAAAACTTACATTAAAAATCAGCATTGTTCACCAATTAAGGAAAGGTATAAAATCAAAAAGTCTCACAGGGTGGATACAACTGCTGCTGGTATGTGAGGAATCCACAAAACAGAGATTCCCTGCAAAATACCACGGAGGGTGGAGCAGAGTGGAGACTCTGTGGTCAGACTCTGTGATGATATGCAGGAAGGAGATGGTACTCTAGAGATGATAAGCAGCACTTTTTGTACCCTGAGCCAATGGTCTGTCAAATCTTGAAAAAATGCTGTCCTTCGTGTGAACTTTGTGCATTTTAATGTCATTTTAATACCAAAACACACCTCCATCCCAAAGGTTACCCACCTCCAAGGTGTGATCACTCCTCCTTGAGTCTGCGCCCTGAACTTTTTATAAGCTATGCCTTTAAATGCAAGGCGAGAGAATTTTACACCAATCGTAATAAAACTATTTATGGCTGAAGTCACTCAAACTCCACCTTGAAGGTATATAAATGGCTAAAGAAAAGGGGATTATTGGGGGAAGACACCATCACAATCAAGTCAAGGGGAACTTGACTGGGATCAGTCAATGGGCTGAGCCTCTCTTCCCCCCATTGGGACGCCTCAGGTGAGACTTAAACTAAGTGCTTCTGCAGGAAACTTAGAAATCTCTCTAGAGAGTTTCTCCTTAACTTTTTGTAGCCAGGCTGTATTGTCTGTAACTTTGTGTGCTGTAATACTTATATATCTATTTTTGCACATGCTTTCTTCTGCAGACAGTCACTATCGCCAGCAATCCATAAGAACCCGTATATCTGTTGCATGAATAAAATTGCACTGTTTAAGTAGCCAGTTGTCACAGTTTCTCACTGAATATGACTAAACCCTAGAGTGTGGCCGTGCTAGTTCATGAGTACGACTGAATTGAAGGTGCAGTCCACTATCAGTGTATCCAGAATGGTGATAATTCATAGAAGGTGAACGTGACTGGACTGATTGTGGCAAATTGGGCATCACTCAGAATTTAAACCTAGCTACACCTAACCTCCCACCTCAGTGAGGAGAGTTAGAATGCAAGGGAATTTATTTACTGCCAAACCACTCTGTCCTCTTTTAACACGACACTGAATCTGTTCCGGAAAGATCTGCATCAGACCTCTGGTCTTGCTCACTCTAGCAGAATGCTGTTTTTTTAGCTGGTACACGTTTTGTTGGATTTTTTTTCTTCATTTAATTCTTTTATTGGCTGTTCTAGAAGCAACTGAGCACAAATTATTTTCATTCCATTATCATTTTCATACCACAGGCTTCCAGTCAGTTAGAGCTATGCTGAAGAGTGGGGAGGGGGATAATAATGACAGTCCCCTTCAGTACAGGAAATACACAAATTCACAAAACCAGAACCAGAAGCTTTCAAGAAAGATCCTGTCACTTTTGTGCAACTCCAATGCTTTTCTGGAACTGCAGCTTCACCTGCAGTGCTGAATGCTAAATATGTCTGGGAGGTATCACCTGAATGTGTCTTGTGGAAGGCAAAGAGAAGATCGTATAGGATACAGATGCCTCTTTGTAGAGGCAATTTTGAGTTTGGTGTCCTCCTCTTACTTGAGGGATCTTGTGGGAGTGAGCAGTGTAGATTTCCCCTGACTGTAGCAGACCTCGTTCATGCATTCTGCTACTTCTGAGCTGCAAGTCTTGATCTGTTTTCTCTAGTCTTGGCTGCACTGTTAGCCAACATGCCTATACTAGCACAGTAAGAACAGCTCTGTAAATTGAATCAGGTGATGCTGAAGCCCCCATGTCTCAAGGTGTGCTCTAGGAGGTTTATTTTGAGAGGTTTAGCCTGGTGTGTTGCACAAACACTTTGTCAATGAGTGTGGTTAAGGCCTTTGGGGAGGGGAAGGTGCCCTGCACAGCCCCACTCTCTCAACTGGGGTCCTGGGAAGAATCACAGGAGAGGTAGCAGCAGAGTATCGATTGCTTGCCACTAGGTCAGAAGGACCAGTAGCATCATTGGCTCTCTGCATTTCTCCATGGCTGTGAGGAGGTTGCAGTGTGAAAGCTGTGATTATTGCCATCTCCCATCACCCTCTGCCCTCCCATCCCCACTGCTGACTCACACAGGTCAGGCTCTTTCCTGCCTTTTGCTTTTGATCTATAAAGCTTTGCTTGTCAGCACTGACCCAGCCACATCTCAGCACATTTCCAAGGGTGCCAGGGGGAGCTCTTCATGAATATCAGTTTGCATTTGATCCTGGGTCTGTTAACCTTGACCCTGGGCCCTAGTGTGGGCTGTGGCTGCTAAATCCATCTGTCTGGGCTTTCAGCACCATGTTGATCATTTCTGCAGGGCTCTGGTGCTCATGGCTTTCTGTTGGTGGGGATGGTTGAGGACATGCAGATCTGTTCAGCAACCATGCATGTGGAGGTCTGCTGGAAACACAAACCTACCCGAGCAGCTCTCTACCCCAAGTACTGCTCACTTTCAACTGTAGCTTTCCCCTCACATCTTTTTCTAGTTTTTTTCTAAAAGGAAAAGCTGAGCACAGAGCTTCCTGTGACTTCTGGGACAGAATCGAGTTGGAGGCCTGTGGCCAGTGGAATTACACAGGGATCGATTCTGGGGCCAGTCTTGTTCAACATCTTCATCAACGACCTGGATGAGGGGACAGAGTGTACCCCCAGCAAGTTCTCTGATGACACCAAACTGGGAGGACTGGCTGATTTGCCAGAAGGCTGTGCTGCCATTCAGCGGGATCTCGACCGGCTTGAGAGTTGGGCAGAGAGGAACCTCATGAGGTTCAACAAGGACAAGTGCAGAGTCCTGCATCTGGGAAGGAACAACCCCCTGCAACAGTACAGGCTGGGGGTCGAACCTGGGAGACCTGATTGATAATAAGCTAAATATGAGTCAGCAATGTGCCCTTGTGGCCAAGAAGGCCAATGACATCCTGGGATGCATCAAGAAGAGTGTGGCCAGCAGGTCAAGGGAGATTCTTCTCCCTCTCTACTCTGCCCTGGTGAGACCTCATCTGGAGTACTGTGTCCAGTTTTGGGCTCCTCAGCTCAAGAGGGACAGGGAAGTGCTGGAGAGAGTCCAGCGCAGGGCCACCAAGATGATCAGGGGACTGGAACATCTTTCATACTAGGAAAGACTGTGGGAACTGGGGCTGTTTAGTCTGGAGAAGAGGAGATTGAGGGGTGATCTTATCAACATTTACAAATATCTAAAGGGTGGGTGTCAGGAGATTGGGACATCCCTTTTTTCTATTGTAGCTAGTAACAGGAAAAGAGGTAATGGGATGAAGATGGAACACAAAAAGTTCCACTTAAACATAAGAAAAAACTATTTCACTGTGAGGGTGACGGACCAGTGGAACAGGCTGCCCAGAGGGGTTGTGGAGTCTCCTTCCTTGGAGGTCTTCAAGACCTGCCTAGGCGTGTTCCTATGCAACCTGATCTAGGTGACCCTGCTTCTGCAGGGGGGTTGGACTAGATGATCTCTAAAGGTCTCTTCCAACCCCTACCATTCTATGATTCTATGATTCTGGCAGCTCCTCTCACTGAGCAGCATGTACCTTTCTCTTCTCTCACAGCTTCCAGTGCACATATCACTGGGCATCCTTGGGCTGTAATAGTCTTTTCTGGGCTTGCCAGTAACAGCCTCCTGCCCCTCTACATCTCTCAGCTGGGAATGTGTCAGGCTGTCCTCTCTAAGGCAGCCATGAAGAAAGCCCTGGTCCCACACCTGGTCCCCAAGTGTTTAGAGATGAACAGAGAAGGTTTTGCGGAGGATGTGGCAGTTGGAGGCTTTCTAGGGAACAGTAATCACAAAATTATTAAGTTCTCTATTCATAGAGGTGTTAGAAGGTAGAGCAGCGAAACTGACACTTTGGACTTTCGAAGGGCAGACTTTGACTTGTTTAGGATGTTACTTGATAGAATCCCTTGGGAGTCAGTATAGGAGACCAGGAAGGCTGGACACTTTTTAAGAATGAAATCTTAAAGGCCAAAGAACAGACCATCCCCATGTGCTGTAAAATGAGCCGGAGGCAAAGAAGATCAGCCTGGATGAATAGGAAGATTTGGATTAAAATCAGGGGGAAAAAGAGAGTTAATGGCTTCTGGAAGAAGGTGCAGACTACTCACAATGAGTACAGGCACGCTGTTAAGTTATGTAGGGAGGTAATTAGAAGGTCAAAAGCCCAGATAGAAGTCAAACTGGCTTTAGAGGTAAAGGGTAATAAGAAAAGTTTCTATAAGTACATTAACAATAAAAGAAAGATCAGGGAGAGTCTCCATCCCCTATTAGACCCAGAAGGAAATTTGGTAATAAAAGATGAGGATAAGGCTGAGGTGCTTTAATGCTGCCTTTGCCTCAGTCTTTAGTAATAGGAGCATTTCCACTGTGTAAAGTCAGCCCCCTAAACCAAGAGATAGGGGTGTTACAGATACACAGATAATTTTTGTTAACAACTTAACATCACAATAACTAGTTAAGCACTTGTTAAGCACTTGTTAATCACTTGGTAATAGTTTAATCAATTAGCTAAGCACTTGCAAATAGCTCAATCACCTATTGATTAAGTATTCATTTGAATCACATAAGGATCAAACTGCAAGAGTTACATACCGCACCTGATAAGGAGCTGTTAAGACAAGACCCTGGGGCCTGTTCAGACAAGACCCTGGTATATGTATTTGTTAGGTTACCTTAGCTGCTACTAAAACAAAGAGACTGATATCTTTTTTAAACCAATCACTATGATATTGGAAATTTTATAATAGTTAGGAACCAATCAAGGTAAAAGGCAAATTAAGAGAATGACATTTTATGCATGCTTTTGTTGGCAAATGTAGTTCTTTGAAGTATAGAAAAACCTTGAAAATGGTAACTAAAAACGTTTGGAGGAGCTATTCCCCCCCAGCGCTGTGTTTCCCAGTGCTGCATAATAAAGAAGTGCCTGCTTATCTGCATTCCTGTGTAGATAAGTTTTTCGAGATTTTGGATCCCTTAACAGGGGCAAGGAGAAAAATGTCCCACCTACAATTCAGGAGGAGATGGTCAGTGACCTGCTGCTCCACATTGACATACACAAATCTATGGGGCCATATGGGTACATCCTAGGGTGCTGAGGGTGCTTGCCAAGCCATTGTCCATCATTTATCAGCAGTCCTGGCTGACTGGGGAGATCCCATCTGATTGGAAGTCAGCCAGTATAACACCCATATATGAGAAGGGATGGAAGGATGATCGGGGAAATTACAGACCTGCCAGTTTGACTTCAGTGCCTGGGAAGCTGATGGAGTAGATCATCCTAAGTTCTATTATGCAGCACATACAAGACAACCAGGTGATCAGGCCCAGTCAATATGGGTTTATGAAGGGCAGATCCTGTTTAACAAACCTGATTTCCTTCTGTGATAGGATGATCTGCTTCTTGGATGAAGGAAAGGCTGTGGATGCTGTCTACCTTGACTTCAGTAAGGCATTTGACACTGTTTCCCATACTCTTCTCTTAGAGAAATTGACTGTTCTTGGCTTGGATGGGCATACACTTTCCTGGGTGAAAAACTGGTTAGATGGTTGGGTCCAAAGAGTCGTGGTCAATAGAGTTAAATCCAATTGGTGCTCAGTCACGAGTGGTGTTCCCCAGGGCTCAGTACTGGGACCACTCCTGTTTAACATCTTTATTAATTATCTGGATGAGGGGATATAGTGCACCCTTAGTAAGTTTGCAGATGCCACCAAGCTGGGTGGAAGTGTTGATCTGCTTGAGGGTAGGGAAGCTTTACAGAGAGATCTAGATAGGCTGGATTGGTGGGCCGAGGTCAATTCCATGCGTTTCAATAAGGCCAAGTGCTGGGTCCTGCACTTGAGCCACAACAACCCCCAGCAGTGCTACAGGCTTGGGAAGGAGTGTCTGGAAAGCTGCTAGGCAGAGAGGGAACTAGGAATGTTGATTGACAGCCAGTTGAGCATGAGCCATCAGTGTGCCCTGGTGGCCAAAAAGGCCAATGGCATCCTGGCCTGTATCAGGAATTGTGGGAATAAAGAACTGGTAATTGGCAAAAAAATGTAAACCGACCTTCAGATTATGAGACTGATTGTTGGCGAATGAGATAATGTTACATTATCTCTCCCCCTCCCTCCCCCTCCCTGGGCATGTAGATTGTCTGTGCCAACCCCCTCCACCTCCCACTGCTGCCAACACCAGACCTTCCACTACTCTCTTTCTCTCTCTTTTCCTCTCTCTTAAATCATGGGATCTGGGCTTTCTAAGGAACAAAAGTCGTATATGAAAGCTTTAAAGCAGCTACTGCAGGTTGCTCGCTCTTTGGTAACAGATGATTAATTGCATGAGTTGTTGTGCTGCATTCGGAGCTATTGTACATGGCTTCCCGAGTTAAAGCAGCATCATACAGGGCATAATGTGTTAGCTAAAAAACTGCAAGAATACATTTGTAACTCTTAGGTATTTGAGATATTAGCTTTTCTTGTTGTTTGGCCCAGCTAGCAAAGAAGCACCCTCCATGCACCTTCACTGTCATTAAAATGGCAGAGGCCTCAGTGAAATTGGAGGAAAAAGATAAACAAGGTTGTTGTGGATTAAGATGAGGGCAGGGAGGACTCGCTGCCAATTACGGTTTTGGGCAAAACAGACTCCAGTACTTGACTGAGAGAGGAAAGTAGAAAAGTTTATTCTACTACCTACAATAAATAGAACAGAACAAAAAGGGAAAAGGGAGTATGATGATGAGAAAATTACAACCAGCACTTTAAGATCTCCCTCCCCCATCTCTCCTTTCTTCCTGAGCCCAGCTCACTGCTCCCAATATCTCTACCTTCTCCACACTCAACAGCTCGGGGGGGGGGGGGGGTAGGGAATGGGGGATGTGGTCAGTCTTTCACAGATAGTCTCTGCTGCTTCTTTCTGATGAGGACGACTCCTGACATTCTTGCCCTGCTCTGATATGGAGTCCCTCCCATGTGACACAGTCCTTAACGAACTTCTCTGGTGTGCGTTCTTCCCAGCAGCTACAGCTTCTGCTGATACAGGGTCCCTCACACGGGATGCAGTCCTTAATGAATATCTCTGGTGTGGGTTCTTTCCCACAGTTGCAGCTGCTGCAGATACAGGGTCCCCCCCTCAGGACACAGCCTCTTCTGGGCATAATTTTAATGGGCTTCTTTGGCGTGGATTACAGTTACAGCTCCTGTGAATATGGGATCCCTCCCACAGGACACGACTTCCTCTGGCCATAGTCACTGCCCCGGCACGGGGTCTTTAATGAAGAGAATCACTGCCCCTGATGTAGGATCTTTAATGAAATGAGTCACTGCCTCTGATGTGGGGTATTTAATGAAATGCAAACAAATCCCTGCTTCACCAGTCCTCTCCGTAGAATGCAGGGGAGTCTATGTCCCAGCACACCTCCTCGTCTCTTTCCTCACTGACCTTGGAGTCCACATGGTCGCTTCTCTCACTCTTACCAGTCCTTGCACCACCACCAGTCAGAAAAGAAGAAGGGACAGAAGAAGGAAGAAACAGGAAGAAGCCTCCTCTTCCGTCTTCTTAAAAAGTGATCGTGGAGGTGTCTAATTGACTCAGCCCCAGAAATGGGTCTGGCTCAGAGCTGGGGAGAGTTTCAGGCAACTTCTTACAGGAGCCATCTTTACAGCCCTTCCCCCATACCAGAAATGGCTGTCATGTCAAACCATGACAGCTTTACAAAATTGCTAACCTTGTAGAAGTACAAGCTTTACAAAATTGCTAATCTTGTACAGTCGCAAGAAGCCTTCACTGCAGAACATCTAACTCCTATTGTTATCTAGCAAGCTTACAGAACTTATCTTGGACCAATCAGAGTGAGACAAAGGAATAGCAACTGCTCAAGCCTGAAGAAAGACTGGTTTGAACCTGTCCTGTGGTTTGGACAAACACGAGGAACCCAAATGTGAAAAGTACATTGTGAGGAAGATTTAGATCTTCATCCTCAATGACCCCTAATGACCACTGAAAGAAGATGGGTCAGAGGTGTAACCTGGGCGGACTAAGGCGGGGAAATGGATGGAACCAATGATAATGAGTTCCTGGAAGTAAGTAGCATAACCCTGCCTTTTCTAAGAAATGTAACAAATATGCATATCTAGTCTGTATAAATATAGAAGATTTTGCTTTAAACGGTGCACACACTTGGTGGAGCAATCCCCTGTGTGCCCAGCGCTGCAATAAAGAATACCTGTATGATAGTTACATTGGCTATTGTGTCTTGATTGTCACCTTCTCGGCATCAGTTTGGCACCCCAGACAGGACCCTCTCTGCTTGGCTGCAGGATCAGGTAAGGAACAGGACTCCCTAGGCATGCCCCGGGATTTCCCGGAGGGCCTCCTCGCCCTGCTCGGCTCACTGCAGGAGCAGACAAGGACCATCACCATTATTAAGATATTCTTTATGTTCTACCTGGTTTTCTTGGTTCCTGGAGACCGGTTACTTAGACAAATATCCGTAAGATGTAGGAGATGTCCTATGCAGGATACGTATACCAGGTTACTAGTGCCTGATTGTATACACTTGGTTAGTAACACCAGTATGTCTGATTGGGAATTCTTGGAGGCTCCATTAATTGTTCAGGTTTGGATTTGTCTTGCAATTGCCTCCTATTATAACACATTAAGAGCTTGTATGGGTATCTGGTTAATTCACGTTAGTGAATCTTGGGTTTGACACACAGAAATGTGTGCTTCTGGTTGATTCACGTTAGTGGATCTCGAGTTTGGTATTAACATAATATGGTATAGATATGGAATTTCAAATAAGGATTTCTGAGTTGTTCTTACTGTTTATAAATTTCTGGTTGCTGATATATTTTTGAAAATTTGTGTTATTAAGTTTTGTTGGTTGTGTGTGTGAGAGTGAATGAGACACAGTGTAACTATGAAGTGAGTGGGATGCAGCTGGAGACGGACGAAGCAAGAAATTCATTGATGTTTTGAAACCTGGGTTTGTCTAATTGTGTTTATGAATGTATATACTACTGCTACTACTACTACTAATAATAATAATGTATGAATAAGTATGAAAGCAGGATCCTGTGTTTGTGTGGTATGAGTGAGCAAAGGGAAAAAAAAGATAAGGAAAAAAAGGAAAAAAATCAGTCTAGCCTCAAAATAATTCTGATTGGGATTATAATAATCTAACAGATAAACATAATTTGTTAAACAATGATTAAAAATCTGATATGTATAATTAGAATTTAAAAGGATAGCAAAGTACATTAAACTAAAGTACAAAACTGTAGACAGTCTAAAAGAACACCCCAGCAGCTACAGGGAAAACTTGCAACAGACTTTGTTAATGTGTGGGGGAATAAATAATAATGAATTGGCAGCAAGTGTGAACATCAGACTGTTGTCTCCAAACATCCAGTTACTGACATTAGGTGAGTTCACCTGGGAACTGATTCTGTGCTTGTACAAAGTGTATAAGATTTGGTAAAAAGTCACCATACATCTCCTCAAATTTAGCTGATTTAGATCCAGAGAAGGAGACTAGTAAGGACTGTTTTGTAGAAAGTTGGAATGTGTATGTTGACGATGGAATGCAGAAGGTGGTTACAGGGAGTGCAGGGCTTCAGATGGACTGAATCCTATTGGGAAGCCCAGTCCAGCAAGAATAATAGGATGGCCAGGACAGCAGAGGATTTGCCCTGGGTAAAAGAGGAAGAGGTTAAAGAATTGTTGGCCAAACTTAACACTCATAAGTCAAAGGGTCCTGATGGGATGCATCCAAGAGTGCTGAGGGAGCTAGCTGATATGGTTGCTAAGCCTCTCTCCATAATTTTTGAACAATCATGGAAGACAGACGAGGTGCCTGAGGACTGGAGAAAGGCCAGTGTCACTCCAGTCTTCAAAAAGGGCAGGAAGGACAACCCAGGAAACTACAGGCTGGTCAGCCTCACCTCCATCCCTGGAAAGGTGATGGAACAACTCATCCTGGAAGTTATCACTAAACATATGAAGGAAAAGATGGTTATCAGGGGAGGTCTATGTGGATTCACTAAGGGGAAACCCTGTTTGACCAACCTGATATCCTTCTATGAGTGCATAACCAACTGGCTAGATGAGGGGAGAGCAAAAGATGAGGGAGATTCTTCTCCCCCTCTACTCTGCCCTGGTGAGGCCTCATCTGGAGTACTGTGTCCAGTTCTGGGCTCCTCAGCTCAAGAGGGACAGGGAACTGCTGGAGGGAGCGCAGGGCCACCAAGATGATCAAGGGTATAGAATATCTTTCATACGAGGAAAAACTGCGGGAACTGGGGCTGTTTAGTCTGGAGAAGAGGAGATTGAGGGGTGATCTTATTAACATTTATAAATATCTAAAGGGTGAGTGTCAGGAGGTTGGGACATCCCTCTTTTCTATAGTAGCTAGTAACAGGACAAGGGGTAATGGTATGAAGCTGGGTCACAGAAAGTTCCACTTAAACATAAGAAAAAACTATTTCACCATGAGAGTGACAGAGCAGTGGAACAGGCTGCCCAGGGGAGTTGTGGAGTCTCCTTCCTTGGAGGTCTTCAAGACCCACCTGGACATGTTCCTACTGACCGTTCAGGTGGACCTACTTCTGCAGGGGGGTTGGACTAGATGATCTCTAAAGGTCCCTTCCAACCTCTACCATTCTATGATTCTATGATCTACCTTGACTTCAACAAGGCTTTTGACACTGTCTGACAGAACATCCTCATCAGAAAGCTCAAGCAGTATGACTTGGATGAGTGGACAGTGAGGTGGATCGAGAGCTGTCTAAATGACAGAGCCCAGAGGGTGATGATCAATGGCACGGGAACGAATTGGAGACCTGTGGCCAGTAGAGTTACACAGGGGTCGGTTCTGGGGCCAGTCTTGTTCAACATCTTCATCAACAACCTGGATGAGGGGACAGAGTGTACCCTCACTAAGTTCTCTGATGACACCAAAATGGGAGGACTGGCTGATTTGCCAGAAGGCTGTGTGCCATTCAGAGGGATCTCGACCGGCTTGAGAGTTGGGCAGAGAGGAACCTCATGAGGTTCAACAAGGACAAGTGCAGAGTCCTGCATCTGGGAAGAAACAATCCCATGCACCAGAACAGGCTGGGGGTCAACCTGCTGGAGAGCAGCTCTGCAGAGAGAGACCTGGGAGTCCTGATTGATAATAAACTAACCATGAGCCAGCAATGTGCTCTCGTGGCCAAGGCCAATGGCATCAAAGAAGAGTGTAGCCAGCAGGTCAAGGGAGATTCTGCTCCTCCTGTACTCTGCCCTGGTGAGGTCTCATCTGGAGTCCTGTGTCCAGTTTTGGGCTCCTCAGCTCAAGAGGGACAGGGAAGTGCTGGAGAGAGTCCAGCGCAGGGCCACCAAGATGATCAGGGGACTGGAACATCTTTCATATGAGGAAAGACTGCGGGAACTAGGGCTGTTTAGACTAGAAAAGAGAAGACTGAGGGGAGATCTTATTAATATTAACAAATATCTAAATGGTGGGTTTCAGGAGGTTGGGACACGATTTTTTTGATGGTATCCAGCAACAGGACAAGGGGTAATGGGATGAAGCTGGGTCACAAAAAGTTCCATTTAAATATAAGAAAAAACTATTTTACTGTGAGGGTGACGGAGCAGTGGAACAGGCTGCCCAGGGGAGTTGTGGAGTCTTCTTCCTTGGAGGTCTTCAAGACCTGCCTGGACATGTTCCTATTGACCCATCAGGTGGACCTACTTTGGCAGGGGCTTTGGACTAGATTTCTAAAGGTTACTTCCAACCCTACCATTCTACGAGTCTATGAAAATTGCCAGAAAAGGTAACTGTGATGCATTGCATGGGGCATCAAAGAGGTAACACTGAACAGGAAATTGGAAATAAATTGTCAGATCATGAAGCTAAACAAACACCAGAATGAACTGAAATCAGGGCACTAGCTTTGAGTCTGGACGGTAAACTTCCAGCTTTATATTTACAATCAGAATTGTCAAATTATTCCAAAGAGGATAGAGATTTCATCAATGATTAAGAGGGATATATACCTGATGGATGTCCTAGTATTTTATGGAAATTAGTTTGGAACAATTGGAAAGGGTAATATTCCATGACAAACTTTTTTTAAGAACTGTAAAGAATATGCATGTTTATTGTATATATAAGGTTGGAGTGTGCATGTTTTGGCAGAGAAATCACCAGCACTGCAATAAAGAACACCTGCTTAATAGTCACATTGGCTATTGAGTCCTGACTGGCATTTTCTTGGCATCAGTAGCGTTTGCTCATGGCAGTGCTCCCCCTTCAGCAAACCTGAGTGGGTTTGGTATGTTTCAGCATATCGCCCTGATCCCGACTGGCCCGAGACCGGCACCCTCTACCTTCTAGTACTCTGTCTCATGGTATTTCCCCTAGCATTTGCTTGAAAAAGCCAAAGTTGGCCCTGCTAAAGTCCAGGGTTGTGATGTTGTGATCCTGCTTGGTATTCTGTTCCTACCACACAAGATCCTGAACTCCACCATCTCGTGGTTACTGCAGCCAAAGCTGCTCTCAACCTTCACCACTTCAATCAGACCCTGCTTGTTTATGAGTATAAGATCCAGTAGTGCTCCTCTCCTGTGGGGGCACCACACGCAGGGTCATGCGGGGACGCGAATGGACAACGCAGCACAACCAATATGATTGATGTGTATGACATTTATTGTTCACGTTCTACTTCTATATATATGGCACGTACATGCAATCACGCAAAGCTTAATCGGTTGCTCTATCTTGTTCACACGCTATGCATGCAGCACTTGTTCTTTAATGATTGGAAGGAGCTTGCCAACTCCAGTCCCTCAGCATTCCATTCCTGTATCAACTTGTTCCTCTAACTCCCTTGTTATATAACACCCTGTTTATTTAATCGTTATCTCTCTTCAAACTTGGGAAATATCTGGATGGTACAAATTATAGAATCATAGAATGGTAGGGGTTGGAAGGGACCTTTAGAGATCATCTAGTCCAACTCCCCTGCAGAAGCAGGTTCACTGTCCTCTTTCAATTAAATACGCACCCACAATTCCCCCTTTTTCTTCTTGGACCAGCCAGACTCATTTTTCAGTCTTCTCAATCATAGCAGTAACACACTTCAAAATCATTAGCATTATTATGATGATCAAGAAAGAAAGCATGGCTATTTTAACTATTGACATTAGCCATCCTTGTATTCCCCATGATGGTAACATCTTATTTAACCATCCCCATCCATCTGACTCTGACAAGTGTGACACTCCTCTCAGCTTCTGTATACTTGCATGAATCGATTCCAAGTGGTCTGATAGGTTCATGCAGCACATTCCTTCAA
Source organism: Colius striatus (assembly GCF_028858725.1). Classification (NCBI taxonomy): domain Eukaryota; kingdom Metazoa; phylum Chordata; class Aves; order Coliiformes; family Coliidae; genus Colius; species Colius striatus. The sequence goes on along the minus strand of NC_084789.1, from coordinate 27,034,961 downwards.
GATCCTCACACCCATGACCATGAGCTAACAGCAAAGAATCAATAGCAGCTCTATTCTACAAAGTTGCATGTCTGATACTATATCTACATAGCTAATCAAGCCATCTAAAGTCATTGAGGTTTGATTGCCTTGTTTGTTAAGCCAGCATTCTAATTTGCGCAATTTAGTTAAGCAGCTATTCCCACATTTGGAGCAAATAAGTTAGTTGCTATCACTTTCGAGGGGGACCAAAAGGTAACGTGGTCATCACACTCATCATTAAATGCATGTATTGCCCTTTTCAGTTGACAGTGTTGCCAAATCATTGTATTGTTGAGTATCAAGATTGTCAACTGTCCCAAAATATATGGTCCCCCTTGTAATCTCGAGGGTATTCCAGGACATGCCCGGTCCCCACAAATCAGAAAGATTCCCTATGGTAATTATATAGGCACAAGACTAGATTTTTATATATTTGATGAAGTATAATTGCACCAGGATGTCGTGTTCTTATACACATCCAAGATGGGATCCCAATCATTATCGCTAGTATGACATAATTCATTTTTACTCCTGATAAAAAAAACCCTTCACCAATTAGCCCAAACACAAACCGTTTTTCCTTTTGTTTCCTTCTTTGCCTCTCCTTTTTTTTTTCCACCCACCTTGCTTTTATGTTCTCCCAATCCCAATTTCTTACTGTTCACAACCAAGGGATTTTTATCTCTTTCCCACACTCAATCTCTACTATCTGTTTAAATGTTTCTCTGACTTGTCAGTGTCAAAATGTTATATTCTTCCAAGTTCCGTTCTTGACATCTAAAACACCTTTTAAATTTTCCAGTGTAACAAAACCACCATTCGTCATTGTCGTGGTTTAGGCCCATCAGGGAACAAAGACCACGATTAGCCTCAAGTACCGAAGAGGCTGAGAATTGCTCAAGGGCAGGGAGGGCTTAATTGCCGCTTAAGGTCCAGGACAAAACAGACCAGGCTACTCGGTTTGGGGAAGAAAACAGAGAAACAATTTAATGCAACATCAACTAAAACATACCCCCCCCAAAAAAAAAAACCAAAACATAACCAAAACGAAACAACACAGAGGAATACATCAATGGAAAGTCCAACCAGCCTTTTTAAGAACACCTTCCCGCCACACCTCCCCTCTTCCCGGGCTCAGAGCCCTGATCCCGAGGTTTTTACCTTGCCCCCCCCTGAACGGTTCGGGGGGGCAGGCAGTGGAGGTCTCAGTCAGTCTGCTCCCAATAGCTTCTGCCGTCTGTCCCTCCTCAGGACGGGTGAACTCCACACCAGTCCTCCCTGCAAGTCCGTGGGGTAACTCACACACACAGCAGCCCTGCACGGGCTGCTCTGACGTGCACCCATTCCAAAGGCTGCAGCTCCTCTCTGCCTCTCGTGTGGGGCTGCTCTGCGACGTGCAGGCTCTCCAACACGGCCTGGGCCATGGCCGTCTCCCCACACAGTCCCTCGCCCGTCTGGGCTCACTCACATGGAGCTGCTGGTGGCTCTCAGTCCTGCCACGGATCTCCACAGGTTTCAGGGGCACAGCTTGCATTCTCGCCACGGCCTGCAGAAGGGTCTCCGGTCTACTGCTCCTCCTTCCTCCCTCCTCTGGCTGAAGGGTCCGCGTGGTTGCCTCCATCTTGTATCACCCATACACCTCCTGCCTCGCATTTCAAATTCCCGTCCCCTAAATAGTGATCGCAGAGGCGCCAGATTGGCCCAGGCGGGCCGGAGGTGGGTGTGAACCCAGGAGCCGGGGGAGGGTCCGCAAACTCTTTACCGGGTCTTCACTGCAACCCGCTCCCCCTGTTACTAAGCCAAAAGCTGCTCCTTGCTAAACCAGAACAGTCATCACATTTACAGCAAAATGCATGACACCACGGCCAACAGTTTTTACATTCGTTGGGGCAACAGATTGAGGATGGATCGGTTGGCGTTCTCCTCAGAGTTGTTTACTCCACTGTCCTTGCAGCCATTCAGTCCTTTATCATGCGGTTGATACGACTTGATCCACTTTGCTGGAATCCACAGAGGACCTTGATCTGTAATGACAGAAGCATAACCCCTTCCCCATGTTAACAGATCTGCTGGTCCTTGCCCTTCTCCTGTAATGGCGTTCTTATACCATACCTTTGGTTTATTTGTAAAGTCCAAATCTCGTTTCATCTGAGAAAAATGTGTTAATGCTGGTGGTTCATTTCGGTTTGCTACTATTCTTAAATGACTCATTGTATAAATAACTTTCATTAATCTATCCTGAGGGCTCACCCCATCTTCCCCCATTTTTTGTTTTTCCAGCAAGTCCCTTAAGAGTTTGATGTGTGCATTCAATAATAGCCTGTCCAGTGGAATTACCTAGGATCCCAGTAACATGTCTGAAACCCTACATATTCAGAAATTTTCATGTCCTACTGACTATATAGCCAGAGCCATTGTCAGTTTTTATTTATTTGGGGACACTGAGGACTGTAAAGCAACTCCTCCCGGTGCCTTATAATGTCTCGAGCACTATCGCTCGTTAAGGCTATAGCCCATACCATAGTCAAATAGGTATCAATGGTAACATGTATTCATTTAAAGTGTCCAAAACGCGATAACACAAAACCACCCTTCAACCACAGTGGCTGCCTGGATGGCCTTAGATCAGCCACTGCACGAAGCGCAGGAGTGGATGTGGAAACAGCAATAGATGTAACTATCCACAATACGGATATAATGCTTATCAAATGCTAATAGACCTCTTGGTTATGGTTTAAGTGCTATGCTTTTAGGATGCTCATCAGCCTCTCAACAAGGTATTTTCGTGCTTCCCTGTGTTAGTGATGCAGATTATGAGGGAAACATTGGAATAATGGTTAAAGTTTGGCAGCCACCAGTTTATATACCTAAAGGAACTAAAATAGCTCAATTAGTTTCCTTCAGGGCTAAAGTTCCATTTGCAGGAAGTCGTAAGTGTTGAGATGGTGGTTTTGGATCCACTGGAGTACATGAGGTAAGACTTTCAATGCCACTTTTGCATCTGAGCCCACTCAGATGATTATATTCCAACATCCAAATGGTGAACACATGGTTGGGTACAATACGTTACTGGATACGGGAGCAGACATTACCATTGTTCTGTGTAGTGGGTCTGGGATGGTAGTGATTTTCCACAGCAGCTCCTGCAGTGCTGTGCTTACTGTTGATATCAATATTATGACTACTGCTCACACAGCATCAGGGCTGTCCCTCCAGCATTCCTTCCCCCACCTTCACCAATAGCTGTGGGTGGGCATGATCTTGGGAGGGACCATGGCCAGGACAACTGATCCAGGCTGACCAAGGAGATATTCCATACCATATGACGTCAGCTCAGTAATATAAACTGGGGGAGAGGAGCAGGAAGGGGAGGCGAGATTCATTTCTGGCCTTCCAAAAGCAACCGCTACGCATACTGAAGCCCTGCTTCTCGGGAGGTGGCCGGACATCGCTGCTGATGGGAAGTAGAGAGTAACAACTTTATCTGCTTTTGCTTTGCTTCCCATGCGCGCGGCTTTGCTGTTTCTTTATTAAACTGCTTTTATGTCAACCAACGATACTCTCATCTTATTTTCTCCCCTTCCCTGGCTTGCTGAGGATGTGGGGGATAGAGCGGTGTGGTGGACACCTGGCATCCAGCCAGGCTCAAACTACCACATTCTGTTATACTATTGGTCATAAAGCTGGCCTTTAGAGAATTTAGAGACCCCTGTTGTCAGAGTAGGAGGCACATAGATGACAAAAATTATCAGAGACCTGATTTCGGTATGGATACAGGATGAAAAAAATAGATGTGTACAAATTAAACCCTATGTGAACCCAAACTTCAGTTTGGCTTTTAGGTAGAGACGCTTTAAGCCAAATGGGCTTTCGTTTGTCAAATGAAAATTTTTAGTGGCGGCCATTGATGGGCGACCAATCCTGAAGTTAACCTGTCTCACAGATAAACCAATTTGGATTGATCAATGGCCGGTAAGCAAAGAAAAGCTCATATTAAGAAGGTCAAATTAAGCCATCCACTAGTCCATGGAATACACCAATTTTTACTATCCCTAAAAAAACAGGGAAATGGCAGCTTTTGCACGATTTAAGAGCTGTTAATGCAGTATGCAGGACATGGGTGCTTTACAGCCAGGATTACCCTCTCCTGCAATTATTCCAAAAGAATGGCCCCTATTGGTGATTGACCTAAAGGACTGTTTTTTCACAATTCCTCTACATGAGGACAACAGTCAGAAGTTTGCTTTTACAGTACCATCTATAAACAAACAACAGTTGGCAAAATGGTAACAATGGAGTGTTTTACCCCAGGGAATGAAGAACTTGCCAACTTGTCAAACATTTGTTGCCTGGGCGCTAGCACCTCTGTGCAAAAAATGCCCTCGTGTTTTATTTTACTATTATATGGATGATAACCTAATTGCAGGAAAAGACCTGGACCAGCATTAGATTCTACAAGAAGTGAAGCGACAGTTGGGCATCTCCAGGTTAGTGATCGTTCCAGAAAAGGTACAAATGCACGCCTCTTGGAAATATTTAGGTAATATTATCACCAGTGCGCGCATTTATCCTCAGAAGGTGGCAATTAAAACAGAAACTGATGATTTAATAGATATTCAAAAGCTAATAGGTGATAGCCAATGGGTACGAACCATATGTGGTATCACAAATGAGGATCTTGCGCCACTAATGCCTTTGTTAAAAGGGTCAGTAGAGGCTGACAGTGCGCGAAAACTGTCCTGACAGCAAAAACAAGCAACAGAAAAGATAGGAAACAAGATAGTCAATAACTACAGTCACCGATATGATCCTGACTTGTCTATTAACATTGCTGTGATAAGTCAAAATCAGCATGTAATGGCAGTCTTGATGCAATGGGATTCAGTAGCGAAAGACCCATTGAGGATCCTGAAGGGGATATTTTTTCCATATAATTTGCAAAAAACAATTAGTACGAGACTAGAGGCAATTGCGAAAATAATAGTTAAGGCCAGAAAACGTCTGCTGGAAATAGCAGGGATTGAGGCAGACGTCAGTTTTGTTCCTCTCACAGATGAATTCTTGAACTGAACACTGCAACAATCTGATGAATTACAATGGGCCTTATTGTCATAATCAGGGACTATAAATAACCATTATCCGGCCCATAAATTGTTTTCTGTTAAATTTCAAATGGAAGACCGGCTGTTGAGATCAACAGTACCCGTTAAAGACCTAACTGTATTCACTGATGCAAGTAAGATCCAAGCCAAAGCAGGAGTGGTTTGGTGGGACAATGGACAATGGCAAAATCTAACTGTTCACTCCCCAGGTAGCTCAGTTCAACTGTTAGTGCTAATGGCTGTGGTTAAAACTTTTGAGAAATGGCCAGTTGTCCCATTAAACATCATCTCTGATTCCCTCTATGTGGTCGATGCCGTCACACTATTAGAGAAAGCGTTGTTAAAAGAAATCTCTAATCAGAATTTCTGGCACTGGATAAATGAACATCAAACTGCCTAATATATTGGACATATTCGAAGCCATTCGGGCTTAAAAGATGGTCTATCAGTTGGCAATGAAATTGTTGACATGATAGTGGCAGCTCCTTTATTGATACCTGCAAATACCTGGGAATTGTGTGTATGTTTTTTAATTGAGAAAGAATATGATTTGGACCAGCCAGATATTTCTTTAGTTTGAATGTAGATGGGAGGGACAAGTTAATGCAGCTGGCAAGCTACTTCCAATTATTAGGAACAAGTGCTGTGTGTTAATCAATTGAGCCCTGTGTGATCACATGGGCAGAAGCTGCATATATAAGGAAGTAGGTAACAAATAAAGGCTGACTTTGAGTCAAGCCTGTTAGTTGTACTATATTGCCTGTGTGCATTTGTGCATGATTATCCCTCAGTTCTCTACATTCTTATATAAGCATCACTCGCTGCATCACAACACCTGAGCTTTCTGATGATAATCTTATGACAGACAGTGTCAAAAGCCTTGTTGAAGTCAAGGTAGATGACAGCGCTGCTCTCCCCTCATCTAGCCAGCCAGTTATGCCCTTATAGAAGGTTATCAGCTTAGTCAAACAGAATTTCCCCTTGGTGAATCCATATTGATTCCTCCTGATAACCATCTTTTCCTTCATATGTTTAGTGATAACATTCAGGAAGAGTTGTTCCACCATCTGGATGTAGGTGACTCTGACTGACCTGTAGTTTCCTGGGTCGTCCTTCCTGCCCTTTTTGAAGACTGGTGTGACATTGGCCTTTCTCCAGTCCTCAGGCACCTCGCCTATCCTCCATGATGGAGAGAGGCTAAGCAACCACATCAGCCAGCTCCATTGACTTATGAGCCTTAAGCTTGGCCAACAAGTCTTTAACCTCTTCCTCTTCCACCCAGGGCAAGCCCTCTGCTGTCCAGGCCATCCTATTATCCTTGCTGGACTGGGCTTCCCAAGGGCCGGCCTTGGCCGTAAAGACTGATGCAAAGAAGGCATTCAGTACTTTGATCTCTGCATCCTCGGTCAGCAGGGCACCCTCTGTGTTTAGTAGCGGGCCCAGATTCCCACTAATCTTCCTTTTAATGCCGATGTACTTGAAAAATGCCTTATTCCCGTCCTTAACTTTCCTGGCTAGATTTAATTCTAGAAGGGCTCTAGCCTTCCTAGTTGCACTCCTGCAAGCTCTGGCAAAGTTCCTCTACTCTTCCCAAGAATCTAGCCCCTTGTTTCCACCTCTCATAGATGGCTGCTTTCTACTTGAGTTGTCCCAGCAGATCCTTGCTCATCCATGGAGACCTCCTACCTCCTTTTCCTCCTTTCTTGTGCATTGGGACACACTGATCCTGGGCTTGGAGGAAGAGGAGCTTGAAGACTGACCATCTCTCATTGGCACTTCTGTCTTCTAGAATCATATCCTATGAGATCCGTCCAAGTAGATCTTTGAAGAGGCCAAAGTCGGCTCGCCTGAATCCAGGCTCACCGTCCTGCTTTTTGTCCTGTCTCTTCTACACAGGATCTTCAACTCTATTATCTCATGGTCACTGCAGCCGAGGTTGCCTCCAACCTTCACATCCCCAACCAGGTCTTCCTTACTCGTCAGCATCCGGTCCAGCAGCACACCCCTCCTCATTGGTTCCTCAATCAACTGTGACAGGGAGTTGTTGTCAACATTCTCTAGGAACCTCCTGGAGTGTGGGTGCTTGGCTGTGTGGTTTTGCCAACAAATATCAGGGAGATTGAAGTCCCCCATGAGGACCAGGGATTTTGAGACAGCTCTCAACTGTTAGTAGAAGGCCTCATCCACTTCTTCCTCCTGATCAGGTGTCCTGTAGCAAACTCCTACAACAATATCACCTGCCTTACCCTGTCCATTAATTTTCACCCATAAGCACTCAACGTGCCCCTCATCCCCATCCAGACAGAGTTCAATGCACATTCATTGCGCTCTCACATAGAGAGCAACTCCACCTCCTTGCCTTGTCCTTCCTGAACAATACATAGCCCTCCATGACTGTGCTCCAGTCATGGCAGCTGTCCCCCGACGTCTCTGTGACCGCAATGAGGTCGTAGCCCCGCATCCGCACCCACATCTCCAGTTTCTCCTGCTTATTCCCCAGACTGCGTGCATTGGCGTAGAGGCAACACAGGGGCTTACTCCAACACATGGGTTTCCCTGGATGGATGCAGGAGGATCCTCCCTGGTTTTGCTCTCCCTCTGCCTTCTGCATCTCAACACGGTGTGCAGATGAGGGGCACTTATCATCATGTCCACTGTTCTGCCCTGTTTCCCTGCTAGACAAGATAGCTTTTTCTATGTTGCTTCTCCCCTCACCTCCCAAGTCCTTTAGTCTAAAGCCCTTTATTATTCCTTTATTTAGAAGGAATCCATTTACCTCTGAAGTGTTGTTAAATAATGGGATATTAAGTTATGGGACATTTGTCAGTGTGGATGTTCTTTCCTATAGGCAAGATCTTGCCTTTTCTTTAGCAGACCTAATTACCCTTATTTTTCAGAGTTGTGACTGTTGCCTGTGATCCTGATGTCAAGGATAATGAGAGTATTACATACATGGAGTAGAAACATACTTTGTGAGGAAGTTAATTTACTCCTAGATACCGTGGCTACCTGGAAATCACCCCAACAAAAACAGACCTCCTGTGGAGATGGGCAGGCAGCCAAGGACACAGGTTACTAATGCAGGCTGTCAAGAAGCACCCATTTCTCCGTGGCCCTGCAATTATTGCAGTTAATCAAGGGAGCGTGGGATCCAGAAGCAACTCCTCTGCCAGTTCTCACACTTGTGATTTCCTCAGTCACCTGAGTCACCCCTCTGCTGACCCCCAGCCCAGGGCTCCACGCAGCCTTGGTGTCAGACCTGGTCTTTCCCAGGACATACCCTCTCCCAGTGAGGCATTGCCTACTCCTTCCTCAGAAGCTGCAGCTTGTGGTGAGGCACCTTCCTTGCAGAAGCAGCTAGTGCAGAGCTCTCCTGGGAGAGACCTGAGCTTTAGGAGAGTTATCAAGTTGCCACACTCAGGAGCAGAATGTTTTCTGTCATGATCCAAGCTGAAGGAGCTGTCTGTCCCAGTCAGCTTCTCATCTTACCCTATGGATGAGGAAGGTTGTTTTAGGCAGGACATCTGCACTGCCAGTGTTGCTCATTAATTTTTCTGCAGCCACTAATGAGAGGCCTCAAGTCCTCCTCATTTGCTATGTCTTTCATGTGGCGATTCCACTTCTTCCATCTGCTTGTTTTTGTTTCTCTCTATTCTGTACTGACTCATCTGCTGAAGGCAACCTGTGCATGTCAGGAGGCTCTCTGTTGGCTGTTGCCCTGCAGTGAGCTCTGGACGCTCACTCCTGTTCTGTGCCTGTGAGGGAGATTTGCACTGTGCCACAATGGGCAGGCACAGTGTGAAGCTTTCAGGCAGCCTAGAATGAGTTCACACCATATAACTAGAGACATTTTTCACAAGGTCCAGCACTCCTAGTTGACCATGAGCTCTCTAGGCTGTGATTTAACCCATTAAAGTCTTCTTTACATCAGCCTTCCAAGAAGGCCAAGGGCATCCTGGCTTGTACCAGAAATAGTGTGACCAGCAGGATGAGGGCAGTGATTGTCCCCCTATACTGGGCACTGGTGAGGCTGCACCTTGAGTGCTGTATTCAGTGTTGGGCCCCTCACTGCAAGAGGGACACTGAGAGGCTGGAGCATGGCCAGAGCTGGGCAGCAGAGCTGGGGAAGGGGCTGGAGCACAAGTGTGATGGGGAGCAGCTGAGGGAATGGGGGTGTTCAGTCTGGAGAAGAGGAGACTGAGGGGAGACATGAGCACTCTCTGCAACTCCCTGACAAGAGGCTGTAGTGAGATGGGGATTGGTCTCTTCTCCCAAGTAACGAGTGATAGGACAAGAGAAAATGGGCTCAAGTTGCTCCAGGGGAGGTTTAAATTGGAGCTGAGGAAGACCTTTTTTCCCTGAGAGGGTTGTCAGCCGCTGTCCCAGGCTGCCCAGGGAGGCGGGGGAGTCCCCATCCATGGAGCTGAGGTGCTGAGGGCCATGGGTTAATAGTGAGCTGGGTAGTGTGAGGGCAAGGGTTGGACTTGGTAATCTTAAAGGTCTTTTCCAACCAAAGTGATTTTATGATTCTATGAAAATCATTCTTTCAGAGAATCTGATTCACTCTATTGGTGATGCATGAGTCCAGGGTATCCTGTCTCCTAAGCTGAGACCCATCCGCACTTGAGTGTGATGTTCCCAGCTCACAGTGCATCCAGTCTCTGCCCTCCTCTTGCATGCTGGACCCTCCTTTCAGACTCAGATGAAGGGGGAAGATGCCTTCCATGCATCTGTCAGGCAGCCAGCACTAAGGTGAGGCCCGTGACTGTTTCTCCTTGCTGCAGAAGCTTAGAATTAGAATCCCATACTGCAAGATGCAGATGCCCCATGCAGCTGGTGCACCAGGTTGTCATCACTTACCGAGTTAGTTACCTGTGGCTTTTAAACAGAAATGCAGTGCCTGGAACTCTGATCACTAAGAGTGAGGGCCACTGTTCCATCCTCCACACAAATGTATTATTGTCTTCATTCCAAAATTACCTGCCATTCATTTCAGCAGCCTCCTTATAACTGTTCACTGCGATCAACCTTCGGCACTAGAGTGGACTGTCCCCGGGCAGTCAGCAGAATGGTAGAACCAACGCTGAGGGGTTCATTTTTCTCAAGCCAGGCTACACATGGTGAGTGGTACCAGCCTCTCCACTGATCCAGCATCCCTTGCAAGGGAGGTGGGGCCAGCTGAGGGTGGATCTGCAGCCACAATGGGGGATTTAAATGCCTCAAGAGCAGAGGGATCTTTGAGCAAACTTGAGCATGGGGGCGAGGAGATGCTGTGAGCAGTTGGTGGTGCGGGCAGCTATGGTAGCAATCCAGGCAAAACCTAATGTTCAAAGAAGTGTGGTGACCTAGACAGAGATCCATCATAAACATGCAGGTGTCTGGGTCTCTGGCTGCAGAGAGTGCCAGAGCCTGGCACTCCTAACAGATGGCATGAAAGACAACAACTGTGTTCAATGAAACCAGGTGAATGACCTGCTTAGCCTGGTGGCTGAGCTGAAGGAGGAGGTGGAAAGGCTCAGGAGTGTCAGGGAGTGTGAGAGAGAGAGATTGGTGGACTGAGAATCTATAGTCCCTGAGGTGTAAGCAGCAAGGTGAAGCTTCACAAGAAGTACAGGATACCCTACCGTCTTCTAGCCAGGTTAACAGAGGGGACCTAAGAGATGGAGGGGAATAGATACAGGCCCCTTCTAGGGGAGGCAGACAAATCCCTTCCCAGCCTCCCAACCCACTCCAGTTGTCATTGCATAACACCATTTGTGTATGGGGCTTTGAAAGTTGAGGACCAGGCAGCGGAAGATGAAGATGTAGGTCCACTTGAGGAGGAGTCCAGGGTGAGTCAATCACTGTCATGCCTTAATATTGCCTCAATTAAAAAAAAAAAAAAGGAAGGTTATAACCTCCCTGGTCTGATGCAGCCAGCTGACTACTACCCATTGTTGGTTATGCAGATTGGTACTGATGAGGTCACAGAGAGAAGAATGCACACAGCATGGGAAATAAACAGAAGGAGCTGGCAGTCTGTGTATGGGCAAGAAGTTATGATCTGGTGGCAATTACAGAGACATGGTGGGACAGCTAACATGACTGAAATGTGGTCATGGATGGCTATGTCCTTTTTAGGAAAGATAGGCCAACAAGGCAAGGTGGTGGAGATGCTCTTTATGTGAGAGAGCAACCGGAATGTACTGAATTCTATCCAGATGAGGATGAGGGGCAAGTTGAGAAATTGTGGGTTAGAATTAAGGGGCAGACTAGCATGTGTGACACTGTTGTGGGTGTCTATTACAGGCCACTTGATCAGGCTGGGAAAGTTGATGAGGCCTCTTACAGAGAGCTGATAGCAGCCTCAAAATCAGAGGCCCTGCTTCTCATGGGGGATTTTAACTACCCAGACGTTTGCTGGAAGGCCTACACGGCTAGCCACTTACAATTCAGGAGGTTCCTTCAGTGCACTGTTGATAACTTTTAATGCAAATGGTGGATGTGCCAACTAGGAGAGTGTGGGTGCATATTTAATTGAAAGAGGACATGATTTGTACCATCCAGATATTTCCCTAGTTTGAAGAGAGGTAACGATTAAATAAACAGGGTGTTATATAACAAGGGAGTTATAAAGAGATAAGAGGAACAAGTTGATGCAGGAATAGAATGCTGAGGGACTGGAGTTGGCAAGCTGCTTCCAATCATTAAAGAGCAAGTGCTGCATGCCCAGCATGTGAACAAGATAGAGCAACCAATTTAGCTTTGTATGATCGCATGTACATGACTAACAATCTTATATATAGAAGTAGAAAGCAAACAATAAATGGCATTCGTATCAATCATATTGGTTGTGCTGCGTTGTCCATTCATGTCCCCGCATGACCCCGCGTGTGGTGCCCCCGCATGTGGTGAATCCCGATGAGCAGACCCTTTCAAGATTGAATTCTTCGGAAGAAGCACTCTGGTGACATCGATCACACTGAAAAGGCAGGGGACCTGGCCAGACGGACTGCGTCAGCTGGACTGACGTGGGGAGATCAGAGGATGATCTCAGATCGCTGCAGCGGAGACACCTGGGAAGCAGGTGAGCGGCTGGGGCTGGGAGGATGGTGTTCTGGTTTAGCAAGGAGCAGCTTTTGGCTTAGTAACAGGGGGAGCGGGTTGCAGTGAAGACCCGGTAAAGAGTTTGCGGACCCTCCCCCGGCTCCTGGGTTCACACCCACCTCCGGCCCGCCTGGGCCAATCTGGCGCCTCTGCGATCACTATTTAGGGGACGGGAATTTGAAATGCGAGTCGGGAGGTGTAAGAGGGATACAAGATGGAGGTGACCATGCGGACCCTTCGGCCAGAGAAGGAGGAAAGAAGGAGAAGCAGTAGACCGGAGACCCTTCTGCAAGCCGTGGCAGGAATGCAAGCTGTGCCCCTGAAACCCGTGGAGATCTGTGGCAGGACTGAGAGCCACCAGCAGCTCCATGTGAGTGAGCCCGGACGGGCGAGGGACTGTGTGGGGAGACGGCCATGGCCCAGGCCGTGCTGGAGAGCCTGCACGTCGCAGAGCAGCCCCACACGAGAGGCAGAGAGGAGCTGCAGCCTTTGGAATGGGTGCACGTCGGAGCAGCCCGTGCAGGGCTGCCATGTGTGTGAGTTACCCCACGGACTTGCAGGGAGGACTGGTGTGGAGTTGGCCCGTCCTGAGGAGGGACGAACGGCAGAAGCCGTTGGGAGCAGACTGACTGAGACCTCCACTGCCTGCCCCCCTGAACCGTTCAGGGAGGGGCAAGGTAAAAACCCCGGGATCAGGGCTCTGAGCCCGGGAAGAGGGGAGGTGTGGCGGGAAGGTGTTCTTAAAAAGGCTGGTTGGACTCTTCATTGACGTATTCCTCTGTGTTGTTTCGTTTTGGTTATGTTTTGGGTTTTTGTGGGTATGTTTTAGTTGATGTTGCATTAAATTATTTTCTGGTTTTTTTTCTTCCCCAAACCGAGTAGCCTGGTCCGTTTTGTCCTGAACCTTAAGCGGCAATTAAGCCCTCCCTGCCCTTGAGCAATTCTCAGCCTCTTCGGTACTTGAGGCTAATCGTGGTCTTTGTTCCCTGATGGGCCTAAACCACGACAATGACAGATGGGAAAACCGTTAATTAAGAAAAAAAAAGCTACAATAAACATCCTCCAGCGTATCCTCTCCAAGAGAGGATTAAGTTACAAAAAAGAGAGATTACAAAGGCTTTTAAAATGGGGACAGGATAAAGGTTTTTTCATCTTCCCACTAAACATATTTGAAATAGTGCATCGGGAAAAACTAGAGAGTGTGTTATGGGACTCCATTAGTGATGGTCACAAAGATGCAATTGGACTATGTACTCTGTGGAAACTGTTATTAACCACCTTAAAGCAATTACAAGCTGAACAAACTGTGGCTGCGCATGCAGTGGCCGCCATGAACGCAGAATGTACTACCCTGTCTGTGTTCCCCGTGGATGCCAAAATATTTTTTGGAGGTAGTGACTTGGTAATATCATTGGCTCCACCTTTAATTAATCCCTCTGTAGAGGAACTAATTCACGAAGAGAGTATGGATGTGAGTCCATCCCCTTACTCACCCCCAGAATTCCCCAAGCCACCCTTACTGCCACCAAAAACATCAGCAACAGTGCGGGTGCGGATATCAGGGCCAGCGACCCAGGAGTCGAGCCTCCCTCCCGCCCCGAAACTCCCCATCCTGACGCATCCCTGGTAGAAGTCCAGGGAAAAGGGTCTGTTTTAGAGACATTTTAGGGAAGCATTATGAATTACAATCCGAGCCCCTAGATTATTCACCTCCCCCTCCCTGCACATGCATAGTGAAGCTGAAACGGCTGCAGCTTGACTCTCCTTGTGTGCCCCCCACCCCCTCACCACCCCCGTCTCGTCCAGTCCCGTCCTGCCACCATGTCGGAGGAGGCACCCGGAAACAAGCGGAAAATACGCTTTGGTAATGCAATAGCAACACCTAGCGCTTTAAGTACTGACGTGTCTTTGCCCCTGAGATCGCCAACTCCCGATTATCCTCCCCTTCCACCATCATCCCCGACGTCTGGGGAAGGGGAAGATCAAAGTACAAAATTTTTACAGGAGGAATTGGGAAAACAGTGGGAAGAAATGAAACAGATTTTGGTCCGCTTAGATGAACTGATGGACAAATTGAAAGCAACAGCTAATCAACTGTTGGCTCGACTTAACGAATTAATCAACAAAGGTAGAGGTTTCAGCTCAACCCATGGTGAGAAATCCCTAGCTGGATGACTATGATCCTGCTAAAAAGTGGAGAGGTTTTATACATGATGCAATAATAGAAGGAGAGTTCATCCCGCAAGCCTTCCCAGTAATAACAGCAGGTAATAATCCTGCACAAGAATAGTGAGTGCCTCTGGATTGGAAATTAGTCAGGGAAGAGCAAAAAGCAATAATGGAATATGGACTAACCCATACATACAGACATTATTGGATCATATTTTTACCAGCGGATTAATGACTCCCTTTGATTGTCAAAAACTGGCAGAAACCTTTTTGAAACCAATTCAGGTGTTAGTATGGGAATCTGAGTGGGAAAATAGAGTGGATGAAACAATAGTAGAGAATTTAAATTTACAGCAGGGGGATCCAAGGCAGCTTGCCACAGCCGACATGATGTTGGGCAAAGGACAGTTCGCTAACCCCCAAGCACAAGCTTGACTAAACTACGATATTTAGCAACAGACACAAACATTGGCCCGTCAGGCGTTTAAGACTGTCCCTGACATGGGAGTGCCAGTTCCCTTGTATACAACCATTATGCAAAAGCCTGGTGAACATTTTATGACCTTTTTAGACTGTTTGAGAGCAACATTGGATCGGGTACCAGGCATGTCGGCCAAGGTTAAAGCTTCAATAGGAATGCAGCTGGCAGTAAATAATGCTAACCCTAACTGTACAAGGATTTTACAAACTCTCCCACAGACTGCAACACTAGTTGACATGATAGAAACTTGCTCTTGAGTACAGTCATTAGAAGAGAAGGTAACACATCTGGCTGAAGCCATGGCAGTGGTATTCAAATCTTTAGTACAGCAAGGAAGAGGAAATTGGGGATCAAAGTGTTTTAATTATGGAAAAATAGGACATTTAAAAAACCAATGTCGATCTAGGCCAGTGATCCAGAAAAATAGCTCAACTGAAACATCAGAATTCAATGGCAATTGCAATAGATGTGGCAAATTTGGACTTAGAGCCAATGAATGCCGCTCTCGGCATACCTTTGGGAAATGGATTAACAAGTGCGAGGAGGGGGAGCACAATGACACAAAAACACCCTTTGACATCAGTGGCTGCTTGGATCGCCTCAGCTCAGCCACTGCAGGAAGTGCAGGAGTGGATGTGGAAACTGCAATAGATGTAACCATCAATGATACAGATGTTACAATAATTCCATCTAATGCAAATGGACCTTTGTGTCATGGTCTAAGTGCCTTGCTCGTAGGACGATCCTCGGCCTCTCACCAAGGCATCTTTGTGCTTCCTGGTGTAATTGATGCTGATTATTGGGGAAATATTGGAATTATGGTTAAAGTTTGGCAGCCACCAGTTTCTATACCTGAAGAGACTAGAATAGCACAATTAATTCCTTTTATGGTTAACATTCCATTTCCAGGTATTCGAGAGTGTTGGGATGGTGGGTTTTGGGTCCACAGGTATATCTGAAGTAAGACTTATGATGCCACTCTCACAACGAAGCCCACTTGAATGATCATGTTCCAACATTCGAGCAGTAAACAAATGATTGGTCATAATGTGCTGTTTGGTATAGGGGCAGATGTAACCATTGTTCCATTATCACTTTGGCCAGGAAAATGGCCGTTAGAGAATTTAGGAATCCCTATTGTTGAGGTAGGGGGTATGCAGATGACAAGAATCAGCAAAGATCTAATTACAGTTTGGATACAGGTGGAGAAAATAGTCATGCACAAGTTCGTCCGTATGTGATGAATACCTCAGTCTGGCTCTTAGGCAGAGATGCTTTAATCCAAAAGGGCTATTGCCTATCGAATGAGAATTTTTGGCAGTGGCCATTGATGGACGACCAATCCTAAAGTTAACTTGTCTTACAGATCAACCAGTATGGGTTGATCAATTGTCGCTAAGTAAAGAGAAGCTTGCCCATATACATGAATTCGAATGGATCACTCAGCTCACCAACTGGTGAGGGGACAAGACCACTGCATACTCAGTATGGATGATGCTTTATTCCGGCTTTATTGCTTGTGCCATGCGCTTTTATCTGCTAGCATAAGCACCTCATTTTGCTCCGCCCCGTGCCCACCTCTTCTGTACTCTCCGCCTCTCCCGTCACAGCCCAAGATCTTCCGGGCACCTACAACATCTCCCTCGCTCTAAGCTCGATGACTCCAGCATCCTGTGGCACGGGCTGATACATAACGTGTCTGCCCAGCACACGTGCTAGCTGAGCCAATTGCAGGAAGATATAAACAGGTGCTGGTCGTGTTCCACTCTGCTGCCCAATCGCGTCAATAGTTGGGTGACCCCAGCTGGATCTGCGTTGCGGAGAGCACTCTAAAGAACACACCAACATGCAAAAGAAACTCAGTAGACCATTAGACTCGTATTTCTGGCCGTATTCATTTCCCCGGGACCCACTGCTGGGATTCTCTCCTTTTCTACACAAGCATACCCTCAGCCCAGGCATCTAAGCCTCCATCCTGACTCCCATTCCCTAATGTTGATTTGCCGCAATTTGACTGCTGGTAATTTATCTATTGCTACCGGCTCTTGCTCCCTAAAGTGTGCTTCCGCTGGTATGGGTCCTGACCCTCGAACAAAATGGTTAAGGATGTACAGACAGCGCATTAAAATATCGTGTTGCCTATTGGGGGAAGTTCCATATCCCATGCTCTTCCCCTCCCTAAGACAGCTGAGCTGTACTTTAAGAGTAGCGTGAGCGCATTCAACGATTGCCTGTCCCTGGCTATTGTAAGGGATGCCGTGCACCAATTTAATCTGCCAGGTTCGATAGAATTCCTGTGTTACATGGGAGGTGTAACAAGGCCCATTGTCAGCTTTGATTTGTTCAGGACATCCTAGGACAGCTATACATTTTAGCCAGTGCCTGATCGCATGGCGTGCTGTGGCTCAGCTCCCTGTTTCCACACCACTGCCGCTGTGTTGGTCTGATGAGGCATCTGTAAAGACAGTGGGGTCTTCCACAGGCACCGTGGATAACTGTACGTCAGGTGAACACTGCACGTTCCATAGCAAGTGCAACAGCGGATGTTCTATTGAGCTGGAGAGGTGACCAGTAAAATCTGCTAAGGCATTTTGGAGCTCCCACTCCATCTAAAGCATTTTTTTCCATTGTGCATCTGAAATAAGCAACATAAGGATGGTTGGGTTCATTCCCAACAGTTATCATGCACACTGTCTTACCCGTCTATTCATGGCCGCACATACTCGAGTCCAAAATGGCATGGCCATCTTTTCGTGGCTCTGATAGATCCATTGCAGGACGGTGAGACGACAACTGGGCGGTTCACCCAGACCAGGTCACATAGGAACATACCCAGGCAGGTCCTGAAGACCTCCAAGAAAGGAGACTCCACAACCCCTCTGGACAGCCTGTTCCACTGCTCTGTCACCCTCACAGTGAAATAGTTTTTTCTTATGTTTAAGTGGAACATTTTGTGTTCCAGCTTCATCCCATTACCCCTTGTCCTGTTGCTAGCTACAATAGAAAAAAGGGATGTCCCAATCTCCTGGCATCCACCCTTTAGATATTTGTAACTGTTAATAAAATCTCCTCTCAATCTCCTCTTCTCTAGACTAAGCAGCCCCAGTTCCCGCAGCCTTTCCTCGTATCTGAGGCAATTTTTTGCTATCAGACGCCAGTCTGTAAGCGGTTGGCTCCCTCCCCCGGCTGCATCCTTAATCAACTGCGTTTCCTGGAGTACCTTCTCGGCATTAGGAATTACTTCCTGCAGTCGGCTCAGCAACGCTACCAGTCTACCGTCGCCCCCTCCTGTCTGCACTGTCTCGGCATAGCCCAACCCCTTTTCTCTTTGCGGTTCCATGCTATCACGCTCGCCTATCGAATATAGCTGATATTTCTCCCTCCCCCCGGCCCCGCCGGCCCCGGCGCCATCCCCGGCGCCGGCGGCGCAGCCGGCATTCCTCTCCTCTGTTTTCTTTTTCTTTGTCTCCCCCCGCGTGCTCGACGGTACCCAGTCTAACATGAGGTCGCGCCCACCCACCCCTGACCATCTTGCGTTGTTCCTTGCCCGACTCTGCCCAATCTCGCTCGGCAACACGGCCGCCCCGCGGCACCGCGCTAACGACAGCCGGCTCTTCCCCCACCGTGGCTCGCCGGCACCCTCCGGTGCTCCGCCGCCGCCGCGCCACAAGGTGGCGACCCCCGGAGCCCGAAACGGCGGCGCACCCGACCGCATGGCCACCTCCCCGGGCGGATAGTTTCCTGCACCGTCAACCAGACCTGTTTCTCCTGTGCTGCCTTAGACAGGGTCCTCTTAATCTCCCACCACGTTTTAAGATGCTGGTCCATCCCCTTGGTCCCCGCCAAAGCAGCCTGCAGCATCTCCTCCTCTACCGCTGTCCAAATCTGGACACTTAATAACTCTGTGGGTGCCTGTAACACATCTCGTCTCCACGTCCATAGGATGCAAGTGACCGTGGGCACGCAGTAAACCCGCTTGCCCACCTCAAGAGCTACTGCCTTGAGTACCTTAATCATGGACGCGGACATCTTGCGTTCCACCGATCACGTCGGGGTCACCATTTGTTGCTGTTACCGGCAAGATTGCCAGGCTGCCCGAATGGATCACTCAGCTAACCGACCGCTGAGGGGACAAGACCACTGCATACTCAGTATGGATGATGCTTTGTTCCGACTTTATTGCTTGCGCCATGAGCTTTTATCTGCTAGCACAAGCACCTTGTTTCGCTCCACCCCGTGCCCACCACCTCCCTTCAGTACTCTCCGCCTCTTGCATCACAGCCTGAGATCTTCCGGGCGCCTACAACAGTAAAAGAGCAATAGAAAAGGGACATATTAACCCATCTACTAGTCCCTGGAAACCCCAATTTTTACTATTCCTAAAGAATCAGGAATGTCGACATGTGCCTATGGATGTTGTGAGCAAAATAGCGACTATGTCTCAACCAACTAATAAGAAAGAAACACAAGCTTTCCTGGGCCTTGTGGGATTCTGGAGGATGCATATCCCAGGTTATAGTCAGCTTGTGAGCCCTCTCTTTAGAGTAATCAGAAAGAAGAACTGTTTTGAGTGGGGCCTTGAGCAACAACAAGCTTTTCAACAAATTAAACAGGAAATAGCTCGTGCAGTCGCCCTTGGGCCCATCCGTACAGGACCAGATGTGCAAAATATCCTCTACACTGCTGCTGGAGAGCATGATCTCACCTGGAGCCTCTGGCAGAAAACATCTGGAGAAACCCAAGGTCGACCATTAGGGTTTTGGAATCGAGTATATCGAGGATCAGAAGCTCACTACACCCCAAATGAAAAAGAAATGCTAGCAGCATATGAGGGACTTCGAGCTGCTTCAGAAGTCATTGGCACAGAAGCTTATCTCCTCTTGGCACCATGTCTGCCTGTGCTGCACTAGATTTTCAAAGGGAAAACCCCTTCTATACATCATGCAACCAGCGCTACATGGAGCAAGTGGATGGTGTTGATTACACAATGATCTCGACTGGGGAAATCTAATCGCCCAGGAATCCTGGAAGAGATCATGGACTGGCCAGAAGGCAGAGATTTTGGAGCATTGCCTGAGGAAGTAGCTCGTGCCCAAGAGGCACCACCATATAATGAACTATCAGAAGATGAGAGGCATTATGTTTTGTTTACTGATGGATCCTGCTGTGTGGTAGGAAATCATCATAAGTGGAAAGCTGCTGTGTGGAGTCCCACACGACGAGTTGTTGAGGCCACTGAAGGAGAAGGTGAGTCAAGTCAGTTTGCTGAAGTGAAAGCCATCCAACTAGCTCTAGAGATTGCAGAACGAGAGAGATGGCCAGTACTCTATCTTTATTCTGACTCCTGGATGGTGACTAATGCCCTACGGGGATGGCTACAGCAATGGAAGAAGACCAACTGGCAGCACAGGGGTAAACTCATCTGGGCTGCTGCATTGTGGCAAGACATTGCCGCTCGGGTGGAAAACATGACTCTGAAAGTACGTCATGGAGATGCTGACGTGCCAAAAAGCCGTGCCACTGAAGAACAATGGAACAACCAACAGCTAGACAAAGCTGCTAAAATTGAAGTAGCTCAGGTAGACCTAGACTGGGAGTGTAAAGGTGAGCTATTTATAGCTCGATGGGCCCATGAAACATCAGGACATCTGGGAAGAGATGCAACATATAGATGGGCTCGTGATTGAGGGGTGGACTTGACCATGGAAGCCATTACACAGGTCACCCATGAATGTGAAACGTGCTGCAATCAAGCGAGCCACACGAATCAAGTCTCCCTGGAACAGAGACCAATGGCTGGGTTTTCAATATGGTGAGGCCTGGCAAATTGACTATGTTGGACCACTACCAATGAACACAGCAAGGCAAGCGTTCTATACTCACCATGGTGGAAGCAACTACCGGTTGGTTGGAAACATACCCTGTAAATCATGCCACTGCCCGAAATACTGTCTTGGCACCTTGAAAGGCAAGATTTGTGGCGACAAGGTACTCCAGAAAGAATTGAATGAGACAATGGAACTCATTTTTTAAATAATCTCATAAACTCCTGGGCAAAGAAACATGGCATTAAGTGGATATACCACATCCCCTATTACCCACAAGCCTCTGGAAAGATTGAAAGATATAATGGATTACTAAAGACCATGTTGAGAGCACTGGGCAATGGGGCATGGAAGCAGTGGGATAAAAATTTAGCAGAAGCCACTTGGCTGGTTAACAGCAGAGGTTCAACTAACCGTCCTGGTCCTGCCCAAACAAAACTCCTACATACTGTGGGAGGAGATAAGGTCCCTGTAGTGCACCCAGGGAAGTGGCTGGGGAAGGCAGTATGGGTTGCACCTTCCATGGGAAAGGGCAAACCCATTTGTGGGATTGTCTTTGCTCAAGGGCCTGGCTGTACTTGGTGGGTGATGAGAAAGGATGGGGAAACTCAATGTGTACGCCAAGGAGACTTAACCTTGGGGGAAAAATAACCTGTTATGTGAGATGTCTGTTGTAGACGATGAGGTATGAACTTTGCAAGAAACCAGACAAGTGGACAAACCATGCCTGCTGGTGTCCAACACTGAACACACTGTTTCCCCTGGCCTGGATATCCATCTTGATGGATGAGACCTAACTTATGGCCTGCTCCAGTGAATATCTACAGAGGATGAAAGATACAAGAATGTCGTTTGTTTGTTCGATGCAAGATGCAAGAGGGAATACAAGAATGATGTTTGTCTGTTGAAGAGTGGGGGTACTGGTTAATGAGAGTATATAAGAATGTATATGGATAGTTAAGAAGATTCATCTGAGAATGACATAAATGGTATGGAATAAGGGGTGGAGACTGTAGTGGGTCTGGG
Source organism: Colius striatus (assembly GCF_028858725.1). Lineage (NCBI taxonomy): Eukaryota > Metazoa > Chordata > Aves > Coliiformes > Coliidae > Colius > Colius striatus. Next base: position 27,013,251 of record NC_084789.1, on the reverse strand, counting down.
ATGGTAGTGATTTTCCACAGCAGCTCTTGCAGTACTGTGCTTACTGTTGATATCAATATTATGACTACTGCTCGCACAGCATCAGAGCTGTCCCTCCAGCATTCCTTCCACCACCTTCACCAATAGCTGTGGGTGGGCACAATCTTGTGAGGGACCACGACCAGAACAGCTGACCCAGGCTGACCAAGAAGGTATTCCATACCATATTATGTCAACTTAGTAATATAAACTGGGGTAGAGGAGCAGGAAGGGGAGGCAAGATTCATTTTTGGCCTTCCAAAAGCAACCATTATGCATACCGAAGCCCTGCTTCTTGGGAGGTAGCCGGACATCGCTGCTGATGGGAAGTAGAGAGTAAGAGCTTTATCTGCTTTTTACTTCACTTCCCACGTGCAGCTTTGCTGTTTCTTTATTAAACTGCTTTTATCTCAACCCACAAGACACTCATTTTCTTCCCTCCCTGGCTTGCTGAGGAGGTCGGTGATAGAGCAGTGTGGTGGGCACCTGACTTCCAGCCAGAGTTAAACTACCACACTCCCTCAGCACTGTAGGATGCATCCCATCAGGACCTATTGATTTATGAGCCTTAAGCTTGGCCAACAAGTCTTCAACCTCTTCCTCTTCCACCCAGGGCAAGTGCTCTGCTGTCCAGGCCATCCTGTTATTCTTGTCAGACTGGGCTTCCCGAGGGCTGACCTTGGCAGTAAAGACTGAAGCAAAGAAGGCATTCAGTAGTTTGGCCTTCTCTGCATCCTCAGACACCAGGGCACCCTCAGTGTTTAGCAGCTGGCCCACATCCCCCATTGTCATTCTTCTGCTGATGATGTACTTGAAAAATGTCTTATTACTGTCCTTAACATCCCTGGCTAAATTTAATTCTAGAAGGGCTCTAGCCTTCCTACTTGCACCCCTGCATGCCCTGGCAAAGGTCCTCTACTCTTCCCAAGAATCTAGCCCCTGTTTCCACCTCTCATAGATGGCTGCTTTCTACCTGAGTTGTCCCAGCAGATCCTTGCTCATCCATGGAGGCCTCCTACCTCCTTTTCCTCCTTTCTTGTGCATTGGGACACACTGATCCTGGGCTTGGAGGAAGTGGAGCTTGAAGATTGACCAGCTCTCATTGGCACTTCTGTCTTCTAGAATCATATCCCATGAGATCCGTCCAAGTAGATCTTTGAAGAGGTCAAAGTCAGCTCGCCTGAATCCAGGCTCACCGTCCTGCTTTGTGTCCTGTCTCTTCCACACAGGATATTGAACTCTATCATCTCATGGTCACTGCAGCCGAGTTTGCCTCCAACCTTCACATCCCCAACCAGGTCTTCCTTATTCGTCAGTATCTGGTCCAGCAGCACACCCCTCCTCATTGGTTCCTCAATCATCTGCGACAGGAAGTTGTCATCAGCAATCCTCAGGAACCTCTTGGACTGCGTGTGCTTGGCTGTGTGGCTATCCCAGCAAATATCAGGGAGATTGAAGTCCCCCATGAGGACCAGGGTTTGTGAACATGAGGCAGCTCTCAGCTGTTCGTAGAAGGCTTCATCCACTTCTTCCTCCTGATCAGGTGTCCTGTAGCAAACTCCTACAACACTATCACCTACCTTGCCCTGCCCATTAATTTTTACCCATAAGCACTCTACTCCCTCCTCATCCCCACCCAGGCACAGTTCGGTACACATTAATTGCTCTCTCACATAGAGAGCAACTCCACCTCCACGCCTTGTCAGCCTGTCTTTCCTGAACAATACATAACCCTCCATGGCTATGCTCCAGTCATGGCAGCTGTTCCACCACGTCTCCGTGACTGCAATGAGGTCATAGCCCCACATCTGCACCCACATCTCCAGTTCCTCCTGCTTATTCCCCAGGCTGCATGCATTGGTGTAGAGGCTGCACAGGGGCTTACTCAATCACACCGGTTTCCCTGGACGGGTGCAGGAGGTTCCTCCCCGGTTTGGCTCTTTCTCAGGGTGGTCAGCCTTCCATATCTCAGCCCAGTGTGCAGATGAAGGGTATTTATCATTGCATTCCCTGTCCTGCCCTGTTTCCCAGCTAGAGGGGACAGCTTTTTCTATTTTGCTTCTCCTCTCACCCCCCAAGTCACTTAGTTTAAAGATCTCTTTATTAAATTTGCTAGCCTACTCCCAAATATTCCATTGTCCGTATGGGAGAGATGAATCCCATCCTGTGTTATCAAACTGTAGTCCCCAAGGAAGGATCCATTGTCAAAGAACCCAAAACCTTCCTGCTGGGCAATGGGACATGGAAGCATGTTTTCCACTCTCATGCTGCTGCTCCTCACACTTGCAAATGGGCATTTTATAACATTGCCTCATTCGTCAACAATCAGTCTCCTACTCTTAAGATCTGTTTACATTTTTTGTCAATTACCAATTCTTTATTCCCACATTTCCCCCTTCTTTATTTTGTATCTTCATTTTCATGGAGAGCACCACAATCAACCATGATTCGGCCTTTATTTCACAGAGAATATTATTCACCGGTGTCAGAGAGCCACAGGATCTCTCAGCTCCAGAGGGTAGCCTTAAAGGTTATCCCTACTAAAAAGGGGGAAAATTTTCAAACACACTGAAAAAGAGAGTGTAAAGAAATCGTCTCACCCCATAGAAATGGGACTGGGCTTTTATAGAATAAAGTGACTGAATGTCAACCATCTTGTTTTTGAACTTACATCTCTGTAGGGCTAGCAGGAACCCCTAGTTTCCTGCAATGATGTTATCACAGATGTCTGTTTCACTGCCCATTGGATCAAGAATCTTCTCATCCCCTCAAATTATCCTTGGGTATGGTTAAGTCAGGTTGATCTGTAACGGCCTTTGTCACTAGAAAACAGTATGACGTTCAGCTTGTATCTTTTCACCAGGGGGAGTGTCCTGCTACACTCCACCCCGAGACTACAGTCAATTGTCTTTACCTCATGAAGTGGTAATGCAGGTACCTCTTGCCTCCATGCTATAAAAGTGCCCCATATTTTGTACGTTACCATCAAATATGTTAAGAAACATCATTCTTTAATGTGACAGGCCTAGGTGGTGTTAATCATGTTAAGTCTTGAATCACGTGCCACACTCTCAGATATATGATGATTATCAAGACTAGGCATAACATGTTTAATATTAACAATTGTATTTCAGGATGTAGTATTCTATTAAAGACTCCAGTAGTAATTGGAGTCCATCCAAACAAAACATCCCACCAGTGATATTCTCCATCCTTTTTCACTCATTCTAGCACATGATGTATGTCCTGTATGTCATGGTGAACTGTAATCAGGAGGTCTATGAGTTCCCTCCTTCAGTCTTTCTATTAAGTTGTGTAGACCAGGGTGCTCTAGTAGCTTCTTGACCAACGTGATGTTCATTCTTATAATGTTGGTGACAAGTTGTTGTATAATACGTAGGTGCATTGTATATTCTGGTACACAGTCCTCGGTACAGAGTAGTTTAAGTCACACCCTGAAATGCAAGTAAAATTGCAAGTGCATAGATTCGAGGGATTGTCAAGTGGTGCTTCCAGCTTGTCTATTAACAAATTATTACAAAGCATTCTCAGACATGCATAACCTTTTCCAACATATTCTAGGACAGACTCTGGATCATTATCAGAATACATTTCAAAATGACAAACTCTCTGTTCAGTGCCTAAGCAAATGTCTTGAGTTCTTGAAGTATTGCTTTCCCATATTAATCCCTGAGTTCCCTTTCACAATGCAACAACAAATTAATAAACAAAATGTATTCAGTTAAAACGATCTCTTATTTCTAAGCAGCGAAAAGCATAAGCAAAACAATGCACCTAATCATTACTACATGGGAATTGCGATAGTGATTAAGAAAGATACATAAGCCATTGCCCTAATATTTTACTGCAGTCACCGGGGAGCCCCTGTTACAGCGAAGATTCAGGGAACCTATCCTGGAAATTGGGAGGCCCTATGCAGTGTGTCCATTCGTAGGTGAGATCTCAAAATTCACTTTAAGAGGTGTCCAGCTTTTCATATTGTTGAATAATCGCACATAACTTTACCGGCAGAACATCTGGTTTTATTCTCCATTGAGATGCCACCTGAAGCTTGGCCAGGGCCCCAGGAGGAACCAAGGGTTCTTTTTCCTGTACTACCAACCAAGGCTGAACACCTGATTTCTCTACAACCACTAACCCCTGTACATACAGAAATAGACACATAAAAGATACATTCTTATAAACATTTTAGCTACATCCCTCATTCATAATTGTAAACTTTATCCTCTCCCATACTTATATTTTGTCTAAGCCACATCTTCTGCTAATAATCATGCATATTTCACTAATGATTAGCTACCTATATAACATTTAGTTGGCAGGTTCATCTAACAAACACCTGTGCTAGGTATCTTGTGATTATATGAAGTACAAATCAATAGTTATAGAAAAAGTAAAGTAACAATGGTTATTGTAATAACCACTTGTTTCATAGCTTGCCACACATCACTGCTAAAGGTCCTATCACTATGACAGAGGAACCAGACCATGAAGGGCCACCTGGTCAGTATCTTTGTCTGAGGTGTAATCATAAAATCATAGAATGGTAGGGGTTGGAAGGGACCTTTAGAGATCAGCTAGTCCAACTCCACTGTAGAAGCATGTTCACCTAGATCAGGTCGCATAGGAACATGTCCAGGCGAGTCTTGAAGACTGCTCCATTACCCTCACAGTAAAATAGCTTTATCTTATATTTAAGTGGAACTTTTTGTGTTCCAGCTTCATCCCATTACCCCTTATCCTGTTGCTAGCTACTATAGAAAAAAGGGATGTCCCAACCTCCCGACACCCACCCTTTAGATATTTGTAAATGTTAATAAGATCTCCAATCAGTCTCCACTTTAGACTAAACAGCCCCAGTTCCTGCAGCCTTTCCTCGTATGAAAGATGTTCCAGTCCCGTGATCATCTTGGTGGCCCTGTGCTGGACTTGGTGGCCCTGCTCTTGAGCTGAGGAGCACAGAACTGGACACAGTACTCCAGATGAGGCCTCACCAGGGCAGAGTAGAGGGGGAGACCCCTTGATCTGATAGCCGCACTCTTCTTGATGCATCCCAGGATGTCATTGGCCTTCTTGGCCATGAGGGCACATTGCTGGCTCATGTTTAGCTTATTATCAATCAGGACTCCCAGATCTCTCTCTGCAGAGCTGCTCTTCAGCAGTTCGAACCCCAGCCTGTACTGGTGCATGGAGTTGTTCCTTCCCAGATGCAGGACTCTGCACTTGTCCTTGTTGAACCTCATGAGGTTCCTCTCTGCCCAACTCTCAAGCCGGTCGAGATCCCGCTGAATGGCAGCACAGCCTTCTGGCAAATCAGCCAGTCCTCCCAGTTTGGTGTCATCAGAGAACTTAGTGAGGGTACACTCTGTCCCCTCATCCAGGTCGTTGATGAAGATGTTGAACAAGACCGGCCCCAGAACCCATCCCTGTGGAACTCCCCTGGACACAGAACTCCAACTCAATTTTGTGCCAATGAACACAACCCTCTGGGCTCTGTCATTCAGCCAGCTCTTGATCCACCTCACTGTCCACTCATCCAAGCCACACTGTCTGAGCTTTCTGATGAGGATGTTCTTATGAGAGACAGTGTCAAAAGATTTGCTGAACTCAAGGTAGATGACAACTGCTGCTCTCCCCTCATCTAGCCAGCCAGTTATGCACTCATAGAAGGCTCTAAAAAAATTTTTTACAATCCAAGCCGAGGTGAAAACAAGGGAAAATAATACAAACATGGTAATTAGAACATTCCAAGTATTATTGTTAGAATCCATTAGAAGCATCTTGAAGAAATGAGGGACATAGTGGGAGGAATTAAACATGTCAGTTTTTCCCATAAATTGAGTGCCATTATTAAGTTATAGGAGAAAATGTGGAAGAGACAAAAAAGCCATGTACACATTCCAATTCAACTTAATAACCCGTGACAAAATCATATCATAAGCCAGTCCCATCCAGTGCAGTAGCATGAGAATTTTCATACATTTTCCACAGACGAGAAACACTATCACAGGACATACATGATGCAGATAAGAGGACTTAATACCACCATACAAGCATATCAACCAACATTGTGATCAGCAATCATTGTCAGGAGTGTACACAAGGATTTTGTTTAAAGCCACTCTGTTCTATTTCAACCTCGTGGGCCCCACGTTGGGCGCCAATTAATGTCATGGTTTTTCCTAGCCAGAGCAAAGGGGAAAAAAAACTGCAACTCCTCCCCCTCCCCCTCCCGACAGAATGGATGGGAGAGGGAGAAAAAAAGTAAAAGAGCCCAGGTAAGTTGAAATAAGAACAATTTACTAAGGAAAATTGAAGAGGAACAACTATAACAAAGACAAGGGGATATTAAAAAGAAAACTGGTGAGTGATGCAGTTGCTCACCACCCGGGACCCAACCTAAGCGACCGCTCTGGACCAACGACCGAGAGCCCGCGACCCCGGAAGAGAGCTTCTTCCGGCTAGCCTCCACCTATATACTGGGCATGACGTTAGGATGGTATCGAATACCTGCTGGCCAGCCTGGGTCAGCTGTTCAGACTGTACCCTTTCCTGGTTCCTCACGGGAATTAACTCTATCCTGGCTCAAACCAAGACACATCTGCAGAGGATGAAAGATACAAGAATGTTGGGTCTGGGGTGGTGGTGATTTTCCACAGCAGCTCTTGCAGTGCTGTGCTTACTGTTGGTGTTGATAGCATATCAATGTTGTGAGTACTGTTCGCACAGTATTAGGGCTGTCCCTCCAGCCTTCCTTCCCCCACCTTCAGCAAGAGCTGTGAGTGGGCACAGTCTTGGTAGGGACCATGGCCAGGACAGCTGACCCAGGCTGACCAAGGAGATATTCCATACCATATAACGTCCGCTCAGCAATATAAACTAGGGAAGAGGAGCAGGAAGAGGCAAGATTAATTTTTTACCTTTTTACAGCTTGTATGTGCAGATAGTTTTGTCTGTCTGAAATAGAAGCTTTAACAAACTTTATACTACTGCAATAGATTAGTATAAAGTTTATTAGTACATGTTAGTATAAAGCTCCACATCAATCCACCCTTTCCTCTAAAGTTAGGAAATTCTTTTACTATTAATACAGTGATTCCTTATCAAGCATTTTACTAAAGTACTTATTTGATTCAAGCTTGTCTTAGCTGGTGTTCCTTCCACTTTGAGTACGCGTCTCTGGTGCTCTGCCAACACCAGAAGAATCATCTGATACAAATGTCAAATAGCACAATGATAATTATTATCAGAATTATTATCACAAAAAGCTGTTTCAATCCAGCAAAATTAGGTAACCATAAAGTTAATTTATTCCATAACTCTTGTCACTTCTCAGGCCTTTGTCATCTTTGTGGGAAATGCCTCTGGCCAACATGAAAGGTATCGGTTATCACCCCCTTTTCTTGGGAGTTCTGAAAAATCAATTTGCCATTGCTGTCCAGGCCCATTTCCTCTGTCAATTTGACCCATCTCCAGTTTAGAAGTGTTCTTTGGATTAGTTTGGAGGCAAAGATCGCATTGTCGAATTACTTGTTTTACAGTACTGTATAAGTTCCTGGCTATAATTTGCCTGATCAGATGTCTGTGAAGAGCTTTGCTTCCCCCCCTCAGTGTCCTTTTTTGTGTTCTTCCCTCAATAAAGGCCATAGTAAGTAAGTGAGAATGATTAATTTTTCTTTGTGGGGTAGGGCCCATCCTTCCTCATTATATGTTCCTTCTAGATCTGTGATCAATTTCTTTTTCTCTTTAGTATAATTTGGCTTACCTTCCAGGGAGATTTGTCCATCTGGAATCAAAGCTCCCTCAAACCTTACCTCTCCTTTTGCAGTCTTTTTTCCTCTCTGTCTGCCAGCTCATTTCCTTTTTCCAACTCTGAGCTTACTTTTTGGTGTTGCCTGATATGCATAATAGTCACCTTCTCAGGAAGTTTAATGGCATCAAGTAGTTTTAAAATTTCTTCAGCATGTTTAACGTGCTTCCCTTGAGAAGTCAAAAGTCTTCTTTCTTTTCAAATTTCTCCATGAGCATGGACAACTCCAAAGGCGTACTTCAAGTCCATATAAATGTCAATAGCTTTGCCTCGTGCTAACTCCAAAGCATGAGTAAGGGCAATTATTTTTGCCTTTTGTTCAGAGGTTCCTGTAGGTAGTGATTCCGATTCTATTACCTCTTGACTGGTCGTAACTGCATACCCAGCATATCTTCTCCCCTGTAGGACATAGCTGCTCCCATCTGTAAGCCAATTTTCCACATTGTCCAGAGGATTCTCCTTCAGGTCCAGTCAATTGAATATACTGTTTCAATGGTCTCCAAGCAATCATGGTGTACTGGTTCCCCTGAGTTTCTGCTAAGGAATGAAGATCTGGATTGACAATGTTAGTGATCATAATCTCTATATCATTCTGTTCCACTATTATGACTTCATATTTTAGGAAGCTTTGGGGAGAAAGCCAATGTCCCCCTTTTGCTTCTTAAAACCGTGGATACTGTGTGAGACACCAGCACCGTTATGTTCTAACCCAGGGTAAATTTCTGGGCTTCTTGAATGTTTATCACAACAGCTGAAACTGCCCATTGTTATAAATTGCTGTGATAAAGTTCACTAGACAATTTAAGTGACTCATAGATCAAATTTATTAAGCAAGTGGCAAATAAGCAAAACAGCCCTGGGCGGCCAGGAGAGTCTGCTCCACCAACCGCTCGTGACCTTCCCCTGTATCACAGTCCTTTTATACAGTCCTTATCGGTCGGGTGCTCCCTGGTGTACTCTGCGCATGTGCCCGTCTTGTTACTAGGGGGTCTTCTTCTGCCTCCTGGTGGTCATAGGGTGGTCGCTGGGATGAAGTCAGTAGTCTTCCTCTAGTGGCCCGCTCATGAACTCTTCTCTTGGCTCTTATCAGCTCATGCGCAACCTATTGTACCTCCTATAAGCACCTTAGCCAACTGCACCTGTTCACATTGTAGAAACTTTATGGTTAAAGTTTTACAAGACTTTTACAATGACTTTAAATGGTTCCTTGCACAACTATCCTTTCATGATTTAATTAACGAACATGACCTTTTCCATTACAATCCCCCTTTTTCTTTTCCTCATTTCGTTCATCAAATCTCCTAATAACATCTTTAGCCATTTCGAAAATAGGTGTTTCACTTATTTCATCCTCTCCGTTGGCTAACTGCTTGCATTGCTTCCTAACCAACATTAAGTGGGCTGCTTCTAGCCTGGTTTTTACAATCTCACTTACCTTATTGAATACACAAGGCCCAATTGTCAGCGCTAATACCAGTAGAATGACGGGCCCAGCTATAGCTGACAATAACGTTTCGTGAGCCAAGGGGAATAGTTGAACCATGACTCATACCAGACTTGTTGCTGTTCCCTTTCTCGTTTTCGTTTCTCCAAGCCCTCCCTTAATTTTGTCGTCGTGTCTCTCACTATATCGGTATGATCTGCATAAAAACAGCATTCTTCCCCTAGGGCTGCACACAGTCCCCCTTGTTGTAAAAACAGCAGATCCAATCCTTGGCAATTTTGTAAAGCTACTTCTGAGAGTGATCTCAAAGACTTCTCTAGGGCCGAAATGGATTGTTCTGTTTTTATCAGGTCCTCATCTACAGTTGCCTGTAAAGCTTGGAATTTCTGATTTTGCTACACTAGAGATGTAATCCCGGTCTCTGCTCCTGCTGCCCCAATTGCCATCAAGGTAGTTATAGTTAGGGCTGTGAAAGGCTCCGGCTTGTGCCGGAGCACCCCAGTATTCCAATGATTATAGACAAACTCTTCAGGGTGATATAAAATGCGTGGAACAATGGTTACCTGAATACAATATTCACTGCTGGGTTATGATTCTCTTAATCTGCATGTACTAGGATAGTTAACCACCCCATCAGCCAGATAACAACATACTATCCCCGGATAATGGGTGGGGCCTTTATCGAATAAAATGGTACTTTCCTTCTTAGTTTTTCACCCCACATTCTTTTAGGTGCAATGCTTTTGCCCTTCTTAGAGGTAGGCTTGGGATCTTAGGATTCCAAATTTGAGGCTTTGAGGGACTCTATACCCCACTCCTAGTACGCCTCTGCCTCTTGGACCTACTCTGTTGCTTAGAGCAGTGAGGATTATGATCTTCTCGGCAGCAGTCGTAATCTTCAGGGGTATTCTCTGTCTCCTTATAGACCTCTTTCCTTTTGCCTTTTCCTCCAACACCCACGGGGTGCCTGAAACACTGGCTTTCACATCCAGGTCTCGGTTCTACGGGCCTGGAGTGGAGGATAAGCGAGGAGAACCCCCAGGACCAGGCAGCTCTCGTGAAGGGGATGCTCTTGCCGGGACACGGAGCTGCAGCAACCGTGGGGGATTTAATCGTCCCCCAGGGAGCGCGAGCGACCAGGAGCACGGCGAACAGGGCCAGCAAACAGGGAGTGATGCGGCAGGCAGGAGTGGTGCAGCAGTTTGCGTCGCAGTTCGAGCAGGGAGGATGGGCAGGGAACAACCTCACAGCCCACATAGAGAAACAGAAGTCAGAGAAGTGCCCCAGCTTCAGCTTCAACCTAGCAAAATGGTGAGCATTCGACTAAGGACTAAAGCCAGGGCTCAGGTGGACAAAACCCAGGTGAAGGTCAATGCATCCACCCAGACAGAGCCAGTTAGTAGAGACACTTCAGTCCAGGTGGAATGCAGGGAGTGTTTAGACTGCTTAGGGACCTATGTCTCTGAGGCAAAAATGTGTCATAGGTGCCCTCAAGTTCAGGAACTGCAGCGCCTGGTAAAAGAGCTGCAGGAAACTGTGAGTAGGCTCTGTAGTATTAGAGGGGAAGAAGTGGAGATAGATGGAGACTTCCACAATCAGGTGCAAGCCTCCAGTGAACCCAATAAGTCATGGACCCTGGTTACAAAAAAAAGAAAGGCAAAGGCTTGTCTTCAAAGCCCTCCTTCCAGTACAAATAAGTATGAGGCACTGGCAACACAGGACTTTGACGAGCAAGCTCCAAAAGGGAAAACCCACTAAACAACCCATCAGCTGCTCCACCTGCAGTAGGTAATGGACATCGCAGGAAGAGGCAACAGGTGCTTGTTGTGGGTGACTCGCTGCTAAGGGGCACTGAGAGACCCATCTGTGGAGCAGGTAGGGAGTCAAGAGAGTTGTGCTGCCTGCCTGGGGCCAAGATCAGGGATGTGGCCGAGAGAGTGCCACGACTCGTCAGGGATGCAGGCTACTACCCCCTACTTGTGTTCCATGTAGGTACGAATGATGTCATGAAGCATGACATCTCCAGGATTCAGATGGATTTTAAATCCTTGGGGGAGCAGGTAAAAGGTATAGGGGCTCAAATTATTTTCTCCTCTATCCTGTTCACTGGAGATAAAGGAGGAGTTTGTAATGGAAAAATCAACCAAGTGAACTCCTGGCTGAGAGGCTGGTGCCAGTGGGAAGGCTTTGGGTACTTTGACAATGGATCCTTCCTTGGGGACTACAGCTTGATAGTGTAATGGAAAAGGTCATGTTTGTTAAATCATGAAAGAATAGTTGTGCAAGGAACCGTTTAAAGTCATTGTAAAAGTCTTGTAAAACTTTAACCATAAAGTTTCTACAATGTGAACAGGTGCAGTTGGCTAAGATGCTTATAGGAGGTACAATAGGTTGCACATGAGTTGATAAGAGCCAAGAAAAGAGTTCATGAGTGGGCCACTAGAGGAAGACTACTGACCTCATCCCAGTGACCACCCTACGACCACCAGGAGGCAGAAGAAGACAATTTGGTGCCATGACTCAGATACAGGTAGATTTGGTATTGGATTCCTGGACTAGGGGGGCGCCCCATCTGCAGATGGCCCTGGTGTGGGAAATTCCCTTGCCAAACTCTGTATTCCGAACCCCCTCAAAATTTGGCAAATAAGCAAATAAACCTGCAGTACCCCATAATTTTTGTGCACGAAGATCCGAATGAAGACTCTGGATTGAGTAAGTATTTGTGTGGTTCCGTTTGGTCAGGGTGGGTATCCTAGAGTGAGAGTGACTGAGAGGTCTCAAGGAGACCAAGCGAGTGTGGACCCTCCAGTAGTGCAGTTCCCATTGCCTGCGAGGATGTGGGTCATGACTGAGGGGAACGATTGTGAGAACAAGTCAAGGGCACTCTGGAAGATAGGACAGAGGAAGAGCAAGCCCTCTGATCCCATGGGTGGCCATAAGGATAGTCTGCTGGATATTCCCCCAGAAAGTCCTCTGGGGATGATGATAAAATTTTGGAATGATTCTCCCCGTATAAGACAAAAGAGTAAGGAAAAGATGGTACATTACTGTATGGAAGTTTGGGGGGGGGGGGAAGTCATTAGGAAATCCTCATATTATCTGGCCCATATTTGGGTCTTTTGAGGACTGGTTATGGGCAGACCTCAATTTGTGGGTAAATGATAAGAAGACCGTTACCCAAGAGGAAATTGAATATGCGAGTCTCTGGATACCCCAACCTTCTGATAAGGTATCCTTGTTCGCTCTTAAGGAAAAGAAAGCTAAGAGTCCACCCAAAGAGGAGATTTGGCCACCCCCATATGTTCCACCAACTATTGAGCCTGGTCCTCCAATTTTACCTCTTCCACCTCCCCCCCTGCCCGAGGCAGGGGTGAGTCTCATCCCTCCAGAAGTAGAGCATCGTGACCAAAACTCTGAGTTAGAACTGAAACCTACGGGCCCCTTGACGAGGAGTAGGACTCGAGAGGGAAGGGCTGAGGAGGGGTTATTCCCCTTGAGGGAAGTCCCCGTTGTGAATGCAGGAGCAGGAGCTCAGATAGGAGGACCAGGGGTTGGTTATATAGCTGTGCCCCTGAATACTGGGGATGTGAGAGAATTAAAAAAGGAGATGGGGAGTTTGTTAGAGGATCCTCTGGGTGTGTCTGAGAAATTAGATCAGTTCTTAGGGCCAAATCTCTATACCTGGGATGAACTCCAATCGTTTTTAGGTATATTCTTCACAATGGAGGAAAGGGAAATTATTCGAAGAGCAGGAATGAGAATCTGGGATGAACAGGACCAGGCAGGACCAGCCGCAGATGTGAAATGGCCCTTGCAAAGGCCCAATTGGAATAATCAGATGACGGAGCACAGAGCCCATATGGCAGACCTCCGAGCCATCGTTGTCCAGGGAATCACAGAGTCTGTTTCCCGAGGACAGAATATTAACAAAGCATTCAATGAGAGACAGAGAAAAGACAAAACCCCGACTGATTGGCTTGAGAGATTATGTGAGGAGAGAGGAGGAAGCCGAGAGAAAGCAAACTAGACTTTTAGTGGCGGCCGTTCGGGAGGGACAGAAAGGGACTCTGGTAGTAGTCCAAGGCAATGAGAAAGGGAAATAAAAGCCTGGGAGACAGGTGCATTCATCAGAAAAAAGGAATCAAAGGACGATGGAATGTTTTTATTGTAAACAGAAGGGACACCTAAAAAGGAATTGTAGAAGGAGATTCCAGGATGAACAGATGTTTAAGGAAGAATAGGGGGGTCAGGGGCTCTATTTGCTGAGGACCACAGGAGGAACCGAGCCCTTGATAAAACATCAGGTCCTCAGCATCAGGAAGTAGAATTTTTAGTGCACTCTGGGGCTGAGAGATCTACAATCCAGCGATTGCCCCAGGGGTGTAAGATATCTTCAGAGAAAATACAAGTAGTAGGGGCAAAAGGGGAAATGTTTAAAGTACCTCTTGTGAAGGAGGTACTGATAGAATCTGAAGCAGCAAAAATATGCTGTAGGATCCTTTTTGTTAGTTCTGGAGATTGACTTAGGAAAAACCCTGGGCTGCCGGTAAGGGTAAAGCAGTACCCCTTGTCACAAGAAGGTAGACAAGGATTAAAACCAGAAATAGAAAGACTAATATCTAAGGGACGACTTGAGCCCTGTATGTCCCCTTACAATACTCCCATATTACCAGTAAAGAAATCTGATGGGACTTAAGGATTAGTACATGACCTCCAGGAGATAAACAAGAGAACTATTACTAGGTTCCCTCTGGTAGCTAACCTGCACACCTTATTGAGTCAATTGAGTCCAGAGTACCAGTGGTATAGTGTGACAGACCTTAAGGATGCCTTTTGGGTATGTCCCCTGAAAGAAGAGTGCAGGGATTATTTTGCTTTTGAATGGGAAGATCCTGACACCCATAGAAAACAACAGGTGAGATGGACTGTATTACCACAGGGATTTACAGAATCCCCCAATCCTTTTGGACAAGCACTAGAACAGATCTTGAGAAATTATGAGTTAGGCAAAGAAGTTATTTTAGTTCAATATGTGGACAATTTATTATTAGCGGGGAGAGACGAAGAAGCTGTTAGACAAGAAAGTATTAAATTGCTTAATTTCCTGAGTTTACAAGGATTGTAAGTGTCTAAATGTAAATTACTGTTTGCTGAAGAAAAGGTAAAATATTTGGGACACTGGCTTATAAAGGGAAGTAAGAAACTTGATCCAGATCGAGTAAATGGGATACTGTCCCTACAAGCTCCAAAGAGTAAGAGACAAGTTAGACAGCTTTTAGGTCTGTTGGGATATTGCAGACAATGGATTGAAAATTTTAGTAAGAAGGTAAAATTTTTGTACCAGTAATTAACTCGAGATGAATTAGTTAAGTGGACTGAAGAAGATGAAAGAGACTTTGAGAATTAAAAAGTGGGTTTGATTAATGCTCCTGTGCTTAGCCTGCCTGATGTTAGAAAACCTTTTATTTGTTACCTTTGGAGGGGAGTTAAAGGTGTTTTCTCCCCATAACATTCGGGGGGTATTACAACAAAAGGCAGAAATTAGAAATAGAAACCACCAGTATGGGGAGCCAATACCTCGTGGCATCCCCAAAGTTCCAGAAAGACACAACATAAAGACATAACCAAGGAGAGACATGGGGGCTTCTCCATTTGAAATGTTGTATGGGATGCCTTATGATTTAGAGATCCCTCAGGAACACCCTAGCATAGAAGATTTGCAGGAATATATTATTGAAATGTTGAAAAGACAGAATTAATTAAGGAAAAGGGGATGGTGGTACAGAGACCACCCTTAGATATTGCTATCCACACGATTAATGCTGGGGACAAAGTCTTGATAAAAACCTGGAAAGTCTTATTTAAGGACCAATTTCTCAGGATCAGTGGGAAGCTGCAGAGGTCCCAGGAGAACTGAAACTTAAGCTGCGTAAAAAGTGACATGTTAATTGAGGAGCGGAGTGATTTCCTTTTTGTAAAATATCAGGTGGCTTTGGTGTCTTGCAAAAGCAGTCCCTTAGACCTCCCTGTCAGTCACATACATGAATTTTTAGAAGATGGAGCCATTGGCAGCTCAAAAGAAGCCTTGCATTTCAAAATTAACTTTCTTCAGGAAAAACAATTGCTCTAAGCTCTCTATTGAGTAAAATAACATCTCATTTCTCTCTCCTAGGAACAGTTGTATTAATGTAACTCATCACGGAATTGAGCATTCAGTCTTCCCCACTGAAGTATCACTTCTTCAAGCTGTTTTACTAGTTTGCGTTTTTTTTTATTAAAAATATTTTTTTAACTTTATGTATACACAACTTTCACAGTCTTTTACTGTGTGTTTTTAAAAATCTTCCTGATTTTAGGGAAAGTATTCTATTTATTTGTATTTTATTACTGTAAGCCAGTGTGGTATGAACAGATTTTTTCTCTCATGGTGTATTCTTTGAACTACCTGTGTCTCTGCAACTTTCTTCCAGGCACCAAAGACCAAATGGTGCTTGAAGCCATGTCAAATGATAGCTACCTCTAAGATCTTCACGGTACACTTTCTGTGGGAAGACAGCCAGTCTCCTCTGAGATACAGGGCTCACTGGTCACATCTACGTCCTCTGCCTTTCATGAGGATTTTGAGGATTGTGTGTTAAATGGTGTCCTTGAGGGCCAATTACAACTGTCATCAAAGTTTACTTTCCTTCTGCCTCCAACTTCAAAGGAAAAATAATTTTGCCTTCAAAAACCTTTTTGCAAACTCTCCCAGGGAACGGGGGGGGGGGGGGGGGGGGGGGGGGCACAAAAGAAGCTCCCCATTCTGCTTTGAGGACTTGATTCCTTTCCTTTCCCTTTGATGCCACAGCCAAAGCCATACCATTCTTCATGTGCAAAAGTTCTTCTGGCAACAAATGAAGCAGTGACAATAAATAGTTGCAGGCCCTACAGTGAACAATTAGTATTCCAAACATGAAATTAATTTGTTCTGTGAATATAGGAACCTTGTAATTTGATTCACTTTTATTTTATTGTCAGATACGATTCATTTTCTACATGATTTTATGGTTGGATAGGATTCATTAGAAATTTTCCCCAAACTACTTCTATTAAACAAAAGAGTGGGAGCAAGACTTAGATTTTTTTTTCTTAACTTTCATTTTAATTTTCACTGTCAAAGAAGATATTTCTCTAAAGATATTCAAATAAAGACATAAAAAAAATGGGCTGCTCAACTATAGGGTGAATAGAAAGGGTCTCTTTTTTTTCATGCCAGACTTTCAAAATTTGTCTTGAAATTAGTTTTGTTCAAGTCTATGCCTTGTCCCCGTTTAAGTATGCGGCACTCCTTGAAATGGAGACTTCAATTTTGGAGTACTTAAATAAGCAAAGAAGGTGTCTACAATCAGGCACTCCCTTGAACGTTCAGCCATGACTTAGTGGAGTCAACTTCCTTCCATATTGAGATAGACAGCAAGAGCACATCACTCCTTTCTACAGGAAGGATGAGAAGTGTTGTGGAAGACATTTTCCATCTCTCTGTACAGGCAAAATATCTCAGTGACTTGTCTTTTTCATGACCCCCTCTTCAGCTATACATTTCTGACAGGACAAAGATTGTCACTTCAATTCATACATTTCCTAATTCACTTTAATTCACTGTCTGAATTTTGGGGTTTTTTGTTTGCTTGTTTGTTTTCTTTAACTATACAAAAAGCTTCTTATTAATAATATATTACTAATTTACCCTGCAATCTCTTGCCAGAAAGGGAGAAAAGAAAACATTTCATACACACAAGTGCTACATCAAACAAATAAATAAATAAATGGGAAATTGCTGCAGCTACCAGTTTTGAAAGTCAATGTGCCTTAAAAGCATTTGAAATTCTTTATTATTCTCTTGTCTGAGCCAGGAAGAACAGCCCTGGCAGGGATTTGATGCTCAGTCTGCACAGTCAATGTTGAAGATGCAGGAGCAGGTAGGCACCAGTTCAGCGGTGGGGACAGGTTCCCTCACATCAAGGGCAGGACTGGCTGTTGAGGGGCTGCTGCAGAGCCATAGTCCCCAGCAGAGGCAGCTACTGGGCACCCCTGTTTAACAAAGAAGAATGATCTCATGATGAAAAATGAGCTTTCTGTTCCATGATGCAAGTCCTCTGTGACTTTGAGAAAGTTGTGTCAGCCTGCAACCATAAATATTTATAGATGCCTCAGATGTATCAAGAGACTTGATGAATTGCAGTTGGGGGTGAGAGTGGTGGTGAAGGAGGCTACAAACTGCAAACCTCTGGGCTGTATCATAAGATTTTCTGATGATGCAGTAGGGCAGGGATTGTATGGTGATCTCCGTCACTGTCACAGTTGCCCAGCTCTCTTCACAGTCAGTGTCAGGTAGATGTCAAAATACCTTGAGGGATCTGGGTTTATTCTGCCTTCTTTTATAATCCCACACGATGGCAACTAGATGTGTGTGTCATGGCAGAGCTGACCTCTCCAATACAGTCAGTCTGTGACAGGACTGATGGCATGGGAACAGCCAGCACCAGCATCACCCGAGATTTGTCAGGAAGGCCTGTGATCAGTCTTGATCTAATATTTACATTGGAGTGGATTTTTAGCATATAAGGAGGAAAAAAAAATGCAGATGTCAATGTTGCCATGAAATACTTAGTTCACATTTTCTGTAAGTGTGTCCCTGGGAAGAAACAAAAGCAGCACATAATGCATACTAAACTTCTTTCCTTCACTAACTCATTGAACTTCAATGTCTTTCTGCAAAGAAAATGTTTACTTGTTTACAATCAAACATATAAACCAAAGCTGCAACTGGCAAGTAAAATATTATTCTGCCTCTCTTAGAGACTTCCTATTCCAGAGAAACTGAATGACTCCAGTTATAGGTCGCATGATAAGTAGCAAAACAAAAGGAGATGAGTCCTCATTTCTCAAAAGAAGGTAAAAAGGACAACATTACCACTGAGGATCCTAATGAATCTTTATCTAATACACAGCAAAATGTTGGCACACTCTGTTCCTTTGTCTGTTTTTGAAATTTCCAACAGATTTGGCACAATCTAAATTAGTGACTGTAAACTCCATTGCCAAACAAGGGCTTTCTTGGCCAAAATCCTAGGGGCTGAAATAGAAATCCTTAGAATTAAATGTCATAAACTTATCCTAGGCGGTGTTGAGTTTTCTTGCTGTGTGTTCTGAGGCATTAACCTCAAAGCAGAGAAACTTGCTGAAAAAAATAAATAATAAGTAAATAAAAGTACACATTGTTATGGTTTCTCTTGTTCTGTATCTTTTGATTTTTTTTTTTTTGCAAACCAGGAAAATTTTTGCAACAGTTTTTGAGAAAGAACCCCGTAGTCCTCATAGGTATATATGTCTGGACTGTTGTAATAATATCATAGAATCAAAAAAATATTAGAGTTTAATGTTTAAATTGTGATCGTCAGAAAGGTGTAAGATAATTGGTGGGGCTGTAATACCTATTTTAAAGTAACAGATCGTGGAATAGAAATAGCTTAGAAGTATAAAAGAATTTGAGTCAAGTGAGGGTTGTAATTTAAGTTTATAAAAGGGTGCTCCAGGAACCCCCGGATTACCTCAATCGGCCGCACAGCCGTGAATAAACGAGCCTTGCCTCTGCTTTGTTTACCGCCGTTTAAAAATGTTGGCAAAACAATGTTGGCCCTGCATGTCAAAATCAAATTGGATTAGGGGTAGGAGTCATTCCTAGAGGTCTGGTGCCATTAGGAATATGGCAATCCGATGTCACACATTATGCTCCTTTTGGACGCCTTAGACGAATACATGTTACCATTGATACCTATTTGGCTATGGTATGTGCTACAGCTTTAATGAGCAACAGTGCTGGAGATCTTATAATGCACTGGAAGAGTTGCATTGCAGTCCCCGGTGTCCCACAAGAAATAAAAACTGACAATGACTCTGGCTATATTGTCAACAGGACACAAAAATTTTTTAATTTGTGGGGTGTCAGGCATGTTACTGGGATCCCATGTAATTCTACTGGACAGGCCATTATCGAACGCACACATCAAACTCTTAAGGGACTGCTGGAAAAACAAAAAACAGGGGAAGATGGGATAAGCCCTCAGGATAGATTAATGAAAGTTATTTATACAATGAATCTTTTAAGTATAGTAGCAAACCGAAATGAACCACTAGCATTAACACATTTTTCTCAGATGAAACAAGATTTGGACTTTACAAATAAACCAAAGATATAGTATAAGAACCCCATTACAGGAGAATGGCAAGGATCAACGGATCTATTAACATGGGGAAGGGATTATGTTTGTGTTATTACAGATCAAGGTCCACGGTGGATTCCAGCAAAGTTGATCAAGCCATATCAACCACGTGATAAAAAACTGAATGGCCACAAGGACAGTGGAGACAACGCCTCTGAAGAGAATGCCAATTGACCCATCCTCAATCCGTTGCCTCAGTGAGTGTAAAAACTGTTGGCCATGGTGTCACGCATTTTGTTGTAAATATGATGCCGAATGGTGGTTTTGTTACATTGGAAAATTTAAAAGGTGGTTTAGGTGTCAGGAACAGAACTTGGAAAAATATAACATTTTGACATTGACAAGTCAGTGAAACATTTAAACAGATAGTAGAGATTGAGTATGGGAAAGAGATAAAAATCCCTCGGTTGTGGACAGTAAGAAATTGGGATTGGGAGAACATAAAAGTAAGATGGGTGGAAAAAGGAAAAAAAAGAAGACAGAGGAGAAAGAGGAAACAAAAGGAAAAACAGTTTGTGTTTCGGCTAATTGGTGAAGGATTTTTTGATCAGGAGTAAAAATGAGTTATGTCATACTAGTGATAATGATTGGGGTAAATGATTTTAGGCAATTTCAACAGCATAAACAAAACTTATGGATTATGCTTGCCAACGCAACCAATCATTCTACAATTACCAAAGATGATCATAAGAGCCATGGAAAATAGAATTATTGGGATCTATAAAAATGGATTTTTGTGTTATGTTTAACTTCAGTTTAGTTTAGGAAGTGATAGCAACTAGCTTATTTGCTCCAAATATGGGAGTAGCCGCTTCATTAACTCAATTGCGCAAATTAGGATACTGGCTTAGCAAACAAGGCAATCAAATCTCAATGGCTTTAGATGGCTTGCTTAGCAAAGTATATAGTATCAGACATGTAACTTTGTAGAACAAAATTGATTTTTGCTGTTAGCTCATGGTCATGGATGTGAAGATTTTGAGGCAATGTGCTGCTTGAACCTATCAGACCACTCTGAATCTATACACAAAAGCATTCAAGTATTAAAAGAACAAACGAGAAAATTAAAGATAAATACCAGACTTTTTTTTACTAGATGGACTACTTAACGGATGGGGATTTTCTGGATGGGTGTTATCGTTAATCAAGATGGATTTGTTAATCTTGGGAGTTTTTACCTGTGTTTTTACTAGTAATTCTGTGTTTGCTCTCTTTCTTGCAAAGGGCCCTGCAGAAGATGGTCAGCACAGTTTTTCTTGTAGAAAAACAAAAAGGGGGGAATTGTGGAAAAGAATTTGGCTATGGGCAGATTTAGCCTTTAGGCACAACGCTCCCCTTGTGCACAGATAAACAGCCTTGAGAAAGGAGTGAACAGCCCTGAGAAATAAGTGATAAGATGAAGAACTGAGGCACAAAAATAGGATGCAAGAAGCAGCAAGAGAGATGCATGAACAATGTAGCTTAGCCAATTATTAAAGAGCAAGTGCTGCATGCACAGCATGTGAACAAGATAGAGCAGCCAATTAAGCTTTGCATGATCACGTGTACATGACTAACAATCATATATATTGTAGTGGGTCTGGGATGGTAGTGATTTTCCACAGCAGCTCCTGCAGTGCTGTGCTTACTGTTGATATCAATATTATGACTACCGCTTGCACAACATCAGGGCTGTCCCTCCAGCATTCCTTCCCCCACCTTCACCAATAGCTGTGAGTGGGCATGATCTTGGGAGGGACTATGGCCAGGACAGCTGACCCAGGCTGACCAAGGAGATATCCCATACCATATGACATCAGCTCAGTAATATAAACTGGGGGAGAGGAGCAGGAAGGGGAGGCGAGATTCATTTCTGGCCTTCCCAAAGCAACCGCTACGCGTACTGGAGCCCTGCTTCTCGGGAGGTGGCCGGACATCGCTGTTGATGGGAAGTAGAGAGTAACAGCTTTATCTGCTTTTGCTTTGCTTCCCGTGTGCGCGGCTTTGCTGCTTATTTATTAAACTGCTTTTATCTCAACCCACGAGACTCCCATCTTATTTTCTCCCCTTCCCTGGCTTGCTGAGGAGGTGGAGGATAAAGCGGTGTGGTGGGCACCTGGCATCCAGCCAGGCTCAAACTACCACAGCCCTTTTGGCGCCCAACGTGGGGCGAGATAATAGCAGTTTTACATTAACTCCATTGCAATTACAGTAAGCCAATGAGTGCAAAGTTCCTGTGCTGGTCACAGAGCCTTGCTGTTATGCAGCTTATCTTACACTTTCTAATGTTTGGGAACACGATGCTACTAACATTGACTATCTGCTGTGCTTTAACCTTAATAGCTTTGCTAAGCTGGCTATATAATTTTGTGAAAAGGATGAAAGGGCCTGGGAACATGATGGCCCAAATAATAATAGCAAGTCTCATTCTGTTACTGATGAATTTAGTGTGCTGTGGGAGCTATCTTGTGGAGGCCATGGGGCAAAGCACCTCTTTCTCCTCAGCTCGGACTGATCTAGACAATTCTGTTACACAGACTTCCCAGGTCCTTAGTCACCATTATACGAGAGTTTTAATATTACTAATTAACATGGTTGGTATATTATATATCTTGTGGAATCTGGACTCATCTGGGTATCAGAGAGTACAAATTTGCGATGGAAACATGTTAAAATGCCCCCTGAAGCGGCCAGTCCCTGGGTGGCAGGGTATGTGGATGAATTTAGGCAAATTCCTAGGACGGTTATCACCTCCTGTAACCTGGGATTTTACATCTGAACAGATAAAAAACCCTGCTTTACTGGCACGCCACCTGATAGAAGGATGTCTTGCCTACCCCAATGAGGCCCATCAGGTTCAGGCACTATACTGGGGCCTAGTCTCTGCCTACCAAGCTGCATTCCAGTCCTCTCAGAGAACTATGATTGAAATGGAAACTCAAACGGTACCTGAGACCAACATAGTTGAGTCAGTCGCAGTCCAGCCCTCTCAGAGAACTATGGCCGAGGTGGAAATTCAAACTATACCTGAGACTACCATGGTTGAGTCAGGGAATCAAACAACAACCACAGTGGTTGCCCCAGTAGTGAAAAAGAAGCAGTGGATAAGGAGGTCAAGTCCATATCATCGATTAGTAAGGGCAGAAGAGGAGGAAGAGGAAAGGCTAGAAGAAGAAATTGGTCCTTCGGTAAGGAGATCAGGAGAAGAAGTGAAAGAAATCGAAAAGGAAATGGAAACTACACGGTCCCTCACCTCAACAGAACTTAGAGATATGCGAAAAGATTACAGTCGCCAGTCACGTGAGCGGATTGGTGCCTGGCTGCTCCGATGTTGGGATAACGGGGCTGACAGTCAGCAATTGGAAGGTAGAGAAGCCCAACAGCTAGGATCTCTTGCTAGGGACCGGGGAATTGATAGAGGCATTGGAAAGAAGACCTCAATTTGTAGTCTCTGGAAACGACTCCTCTCAAGTGTACGGGCAAGATACCCATTCAAGGAAGACCTTGTAAATGCCCGAGGAAAGTGGACTAGAGCTGATGAAGGGATCCAATATCTAAGGGAATTAGCTGTGTTGGAAGTCATCTATGGTGATGTGGATAATGCCGAGGCCTCCACAGATCCAGACGATGTCCAGTGTACACGGGCCATGTTGAGCAAAGTGATTCAGAGTGCCCCAGCTACATATTCTAATATCCTGGCAATGGTGTATCATCCAGACATGGACATACCAACAGTGGAGAGGGTATCTTCTTGGTTACAGAACTATGAAGAGAGCCTCTGCACCTCCTCATCAGTGTGGGATGATGGCCTGATTGTCAGATCTGCCTCAAGAATTCAGTCATCCACTGTCCCGACCAGGGGAAAAGGAAGTCCCAGACACAGTACACCGCGAAATGAACTCTGGCTCTTTTTGCGTGGCCAAGGAGAGGATATGAGGAAGTGGGATGGTGAACCCACTTTTAAGCTGGAAGCGCATGTACGTGAACTAAGGGGGAAGACAGCTGTTAGAAAAGGACCGCCCAAGAGGGCTGTCAGCAGAGTGGATGCCAAAACAAAAGAGGACAATCAACAATCTCCAAGACATAGAAGAACTGCAACTACTTCCTTCGATGCCATTGAGGAGACTTCAGGTCTGCAATTGCAAGGATCAGATAGTGAATACTCTGATGAAGAAAAGAAATAGAGGGTCCCTGCCTCCAGCCAGGAGGAGGAAAGGGATGACCGAATCTACTGGACTGTGTGGGTTCGATGGCCTGGCACATCAAACCCACAAAGGTATAAAGCCTTAGTAGACACAGGGGCACAGTGTACATTGATGCCATCAAGGTATAGAGGCACAGATTCTGTCTGGATCTCTGGAGTGACAGGGGGATGTGAAGAATTATCTGTATTAGAGGCTGAAGTGAGTTTAACAGGGGACAAATGGAAAAAACACCCCATTGTGACTGGTCCAGAGGCCCCTTGTATTCTTGGCATAGATTACCTCAGGAGAGGGTACTTCAAAGACCCCAAGGGGTATCGATGGGCTTTTGGTATAGCCACTGTAGATACAGAGAAAATCAAACAACTCTCTAATTTACCTGGCCTCTCAGAAGACCCTTTTGTTGTGGGATTGCTGCAAGTTCAAGAGCAACAGGTACCAATTGCTACCAGGACAGTGCACCGGAGGCCATATCGCACGAATCGAGATTCCCTGACTCCCATCCGTGAGTTGATTCATCAACTGGAGGCTCAAGGAGTAATTAGCAAAACTCATTCCCCATTTAATAGTCCCATATGGCCTGTGAAAAAATCTGATGGAGGGTGGAGGTTAACAGTAGACTATCGTGGCCTGAATGAAGTGACACCACCACTGAGTGCTGCTGTACCAGACATGTTAGAGCTCCAGTATGAACTGGAGTCAAAAGCAGCCAAGTGGTATGCTACGATTGACATCGCTAATGCATTCTTCTCAATTCCATTGGCAGCAGAGTGCAGGCCACAATTTGCCTTCACATGGAGAGGTGTCCAATATACCTGGAATCGATTGCCCCAGGGGTGGAAACATAGTCCTACTATTTGCCATGGTCTAATCCAAACTGTGCTGGAAATGGGTGATGCCCCTGAACATTTACAGTACATTGATGACATAATTGTATGGGGCAACAAGGCAGAAGAAGTGTTTGAGAAAGGGAAAAGAATAATACAGATTCTCCTAAAAGCTGGTTTTGCTATAAAAAGAAGCAAAGTAAAGGGACCTGCACAAGAGATCCAGTTTTTGGGCATAAAATGGCAAGATGGGCGTCGGCATGTGCCTATGGATGTTGTGAATAAAAAAGCTACTATGTCTCAACCGACTAATAAGAAAGAAACACAAGCTTTCCTGGGCCTTGTGGGATTCTGGAGGATGCATATCCCAGGTTATAGTCAGCTTGTGAGCCCTCTCTTTAGAGTAACCAGAACTGTTTTGAGTGGGGCCTTGAGCAACAATAAGCTTTTCAACAAATTAAACAGGAAATAGCTCGTGCAGTCACCCTTGGGCCCATCCGTACAGGATCAGATGTGCAGAATATCCTCTACACTGCTGCTGGAGAGCATGGTCTCACCTGGAGCCTCTGGCAGAAAACATCTGGAGAAACCCGAGGTCGACCATTAGGGTTTTGGAGCCGAGGATATCGAGGATCGGAAGCCCACTACACCCCAACTGAAAAAGAAATACTAGCAGCATATGAGGGACTTCGAGCTGCTTCAGAAGTCATTGGCACAGAAGCTCATCTCCTCTTGGCACCACGTCTGCCTGTGTTACACTGGATGTTCAAAGGGAAAACCCCTTCTATACATCATGCAACCAGCGCTACATGGAGTAAGTGGATGGCGTTGATTACACAACGATCTCGGCTGGGGAAATCTAATCGCCCAGGAATCCTGGAAGAAATCATGGACTGGCCAGAAGGCAGAGATTTTGGAGCATTGCCTGAGGAAGTAGCTCGTGCCCAAGAGGCACCACCATATAATGAACTATCAGAAGATGAGAGGCATTATGCTTTGTTTATTGATGGATCCTGCCGCGTGGTAGGAAATCATCGTAAGTGGAAAGCTGCTGTGTGGAGTCCCACACGACGAGTTGTTGAGGCCACTGAAGGAGAAGGTGAGTCAAGTCAGTTTGCTGAAGTGAAGGCTATCCAACTAGCTCTAAAGATTGCAGAACGAGAGAAGTGGCCAGTACTCTATCTTTACACTGACTCCTGGATGGTGGCTAATGCTCTATGGGGATGGCTACAGCAATGGAAGAAGACCAACTGGCAGCGCAGGGGTAAACCCATCTGGGCTGCTGCATCGTGGCAAGACATTGCCGCTCGGGGGAAAACATGACTCTGAGGGTACATCATGTAGATGCTCACATGCCCAAAAGCCGTGGTACTGAAGAACAGTGGAACAACCAACAGGTTGACAAAGCTGCCAAAATTGAAGTAGCTCAGGTAGACCTAGACTGGGAGTGTAAAGGTGAGCTATTTATAGCTCGATGGGCCCATGAAACATCAGGACATCTGGGAAGAGATGCAACATATAGATGGGCTCGTGATCGAGGGGTGGACTTGACCATGGAAGCCATCACACAGGTTACCCATGAATGTGAAACGTGTGCCGCAATCAAGCGAGCCACACGAATCAAGTCTCCCTGGAACAGAGGCCGATGGCTGGGTTTTCAGTATGGTGAGGCCTGGCAAATTGACTATGTTGGACCACTACCACGAACACATCAAGGCAAGCGTTATATACTCACCATGGTGGATGCAACTACCGGTTGGTTGGAAACATACCCTGTAAACCACGCCACTGCCCGAAATACTGTCTTGGGTGTTGAAAGGCAAGTTTTGTGGCGACACGGCACTCCAGAAAGAATTGAATCAGATAATGGAACTCATTTTCGAAATAATCTCATAAACTCCTGGGCAAAGAAACATGGCATTGAGTGGATATACCACATCCCCTATCACCCACAAGCCTCTGGAAAGATTGAGAGATATAATGGGTTACTAAAGACCATGTTGAGAGCACTGGGCAATGGGGCATGGAAGCAGTGGGATAAAAATTTAGCAGAAGCCACTTGGCTGGTCAATAGCAGAGGTTCAACTAACCGTCCTGGTCCTGCCCAAACAAAACCACTACATACTGTGGGAGGAGATAAGGTCCCCGTAGTGCACCCAGGGAAATGGCTGGGGAAGGCAGTATGGGTTGCACCTCCCATGGGAAAAGGCAAGCCCATTCGTGGGATTGTCTTTGCTCAAGGGCCTGGCTGTACTTGGTGGGTGATGAGAAAGGATGGGGAAACTCGATGTGTACCTCAAGGAGACTTAACCTTGGGGGAAAAATAACCTGTTATGTGAGTTATCTGTTGTAGATGAACTTTGAAAGAAAAACCGGACAAGTGGACAAACCAAGCCGGTGCTGGTGCCCAACACTGAACATACTGTTTCCCCTGGCCTGGATATTCATCTTGATGGATGAGACAGAAGTTATGGTCTGCTCCAGTGAACATCTACACAGGATGAAAGATATAAGAATTTTGTTTGTTTGTTTGATGCAAGATGCAAGAGGGAATACAAGAATGATGTTTGTCTGTTGAAGAGTGGGGGTACGGGTTAATGAGAGTATATAAGAATGTATATGGATTGTTAAGATGGTTTATCTGAGCATGACATAAATGGTATGGAATAAGGGGTGGAGACTGTAGTGGGTCTGGGATGGTAGTGATTTTCCACAGCAGCTCCTGCAGTGCTGTGCTTACTGTTGATATCAATATTATGACTACTGCTCGCACAGCATCAGGGCTGTCCCTCCAGCATTCCTTCCCCCACCTTCACCAATAGCTGTGAGTGGGCATGATCTTGGGAGGGACTATGGCCAGGACAGCTGACCCAGGCTGACCAAGGAGATATTCCATACCATATGACGTGAGCTCAGTAATATAAACTGGGGGAGAGGAGCAGGAAGGGGAGGCGAGATTCATTTCTGGCCTTCCCAAAGCAACCGCTACGCGTATTGAAGCCCTGCTTCTCGGGAGGTGGCCGGACATCGCTGCTGATGGGAAGTAGAGAGTAACAGCTTTATCTGCTTTTGCTTTGCTTCCTCTGCGCGCGGCTTTGCTGCTTCTTTATTAAACTGCTTTTATCTCAACCCACGAGACTCCCATCTTATTTTCTCCCCTTCCCTGGCTTGCTGAGGAGGTGGGGGATAAAGCGGTGTGGTGGGCACCTGGCATCCAGCCAGGCTCAAACTACCACATATATAGAAGTAGAAAGTGAACAATAAACGACTTCATATCAGTCATATTGGTTGCACTGTGTTGTCCATTTGCGCCCTCTCATGATCACCATGTGCATCACAGCAGTGGAGACCTACACGACAAGTTGTTGAGGCCACTGAAGGAGAAGGTGAGTCAAGTCAGTTTGCTGAAGTGAAAGCCATCAAACTAGCTCTAGAGATTGCGGAACAAGAGAAGTGACCAGTACTCTATCTTTACACTGACTCCTGGATGGTGGCTAATGGCCTATGGGGATGGCTACAGCAATGGAAGAAGACCAACTGGCAGCGCAGGGGTAAACCCATCTGGGCTGCTGCATCGTGGCAAGACATTGCCGCTCGGGGGAAAACATGACTCTGAGGGTACATCATGTAGATGCTCACATGCCCAAAAGCCGTGGTACTGAAGAACAGTGGAACAACCAACAGGTTGACAAAGCTGCCAAAATTGAAGTAGCTCAGGTAGACCTAGACTGGGAGCGTAAAGTTGAGCTATTTATAGCTCGATGGGCCCATGAAACATCAGGACATCTGGGAAGAGATGCAGCATATAGATGGGCTCATGATCGAGGGGTGAACTTGACCATGGAGGTCATCACACAGGTCACTCACGAATATGAAACGTGCTGCCACACGAATCAAGTCTCCCTGGAACAGAGGCCAATGGCTGGGTTTTCAATATGATGAGGCCTGGCAAATTGACTATGTTGGACCACTACTGCGAACACACCGAGGCAAGCATTATATACTCACCATGGTGGAAGCAACTACTGGTTGGTTAGAAACAAACCCTGTAAACCATGTCACTGCCCGAAATACTATTTTAGGCCTTGAAAGGCAAGTTTTGTGGCAACACAGCACTCCAGAAAGAATTGAATGAGACAGTGGGACTCATTTTTTAAATAATCTCATAAACTCCTGGGCAAAGAAACACGGCACTGAATGGATATACCACATCCCCTATCACCCACAAGCCTCTGGAAGGATTGAAAGATATAACAGATTATTAAAGACCACGTTGAAAGTACTGGGCAATGGGGCATGGAAGCAGTGGGATATAAATTTAGTAGAAGCCACTTGGCTGGTTAACAGCAGAGGTTCAACTGACCATCCTGGTCCTGCCCAAACAAAACCACTACATACTGTGGGAGGAGATAAGATCCCTGTAGTGTATCCAGGGAAGCAGCTGGGGAAGGCAGTATGGGTTGCACCTCCCATGGGAAAAGGCAAATCCATTCATAGGATTGTCTTTGCCCAAGGGTCTGGGTGTACTTGGTGGGTAATGAGAAAGGATGGGTAAACTCGATGTGTGCCTCAAGGAGATTTAACCTTGGGGGAAAAATAATCTGTAATGTGAGTTGTCTGTTGTAGGAAGTAATGTAGCAGGAATAACTTGAGTTGATGAGGCGGGAACTTCGCAAGAAACTGGATGAGTGGACAAACCACTCCAACACCGAACACATTGTTTCTCCTGGCCTGGATACCCATCTTGATGGACAAGACCCAAGTTATGACCTCCTCCACTGAACATCTGTAGAGAATAGAAAATACAAGAATGTTGGTTGTCTGTTAGATGCAAGATGGAATACAAGAATGGTGTTTGTTGAAGAGTGGGGGGTACTGAAAGTGTATATGGATGAATATGGGTTGTTAAGATGATTTTCCTGAGCATGACATAAATGGTATGGAATAAGGAGTAGAGATTGTAGTGGGTTTGGGGTGATGGTGATTTTCCACAGCAGCTCTTGCAGTGCTGTGCCTTCTGTTGGTAGCTAAAAATGTGTATTGATAGCACATCAATGTTGTGGCTACTGCTCGCACAGCATCAAGACTGTCCCTCCAGCATTCCTTCTTCTGCCTTCACCAATAGATGTGGGTGGGCATGATCTTGGGAGGGGCCATGGCCAGGACAGCTGACCCAGGCTGACCAAGGAGATATTCCATACCATATGACGTCAGCTCAGCAATATAAACTCGGGGAAAGGAGCAGGAAGGGGGGGCATTTTGGCCTTCCAAAGCAACCGTTATGTGTACCAAAGCCCTGCTTCTTGGAAGGTGGTCAGACATTGCTGCTGATGAGACGTAGAGAGTAACAACTTTATTTAATTTGCTTCGCTTCTCATGTGCGTGGCTTTGTTGTTTCCTTATTAAACTGATTTTATCTCAACTCACGAGATTCCCATCTTATTTTCTCCTATCCCTGGCTTGCTGAGGAGGGGGTTGATAGAGCGTGGCGTGATGGGCACCTGGCATCCAGCCAGGCTCAAACTACCACATCACTGAACTCTGCTATGCACTTCCCTCTACCTTATTTCTCCTACAAGACTTAGCAGTATGTGCAGTGAGCCAAGAGAAAGCATGTGAAGCTTGCTTGAGCAACTTGCTTGAGTTCATGAGAGTCCCTCATGAACTGTTCCAGCGTAGGTCCTTCCCATGGGGGCAGCTCCTCACACCCTGCCCCAATGTGGGTCATCCATGGGAAGAACAGTCCTTCAGGTACTGACTGCTCCTGCATGAGTCCCTCACAGGATCACAAGTCCTGACAGCAAATCTGCTCTGGTGTGGGCTCCTCTCTCCATGGACTCCTAGGTCCTGCCAGGAACTTGCTCCAGAGTGGACTTCTGTCCTGGTTTGGGCTAGGATAGGGTTAACTTCAATGAGGAAGTAGGAAGGAGTACAGCATGGGCAACTGACCCAGGCCGGTCAACAGGTATTCAATACCATACTGACGCCATGCCCAGTGCATATAGGCAGGGAGCTAGTTGGGAGGGGAGCTGCAGAACCGCAGGTTCGACTGCTGGTCAGGAGCAGTTGTGTCGGGTCCCAGGTGGTGAGCAACTGCGGCACACACCATTCCTTTTGTATATCCCCTTATTTACAGTTGTAACTGTTTTTTCGTGAAGTTATTTCTTCTTGTTGTTGTTCTATTAAACTGTTCTTATTTCAACCTACGTGGGTTTTCCCTTTTTCTCCGGTTCCCCTCCCGGTTCCGCCGGGAGGGAGAGGAGTGAGTGAGCACCCTCATGGCTCTTTGTCCCCAGCTGGACAAAACCGCAACATTATTTGGCGCCCAACATGGGGCCCGCAGGGTTGAAATAAGACAGAGTGGGCTAAAACAAATTTCTTGTGTACATTTCTGATATTAGTTTAAAAAGTTGCTGGTCACAATGTTGATTTAAATGCTTGCATGGTGTTGGCCAATAATTTCTCATATGAACTATGTATTCTCTGTGATATTGTTTATTGCCTTTGGAAAAGGGACAAAAGCACTCATTCTGATAAACTGGTTGATATTGGCTTATGGTATGGTTGTATCACTGGGTATGGAGCTAGGCCAGTACTTGTACATGGCTTGGTTGTCATTTCTGAAACTTGAACATTTCCCCTCAGAATTTAGTGACAATAATGATACTCAATTCATGGGGAAAATGGAGGGACGTAATTCTTCCCTCTTTTCTATCTTCCCTTACTCATTCAGGTTAACTGCAATAGTTGTTGACAATTTGGAATACACTTGGGATGTTCCAGTCATTGTGGTTTTATTGTTCTGTCCTCTAGGTATGGTGTTTTTCTTGGGTAGGGTTGCAAAATTTGTTTTTCATACTGTTATGAGGTTGAGTAGCTATGGAGGGATTGACATACAGGAGAATATGAACAGTTTTTTCTGAAGAGTTTTTTACTCGTATAGATTAGGAACCTCAACCTTGCAGGGACCACCTCGCGGGACGGGATTCACGGACCATGCATTGGACCAATATGATCAATGCAGAAGACCTTTATTTTAGCATTCAATCACATTATATATGTTATTCTTTTCTAAATACATGATGTATTCTATTATGATTGGAAAGCACAGTCTATCATGCTCTGCTCACGTGCCTAATAGCAGAATATGATTTGTTAAGCTTAACTAGGTTAGTATCTTGATAGTAGCAGTTTCTACATTCTTTTATCTAATTCCTTCTCTATCTAATTTCTATTCTAAACTTACACAGTTTCTTTCCCACACACAACTGCCTTCATATCTACATTCTAATAAGCAACTCATCCTTGACTATTCTTCAGACCCATTGTTCACTGTTTGATATAGCTAAAGTCTGAGCCTGCATCTGAGCCTAATACAGCTTACGGTCTCATATAACCTAAGTCTGCGTGGGCCACATGTCCATTTTCCTTCAGGCACATTGCTACAACACCCCCTTTTTCTTCTTGGACCAGTCAGACTCTTTTTACAGTCTTTTCAATCATAGCAGTTACAAATTTCAGAATCAAAGGGACAAACAATAATTTGATTATGATGATCAGCAAAATAAACATGGTCATTTTAACTATCAACATTAACCATCCTTGTATTCCCCACGATGATAACAAATTGTCTAACCATCTCCACTCATCTGACACCTGTAAGTGGGACACTCCGTCTCTCATTTTCTGTATACTGGCATGAATCGATTCCGAATGATCTGATAAGTTCATGCAGCACATTCCATCAAGATCCTCACATCCATGACCATGGGCTAAAAGCAAAAAATCAACAGCAGCTCTATTCTGCAAAGTTGCATGTCTAATACTACTTACATCACTAATCAAGTCTTCTAATGCTATTGAGATTTGATTACTTTGTTTGGTAAGCCAGCATCCTAATTTGCATAGCTGAGTTAATGAAGCAGATACTCCTACACCTGGAGCAAATATGCTAATTGCTATTATTGCTGAGGGAGACCAAAGGTAACATGGTCATCACATTCGCTAGTAAATGCATGCACAAATCATTTGGGATGACGATGTTTCCAAATCATTGTGTGATTAGGCATCAAAATTGTCGGTCATCCCAAATTGCATGGTCCCCCTTGTAATCTCGAGGGTGTTCCAGGCCATGTCCGATCCCCACAAATCAGAAAAATTCCCTTTGGTAACTGTATAGGCACAAGACTAGACCTAGATCTTTTTGGTGAAGTATAATTGCACCAAGATGTCGTGTTCTTATACACACTCAGGATGGGATCCACATTCTGTCTTAATTTTTTGGTATTACTGGTAAAATTAAACATAACACAAATATCCATCTTTATAGATCCAAATAATTCTAACTCCTATGGTTCTGTTGTCATTGTTGGCAACCATGAAATGATCGAATCCCAGTTGTCAACTTTGCCATTACCCTTAACTAAGGGATTTGTTTTTAGTGCATTTGGTACAGGCCATTGCGCCACATCTGATGGAACTCCCACCAAACAGGTAGAAAAAGGATTATCTGGAGTGGTCATTGATAAAAATATTGTAGACTGATTGATTGCTTTGGCCAGTGTAATCCACATGTTTTGCTTGGATTGTTGGAATTGCCTAAAACCATTTACCACAATCATTTGAAGTATCAACAGTATAACAAAATCCATTTTTTACTCCTGATCAAAAAAAAGAAATCCTTCACCAATGAGTCCAAAACATAAACCACTTACCACAAATCTTCTTCACTTTTTTTTTAAATGTTTCACTGATTTGTCAATATCAAAATGTTATATTCTTCCAAGTTCCATTCCTGACACTTAAAACACTTTAGCAAGTTTCCACTGTAAGAAAACCACTATTCATCATCACATCTACAGCAAAATGCACAACATCACAGCCAACATTTTTTACACTCGTTGAGGCAACGGATTGAGGATGGATCAGCCAGCATTCTCCTCAGAGGCATCTCCACTGTCCTTCTGGCCATTCAGTTCTGCATCACGCAACTGATATGGCTTAGTCCACTTTGCTGGAATCCACCGTGGTCCTTGATCTGTAATGACACACATTTAACCTCATCCTGTTAATTGTACTTCTGCAGGTCCTTTCCATTGACCTGTTTGCAAGTCCTTATATTGAACCAATATTTTAGAGTCTGTGTTTTCTCTCCCTGAGCTCAATGCTTGTCCATGTACTACTGCAGGCTGTTCATCCCTGTTTCCTGCCAATTGCAAAAAATTCAGTACATAAATCACCTTCTGTAGTCTGTCACGAGGAGATAGTCCAGTTTCTCCTCTTTTTTGTTTTTCAAGCATCTGTTTAATCGTGTGATGACTCCTTTCAACGATGGTCTGACCTGTTGGAGAATGTGAAATTCCTATTGTATGTCAAATTCCCCAGAGTTGTAAGAAGCGATGAAGTCACTGACTGATGTATCCAGGGCCATTATCTGTCTTTATTTATTGAGGTACTCCCA
This sequence comes from Colius striatus, assembly GCF_028858725.1. Taxonomy (NCBI): domain Eukaryota; kingdom Metazoa; phylum Chordata; class Aves; order Coliiformes; family Coliidae; genus Colius; species Colius striatus. Next base: position 26,979,228 of record NC_084789.1, on the reverse strand, counting down.
TTGCTGCAAAACAACCTCTCAAATGTTTAATCACATGTTTAGCAGATTCACCTGTCAGGGCTGTAATCCATATCATAGCAGAAAAAGTATCAATAGTAACATGCACATATTTCAGTCGACCAAATTCATTAATGTGAGTAACGTCCATCTGCCATAATTGCAGTGGTTCAAGACCTCGAGGGTTAATTCCAATGCCAATGCCTGTTCCTGCTTTCTGGCAGTCAGGACAGGACTGTACAATACCAGTGGCATCATTAAGAGATATTTGAAACTGTTTGTGTAGCATTTTAGTGTTTTGGTGAAAAAAGGAATGAGCTTGTTGGGCTTGAGTAAAACAATCTACTGGAGGACCTGACCAGGCTGGAGCCACCAACCTGTCAGCTCGATCATTTCTGAGCGTTAAGCCTCCAGGTAGTCCTGAATGACTTCTGATATGCATTATAAAATAAACATGTTGTCTGTTATTAAGTTATTAAGTATTGCCACAAAACCTTATTGCTGACTTCTTTTAGTATAGCTCTCTCCAAGCGTCGCACAATTCCTACAACATACAAAGAATCAGATACAATGTTAATTGGAATGTTTGACCCGGTAGAAAAAACCCATACAATTGCCTTTTATTCTAGTATAAAGAGTCTCCAGTCTGTCCCTCAAGTATATGATCATTCCATTTTCCTGACTCCTGGCAAGTTATGGCTGCTTTGTGATTATTTTTATTTGCATCTGTAAAGACTGTAAGGTCTTCAACTGGAGTTTCTTATCGATATGGAACTTCCTCAAAAATTTGATTCTGCAAAATGGCATAAAACTTATGTGGATAATATACATTTTAAATAGTTCCCTGAAACCCTTCCAATGCAGTCTGCAAATCCTCACTGTGACAAAATCCCCAGTCTAAATACACTTGAGTTAAAGGACACAGAATTCGATCTGGGTCTTTGCCAGCAATTTCAATAATTCTGGTGCGGTCTTTCATCATCAAAAGACAAAATGCCTCCAATCTAGTGAAAACTGGTTTTGACAATCAAGAAGCTAAAAATATCCATTCCAAAATTTTCCATGGTTGAGGTTCACTTTCCACCCACTGAGCTGTAAGGGCATAGGGATATTTTCCATTTCCCCCATTGATTAACATGAGCTCTATAGGGACATGTGATGTAAAACGACTTGCAGTGGTACCAGATATCTTATTTTCAATAGATTGTAGTGCTAGTTGTTGCTTCTGAGACAAAGCTCGAGAATCGTTGTGGTAGTTTGAGCCTGGCTGGATGCCAGGTGCCCACCACACCGCTTTACCCCCCACCTCCCGAGAAGCAAGCCAGGGAAGGGGAGAAAAAAAAAAGATGGGAATCTCGTGGGTTGAGATAAAAGCAGTTTAATAAATAAGCAGCAAAGCCGCGCGCGCGGGAAGCAAAGCAGAAGCAGATAAGCTGTTACTCTCTACTTCCCATCAGCAGCGATGTCCGGCCACCTCCCGAGAAGCAGGGCTTCAGTACGCGTAGCGGTTGCTTTGGGAAGGCCAGAAATGCATCTCGCCTCCCCTTCCTGCTCCTTTCCCCCAGTTTATATTACTGAGCTGACGTCATATGGTATGGAATATCTCCTTGGTCAGCCTGGGTCAGCTGTCCTGGCCATAGTCCCTCCCAAGATCATGCCCACTCACAGCTATTGGTGAAGGTGGGGGAAGGAATGCTGGAGGGACAGCCCCGATGTTGTGCAAGCGGTAGTCATAATATTGATATCAACAGTAAGCACAGCACTGCAGGACCTGCTGTGGAAAATCACTACCGTCCCAGACCCACTACAGTCTCCACCCCTTATTCCATACCATTTATGTCATGCTCAGACAAACCATCTTAACAATCCATATACATTCTTATATACTCTCATTAACCAGTACCCCCACTCTTCAACAGACAACCATCATTCTTGTATTCCCTCTTGCATCTTGCATCAAACAAACAAACAACATTCTTATATCTTTCATCCTCTGTAGATGTTCACTGGAGCAGGTCATAACTTCTGTCTCATCCATCAAGATGAATATCCAGGCCAGGGGAAATAGTATGTTCAGTGTTGGGCACCAGCACCGGCTTGGTTTGTCCACTTGTCCGGTTTTTCTTGCAAAGTTCATCTACAACAGATAACTCACATAACAGGTTATTTTTCCCCCAAGGTTAAGTCTCCTTGAGGTACACATCGAGTTTCCCCATCCTTTCTCATCACCCACCAAGTACAGCCAGGCCCTTGAGCAAAGACAATCCCACGAATGGGCTTGCCTTTTCCCATGGGAGGTGCAACCCATACTGCCTTCCCCAGCCATTTCCCTGGGTGCACTACGGGGACCTTATCTCCTCCCACAGTGTGTAGTGGTTTTGTTTGGGCAGGACCAGGACGGTTAGTTGAACCTCTGCTATTGACCAGCCAAGTGGCTTCTGCTAATTTTTTATCCCACTGCTTCCATGCCCCATTGCCCAGTGCTCTCAACATGGTCTTTAGTAACCCATTATATCTCTCAATCTTTCCAGAGGCTTGAGGGTGATAGGGGATGTGGTATATCCACTCAATGCCATGTTTCTTTGCCCAGGAGTTTATGAGATTATTTTGAAAATGAGTTCCATTATCTGATTCAATTCTTTCTGGAGTGCCGTGTCGCCACAAAACTTGCCTTTCAAGACCCAAGACAGTATTTCGGGCAGTGGCGTGGTTTACAGAGTATGTTTCCAACCAACCAGTAGTTGCTTCCACCATGGTGAGTATATACCGCTTGCCTTGATGTGTTCGTGGTAGTGGTCCAACATAGTCAATTTGCCAGGCCTCACCATACTGAAAACCCAGCCATCGGCCTCTGTTCCAGGGAGACTTGATTCGTGTGGCTCGCTTGATTGCGGCACATGTTTCACATTCATGGGTGACCTGTGTGATGGCTTCCATGGTCAAGTCCACCCCTCGATCACGAGCCCATCTATATGTTGCATCTCTTCCCAGATGTCCTGATGTTTCATGGGCCCATCGAGCTATAAATAGCTCACCTTTACGCTCCCAGTCTAGATCTACCTGAGCTAGTTCAATTTTAGCAGCTTTATCTACCTGTTGGTTATTCCATTGTTCTTCATTGGCACGGCTTTTTGGCACATGAGCATCTACATGACGTACCTTCAGAGTCATATTTTCCACCCGAGCAGCAATGTCTTGCCATAATGCAGCAGCCCAGATGGGTTTACCCTTGCGCTGCCAGTTGGTCTTCTTCCATTGCTGTAGCCATCCCCATAGAGCATTAGCCACCATCCAGGAGTCAGTGTAAAGATAGAGTACTGGCCACTTCTCTCGTTCTGCAATCTTTAGAGCTAGTTGGATAGCCTTCACTTCAGCAAACTGAATGACTCACCTTCTCCTTCAGTGGCCTCAACAACTCGTCGTGTGGGACTCCACACAGCAGCTTTCCACTTACGATGATTTCCTACCACGCGGCAGGATCCATCAGTAAACAAAGCATAATGCCTCTCATCTTCTGACAGTTCATTATATGGTGGTGCCTCTTGGGCGCGAGCTACTTCCTCAGGCATTTACAAGGTCTTCCTTGAATGGGTATCTTGCCCGTACACTTGAGAGGAGTCGTTTCCAGAGACTACAAACTGAGGTTTTCTTTCCAATGCCTTTATCAATTCCCCGGTCCCTAGCAAGAGATCCTAGCTGTTGGGCTTCTCTGCCTTCCAATTGTTGACTGTCAGCCCCATTATCCCAGCATCGGAGCAGCCAGGCACCAATCCGCTCACCTGGCTGGCGACTGTAATCTTTTCGCATATCTCTAAGTTCTGTTGAGGTGAGGGACCGAGTAGTTTCCATTTCCTTTTCGATTTCTTTCACTTCTCCTGATCTCCTTACCGAAGGACCAGTTTCTTCTTCTAGCCTTTCCTCTTCCTCCTCGTCTGCCCTTACTAATCGATGATATGGACTTGACCTCCTTATCCACTGCTTCTTTTTCACTACTGGGGCAACCACTGTGGTTGTTGTTTGGTTCCCTGACTCAACCATGGTAGTCTCAGGTATAGTTTGAATTTCCACCTCGGCCATAGTTCTCTGAGAGGGCTGGACTGCGACTGACTCAACTATGTTGGTCTCAGGTACCGTTTGAGTTTCCATTTCAATCACAGTTCTCTGAGAGGGCTGGACTGCGACTGACTCAACTATGTTGGTCTCAGGTACCGTTTGTGTTTCCATTTCAATCACAGTTCTCTGAGAGGACTGGAATGCAGCTCGGTAGGCAGAGGCTAGGCCCCAGTATAGTGCCTGAACCTGATGGGCCTCATTAGGGTAGGTAAGACACCCTTCTATCAGGTAGCGTGTCAGTAAAGCAGGGTTTTTTATCTGTTCAGATGTAAAATCCCAGATTACAGGAGGTGATAACCGTCCTAGGAATTTGCCTAAATTCATCCACATACCCTGCCACCCAGGGACTGGCCGCTTCAGGGGGCATTTTAACATGTTTCCATCACAAATTTGTACTCTCTGATACCCAGATGACTCCAGATTCCACAAGATATATAATATACCAACCATGTTAATTAGTAATATTAAAACTCTCGTATAAGGGTGACTAAGGACCTGGGAAGTCTGTGTAACAGAATTGTCTAGATCAGTCCGAGCTGAGGAGAAAGAGGTGCTTTGCCCCATGGCCTCCACAAGATAGCTCCCACAGCACACTAAATTCATCAGTAACAGAATGAGACTTGCTATTATTATTTGGGCCATCATGTTCCCAGGCCCTTTCATCCTCTTCACAAAATTATATAGCCAGCTTAGCAAAGCTATTAAGGTTAAAGCACAGCCGAGAGTCAATGTTAGGAGCATCGTGTTCCCAAACATTAGAAAGTGTAAGATAAGCTGCATAGCAGCAAGGCTCCGTGACCAGCACAGGAACTTTGCTCTCATTGGTTTACTGTAATTGCAATGCAGTTAATGTAAATCTGCTATTATCTCGCCCCACGTTGGGCGCCAAAAGGGCTGTGGTAGTTTGAGCCTGGCTGGATGCCAGGTGCCCACCACACCGCTTTACCCCCCACCTCCCGAGAAGCAAGCCAGGGAAGGGGAGAAAAAAAAAAAAGATGGGAATCTCGTGGGTTGAGATAAAAGCAGTTTAATAAATAAGCAGCAAAGCCGCGCGCGCGGGAAGCAAAGCAGAAGCAGATAAGCTGTTACTCTCTACTTCCCATCAGCAGCGATGTCCGGCCACCTCCCGAGAAGCAGGGCTTCAGTACGCGTAGCGGTTGCTTTGGGAAGGCCAGAAATGCATCTCGCCTCCCCTTCCTGCTCCTTTCCCCCAGTTTATATTACTGAGCTGACGTCATATGGTATGGAATATCTCCTTGGTCAGCCTGGGTCAGCTGTCCTGGCCATAGTCCCTCCCAAGATCATGCCCACTCACAGCTATTGGTGAAGGTGGGGGAAGGAATGCTGGAGGGACAGCCCCGATGTTGTGCAAGCGGTAGTCATAATATTGATATCAACAGTAAGCACAGCACTGCAGGACCTGCTGTGGAAAATCACTACCGTCCCAGACCCACTACAATCGTCTGCATAAGTACTGCTTCCCATAGAGGCTCTAAATCCTCATTAGTAATTCCACACAGAGAACGCACTCACTGTATGTCTCCTATTCGTTTTTGGATATCTGCTAAGTTCTTGATATCTGTTTTGATCTGAATTTTCTGTGGCCGAATTTGGGCACCAGTAATCACCCAGCCAAGGTAGGACCATGGTGCTTGTTTTTGAATTTTCTCAGAAGTTTGCAATCCAGATTTTTTTTAACTCAGACTGTAAATAAGGTAAAACAACATTCACATTTAAATTTTGGGCCGCTATAAAGATATCATCCATATAATGGTAAATTATCCAATCAGAATGTTTCTGCCTGATGAGTGTCACCGCCCAAGTCACATATATTTGGCAAATGGTTGGCGAGTTTTTCATCCCTTGGGGAAGCAGTGATAATGTCTTGCTGGCTCATGCTTGTTCACAGATGGCAATGTAAAGGCAAATTTTTCACAGTCATCAGGATGCAATAGAATGGTAAAAAAGCAATCCTTTCTAATTGCTCTTCTACTAAACTGTGAATTGTGGACAGCTTTTCAGATGTCAGTGACCACTTATCAATCCAAACAGGAGTATCAGTTTCCCATTGAAGTTTAAGGATTGGCCATACCCCAATGGCCGCAACTAAAAATGCTGGTTAGTCAGTCTCATTCCTAGTTGATTCAACAAATCCCAGCCAACTAGGGCATTAACATTCAAAACATATGGTCATGTCTGAGCAATTGAACCATCTGACATTGTGAAGCTAATAACTGATTTACCGATTTGAGTTGATTGGATACCTCCAACTCCAAAAGTTCCTCCACCCTTATTGTCCAAGGGCCATGTCAAAGGCCAAAGAGACTTTGGTACAATAGTAACATCTGTCCCAGTGTCCAAGATCATTTGTATTTTTAACTGCTGTTGATCTGGACCAGTTAGTAATACCAGATCTTCAGGTTTTGAATTATGAACATCCATTGCAAACAGGATCTGAGGATCATCTGTGCATCCAAAGCCTCCATTTCCTCTATGTTTCTCTCCTTTATTTGGCACCGTAGATCTAAATGGTATAAGCTGAGAAATTTTAGACCCTTTTTTAATTAACACAGGTGGACATAGGGTCTGCACCATTATACCAATGACTCCTTCAAAGACTGCACCAATTACCACAGGCAATACAAATATATCTTGTCGTGATGTTGATGACCGACCAAGTAGCAAAGTACATAAACCATACCCTAACAGGCCTCTCATTTCAGATGGAATACAATGAACTTGATTATCTACTATAGTAATGTCTATTGCTGTTGCCAAGTCCACTCCTGCACTCCCTGAGGTTGCAGAGGAGAGGCAACCCAGGCACCTTGTATTTGTGTCGTGGCGCGTGGGGCAGTCGTGCTGGTTATTGAGTTTCCCAGCACCCTGTCGTCTCTGTGAAATCTCAAATGACAATCTCCTACCCTGTGACCAAACTTTCCACAATGATCACAATTTCTTGCAAAGCCATTATTTCTTATTTCTGCTGAGTTTGAAACTTTTGCTTTGTTTTTACACTGAGCTTTAGTGTGATCAATTTCTCCATATTTAAAACACTTTCATCCTCTGCCTTCACACCCTTGCTGTACTAAAGGCTTTACTGCTGCAGCAAAAGCATTGGCTGAAAGCTCTGTTTGTTCCTCATTAGACTCTCGTTTGCGGCGGTTTCCCGTCGAGACAGGATGGGGCGGGAGGGTGGGGATGGGAGGGGGCGGCGCGCAGAGGGGAAGCGGCACACGCGCTCAGCTCCCAGGTCGGCGGCCCTGATACCTGCACCCACACTGTTGCTGATGTTTTTTGTGGTGTTAAGGAGGAATAAGTAGGTGACTGCAATTCAGAATCTGGAGTAACTGATGCCCCACTTGTATTGTCAATAGTATGTCACAAGATCGATTTATTAGAGTCGTTAGAGTCATTATTCTTGGTAAGTTTTAACTCCCCTGGTGGAACTTTAGGATCAGAGGGAGATTTTAGTGCGATCGGAGGAGGAGGAGACCGCTCCATTTCTCCCGGCGGGGAAGATAATGGTGGCGCCAATGATGATGTGGAGGGAGCGGCAGCAACTACATGGGCTGCCGGTCCTGGTATGCGAACCTCCTCAAACATTAATGCACTCCCCTTTTTCTCCCCAGAAGTTATAGCTGCAAAGGTATCAGCGGCAGCTTTGCGTTCAGCCTTTAACTCTTGTAGAGTCTCTTTCATTAATTGCCAAGTGGTAGCAAAGCACTGTACCTCCCGTGATCCTAGGCTCACCTCTTCCCACAGAGCACTGCCAAGTTTTTCCCAGCTGGCAAGATCAAATGCTGTACCTGCATCAGTTATTATTCCTTTTTCCCGACTCCACAGCAAGAATCAGCGTAAAGCCGGTTCGTCATATTTAAGTCCTCTCTTAGAGAGCATATGTTGGAGGAGATTTACTACTGCTTCTTCTTATTTACTTAATTGTGTTCCCATACTCCTCCCTCCCAGCTGCTTACCTCTATTTCAGGTGTTCCGCTGTGCAACGTTTTTCTTCTTGAGTCGCTCCCCGGTTGTTTGTCTCCAACTCCCAGACTCTGATTGTCTGTCACCATCTGGACTTTCCCATTTTTTCTCCCACTCTCTTTTTCTTCTTCATCTTTTAAAGATTTAGTAAGTTCAATATAAACCTTAAAAAAGTTGGTTGGGGTCCCTATTTGGGCGCCACTTGCAGGGACCACCTCGCGGGACGGGATTCACGGACCATGCATCAGACCAATATGATCAATGCAGAAGCCCTTTATTTTAGCATTCAATCACATTATATATGTTATTCTTTTCTAAATACATGATGTATTCTATTATGATTGGAAAGCACAGTCTATCATGCTCTGCTCACGTGCCTAATAGCAGAATATGATTTGTTAAGCTTAACTAGGTTAGTATCTTGATAGTAGCAGTTTCTACATTCTTTTACCTAATTCCTTCTTTATCTCATTTCTGTTCTAAGCTTACACAGTTTTTCCCACATGCAACTGCCTTCATATCTACATTCTAATAAGCAACTCGTCCTTGAATATTCTTCAGGCCCTATTATTCACTGTCTGATATAGTTAAAGTCTGAGGCCTGCATCTGAGCCTAATATAGCTTACGGTCTCATATAACCAAAGTCTGGGTGAGTCACATGTCCATTTTCCTTCAGGTACATTGCTACACACCCAAGCAACAACTGTGGCTATTCAAACCAAGGCAACTGACACTGTTGCTGCCCCGACTCCAGCAGCAGACACTGATTCTGAATCAGAGGATCAACCTGTGCCAGTGTCAGTTGCTCCCGTCCAGAAAAAGAAATACACACAAAAAAAATCAGTTTGCCTTGTGAGGGATGAAGATGAACCAGGGTCATCACGGGAGCGGGAGGAAGAGTCAGAGCCAGAGATAATCACCCAGTCCTTGTCCCTGAGCGAACTGCGAGAAGTGTGAAAGGATTACAGTTGCCACCCAGGTGAGCACATTGTCACCTGGTTGCTCCAATCCTGGGAAAATGGGGCCAATAGCTAGGACTTGGAGGGCAGGGAAGCCAGGCAGCTGGGCTCCCTGTCCCAGGATGGCAGCATTGACAAGGCAATTGGAAGAAAGACACAAGTCCTCAGCCTCTGGAGACATCTTTTGTCAGATGTGAAGGAAAGATATCCCTTCAAAGAAGATATCATATGCCACCCAGGCAAGTGGACCACAGTGGACAAAGGTATCCAGTACCTGAGGGAGTTAGCTGTGCTGGAAATTATTTATAATGAGCAGTCATCAACAGACCCAGGTGAGGTCCAGTGCACACAATCTATGTGGTAAAGATTTCTACAAAGTGCACCATCATCTTATGCCAATTCATTGGCAGTCATATCCTGGAAAGAAGGCAGGGGGAAAACTGTGGAGGAAATGGGTGCTCAACTTCAGCAATATGAAGGAAGTCTGTCTTCCTACCTACAGGCTGTTGTCTCAACTGCAGAGAAAATCATAGAATCATAGAATGGTAGGGTTGGAAGGGATCTTTAGAGATCATCTAGTCCAACCCCCCTGCAGAAGCAGGTCAATCTAGATCAGATCGTATAGGAACATGTCCAGGCGGGTCTTGAAGACCTCCAAGGAAGGAGACTCCACAACCCCTCTGGGTAGCCTGTTCCAGTGCTCTGTCATCCTCACAGTGAAATAGGTTTTTCTTATGTTTAAATGGAACTTTTTGTGTTCCACCTTCATCCCATTGCCCCTTGTCCTGTTGCTACCTACAATAGAAAAAAAGGGGTGCCCCAACCTCCTGACACCCATCATTTAGATATTTGTAAATGTGTCATGGTTCCTGGGTTCAGACCCACCTCCAGTCTGGCTGGGCCAATCTGGCCCCTCTGTGATCACTATTTAGAGATGGGAATTTGAAGTGGAGGTAGGAGGTGTAAGAGTGATACAAGATGGAGGCGGCCACGCGGACCACACAGTCAGAGAAGGAGGAAGGAAGAGGGAGCAATAGACCAGAGATCCCTCTGCAAGTCGTGGTGAGAATGCAGGTTGTACCCCTATAACCCATGCAGGGCCACGGTAGGACTGAGAGCCACCAGCAGCTCCGTGTGAGTGCACCCAGACAGGCAAAGGACTGTGTGGGGAGGTGGCCATGGCACAGGCTGTGCTGGAGATCCTGCGTGCCGCAGAGCAGACCCACACGAGAGGCAGAAAGGAGCTGCAGCCTTTGGGATAAATGCATGTTGGAGCAGGCCGTGCAGGGCTGCCATGTGTGTGAGTTACCCCACGGACTTGCAGAGAGGACTTGTGCGGAGCCCACCTGCCCTGAGGAGGGACAAACAGCAGAAGCTATCAGGAATAGACTGATTGAAACCCCCACTCCCTGCCCCCCTGAGTCGTTCGGGGGGGAGGAGTGGGGAGAAGGTGGTCTTAAAGGGCTGATCGGACTCTTCATCGTTGTACCACTCTGTATTGCTTTATGTTTGTTATGTTTTGGGTTTTTATGGTTATGCTTTAGCTGGTATTGCATTAAATTATTCTGTTTTCTTCCCCAAGCCAAGTAGCCTGGTCTGTTTTGTCCTGGACCTTAAGCGGCAATTAAGCTCTCCCTGCCCTTTGGCAATCCTCAGGTCTTTGGTACTTGAGGCTAATCGTGGTCTTTTGTTCCCTGATGGGCCTAAATCACATCAAAATGTTAATAAGATCTCCCCTCAATCTCCTCTTCACCAGACTAAACAGTCCGAGCTCCTGCAGCCTTTCCTCATATGAAAGATGTTCCAGTCCTCTGAATCATCTTGGTGACCCTGCGCTGGATTCTCTCCAGAAGTTCTCTGTCCCTCTTGAGCTGAGGAGCCCAGAACTAGACACAGTACTCCAGATGAGGCCTCACCAGGGCAGAGTAGAGGGGGAGAAGAACCTCCCTTGACCTGCTGGCCACACTCTTCTTGATGCATCCCAGGATGCTATTGACCTTCTTGGCCACGAGGGCACATTGCTGGCTCATGGTTAGTTTATTATTAATCAGGACTCCCAGGTGTCTCTCTGAAGAGCTGCTTTCCAGCAGGATGGGCAATTCAGTGTGTACCTCAAGGAAATTTTATTTTGGGTGAGAATAGTCCATGAATCCCATGAATTGAATTGTATTACGTTAGTTGTTAAATAACTTTGCTGTTGTATGTCACCACTACCATAGTTGCTCTATGCCATATCACTGCAGTAAGAATCACCCAGATCACTGACGGATGGACCTGGATAAGCAAGATACAGAATGGTGGAATGTGAATTGGCACCCAGTGACATCCTCAAGATTACTGCCTTCAACTCACAGACAAGACACACCGAATAGACCAGCTGCAAACTCCTGATACTGCATGCAATGACTTATCTCACACACACCCCCATCTGTTCTGCTGTGAAAGATTTATGATGAATGAAGACTTGAAGTTATGTACTAAATTGACTCAATGGTGTCGTGGTTTTGCCCAGCCGGAGCAAAGGGGAAAAAAAACATGACTCCTCCCCCTCCCAGCGGAACGCTGAGGGGATCGGGGAAAAAAAAAGTAAAAGAGCCCACATAAGTTGAAATAAGAACAACTTACTAGGGGAAAATTGAAGATGAACAGCTATAACAAAGACAAGGGGATATTACAAAGAAAACTGGTGAGTGACGCAATTGCTCACCACCCAAAACCCGATCTAAGCGACCACTCCGGACTGGCAACCGAGAAACCGTGACCCCAGAAGAGAAATTCTTCCGGCTACCCCCTACCTATATACTGGGCATGACGTTAGGATGATATCGAATATCTGCTGGCCAGCCTGGGTCAGCTGTTCAGGCTGTACCCTTTCCTGGTTCCTCACGGGAATTAACTCTATCCTAGTTCAAATCATGACAAATGGGAACATTAGGGGGATGGCCTATAAACTGAGGGAATGATAGACTTCTCTGTGTGTGCCCATATTTTTTCAGGGAGAGGAAGTGTGGTGTTTAGATGTTATATAGTGTGAAACTAGGCATGACATAGATGTTATAGAATAAGGAGTGGAATGTCCTGGTTTGGGCTAGGATAGGGTTAACTTCAATGAGGAAGTAGGTAGGGGTACAGCATGGGCAGCTGACCCAGGCCAGTCAACAGGTATTTGATACCATACTGACATCATGTCCCGTACATATAGGCGGGGAGCTAGTCGGGAGTGGCACTGCAGAACTGCGGGTTTGGCTGCCAGTCAGGAGAGGTTGTGTCGGGTCCCAGGTGGTGAGCAGCTGGGGCATGCACCATTCCTTTTGTATATCCCCTCATTTACTATTATAACTCTTTTTTCCTGAAGTTGTTAGTCCTTGTTATTGTTCTATTAAACTGTTCTTATTTGAACCTATGCAGATTTTCCCTTTTTCTCCGGTTCCCCTCCCCATTCAGCTGGGAGGGGGAGGAGTGAGCAAGCACCCTTGTGGCTCTTTGTCCCTGGCTGGACAAAACCACAACAGCTTCCCACAGAGTCACAGCCTCCTTCAGGCATCCACCTGCTCCGGCATGGGTCCTCCATGGGATATGAGTGGATCTCTCCTGCCCCGAGGTCCTCCATGGACTGCAGGGGCACAGCTGTCTCACCATGGGCTGCACCACAGGTCACAGGGAAGTCTTTCTTCCAGGACCTAAGCACCCTCCTCCCCCTCCTTCTCCACTGACCTTGGTGTCTGCTGAGATGTTTTCACATTCTCACTCCCTGTTGCTGCTGCCGTTTAGCAATTGCGAAACAAGTTCTTCCCCTTCTCCAATACATTAATCACAGAGGTGTTACCTCAGTCATTAATTGACCAGACCTGGGTCAGCTGTGGGTCCATCTTAGAATTGACTGGCATCAGCCCTGTCAGCTACACGGGAAGATTCTAACAACTCTTTGTTTAAAGAAGCCACCCCTGTAGCCCCCTCTCGTTACCAAAACCTGGCCCAGGCTACACACTGTTTATCCCAGGAGTCTACCCCCATCTAGGCAAACATTGTTTGTGTGTCAGAGATGACTTTTTAAATCATTTTTGTGAGGATCTTGAACAGGGTGGCGTTTGTAATGACAGACCTTTTGATGACTTCTAAAAATCAAGTCTTTTTATCCATAAGGCTACCCTGGGAATCGCTGTTGCAGCAGAGAGGAATCGAATATGACCAATATGATCGATAAGCATGATTCATTTATTGCAGCTCTACGCTTGATTAATATAACACTAACTCATGAATATGGAAATACACACACTGTGATTGGTTTGATATAACTGAGGGCATTACATAAGACAGATATTTTTGTTGTTACAAAGTACATTTTCAGATCTTTTTTCCCAGGCATCTGTCCCTGTTTATGAGTTACAGATAACCGCCAAGGATACATTGTCCTTGCCTAAGATTAGTTGTTGCCATCTGCAGCTGGTCAGATTACTACATTTGCTTATTAGCTGGTGCCACTAAGGTCTGCAAGCATACCTAACATATTTTACAGTTTCAGCTCTGCTTTGTTCTGTTTTATCTCACTGATGGGAACATGACCTTTTAATGTAAGCCACTCTTCCACAAATCGTAAACCTCATTGTTATGGCTATGATGGAAAGTGGTATTTCTGCTGAGGAAGTCTACAGGAGGATATGGATGTCTGACAAATATTGTTTACTGGTTCAGGTAGGGGTGCACCATGTCTTTAAATACCACAATACAGGTCAGGGTTTTCCATGTCCTTCTCATAAAGAGTCAAATTTTTATCTATAGGACCAAGAACAAAGCATAGATTCCAATCAAGAACTATTTACACACCAGGCTCCAGAGTAGATACCAAAGACATTTGTAGAGGTAGTACTTCGGCCTTCAGCTATAGTTGGTAAGTAAGGTTATTTTTGTTTCTATTATTCCATTATTTGGTTATTTGCTGCATTTAATTTATTAATCTGGCTCCAAGGAGGTCAGCAGCATGGCTTGAAGCAAATATTTCAAACTGTAGATCACTAATACCTGTCAGGTCACTGACATATGTAGGTATTGATTTATACCTGTGGCTGTCTGCAGAGGTCAGATGGGATTTCAGGTGTTCCTGGTACAACTCTACAATTTCCTTTGCACGTATTATATTTGGAAAAGAAAAGGGTTTTGGCTGAGCAGCTACTTTGAAGTTTGTAGCCGTGGTAGAAATGTACACCATTTTTATATATTCGTACCTATATGTTTGGATGTGGTCAGAAATAGCAGCATCAAGGGAATATGCATTGCACAGTTAACACCCAGCTGAGATGAATCATCTGTGAAGAACCTCCAGTTCCCACTTGCCAAGGCAGTGATAAGTCTTCTTTACATAGATCAAGAAAAAAAACCATGTAAAATAGGCTTTTGGAACACATTACTTAGATGTTCCAGTGAAAATGTGACTTTTAAGCAGCTGCTATCAGAGCAGTGCCTGTTTTCCATCTCTTGCTGCTAGAAAAGCCTGTGATGCTTTGCTCTGAGTGGAAGATTTCAGAGGGGATGTGAACTATGGTCACTGTCATTTGCCCTGAGGCAGTCAAGTATTAATTCTATTTTTATGTCTGTTCACTTACTTCAGGAGTTGCAGGAGCTGGGCAGCTCTTCTCTCGGGATGTGATCAAAGCAATGGCCTCTATTAATGAGCAACTCATAATATTTGCACTAAGTAACCCTACAGCAAAAGCTGAATGCACAGCAGAGGAAGCATATATGTTAACAGAGATATGTAACGTTTAGGAATGGTGACCTAGTGGCACATAGTGACAGAACTGTTTATGGAGTGTGAGACTGTAAGAACTCAATTTATGTTATTATTACTTGGACTTACTGACATAATAATACAGATCTTTCTCGTCTTCTGGCAAAAGTAAACGGAGGTGATTTGAAAATAAGTCTTTATTTTTAAATAACATTTTGCAAAGTTTAAAATAGCCTAAATCTTGTTATTACTTTTTAAAAGAATGACCACTACATACTGTTTCATATCTTTACTCAATTCACTGTTTCCCACCAGGCTTTTTATTTCTTCTGGGTTTTAAAGAAACATCTTAAGAGACTAGGTGCAACCTTTAAAATGTAACAGCTGATTAAAGTCCTTAAAGCGGATGATGTCCTTGAATCAATCTGGGAGTTCTGCTTTGCACCCAGGCATTTCCTAGTGTCTGCAGGTCAGAACTCATATTATTAAGTGACCTGCAAAGGCTTATGCTTCTAGTGCAGGAGTTGGTGGTGGTCCTCTGTCCTCATGTTCCCTTCTCATGATGCCTGTGTCTCATATGCTGGCACCACCAAACCTTGAAATGAGTGAACCCAGAATAAACACACCTCGTTCTGCACCATTACCTCAAAGCCATTACAATGCGGGGTGCTTGGGGGATGTTGGGGGTTGGTAGTGTTTTTTTTAATAACGCTATCACCAGCACATCCAGACCTTGGTTTTGCTTTCAGTGAAGCAAGTCTTTCATCCTTCTGTACAACTTTTTAATATAAAACTAACTATCTTTGAAGAGAGCCTGAGGGGAAGGACATGGGGGCAAGGGAGCATCAGGCAGACAGAGTGCTAGTTTTAACACTGAACTGGCTGGTGATACCTTTCCTTTACAGGGTAGACTCCAGCTCGTGGTGATCTCTACCCTGTCCACAGGGAGATCTTTCCTTGTTTCTTGATGCAGAAGTATGAACTCCTTCCTTCCACTGTTAGTGTGGCTCAGTTTCTAGCATTACAACCTCAGTAGTGTTCGCTTCGCATGAGGAAGGGTAGAACTCCATCATCTCCAGTTGCCACCCAGCTTCTCTTTGGTATTATTGGGCCCATCATCTCAGAGGGAACTCTTGCTACAGAGATTTGCAGGTCCAGAGTAGGCCTTAGACAGGAATAACAGCTTCTGGACAAAATCTAGACCTTAGAATTTAATAGTAAATGAAAATACTTTTAAATTAAGATAGTTTAATATCTCTCTCTGGTACCTTCCATTAGCCAGAACAATGTATAGAATTAAATTCAGTATATAAAAGTAAATTCCAACATCTTGGATAGAAAGTAAACAAGAGTTAGTTATACAGCCAAGCCTTTAGCTGGCGTAAATAAATGTAAAAACTGCTGGTATCTCTGATGGCTGGAGGCAATCAGCACTATTCAAGGAATTTGTTGCTGTTGGATGCAGAAGCAAGACAGTGCTGTTTAGATTCAGGTGTGGTGACTTGTCCTCACTGAAGTGGCTGCAGGAGCATAGTGCTATTTTAAGTTTATGCCAAATGGAGAGAGGATATTTGGTTTTTTTCTATATTGGTTCCATATATACTTTTATTAATGACTTTCTATAGACATGGGTTATTTGGACAATTAAGTATTACTGGTCAGTAAAGGAATGGGTGGAATTTCGTTCCAGTCTGTATTAATACATTTTGTAATTTTTCTGGCTCTTTAGACTTTTCTCTCTATCTAATGCTCATTTTCATAATGCTCTTTAGTTCTCTGAAATGTACTCAGTTTATGCATAGTTTACCCTTCAAAATGAGGAATACTTTTCCCTTAAAGATACAGTAATTACCTAGAAAAGCCTCTTGAACCTAACTTTAACTAAAAAAATTTGTCAGACAATTACGGATAAGAGCTGTCAGCCCCATATGTCTCCCATCCTTGGGAATAGCCTGAATCCTGGCTGATTCAAATCTAAGGCTCAAGTAGGAAGTCAGTAAGGAAAGGAAGATATCATCACTAACCTTTTATTCTTTATTCTTTTTCTACTAGATGGCACCTGTAAAAGCCTGAGGATGCTTTAGTGCCCTTTGCCACTGTCTTTTGGTTGGGCTTTTGTTGTGCTTTAATTTTCATTGTCTTTTTGGTCCTGTCCTCAAATGCATCCTTGTGTTTTGCTCCCTACACAAAAAAGCTATTTTCATGGGTATGCCCTAATGTTCAAACATAGTTCCTGAGTCCTTAGCTTCTTTGGTAATTTGTTCTGAAATGTAGGTCCTTTAAATATTTTAAAGTAATGTTATTAAACCTGTTGCTCAAAAGAAAGTCCAGATTTTTTGCTTACAGAGATTTTACTACTTGAGGAAAGGGTAATTTATCTGGAGGGTATATTTCACACTCGACTCTGGATTTGTTTTACTATTTCATGATGATTTAAATCCTTTTCAAAGGAAGGATAAGCAAACTGCATTATTTCCTCCTCTCAGAGCTCTCAGCAATTGAGTATGATACAGTGATCCCTCCCTTCACCCTCCTGTCATGGTTTTGTGTGAGCTGTTTCTGGTTATGGGGCTTTAAAGATGGCTTCTGTAAGAAGTTGCTCAAAACTCTCCCCAGCTCTGAGCCAGACCCACTTCTGGTGCTGAGCCAATTAGGCGCCTCCATGATCAATTTTTAAGAAGCCAGAAGAGGAGGGTTCTTCTTTTCTGGGAGATGGTGGAAGGAGTTGAAGGAGAGAGAGGCAATCATGCAGACCCCAAGGTCAGTGAGGGAAGAGAGGAGGAGGTGGGCTGGAGCAGAGACTCCCCTGCATCCAGTGGAGAGGACTGGTGAAGCAGAGATTTGTTGGCAGTTCGTAGAGGACCCCACACCAGGGGTGGTGACTGTGTCTAGAGGAGGCCATGAATTTGTGGGTGGGCGGCGTTGCAGCAAAAGGTGCCCAGAATGCTGCTGTCTGCAAAGGAGTCCCATGCTGGAGGAGTTTATGAGAAGAAGCTGCAGGCCTTGGGAAGGACTGTGTCCCATGGGAGGGACCCTGTATCAGAGCAGAGGAAGAATGTGAGGAGTCGTCAGCTGCTGGGAACAACCCACACCAGAGAAGTTTGTTAAGGACTGTGTTCCGGGGGAGGAACCCCGTGTTGGAGCAGGGGAAGAATGCCAGGAGTCATCCTCATCTGAGAAGACAGAAGCGGCAGAGCCCATCTGTCAGAGACTGACCACATCCCCCACTCCCTGCCCCCCTGAGCCGTTGGAGGGGGGAGGAGGTAGAGATATCGGGAGCAGTGAGCTGGGCCCGGGAAGAAAGGAGGGATGGGGGAGGGAGATCTTAAAGTGCTGGTTGTATTTTTCTCATCATCCTGCTCTCTTTTTGCTTTTAGTTCTGTTCTGTTTCTTGTAGGCAGTAGAATAAACTGGGGCCATGATGGAAAGCCTGCGTGCTGCAGAGCAGACCCACACGAGAGGCAGAGAGGAGCTGCAACCTTTGGGATAAATGTACGTTGGAGCAGCCTGTGCTGTGTGTTTGAGGTACTCCATGGACTTGCAGGGAGGACTAGTGCGGAGCCCACCTGCCCTGAGGAGAGACAAATGGCAGAAGCTATCAGGAATAGACTGATTGAAACCCCCACTCCCTGCCTCCCTGGGCCATTCAGGGAGGAGGAGGTAAAAACACAGGGATTAGGACTCTGAGCCCGGGAAGAGGGGAGGAGTGGTTTGAGAGAGCTGGTTGGACTTCATCGTTGTACCAATCTGTATTGTTTTATGTTTGTTATGTTTTGGGATTTTATGGTTATGCTTTAGTTGGTATTGCATTAAATTATTCTCTGTTTTCTTCCCCAAGCCAAGTAGCCTGGTCTGTTTTGTCCTGGACTTTAAGCGGCAATTAAGCTCTCCCTGCCCTTTGGCAATCCTCAGGTCTTTGGTACTTGAGGCTAATTGCGGTCTTTTGTTCCCTGATAGGCCTAAACTAGGACACTTACTGACTTGGTCCTAGAGTTTGCTGGGAGCTGTAAGACAGGGAGGTCCCTGTATTTCATGATTACTATATTGTTTCATATTGTTGGCTCTTCAGAAGCTGCCTGACTGATTATTCTCCGGTTTAACAGGAACCTTGCCTGTTTGCCAGCGGAGGTCACTTCGAGCTGGTGACTAATTGCAGTCACTCAGACGTGGTGGGACAGCTCATTGACTGTCACAGAGTCACTGTGTCACTGGCAGAGTCACTGGTGTCACTGTCACCTCATTGCAGTCACAGAGACATGGTGGGACAGCTGCCATGACTGGAGAACAGCCATGGAGGGTTATGTATTATTCAGGAAAGACAGACTGACAAGGCATGGCGGTGGAGTTGCTCTCTATGTGAGAAGCAATTAATGTGTACCGAACTGTGCCTGGGTGGGGATGAGGAGCGGGTAGAGTGCTTATGGGTAAAAATTAATGTCCAGGGCAAGGCAGGTGATATTGTTGTAGGAGTCCGCTACAGGCCACCTGATCAGGAGGAGGATGTGGATGAAGCCTTCTACGAACAGATGAGAGCTGCCACACAATCACTGTCCCTGGTCCTCACGGGGGACTTCAACCACCCTGATATTTGCTGGGATAGCCACACAGCCAAGCACACGCAATCCAGGAGGTTCCTACAGATTGTTGACGACAACTTCCTGTCGCAGATGATCGAGTGTCGTGGTTTGGCCCAGCTAGCAAAACAACACCACGACAGTTTCTCGCTCGATGCCCCCATTCACCCCCACCCTCGTTAAGATGGCGGAGGACCCAGTGAAATGGGAGTAAAAAGATAAGCAAGATTGTTGTGGATTGAGACAAGGGCAGGGAGGGCTCACTGCCAATTATGGTTCTGGGCAAAACAGACTCCAGTACTCGACTTAGAGAGGAAAGTAGGAAAGTTTATTCTACAAGAAACAGAACAGAATAAAAGCAAAAAGGGAGTAGGATGATGAGAAAATTACAACCAGCACTTTAAGATCTCCCTCCCCCATCCCTCCTTTCTTCCCGGGCCCAGCTCACTGCTCCCGAT
Source organism: Colius striatus (assembly GCF_028858725.1). Lineage (NCBI taxonomy): Eukaryota > Metazoa > Chordata > Aves > Coliiformes > Coliidae > Colius > Colius striatus. Next base: position 26,959,417 of record NC_084789.1, on the reverse strand, counting down.
ATCTCTACCTCCTCCCCCCTCCAACGGCTCAGGGGGGCAGGGAGTGGGGGATGTGGTCAGTCTCTGACAGATGGGCTCTGCCGCTTCTGTCTTCTCAGATGAGGATGACTCCTGGCATTCTTCCCCTGCTCCAACACGGGGTTCCTCCCCCGGAACACAGTCCTTAACAAACTTCTCTGGTGTGGGTTGTTCCCAGCAGCTGCGGCTTCTGCCGATACAGGTTCCCTTCCACGGGACACAGTCCTTGGTGAATATCTCTGACGTGGATTCTTCACCGCGGTTGCAGTTTCTGCACTTGCAAGGTCCCTTCCTCGGGACAGGGCCTGCTCCGGCCACAGTGATAAAGGACCCCTCCTTCGGGACAAGGCCTCCTCCGGCCAAAATCACTGTCCCTGGCTCGGGGTCTTTAAAGAAATGAAAATAAATCTCAGCTTCACCAGTTCTCTCCACAGAATGCAGGGGAGTCTCTGCTACAGCACACCTCCTCCCTTTCATCACTGACCTTGGAGTCCGCATGGTTGTTTCTCTCACTGTTCCTACTCCTTGCACCACCACCACCAGAAGAAGAGAAGAAGGGGCAGAAGCAAGAAAGAAGATGGAGGAAGACACCTCCCCTTCCGGCTTCTTCTTAAAAAGTGATCGTGGAGGTGTCTAATTGGCTCAGCCCCAGAAGTGAGCCTTTTCTGAGCTGGGGAGAGTTGTGAGCAACTTCTTGCAGGAGCCATCTTTGCAGCCCCTTCCCCCATACCAGAAAAGGCTGTCATGTCAAACCATGACATTCCACCCCTCGCCTTCACGAATTGCTTTCTAAGGAGGTGTTAAAAATCCACCCCTCGTCCCTTCACCAAAGGTAGAACCACTTAAAACCTCAATAGTCAGCAGTACAGTTCATGTTTTGCCCGTTACCACTCCCAATTAGTATCCTTGTCTCAAAGTTAATCTGTAATGCTCCAAGTCCCACAGACTCGGGGCCCCACGTTGGGCGCCAATAATGTCGTGGTTTGGCCCAGCTAGCAAAACAACACCACGACAGTTTCTCGCTCGATGCCCCCATTCACCCCCACCCTCGTTAAGATGGCGGAGGACCCAGTGAAATGGGAGTAAAAAGATAAGCAAGATTGTTGTGGATTGAGACAAGGGCAGGGAGGGCTCACTGCCAATTATGGTTCTGGGCAAAACAGACTCCAGTACTCGACTTAGAGAGGAAAGTAGGAAAGTTTATTCTACAAGAAACAGAACAGAATAAAAGCAAAAAGGGAGTAGGATGATGAGAAAATTACAACCAGCACTTTAAGATCTCCCTCCCCCATCCCTCCTTTCTTCCCGGGCCCAGCTCACTGCTCCCGATATCTCTACCTCCTCCCCCCTCCAACGGCTCAGGGGGGCAGGGAGTGGGGGATGTGGTCAGTCTCTGACAGATGCGCTCTGCCGCTTCTGTCTTCTCAGATGAGGATGACTCCTGGCATTCTTCCCCTGCTCCAACACGGGGTTCCTCCCCCGGAACACAGTCCTTAACAAACTTCTCTGGTGTGGGTTGTTCCCAGCAGCTGCGGCTTCTGCCGATACAGGTTCCCTTCCACGGGACACAGTCCTTGGTGAATATCTCTGACGTGGATTCTTCACCGCGGTTGCAGTTTCTGCACTTGCAAGGTCCCTTCCTCGGGACAGGGCCTGCTCCGGCCACAGTGATAAAGGACCCCTCCTTCGGGACAAGGCCTCCTCCGGCCAAAATCACTGTCCCTGGCTCGGGGTCTTTAAAGAAATGAAAATAAATCTCAGCTTCACCAGTTCTCTCCACAGAATGCAGGGGAGTCTCTGCTACAGCACACCTCCTCCCTTTCATCACTGACCTTGGAGTCCGCATGGTTGTTTCTCTCACTGTTCCTACTCCTTGCACCACCACCACCAGAAGAAGAGAAGAAGGGGCAGAAGCAAGAAAGAAGATGGAGGAAGACACCTCCCCTTCCGGCTTCTTCTTAAAAAGTGATCGTGGAGGCGTCTAATTGGCTCAGCCCCAGAAGTGAGCCTTTTCTGAGCTGGGGAGAGTTGTGAGCAACTTCTTGCAGGAGCCATCTTTGCAGCCCCTTCCCCCATACCAGAAAAGGCTGTCATGTCAAACCATGACATCGAGGAACCAACAAGGAGGGGTGTGCTGCTGGACCTGGTACTGACGAATAAAGAGAGCCTGGTTGGAGATGTGAAGGTTGGAGGCAACCTCGGCTGCAGTGACCATGAGATGATAGAGTTCAAGATTCTGTGTGGAAGGAGCAGAACACAAAGCAGAACCGTGACCCTGGATTTCAGGCGAGCCAAATTTGGCCTCTTCAAAGATCTACTTGGACAGATCTCATGGGATATGATTCTAGAAGACAGAAGTGCCAATGAAAGCTGGTCAATCTTCAAGTACCACTTCCTCCAAATCCAGGATCAGTGTGTCCCAATGCGCAAGAAAGGAGGAAAAGGAGGTAGGAGGTCTCCATGGATGAGCAAGGATCTGCTGGGACAACTCATGCAGAAAGCAGCCATCTATGAGGTGGAAACAGGGGCTGGCTTCTTGGGAAGAGTATAGGAACATTGCCAGGGCATGCAGGGCTGCAACTAGGAAGCCTAGAGCCCTTCTAGAATTAAATTTAGCCAGGGATGTTAAAGACAGTAATAAGGCATTTTTCAAGTGCATCAGCAGCAGAAGGATGGTGAGAGGTAATGTGGGCCCGCTGCTAAACGCTGAGGGTGCCCTGGTGTCTGAGGATACAGAGAAGGCCAAAGTACTGCATGCATTCTTTGCTTCAGTCTTTACGGCCAAGGTTGACCCTCAGGAAGCCCAGTCCGGCAAGGATGGCCAGGACAGCAGAGGACTTGCCCTGGGTGGAAGAGGAAGAGGTTAAAGACTTGTTGGCCAAGCTTAAGGCTCATAAGTCAATGGGTCCTGATGGAATGCATCCTAGAGTGCTGAGAGAGCTGGCTGATGTGATTGCTAAGCCTCTCTCTATCATTTCTGAACAATCATGGAGGACAGGTAAAGTGCCTGAGGACTGGAGAAAGGCCAATGTCACGCCAGTCTTCATAAAAGGCAAGAAGAATGACCCAGGAAACTACAGGCCGGTCAGCCTCACCTCCATCCCTGGAAAAGTGATGGAACAACTCATCCTGAATGTTATCACTGAACATATGAAGGATAAGATGGTTATCAGGGGGAGTCAACATGGCTTCACCAAGGGGAAATCCTGTTTGACCAACCTGATATCCTTCTATGAGTACATAACCGGCTGGCTAGATGAGGGGAGAGCAGCAGATGTCATCTACCTTGACTTCAGCAAGGCTTTTGACACTGTCTCCCACAACATCCTCATCAGAAAGCTCAGGCAATGTGGTTTGGATGAGTGGACAGTGAGGTGGATCAAGAGCTGGCTGAATGACAGAGCCCAGAGGGTGATGATCAGTGGCACAGATTTGAGTTGGAGGCCTGTGGCCAGTGGAGTTCCACAGGGATCGGGGCCATTCTTGTTCAGTATCTTCATCAACGACCTAGATGAGGGGACAGGGTGTACCCTCAGCAAGTTGGCTGATGACACCAAACTGGGAGGACTGGCTGATTCCCCAGAAGGCTGTGCTGCCATTCAGCAGGATCTCGACCGGTTTGAGAATTGGGCAGAGAGGAACCTCGTGAGGTTCAACAAGGACAAGTGCAGAGTCCTGCATCTGGGAAGGAACAACCCCATGCACCAGTACAGGCTGGGGGTCGAATTGCTGAAGAGCAGCTCTGCAGAGAGAGACCTGGGAGTCCTGATTGATAATAAGCTAAATATGAGCCAGCAATGTGCCCTTGTGGCCAAGAAGGCCAATGGCATCCTTGGATGTATGAAGAAGAGTATGGCCAGCAGATCAAGGGAGGTTCTTCTCCCTCTCTACTGTGCCCTGGTGAGGCCTCATCTGGAGTACTGTGTCCAGTTCTGGGCTCCTCAGCTCAAGAGGGACAGGGAAGTGCTGGAGAGAGTCCAGCACAGGGCCACCAGGGGTATGGAACATCTTTCATATGAGGAAAGGCTGCGGGAATTGGGGCTGTTTAGTCTGGAGGAGATTGAGGGGTGATCATATTAACATTTATAAATATCTAAATGGTGGGTGCCAGGAGGTTGGGACATCCCTTTTTTCTATAGTAGCTAGTAACAGGACAAGGGGTAATGGGATGAAGCTAGAACAGAAGAAGTTCCACTTAAACATAAGAAAAACCTATTTCACCGTGAGGGTGACAGAGCAGTGGAACAGGCTGCCCAGAGGGGTTGTGGAGTCTCCTTCCTTGGAGGTCTTCAAGACCTGCCTGGACATGTTCCTAGTTCCTATGCGACCTGATCTATGTGACCCTGCTTCTGCAGGGGGGTTGGACTAGATGTTCTCTAAAGGTCCCTTCCAACCCCTACCATTCTATGATTCTATGACTCTGAAAGATGGAAGAACCTTCAAACCAGTGCTTATAGTTTTCCAGGTAATAAATAAAATTGTCTTCTTTTAATCATTTCAGACTAGACTATTAGCATCTCTTCCTGGGTTACCTTGCTAAACTAGGGACAGTTAAAGAAGCAGCAGAGGTATTACCAGCATTGAAAGCTGAGAACTTAATCAGAAGAATGAATGAAAGAAAATCAGTTAAGGGTGGGTGTTAGGCATGTGCACCTCCACATGAAACATGCACACAGTGAGCTCACTGCCTGTGATGCGGGGTCAAAACAAAAGAAAACAAAAGGATGTAATTAAAGGCTTTGAAAGCTGCTGCATTATGGGTGGTTTTGCTTGTTTTGGTGGGAAAGGAGAAAATAATTGTTAATATGCTCTTCTCGGTGTTATGTCTGCACAAGTGAAGGTACAAAAGAAGCCGTAATCATATTTCTCTGCCTTCCCCTTTCTCTCCCTTTCCTCCCTGAGCTGCTAAGCTCCAACCCTTTGTCAGAAGCCACCTATTATGGTAAATGACTTGCACACATGGTAATAGTTTAGCAAATGTGTATAGAAAGCTGTGGGAAAATTTTAAAAAATAACATTCTGAATGGCTTACAGCTTCTCAGCAGCAGGCTGCATATTTTAAAATGATATGGTCCTAATTGGCAATAATTTTATTGTAGATGTGGCTCTTGCTGTGATCCTCAGCAGTGTTCGACATATTAGTGATAAGGTTTTCCTAGAGGCTGCTAAATTAAGTGTGGAAGCGGAGTAGGCTGTGGCTGATTACATGATGGGCAATTTCTCAAATCTTGCTAAAACCTTATGATTTCTTGTTTAATTTCTGTTGGGCTTGTCCTTCCCCAATGGGAAAAAAAAAAAAAAAAGACTTTTGAAAAGTATCAGCTTCCATTGCTGTTTTAATTTCTTCATTCAGAATCCAAACGCCCACGTAGGAAATCTGCCCATGTGTAACTTACCTCACAGATCTTCTCCTCCCACCCTGCTCTGAGTGCCACAGCTGGCAGGGTGGTTGTAAGGAAATAGTAATGTGCCTCAACATTTCTGGCAGCACAGTTAACCACTGAAACCACATTGCTCCGGCCACCAAGGATTCTGCCTGTTAGAGGCGCTGTTGCCTTGCACTACATGTCTCGCTGTCTCAGGATATACCACCTCTGCGCATGTGCCTGGGCCCAGGGTCAAGGGGCTCCAGCAAGAGGAGTGTATATAAGAACTGGACGAGGAGAGGCATAATCTCTCTTCTGTTTTTTTCTCTTCCCACCACTGGACCAGACAGAGCAGCGGAGCTCTCAGACAAATGGACTGCCGGGGGCTCTTCATGTGGACTCATGGTGGTGACGATTGTGCTTTTCTCTTTCTCTCTCCATCTCGTTCTTTTCTTTCCTTCTTCTCTTTCTCTTTTCATTGTGGATTGTTGTGGGTAAGATAGTTTAGTGCTTGACTTCGCTTTGAGTCTTAATTCTGTTCCTGAGAATATGCGAAACCTGATCACGATAACATGTTTGATTAGACATTACTCAGGAGTTAAGCTCAGCTGCCCCTAGCCATCCAGAAATGTCTGAGATCGGTTGGAAAGCAAGGGGGTTTAACTTCTTCCAAATTAAACCCAACAGGGGATCATGACATTAAATTGGCATCACTGCCAGGATACTCAGAAAGCAGAAAGTGCACAGTTAAGAAGTGATCTCCTGAGAGTGTATAGGGGAAATTTGCATATTAAGGTTTGACCCTCCCTTTTTTGAGACTACTACCTTGTTGTGGAACCCTTGCTTTATTATAAGATGTGGCTTCCTGGGAGTGTATAGAGGAAACTTGGATATTAAGGAGTGGTCCTCTCAGGACGATAACCCCTTTTGTTAGGACTATTGTTATTTTAAAGTGTGATTTTTAAAGTGTGACCTCCTGGGAGCCTATAAGGGGAATTTGGACAATTAAGGTGTGGTGCCCTCAGGAAGATAACTCCTTTTGTAGGATAATGGCTGCCCAGAAGGCAGCCAATTCTTGTGATTATGTGCCCTCATGGGTTGACAAATTGTTTGACCTTTTAGAAGCACACAGATCCCATTCCTCACTCCAGGGACAAAATTGGGCAAAAAACCCATTGGTTTCAACCTCAAAGTGTGGTGGATAGGATAAGAGTATTGCAGAAGGAAGATAAGGTTAAGAGGGGGAAAGGAAAAGCTATAATCTGTGCAGTGTTGGATATGTAGAGACCCATTTGATTTTATCAAGTTGGCCCTGGATGGCTATGCCTCTGGTACCAAAGTGATTAGTGAGCAAATATAGTGAATCAAAAGGGGATGAAATATGGAAAAACTTGTAAGATTCCTCTTTTTAACCCAAGAAGTGAATTTGTTTTGTTTCATTTTCAGGAGAAAATGAGCAATCCAGACATGCCCATAGAAGAGGCAAAGCAGGTGTGGATTTTAATAGAATTTAGTTAAAATGCATATGCTATTTTTCATCATAGTGTTTTGGGGGTTTATTTATGAGTGGAAAAAAAAAAACCCAATCTTTTTTCCCCCCATCCATCTGATGCTTTTGAAGATAACAAATTTGTTTTGTTAGCATAAGCTGTAAGCTAAACCTTTAACCTGAGCCACTGTTGGGTTTGTGGAGGACCCCTAGGGTTGTCAAGCTGGCCATGGACCTCCATACCCTTTACCCCAGCACAAATTGTAAGTAATTACAGTGAAACTGATAACACTATCTGGGATGGTAGTGAAACATGGCCAATTTAATTTCCCACTGTAGGAAAATGTTTAAATCTCACTCAGAAGGGAAAAGCGGCTGTCAATGGACACTCACAAACTGATTAATGAAGAGAAAAATGTTTACATATGGATGTGGCTTGATGAAACTGGGCGAAACAAAGGGTTTTAAGGGTTTTGGTCAAACAAAAATGAAACCTTTGTACTTCAATGCCCTGGAAATAAAATTTGCAATAAAACCTGTGCCAGACAAACATCAACAGCCAGAATACCTTTTTCAGCCCTTTAGGAAATGATAACACAACTTATTTCCAATTTCCAGAGTTTACAGCTGGACCATTTGCCAATGGTGCCAAAGATAAAAAAGGCCATTGTTGGATTTGTGGACATACTGCCTACAAAAAACTACCAGTAAACTGGTCAGGGATTTGTTACATAGGGATTATTTGACCTCTGTTTTTCCTTCTTTCCATTACCCTGAACCTGCAGACAAGAACCATTACATTCAATCAAAGGTTTGGACCTACAAATATGAATCCTTGATGCCAGCTGTGTATGACTGGCCTGAATCTAAAGGCTCACTGATGCAGCAGAAGATCACACTCCTCAGGCAGTATCTTCTACTCTACAGGGATCCCTTTTCCTGACCAATTAAAATAATTATCTTTGAGTCCTGTAATTTATTTTTGCTCATTTTATTGTCTTTTTTTCCCCTTCTACCCTGTTTTTCACTTGACGTAGATTTCTTCCCACTCTCCCAAGTACCTGATAAACTGTATGGATGATGACATCCATCACAGGGATGAGAGAGCTCTCCAAAATTAATTTAAATAATGACATTGCATTTCTAGCTTAGAGCTATTACTGCACTAAAGGATTCCATTAATGATGTTTTAGCTACGTGTGTTTGTTGATGAACTATAGTTCTCTTATCACTGCTGATATCCACAATTTATTTCTGCTTTTAATAGTCAGTCTTCTAATTGTCCTAGTGTTGTCATACTGCATTATCTGTGACATCACCAAATAGCATTTGTCAAAAAAAAGGGCAGCTTAAGACAAACTTAACAGTCTAATGGGCTTTCTGTTTTGTCTGATGTTTAAAGATGCCCAGACTTCCTTGTGGCACCAGCTGCTCTGGTTTTTTGAATGTGCTTTGAGGAGTAGCATGGTGTGCACATGAAGAATCTGCAACAATGTTTGTATTTTGTGTTTTCATCATTGTGTGAAATCTGTTATCAGGAAAAGTGTGAAGTAGTTAAAATTATCTTTGGAAAGCCTGAAAATAATATTAATTACTTAATAGCTTTTAAAAACAAAGTTATACTGTTGCATAATAAATTCTATGATGTAAAGGCAGGATCTGAAGTGATTTACAGAGATTTTTGCAGTGGACTCCAAGATGATGTACCAAAGGATTTTGTTTCATTTGTTTTGTTTTTTCAAGGTTCTTTTGCTTAAAAGCTATTTTTTTCTCCCTTGCATACCCTTGTTCTTGCAAAAAGACTTGTATATGATGTTTTCTTGACATTGCTGACTCAAACTCCTAAGTGGACTCACTTGCCACTTCGAACAAACCCTCTTGCAGGCAGCTGATGAAGCTGAAACAGGCAGTTATTGACACACACTTACAGAATTTTGACTGAATGTTTCTTGTGATCTCAGTCCAGTATATTCAGTTCAGTTTGAATACAGGACTTGAAAGATCTAATGCTTTGAGTTGATGACTTATCTTCCTCACTCCATTTACAGGTGTAATTTGTCAAATTTTTTTGTGTGTGGAAACAAAAATGGCAAGTTGATTTTTTTTCTTTGCAATGATTAGTACTAATGTACTAATTAGGCAGATGAGTAACAAAAATATCCCATCTGTGTCCTGGCTGAGAATGAACACAGAGGCAGGGCAACAGGTCCATAAATATAACTCTGGCTTACAAAATAAAGATCTGCATCCATCTATTCAGTCTGACTTTTTTTCAAGCAAGAGGCACAGTCATAGTCCATAGTCAGTGGGCACTGAAGAGTACTCAGGGAAACCTGGCACTTGGGAATAGAGCGTTGCCTGTGTGCAGCAGGAGTCTGGTTTTGAGTGAGAGAGATTTTAGTTCCCAAATGGAACTCCCATGCAGGAAATTCACGGTGGCTGCTGTCAAGCCAAGGAAGATGCCTGTTTCATGAAGGTGCAGTCCTTTCCCTTCCTTGCATGGCTTCCCTGCTGTCTTTAAGCAGATGCCAAGAGAGATTGTTCAGAACTGGCCACCAGTGGGATTTTTCCCAAGTATATCTTTTTTTTCTGGAAATCCCAGGTGAGGCTCTAGTTACAATACAGCCCTGTCCTGATAGAGCTGCAGATGTAGCAGAACTCTAGAGAAGGTCTGACTGTGTCTCTCTAACCTGTCTCAGTTATGGCAGCTAAGTGGTACCAGTTAGACTTCATCCATGTATACACACTTGTGGTCATAGTTAAACAGGTTCTGTTGATCACCTATAGCTTGCAATATAGACAGGGCAGAATTTTGCCTTTAATGTATAGCCACTGTTTTCTGTTAGCAATAGGTAACATGTCAGCTCACAAAGTTTTAAGTGCATTTCACTTTCATCTTTTTCAGATTTTTAAAAAATAAAATATATAGATTCTTTTTTTGTTTTGTATATTCTTCAGATCTAGTTAATCTTGGAAATAATTACAACTGCTAATCTTGCCACTTAGTAAGGAACCACAGTATCCTTTTTTATATTCTACTTAACCTGATTTGTTTCTATTTGCTGACTTATTCAAAAGCATTTACCAGTCTTTATCTATACAGAAAATTATCTTATGCATTATGCAAAGGGAAAAAGTTGTCACCAGGATGCATCGTGTAATGCTACATAGAGTAAATTAAGCGTATACTGTTCTTTAAAGAAATATATCACCTAAAGGATGACTAGTGTTCTAGTTCTTCACACAGCCCTGGTGACCTATCTCTCTTCTGTGCTGTCCTGGTTTGACATGACAGCCTTTTCTGGTAATGGGGAAAGGGCTGTAAATATGGCTCCTGTAAGAAATTGCTTGAAACTCTCCCCAGCTCTGAGCCAGACCCACTTCTGGGGCTGAGTCAATTAGGCACCTCCACAATCACTTTTTAAGAAGAAGCAGCTGGAAGAGGAGGTTTCTTCTTGTTCTGTTCTTCCTTCTTTTCTGGCTGGTGGTGGTACAAGGAGTTGGGAGAGAGAGAGAAGCGACCATGTGGACCCCAAGGTCAGTAAGGGAAGAGAGGAGGAGGTGTGCTGGAGCAGAGACTCCCCTGCATCCTGTGGAGAGGAGTGGTGAAGAAGAGATTTGTTTGCACTTTGTAAAAGACCCCGCATCAGGGGCAGTGACTATGCCCAGAGGAGGCTGTGTCCTGTGTGAGGGACCCCATATTTGCAGAAGCTGTAAGTGTGGGGAAAAACCCACACCAGAGAAGTCCATTAAGGACTGTATCCTATGGCAGGGACTCCATATTCACAGAAGCTGTAACTGTGGGGAAGAACCCATGCCAAAGTTAATTAAAATTATGCCCAGAAGAGGCTGTGTCCCTTGGGAGGGACCCTGTATCTGCAGAAGCTGCAACTGTGGGGAAGAACCCACACCAGAGAAGTTCCTTAAGGACTGCGTCCCATGGGAGCGATCCTGTATTGGAGCAGGAGAAGAATGCCAGGAGTCGTCCTCCTCTGAGAAGAGAGAAGCAGCAGAGACCATCTGTGAGAGACTGACCATATTCCCCATTCCCTAACCCCCCCAAGCCGTTGAGGGGGGAGGAGGGAGAGATTTCTGGAGCAGTGAGCTGAGCCCAGGAAGAAAGGAGGGATGAGGGAGGGAGATCTTAAACTGCTGATTGTAATTTTCTCAATTATCATACTCCATTTTTGCTTTTTGTTCAGTTCTGTTTCTTGTAGGTAGTAGAATAAACTTTCCTTACTTTCCTCTCTCAGTTGAATAGTGGAGTCTGTTTTGCCTGGAACTATAATTGGCAGTGAGCCAACATCCTTGGTTATCTTTTTTCCTCCCATTTCGCTGGGGCCTCCACCATCGTAACGAGGATGGGGGTGGATGGGGGGCAGTGAGCAAGAGACTGTTGTGGTGCTTCATTGCTGGCTGGGCAAAATCATTACATGTGTGGATTCTGGACATTCTGGATATACAGAACACTTCTGAGAGCATCAGAAACTCTCACTGAGGTCAGTGGCTCAGTCTTTTCCAGGACTGGTCCAAGACTTGCTTCCTTAAAATCAACAGGAGCAGGACTGAGCCTCTTGGCAGCAATGTATAGAAATGCCTAGGAGAGGAGAGCTAAGGGAGCACAGCCTTTTTTTATACAATACATACGTTCTTGTTCAAAGATGTTTGTACCTTCCTGAAGCATATGCCCACGTGTCAACAATTGACATGTAGAGGAAGAATATTAAAATGTTGTGTCTGATAGATTTTAAAACTCCTATGTGACTGGTGGCATGAGTTCATGATTATGTTTGTGAACAGTGATGTTTCACAATGTTGTGTTTGTTTTCCAAGCTTAAAACAAAGCAACACTTTACCTGCAGATTGTTGTTTAATAGGTTTCCTGCAGTAGGTGCAAGTCTTCTCTGTACTGTTGTTTCCAGCACCATTTTGTGGGAGAGGGTAAAGTAACTCCTTATCACACTCCTGTGGTAGGAACTGCAAAGATAATGATAGACCTTGTAGTTTTTCATTAGCGGCCCTATTTGGTGACTACTCCTCTAGCAGAGTGAGGATCATTATTGTACAGATACAACTGAATTTTAGTTCAGTTGACTCTGGGCCTAAGTAAACCTGAGATGTCTTCTTTCATTTGTTCCCAATCTTCTTGACTTCAGAAGTGCAGATTTGAGCATCTCTGTCATTCAGATAAAGGTGTCTATGAGATTCTCAGATCAGACTGTGTGAGAACAGTACCGTTTGGACTCCCGACTCAGCTCTAAGTGCTATTCTTGAGTTTAAAAAAAAACATTGTTGTTTTTGGACTCTTTTTAAGATGACATGTTCTGCTATCCTGTTTCATAACAGCCATATATAATGGGCAGAGATTGGTGTTACATTGAACACTAGAGCAAGGAGAAAATCTAGATCAAAGTTCTAATTGCACCCACTTGACAACTGAATTTGAGTAACGTAATTCAGTTGCCGCTGGTGAAGGGACATCTAATTCTGTATGGATCTACCTTGACCTACCTACCTACTCCCAAAATACACATTACCATGGTATCGGGAGGCCTGCAGATGTTCTGGGTGAACCGTGAGGAAAATCCAGCATGCTTTAGACCTCTGCTTCCTGCCATTGCTTCCCAAATCCCAGCACTCAGTGAGGATGCAGCTTGTGTCTTCTTCAGAGGAACTAACAGCTGGATGGTACATGGGGAATCTGATACCTGGTGGCATAGTGGACCACACCTACTGCTCACATTAAAAGTTCTCACATCAGATGTTCGATTTGTGGTGCAAGAAACTTGGGGTGTGCTTTTGTATTCCCTGCACATGAAGCAGGGGATGAACTGAACTTGACTCTCCTAGTACTTTTGACTTCTCTATCCTTTAAGTAATTCCTTTCTAATGGAAATAAAAATACTTTTAGGGCTACACAAACATTTTTTGTCAAGAAATGTAAAAATAATTTCCATTTATTTCTATCTTACATATATCTACCTTACACAAATAAACATAAGTCTCTGGGAGTGCTTGTGAGAACAGCTCTAGTCTCATCTGTCCAGTGTTGTCTTTACTTGAGAGGGTCAGTGCTCAGTTGAAACTAAAATAGGGGGTTTCCCCTCCTTTATAACATTGTAATTCTATTGAAATGTGTGTTCTGGTCTTCTATTTTCTTAGTAAAATGCATTCCCTTTGCCTAAGTTACATTTGAGTTTGTTTATTCTGAAACAGTAATGCTTGACCTATACAGCATTGGTATGCAATTGCCTAAGTCACTCATGTTATTAAATGTTACCAAAAATCGTAACAAAGAAAATTCTCCAAACCAAGTGATAATTTAGAAAACCAACATTAGTTTTTGGAGTGTTGAGTGCATGGGGGAAATCTCTCCTAACATGCACACCAAGTGACAAAAGCACACTCTAATTATATACATGAAGAAAATTAATATTCATATATATGTAATGCATATGCTAGTAGATTGCAAAACAAAGGTACTGAATTTGGGGAAAGGTCTTTGGTGGTCATTTGAGGTAGACTTGAAACAAGAACTAAACAATAAAGAATGCTATGTAGGACCTGAGCCAAGATAAACTGAAGTAAGCAGCTCATTTAGTGTGCACAGGTGTAGATAGTGGAAACTTTGTAGTCAGTAGGAAGACATAAGTACTAATGAGCTAATCCAGAAGACAGAAGAAAGATAAGGGGAGGGGGTAATAAATAACATAGAAAAAGATACATCAGCAACTAACAAGATCTTTGTGAAAAACAATTCCTTTTAAGGCAAACCATTTGGATTTAACTACCTTAGGGTCAAACAGCAGACACTCCAAAACGACCACTAGAGGCCCTCAGAGACTCCCGACTCAAAGCATGGAGTATGCACAAGGGGGTGGGAGGTATATAAATAATTACCACGAACTAAAATGAATATGCATGAATTTTGTGCGAAATATAATGAATATGTAACTCACTTAACAATAAAGATAGCTTTGGAGGAAATATCCATGTGTGTCTCCCTTGCTGCAGCTTTGAATAAAATAATGCCTGCTTTCTAAAACTCCAAACTGAGTCTTAAGAGAGTTTACTCAGACTGGCTTTTACAGTATAATTTTGGCAACCCAGATGGGACACTACTTCTGAGTCTCAATGGATCTGTGGAATCGCAGGACCTCCAGCTGACACTGAGGGATTCTTGGGGAGAACCTCCTATTCCCAGACCAAAGAGCTCTGAAGCAAGACCTCTGGCATTCTTCTTTTATAAAGAGTTTGGGTCCTTGAGGAAGAGGGCTCAAATCTCACTGCCTACCCATCGGACACAAGCGAAAAGCTGTGCAGGATTGAGCTATAAGCAGCGCCTGAAGGGAGGTGCAGAGTCCCACTACCTGCCCATGAGATGTGGACGAAAGCTGCATAGGATTGGTCTATAAGGGTACCTAAGTGTCGTGGTTTAGGCCCATCAGGGAACAAAAGACCACGATTAGCTTCAAGTACCGAAGAGGCTGAGAATTACCAAAGGGCAGGGAGAGCTTAAGGTTCAGGACAAAACAGACCAGGCTACTCGACTTGGGGAAGAAAACAATTTAATGCAACGTCAACTAAAGCATAACCTTAAAACCCCAAAACATAACCAAAATAAAACAACACAGAGTAGTGCAACAATGAAGAGTCCGACCAGCCTTTTTAAGAACACCTTCTTGCCACACCTCCCCTCTTCCCGGGCTCAGAGCCCTGATCCCGGTGTTTTTACATCCTCCGTCCCTGAACGGCACGGGGGGGGGGGGGGGGGGGGCAGGGAGTGGGGGTTTCAGTCAAGTCTTTTGCCGATAGCTTCTGCCGTTTGTCCCTCCTCAGGACATGTGGGCTCCGCACCCGTCCTCCCTGAAAGTCCGTGGAGTACCTCACAAACACGGCAGCCCTGGACGGGCCGCTCCGACGCGCATTTATTTCAAATGATGCAGCCTCTCGTGTGGGTCTGCTCTGCGGCACGCAGGCTCTCCGGCACGGCCTATACCATGGCCATCTCCCCACACAGTCCCTCGCCCATTAGGGCTCACTCACACGGAGCTGCTGGTAACTCTCAGTCCTGCCATGGGTCTCCATAGGCTGCAGGGGTACAGCTTGCATTCTTGCTACGGCTTGCGGAGGGGGTCTCTGGTCTATTGCTTCTGCTTGCTTGCTCCCTCCTTCTCTGGCTGAAGGATCCACGTAGCCGCCTCCATCTTATATCACTCTTACACCTCCTGCCAGCACTTCACATTCCCGTCCCCTAAATAGTGATCGCAGAGGCGCCAGATTGGCCCAGCCGGGCCGGAGGTGGGTGTGAACCCAGGAGCCCGGGGGAGAGTCCACAAACTCTTTACCAGGTCTTCACTGCAAGTCGCTCCCCCTGTTACCAAGCAAAAGCTGCTCCTTGCTAAAACCAAAACACTAAGGAATACCCTATTTAGTTAAAACTTATTTGATAATTTGTCTCTTTGGCCATTTGTGTTCTGTCCACTGGACTGTGGTTATTGCCTTGGTGCATTGATCTTTGTATTGATTTTTATTTATATTTTGAATATGACCATACTAATAATACCAAATTGGACAAACACTCAAAATCTAAGCCCAACCGCCTGTAGCCCCTCTGATATCTGAGGACAAGATGGAATGTAAGGGGGTTTATTTTCTGCCAAATTGCCTTGTAATTGCCTTGCCTTTTAACGATTGGGATTTGATGTCAAATTTGATGTTACCTTTAAGGTGGATGCTGGAATATCTACCAGAGGTCAGGGTTTATTTTTAAAAAAAATCACCTTTAGGTTGTACTCTAACACATCGGAAACAAATTGCTGGGTCACCTGGAGGATTTAATTAAATACTGTAATTAATAGAGGCCTTTGTATAAACTTGATGAGGAGGAAAAATAGCCTGTTAACAGGAGTTTAAATTACAATGTTTTATTACAGTTGATGCTGTTCCTGAGAAGTGAGATTAAGTGGTATATGCTGAGTTGTTTTTCACATTGCAAAAACATCCTGAACATCAGAAAGAGAATGGAATTAATTTAGCCCCCTTTTGACTTTGGAGAAAGATCATAGAATCACAGAATGGTAGGGGTTGGAAGGGACCTTTAGAGGTCATCCAGTCCAACCCCCTAGTTAAAACAGATCCACCTAGATCTGGTCACACAGGAAAGTATCCAGGTGGGAACAAAGGGAAGAATTTGAAGAGGTGTTGTTTGACATGTAGTATTGGACAGAGATGTTTAAAGTTGGTAGAGCAAGAGGAGGACAATGTTGAATCACTGTTATCTCCTGAAAGGTGTCTAGGGCTCTAGGGATGGGAAACAGAAAGAGTAGAGGAGGAGCAGAGGAATGAACAGATGTTGGGGGCAGACGGGTTCAGTCCTATAGCAGGATGTACTCAGTCAAGACAAAGGGAATTGTTACAAGACCCATTAAGACAGGCTGTTGGAAATGAGGGACCTATAATAGTAAAAGTGCTATTTTAAATTACTGATTTAAATAGTTAGAAATTGGCTGCAGGAAGTTATAGGGATGATCCAGATAAGGTCGCTGGTGCTTTTGAAATGGTTAAAACTCAGGATCCAGACTGGAAAGATATTGAAGCAATTATGCAAGTGTTGTTTGATTGTACTGAAAGGGAAATGATCTGAAAATCTGCTTGAACACACGTAGAAGCTCAGGTTGCATCTGTAACTTTACAAGGAACAATGGAGATCCATTTCCCATCTCTGGATCCTAAGTGGGACCCAAATGCAGAGAGACCGAGACAATTGTTTATGCAGTATCAAAAACTGATTTTATTTAGAATTTGGAATGTGTTTCCTAAAGAAAAAAAGTGGTCAAAATTATATGAAATTAACCAGGATCGGAAAGAATCCCCAACCAATTTTATGAATAAACTAAAAGAAGCAGCTCATAAATATACAACTTTAGATCTAAACTCAGAAGAAGGAAAAAATCAGATAGCCTCTTTGTTTATTGGACAGTTCTCAGGATGACATCCGAAGGAAGTTACAGAAATTGCAGGGAAATGATGCTCGGGGAATTGGGAAAATTTCTAAATGTGGCTTGGACTATGTATAGAAACAGAGAGAGACGAGAAAATGAGGTTATAAATAGCAAGCTAGTGGCTGTATTAGGAGAGGCGCATATTTCTGACCAAGACAGGTTTAGAGGACGGGGATGAGGAGGATTCTCTGGAAGAGGATGGAGTAGACGAAGATATAAACCTTCACAAAGAATAGTATCACGTTTGAGACAGAATCAGTGTGCTATTTGTGGGGAAAGACATTGGAGGCATGAATGCCCCCAAAAAGGATCAAATCTCCTCTCAAACACTGTCCTTTCAGTTGAATCAGAATAAAGGAGACCACGGGAGTCTCCCCCAGCAGAATTTCTGATTATAGCTCAGCTGGGGAATGAAGAGATTGAATTTTTAGTAGACACGGAGGCAACTTATTCTGTACTAAATACAATGGAAGGGGATCATAGAATGGTAGGGTTGGAAGGGACCTTTAGAGATCATCTAGTCCAACTCTCCTGCAGAAGCAGGTCAACCTAGATCAGGTCGCATAGGAACGTGTCCAGGCAGGTCTTGAAGACCTCCAAGAAAGGAGACTCCACAGCCTCCCTGGGCAGCCTGTTCCACTGCTCTGTCACCCTCACAGAAAAATAGGGTTTTTTTATGTTTAAATGCAACTTTTTGTGTTCCAGCTTCGTCCCATTACCGCTTGTCCTGTCACTGGATACAACAGAACCCCCTAAGCCACCAGTACTTTTGCCAGAAACACCAGTGAAGGTACTGGTACAAGTATCTGAGTCACTGATGTGAGAAACAAATATGTGTACTGTTTCTCCTCCCCTCCTACCCACCCTTCCCCGTCCTGCCCTGTCCCGTCCTACCGTCATGCCTGAGGGAGCACCTGGCAGCGAACGAAAGGTATGCTTTGCTCATGACACTATGGATCTGCCATTGCCCCTGAGATCATCAATCCCTGAGTATACTCCTCTTCCATCATCACCCCCAACATCTAGTGAAGGGGAAGATCAACAAAGAAAGTTGTTACAGGAAGAATTAATAAGGCATGGAGAAGATATGAAATGGACTTTGGCCCATTTGGAGGAACTGATAGAAAAGCCAAAAGCAACAGCTAACCAACTACTCAATCGGCTTCATGAATTAATTGAACCTGATGTTAAGGTTTCGGCTCTGCCAATAGTCAGAGACTCCCAGCCAGGTGACTATGATCCAGCTAAGAAGTGGCGAGGCCTTATTCGCGACGTGGTAATAGAAGGTGAATTTATTCTGCAAGCCTTCCCAGTGATACCAGTAGCTGACAACCCTGCACAACGACAGTGGGTGTCTCTGGATTGGAAGTTGCTCAGGGAAGGGCAAAAGGTGGTGATGCATTATGGTTTGACCAACTCATACGTTCAAACATTATTAGACTATATCTTTACCAGTGGATTAAAGACCCCATTTGACTGCCGGAAGCTAGCGGAAACCTTCTTGAAGCCCACTCAAGTATTACTATAGGAATCTGAATGGAAGAAAAGAGTGGAGGTAGTAGTAGTAGAAAATCTAGAGTTACAGCAGGGGGATCCACAACGGGTTGTCAGACCTGACATGATGTTGGGCAAAGGCCAATTTGCTGACCCCTCAAGTTCAGGCTCATCTACATGAAACCATCTTATGACAAACACAAACATTGTCTCGGCAGGCATTTAAGGCCGTCCTTGACATGGGGGTGCCAGTTCCCCCGTATACTACCATCATGCAAAAGTTTGATGAACCTTTTATGACGTTCTTGGACCGTTTAAGAGCAGCATTGGATCGTGTACCAGGTATGTCGGCCGAAGTAAAATCTGAGTTGGAACTGCACTTGACAGTCACTAATGCTAACCCTGATTGTAAAAGTACCCTGCAGACTCCCCTAAGCACCACAACCTTAGATATGATAGAAGCCTGCTCTAGAGTAGGATCATCAGAATACAAAGCAACACATCTGGCTGAAGCTATGGCAACAGCATTAAAACCATTAGTTCAACAAGGCAGAGGACATCAAGGGCCAAAATGCTTCAATTGCGGAAAAATGGGACATGTGAAAAAACAATGTTGATCCAGACCATTGGTATGGACAAATAGCTCCATCAAACCATTGGGATCCAACCGCAGATTTAATGGCAATTGTTACAGATGTAGAAAATTTGGAAATAGAGCCCCTGAGTGCCGCTCTCGAGTGGCCAGACACATAATGCCTAAGGGAAATGGATTAACGAGTGCAAAAAGGGTGAGCGCGATGACACAAAAACACCCTTCATCGCCAGCGGCTGCCTGGATAGCCTCGGCTCAGCCACTGCAGGAAGTGCAGGAGTGGATTTGGAAACATCAATAGATGTAGCTATCAACAATACAGAAATAACGGTTATCCCATCCAATACTCATGGACCCCTGGGTTACGGCTTAAGTGCTCTGCTTTTGGGATGGTCATCAGCCTCTCGACCAGGTATTTTCATGCTCCCTGATGTAATCGATGCTGATTATCGAGGAAACATTGGAATAATGGTTAAAGTATGGCAGCCGCCAGTTTATATACCTAAAGGAACTAGGATAGCTCAGTTAGTTCCCTTCATGGCTAAAGTTCCACTCACAGGTCTTCAAGAGCGTCGAGATGGTGTTTTTTTGATCCACTGGTATACCTGAGGTAAGACTTGCAATGCCACTTTCACAAGCAAAGCCCACTCAGACGGTTGTATTCCAACATTCAAACGGTGAACAAATGGTTGGGTACAATGCATTACTGGATATGGGAGCAGACATAACTGTTGTTCCATTATCCTATTGACTGGAAATCTGGCCTTTAGAAAGTTTAGAGACCCTTGTTGTCAGAGTAGGAGGCACACAGATGACAAAAATTAGCAGAGACCTAATTTTAATATGGATGCAGGGTGAAGAAAATAGGTAAGTGCAAATTAGACCCTATGTAATGAATACTTCAGTTTGGCTTTTAGGTAGAGACACCTTAAGCCAAAATGGGCTATCGCTTGTCAAATGAAAATGTATAGTGGCGGCCATTGATGGGTGACCAATCCCAAAGTTAACCTGGCTCACAGATAAACCAGTATGGATTGATCACTGGCTGCTAAGTAAAGAAAAACTCACCCAGATTCATGAACTAGTAAATGAACTGTTAGACAAAGGACATATTAAGCTGTCTGCTAGTCCTTGGAATACACCAATTTTTACTATCCCTAAAAAATCAGGGAAATGGTGTCTATTACATGATTTAAGAGCTGTTAATGCAGTAATGCAGGATATGGGTGCTTTACAACCAGGATTATCTTCTCCTGCAATTATTCCAAATGAATGGCCTCTATTAGTTATCAATTTAAAGGATTGTTTTTTCACAGTTCCTCTACATGAGGACAATAGTGAAAAGTTTGCCTTTACAGTACCATCTATAAACAAACAACAGCTGGCAAAACAGTATCAATGGGCAGTTTTACCTCAGGGAATGAAGAACTCGCCAACTATCTGCCAAATGTGTTGCCTGGGTGCTGGCACCACTACGCAAAAAATATCCATCTTATACCATTATATGGACGATATACTAATTGCAGGAAAAGATCTGGATCAGCATCAAATACTGGAAGAAGGGAAGCAACAGTTGGGCATCTCCAAGTTAGTGATCGCGCCAGAAAAGGTACAAATGCATGCCTCTTGGAAATATTTAGGCAATATTATCACCACTGCACACATTTATCCTCAGAAAGTGACAATTAAAAGAGAAATTGCTAATATAACAGACGTCCAAAAGCTAATAGGTGATATCCAATGGGTATAAACATGTGTTATCACAAACGAGGATCTTGTGCCACTTATGCCTTTCCTACAAGGATCGTTGAGGCTGACAGTGCGTGAAAAATGTCCCAGGAGCAAAAACAAGTGATAGACAAAATAGAAGACAAAATAGTCAATAACTACAGTCACCAATATGATCCTGACTTGTCAATTAACATTGCTGTGATAAGTCAAAATCAGCATGTAATGGCAGTCTTGATGCAATGGGATTCAGTAGGGAAAGACCCATTGAGGATCCTGGAGTGGATATTTTTGCCATACAATTTGCAAAAAACAATTACCACGAGAATAGAGGCAATTGCGGAAATAATAGTTAAGGCCAGAAAACATCTGCTGGAAATAGCAGGGATTGAAGCAGACATCATTTTCGTTCCTCTCACAGATGAATTTTTGAACTGGGTGCTGCAAAAATCTGATGAATTACAATGGGCCTTTTTGTCATACCCAGGGACTATAAATAATCATTATCTGGACCATAAATTGTTTTCTGTTAAATTTCAAATGGAAGACTGGCCATTGAGATCAACAGTACCGGTTATAGGCCTAACTGTATTCACTGATGCAAGTAACATACAAGCCAAAGCAGGAGTGGTTTGGTGGGAGAATGGACAATGGCAAAATCTAACTGTTCACTCCCTAGGCAGCTCAGTTCAACTGTTAGAGCTAATGGCTGCGGTTACAACTTTCAAGAAATGGCCAGACGTCCCATTAAACATCATCTCAGACTCCTTATATGTGGTTGATGCCGTCACTCGATTAGAGGGAGCATTATTGAAAGAAATCTCTAATCAGAATCTTTAAAACTTGTTTGTACGGCTCTGGCATTGGATAAATGAATGTTGAACTGCCTATTATATTGGACATATTCAAAGCCATTCGGGTTTAAAAGATGGGTTATCAGTAGGCAATAAAATTGTTGACAAGGTAGTGGCAGCTCCGTTATTGATACCTATGGGGCCAATAATTGACAAATTTTCTCAAGCCCGCAGATTGCACAACTTTTTTCACCAAGGTGTGAAAATGCTTGCAAAGCTATTTGACCTGACCATATCAGATTCTCAGGGTATTGTTTCCACACGCCCTGCATGCCAGAATCAAATTGGTCTAGGAGTAGGAGTCAATCCCAGGAGTCTGGCACCATTGGGAATATGGCAGTCTGATGTTACAGTCTATGTTCCCTTTGAACGCTTTAAATGACTATATGTAACCATTGATACATTTTCAGCGATGGTATGGGCTACAGCTTTAACAAGCAACAGTGCTTGAGATGTTATAAGACATTGGAGGAGTTGTTTCTCAGTCCTTGGCGTTCCACAAGAGATAAAAACTGATAATGGCTTGGGATATATATCCAGTAGAACATGAAAGTTTCTGAATTTATGGGGAGTCTAACATACTACTGGGATCCCAGGTAACTCTACTGAACAAGCCATTATTGAACGTACGCACCAAACACTAAAGGGGCTGCTAAAAAACAAAAAATGAGGGAAGAGAGGGTACGCCCTCAAGATAGATTAATGAAGGCCATTTATACAATGAATCATTTAAGAATTGTGGCAAACCGGAATGAACCACCGGCATGAACACATTTTGCTCAGATGAGTCTAGATCTGGATTTTACTAACAAACCTAAAGAACCCCACTACTGGAGAATGGCAAGGACCTGTGGATCTGTTAACATAGGGAAGAGGTTACGCTTGTGTCATTACAGATCAAGGTCCTCGGTGGATTCCGGCTAAGTGGATTGATGAGCAAAAGCAGACATACAGAAGGGAAAGGCCTGAGAAAGTTAGAAAGACGCGATTCACTATAAACTAACACCATGATAGGAAACCTCAGCTCACTGGAATTCGAACCGCTCATTAGTAAAGGCCTTGAAGAACCTGAAAGCTGATAACTAAGAAGCTGGTGTGCAGACAGCTGCAGATAAGAAGGACTTGGAATGTGGAAAACAGAATTGTTTGCATCCTGCTCCATGGCATGGAAATCTACCAGAGACACTGAACAAGTGTAAGCTCAAAGAGGACTTATTAAAATACGGAGTGGGGATAGGTCATGAATATGTAATAGGTGCTTATGCATACCCCTACCTGTACCCTATAAGTAGCCCTTTGTTAGACAATAGTGTGTGCGAGCTGGGCAGAATTATCTCCCTCGCACCCGACGGCGCAATACATACCTGCTTTATAACCCTTAATCGTGTTATAGAGTTTGTTCCTCATGTCAATTGGCGAGCCAGCCAGGAGACCCTCTCTGCCCGGCTGCTGGACCAGGTGGGGTGTGGGACATTCTAGGCGCGCCACTGGACTGTTTGTCCGGAGAGTCTCCCATCCCCATCTGATTGCTGCAGGGGAAGAGATGGACCAGCCAGTGGACCAGGTATGTAAATTGGGGAAGCCTGCAGGGGTATAGGGGAAGAGTCCGTAAGCCGTGTATGGGACGCCTCACACTGTGACGAGGAGTAGGGGAGCTCACCAAGACCTTGTAAGTCGTAAGGGGGGGTATAAGCACCCCTTGCACCTGGTGAGGGAGTGATACTGCTTGGCCCTGGGGAATTAGCGAATTCGCTGGTATGGTAACTTGGGCGCTCCTCGCTGGGATGCTAATGCAGGCACCGGCCTTAGGCCTGCCAGACCCTACAAAATCCTTTTGGTTATTCTCTCATGAAAAGCAAGGAATTGCACTGGGAATACTGGCTCAGGAGCTTGGCCCAGACCAAAGGGCAGTGGCATACTTCTCCAAACAATTGGATGAAGTAAGCAGAGGATGGCCTAGCTTCCTAAGAGCGGTGGCAGCAATAGTAATTAACATCCAGAAAGCTCGTAAATTTACGATGGGTCAGCAGATCACAGTGTTGGTGTCTCATACAGTGTCCACCATACTAGAGGCAAAAGGGGGCCACTGGTTATCCCCACAAAGATTCCTCAAATATCAGGCCATTATGGTAGAACAGGATGATGTCCAGATAACAGTAACTAACATTGTCAACCCAGCATCTTTCCTTAGTGAAGTTACAGGGGAACCAGTGACTCACGATTGCCTGGAAACCATTGAGGCAGTCTACTCCAGCTGACTAGACCTGAAGGAATGACCGCTGGAGGATGCCAAGGACACATGGTATACAGACGGCAGCAGCTTCATCAAAAATGGACAGCACAAAGCAGGGTACGCAGTGACCACTACAGACAAGATTCCAAATATGCCTTTGGAGTGGTTCACGCCCATGGAGTGGTCTGGAGAGAAAGAGGACTTTTATCCACCCAAGGGAAGCACATAAAATGTGCAGAGGAAATTCTCAAACTGTTAGAAGCTGTACAGTTACCAAAGGAAGTGGCAATTATGCATTGCAAAGCTCACCAAAAGGGAACAACTGCACAAGAGGTAGGAAATTCCATGGCAGACCAGGAAGTAAAGAGAGCAGCTGAAAAAGGTACAGCAGAGATACAGTCTCTGATTCCAGATGGAAAAATCCCAATCAACTAAATTCCTAACTATTCAAAAGAAGACCAGAAATTGATTCAGGATTTCGGGGGGAAAAACAGAGGAAAATGGTTGGGCTACAACACCACAAGGGAAAGTAGTGTTGCCTAGCACATTACTTTGGGCTATAATCATGGCTGAACATAGAAAGTCTCATTGGGGAGTCGAAGCCCTATATAAGTATCTGAGCAAACGCATTGTCGCCCATAACTTATACACAGCCATCAAACAAGTAACACAACAATGTGAGATTTATTTACAGAATAACCCACGGGTAAGCTGGAAAATGGAGCTAGGGCAGATAGGGAAGGGTAATTTCCCTGGACAGTGGTGGCAAATTGTCTTTTCAGAACTTCCAAGAAAAGGGGGGTTCCGATATCTACTTGTACTAACCGATACCTTTTCAGGATGGCCAGAAGCATTCCCTTGCCAAACAAACAAGGCTAGAGAGGTAACTAAGGCTTTACTACATGAAGTAATACCAAGATTTGGGGTCCCAGGAGTAATATCCTCAGACAGAGGCCCTCATTTTGTGGCCAAAATTACGCAACAAATTAGTCGGGTTCTGGGGATAGATTGGCAGTTGCATACTCCCTACAGACCCCAAGCAAGTGGCCAGGTGGAGAAGATGAACCACCTTCTTAAATTACAGATTGTAAAATTGGGCCAAGAACCTGGACTAGCCTGGCCTCAGTCACTACCTCTAGCCTTGCTGCAAATAAGAACCAAACCAAGGGCTAAGGAGGGATTAAGTCCCTTCGAAATAATGTATGGAAGACCCTATTCGGTCCAAGCAGGAACATCAACACAAGTTGGTGCCGAGGTGTTAACTGACTATGTAATAAGCTTACAAAAACAACTCAGAAAAGTAGAAAAACTGGTTTTGGGGACCTGTGCTTGTGGCCTGTATGGGCCAGTACATAACACAGAACCAGGTGATTATGTATATGTCAGATCTCTTTCAGACTCACCCCTGGAGCTGAAATGAGAAAGACCATTCCAGGTTCTGTTGACAACACACACAGCTGTTAAGATACAGGAACAGACATCGTGGATACACCATACCAGAGTAAAGAAAGCTTATAAGCAGTGTTGGGAAGTAACAGAGACTGGACCCTTAAGACTCTGACTCTGGCAAAGGTCCTCACAAGAGCAGACCTTTAAAATGATTAATGAAGAGTTTAAGCTGTTAATATGTTTTAGTATCTTCTCCCTTGCCTGCAACAGAGAGCCTAAGGACTGGCCTTGGAATCATGCTCAGAAGAGCCATATTGTGATGAAGGGAAAGGTGGATCCAATAACAAGGCTGGCTACAGTGGTTTCTCACGGGAATGAGGTATACCAGGAAAGCCAGTGGGACAGAGGCAATGGGGACGAGATTACCTGGTTATGGGCAAAAATGGGGAATGAGATAACAGTGGGGTGTCAAGTATATCATGAGGATGATGAGACTGTGATTTTGGGGGAAACTATGATTAGTATGAGGATGGTGACATCTTCAAATGAACTTGGAGAAGTGTGCCTAGGGAGACCTGAGTGCTGGTTTAGTTTTAACCTAACCGAACCAGCCCTGGTCACCTGCCTATGGCAAAGATTGGAAGGTCAGATACTGCACTATAAAGCCAAAATTGACCTGAGGTTAGAACTAAAGACCTTTGAGATTGGGCCATATGTGATCAAGAATATAGGTCAATAACAAATGTTGTTTAACCCAGAATGGTATCTTAAATGTGTTGAAATGCTAATGGAAATCAATGTTTCTGGCATTCAGACAGCATGCTCTCCTTTCCTGAAAACATCTTTTGAGGGCTGGATAACTTGGCTGCAGAAACAAGGGCCCTTTAGGGGCCAAACACAGAGAGACCTAACTGGCGTATTGGGGACAGGATTGGAGGTCCTTAATAGAGTTGATTCAGAAATATTAATGAATAGATTGGCCACTGCAAATAGTGGTCTGATAAGATTACAACAACCTTTGCAATATTCTTTATCAGCATTAGGAACTAACAAGTGGCTTTTATCAAAAGGGTTACCAAGGTGGGAAAAAGTGGAAAAGCAATACTATGAATGGGTAGCGAACACACTTGGTACGGTCCAGACAATGGTACAGACAATGTTTCTTTGGCCCTCAGTTGCATACAGGCACAATTATGGATGCAGTTGGTAGCTGCCCTAATTACACGAGAGGGTGGTGAAGGTAGTTTCCCCACTGAAATCCAGAAGGTGGTTTGGAACAGTGCCACAGACTTAGAGAAGGAGCTTCAATGTTGGGGGACTCTGGTAAATTTTACCTATGACCCTATCACTGATACAGCCACAGCCTTTGTGTTGACTAACATGGGCACGAATGGTGCATGGGAAGTGGCAAACTGTAAATTTGGAGCCTTGCATTACTCGAAAGCAACAAGGACTCATCTGTAAATTGTATATATTGGCCAAGGTTGTGTTTGTTTAAGGACTGCTTGCACCTCTATAGTAATAGATAAGATAAACATGGATAGTAAGAATCATTCTAATTTCTGTATTTGTAACTTTATTCTCAGTTAGCTTTGTTTTCTCTACTGTGCTGTTTATTTGGAATTGGAGAATGCTACGACAACTAACAATTTTGTCTTCCATGTCTAGTGCCCATGAAAATGCGTTAAAAGGTGAGCTACAAGTGAATTGCTTTCCAATTCCCCTTCGAGAGGTAGAAATGCATTTGGCAAATGAATTTGCCAATATTAAAAGACAGGGGGGAATTGATGAGCAAAAGCAGACATATTGAACAGGGGGGAGGGGGATATATATGTTATATGTACATTACCTAGCTTTTTCTACATCTTTGAATGAGCATCGCTTGCATTCATCAGAACAGACCCTGTATCTGCAGAAGCTGCAACTGTGGACAAGCATCCACGCCAGAGATGTTTATTTAGGACTGCGTCCTGTGTGAGGGTGCTGGTCTCGGGCCAGCCAGGATCGGGGCAATGCACTGAAACATACCAAATTTACTCTAGTTTGCTGCAGGGGGAGCATTGCAAATGCTGCTCTGTGGTATGCAAGCCCCCAATTTATTGTCAAAGTTGTATAATATCTGGTTTTGCTTTTACATCCTGCTGACCTTCAGGCTTTGCCTGTTTTTCACTCTCACACTGCTGCTTCTCACACTTGCAACCAGGCATTCTGTAACATTATCTCACTCACTAGCAATCAGTCTCATCCTCTGAAGGTCGGTTTACATTTTTTGCCAATTACCAGTTCTTTATTCCCACATGAGAGACCCTGTATCAGTAGAAGCTGTAGCTGCTGGGAAGAACCTACACCAGAGAAGTTCATTAAGGAGTGTGTCCCTTGGGAGGGACCCTGTGTCGGAGCAGGGGAAGAACGCAATGAGTCATCCTTCTCTGTGAAGAGAGAAGTGTCAGAGACCATCTGTGAGAGACTGACCATGTCCCCCATTCCCTACTCCCCGAGCCGTTTATGGGGGAGGAGGTAGAGATATCGGGAGCAGTGAGCTGGGCTCGGGAAGAAAGGAGGGATGGGGAAAGGAGAGCTTAAAGTACAGGTCGTAAATTTTCACAATCATCCTACTTTCTTTTTGCTTTTATTCTGTTCTGTTTCTTGTAGGTAGTAGAATAAACTTTCCTACTTTCCTCTCTAAGTCGAGTACTGGAATCTGTTTTGCCCGGAACCGTAATTGACAGTCAGCCCTAGCTGCCCTTGTCTTAATCCACAACAACCTTGCTTATCTTTTCACTCCTATTTCGCTGGGGCCTCTACCATCCTAATGAGGGTGGGGGTGAATTGGGGGCACCGAGTGAGAGACTGTTGTGGTGCTTCTGTGCTAGCTGGGCCAAACCACGACAGCATGTCACTATAGACATATTCTGCATTTATTTTTGCCACCACACACACAGGCGAAAAAAGTCAAGACATACATCGTCACTGGTTTGCTGCTTTTGCATCTATGGGAGTCCCATAGCACATTAAAACTGACAATGGGCCTGCATTTATATCAAGAGCCACACAACTATTTTTACAGGAATGGGGAATCTGACACACAACAGGTATTCCACACTCGCCCACTGGGCAGGCTGTCACTGAACGTACCCACAAAACACTAAACAAATGCTGACTAAACAAAACAAGGGGAATATGGGAGATATGCCTTCTGAATGATTATGGAAAGCTATATTTGTGTTAAATGTTTTCAATTGGGATCATGCAGATATGACATGTGAATCATCATTTTGGGATTTCTCCTATGTTCCGGACACAGCCTTTCGTCCATGTCCAAGATATGGCCATGGGACAATTGGAAGGACCCTTACATTTAAGAACTTGGGGACAGGGATATGCCTGTGTCTCCCCAGGATCGGGACCAATGTGAGTTCCTGTGTGATACGTTTGGCCACATCTGACAAATGAGAATATAACGCTGAACAGAGCAACACCAGAGGAGTTCACATGAATAGGATTTTTGTCTTTACAGGAATACTGTTATGGGTAACAACAAAAGGATGGGCAGTCACACAGCCCCTTAGAATGTCTGGGTCACTTTAGCAAATGTCACAGAACAAGATACACTCTTAGTACAGCTACGCCTACTAACAGTTTTTCTAGGTATTGGGACTGCTCAAATTTTAGCAATGCTTAATAAATTAGAATGCTGGCTTGCAAAATTTAGCAATAGTACTTCACTAGCACTATCTGGATTGTTATCTGATGTAGAGTCAATCAGACATGCTACTTTGCAGAATAGAACCGCCATAAATTTTTATTGCTAGCACAAGGGCATGGTTGTGAGGATTTTGAAGGCATGTGTTGTATGAATTTGAGTGATCACTCAGAGTCAATACATAAGAGTATTCAGGATTTGAAGGATCTCACCAAACGACTCAAAGTGAGCGATTGGAATCCTTTTTCAGGGCTGAGCTGGTGGTCAGGACTGGGCTCTTGGTTAAAGCAAATATTAATGATGGGAATTGTGTTCTTGTTAATGTTGGGTGCATTTGCTTGTTGCTTGCCTTGTATTGCAGGATTTGTGCACTTTATGATTGCAAGAACAATGAATCAAGTAATGCATGCTCAGATACAGACTGTGCTGCTTCTTCAGCAATTAAATAAAGAAGGGGGAGATGCGGGAAACCAAGATGCAGGGCTCAATACAGAGTGAGAAAGGAGTGGATTGGCGCATGAACACAGCATGCACATGTAGCTGATTGGAGGAGCCTCTGCCTGAACAGGAGATGCAAGTAGCAAGGAAGTTATCAGCACAGCTGCTCTTGAAGGCCACTGAACAAAACCAATCCTGATTAGAAGGAACTAAGGGGGGTATAAGTAAAAGGGATACTTGTACAATAAATTATTCTGTTCCTGCACCTTAACAGTCCATGCCCATGTTGCCACAAATGGTGTCTCTGTGTGAGGAGGCAATATCTGCAGTCAAAGACTGAGCCGGTGGCAAGCCCCACAGAACTGAAGCTGCTGAAACGAATCAGGAGCCCGGCACCGGCACAATTCACCATTGCGGGGAGAGCAAGGTGAGCTGTAGGGGACAATGGGTTGTAGCCTATTGTCTGAAGAAAAATCAGTCCTGAGACTATTATCTAAGCCTCAAATACCCTAGGAAAACTTTTGAAATAGGTCTGTTGACATCCCTGGGGTTGATGCCGTTTCCATCTTTACGGCTCCTATATGGGATGAAGCTGGGGTGAGACTGTGGGACCATGCGACACAGGAAGATAAACTTGCCGTGGGATTGTTATCTCCTTGGAGGTTAATGTTGGAAATGATGCAGAAAAAGGACAGAGTTAATCAACCCAATGAGAGGGATCAGGATCACACACAACGTGCGCCCACACCTTTCTGCAGGACAGAAGGTGAGAAGTTGGGGAGTCATGGGAAATTCAGTTACCCAGTGACAACAAATAAATCTCAGTGTGTTACTCCACATCTTGGACAATCAGCAGCCAACCTGTGCCTATGTTGTCTTTAGTAACTTTTCTTGATTGGGTTCAAAGGAATGTTCAAAGGAGTCCATGCTCATGTTGCCACAGGGAAATAACCTATGATCAGAGTTATATGACAATAGGGTTAATTTTTATAGTGGGTTTGATTTTTATATGTTGATATGAGTGGATGGTGAGGTGGATCAAGAACTGGCTGAATGACAGAACCCAGAGGGTGGTGATCAATGGAGCCAAGTCAAGGCAAAGTAAATTGGGTCGCTCCTGCCTCTTGCAGTCTCTGAAGTTGTTTTGAGGGGAGCGAATCTCTCCCCTCTGCATTGCCCATTCCTGACATCCAGTGATGGTGTTTAAATATCAGCAGTGGCTGTTTGGTGCTATTAACTGGAAAGGCTTTTAGAGGAAAGTGCATGCAGGAAAACTCAAAGTCTAAATAAAGCAAAGAAGAAAGAAATAATAGTAAGTTTAAAGATTAGAGCGTTTCCAACTGGATAGGGCTATTTCTTGGTGATAATTAACAGAGATCTTATGTTTGGGCTGCAGGTTTGCAACCTTCCAAAGGATATCTGCTGCTTGCAAATATGTTGTTGTATGAAAGTTGTATCCTACTGCAGGGAGATTTTATTTTTATTTTTTAAGGGAAGGGGAATTTGATCCTTACATTAAAGTACATAGGATTAAAAAAAATGAAAGCAAAAATGTGTTTCTTTCACAACATAAATGCATATGTTCAGCGGCCCTATACCTCTCCAAGAAGAGGAGCATCAGTGTTAATGCTTTGCAGAGAACAGTGCTGGCTCTTCAACTGCAGATAGGAAACTCAAATCCAGTTCATGAAGTCATCTAAAAGCAGGTTTGTGTTGTTGAAAGGTTTAGTGATGAAGAAGGGGGAAAAGTTTCATGAGATCTAAACAAAATACTTTGTCCTCATGCTCATTGTATTTGAATATATGATAAATATGTGTGAGCATACAAAGGTACTGCATATGAGTGGCAGTTGCTGAACCTGCTGTGCAATAATCCTTGATTGCCCTCTGCTAAAGATTTGGGCGTGAGAACCAAACTCCTGAATTAATTTTGTATTTTCAAACATGGACCCCAGACCAGCTTTAAACTGGCACAGTTTGTATTTGTCTGAAGACAGCTCTGAACAATACCTGCTATGAGTCTTTCTGTGTCGTGGTTTTGCCCAGCTAGCACAGCAGCACCACACCAGTCTCTCGCTCGGTGCCCCCATTCACCCCCACCCTCATTAGGATGGTGGAGGCCCCAGCGAAATGGGAGTGAAAAGATAAGCAAGGTTGTTGTGGATTAAGACAAGGGCAGGGAGGGCTCACTGCCAATTATGGTTCTGGGCAAAACAGACTCCAGTATTCGACTTAGAGAGGAAAGTAGGAAAGTTTCTTCTACAAGAAACAGAACGGAATAAAAGCAAAAAGGGAGTAGGATGATGAGAAAAATTACAACCAGCACTTTAAGATCTCCCTCCCCCATCCCTCCTTTTTTCCTGGGTCCAGCTCACTGCTCCTGATATCTCTACCTCCTCCCCCCTCAACAGATCAGGGGGGCAGTGCCACGAAGTTTTCAGCTCTTGGCCTAAAAAACCAGCTCGTAGCCTATCAACCAGCTCGAAGCCTATAAACCAGCTCGAAGCCTAAAAAACCATCTCGAAGCCTACTTCATGCAGCTCTCAGCCTAGGGTCCGATTCTCAGCTGGGTGGGAAGAAATCCAGTCCTACTCAGTGTGAGTGATAGCAGAAATTTTCTTTATTGAAAGCAAGCTCTAACTTATATACACAGCAGGCTTCAAGGCTAGCTCAGCAATAGCAGCTAATAGATTACATTTTCAAGTTCATCCTACTTGCGGTTTCTGTGATAAGCAAGCTCCCTCATATTTTCACATCTTGTTTTTCCTCAAAGTTGTTTACCACTTTTAGCCAAGAACAGTCCGACCTTGAGGGAATAGAAAGCGGCCTGCTGTCTACGTGACAGCAACTGCTTTAACCATGGCTCTGACTCTGGTCTTGATTGTGCATCAAATCCATATAACTAGAGCCCAGGCTGCCTTGCCCCAATGGCCCTAACATTATACCCCGGGATACATGTCCATGCTCCTTTAACCATTCCTCCACAGGGCAGGGAATGGGGGATGTGGTCAGTCTCTCACAGATGGGCTCTGCCGCTTCTCTCTGCTCAGATGAGGACGACTCCTGGCATTCTTCCCCTGCTCCAACATGGGGTTCCTCCCCTGGGACACAGTCCTTAACAAACTTCTCTGGTGTGGGTTGTTCCCAGCAGCTGCGGCTTCTGCCGATACAGGGTCCCTCACATGGGACACAGTCCTTGGTGAATATCTCTGGTGTGGATTCTTTGCCACGGTTGTAGTTTCTGCGGTTATAGGGTCCCTCTCTCAGGACAAGGCATCTTCTGGGCATAAGTTTAATGAGCTGCTTTGTCATGGATCCCTTCCCACAGTTACAGCTGTGTATATTGGGTCCCTTTCACAGAGTTGTTTAGGTAAGAAAAGACCTTTAAGATCATCCAGTCCAACCGTTAAGAAAGAGATTCTGTCTTTTCTATTGCTAGGTCCTAACAGATGCTGGAGAAAATGCCTTACAGCAAGGAAGCAGGAACTCAGCTGGCAGAGGAGACTGAGGCAAAATTATTAAAGCACATGTGTCTGTAGTAATTCTGGGCTTTTTTAATTTAGCAAACGCAGTACCTGGGAGCTGGAGTGAGAAAAACTCAGACACAAAACAAAGTCCAAATATTTAAGTGCAGTTCTTCACCTGTTTGAATCAATCTGTCCTGGAGGTTCATATAGATTGTTGACAACTTCCTGTCACAGGTGATTGAGGAACCAATGAGGAGGAGTGTGCTGCTGGACCTGGTACTGACAAATAAGGAGGGTCTGGTTAGAGATTTGAAGGTTGGAGGCAATCTCGGCTGCAGTGACCATGAGATGATAGAGTTCAATATCCTGTGTGAAAGAGACAGGACACAAAGCAGGACCATAACCCTGGATTTTAGGCGAGCCAAATTTGGCCTCTTCAAAGACCTGCTTGGATGGATCACATGGGATATGATTCTAGATGGTAGAAGTGCCCAAGAGAGCTGTTTGATCTTCAAGCACCACTTCCTCCAAATCCAGGATCAGTGTGTCCAAATGCGCAAGAAAGGAGGAAAAGGAGGTAGGAGGCCTCCATGCATGAGCAAGGATCTGCTGGGACAACTCAGGCAGAAAGCAGCCATCTATGAGAGGTGGAAACAGGGCCTGACCTCTTGGAAAGAGTATAGGAACATTGCCAGAGCATGCAGAGGTGCAACTAGGAATTCTAGAGCCCTTCTAGAATTATATTTAGCCAGGGAAGTGAAGGACGGTAATAAGGCATTTTTCAAGTACATCAGCAACAGAAGGAAGACAAGGGGGAATGTAGGCCTGCAGAGGGTGCCCTGGTGACCGAGGATGCAGAGAAGGTCGAAGTACTGAATGCCTTCTTTGCTTCAGTCTTTACAGTCAAGGCTGGCCCTCAGGAAGCACAGTCCAGCAAGGATAGTAGGATGGCCTGGACAGCAGAGGACTTGCCCTTGGTGGAAGAGGAAGAGGTTGGGCAAGCTTAATGCTTATAAGTCAATAGGTCCTGATGGGATGCATCCTAGAGTGCTGAGTGAGCTGGCTGATGTGATTGCTAAGCCTCTCTCCATCATTTTTGTGTTCAATACTATCATGGAGGATGGGCGAGGTGCCTGAGGACTGGAAAAAAGACAATGTCATTCCATTCTTCAAAAAGGGCAGGAAGGACAACCCAGGAAAATACAGGCCGGTCAGCCTCACCTCCATCCCTGGAAAAGTGATGGAACAACTAATCCTGAATGTCGTCACTAAACATGGTGTTTATCAGGGGCAGTCAACATGGAATCACCAAGGGGAAATCCTGTTTGACCAACCTGATAGCCTTCTAGGAGTGCATAACCGGCTGGCTAGATGAGGGGAGAGCAGCGGATGTCATTCACCTTGACTTCAATAAGGCT
Source organism: Colius striatus (assembly GCF_028858725.1). NCBI lineage: Eukaryota > Metazoa > Chordata > Aves > Coliiformes > Coliidae > Colius > Colius striatus. The sequence continues at coordinate 26,925,224 of NC_084789.1, read as the reverse complement.
TTTGATATTGTCTCCCATAACATCCTCATCAGAAAGCTCAGACAGTGTGGCTTGGATGAGTGGACAGTGAGGTGGATCGAGAGCTGGCTGAATGACAGATCCCAAAGGGTGGTGATCAATGGCACAAAATCGAGTTGGAGGCCTGTGGGCAGTGGAGTTCCTCAGGGATCGGTTCTGGGGCCAGTCTTGTTCAACATCTTCATCAATGACCTGGATGAGGGGACAGAGTGTACCCTCAGCAAGTTTGCTGATGACACCAAACTGGGAGGACTGGCTGATTCCCCAGAAGGCTGTGCTGCCATTCAGCCAGATCTTGACCGGCTTGAGAGTTGGGCAGAGGGGAACCTCATGAGGTTCAACAAGGACAAGTGCAGAGTCCTGCATCTGGGAAGGAACAACCCCATGCACCAGTACAGGCTGGGAGATCGAACTGCTAGAGACCTGGGAGTCCTGATTGATAATAAGTTAAACATGAGCCAGCAATGTGCCCTTGTGGCCAAGAAAGGCCAATGGCATCCTGGGATGTAGCCAGCATGTCAAGGGAGGTTCTTCTCCAGCTCTACTCTGCCCTGGTGAGGCTTCATCTGGAATACTGTGTCCAGTTCTGTGCCCCTCAGCTGAAGAGAGACAAAGAACTTCTGGAGAATGTGTAGCGCAGGGCCACCAATATGATCAGGGGAATGAAATATCTTTCATACGAGGAAAGGCTGCGGGAACTGTGGCTATTTAGTCTAGAAAAGATGAAACTGAGAGGGGATCTTATTAATATTTACAAATATCTAAAGGGTGGGTGTCAGGAGGTTGGGGCATCCCTTTTTTTGATTGTATCTATCAACAGGACAAGGGATAATGGGATGAAGGTGGAACACAAAAAGTTGCATTTAAACATAAGAAAAAACTATTTTACTGTGAGGGTGACAGAGCAGTGGAACAGGCTGCCCAGAGGGGTTGTGGAGTCTCCTTCCTTGGAGGTCTTCAAGACCCACCTGGACATGTTCCTATGCGACCTGATCTAGGTTGACCTGCTTCTGCAGGGGGGTTGGACTAGATGATCTCTAAAGGTCCCTTCCAACCCCTACCATTCTGTGATTCTACGGTTCTATGGGGATTACGGTCAGTTCATTACAGATGGACTTTGCCTCTGCCTCTTCTCAGGAGGAGGCCTCCGCACACTTCCCACTGCTACAGTGTGGAGTCCCTCCCACGGGAGACAGTCCCTCATGAACTTCTCCGGTGTGGGTCATTCCCATAGGCTACAGTACTTCACAAACTGCTCCAGCATGGGGCCTGCCATGGGGACAGCTCCTCACGCACCGCCCCAACATGAGTCATCCACCAGGTGAACAGTCCTTCAGGTACCGACTGCTCCAGCATGAGTCCCTCACAGGATCACAAGTTCTGACAGCAAACCTGCTCTGGCATGGGCTCCTCTCTCCCCACGGACTCCGAGGTCCTGCCAGGAACTTGCTGCAGGGCTTCCCATGGAGTCATAGCCTCCTTCAGGCATCCACCCGCTCTGGCATGGGGTCTTCCATGGACTGTAATGGTACAGCTGTGTCACCACGGTCTTCACCACAGGTCACAGGGGAGTCTTTCTTTCAGGGCCTAAGCATCCTCCTCCCCCTCCTTCCCAACTGACCTTGGTGTCTGCAGAGATGTTTTCACATTCTCACTCCCTGTTGCTGCTGCAGTTTTGCAACTGCACAACAACTTCTCAAATATGTTAATCACAGATGTGCTACCTCAATCACTAATTGGCCAGGCCTGGGTCAGGTGCAGGGTCCATCTTAGAACTGACTGGCCCTAGCCCTATCAGCTACAGGGGAAGCTTCTGGCAGCTCTTTAAAGAAGACACCCCTGTAGCTCCCCCTACCAAAAAACCTGGCCCAGGCAAAACCACTGCACTGTCAAAAGTGAATCGGTCTTAACAATTTAATTAAAGCTCTAAGTTTGTATACCTGTTCCCTGCATCAGTGAGGTTTTGGAAGTATGTTCTGGAAGTCTTTAGGCAAATGACAAGGAGGTTTTTTTCAAGTGTTCCTCCAAGTACATTTTCAAAGCTATGTTATCCTTATAAAAGCATGTTTGTAGAAATACCCCAAAGGGGGGAATTTCACCTGTGTATAGCTGTCTGTTTCTGCAATAAATTTATTCTTTCAGTTGAGGGACATTTTGACCAACTTCTTCTCCTTCCCACCTCAAAAACTAGAAGTTGGAGTTTCCCAAATTTTAGCTCAATTTTCGGATCAAAAGTAAAATTAGTGGGTTTGAAAAATCTACCCTGAATATGTTTCCCCTAGCATGGATTACTGAAAGCTGAAACATTTCATCACTTTCTAATAAACACTGAAAACTCTGGCAGGTTTAAATACAGCTGTTGGACTTCGTGCTTTTACTTTTGTGGAGTTGATGGCAATCCAGATGGAAAACAAAGTATTTTTAATATACAATTTCCCTCCCTGTTTTCAATGTAGAATAACAAAGCTTCAAAAATCAGAGGTCTTGAAAGATCTCTCCCTTGTAAATGTTGCCTCACTCAAAAGTGGTTTGTTTGTGGTGAGAATCCTCACCCAGACTAAGATGGTGATTGGAGAAGTTAAATCCCACAGATAGTTTTTTCATACTTTTCATGTTTTCCTCACTAAGAATGTATTTGGCTGTAATTAAGCATCAGTCTTCAAAGAAAAAGGAGTGTGATTTCCTAGTTTTTGCCTAAATGAATCAAATTTAATTCAATGTCTTATCCCCGCCCTTCAAACAGACTGTCTACCCAGGAAAAGATGACAAATAGCAGCCTTTTGCATTGCATTTTCTCACTACAATCTTCTTAAGAACATGGAAGTGACTTTAAATGACTTAGTAGTGTGAGCAGGAAATTTTGGTATGGCAATATAACAAATTTTTTAAATTTCCATCATTCTTAGTTCTTATCAGAGTACCTATGACAGCATACCAACACCCTGCCAAACATCTCTCATTTTGCAAAAATTGATTGTGATTTGCAGTGGAAATGGGGTTTTTTTGTGCACTTTTCCCTTCTGTTTTGTATTTTAATGGTGGCCTAACACTACAAAGGTAGAAAGATGTAACCTTCTAGGCTTTTTTTAAAAAAAAAATAATAATTTCCTTTTCAGCTGGATTCCTTTGGAGAGTTTCCTTTTTCTGGACGAGGTGATCATAGAATTACAAGAATCACAGAATCTCAAGGGTTGGAAAGGACCTCGAAAGATCATCCAGTCCAACCCCCCTGCCAGAACAGGACCACCTAGAGTAGGTCACACAGGAACTCATCCAGGTGGGTTTGGAATGTCTCCAGAGAAGGAGACTCAATAACACATCTGGGCAGCCTGTTCCAGTGCCCCGTCACCCTCATAGTGAAGAAATTCTTCCTTGTGTTTCTTTGGAACCTCTTGTGTTCCAGTTTATACCCATTGCTCCTTGTCCTATCATTGGACATCATTGAGAACAGACTGGTTCCATCCTCCTGACATCCACCTGTAGTGGGTCTGGGACGGTAGTGATTTTCCACAGCAGCTCCTGCAGTGCTGTGCTTACTGTTGATATCAATATTATGACTACCGCTTGCACAACATCGGGGCTGTCCCTCCAGCATTCCTTCCCCCACCTTCACCAATAGCTGTGAGTGGGCATGATCTTGGGAGGGACTATGGCCAGGACAGCTGACCCAGGCTGACCAAGGAGATATTCCATACCATATGACGTCAGCTCAGTAATATAAACTGGGGGAAAGGAGCAGGAAGGGGAGGCGAGATTCATTTCTGGCCTTCCCAAAGCAACCGCTACGCGTACTGAAGCCCTGCTTCTCGGGAGGTGGCCGGACATCGCTGCTGATGGGAAGTAGAGAGTAACAGCTTATCTGCTTCTGCTTTGCTTCCCGCGCGCGCGGCTTTGCTGCTTATTTATTAAACTGCTTTTATCTCAACCCACGAGATTCCCATCTTATTTTCTCCCCTTCCCTGGCTTGCTTCTCGGGAGGTGGGGGGTAAAGCGGTGTGGTGGGCACCTGGCATCCAGCCAGGCTCAAACTACCACAGCCCTTTTGGCGGCCAACGTGGGGCGAGATAATAGCAGATTTACATTAACTGCATTGCAATTACAGTAAACCAATGAGAGCAAAGTTCCTGTGCTGGTCACGGAGCCTTGCTGCTATGCAGCTTATCTTACACTTTCTAATGTTTGGGAACACGATGCTCCTAACATTGACTCTCGGCTGTGCTTTAACCTTAATAGCTTTGCTAAGCTGGCTATATAATTTTGTGAAGAGGATGAAAGGGCCTGGGAACATGATGGCCCAAATAATAATAGCAAGTCTCATTCTGTTACTGATGAATTTAGTGTGCTGTGGGAGCTATCTTGTGGAGGCCATGGGGCAAAGCACCTCTTTCTCCTCAGCTCGGACTGATCTAGACAATTCTGTTACACAGACTTCCCAGGTCCTTAGTCACCCTTATACGAGAGTTTTAATATTACTAATTAACGTGGTTGGTATATTATATATCTTGTGGAATCTGGAGTCATCTGGGTATCAGAGAGTACAAATTTGTGATGGAAACATGTTAAAATGCCCCCTGAAGCGGCCAGTCCCTGGGTGGCAGGGTATGTGGATGAATTTAGGCAAATTCCTAGGACGGTTATCACCTCCTGTAACCTGGGATTTTACATCTGAACAGATAAAAAACCCTGCTTTACTGACACGCTACCTGATAGAAGGGTGTCTTACCTACCCTAATGAGGCCCATCAGGTTCAGGCACTATACTGGGGCCTAGCCTCTGCCTACCGAGCTGCACTCCAGTCCTCTCAGAGAACTGTGATTGAAATGGAAACTCAAACGGTACCTGAGACCAACATAGTTGAGTCAGTCGCAGTCCAGCCCTCTCAGAGAACTATGGCCGAGGTGGAAATTCAAACTATACCTGAGACTACCATGGTTGAGTCAGGGAACCAAACAACAACCACAGTGGTTGCCCCAGTAGTGAAAAAGAAGCAGTGGATAAGGAGGTCAAGTCCATATCATCGATTAGTAAGGGCAGACGAGGAGGAAGAGGAAAGGCTAGAAGAAGAAACTGGTCCTTCGGTAAGGAGATCAGGAGAAGTGAAAGAAATCGAAAAGGAAATGGAAACTACACGGTCCCTCACCTCAACAGAACTTAGAGATATGCGAAAAGATTACAGTCGCCAGCCAGGTGAGCGGATTGGTGCCTGGCTGCTCCAATGCTGGGATAACGGGGCTGACAGTCAACAATTGGAAGGCAGAGAAGCCCAACAGCTAGGATCTCTTGCTAGGGACCGGGGAATTGATAAAGGCATTGGAAAGAAAACCTCAGTTTGTAGTCTCTGGAAACGACTCCTCTCAAGTGTACGGGCAAGATACCCATTCAAGGAAGACCTTGTAAATGCCTGAGGAAGTAGCTCGCGCCCAAGAGGCACCACCATATAATGAACTGTCAGAAGATGAGAGGCATTATGCTTTGTTTACTGATGGATCCTGCCGCGTGGTAGGAAATCATCGTAAGTGGAAAGCTGCTGTGTGGAGTCCCACACGACGAGTTGTTGAGGCCACTGAAGGAGAAGGTGAGTCAAGTCAGTTTGCTGAAGTGAAGGCTATCCAACTAGCTCTAAAGATTGCAGAACGAGAGAAGTGGCCAGTACTCTATCTTTACACTGACTCCTGGATGGTGGCTAATGCTCTATGGGGATGGCTACAGCAATGGAAGAAGACCAACTGGCAGCGCAAGGGTAAACCCATCTGGGCTGCTGCATTATGGCAAGACATTGCTGCTCGGGTGGAAAATATGACTCTGAAGGTACGTCATGTAGATGCTCATGTGCCAAAAAGCCGTGCCAATGAAGAACAATGGAATAACCAACAGGTAGATAAAGCTGCTAAAATTGAACTAGCTCAGGTAGATCTAGACTGGGAGCGTAAAGGTGAGCTATTTATAGCTCGATGGGCCCATGAAACATCAGGACATCTGGGAAGAGATGCAACATATAGATGGGCTCGTGATCGAGGGGTGGACTTGACCATGGAAGCCATCACACAGGTCACCCATGAATGTGAAACATGTGCCGCAATCAAGTGAGCCACACGAATCAAGTCTCCCTGGAACAGAGGCCGATGGCTGGGTTTTCAGTATGGTGAGGCCTGGCAAATTGACTATGTTGGACCACTACCACGAACACATCAAGGCAAGCGGTATATACTCACCATGGTGGAAGCAACTACCGGTTGGTTGGAAACATACCCTGTAAACCACGCCACTGCCCGAAATACTGTCTTGGGTCTTGAAAGGCAAGTTTTGTGGCGACACGGCACTCCAGAAAGAATTGAATCAGATAATGGAACTCATTTTCGAAATAATCTCATAAACTCCTGGGCAAAGAAACATGGCATTGAGTGGATATACCACATCCCCTATCACCCTCAAGCCTCTGGAAAGATTGAGAGATATAATGGGTTACTAAAGACCATGTTGAGAGCACTGGGCAATGGGGCATGGAAGCAGTGGGATAAAAATTTAGCAGAAGCCACTTGGCTGGTCAATAGCAGAGGTTCAACTAACCGTCCTGGTCCTGCCCAAACAAAACCACTACATACTGTGGGAGGAGATAAGGTCCCCGTAGTGCACCCAGGGAAATGGCTGGGGAAGGCAGTATGGGTTGCACCTCCCATGGGAAAAGGCAAACCCATTTGTGGGATTGTCTTTGCTCAAGGGCCTGGCTGTACTTGGTGGGTGATGAGAAAGGATGGGGAAACTCGATGTGTACCTCAAGGAGACTTAACCTTGGGGGAAAAATAACCTGTTATGTGAGTTATCTGTTGTAGATGAACTTTGCAAGAAAAACCGGACAAGTGGACAAACCAAGCCGGTGCTGGTGCCCAACACTGAACATACTGTTTCCCCTGGCCTGGATATTCATCTTGATGGATGAGACAGAAGTTATGATCTGCTCCAGTGAACATCTACAGAGGATGAAAGATATAAGAATGTTGTTTGTTTGTTTGATGCAAGATGCAAGAGGGAATACAAGAATGATGTTTGTCTGTTGAAGAGTGGGGGTACTGGTTAATGAGAGTATATAAGAATGTATATGGATTGTTAAGATGGTTTGTCTGAGCATGACATAAATGGTATGGAATGAGGGGTGGAGACTGTAGTGGGTCTGGGATGGTAGTGATTTTCCACAGCAGCTCCTGCAGTGCTGTGCTTACTGTTGATATCAATATTATGACTACCGCTTGCACAACATCGGGGCTGTCCCTCCAGCATTCCTTCCTCCACCTTCACCAATAGCTGTGAGTGGGCATGATCTTGGGAGGGACTATGGCCAGGACAGCTGACCCAGGCTGACCAAGGAGATATTCCATACCATATGACGTCAGCTCAGTAATATAAACTGGGGGAAAGGAGCAGGAAGGGGAGGCGAGATTCATTTCTGGCCTTCCCAAAGCAACCGCTACGCGTACTGAAGCCCTGCTTCTCGGGAGGTGGCCGGACATCGCTGCTGATGGGAAGTAGAGAGTAACAGCTTATCTGCTTCTGCTTTGCTTCCCACGCGCGCGGCTTTGCTGCTTATTTATTAAACTGCTTTTATCTCAACCCACGAGATTCCCATCTTATTTTCTCCCCTTCCCTGGCTTGCTGAGGAGGTGGGGGGTAAAGCGGTGTGGTGGGCACCTGGCATCCAGCCAGGCTCAAACTACCACACCACCCTTTATATATTTGTAAACATGAATGAGGTCACACCTCAGTCTCCTCCAAGCTAAAGAGCCCCAGCTCCCTCAATGTTTCATCACAAGGGAGACGCTCCACTCTGTCATCTTTGTGGCCCTGTGCTGAACTCCCTACAGCAGCTCCCTGTCCTTCTTGAACTGAGGGGCCCAGAACTGGACACAATATTCCAGTTGTGGTCTCACAAGGGCAGAGTAGAAGGGGAGGAGAACCTCTCTTGACCTACTAACCACAGCCCTTCCAGTCCACCCCAGGATGCCATTGGCCTTCTTGGCCACAAGGGCACATTGCTGGCTCATGCTCATCCTGCTGTCCACCAAGACTCCCAGGTCCCTTTTCCCTCTCATACTCTCTAACAGTTCATTCCCCAACCTGTACTGGTACAAGGGGTTATTCTTTCCCAGATGCAAGACTCTACACTTGCCCTTGTTGAATTTCATTAGATTTCTCCCTGCCCAACTCTCCAGCCTGTCCAGGTCTCGTTGAATGGCAGCACAGCCTTCTGGGTTGTCAGCCACTCCCCTCAGTTTAATATCATCAGCAAACTTGCTGACAGTGCCCTCCATTCCCTCAGCAAGGTCATTAATGAATAGATTGAATAGTACTGGTCCCAGCACTGACCCCTGAGGGACTCCACTAGACACAGGCCTCCAACTAGACCCTGCTCTGTTGATTACAACGCTCTGCCTTCTTCCCTTCAACCAGTTAACAATCCACCTCACTACCTGATCATCCAGCCCACACCTTTTCAGTTTTGCCATGAGGATGCTGTGGGAGATGGTGTCAAATGCTTTACTGAAATGGAGATAAACCACATCCACTGCACTACCACCATCTATCCACCTGGTTACAGCTTCATAAAAGGCTATCAGGTTGTTCAAACATGACTTCCCTTTGGTAAAGCCATGTTGACTGCTCCTAATGAGCTGCTTGTCCTTTAAATGCCTGGAGACAGTATCCAGGATAAGTTATTCCATTACCTTTCCAGGGATGGAGGTGAGGCTGATCAGTCTGTAGTTTCCTGGCTCCTCCTTCTTACCCTTTTTGAAGGCTGGAGTGACATTTGCTCTCCTCCAGTCCTCAGGCACTTCTGTTCTCCATGACTTACTGAAGATGATGGAGAGTGGTTTAGCAATGACTTCCGCCAGCTCCCTCAGCAACTGCGGGTGCATCCCATTGGGGCCCATGGATTTATGTACATCCAGATTGCTCAATTGATCCTTAACCCAGTCCTCATTAACCAAACAGAACTCCTCCTTTAACCTGACTTCCTCTGGAGTCTGGGGCTCCTTGAGGACAGCCTCCAGTAGTATAGACAGAGGCAAAGAAGGCATTCAGTAACTCCACCTTCTCTGTATCCTCTGTCACAAGGGTACTCGCCTCATTCAACAGTGGGCCTACATTGCCTCTAGCGTTAGCTTTGTCTGCAATGTATTTGAAGAAGCCCTTCTTGTTGTCCTTGACCTCCTGTGCAAGGCACAACTCCAACAAGGCTTTAACTTTCCTAGTTGCCCCCCTACATCCTCTGACAACAGCCTTATATTCATCCCAAGTGGCCATCCCTTCCTTTCATGATCTATAGACTCTCTTCTTCCACTTGAGTTTGCCCAATAGTTCCCTGTTTAACCACGCGGGTGGGTCTCCTGGTTCCCTTGCTTGATTTCTTAACTGCTGGGATGCTGATCCTGAGCCTGGAAAAAGTGATCTTTGAACAGAGACCAACTGTCTTGCACCCCTTTATGCTCTAATACCCAGTCCCACGAGATGTCCCCTAGTAATTGCTTAAAAAGGCCAAAGTTGACCCTTCTAAAGTCCAGGGTTACAATCCAGCTTGGTATTCTGTTCCTACCACAGAAGATCTTGAACTCCATCATCTCGTGGTCACTGCAGCCAAGGCTACCCTCAACCTTCATTGCATCAACCAGACCCTGCTTGTTTGTAAGTACAAGATCCACTAGTGCTCCTCTGCTAGTTGGCACATCCACCATTTGCAGCAAGAAGTGATCATCAATGCACTGAAGGAACCTTCTGGACTGTAAGTGACTAGCTGTGTAGGTGTTCCAGCAAATGTCTGAGTAGTTGAAATCTCCCATGAGAACCAGGGCCTGTGATTTTGAGGCTGCTCCCAGATGCCTGTAGAAGGCCTCATCAACTTCCCTATCCTGATTAGGTCGTCTGTAATAGACACCCACAACAGTGTCACACATGCTAGCCTGCCCCTTAATTCTAAGGCACAAACTCTCAACTTGCCCCTCATCCTCACCTGGACAGAATTCAGTACATTCTAGCTGTTCTTTCACATAAAGAGCAACTCTACCACCTCGCCTTGCTGGCCTGTCTTTCCTAAAAAGGACATAGCCATCCATAACCACATTCCAGTCATGGGAGCTGTCCCACCATGTCTCTGCAATAGGCACCAGATCATAGCCCCTTGCCCGTACACATATTTCCTGCTTCTCCTGTTTATTCCCCATGCTACATGCATTCATTTCAAGAAGGAAGCCGATCGTGTTGGGTTCATCCCCGGCACTGGCTTGTCACCCTTAGGCTCAACTCCAGTGGGCCTGGTTTTATCCCCTTCCCCCTTCAAAACTAGTTTAAAGCCCTTCCTATGAGCCCCACTAACTTGTTTGCAAGGATCCTTCTCCCCTTTTGAGACAGATGAACTCTATCTGTCACCAGACTTGGTGTCATGAAAATTTCACCATGGTCAAAAAACCCAAAGTTGTGTTGGTGGCACCAGTCTCTGAGCCACCTGTTAATCAGATGGGTTTTCCTTTTTCTTTCAGTGTTCCTCCCTGCCATGAGGGGGATGGAGGAGAACACTACTTGTGCTCCCGAGCCATCTAGTATTCTCCCCAGTGCCTTGAAATAATTTTTAATAGCTTTTGTATTCCTTTCCATAACCTCATCATTACCAACCTGCATTACCAACAGCAGGTAGTAGTCAGTTGGCCGCACCAGATGAGGGAGGTTCCTGGCAACATCTATAACCCAAGTCCCAGGGAGGCAGCAGACCCCTCTGTGGGATGGATCCAGTTGACATATGGGGCCTTCAGTTCCCTTCAGAAGTGAATCACCTACTACTATAACCTTCCTTTTCTTTTTAATTGAGGTAGTCCTAATGCATGAGAGTGACTGACTCACCCTGGGTGCTTCCTCAAGTTTCCCTACCTCTTCATATTGCATTGCCTGGCACTCAACTTCCAAAGCCCCATACCTGTTGTGCAAGGGCAACTGGGGAGGAGCAGGTAGCCAGGAAGAAATCTGCCTGCCTCCCCACGAAGGGACCTGTATCCATTCCCCTCCATCTTTTAAGTCCCCTCTGTTAACCTGACAGTAGGAGATCCTGTACTTCTTGTGAAGGCTCAACTTGTTGCTTACACCTCAGAGACTGTAGATTCTCTGTCCACCAATCTATCTCTCTCTCTCGCACTCCCTGACACTCCTCAGTCTTTACCCCTCCTCCTTCAGTTCAACCACCAGGCTAAGCAGGTCATTCACCTGGTCACATTGAATACAGGTGTTGTCTTTTACATCACCTGCTAAGAGTGCCAGACCCCAGCACTCTCTGCAGCCAGAGACCTGAACACCTAGATGTTTACAAGGGACCTCTCTCTGGGTCACCACACTCCTTCGAAAAACACGTTTTGCCGAGGTTGCTACCATAGCTGTTGCCCCACTGACTGCTCCAAGTAACTCCTCTTTCCCCGATGACTCACCAACCACAACCCTGTGCTCGAGTTTGCTCGGTGGTGTTTAAATCCCCTGCTGCGGCCACGCCTCAGTTAGCCCCACCTCCCTACCAAGGGATGCCGGATCACTGGAGAGGCTAGTGCCCCTCGCCACGTGTAGCCTGGCCTGAGAAAAATGAACCCCTGAGTACCTGTTCTGCTGCTCCGGGGACAGTCCACTCTGGCTGTGGCTCCAAAGGCTGATCGCAGGGAGTGATTAAAAATGGCAAAAGCTGTTGCATTTGCGGCCTGGTGCATTTTTTGTGGCTGGATTTGTGGGGTTTTGCCCTTTTGGGAGGTTGCATTTGTGGGGCTTTGAGTTTGTTGGGGTTGCATTTCCAGGGCTTTCAACTTCTGGGGCTGTGTTTGTGGGGTTTTACACTTCCAGAGGTTGTATTTATGGGGATTCAGTTTGCGGGTTTTTGCACTTAAAGGGGTTGCTTTTGCGGACCTGTGCATTTTTGGAGCTGTGCCTTCTTGGGGTAGTGCTTGTGATGTGGAGCTTTATACTGACATGTATTAATAAATCTTATACTGACTTATTGCAGTAGTATAAAGTATAAAGCTTCTATCTCATACAGACAAAACTATCTGCACACATGAGCTGTAAAAGGGTCATGCTTATCTGCTTATACAATACCTCCTTGGAGGCAGAAAAGCCAGTGAAACCAGTTCGGCTAGGGGCCAAGTGATATCCGAAGTTGTGCAAAGATCAGGGGTGAGAAAGACTCAAGACTTAGCAGCCTTCATCCCCCACGGCTCCTGACCACCATCACCGGGAGACATCACGCAAATGAAAGGAAGAGAAAACCTAATTTACATGCGAAAGCGGGGACAGGTTCTATCTTTGTATAGGCGGATAATATAATCATATGATTTTGTAACAAATGTAAGTCAAGCAAGTTGCCGAGTCGGGTACACACGTTTGTGGTGGAGCGAACCCCCGTGCGCCCGGCGCCGAATAAACATACCTTCTTTATAACTCTACGAGTTATAGAGCCTGTTTCCGCACGTCATTTACGATTTGCGCCGCCACCAACCACAAAAATAAACCCCGAACACACCCGCCCGCTTTGCTTCCAGGCTGCCGACGGCGCGACAACCGCGAGACGGCGGGTGTACAAGCACAGTGGCAGCGGGAAGGGGGTGGGTGTTACCTGGAGGTCGCGCATGCGCAGTGGTAGTTGGACGTGTCGGCAGCGGAGCGCGAGCGCCAGTGCTGCGATAACAACAAGGCGGCGGCTGGCCCAGGGTGGCTAGGTCTCCCTTCCCTCGCGCCACGGGTTTGTGAGTGTAGCTCCACCGGCCCAGCCTGGCTGCAGACTGGGGAGGGGAAAGTGGAGGCCCGGCTCGGCCCGGCCCGCTCTGGCCTGGCTCCGCCCCCTCCGCTGAACCGTGGCCGGCCGAGGCGAGAGAAGCTTCACCACAGCCGTAGGCCGCGCCCGGATAGTGGCCGCTGCCCGCGGCCCAGGTAACATCCGCTCTCGGCTCCCACCCGCCCGCTGAAGCCGCCCGCAGCGCGCCCCCTCTTCTCCTATCCGTCTCCCCTGCCGCCTCAGCCCTAGGCCGTGCAGGGGACGTGCTGGCTGCCGCTCCGGGGAGCCGGGGCAGCACCTCCACTTCTCACCCTCTTGCTACCCGGGGCTTCTTGGCCCCGCTGTACTGGGTTCCCTTCCTCGTCTCCTACCCCATCTCCCCTGCTTTCCCCGAGGGAGAAACAAATATGATCCTCCCTGCCTCCAAACTTTTAGTATTTAGTATTTTTTTTTAATCTTGCTGCTTTCTCTAAAGGCTCTTCAGCTGGCCTGTCCCCGGTTAAACTTTATGTTCGTGCAGATCGCTCTCTTTGTGCTCTCCCCCCCAACGCTGGAGAACGTCCTGGCTGATTTTTTTGTGGAAGGTCCTTCGTGTTTAGTTCTTTGAAATCTACTATCTTATTTGCAATAATAGACAACGGTGCTTTTAGCTGATTTTTCAGACAATGCAGGGCTGCTTAGCGCAAGGAGTGTTAATTAAAGGTTATTCCTCCTTTACTGTTATTTTTCCTTCCCATCTCTGTTTCTGGGCTGATTTGTGACTTGCTGTATAGTTAAGTCTTCCAGGTTTTACTATGGAAGGCTGGTTAATTTATGAGGTAATCTAATTGCAAGTTAAGTATGTTATTACTTCGAGCCTAAATTGTACTACTGCAAACCAATTGTCATCAAACATACAATTGGAGTAGGATTGTGGTATCTTTTGCCACCACTTCTCAAATTATCTTGGTTAGGAATGGTGGGCCACTGTCAGCAAGCAAGAGGTATTTCAGTCTCTGCAATCGCTTTCATCTTTATAATTTGCGGACTCTTGTGCTGTTGTTACTTTGTTCAGTAATGGAAGTAAATACATGCAAAGTTGTTGAAATGGCTATACTGCCTTATAAAACTGAATATACTTTCGTACTCCAGTGTCAGGATAAGTAGGCAACTTGTCCTTCTGGCCCTCTGTCTGGATTGCTACTGGAAGGAGTTTCTTCTTACTTTGCATTCATGAACCTCTTTCAGTTTGCTTGTTGCATATGCATGCGTGTTTAATATGATACAGACACTTTATTTCAAAGAGCTGAAGCCTAAAGAGAAGCAGTAAGTGTCTCAAACTGAATAGAATTTCTTTTTTATGTAGATGGCTCTTTACATAATGCATTTGAGTGCAGCTAAAACAATAAGGAGGTGAGTTTTGAGAGATACCAACAGATTTAGTGAAGAACAAAGGTACTGAGAGTGGGTTGGCTAATCCTGGTGAGGGGCAGCCTTCACCGTGCTTTTGTTAAGATCCTACTGGAATTTTAAGACTCTGTTTTTCTATGTTGTTAACCATGTGAAAAACTATACTTCTGTTTGGGGCTGGAATTTTCTGTGCTTGCTTTGCCCAGAGATGATTTTTTTTATATTATTTTTTTGAAAGCTCGAATAAATGCAGAGAAAATTATTCCTGTGCAGATTACAAATAAAGAACAGATGTTACCTGGTACACCTATTGCTAGGGTATCAAATACAAGTGAAAAATCATACCACTTCTGCCTGAGCAAGGTTTGACTCTGCCTTGTATTGTTCAGCATAGCCACAAATGTTTCCTCTGTTTGTGAAATTTTGACAAATCCCTACTTGTCCATGTCGAAGGAAGCCTTTTTCAAGAAGATGAGTCTTGCAGGATATTGCAAGAGGAAGAGTTTGGTTCAGGTTTGCTCTGTCATTCTACGGCAAGGACTTCCACTCCCTTCTGCTTTCTGAATGTGGTTTCTCCTGACACTTTCAGGTTTTCATCCCCTCCTTACCCTCCCCGGGTGCTAGGCTGAGGAGGAGATGGCCTCTTGCTCAGTGGGACAGCAAGGGTGCTCTCTCAGACGGCAGAGGGTGCAAGATGACTAGATCTGTTTCATATTCCAAGTGCTTCTGAAAGCTGTTGAAGTGCACAGGTAGAAGCTGAGAGGAGTAAAGATGCTGACAGTTGCAGTTGGGCAGTGACATCGGATCAGATCCTTTCACAAAGAAATTACTGCTCATACTTTTTTAACTGTGAACTTCTGTAAAGATGAAAGAGTTGCCACTCCTAGTTAGTGTAAAACTTATCCAGTTGCTTTTATGCTGTCATGTATCATAAATTTTTGTAGCTACTGACAGCGGGATGAGCAGAATTGATACTGATGATTCAGATATGTGTACAAAAATAGTATTCTGGCGAATGTTAGTTCTTACTGTATAGAACAGTGTACCTTCTTAGTACTCTCTCTTACTCTTTAATACTAGCTGTTCTTATGTCTAGAAACATTTTGTTCCTGTTCACCCTTTGGGCAAGTAGATAATAGTTAATTGTGCTGGAAAGTATCTGCAGTTGAATCACTTATATCTTTGTCAAATCATGAGCTGCCTTTTGGGTTTTTTTCAGTTTATGGATTTTTCTTTATCATAAAACTTCTACCACTGCATTATTCTGAAGGGAGGCTGGACTAGATGATCTTTAAAGGTCCCTTCCAACCCTACCATTCTACCATTTGTGGTGGTTTGACCCTGGCTGGATGCCAGGTGTTTACCACACTGCTCTATCACCCCCTTCCTCAGCAAGCCAGGGACAGGAGAAATTAAGATGGGAGTCTCGTGAGCCTCTGTATCTACAGTGGCTATACCAAAAGCCCATCAATACCCCTTGGGGTCTTTGAAGTACCCTCTCCTGAGGTAATCTATGCCAAGAATACAAGAGGCCTCTGGACCAGTCACAATGGGATGTTTTTCCTATTTGTCCCCTGTTAAGCTCAATTCAGCCTCTAATACAGATAATTCTTGACATCCCCCTGTCACTCCAGAGATCCAGACAGAATCTGTGCCCCTATACCTTGATGGCATCGATGTACACTGTGCTCCTGTATCTACTAAGGCCTTATATCTTTGTAGGTCTGATGTGCTAGGCCATCAAACCTACACAGTCATCCCATCATTCGGTTATCCCATTCCTCCTCCTGACTGGAGGCAGGGTCCCTCTATTTCTGTAGTATATCAGAGTATTCACTATCTGATCCTTGCAATTGCAGACGTGAAGTCTCCTCATTGGCATCAAAGGAGGTGATTGCAGTTCTTTTATGTCTGGGAGATTGCTGATTGCCATCTTCTTTCCTTGCAGCTACTATGCTGACAGCCTTCTTGGGTGATCCTTTTTAAACACCTGTCTTCCCCCTTAGTTCATGTACACAAGCTTCAAGCTTAAAAGTGGGTTCACCGTCCCATTTCCTCATATCCTTTCCTTGGCCACACAAAAAGAGCCAGAGTTCATTTCATGGCATACTCGTACGTCGGGGACTTCCTTTTCCCTTGGTCAGGGCAGTGGATGACTGAATTCTTGGGATATTTCTGACAGACCATTATCCTACAGTGGTGAGGAGGTGCAGAGACTCTGTTCATAGTTTTGCAACCAAGTAGATATTCTCTCCGCTGTTGGTATATCCATGTCTGGATCATACATCATTGCTAAGATATTAGAATACGCAGCTGGGGCACTCTGAATCACTTTTCTCCACATGACCCGTGTACACTGGACATAGTCTGGAGCTGTGGAGACCTCGGCATTATCTAGATCACTATAGATGACTTCCATCACAGCTAATTCCCTTAGGTACTGGATGTCTTCATCGGCTGTAGTCCACTTTCCTTGGGCATTTACAAGATCTTCCTTGAATGGGTATCTTGCCCTTACACTTGAGAGGAGCCATTTCCAGAGACTGCAAATTGAGGTCCACTGTTTCTTTTTTACTACGGGGGCAATCACCGTGGTTGTTGTTTGGTTCCGTGACTCAATCATGGTGGTCTCAGATACAGTTTGAGTTTCCACCTCGACCATACTTCTTCGAGAGGACTGGACTGTGGCTTGGTAGGCAGAAGCTAGGCCCCAGTATAGTGCCTGAACCTGATGGGCCTCATTGGGGTAGGCAAGACACCCTTCTATCAGGTGGTGTGCCAGTATAGCAGGTTTTTTTATCTGTCCAGTTGTAAAATCCCAAGTTACAGGAGGTGATAAGTGTCCTAGGAATTAGCCTAAATTCATACACACACACTGCCACCCAGGGACTGGCTGCTTCAGGGTGCATTTCAACATCTCTTTATCCCAAATTTGTCCTCTCTGATACCCAGATGAGTCCAGATTCCACAAAATGCGTATTATATTAGCCATGTTGATTAGTAACATTAAAAAACTCACATAAGGGTGACCTGGGAAGTCTGTGTACCAAAATTACCTACATCAGTCCGAACTGAGGTGAAGGAGGTGCATTGCCCCATTACCTCCACAAGATAGCTCCCACAGCACAGTAAACCCATCAGTAACAGAATGAGACTCACAATTATTATTTGGGCCATCATGTTCCCAGGCCCCTTCATCATTCTCACAAAATCGTACAGTAAACATAGCAAAGCTATCAACTTTAGAGTGCAACACAGAGTGAAAGTTAGGAACAGCATGTTCCGAAACATAGCAAAGTAAAAGTTAAACTGTATTACAGCAAAGCTCCGTGACCTGCACAGGAGTTTGCGCCTATTAGCTTACTATAATTACAGTGCATTTAATGTAAAACTGCTATTATCTCACCCCACGTTGGGTGCCATAAAGGCTGTGGTGGTTTCACCCTGGCTGCATGCCAGATGCCCACCACACCGCTCTATCATCCACCTCCTCAGCAAGCCAGGGACAGGAGAAAATAAGATGGGAGTCTCGTGAGTTGAGATAAAAAGCAGTTTAATAAGGAAATAGCAAAGCCATGCATGTGAGAAGTGAAGCAAAGCAAAATAAGCTGTTACTCTCTACTTCCCATCAGCAGCAATGTCCGGCCACCTTCCGAGAAGCAGGGCTTCGGTACGCGTAATGATTGCTTTTTGGAAGGCCAAAAAAGAATCTTGCCCCCCCTTCCTGCTCCTCTTCCCCAGTTTATATTACTGAGCTGATGTCCTATGGTATGGAATATCTCCTTGGTCAGCCTGGGTCAGATGTTCTGGCCATGATCCCTCCCAAGATTGTGCTCACCCACAGCTATTGGTGAAGGCAGGGGAAGGAATGCTGGAGGGACAGCCCTGATGCTGTGCGAGCAGTAGTCACAACATGGATGTGCTATCAATACCAACAGTAAGCACAGCACTACAAGAGCTGCTGTGGAAAATCGCCACCACCCCAGACCCACTACACCATTCTACCGTTCTTAAACTATAAAACTCTGTAGTAATGTTTTGGTGGTTAAAAACTATCAAATGGATGTGCTGCTTTTCTGACATCTTAGTGTTTGTCTAATTTTGGAAGCAACAGCTTATGCAAGAGCCTTTCTTCTCCTTTATTTGTGTGAAATGTTCTAGCAAGATGTCAGTTTTTATGCTATTCTAATTAACCAGTTTGTTAGTGTTATGTTACTGCCTGGTATCAAACTGCTGGAAATCTGTGACTGGGATGATGGTTAGTAGTAAATCATGCTCCCATAGATTGGTGACAGCTTCAAGTAAATAGTATTTCTTTTTTCTTGGATATGTTTTTCCAAGTGTTACCTTCATATTTACAATTTGGGAATATGAATTTGGAATTTCCAAAACTTGAAAATTTCTGTAATCTGGATTTTTTCGCATTAATTCATTTCCCTCCTCACCCCAGTGTAGGTATCTCCAAAAATGCAGACTGTACGTCTTTCCCTTGAACAGTATACAGCACCATAGGCTTCTGTCTGATTGTGATCTTTCTTTGTTACTGCAATAGACATGACTTCATTTTCTTACTTGGAAGCTCAGGTGTTAGGAGCTTTTTTTTTACCATACTGGCAATACTTAAGTCATGACTCATCACAAAGGATATTCTCTCTGCAAATTTGCTGACTTGCTTATACCCTTCTACAGTATGTTACAATGGATAATAGCCAAGTTACCTTAAAATTCATAGCGTGGCTAGAAGTGCGATGTTGGTCCCGGTGAATGCCACTAGACACACTTCCTTGTCCTATATTCGTCTTTAATATCCCTCTATATGTTTATGTACATAAAACTAGTTTTTACATGGATATACTAGTACTAAGAATCATATAGACTGATTGGGGTGGGAAGTGACCTTAAAGCTCATCTAGTCCCAACCCCCTTGCCATGGGCAGGGACACCTTCTGCTAGCCCAGATTGCTTCAAGCCCCATCCAACCTGGCCTTGAACACTTCCAGTGATGGGGCAGCCACAGCCTCTCTGGGCAACCTTTGCATAACTGCTGCTAAAAATCTGTGTTCATATTATTTAGAATAGTTCAACTAGAAGGGGGACCTACAACGATCATCTCTTGATGGTAATTTGAAATGCTCTAAGGTGACACAGGATTGTTATCTGATCAGTTTGTTCTCAAAGATTAAAAATCTCAGCCATTATATTTAAAGGCTTCCTGAGTCTTGAATGTGTCATCTGATCCTTAGCACATGTAAAATCTTTTTTCTTTGATTTTTAACTTTGCAGACTGGTTGTATTTCCATCACAACTGTTTATTTCAGACTTCTTGTGCATGCGATTGCAAATCCATCTTACGTTTTTGCTTCACTCGTGATCTGTCAGTGTATGTTTCACGTTCCTCTGCCTTCCCCACCAGCATCTCTGGACCTTCAGCATTACGTCTGTATCTGGAACATCTTTTCTGAGCTAATCTGCAAGACTGCTTCCCATTTTCCATCACAAGCTTTTCAAAGAGCCGTTCCTGTGCCAACATCTGCAGGAACTATTTTTCCAGTTGTGTCAAGGCTGTACTATATTTTTAAATTTTAAATACAATATTTCACAGTTCTTAGCATCTTAGTTTTTAAAACCAAATGTTACTTGATCACTCCTAATCACACTACAAGATTCTCAAGTTGTCTTGTTTGGAAAAATATATAGTTTACTGTAGAAACTTAACAAATAAAATATATTCTAAGAAAGTGACATGGAGAGGGAGTTTTGCCCTTTTGCCTGTGTCTTAAAGTAACTATCCAGTGGCATTTGGACTGTCACATTTTTAGACTGAGTTTCTTGGTGAATTTGATCCCTCTGCAGCTGCAATTGGCTTAAACCTTGCTGTAAATTAAGAGGATAGTGTATCGTATTGGCATCGGGCCTGGATTAACTGTCGTGCCCAAGCCGTTGGATTACTGATTGCCTTGATCATATTCATTTGGATTACATCCTTGACTTCCAGTTCCATCTGTAACCACCTGATTTGTCCTCATAAGCGTATAATTTCCTTTTCTTGTTTGGGGTTGATTGGTCTCCCTAAATGCAAAGCATGGCTTTTGTGGGAGGAGAGGGGAGAAGATAAGCAATTTATGAGTGTAAAAAGTATGCCTTGAAGATTGTGCTTACTGTGTAGAAAATAATGTGGTTTTTTTTTTTAAAGAACTCTGGATTTGTAACTTTTCAGCAAATTTCAACCACATTAGAGTATTGGACATGGGAATTCTTTGGAGAAAGGTATTTTCTCAGATATGTTTCCAGATTTGCTAGTTGAATGGCTAGGACATGTTGATAGGGGTTTAGGTGAAATCTTCCTGTTTTTTCAGCAACCCCTCTTTGTCTCAGTTGAGCTTCTGAACTACTGCAGTAATACCTCTGTAAAAGCAAGGAAGTGAAGTCCATGTGTTTTTTTTAACTGTGAAAAGCAGAAAAACTTTTTTCTCTTTTTAAAATCCTTGTACCCTCTTCAGACTCTCCGTATATGTCTGTATGCATCTGCATGCTTTTTTGATGAAGAATTTCAAACTGAAATACACCTCAGCAACTCTCAGGCCTCGTGTGAGGCCTTCCAAATGATCGCATCTCTCAAATACCTAGTGTGCTGTCCAAAGAGTTGCTGCAAATATTAGGCTTGCACTGTTTTTGTTACCCTTGTTTTTTACATGTAAAAGCACTTGTTCGTAAGCTATGCTAGCTTATTATATTTTCTTGCTGGTGCAGCTGAAGAGATGATATTCTACCTTGTTTGCCAGTATTTTTCTGTATTTATTATCCCTTTGGGTGAGATATCATCTGCTTTTTTGTACTTGGCACAGTTTGGTTTTTTTTCCTAGTTGATCAGGAGCACCTGATCCTGGAGCTCTGAGCTGGCTTTTGCAGAAGATGCTGAACTTTAAATCCAGTCTCTGTTTTCTAGTCATGCTAGTAAAAAAGACTGCTGATTTGAGAGGGAGAACATAGCAGTTGAGCTGCGAACAGGGGAGTAATTTGAGTCAGTATGGTGCTTATTTTGCTTTCCTGCCCATAAGATAAATGTAAGCATGGTGAGAGTACTAGTGTAAATGTTCAGTAATATTATTTCCACATAGGTAACTAAAATAAAATATATTATTGACTTGTATGAGGTAGCATACTGATATAAATGTTTTTAGAGTATTTCTATATTGCTCAGGTAACCATTTCTGGCAGAATTAACCATAGACATGAAAATTAGGCATGTGGCACCAGTATTTTTAATTTTGACAGCTGCTTCACGCTTTGAAATTCATTGCGCAGGCTAAAAAGATACATCACCCTTCAGCAAGGCAGCCATAGGGAAGTAGGACGTACTGAAGAATTACAGTATTTGTTCAAGTCTGCATCAGTCTTGAAGGAAGAATTTCAGTTCATGGTTACTTATCAGTTCTCTGAGATAGTAGTGTGTTTGCTACAGATCACCAAAGATGTTTTTAATTACCTGACAATCTTCTTTTGTCTTTGTGATTCTTCCTCCAATACTTAGATTATCGCAGAACACTAGTTGTTGTTTACTTATTTTGTAATATAGCTGTTGATACTTTGAAATAAATTATTTTCTCTAACATAATAAGATACATCTCTAACTTTGTTATCTTGTCTAGCATCTTTTCCTTCTGTGGTCTGCTCGCAAAAGGGAGAGAAATACCTTTTTGTTCCTTGGTAGGCAAAGTTGAGAGCTTCAGTACAAGTGTTATCTCCTGCTTTTTACATGTTCCCTGTCTCTTCCCTCTGCCCATTTTCCCCTTAAACATACTCTCTCTCATTTCTGTTTCTATGAAATTCCTATGTAGAGGGAATTAGAAGACTTTTTCTCAATATATTTGACCCTACCTCTTCCATTGTAAATCAAAACAAGAGCTGTAGTGTGGGATCACCTAGTTGGGTGCTAAGGAGGGAATCTGAAGTTTTGTGCTTACATCAAATAAACATTAAATCACATAGGCATACTGTTGTTTTGCAGAGCGCTGGAACACAAAAAGTTCCACTTAAACATAAGAAAAAACTATTTCACTGTGAGAGTGACGGAGCAGTGGAACAGGCTGCCCAGAGGGGTTGTGGACTAGATGATCTCTAAAGGTCCCTTCCAACCCCTACCATTCGATGATCTGGCACTCCATGTCTGAGGGCATGCTGGAACCTCATCTTCAAAGGCTTATTTTCTAAAAATATATTGCATTTAGCTTTTATTTGCACACATGAAAGTAATATAGTAAGAAGGTGTTAAGGCATCTTTTGAATGTGCAACTCAGTCAAAAATAGACTTGTAGAGCTATTTTCTGAGAAACTAAGTTTGTGGAAGGTAAAAACTTGACTTGTCTGCAAAATATCCTAAGAATTCAGAACTGCATCACAGCATTTATCAAGATGTGCCAGATTAATAACCTCCACTTCACCCCCTTTTTTCAGGGATCAAATATGCAAGATGAAATACAGGATCTCTGTTGAGAGGGACTTGTAAAGGGAGGCTTCCGAATTATGCACCAGCAGTGGGTAACAGTGTTCAAAATCCTAAACAAGTGATCTGGCTTTCAAAAGTGCCAAACAGTCAGAAGCTCCTGTTGAGGACAGTAGCAGCTGAGGGGTGACAACATTTCTGAAGATTGTTCCATTTCAATAAGGGTTTCATAGAATCATAGAATGGTAGGGGTTGGAAGGGACCTTTAGAGATCGTCTAATCCAACCCCCCTGCAGAAGCAGGTTCACCTAGATCAAGTCGCATAGGAACATGTCCAGGCGGGTCTTGAAGACCTCCAAGGAAGGAGAGTCCACAACATCCCTGGGCAGCCTGTTCCACTGCTCCGTCACTCTCATGGTGAAATAGTTTTTTCTTATGTTTAAGTGGAACTTTTTGTGTTCCAGCTTCATCCCATTACCCCTTGTCCTGTTACTAGCTACTATAGAAAAGAGGGATGTCCCAACCTCCTGACACTCACCCTATAGATATTTATAAATGTTAATAAGGTCACCCCTCAATTTCCTCTTCTCCAGACTAAACAGCCCCAGTTCCCGCAGTCTTTCCTAGTATGAAAGATGTTCTATACCCTTGATCATCTTGGTGGCCCTGTGCTGGACTCTCTCCAGCAGTTCCCTGTCCCTCTTGAGCTGAGGAGCCCAGAACTGGACACAGTACTCCAGATGAGGCCTCACCAGGGCAGAGTAGAGGGGGAGCAGAACCTCCCTCGACCCGCTTGTTGTTCATCTGAAAGTCAGCAAGCAGAATTCTCATTCATGGTTTTAGGGGTGTGGAAGGTAGAGCTGCATGTCAAATTTTAAGCATCTTCTTATTTCAAGCTCTTTTGACTAATAGCTTGATCAGAAACACAGAATCATTATGGTTGGAAAAGACCTTTAAGATTATCAAGTCCAACTACTAACCTCACACTGCCAGGCCTATCACTAAACTAAACCATATCCCTCAGCACCTCATCTCTGCATCTTTTGACTATCTCTAGGGATGGGGCCTCCACCCCATGGAACAGCCTGTTCCAATGCTTAATAACCCTCTTGGTGAAAAAGTTCTTCATATCCAATCTAAACCTCCCCTGGTGCATCTTGAACCCATTTCCTCTTGTCCTATCATTCATTACTGGAGATAAGAGACTGACCTCCGCCTTACTAGAACACCCCTTCAGGTAGTTGTAGAGAGTGATCATATCTCCTCTCAGCCTCCTCTTTAGGCTAAACATCCCCAGCTCCCTCAGTCACTCCTCATCATGCTTGTTCTCCAGACCCTTCACCAGCTTTGTTGTCCATCTCTGTATACGTTCCAGCCCTTCATTGTTCTTTTTGTAGTAAGGGGCCCAGAACTGAACACAGTATTCAAGGTGTGGCCTCATCAGTGTTGAGTACAGGGGGACAGTCACCTCCTTGGCCCTGCTGGTCACATTATTTCTGATAGAAGCCACTGGCCTTGGCCACCTGGGCACACTGCTGACTCATGTTCAACTGGCTGTCAATTAACACTCCTAGGTCCTTTTCTGCTGGACAGCTTTCCAGCCACTCTACCCCAAGCCTGTAGTGTTGCATGGGGTTGTTGTGATCTTAGTGACTTATGCATATCTATTTGGAATGCTGTTTTATATTTAAGGAAAATGATGTTCTATTCTTTTTTAGCTGGCAAGCTTTTATGGATTTATGCGAGTGCAGGTTGCCATGGAGAATGACTGGCAGGTTAAGCTTGACTTTTAAAAAAGAGGCTTCTTGAGTTGATGTGCAAAAAAATCCTAGTATTGAGGGAGAAACTTAAATAACTAGGTAAAATGATCTTACTAAAACTTTTAGGTAATTGTTTTCTTTTGGGAGAAATTAGGTCCAGAAGCATCCTTATAAAAGAAGAAAACTATTGAAAATGGAGGATAAGGAAGGATTTACGTTTTGTTTTTTTTTTCCAAGTATACCAAAGTATTCTCTATTAAAGTTGAAATTGGAGAAAATATTAAATAGGGAAGACTTTTTCCTTTTATAATTGTGCTGGATTTGTGTTATAGTATTTATTTGACATGAAGGGAAGCCATGCATTCACACTGTAACTTGTGTGATGTGTTGACTTTCTAAATTAACATCATGCTCTTCCTTTTGTGCAATGTATTTGTTTCCAATAGATAGCTGCTACTACTGTACCTCTAATAACATGGAAAATCCCAGGGCAGTAACAGATCTTTGACTGGAGGTATTCCTTAGATAATGTGAGCAATCATTTTTTTCCTTAAATATTTAAATAAAATATATTTTATTTACATTGCTGAGAAGAACATATTAGTTTCAGGCTTATATTTTAAGTTTCATTAGAAAATGTAAATGTAGGAAAATAACTTGTGTTACTTGCTGGCAGTTTCTTGAAGTCAGATCACAGAGTTGGTAGAATGGTGTCAGTGGATGACTACCTGAAGCCAGAGCTGCTTGAAGAACCAAAGCAGCATTTTGAAAAAATTAGGCTCCTTTTCTGTGAGTGCACAAAACCTGCTGTCCTATGTTTCTGGGTAAAGCAAGATAAAACATAATTAGCTCATTCAGAATTGAGAAAATCAGGCCAGCTCTTCTAATTTCTGAATTTAAAGGAAGCTTGACAAAGGAGGAGGTCTGCTGGCTTTGAGAAGAATTTCTTAATGACCAGAAACCACTGCAGGTTCTTAACAAATAGAGTTTAAAGGCCTAATGTGTTGAGAGACTTATTCTTTCCCTTATATTTAGTGTAATTAAGGCTGTTCTATGTGAGACAACCTGGAAGTGCTTTTTTAGTAACTTGAGCTGTTATGTCTTGACCCAGAACCAGCTGGATCCAATCAAAGAAAAAAGAAGACAGTTGGGATTTCAATATCTAAAGACACATGATACTAACTCACATGAATGGGCATTAAGTTAATGGCCACGTACAATTTTTCTTTCTGATTAGCAAAGAGGACTAAGAGTTTGTCTGAGGTCAGAATATAGCTGAACTATTTGTGCAGGATTATTAAATAAAGATGGCAGATGATTCTGGTGTACTTTCATGCTTCTTTGCTATGAAAGTTTGTTTAAATCAACACCCTTTGATTCCCAGTCAGTATTTTCACTTGGATTCATCCTACCAGCATACACCATAGGAAATTGTCACTGTTCTTCCTTTCCTGATTCAGAACCTGTCCATATGTGGTAGTTTGAGCCTGACTGGATGCCAGGTGCCCACCACACCGCTTTATCCCCCACCTCCTCAGCAAGCCAGGGAAGGAGAGAAAATAAGATGGGAGTCTCGTGGGTTGAGATAAAAGCAGTTTAATAAATAAGCAGCAAAGCCGCACGCGCGGGAAGCAAAGCAAAAGCAGATAAAGCTGTTACTCTCTACTTCCCATCAGCAGTGATGTCTGGACACCTCCCGAGAAGCAGGGCTTCAGTACGCGTAGCGGTTGCTTTTGGAAGGCCAGAAATGAATCTTGCCTCCCCTTCCTGCTCCTCTCCCCCAGTTTATATTACTGAGCTGACGTCATATGGTATGGAATATCTCCTTGGTCAGCCTGGGTCAGCTGTCCTGGCCATAATCCCTCCCAAGATCATGCCCACCCACAGCTATTGGTGAAGGTGGGGGAAGGAATGCTGGAGGGACAGCCCTGATGCTGTGTGAGCAGTAGTCATAATATTGATATCAACAGTAAGCACAGCACTGCAGGAGCTGCTGTGGAAAATCACTACCATCCCAGACCCACTACACCATATAATAATCCCTACATTTCTGACAGAGCCGAGAGGGTGGTGATCAATGGCACAAAATCGAGTTGGAGGCCTGTGGCCAGTGGAGTTCCACAGGGACTGATTCTGGGGCCAGTCTTGTTCAACATCTTCATCAACAACCTGGATGAGGGGACTGAGGGTACCCTCAGCAAGTTTGCTAATGGCACCAAACTGGGAGGACTGGCTGATTCCCCAGAAGGCTGTGCTGCCATTCAGCAGGATCTCAACCAGCTTGAGAGTTGGGCAGAGAGGAACGTCATGAGGTTCAACAAGGACAAGTGCAGAGTCCTGCACCTAGGGAGGAACAACCCCATGCACCAGTATAGACTGGAGATTGACCTGCTGGAGATGAGCTCTGCAGAGAGAGACCTGGGAGTGCTGGTTGGAAATAAACTAACCATGAGCCAAGAATGGGCCCTCGTGGCCAAGAAAGGCTAACGTCATCCTGGGATGCATCAAGAAGAGTGTAGCCATCAGGTCAAGGGAGGTGGTTCTCCTCTACTCTGCCCTGGTGAGGCCTCATCTGGAGTCCTGTGTCCAGTTCTGGGCTCCTCAGCTCAAGAGGGACAGAGAACTTCTGAAGAGAGATCAGCGCAGGGCCACCAAGCTGATCCAGGGGACCGGAACATCTTTCATACTAGGAAAGACTGCAGGAATTGGGGCTGTTTTGTCTAGAAAAAGAGGAGACTGAGGAGGGATCTTATTAATATTTACAAATATCTAAAGGGTGGGTGTCAGGAGGTTGGGACATCCCTTTTTTCGATTGTATCTATCAACAGGACAAGGGGTAATGGGATGAAGCTGGAACACAAAAAGTTCCTTTTAAACATAAGAAAAAACTATTTCACCGTGAGAGTGACGGAGCAGTGGAACAGGCTGCCCAGGGATGTTGTGGAGTCTCCTTCCTTGGAGGTGTTCAAGACCCACCTGGACATGTTCCTATGCGACCTGATCTAGATTGACCTGCTTCTGCAGGGGGGTTGGATTAGATGATCTCTAAAGGTCCCTTCCAACCCCTACCATTCTATGATTCTGTGATACTATGTGTACGTGTATAATATAAACCATAATCTTTATTTAAATATTGTCACTAGGGGAAAAATAAATCTAAAACTATGCAAGCTGCGTTTTAAGCATGTTTTAGCTATCATGGGAGAAGCAATGCAGTTTTTTCATGTGCTTTTAATATCCTGCACTTAGCTTGAAAATAAAAGTAGCGAAAAGCCACAGACTTCCTTATAGACATGATCTGCAATTTGTTAAAAACAATTCTAATGTAGATATTTTTTCCTCCTAGGTTTTACCAAGGGACAGTACATCTAACACTTAACTTGGATCATCTCTTGTTCATCAGCTTGAAAATCATAACAACCCCCAAAACTGAAATTTGATCTGAAAGAAAAGGCTGTGATAAATGGACAATATGTCTATTACTAACACACCAACAAGTAACGATGCTTGTCTGAGCATTGTTCACAGCTTGATGTGCCATCGACAAGGTGGAGAGAGTGAAACTTTTGCAAAACGTGCAATTGAAAGTTTAGTTAAAAAGCTAAAGGAGAAAAAAGATGAATTGGACTCTTTGATTACAGCTATAACCACAAATGGAGCTCATCCTAGCAAGTGTGTTACAATACAGAGAACACTGGATGGGAGGCTTCAGGTTAGTACAAGTGAAAATCAGATATTTTCCTCCTAGGGAATCTGGAGAAAAAGTTAGTGACACAGGATCCTAGAGTGTTGAGGAAGAGTAGCTCTTCTCTTGCACCCCCCCTCACCTCTATTTGTAGGCATGTCTTACTGCTGGAGCTCTGGAATGCTGCAGTAGTTGATGATTTTTTTTTTTTTTTCCCAAAGGAGCAGAAGGCATTGGATCAGCAGTTCTAAATGAGTGTGTGTGTGGCAGTAAAAAGCAGGGTCACGTAACAAATTCGGCTGTCTATTCTGGCATTTTCACTGCAAGCTTCTATTAGCTCTGTGTTAGCAGTGTGAAGAAAGACCTGTGATCCCTTGCTAAGGTACTCCAAGGAATCTGCACTGAGGATTTATTTTAACCTTATATCATCAGTACTCAGTACCTGTATAGCTTGGGTGGTGACTTCCTTGTTCCAGGACAGATGTCATGTTTGTTGACTAGCTTTTGTCTACGCTAGAAGCATTTTATTTTTATTTTTCAGTATAATGAATTGGCATTCTTCTACTTGTAAATTCCTTATAGTGTAGCTTAGTGCTTCATTCCTCTTCTTCTGGGGCAAAGCTCTTTGATCATCCTTAGTGGGGAAGGTGACCATACATACTACATTAAGCACAAATTCTGCTTCTACCATTTTATATCCAGTATTTTTTTCTTAAGAATCACAGTGGTGACTTAACCGTAGCAAAAGCCTAAGAGAAGTTTGTTTCTGTTGAGTACAGAACTTAGGTAAACTGCACACTACCTCTTTATTTTCTTTCATATTTCGATGATGGAGAGAAGTGGTGGTTTTGTTTGTCCCCTTCCAACTTTGCTCCTTAATAAGTAAAGCGAAATGCCTTGCTACTTTCCCAATCAACTTTTGTGTCTAACTTTTTAGGTGGCTGGTCGCAAGGGATTCCCTCATGTGATTTACGCTCGTCTTTGGAGGTGGCCTGATCTTCATAAAAATGAACTCAAGCATGTTAAATATTGTCAGTATGCTTTTGACTTAAAATGTGACAGTGTCTGTGTAAATCCATACCATTATGAGCGTGTAGTATCACCTGGCATCGGTAAGTAGACTCTTGATTTAAAATGGAACAGTGGGAATAGAATGTAAAATGTTTTCCTTTTGAGTGTAGAAAATACAGGCCTCAATTAGAAACATTAACTTTTAATGATTAAATGTAAGTCACTCTCGTATGCTCTTCCTAATGGAATTATTATTTTACCTTTAATTCCAAATTTGAAAGAACAGTTTGTGGCTTTTGTTTAAGCCTTTCTGTTGGCTTTGCACACAGTTCTTACAGTTAATGTGTGTCCTAGGAATAATTTAGGAATAATTAAGCATTGTTAGACTTGTAATGGAGAGGATATAATATGTGGAGTCTCTAGTACTAATCTGTAAAGGCTATTAAACTTAATGTTCAAACATGGATGAAGATTTCTGTGTGTATAATCCTCCACACCTCCTTTTCTTTTTTTCTTCTTTTTAAAGATCTCTCAGGACTGACACTACAGAATTCTGGTAAGTAGTTCTGTTTACTGTTGCATTTCTATGGGCACAAACTGTGTTAAGCTTTTTGGTGTGTATGCAGTTTATTCCTCACTATTTCCTTGGGAGGGAGTACAGAGAGTAGATGGAAACTAATTTGTCTCTCCAGTTTTGGATAACCAGCTAGGTAGCATATGACAAGCAAGAACTGGTAAATTCTTTAAATTGAGGCTTTAGCTCAGCTTGTAGCTATGTTCTGTTTTCATTTTCTGCAACTTATAAACCCCAACAAAAGAGAAAAACAAAAACCTCACTGTTGAATGGTGCTGATTAAAAAAAACCCTACAACCCCAAACACCAAGAACTTGCACCTGTATAATATACTAATTAATTGAACTGGGAATCATACAATCATAGAATGGTAGGGATTTGAAGAGACCTTTGGAGATCATCTGGTCCAACCCCCCTGCAGAAGCAGATCCACCTAGATCAGGTCACATAGGAACATGTCCAGGTGGGTCTTGAAGACCTCCAAGGAAGGAGCTTCATAACCCCTTGACTTGTTGCTAGATACCATCGATAAAAAGCATGCCTCAACCTCCTGACACCCACCATTTAGATATTTGGAAATATTAATAAGATCCTCCCTCAGTCTCCTCTTCTCTAGACTAAACAGTCCTAGTTCCTGCAGCCTTTCCTTATATGAAAGATATTCCAGTCTCTTGATCAGCTTGGTGGCCCTGCGCTGGACTCTCTCCAGCAGTTCCCTGTCCATCTTGAGCTGAGGAGCCTAGAACTGGACACAGTACCCCAGATGAGGCCTCACCAGGGCAAAGTAGAGAGGGAGCAGAACCTCCCTTGACCTGCTTTCGACACTCTTCTTGATGCATCCCAAGATGCCATTGGCCTTCTTGGCCACGAGGGCACATTGCTGGCTCATGTTCAGTTTATCATCAACCAGGATTCCCAGGTCTCCTGGGGCTGCTCTCAAGCAGATCAATCCCCAGCCTATACTGGTGCATGGGGTTGTTCCTTCCCAGATGCAGGACTCTGCACTTGTCCTTGTTGAACCTCATGAGGTTCCTCTCTGCCCACCTCTCAAGCCAGTTGAGATCCCGCTGAATGGCAGCACAGCCTTCTGGGGAATCAGACAGTCCTCCCAGTTTGGTGTTATCAGCGAACTTGCTGAGGGTACACTGTCCCCTCATCCAGGTTGTTGATGAAGATGTTGAATAAGACTGGCCCTAGAACTGATCCCAGTGGAAGTCCACTGGCCGCAGGCCTCCAATTGATCATCATCCTCCGAGTTCTGTTACTGAGCCAGCTCTTGATCCACCTCACTGTCCACTCATCCAAGCCACACTGTCTGAGCTTTCTGATGAGGATGTTATGGGAGACAGTGTCAAAAGCCTTGCTTAAGTCAAGGTAGATGACATCTGCTGCTCTCCCCTCATCTAGCCAGCCTGTTATGCACTCCTAGAGTGCTATCAGGTTAGTCAAACAGGATTTCCCCTTGGTGAATCCATGTTGAGTCCCCCGATAACCATCTTTTCCTTCATAAGTGTAGTGGTAACATTCAGAATGAGTTGTTCCATCACCTTTCCAGGGATGGAGGTGAGGCTGACTGGCCTGTAGTTTCCGGGGTCATCCTTCCTGCCCTTTTTGAAGATTGGAGTGATATTGGCCTTTCTCCAGTCCTCAGGCACCTCACCTGTCCTCCATGATTTTGCGAAGATGCCCCTTAATTTTTACCCATAAGCACTCAACCTGCCCCTCATCCCCACCCAGACAGAGTTCAATACACATTACATAGAGAGCAACTTCGCCTCCTCACCTTGTCAACCTGTCTTTCCTAAACAATCCATAGCCCTCCATGGCTGTGCTTCAGTCATGGAAGCTGTCCCACCAGGTCTCTGTGACTGCAATGAGGTCGTAGCCCTGCATCCACACCCACATCTCCAGTTCCTCCTGCTTATTTCCCAGACTGCGTGCATTGGTGTAGAGGCAACACAGGGGCTTACTCAAACACGCTGATTTCCCTGGACAGATGCAGGAGGATCCTCCCCGGTTTGACTCTCCCTCAGGGTGGTCAGCCTTCCATATCTCAGCATGGTGTGTGGATGAGGGACACTTATCCTGACATTCCCTGTCCTGCCCTGTTTGCCTGCTAGACAGGATAGCTTGCTCTATGTTGCTTCTCCCCCCACCCCCCAAGTCCTTTAGTTTAAAGCCCTCTTGATCACGTTGGCTAGCCTATTCCCAAATATTCCACTGCCCTTATGGATTCCATCCTGTCCTATCAAGTTATAGTCGCCAAAGATCCATTGTCATAAAATCCAAAACTTTCCCGCCAGCACCAGCCTCTCAGCCAGGAGTTCGCCTGACTGATTTTTTCATTTTTTACTTCCTCTTTATCTCTGGTGAACAGGACTTAATAAACAGGAATAATAAATGTTTATGATTTAATAAGTAGCTTTACAAGAAAATATTCAAAATTATCTAGAGTGCAATTGAATGAAGCAGTCTAATATTCTTGCTCTCCCTGAAGCTTGAGAGAAACTGGACGCTCATTGTCCAGTGAGCATTATTCAGAAATCTGAGATAGTGCAGCTGGTAACTGCTTTATTTCAAAACAATCTTTGTGGTTTTTTTTTACTTTCCAGAAGAAATTCAGAGAAGGAAATTTGGATAATCTAATGTCTTTAGCACATTATTAGAAGTATTCAAGCAAAAATGACTTAAAGCCCCAAATAACCTGACAGACTGTTAAGTTAAGCTTTAACTTGTATATACTCTTCTCTTTTGCATTGTTACCTGTGTCTTCTGAAAATCCTTTTGTGCAGAATCAAAGCTTAGGAGCTAGCAGTTGAATACATAAATGTTTCCTTGTCCTGTTGTTTGTTTTTTTTTTTTGCAGCAGGAAACAGAAAATTACTGTCAGACTTTATTTAAGGCTGCTTTAAAAATGAGCAGGAAGTTGATGTAGTGTTTTACTTGAACATGCTCAGTAGGATATATAGAAATTCTTGTAGTGGCAATGGTAGTAATTTCCCTACACTATATGTGGAATATTCTGAATTTGTGGCTACATTAAGTATAGTACGTTGTCTTTGAATGTGAATTTGTTTCTAGTCAATTTGGATGTGAGTTGCTCAAAATTAAGGGATGCATGAAGTTTTTTGTGCTGTGTTCATGAATTATATTTTTCATAGGAGCTTTATGTACATTCTTACTTATATACTAGGAGTTGGTTTCCTAGCTACTGCATGAACGTATATTTAGATACTTGACAAAAAGCACGTTTTTCCCTTTTATTAACCATGTCCAATCACATAATGATGGACTAGAAAACAAAATGCTATTGGAGGCTACTGCTTGGTATCAGTGAACAAAATAAGCAGTTTGCTTTCCCATCTAGTTATGCTTTAAAATTTCCTGCTGCTGGCTCAAAGTATTTATTTGTAATTGAGGAGTCCTTTAGCCCTGTTTATAGAGGTTAAATTCTCCCCTCAGTAGTTTTAATAGTGTTGTTATTACTTGAAAGTAGTACTGCAATTTGTCATTAGATCCTGAAAATAGATTTGCTTTGCATATGTGACTGTTGGCTTCTCCACAGGTCCATCAAACATGTTGGTGAAAGACGAATACGTTCATGACTATGAGGGGCAGCCATCGCTGTCTTCTGCTGAAGGCCATTCAGTCCAAACCATCCAGCATCCTCCAAGTAACAGGGCATCCACGGAGCCTTATAGCACCCCAGCCATGTTAGCTCCTACTGAGGCTAGCACTACCAGCACCACTAATTTTCCCAACATTCCTGTGGCTTCAACAAGTAAGATTGAGTTTATATGAAATACCAAATTGTGAAAATGGGAAAACTCAAAGATAATCACTGATTTTTGCCAAAGTAGATCTTGCATTGGAACTGTTCTGCTGCCACACTACACTGCTAAAGCGTGTGGCAAGGTAATCTAGACAGATTCATAAGTGTTAATATCAGATTTTAACTTGGAGCATCATTAAAGTAACTTTTCCTGGTGACCCAGTCTCTTTTCAATGAGTCTGACGTGTTCCAGACTCTTCCAGATGTGCTAAAGGTTCAGTGATACAGTATTAAAAAAAACTGACCACTGACAAAACATTAGGGCTATTATTGAAAGAATTGCTGTAGGAATGGAAGAATTGTATTATTTTATTACCACAGCAAGTGGGACCACAAATAGATTTGCTCTAAGGTGAGAGTATCAAGAGATTTTTAGACAATTCTTCAGTGTTCCACAGCTGACAAAAGGAGTCTTCCAGTTTTAACTTGATTATTTTTATAATGGCCCACTGGACTACCACAGTGACAACCCTAATTTATATTTTCATGAATTTGTTGGAGTACTGTGTTGAATTTTTTTCTTGCTTTTCTGTGTGTATTTGGTACGAGTGGAAGAGTGGTTCATCAGCATCAAACCTCATACTTCAGAACAATAAAACAGTTACCTACGCAGTGTCTTGTAGCCCTAGTGTAGGGAAACCATGAACTTTGGAGGGATTTCACAGACTCTTCATCACTTCAGTAGCAAAGATGTGTGAATATAATGGATTTTGTGTTATCAAATTTGAATTATGCTGGCATGGTGTTTTGATAACATTCTTTAATTTTAGCTGACAACTTTCTTGCTACAACTCATGATGGTTTTGCCAAATGGAGATACAATGTCTATATTTGTCTCCAGCAGAGAAAAAAGGATAGGCAGTTTAATTGTATTGCCTTTGCACAACAGTGTATAGTCAACAACTTTTTCTCATCAGCACTAATTTTTGGAGCCAAGTGGACAGGAAAGAAAAAAGCTCATTTTTAGGTTTTAGTTCAAATTTTCAATGTGTTAAATTCTGCTGGCCACACCGGCTTGAGAGTGCAAGTGTACTTACAAAACTGCTGATCAGTTTAGTGTTAATGACTGAGCTGAAGCCTTTTAAATCAAATTCTGTTAACCTACTCTGAAATCTCTGTAGTTTAAAGCTTAGACAATTCTTGAAATATTTCCCCAGGAACTTTCTCAGGAAGGAGTCCAGTGATGTATGCAGCTCTATTCAAGCAATATTTTAAATAAATAAAGTGCTGTTAAGTATGTTTAGGAGGGACATAAGTTTAAGCAAGTGTCCTCATTGGGAACAGTAATTATAACATGCTGAAAAGAAGCAGCTTACTGGACCTACTGTTGGCCTGTTTGGCTTCATACCAAACCTATTCCAACTGTGGTATTCAGTATAACCTGTGACATCTCTTATTTCCTCTCAAACTGAAAAATGAAATGCGATCGATAAAGAGTTCTCTATGTGCATACTCCTCCTAAAACATTAAGGGTGTCAGAGTCAAAATTAGCTGATGCAGAGCATCTTACTTCAAGTTTTCAAAGACACTCTGGTAGGTGGAAAAAAATACTGGAACTTGTAGGAACTGTGGATTGCAGTGCCCTTAGTTAAGTGTATTTTCCTACCCAGTAGTGCTGAGCTCTTAATTAAAATTTTGGAACGTTCATGAATAGGTAGTGTGTTCTTTTACCAGGTCAACCTACCAGTATATTGACAGGTAGCCATAGTGATGGACTCTTACAGATTGCTTCAGGGCCTCAGCCAGGAACTCAGCAGAATGGGTTTACAGCTCAGCCAGCTACTTACCATCACAGTGAGTATATACGTACATGTACTTTTCTTAGTTTTCTATAACCGGATTCCAAATGTTCAGGAGAAATAGAGAATTAGAAGAGAGATGGGATAAAAACTCCCTTAAAAACCAACCACTCCTTCCTTTTCCTAGATAGTACTACAACTTGGACTGGAAGTCGGACAGCTGCCTACACACCCACCATACCTCACCACCAGAATGGTCATCTTCAGCATCATCCACCTATGCACCCTGGACATTACTGTGAGTAGTGTACACTTTCAGTTCACTTTGTTTCCAATTTTGTTGGTGGATGAGGGCTCATTTGTGATTATTCTTTACCCTAAAATCCTATTTTTTTTTATTTTAGAATTAGCATTACTGTGTTTAGTATGTACTGACAGTTAAATATAAGAACTTGATGTACTTTCCTCCGTTAAAGCAGCAGAGATTAGAAGTTCAGATAGCTATAGCAGTGCCATCTATATTCTAGATTTCTTATTTTACCTAACAAAACTAGCAGTTCCTTTCTACACCTCTGTTTTTAGAGCTTTGCAATCATCTAATTAGTATTTTTTCTGTGGAAAAGAAAGTTGATTTGGAATGTGTTGCAAGTTTTGGAAGAAAAATATCCAAGCGAGTTCTTAGCTGTCTTTATTTTCTAGAAATTTTGAAGTTGTGCCTTAAGTTATAACAGTCTGTGTTAAGCTTTGGAAGATGTGTGTCCATGTACACTAAGCAACTTAATACAACTTTGTGGAAGCTTGTGCAGTAAAGTATTTGTCAATAAAGTGGTCCCGCCACAGTCTGATTTGTGAGTACGTTTGGCACGAATCCCAGAATGGTAGGGATTGGAAGGCACCTCTAGAGGTCATCCAGCCCAACCCCCTGCTAAAGCAGGTTATTCTAGATCAAAAACTTGAAAATCTTTTTCATCTAGTAAATAGGACTACTGCCTCTTGTTTTAAGGTACAGGAGATGGGAAGGAAAAAAAGTGATGAACAAAAGTGATGAAAATATATACTGTGCTAGTGTGTCTAGCACAGTATATACTTTATAAGCCTATAGTGCAAAAAAACCCACCCAAATTAAAGTTTTTGTATATTTTGTGGCAAAAGGCTAGAATGGTTCTTTATTTCCTAATATAGTACTTGAGCAGATCACCTGTTTGTGGCAGACATTAGTGGAGGGCAGAATATATTGTGAGTTCATGTTAGAATGACTTCTCAGCTTGTCTCTATTAAGAAAATTGTGGCTATTAGGTTTCATTATTTTTTTCTGATAGAATCTCACTATATTTATCATCTTGTCAAAAATACTAGGATGTAAAAACTTGAGTGATGCTCTAGATACTCTATATAGTTTCTCAGTGTATGTATCTTTCCATAAATAATGTTTGTAACTGGCTGGTAATGCCACATAGAGCTTTTCTTGGCTGCTGGCATTTCTCACTTCACAAAGTTGCATATTTTGATACCTACTGATGTTGTTCCTGTTTTGACATCTTGCAAAAGCTGCTGTTACTTGGAAAGACTTAAACATAGTATTCTTTTTTTCTTCTGTGCTGCCTCTGAGAGACCTAGTTAGTTTATAGAAGTGAAGAGAAAAAAATTGACCAAGACTGTATTCAGTAATGTTTTCTTGAAAACAATGGGTTCTCTAGGGTTGTGGGGTTTTTTTCCATCTTTAGAGAGTGTTTCTTATAGTCAAGTCCACAGCATGTTGGGCAACTTGTTCTGTGATTGATGAAACTAATGAAGTGTGGTTTCTGACAGATATATATCACATGCCTCTATACAATGATTCTCTCCCTGCCCAACTTGGGGACAGAGGTGAAGCCAAAGTCCTATTTTTATTCCATCTCCATGCTACATCTGGTTTCTGCTCTCTACTGGAGCTGGATCTGGCTTGAGCAGCGTGCAGCCTTTTCTCCTAGGATACTAAGGGAGCTTTTTGCTCTACTGAATTTTTAAGAAACCTCCCAGAGTGTATTTCTTCTGTGATCCTTTTTCTTCCCTGTCAGATTTGGCCAACTGATTCAGAAATTACTGGGATTTATAACATCTGGCATCCTTACAAGTCTTTTTTTTCCATAGGAAAACAAGTTAAGAAAGAAAAACTTATTTTTCCTTGTGTAAAATAAATTGCATGTTTTCTTTTAAAGGGCCAGTTCACAATGAACTTGCATTCCAACCTCCTATATCAAATCATCCTGGTGAGTAAAATCTAACATGTTATAGTAAGTATTGTGGAAGCTAATAACTTTGAGTCTGGTTTGTGGGGTGGGGTTTTTTTATCAAGTACTGAAATTTGAGATATATATTCAAAAGGGAGAGGAAAGGAGGAGAGGAACCATTTTGTGATAAATATTCTTTTGAACTCAGACTTCTGTTTTGAAATAGTGGCATACTCTGTGAACTGAATTTAATTTAGATCCCCAAGTCAAAAATTGCAATCCTCAAACCCAAACTGAGCTGGCTTTTACCCTGGAGGTGTTTGAATTCTGAATGTCCTCGATCTTAAACTTTAAAGGGTGCCTGAAGTTGTACTTAGTGCCTGCTTAGAAACACTGTGGAGTTTAGATCATGCCAAAGCCCTCTTTGATGCATGATCAAAGACAGTTCTATAAGTCCTCCATCACAGCCAGATACCCTGAAAGATAGATAGGTATTGCCCTTTTTAGCATTTTGATGCTGAAGTTCTTCTTTGGACCTTTGCACACAAGCTTGCTCGTTTCAAGAATCTTTGTTAATGGCAGCAGTTTGTGAAACATTAAGAAATCTCATCTTGTGGGATGAAGTAGCTCTGTTGCAGGTGCAAGGTGATATTGCTTTTTTGGCAACAGCAAAGCTATTGCCTACACAGGCAGAGCTATGTAGTTGAAAAGCCTAAAAATTTAACCTGTTTATTCATTGCCCAGTGACTAAATCAGTACCAGAAACAAAACTGTTGACAACTGTTGGATGAATATAATTTTATTTTGTTTTATTTAGTATGTCTTTTTCACATTATTTAATTTCACCCTATCAGTCATCAGAGACATGAGTATTTATGTGAAGATAACAAAACTGAAAGGAATTTGGACACCTTAATTGGTTCTTTTCTAATAAAAATAGTACAACAGTTTCTTAAGATAAGTAGGTGTGGTGTTGTGTTTTGCAGTTTGTAATGAAGGAGTGCCACTTATGACACTGGGAGAGCTCTCTTTCCTCTTGGCTTATCAGGCTGCTGTGCTTAGGTCCTATCACATCAGCTCTTCTACTTCCCTTATTTTGAGTACACTGTAGTGCCTATTTTCTTTGCCTCCCCCAACAAGCTGTGTTACCCTGTTTTGGAAATGGACCCTTATAGTCAACAAAGGTGCTGAGTCCCTGAAATCCCCTGACTTAACCTTATGTCAACTTTAGATTTTAATGTGTCTGAAGAGAGAAACTCTAACACTTAAAGCACATGCAACAAAGTGTGCAGAAGGCTTGACAAGCCAGTTGCTCCCAGGCAGCACCCAAGGAACAGATACACATCTACAAAATCATTTTGTGTGCTTAGTCAGGTTTCCTCACTTACTGGAGCATTTGGGTTTTGGTAGCATGCTCTAGGGAAGCAGGGTTTCCCTTCCTTACATAGTAGCTTCTTCCAAGTATCATCTTCTCTTTGTAGCTGATTTGTTTTACAGGGAAAGCTGACTTCACCTAGGAGGTAGTTATTTTTGCATCTTAGGCCAGATCTGTTTGAGAATTAGTTTGTCAGCCTAGCCCTGAATAGGCTACTTTATGCTAAAGGAGGACAAAATCAAGCTATAGTCATCAGATGCAGGAATGTAGATGGCTTACAAAAATCTATCTGGAATAATAAACTGTGCAAAGACTTGCAAAATTTTACCTATGAAAGCCCCTAACACTGATGCATGCTTAAATGAAAACACTAAGCCCATGTTTATTGCAGTGTGCAGTATTTTTCTGTGCTAGCAGATGTGTCTGTCAATCTGAACTTGCTCATGTGAATGTGCACTTACTCTGAATGACAAATGTAGTTACAGGAAGCTTCATTGTCTGGAATGGACTTATGGGGGATTTTTTGTGCCTTTAAGTCAGTTAATTGTATA
This sequence comes from Colius striatus, assembly GCF_028858725.1. Classification (NCBI taxonomy): domain Eukaryota; kingdom Metazoa; phylum Chordata; class Aves; order Coliiformes; family Coliidae; genus Colius; species Colius striatus. Next base: position 26,885,850 of record NC_084789.1, on the reverse strand, counting down.
CATTCTTTAGCTCCAGAATATTGGTGTTCCATCGCATATTTTGAAATGGATGTGCAAGTTGGAGAAACATTTAAGGTACCTTCAAGCTGTCCCATTGTCACTGTTGATGGATACGTGGATCCTTCTGGAGGAGACCGTTTTTGCCTGGGCCAGCTTTCCAACGTGCATAGAACAGAAGCCATTGAGAGAGCAAGGTATTCTGTAGATCCCAAAGCTCCAACTGTCTGTGATATTTAACAATATTTCGTTCTGCCTTCAGTGTGTACCTCCCTTTTGAAATTACAATGATGGTATGATCCTCTTAAAGTAGTCTTTCTAGGCCACTACTGTGTAATGCATTCAAAAGGCAAACTGTGTTAACGATCACCTTCAGTGCTTTGCAGCAACATGTTGCTTTTTGTGGCTTTGAGAGGTTGTACCTTCAAGGATAGAATTAGGAACTTGTGCCATTAGGAGTGAAGGAAGGTTAATAGAGAGCTTGTTGGATTTTCATTCATTCTCAGCATGATGGGCTAGGCTTTGATGTGGAAGCATAGAGAGCCAAAGCAGTCTTGCCACTTCCCCTTCCCCTTTGAAATGAAAATCAAATTTCATGTCAACTTTCTAGATAGCTATGAAGGGATACAGACATGCAATTCTACATTAAAATAGGGCTTTGTACATGTATTTGAGTGACTTCCTATCCTAGAACGCTGGTGGGATTTCATATTTCTGAACAGAACTGCATGTGTTTGGTATCCCAGCTCTGTACTGTTAATGAGTGTCAGTTGCTACTCCAGTATCATTGTTTCCATGTTCTGTGTTTCCCATAGATATGTACATTGTATTACAGATTTTGTGTAACTATGTACTAACTTATCCCTTAACTACTGTTTCAAGTCCTTGTATGAGTGGGGTATAAAATAAGGTACCACAGATGACTGTAAAACTGTTTATGGTTTACTTAAGTCTGATTTATAGTGTGTGTACCCCCATGCATTGTAACTGTTTTTCTTTTCGAGATTGCACATAGGTAAAGGGGTGCAGTTAGAGTGCAAAGGAGAAGGTGACGTGTGGGTCAGATGCCTCAGTGACCATGCAGTCTTTGTTCAGAGTTACTACCTGGATAGAGAAGCAGGGCGTGCACCTGGGGATGCTGTCCACAAGATTTACCCAAGTGCATATATAAAGGTTGGTGTGATGTTTCTAGATGAAAATTGGGGGTAAAATGGCATACAGAATCATTTAGGTCAGAAAAGGCCTTTAAAGTTATTGAGTCCAACCACTAACCCAGCACTGCCGCAGCCACCACTAACCCATGTCCCTCAGCCCCACAGTTACATGCCTTCGGAATCCCTCCAGGGATGGGGACTCCACCACTGGCCTGGGCTGCCAGGACTTGACAGCCCTTTCAGGGGAAGAAATTTTTCCTGGTCTCCAATATAAACCTTCCCTGGCACAACTTGAGGCTGTTTCCTCTTATCCTGTTGCTTGTAGCTTGGGAGAAGAGACTGACACCCCACACCCCTGGCCACAACCTCCTGTCAGGGAGTTGCAGAGAGTGCTCCTGTCTCCCTCAGCCTCCTCTTCTCCAGACTGAACACCCCCATTCCCTCAGCTGCTCCCCAGCACACTTGTGCTCCAGCCCCTTCCCCAGCTCTGCTGCCTGGCTCTGGACATTCTCCCTCAGTGCCTCTCTTGGAGTGAGGGAAATTTGGTTCTTGTAAATATTGGGGCAGCTATGAGACACTGAAAGAAATGTAACTTAGCTTTTGATTCTCCTTTAACAAAAACCTAAAAAATTCCATTTGACACGTCACTTAAAGTAACACTTTTAAAAAAACCTTTTAAAATCACTCTAAGCTGAAAGTGTAATCTAGATACTACAAAAGTAACTTTTTATTTTGTCCAATCAATCTTGATAAGTTTTTTGTATTTAGCTTTATGATTTTACTAAAATTTTTAGCATAGGTTATTTGTTTCTTTACTCTCTCCAAAACAAGAAAGTCTGGAAAGTATGTATAAATGCTGTAGAACTGTAAAGTGTGTGTTAGTGTTATAAACATGAAGGGAACCAGAGGTCACAGAAAGTTGCATGCAAACATATTATTTTTAGGAGATCCATACTTGGAGACACCTCTGCCAGACTTGAAACTTCATTTAGGACAAGTCACACTTGTAAAAAAAAAAAAAAAAATTCTTGAATCAGAGGGAAACTACTTGAAATTTGCAGTGGTTTATTTTCCTTTTTTTTTTTAATCTTCAATTTTGCAGGCAGGTTGTGTAACAAAGGTGAAAGAAACCCCACTGGCATCTGTGTGGGAACTTTCTATCATGAGAACAGAGCTTCTGTCTGTATTAATGCCAAATCTGATCATAAAGATACAAAATGCCATCAATCTGGAACCTGTCTGCTGAAATTTCAGGCATATCAATTATTGGTAGCTCTTTTATATAAAAGACTAACACATTTCAGTAAAGCAGCAAAGAAGTTAAGTGAGACTTGATAGTTTCCATTTTCTGGAAATACTGGGATTTCACTAAAAATTTGGGATTTTATCAGTCTCATAGCATCCTTCAGACTCAAATCCTTCAGTTATTTCCTCACAGGGAGCTGCTTTAGCCAGCTCAACTCAGCTCAGACAGGTTCTGACATTGCCAGTGGTGGTAACATCCTATGAGAAGAGTCTCTAAGAATCAGCTTTAATGGATTATTTCCGTTAGAAGTTAAACTAATCAGGGAAAGTTTGCTTTTATTACCCAAGTGTATGGTGAGGCTGTAGAAGTTGCTTTGGGAGAGCAGAGATGGGAGTTAAAGAATTCTTTCCTTCATTGATTTTGCTAAGTCTACATAATTTGATTTTTATTTTGTTTAAAGGTGTTTGATTTACGCCAATGCCACCGTCAGATGCAGCAACAGGCTGCCACTGCCCAAGCTGCTGCTGCTGCCCAAGCTGCAGCAGTAGCTGGAAACATCCCTGGACCAGGATCAGTAGGTGGAATAGCCCCAGCCATTAGTAAGTACATGACCTGCTTGGTCATCTTTTTTCCTTACCTGAAAAAAAATAACACAGCTTTCATCATAGCAGCATCTCCCACCCCTCCACCACAGCACCAGTGAACTTGGAATGAGCTGGTAGATTTGGGGCTGGGGTGGCCTCGTGGTAAGTCTGTATTCCCTCACTTTCTACCTGCTCTGAACACCACTTTTCACTCCGAAAACCATTCAGATACAGGGTCAAATAGTATAACCCTATCACTTTAAACAGAGATACTTTGGGCTGCTTCAACCCGAGTTTGAAAAATGATCTTTGAGATCTAAGCTCATTAAAATGTTACTCAAAATAATGGGGGGATTATTGGGTGACGGAGTCCTTGATGAAATTTAGGGAAACTTAAGATTCTTGAGAAGAGGAAGAAGACAGTGTGAGGGTGATTCTTCTCTTTTGTTTTGAAGTTATTCTTGACTAGAGTTTTCTTAGTTACTACGTTCTAGACCGTTGAAATTTTACTTAAGTACTTGTCAAAGTGTGAGCACTTAAATATCTCGGGCTGCTTTTTATGTGCCATAGTGTTTTCTGACTCTTCCCAGCTCTCCCACAGATTGCTGAAGGCATTTTGGGGAAGGTATTTAACTTTTGTCTTAGCTGTACTTGCGATTTGAAGTTTGCCAACTGTATTCATCGTTTTTATTAGATGTAAGTAGTGTAATTTGTTAATTCAGCTTCCTGCAGGTGGTCAATCTGAGTTCTTACATTTGAAAATGTAGCATTTGGGAAACCTCAAGAACAACTATTTTCAGACTGTATTTCCTAACTAAGGTTTACATGTGTTGTATAAGATGTTTGATTTCATCACCTGCTTTTATTATAAGGAGTTTTATATTCCAGCACCTTTTGAGGATTGCGGAATGATTAAAAAAGTAATTGGAAGGAAAGCAAAATAATTGCTGTGTGCAATTATAGCAGACCTTCTACAAATGTGGATGGCCCTTGGCTGTGGTGAGAGGAAACTGTACGTGAAGAAAGAGCTAAGCAGACAGGACTGGTCAAGCACACAGATGCAGAAAGCATGTGTTTGTGAGCACTTACTTGGAACCTCTCCTGTTTAGGTCTGTCAGCTGCTGCTGGGATTGGTGTAGATGACCTTCGCCGCTTGTGCATACTCAGGATGAGTTTTGTAAAAGGTTGGGGACCTGATTACCCAAGACAGAGCATCAAAGAGACACCGTGCTGGATTGAAATTCACTTACACCGCGCCCTCCAACTTCTAGATGAAGTACTCCATACCATGCCGATTGCAGACCCACAGCCTTTAGACTAAGATCCCTCTGCTGCACTGCTGTGGGCTGTGATTTTTGTGAGAATGATGGATTGTAAAATACAATCCTGTTTATAACCTGAAGATACATTTTACTTTAGTTCTGCTTAGTCTCCTAAAAAACGGGTTTTAAAAATTAATTTACTGCCTTGCTCTTAGCAGAAAGAAACCGAACATGCAGAATTTGATTTTCAGTTATTTTCATAGAATCATAGAATGGTAGGGGTTGGAAGGGACCTTTAGAGATCATCTAGTCTAACCTCCCTGCAAAAGCAGGTTCACCTAGATCAGGTCGCATAGGAACATGTCCAGGCGAGTCTTGAAGACCTCCAAGGAAGGAGCCTCCACAACCCTTCTGGGCAGCCTGTTCCACTGCTCTGTCACCCTCACAGTGAAATATTTTTTTCTTACGTTTAAGTGGAACTTTTTGTGTTCCAGCTTCATCCCATTACCCCTTGTCCTGTTACTAGCTACTATAGAAAAAAGGGATGTCCCAACCTCCTGACACCCACTATATAGATATTTATAAATGTTAATAAGATCTCCCCTCAATCTCCTCTTCTCAGAATTTAATTGTCATAATACATGGCTCAGGGCTTGAAGTGAAAGGTGAAGGCCCTAGACTCCACAGGATTGGGTTTGTTAATTTTGAAACCTCCCTTCTCTATACTGGTGTCTTTGGTGAAAAATCATAGAATCATAGAATGGTAGGGGTTGCAAGGGACCTTTAGAGATCATCCAGTCCAACCCACCTGCAGAAGCAGCTCCACCTAGATCAGGTCACACAGGAATGTGTCCAGGTGGGTTTTGAAGACCTCCGAGGAAGGAGCCTCCACAACCTCCCTGGGCAGCCTGTTCCACTGTTCCGTCACCCTCACAGGAAAATAGTTTTTTCTTATGTTTAAATGCAACTTTTTGTGTTCCAGCTTCCTTCCATTACCCCTTGTCCTGTCACTAGATACCATCAAAAAAAGGGATGCCCCAACATCCTGACACCCACCATATAGATATTTGTAAATATTAATAAGATCCCCCTTCAGTCTCCTCGTCTCCAGACTAAACAGCACCAGTTCCCACAGCTTTTCTTTATAAGGAAGATGCTCCAGTTCCCTGATCAAGCCTTAAGCTTGGCCAACAAGTCTTTAACCTCTTCCACCAAGAGCAAGTCCTCTGCTGTCCAGGCCATCCTACTATCCTTGCTGGACTAGGCTTCCTGAGGGCCAGTCTTAACTGTAAAGACTGAAGCAAAGAAGGCATTCAGTAGTTTGGCCTTCTCTGCATCCTTGGTCAATAGGACACTCTCTGTGTTCAGCAGTGGGCCCATATTCCCCCTAATCTTCCTTTTGCTGATGATGTACCTGAAAACTCCCTTCTTAATTTAATTTGCTTTCCTCACAAGGTTTAATTCTAGAAGGGCTTTAGCCTTCTAAGTTGCACCCCTGCAAGCTCTAGCAGAGTTCCTATCCTCTTCCCAAGAGATCAGGCCCTGTTTCCACCTCTCATAGATGGCTGCTTTCTGCCTGAGTTGTCCCAGCAGATCCTTGCTCATCCATGGAGGCCTCCTGCTTCCTTTTTCCTGCTTTTGTACTCATGGGGACACACTGATCCTGGGCTTGGAGGAAGTGGTGCTTGAAGATCAAACAGCTCTCTTGGGCACTTCTACCATCTAGAATCCTGTCCCATGATATCATCCAAGCAGATCTTTAAAGACGCCAAAGTCAGCTCGCCTAAAATCCAGAGTTATGGTCCTGCTTTATGTCCTGCCTCTTCCACACAGGGTTTTGAACTCTGTCATCTCATGGTCACTGAAGCTGAGGTTGCCTCCAACCTTCACATCTCCAACCAGACCCTCCTTATTTGTCAGCACCAGGTCCAGCAACACACCCCTCCTCATTGGTTCCTCAGTCACCTGTGACAGAAAGTTTTCATCAACAATCTGTAGGAACCTCCTGGACTGTGTGAACTTGGCTGCGTGACTTTGCCAGCAAATATCAGGGAGATTGAGGTCCACCATGATGACCAGGGATTGTGACTGTGCGGCAGCTCTAAACTGTTTGTCGAAGGCCTCATCCACTTCCTCCTCCTGATCATGTATCCTGTAGCAAACTCCTACAAAAATATTGCCTGCTTTGCCCTGCCCCTTAATAAGCACTCAACCTGCCCCTCATCCCCACCCAGGCAGAGTTCAATACATATTGCATAGAGAGCAACTCCACCTCCTCACCTTGTCAGCCTGTCTTTCCTGAACAATACATAACCCTCCATGGCTGTGCTTCAGTCATGGCAGATGTCCCACCACGTCTCTGTGACTGCAATGAGATTGTTAAAAGAAAAAAAAAAAAAAGCCTCACAGAAGTCTTTTGTATGCAGAATATATATTATATATATATATTATATATATTTATATCTGAAAAATCCTTCTAATAGTTGTAAACCCTTATCTTAGAGCAACTTGAAAATTCCAACTGATTTGTGATGTTCTTTTTATGAAACTATAGTTAACAGAAAACCTCTTTATTTTATTGGCTACCTTTTTCTGGGTTTTTTTTTCAGATTAAAAATGTAGAAGCTGCCAAAAAGCTGAGGGATGAAACATAACATTGCTGGCACTGATTAAAAATAGCAAGTGTGAGAAATGTGACTTTTCCTTTGCTAGTTGTTTGGGGTTTTTAAACATACCTTAGACTTTTATTTATACATGTGAGTTTTAAAACATTAAAGGAAATGGATATATTCAGTGCTGGCATTCAAGTTATATTTAACATGAAATACCCAGTCTGCAAAGTTGCCAATGAAATTGAGTAATGAGTAACCAAATGGCAGGAACATATTTTCATAACTGCTACTGACTTTGATTTTACTCCAGGAAAAATTGGCAGATATTTTAAAAACAGGTGCATGACTCTTTTTCCTTGCATATACCATTAAATTGTGTCTGATATTCCTACATCACTAGGATCCAGGTTTTTTTTTGTATCAGTTCAACTTTTTCACTTGGGGCAAGATGGCAGACTTGTTTTTATATCTCTTGGTTCTTTTAAGCCCTATGGCATTAAGGATTTTATCAATTGGCAATGACTTTGTATAGAGAATTTACAGTAGAAAGAAAATGCTAATATATTGACTGTATGACAGATACAATATGTATACTTTCATGCTAGGTAAAATGGCCTCAATAAAATGATGAAAACCCTGATTTTTAAAAATAAAATTAGTTTGCTTCTCTTACATAATTTTGCACCTTGAAACTGTGAGTGCTGGATTACTTCCCTTTTTGCAAGAGCAGCAGCCAACAGCGGTAGGCATTTTTGTTAGTTGAACTTCCTGGGAAGCAAGCCCAATCTTATTTCCTTCCACCGCTTCTCAAGAAAAGCCTCTTCTGAGAATCTCTCCTTTGGCTATTCAAGAGAGAGGAGGAATTCCTGGATTTTCAGCACATTTGTAGGGAGTCAGAGCTCAGTTCAACAGGCGGAGGAGTACATAGGCTCCAACTTCAGTCTTTCAAGCACTGCCAGCCTGCTCTGCATGCCAGTTCTGGTGGTTAACAGAGGTACAAGTCTTGGAGGAGATTATTCTAAGCTTTTTGCCATATTTCTTGCATATTCAGGCACCTCCTGTGGAGATCTGTGACACAGAAATTCTTACAAAATAAGTCAGTAGTTGTTTCTATTGTGGAAGGACAGAAGGCATGACTTTGGGAAATGGATGAGTTTTCTCCAGCTTTTCATTAACAGTGTTGCTTTATGAAGACTAACTTCCAAGATGTTTTTCCTCTTATGTGGCAACATCTTGATGACTGGAAAAAAAGCATTTGCTTTTCTCAAGGCCTTTTATTTAAAACCTTTTTCATTTTCCTTTCCTAATGATCTACTTTGTCTGAAACCCCAGCTGCTTCAGATTCTTGAGGAACACTTTCAATAGAGGGTTCTGACAAGATTCTTGGAGAAGCTTATTAAGCAGCAGCCTGGTTATCCTTCATCTGCAACGGAAAACTTGATTTTGGGGAAGAAATGAGAAGCCTGTTCACATATTCTTCTTGCCAGCCTCCCTTTTGAATTGTTGGCCCTCTTCTTGCTGTTGGGTTCAAGGGGCCTTGGGAAGTGGCTGGCCTTCCAACTGATGAATTGCTTAGGACTGACTTATCATTTGATGAGGAGTCCATGAACTCTTCCAGTTTCATGTGGGGGCTTTGCAAGGTGCTTCTCTTGGTGGGTGACTGATCTCTCTATGGCTACTTTAGCCCTGTTATTGGTAGTTTTGAAAGAGAAAACATTTTAAGCTGATATGGTAGAGAGAAAGGAGAGGAAAGCTCTGCCCTAGAATGATTTAAAAATCCTGAATTGTACCAGAAATCCCTTGGAAGGAGTGGTTAGGGATGGTTACTCCTTAATGTCACTCTTCTGGGCTTGATGAGAGTGCTGTGTGTGGACACTGGCCCCTAACTGTGGTATAAAACCCTTTGCTAAGGGCTGCAGCATTGTGCATCCCTGGGAAGTACTCTGGCTGCTTTTTAGAGAGGGACCTAATGTATGAAGGAGATGAGGGTATCTTCCCCATCACCAAACAGGTCTGTAGTAGCAGTAATTGTTGTACCTGTGTCCAACACCTGTGCCTTACCTTTGAGACTCTTAAGACACTTGTAGAGATGACGGTGTCTTCTCTGCATAGCCTCAATTCTTTTCCTGGGAATCATGAAAAAATTTCTATGCCAGTGTACATGGGGGAAGCTTCTGCCTCTGAACCCTTCAAATGTTGTTTACATCTTTGATGGTGGTCTTGATTGAGACATCTTTAATCTCTTTTTGGAAAAGTAAGCGCTTTAGAAAGGACTGTCTCCTTGATTTGCATTTTGACTCTGCTGCACAGAGGGCCTGGGATCACTGATCACCTCAAATGTGACTGGTTCAAAGGCAGCCAAATGGGTCTTCCTCAAAGTGTGATTCAGACCCCGTTTAAGAAATCCTTTTTCTTCCCTGCTTTCTCCTGCCAGGCCCCATGCTACTTAATAGCTGCTCGATACAAGCAGAAGATACTTTCTTGTCAGGTGTTGTGAGGGATGCAATTTTTGAGAGATTGCTTCCTGTTTTAAAGGCAGACTTGAAAACGATGCTCTCGCCTGCTCCATCTGGCAACAGGTATCTTTCCATGACCAGTAAAGTGTTTTTGAGGACCATGGTGCCGCTCTGGGGACTGAGATGTGCCAGTTGCCTGTCGCAGGGTATTTGTGTTACTCGTGAGTACTAAGCTGGTCCTTTCCACCTCTGAAGTGGCTCGTTGGCACTTTGATCCTGGACAGGGAAATGAAACCAAGGGAAAGCATATCATCACCACTCATGTAGGAGCTGGATGCTGAGCATCTTTTGTCATGTCATCCACCTCCAAAACGCTCTTCTCCATTGTGTGTGTCTAAAGATGATCTGGGAGGTGTGCTAGTGCTGAGCCAGAGCTGCCACATGCGATGCTGCTGAGGCCCCTGAGGCCTCACCTGACTGTTCAGTGCTGTGAAAGTTTCCCTGGGTGAGACCTGCTGGGAAGCAGAACTACTGTCCACAAAATCTCGAGAGGTTGTAGTAGTGTTGGCTGCTGTTGTGCTTCGTGAGTGATACATCACTCCTAAATTTACAGGACTTAATTCTTTCAAGCTCACCAGAAACTACCCAATGCTTTCTTGCTCCAGTACTTTCTTCTGTGTATTTTCAGTGAACTTTGATAGCACTGCAAAGTTGTGATTCAGCTGGACTGAGAGCTGTGAAGTACCTGTAACTCAAAACTTGTTACCAGAGAATTTTTTTTAATATGAAAGCCTCATTAAGCATTTCTTCTTTTTGCTTATCAAAAAGCAATAGCTATCAACAGAATTCCTAGTAGTTCCTTTGTAGCTTACTCTATGTTTTTCATTAGACCTAGTTTGTGGATAATATTAGTGTAGTTAACTTTCCTGAAATTCTTTAACAGAGTGTGGTTTTTATTAAAAAAGGTAAAGATTCGAGTTTTTAGCTTCTTTATTCTATTCAGTGGAGAGCTTGTACCCTCTTTCCAGCCAGCTGCAATCTGGAACTATATAGGGACTGGGAGAGCTCCTCAGGGCAGGGCTGCCATGTCACAGGTTCCTCTCCTCTGAGTCATGCATGTCAGATTCTTGAGTGCAACCAGCATTGAACCAGAGCCAAGTGTGGGTGCTCTTAGCGATGGGAATTATTTCTTTTTAACTGCCAGCTGAGCTGTGTGTGCGATGAGCTTAGAGTGAGTGCCAGCTCTCTGCAGCTATATGTTGGTGAGTGGTTGCTGTCCTGTGTTAGAAAGTGCATTGGAACTCTGCTCCATTTGCTCCTGCAGTTGCCAGGCTGCACAACTCTTCCCAAGAAAGGAATAAAATACCAACCACCACCAGTCAGGGGATTGGGGAATAAAGCAGGTGATGCATTTGTGATGCTCTGGGTTTCTGCTGATCCCAGTAAGCAACTGCATCCTAAGGTTAGAGAAAGGGAAAAAAGACAAATCCACCCTCTGAACCCCAATGATATAAGAGTGGGAGGCAGTGAGAAAATTCCTCCATAATTGCAGACTTGGTGCCCTCTTTGAGCAGGAATGATGTATCAGAGTGGCTTCAGTGTGCAGTTGCTCTGGCTGCAGCTGCAGTGAGAGGGAGGATACTGATGCAGAAGTCATTACCTGTCACAGATTCACAGAATGTTAAGGAGTTGGAAGGGACCTTAAAAGATCATCCAGTCCAACCCCCCTACCAGAGCAGGACCACCTAGAGTAGGTCACACAGGAACTCATTCATGTGGGTTTGGAATGTCTCCAGAGGAGACGGGTCCCAAGGTGCCAGACTAATAACTAATGCAAATGGTGATACTTCCACTGAAACATCTTCCTGGACTTATAGTCCTGCAGTGAGCTCATCCATCACCACCTTAAACCAATTTTATCTCCTTACCTCTCCAGAAACCTTTTTAGCCTCTCCCTCCTGGTGCTGTTAGTAACCCTTTGGGAGCTGCTGACCAATGTAAAACCATTGGAACTCACTCTGGTATTACCTTTTAGAGCACTGAGCAACTACGTACTGGCACATGGTGCTGCACATTTAATTTCCCTGAAACAACAATGTGACTGCAGGCTTGGAGTAAATCCCAGGATCCCAGAATGGTAGGGGTTGGAAGGGACCTTTAGAGATCATCCAGTCCAACCCCCCTGCTAACGCACGTCCACCTAGATCAGATCACACAGGAACAGACCTAGGTGGGTTTGGAAACCTTCAGAAAAGGTGTAGCAGGACACTCTCCCTAATGAAAAGACACAAGCTGAAGGTCATGCTGTTTCTTAGTTGTGAAGGCTGTTACAGAATAGCCTGACTTGACTATCTCCAAGGTTAATTTGGGAGGATGAGAAAAGCCCTGAGCTAGTGGGCAGTGAAACAGACATCTCAGAGATAACGTTGTTGCTGGAAACTAGATCTTCTTGCTAGCTCTACAGAGATGTAAATTCAACAAGATGACTGACGGTCAATCACTTTATTCTATAAAAGCCCAGTCCCATTCTGTGAGGTATGAGAGGATTTCTGCATACTCTCCTTTATAGAGTGTCTGAAAATCTTCCCCCTTGAGTGGGGAGGCCCCTCAGGGTTACCCTCCAGAGCTGAAAGGAAGGGAATTGCTCACTGTCTTTGATATGGGTAACATCATTCTCTATAAAATAAGTAATCTCTATAAAATAAGCTAGCTTTAAACTGTTAATTCAATTAGTTCTAAGTAGTAGCTACAGTACTAATATCATGTAGTAAGTGTTCCTGTAACCCATTGCCTACTAAAACAGAAAACCCGTGTTCTTATCCTGATTGAAACTGTATATGAAATATATTTCCAATTCCAATATTCATATTATTCTGTAAAAATAAAATTCTGTTTTGCTATACCCTCTGAGTTTGCCATCATCACCCTGTGGGCACAGGGAACAGAAGGAGACTACACATCCTCTCTGGACAGCCTGTGCCAGGGCTCCCTCACCCTCAAAGCAAAAGTTTTTCCTTGTGTTCCTGTGGAGCTTCCTGTGTTCCAGCTTGTGCCCGTTACCCCTTGTCCCGTCACTGGGCACAACAGAAAAAAGACTGTCCTCATCCTCTTGGCACCTGCCCTTCAGATATTGAGAAGTGGTGATAAGATCCCCCCTCAGTCTTCTCCAGGATAAACAGCCCCAGGTCTCGCAGCCTTTCCATGGCACAAAGCTAAAGCAGAACCAAAAAAGTCTTAGTCTGAGCATCAACTACTCCTGACCTGACATCCTGTGGGTAAAGTGTGGGCTTCCCATCCTCAGCATAAAGATCATGAGTCTACATTGTGTTTTTCATCTTTCCTTGGGCTCCACATACAAACTTTTTAGAAACATCTATTTCCCCCTCCCGACTGATGGCATGGATGCCATACAGGGTGGGGGATATTCAGCACTGGGGATAAACTGTCTGATACTGCCAGCTGAGCCCTGGCCCTGTTGCCAGCTGATGATACAGCATGTGCCCATGGCAAAACCCCACCTTCAGCATGGTTGGTTGATGACCCAATTTCACTCTTTTCTTGACTTAAGGCAGCCTGACCTGCCCACTTGGGCTGAACCACAGCCTCAGCCTCCACTTCCACATCACTTCTCCTCAAAGTGTGACATTCAGAGAACAAAGCTTAGACTTTCCTTTTGCAGCTTTACATTTCTCCTCCCTGCCATGTCCCATGCTGTAGTTTATGCTGTGGAGCAGATACTTGCTGGCCTCAATGTGGGGGACTTCCTACAGCCACTTGATGCAGATCGTTTGCCCCAAACCAATTTGTTTTCTTTGCAACAACCTGCACCTCCACCTCCTTCAGCTCCTTTTGCAGTTATTTATTTTAAACTTTACCCAAGCAGCTCCTGGAAATGCAACAGAACTTTGGAAAACATCAGCCAAGGGTATTTTGGGGAAAAAAAAAAAACAAAAAAAAAACCCAATAAAACACATCACCCCCCCCCCTCATTTTTTGCTTATACCAGCTGTTTATGCCACCCACCTGCACCAACCTGGCTCCCTGCTCTCAGGTCCCAGTAAGGATTGAGCTGTTTCTGCAGCCTCTGCCACCAGAAATGCTCCTCACCTTACTAGTACTGGCAGCTCCAGTGAGCAGGTGAGCAGAACTGTGGGAATGGGGATTAAGAGGTACCCATGGTCAGGAAGCTGCTTCCTGGGACATCAGGCCCGAGGCTGAAGTTCACTCACCCACAGGCAAATTTCTCCCCAAACTCTCCATTCCAACCATTCCATAAGCCAGTTTGGCTCCTGAGTCTTCATGTGTTGATGGTCTCAACCCAAGGGAAGTGTCACCCCCTCTCTGCCAGAGCTGCAGATACTGTAAGCATCCTCACTGCCCATGGAGAAGGGAGTTTTAGTTCCAAGGAGGCAGAGGATTTCTGGGTGCAGCGCTCTGCCCCGATGCACCAGCCCAACAGCTTGCAGAAATGCAACAACAACACAGAGCACAAAAGGGATTTAGTTTTGGGGTTGTTTTGGTTTTTTTTTTTCAACTTAAAGCATTTTGTTGCTAGCTCCTGAACTGTACCTACTGTCCCTGGGAGCAAGTTCAAACCCTGTGGATAGCTGAGCAGGAACATCTGAACCCTGACTAGTTTTAAGGAGCCAAGGAGAGATGCTGAGCACAGGTACATGTCGTTCCGGGCACAGCCTGCACTGCTTCCCACCCCAAGGTCCATATGAATGCTAGTGAGCAATATCTGCAACAAGAAGCAGAAAAGAACCTTGAACTCCTTCCCCAGCAGCCCAGAGAGGTTTCCCATCCCTGTTTCCTCCCCCTTGCTCCCAACAAGGAGACAGAGGTGGTTTCCCAGGGCAGGGGCTGGGCTTTCGGATCAGCCAGATGCTGTTGCAGGAGGGCAGGACTAGGAGATACTTGTCCAGCTGAATGAAGGTCTTGTGGGGCTTCTGCCTGATGCCAAACCAGCCCTACTGGAGCCCTCCCTGCCTGGGGAGAGCCACTGTAGGAGCTCCTGGCCCAGTGCAGAGCCCAGCCAAGAAAGCAGCTTGGTGCTTCAAGGACTGAAAGGAGAAATCCAAGCTTAATGCCTCCTTAAAAAGCAAAAGGAAAAAAAAAAGGCAAATAGTTTAGCTCTCTTAACCAGACTGGCTGGCAGCAGGGCAGACTGGCTCATTGCCCAGGGTGGCAAGTGCTTTCCTTTCCATGAACAAGAGATAAGATTCCAAGTGGGTCACCCATCACAAGCACTCCTGAACATGGAAAAATAAATTCACAACAGCAAATTGAGAAGTGGCCTTTTTTTTAAAGCCCATGTCTGTTTTAGGCAAATCTGAAGAAACTGCAGTGCTATTGCTCTACTGAATAAACCATATTGAAGGACTTGGGATTTAAGATGGTTGATGTTCATCTAGAAATAGGGAGATTTCATCCCCCGCTGCCTGAGGTTTTGTCTGAGGCCTCTTGCTGCAACACTAAAACCACCTCAAGCCCGAAATGAATTTAAATGCTCTTTGATCTCTTCCCAAGACTTACAATTACGGTTAAAAAGAAATATTCTTTTCTCCATCCTCTTGAAGAAAGTGAACAGCAAGTTTAGGTTTGAGGAGAGGAGCTCCTCAGTGACTTTGAGGCCCACAGGTTCCACCACCACCATAGACCTCAGGGATGTTGCAACAATTGATGAAGGAGGAGGTAAAAGCAAGAAGTGATGACTGTTCAAACAGTGTTGCTCTGAGCTGCAAGATAATGCAGAGCAGTTGGTTGCATGTATTACTAATAGAGACAAATATGGGAAAAGTAAGGTTTCAATTTCCCAAGTTTGTGCCCTCACTGCAAAACAGTCATGGGATCCTGAGGAACAGGATGGAAATATTCAGAGCGACTCCTTAGACTCAGAGATTGAGTTTTAATTTGATCTGGATTCAAAAAACAGGGAGGTGCTGGAAACATGACCCCTCATAAAAATGATGAGGCAGCAGGAGCAAGCTTACATCCTGAAAGAGTTAAGGGAATTTTTAGACATCTATCAGCAAAGGAGTGGAGAAAACACTCCTTGAGCTTGGGATAATGGAGCTGCATCTATTAATTTATTAGCATGTGAAAAAGATTTGTTTAGCCTTATAGCCAATGCTGATCAGACACAAGGATATGCTCCATTGCAAAATATCAGAGATTCTGATGGATGAGATATTCTTGTAAATACATTGTATCAGTGGTTGCATTCATCAGCTTTAATAGCATATACAGAACCTGACGAATTAGTGTCATCCCTCGGGAACTGGTGTACAATGGAAGATGGTATTTATTTGGTGCAGCAGACGGCAATGGCAGTTTTTGAGAGGAATGCCTGTCTCACTAAAACCCTTGATTATACGAGCAGTGACAAAAGCTATGGGTAATACAGGCACCCTAAAAGATACCTTGAGGACAATTAGGGCCGTAATTTCATGGCAGTCTATTCAGGTGGTAAAGGAAGGAAAGCTGGCAAAACCAAAAGAATTTACATTGTGGGTGATGAGGAAACAGACATGGAATGATATTGTACAAGCTGATATCCCACAATCAAAAATAGATGGGATCACAACATCAGAAATGTTTTGTCAATGACAAAAGTTGGCTTTTATATAAAAAAAAAAAAACACCACACCTATCCTCATCACCAATTCTGTGCCCAACCTCCACCCTATCTACCACCCCAATGTATGACACTACATTACAAATGCCAAAGCAACAGAAACTAATGTTTGGCAGGTCCCCCAAAATTGTGCCCACAGCAGCCCGTGAGGGGGACTGACACCCCTGTGTTCCTTTAACTATGAAGTGACAGGCTGGCAAGATTTTGTACATATTAGCTCTCCTGAATACTGGAGCTGAAGTTATTGTATTGCACAGTGATATCAATAATAGAAAAGCTGTATCACAGATATGAGGATTGGAGGAAAGTTTGATCCTGGCCCTCCAAGCTGAGATTGCTGCACGATTGAAACTTTAAATGGTCACTTGTTTCAGGACTTCCCAAGCAGCATTTGCCATTTGATCTCTAACTGTCCTGCATGGATTCCCAAAGTGGGATCTGGTTGTGCTGCCCATGCCTACCAGGGTGGTAACTGTAAATCAGTATTGTATTCCAGGGGCAGAGGAGGAAATTACCCAAACCATTCAGGCACCTCAAGAATCAGGAATTGTTAGGGAAACTGTGACTGCCTTTAACAACCCCATTTGGCCTGTCAAAAAAGCAGATGACACTTGGAGAATGGCTGTAGATTACAGAGAACTGAATAAAGTTACCCCTTCCTCCTTGTAGTTACAGTACCAGACATGATTACTCTCATAGAAAAAAAAAACAACAAAAATGTACAGCCTTGGAATGTGGAGATAGATGTTGCTAATCTTGTCTTTTCTATAATTGCTTCAGAAAGCCAAGACCAGTTTGCCTTTACCTGGCAACAAAAGCAATATAGTTCCAGGTATTGCCTCGAGGCTACAAACGCAGTCCCTCCATTTGCCACCAAATGATAGCAGCTGATGTAGCACTATGGTCTGGTACTGTCACTGTTTACCATTATATTGATGATCTATTGATTAAGTCAGACTCAAAACCAGAAACTGAAACAGCTGCTGAATTGGTGATGGCACGTTTACAATATCAAGGCTTCTTAATCCAAGGAAAATACAGGGCCCTAGTGCTACTGTACAATTTTTGGGAATATTTTGGCATGGACAGATTAGAGAAATACCAAATAAGGTACAGCAAACAGTCCAGAGATTTCCTGTACAAACCACAGTTATAGACTTTTTTTTTACTTTTAGGTTATTGAAGAACTTTTGTGCCTATACTAGGGGAAGCTCTCCAGGTATCCCTACATCTCCTGTGGAGGAGGCATTCCCTTATGACAAGTTAATAGAAGAGCACAAAGAAGATGCCTAGTTTACTGATGAAAGCACAACATACAAAGAAACTACAGGGGAAATGGAATTGTTTACACCTACAGATTGCACACTGAGAGTACAACCTATTACTCTAGATGTGAAGATTCATATAGTAATCCCTTAGAATGCTGTATGGTTCTGTACCCCAATGTATTATCTTATTTTACATCCTTTGTTGATATCAGATTATTGAGTTCTTGTATTTCAGATATCTTTGACAAACACCGGTGTCTGATCTAGAAGAGACAGTATTGGAACAGTATTACTGGTATCACAAACCCAACATCGAATTGAAGTCAAATCTGAAAAAGTGAAGTTACAGCTCTCCAATGTGTATGGGCAATTACCCCACATCATGTTCCCAAACCCAGACTAATATTACCTGAAGGAGCTGGAGCAACAGCATATGTATTACCGAAAGAAGATGATACTCCTGTTTTTCTCTTTTATCACAGGTTGGCTTGTTGTGCTTTGTAGTTTGTGCTACAAACACATACACTGTACATATTTCTGCAAGATCACTATGGCAACATTTAACTCAGCCTCCACTGTAACTACCTCATCAGACTTTTACACTGAAGGAGGTTCAAACACTACAAACCTTTAACAATGTGCTGGAGATGTGTCCTTCAAGGGAGCTCAAGGACAACAAGAAGAGCTTCTTCAAATACATTGCAGACAAAGCTAACGCTAGAGGCAATGTAGGCCCACTGTTGAATGAGGTGGGTGCCCTGGTGACAGAGGATACAAAGAAGGCAGAATGCCTTCTTTGCCTCTGTCTATACTGCTGGAGACTGTCCTCAGGAGCCCCAGACTCCAGGGGAAGTCAGGTTAAAGGAGAATTTTTGTTTAGTTGATGAGGACTGGGTTAAGGATCAATTGAGCAATCTGAATGTGCATAAATCCATGGGCCCCAATGGGATGCACCCGCGGGTCCTGAGGGAGCTGGCGGAAGTCATTGCTAAACCACTCTCCATCATCTTCAGTAAGTCATGGAGAACAGAAGTGCCTGAGGACTGGAGGAAAGCAAATGTTACTCCAGCCTTCAAAAAGGGTAAGAAGGAGGAGCCCCACAGACCGGTCAGCCCCACCTCCATCCCTGGAAAGGTAATGGAATAACATATCCTGGATGCTGTCTCCAGGCATTTAAAGGACAAGAGGGTCATTAGGAGCAGTCAACATGGCTTTACCAAAGGGAAGTCATGTTTGAACAACCTGATAGCCTTTTACAAAGATATGGCTAGATGATCCTAGTGCAGTGAATGTGATTTATCTCCATTTCAGTAAAGCATTTGACACCATCTCCCACAGCATCCTCATGGCAAAACTGAGAAGATGTGGGCTGGATGATCAGGTAGTGAGGTGGATTGTTGAAGGGAAGAAGGCAGAGAGTTGTGATCAATGGGGCAGAGTCTAGTTTGAGGCCTGTATCCAGTGGAGTCCCTCAGAGGTTGATGCTGGGACTGGTACTATTCAATCTATTCATTAATGACCTTGCTGAGGGAATGGAGGGCACTGTCAGCAAGTTTGCTGATGATATTAAACTGAGGGGAGTGGCTGATAACCCAGAAGGCTGTATTGCCATTCAACAAGACCTGGACAGGCTGGAGAGTTGGGCAGAGAGAAATCTAATGAAATTCAACAAGGGCAAGTGTAGAGTCTTGCATCTGGGAAAGAATAACCCCTTGTACCAGTACAGGTTGGGGAATGAACTGTTAGAGAGTATGAGAGGGAAAAGGGACCTGGGAGTCTTGGTGGACAGCAGGATGAGCATGAGCCAGCAATGTGCCCTTGTGGCCAAGAAGGCCAATGGCATCCTGGGGTGGATTAGAAGGGCTGTGGTTAGTAGGTCAAGAGAGGTTCTCCTCCCCTTCTACTCTGCCCTTGTGAGACTACAACTGGAATACTGTGTCCAGTTCTGGGCCCCTCAGTTCAAGAAGGACAGGGAGCTGCTGTAGAGAGTTCAGCACAGGGCCACAAAGATGACAGAGTGGAACATCTCCCTTTGTGATGAAAGGGTGAGGGAGCTGGGACTCTTTAGCTTGAAGAAGAAGATTGAGGTGTGACCTCATTCATGTTTACAAATACATAAAGTGTGATTCTCAGGAGGCTGGAGCCAGGCTGTTCTCAATTATGTCCAATGATAGGACAAGGGGCAACTGGTACAAGCTGGAACATAAGAGGTTCCAAAGAAATACAAGGAATAACTTCTTCCCCGTTCAGGTGAAGGAGCACTGGAAGGAGCTGCCCAGATGGGTTATGGAGTCTCCTTCTCTGGAGACATTCCAAACCCACCTGGACAAGTTCCTGTGTGACCTACTCTAGGTGGTTCTGCTCTGGCATGGGGATTGGACTGGATGATCTCTCAAGGTCCCTTCCAACCCTTAAGATTCTGTGATTCTGTTTCATTGGTGTGCCAACCCCAGTAGCTGTATTACAGGATTATACTATGTTAAGTAATTTTGACATTGCTATTTCCCATAGCTTTGTGTGTTTTTCTTTTCTCCTAAGTAGCTGATGGCTGTACACCTATGAACATTAAAAAATGGAGTGACTTGAGACTGTTTCATCCTTTGACACCATAAGCACTGCATCTATTTTGAAGGCATGAATCACTTCACTGTGACGAATCAGCCAGCATAGAGAATGACGTTAAACTTCTCCAACAGTTAAAGCCTTACACGATACAATCTGCCTGTCTGGTTGACTGGTTTAACTCCGTGACAGATGTATGGGACATCTGATTTAAAGCACTATTGTAGAGATATTTTAATTCCTTCTTTCTCTGTGTGTTTATTACATGCCTCTTGGAATCATTATGCCCTACACCCACAAATCCAAATTAACACCTCCACCTTTGCCAGCGCTAGTAAAAGTGGTCATGATGATTTTGGGGTGGAATGTGGGAACATAACGTAAGATTGTCGAGGAGGACTGTAAATACACTCAAGTGACCTGCAGTAATTGTTGCTTAGCCCTGTGTGCTTGGCAAGTTGTTGAGATTTTACCCAGCCAGGGACAAAGAGCCATGAGAGCTCACTCACTCCTCTCCCTCCAGGATATATAAAGAGACTGATGCGTGACGCAGTTGCTCATCATCCGGGACCCGACTGATGGCTCTGGACCAGCAGCCAAAAACCGTGACCCCAGCAGAGAGCTCCTTCCAGCTAACTCCCCACCTAGATACTGGGCACGGCATCAGGATGGTATTGAATACCTGCTGGCCAGCCTGGGTCAGCTGCCCAGGCTATACTCCTTACTAGTTCCTCATAGAAGTTAACTCTATCTCAACTGAACCCAGTTTCTTATAAAAGTTAACCCAATCCTAGCCCAAACCAGGACATTCCATCCCTTAGTCTATACCATCTACATCAAGTGTAGGTTTACACTTTACAATTATCTACCACCACACTTCGTCTCCCTGAAAATATGGATACACACAGAGGTATATAATTCTCTCAGTTTATGGGCCATCCCTCTAATGTGCCTGTTGAGTTCATTTAGTCCATAACTTCAAGTCTTCATTCATTGTAGATCTTCCACAACAGGAGAGATGGTGTGTGTGTGTGAGGCAGGTCATCGCATGCAGTACCAGGAGTCTGCAGCTGATCTATCTGGAGTGTATTATGCCCATGATCTGTGAGTTGAAGGCGCTGATCTTGAGGAAGTCATTGGATGCCAGTTCACATTCCACCATTCTATATTTTGCTCATCCAAGTCCATCCTCCAGTGATTTGGGTGGTTCTTCCTGCAATATCAGTGATATCATATAGAGCAACTATGGTAGTGGTGATATACAACAGCAGAGTTATTTAACACCTAAAATCAAATTCCCTTGAGGTATACATTGAGTCTCCCCATCCTTGTGCATCACCCACCAAGCGCACCCAGGTTCCTGAGCGAAAATAATCCCATGGATGGCTTTGCCTTTACCTGAGTCAGGACACACTCAGACTGCCTTCCCTAACAGATCTTTTATGTGCACTACAAGGACTTTATCCCCTTCTACAGTATGCAAAAGTTCTGATTGGGCAGGGCCAACTCAGTTGACAGATCCTCTAGAGCTGACTAACCAGGCGGTCTTTTCTAAATGTATATCCCAATTTTTTAAGGTCCCATTCCCCCCATTGCTCTCAGTGTGGTCTTGAATAATCCATTGTATCATTCCATTTTTCCAGAGGCTGGTGCGTGATAGGGGATGTGATAAACCCACTCAATGCCATGGTCTTTGGCCCAGGTGTCTATAAGGTTGTTTCAGAAGTGTGTCCCATTGCCTGACAATTCTTTCTGCAGTGCCATGTCACCATAGGATTTTCTTTTCAAGGCCCTGAATGGTGTTCCGGGTGGTGGCATGAGGCACGGGATATGTTTCCAACCATTCAGTGATTGCCTCCACCACTGAGAGCACATGGAGTTTGCCTTGGTGAGTCAGTGGCAGTGTAATATAATCAAGCTGCCAGGCCTCCCCATATTTATATTTCTGCGATCACCCTTCATACCATATGGGCTTCAACCATTTGGCTGCTTTGATTGTAGCACGTCTCACACTCATGGATAACCTGTGCAACAGTGTCCAAGGTTAAGTCCACCCCTTGATCATGAGCCCATCTATGGGTGGCATCTCTTCTTTGATATCCTGAGGTGTCATGGGCCCATTGAGCTAAAAACTCCCTCTTGTGTTGCAAATCCAAATCTACCTGAGCCACTCCAATTTTGGCCGCCTTGTCCACTTGCTGGTTATGCAGATGTTCTTCCATGGCCCGGTTCTTAGGTACGTGGGTGTCTACAATGGTGCACCTTCACAACCAGCTTCTCCAGCCGAGCAGTGATCTCTTGCTATACTGGGGCAGCTCAGATGGGTTTACCCCATCGTTGCCAGTTATTCCATCTCCATTGTTGTAGCCATCCCCACAGAGTATTTGCTGATATGCACGAGTCAGTGTAGAAATAAAGCCTAGGCAACTGCGCAACAACTTCTCAAATACATTAATCACAGAGGTGTTACCTCAGTCACTAATTGTCCAGGCCTTGGTCAGCTGTGGGGTCCATCTTAGAATTGACTGGGCCTAACCCTGTCAGCTACAGGGGAAGCTTCTGGCAGATCTTTGTTTAAAGAAGCCACTCCTATAGCTCCCCCCACTACCAAAAAACCTGGCCCAGGCATAACCACTACAGATACACATCAAACTTCCCCAATCCTTCTGCATCACCCACCAAGTGCATCCAGATCCTTGGGTAAAACTGATCCCCTGGATGGGATTGCCTTTGCCTGAGGCAGGACCCAAATTGTCTTTCCTAACAGATTTTTCATACGTACTGCAGGGACTTTATCCCCTTCCACAGTGTGTAGGAGTTCTGATTAAGGAAGGCCAGCTCAACTGACAGATCCACTCATATACACTATCCAGGTGTGCTTGCTAGATGTGTCCCAATGTTTGAAGGTCCCACCTCCCATCACTCTCAACGTGGTCTTGAATAGTCCATTGTATCATTCAGTTTTCCCAGAGGCTGGTGCATGATAGGGGATGTGATAGACTCCATGCCGTGCTCTCTGGCCCAGGTGTCTATAAGGTTGTTTTTGAAATGTGTCCCATTGTCTAACTCAAGTCTTTCTGCCATGTCACCATAGGACTTGCCTTTCAAGGCCCAGGATGGTGTTCCAGGCGGTGGCATGAGGCATAGGATATGTTTCCAGACATCCAGTGGTTGCCTCCACCATGGTGAGGATGTAGTGCTTGCCTTGGTGAGTCAGTGGCAGTGTAATGTAAACAATCTGCCAAACCTTTCTGTATTTATACTTGAGCCATCATCCTTCATACCACAGAGGCTTCAACCATTTGACCTGTTTGATTGCAGCACATATATCACATTCATGGATAATCTGTGCAGTAGCATCCAAGGTCAAGTCCACCTCTCAATCACGAGCCCATCTATAAGTGGCATCTCTTCCTTGATGTCCTGAGGCATCATGGGCCCACCGAGTTGTAAAAAATTCACCTTTATGTTGCCAGTCTAAATGCACCTGTGCCACTTCAGTATTGGAAGCTTGGTCCACCTCCTGGTTGTGCTGATGTTCTTCATTTAGGTATGTGGACATCTATGTGTCACCTCTTCACAACTCGCTTCTCCATCCGAGCAGCAATGTCTTGCCACAAAGAGGCAGCCCTGATGAGTTTGCCCCAGTGTTGCGAGTTATTCTCTTTCCATTATTGTAGCCACCCCTGCAAAGCATTTGTCATCATCCATGAGTTAGTATAGGGGTATAGTATTGGTCATTTTTCTCATTCAGTGATGTCTAAAGGTGATGGCTTTCACCACTGCAAACTGACTCGACTCACCTTCTGCAGCTTCAGCAACTTGTCATAGGGGATTCCACACAGCTGCTTTCCACCTTCGATGTTTTCCCACAATATGGAAGGACCCATCAGTGAACAAAGCATATTGCTTGTCATGTTCTGACAGCTTATTGTATGGTGGGGCCTCTTCAGCATGTCACCTTTCCAGGCAATATTCCAAAGTCTTTGCACTCTGGCCAGCTGGCAGAGAAGGCCAAAGTACTGAATGCCTTCTTTGCTTCAGTCTTTACAGTCAAGGCCAGCCCTCGGGAAGCCCAGTCCAGCAAGGATAGTAGGATGGCCTGGACAGCAGAGGACTTGCCCTGGGTGGAAGAGGAAGAGGTTAGAGACTTGTTGGACAAGCTTAACGCTCATAAGTCAATGGGTCCTGATAGGATGCATCCTAGAGTGCTGAGAGAGCTGGCTGATGTGATTGCTAAGCTTTTCTCTATCATCTTCGAAAAATCATGGAAGACAGGGGAGGTGCCTGAGGACTGGAGAAAGGCCAATGTCACTGCAGTCTTCAAAAAGGGCAGGAAGGACGACTCAGAAAACTACAGACTGGTCAGCCTTACTTTCCAGAGTCAAAGACTATCTTCTTGGAGGTAGAGTCAGTGCTTGTTTATTAGTAATTGTCCTGGTTTAGGCCCATCAGGGAACAAAGACCACGATTAGCCTCGAGTACCGAAGAGGCTGAGAATTGCTCGAGGGCAGGGAGAGCTTAATTGCCGCTTAAGGATCAGGACAAAACAGATCAGGCTACTCGGTTTGGGGAAGAAAACAGAGAAACAATTTAATGCAACATCAACTAAAACATACCCCAAAAACCTAAAACATAACCAAAATGAAACAACCCAGAGTAATACATCAGTGAAGAGTCCAACCAGCCTTTTTAAGAACACCTTCTTGCCACACCTCCCCTCTTCCCGGGCTCAGAGCCCTGATCCCGGTGTTTTTACCCTGTCCCCCCCTGAACGGTTCGGGGGGCAGGCAGTGGGGGTTTCAGTTAGTCTGTTCCGGATGGCTTCTGCCGTTTGTCCCTCCTCAGGACGGGTGAACTCCACACCAGTCCTCCCTGCGAGTCCGTGGGGTAACTCACACACACAGCAGCCCTGCACGGGCTGCTCTGACGTGCACCCATTCCAAAGGCTGCAGCTCCTCTCTGCCTCTCGTGTGGGGCTGCTCTGCGACGTGCAGGCTCTCCAACACGGCCTGGGCCATGGCCGTCTCCCCACACAGTCCCTCGCCCGTCCGGGCTCACTCACATGGAGCTGCTGGTAACTCTCGGTCCTGCCATGGATCTCCATAGGTTGTAGGGGCACAGCTTGCATTTTCGCCTCGGCTTGCAGAGGAGTCTCTGGTCTATTGCTTCTCCTTCCTTCCTCCTTCTCTGGCTGTAGGGTCCGCGTGGTCGCCTCCATCTTGTATCACTCATACACCTCCTGCCTCGCATTCCGAATTCCCATCCCCTAAATAGTGATCGCAGAGGCGCCAGATTGGCCCAGCCGGGCCGGAGGTGGGTCTGAACCCAGGAGCCGAGGAAGAGTCCGCAAACTCTTTACCGGGTCTTCACTGCAACCCGTTCCCCCTGTTACTAAGTCAAAAGCTGCTCCTTGCTAAACCAGAACAGTAATACACACTGATATTTATACAATAGTACAGAATTCAGGTGATAGTAACATAACATTTATTGGTTACATCTGCAAAGCAATATGCTACTTGGCACAAGCTAATTGGTTAATTGCTAAAGCTCACACTCTTAGTTTAAGCAAAATCTCAGCACAGCTGTGGTTAAAAATATCCTGCTTTTACTTCTTCTCAGCTGCTCAGTGTTTTCAGGCAGCCTCCTCCTGGCATGCGCCCAAGGTCAAGCTGACCTGGCTATCTGTGTGAAAGCTTGGATTGTGTAAACATGCTTCTAACAAAACATGTCCTGTATCAGCAAGAAACTTCTCTACAACTTCCAACTCTGGAAAGGTGACGGAACAACTCATCCTGAATGTTGTCACTGAACATATGAAAGAAAAGGTGGTTATCAGGGGGAGTCAACATGGATTCACCAAAGGGAAATCCTGTTTGATCAACCTGATAGCCTTCTATGAGTGCATATCCGGCTGAGCGGATGTTGTTGTAGGCGTCCAGAAGATCTCGGGTTGTAACGCGAGAGGTGGAGGGTACAGAAGAGGTGGGCGCGGGGTGGAGTGAAAGGAGGTGCTTGTGTTAGCAGATAAAAGCACATGGTGTAAACAATTAGTTGGAATAAAGCATCATCCATACTGTGTATGTAGTGACCTGGTCCCCTCAGCGGGGGTTGCCTGAGTGATCCATGTGGCCGGCCTGGTGATGTTGCCGGTAGCAGCAACATATGGTGACCCTGACATGATCGGCAGAATGCAGGACATCCACGGCCATGGCACAATTGGAACAGATGATTAAGGTACTCAAGGCGGTGGCGCCTGATGTGGGCGTGCGGGTTCAATGCACGCCCATAGCCGCGTGCATCCTATGGATGCGGAGGCGGGGTACGGTACGGGCACCCACAGAGTTATTAAGTGTCCAGAATTGGACAGCAGTGGAGGAGGAGATGTTACAGGCTGCCTTAGTGGGGACCAAGGGGATGGATCAGCATCTTAAAGCGTGGGGGGAGGTTAAGAGGACTCTGTCTAAAGCAACAGAGGAGAAACAGTTTTTGTTGTCGGCGCAGAAAGCTATCCGGGGGTAGGGGCGAAAAGCGCAGACAGAGGAGAGAGTTTGTAATGATCAGAAGGCTCAAACGAGCGTGGAAGTGGAGAATCTGGGGGTGCAGACGGGTCCCTCACTATGTGGGGACGTGGAATATGATAAACTTGACAGCGAGGAGGAGAGTGAGGGATGTGGCCCCGGAGTAGAGCCCCCGCGGGAGAGCTGCTTCCCAGTCGAGTCCAGCCAGCCGAGTTACCCCTGGAACGAGTTGCAGAGGAAGCGGACGGGGAATGCCGAGCGGGCGGAGTCGAGTAGGGGTACGGCGCATCAGGGAGATCAGAGAGAGTGGGTGGGCGCGACCCCGTGTTAAACTGGGCACCATCGGGCACGCGAGGAGAGACAAAAAGAAAACGCAGGAGAGAGTAATACCGATTGCGCCGCCGGGGACGGCACGGAGTGAGTCAGACCCCCCCCCCCCGCCCCTTCCATCTGCAGCCGCCGCGGCGCAGCGACTTCCCGCGCCCGTTAAGTTTCTCCGGAGTGGGCTCTACATCATCAGACCAAGATCCCTCTCCAAGTGGAGAGCAGATAGTTGTTGCTTGCCCTCAGTGTGCTTCGGCGCTACCATGGGAAGCTGGAGTTGATCCCCGAGGGTTGCTCCCGAATCAGATCTGGCAAACGGATGTCACAATTTATGAGCCCTTTTGTCTCAACCATCACCTCCATGTCACCATTGACACCTGCAGTGGCTACATACTAGCTACCTCCATGCCTCGAGCCACAGCACGCCACGCGATCAGGCACTGGCTACAATGTATAGCCGTCCTAGGATGTCTTGAACAAATCAAAACTGACAATGGACCTTGTTACACCTCCCATGTGCCACAAGAATTCTGTCGAACCTGGCAGATCAAATTGGTACACGGTATCCCTCACAATAGCCAGAGACAGGTGATCTTGAAGGCGCTCACGCTACTCTTAAAGTACAGCTCAACCATCTTAGGGAGAGGGAGAGCATGGGACATAGAATTCCCCCTGATATGCAACACGATATTTTAATGCACTATCTGTACGTCCTTAACCACTTTGTTCCAGGGTCAGGACCCATACCAGCACAAGCACACTGTAGGGAGCAAGAGCCGGTAGCAGTATATAAATTACCAGCAGTCAAATTGCGGCAAATCAACACTGGGGAGTGGGAGTCAGGATGGAGGCTTAGATGCCTGGGTCGAGGGTATGCTTGTGTAGAAAAGGAGGGAATCCACTAGTGGGTCCCAGCAAAACAAATACAACCAGAGATATGAGTCTAATGGTCTACTGAGTCTCTTTTGCAGATTGATGTGTTCTTCGGAGTGCTCGCCACGACGCAGATCCAGCTGGGGTCACTCAACTATTGGTGAGATTGGGCAGTGAAGTGGAACATGACCAGCACCTGTTTATATCTTCCCACAATTGGCTCAGATAGCACGTGTGCTGGGCAGACACGTTATGTATCAGCCCGTGCCACAGGATGCTGGAGTCATTGAGCATAGGGAGGGGGAGATGTTGTAGGCATCTGGAAGATCTCGGGTTGTAACGCGAGAGGTGGAGGGTACAGAACAGACGGGCACGGGGTGGAGTGAAAGGAGGTGCTTGTGTTAGCAGATAAAAGCACATGGTGTAAACAATTAGTTGGAATAAAGCATTATCCATACTGTGTATGTTGTGATCTTGTCCCTCAGCGGGGTTGGGCTGAGTGATCCATGCAGGCAGCCTGGTGATGTTGCCAGTAGCGGCAACAGGATGTCATCTACTTCAGCAAGGTTTTTGACACTGTCTCCCACAACATCCTCATCAGAAAGCTCAGACAGTGTGGCTTCGATGAGTGGACGGTGAGGTGGATCGAGAGCTGGCTGAATGACAGAGCCAAGAGGGCACAGAGTCGAGTTGGAGGCCTGTGGCCAGTGGAGTTCCACAGGGATCGGTTCTGGGGCCAGTCTTGTTCAACATCTTCATCAACGACCTGGATGAGGGGACAGAGTGTGCCCTCAGCAAGTTGGCTGATGACACCAAACTGGGAGGACTGACTGATTCACCATAAGGCTGTGCTGCCATTCAGCAGGATCTCGACCAGCTTGAGAGTTGGGCAGAGAGGAACCTCATGAGGTTCAACAAGGACAAGTGCAGAATCCTGCACCTAGGGAGGAACAACCCCATGCACCAGTACAGGCTGGGGATTGACCTGCTGGAGAGCAGCTCTGCAGAGAGAGACCTGGGAGTATTGGTTGATAATAAGATAAATATGAGTCAGCAATGTGCCCTCATGGCCAAGAAGGCCAATGGCATCCTGGGATGCATCAAGAAGAGTATAACCATCAGATCAAGGGAGGTTCTTCTCCAGCTCTACTCTGCCCTGGTGAGGTCTCATCTGGAGTACTGTGTCCAGTTCTGGGCTCCTCAGCTCAAGAGGGACAGGGAAGTGCTGGAGAGAGTCCAGCGCAGGGCCACCAAGATGATCAGAGGACTGGAACATCTTTCATACTAGGAAAGGCTGTGGGAACTGGGGCTGTCTAGAAAAGAGGAGACTGAGGAGGGATCTTATTAATATTTACAAATATCTAAATGGTGGGTTTCAGGAGGTTCAGGCATCTCTTTTTTTGATTGTATCTAACAACAGGACAAGGGGTAATGAGATGAAGCTGGAACACAAAAAGTTGCATTTAAACATAAGAAAAAACTATTTCACTGTGAGAGTGACGGAGCAGTGGAACAGGCTGCCCAGGGATGTCGTGGAGTCTCCTTCCTTGGAGGTGTTCAAGACCCACCTGGACATGTTCCTATGCGACCTGATCTAGATTGACCTGCTTCTGCAGGGGGGTTGGACTAGATGATCCCTAAAGGTCGCTTCTAACCCTACCATTCTATGATTCTATGATTCACCTTTGTTGTGTAGATAAAACCACAGGTTGCCCCAGTGTGTGCACCCTCTGTATCTCCTCTCTTGATCAGAGGAATGCCTGCTCCTAATAGCAGAGACATGGGGTTGTACAGGTGGAGAGTAGGAGATATCTTTCTTAAATTGATGGAACTCCCACGATAGTTTCTCCCCAGTAGAAACACAGGGCCGTAAGAAGAAAGACTTTGTATTTCCTTCGTACTGCTGGAGTGGGCTGACCACTTCATCCACCGTTTTCCCTTTACCTTCTTTCCAGGACATGACAGCCAACGAGTTGGCATACGATGGTGGTGCGCTCTGGAGGAACTTTTGCCACATGGAGGGTGTGCACTGGACTTCATCTGTGTCATGGTTTGACATTAAGCTGTTTCTGGTTATGGGGAAGGGGATATAAAATGGCTTCTGTAAGAAGTTGCTCAACACTCTCCCCAGATCTGAGCCAGACCCACTTCTGAGGCTGAGCCAATTAGACACCTCCGCAATTACTCTTTAAGAAGCTGGAAGAGGAGGATTAGTCTTGTTTCTTCTTGTTCTGTTCTTTCTTCTTTTCCCAGCTGGTGGTGGTGCAAGGAGTTGGGAGAGAAACAACCATGCGGACCCCAAAGTCAGTGAGGGAAGAGAGGAGGAGGTGTGCTGGAGCAGAGACTCCCCTGCATCCTGCGGAGAAAAGTGGTGAAGCAGAGATTTGTTTGCACTTTGTTAAAGACAAGAGCAGTGAATATGCCCAGAGGCTATGTCCTTTATGAGGGCCTCCATATTCACAGAATCTGTAACTGTTGGGAAGAACTCATGCCAAAGAATCATAGAACGGTAGGGGTTGGAAGGGACCTTTAGAGATCTAATCCAACCGCCTATGCAGAAGCAGGTTCACCTAGATCAGGTCACATAGGAACATATCCAGGCGGGTCTTGAAGATCTCCAAGGAAGGAGACTCCACAACCCCTCTGGGCAGCTTGTTCCACTGCTCCGTCACCCTCACGGTGAAATAGTTTTTTCTTATGTTTAAGTGCAACTTTTTTGTGTTCCAGCTTCATCCCATTACCCCTTGTCCTGTTACTAGTTACTATAGAAAAAAGGGATGTCCCAACCTCCTGACACCCACCCTTTAGATATTTATAAATGTTAATAAGATCACCCCTCAATCTCCTCTTCTCCAGACTAAACATTAAAACTATGCCCAGAAGAGGCAGTTTCCCTTGGGAGAGACCCCATATTGGCAGAAGCCATAGCTGCTAGGAAGAACCCACACCAGAGAAGTTCATTAAGGACTGCGTCCCATGGGAGCAGGGGAACAATGTGAGGAGTCGTCCTCTGAGAAGAGGGAAGCGGCAGAGACCATCTGTGAGAGACTGACCACATCCCCTCTTGCCTACTCCCCTGAGCTGTTGAACGGGGAGGAGGGAGAGATATTGAGCCCAGGAGGAAAGGAGGGATGGGGGAGGGGCATCTTAGCGCTGATTGTAATTTTCTCAATCATCCTACTCTCTTTTTGCTTTTTGTTCCGTTCTGTTTCTTGTAGGTAGAAGAATAAACTTTCCTTCTTTCCTCTCTGAGTACTGGAGTCTGTTTTGCCCAGAACTGTAATTGGCAGCAAGCCCTCCCTGCCCTTGTCTCAATCCACAACAACCTTGGTTATCTTTTTCCTCCCATCTCACTGGGGCCTCCACCATCCTAACAAGGATGGGGGTGAATGGGAGGCACCAAGCGAGAGACTATCATGGTGCTTCTTTGCTAGCTGGGCTAAACCACAACAATCTTCATCGATGGATAACTGTATGTCATCTGGATCATTATAAATCACTTCTAGTACAGCCAATTCCCTCAGGTACTGGATACCTTTCTCCATGGCAGTACAATTTCCTGGGTGACATGTAATATCTTCCTTGAATGGATACCTTTCCTTCTCACCTGAGAAAAGTTGCCTCCAAAGGCTATGTACTTGCCTCCTTCCAATTGCTTTGTTAATGCCTCCTTCCCTAGACAGGGAGCCCAGTTGTTTGGCTTCCCTGCCCTCTAGTTCCAGGCTACTGGCCCCATTATCCCAGGCTCAGAGCAGCAAGATGACAATGTGCTCCCCTGGCTGACGATTGCAGTCTTTTCGTATGTCTCACAACTTGCTCAGGGATTGGGATTGGGGGGTAATTGTCTCATTCGTGACTTCTGCCTCTTCTTCCTCCTCCTCTTGCGATAGTCCTGCTTCCATTTCTTCCTCCTCCCCCTCTGTAGTTGGAGTTTCTTCCCTTTATAAACAGAATGACAGAATCTTAAGGGTTGGAAGGGACCTTGAGAGATCTAGTCCAACCCTTCTGCCAGAGCAAGGACACCTACAGTAGGTCACACAGGAATTTATCCAGGTGGGTTTTGAATGTCCCCAGAGAAGGAGACTCAACAAACCATCTGGGCAGCCCATTCCAGTGCCCCGTCACCCTCACAGTGAAGAAATTCTTCCTTTTATTTCTTTGGAACCTTTTCTGCCTCTTCTTCCTCCTTCTCTTGTGATGGTCCTGCTTCCATTTCTTTTTCCTCCCCCTTTGTGATTGGAGTTTCTTCCCATTCTATACGAATTGACTTTCGCATCCAACATTTCTTCTTCTCTATAGGGGCAATGGATACTGGCACAGGTTGTTTTCCTGATTTGGCTGCAGTGCCTGCTACCAGGCCTTGAGTAGCCATGCTGCCTGTTGCTGAGGTCTGAGTAGCCACAGTGCATGTCATTGGGGCTGGGGTAGCTACAGTGCCTGTCGGTCTATTTTTCTCTTCTTCCCCCTGAGGGTGCTGTCTAATGTTGAGCAGTATTTGATAGATACTAGCCAGGGCCCAGCACAAAGCAGTCAGTTGTACCTCTGGAATAGCCACAGCATTTTTTTTTTCAAATACTCTATCACTCTATCAGGGTCCTGTAGTTGTTCCAGGGTGAAGTTACAAACCATTAGAGGTGAGAAGTTCTCTACATAACTGCCCATGTTCTCCCACATGCCATTCCACCCATTGCTTATCCAGCCTTGGGGCAGATTTTTGAGTGAAACTCTTAAGAAATTTTACACCCCTGAGCAAGATACATAACAGTAAAAGCAAGGATGACTGGTATGTCCCAAGAGTATTCAAATTTCTCAAATGTTGTAGTTAGCCAGAAGGAGAAAGAGGATGTAAAAGGGGGACTTTTCCATAGGTTGTGTGAGATTACTAATGAATTCTAAAAGGAAAAGCCCAAGGTATTGGAGTGACAACAATGCCATATACAAATACCAACTGAGCCCCTTAACCAGTGATATAATCATATCATAAGCTGAAACATCCCAATATAACAAAATCATGGTCCTCATTACTTTCCCTGAGGTGATAAACAGCACCACAGGGAACACATAGAGCAGGTAAGAGTTTACATAACACTACCATGTAAACAGCTGAACAAGCATTGTGACCAGCTGCCTCATTTAACTAATATAAGAAAATTGTATAACAAATTCCAGCACACTCTGGTCATATCTGTCCTTATCTCAACCCTCTGTGCCCCACATTGGGCACCAAAAAGACTGGTGGTTTAAACCCAGCTGACAATAACCAAACCACACAGTTCCTCACTCCTCCTTACCTTGGCAGGATGGGGAGAAGAATCAAGAGGAAATTTCAGAGCTTTGTGGGTTGAGATAAGGACAACTTAATAGAATAACACAGAGAATAAGGAGTTATAATGACAGCCATGGGATACAGAAAATAAGCAATGCCCGGTGTAACTGCTCACTGCCCACAGCCCGACACTCAGAAACTGAAGTTCTTGTGCACCCTGATCATCTTGGTAGCCTTGTGCTGGCCTCTCTCCAGCAGTTCCCTGTCCCTCTTGAGCTGGGGAGCCCAGAACTGGACACAGGACTCCAGATGAGGTCTCACCAGGGCAGAGGAGAGGGGGAGCAGAACCTCCCTTGACCTGCTGCCCACACTCCTTTTAATGCATCCCAGGATGCTATTGGCTTTCTTGCCCACAAGGGCACATTGCTGGCTCATGGTTATGTTTGTTATCAACCAGAACTCCTAGGTCCCTCTCCGCAAAGCTGCTCTCCAGCAGGTCAACCCCTAGCCTGTACTGGTGTATACCAGAGTCAAAAGAGGAAAGGTGGCCCATGGCAAGGAGAGGACATGATGACTTGAGAAGGGAACATTAAAACCCCCTGCACTAGACAAAAGGCACAAATCTTTATCAGACTGTGGGGAAATTCAACAGGAGACCCACATAACTTGCTCTCAGAAAGATGTTCCTTGGTGACACTCCACTGGAGAATGTCCAGAAGAAGCCACAAAAATGACCTGAGGGTTGGATCCCCTCTGCTGTGAGGACAGGGTGAGAGAGTTGGGGTGGTTCAGGCTGGAGAAGAGAAGGCTCTGGGAGACCACATTGTGGCCTTTCAATACTTATAAGGATGCTTAGAAGAAAGATGGGTACAGAGTTTTTAGCAGGGCCTATAGTGATAGAACAAGGGGTAATGGTTTTACACTAAAAGAGGGGAGATTCAGACTGGATAAAAGGAAAGTTTTATGGAGAGGGTGATGAGGCACTGGCACAGGTTTCCCAGAGAGGTGGTAGATGCCCCATCCCTGGAAATATTACAGGTCAGGTTGGACAGGGCTCTGAGCAACCCAATCTAGTGGAAGACTGGGGCTGGACTAGATGGCCTTTAAAGGTCCTTCCGTCCCAAACTATTCTGTGATTCTGGCATTTCTGCTATTGGTTGATGCTCACAAATACAAGCACAGGGAGCTCGCCTTTCAGCTGCACAAAAAAAATTCCAAAACAAGTTCCTTGGCATTGCTGCAGGCTGTGGCTGTGCCCACTGTAAGACCAGAAGTTGCTTTTTAAAGCCAGAAAGTAACAGGACACAAGCTTCTTTGCACATGTAGTCACCAAGTCACAAAGTCAGGTCCATGGTGTGTTAAACACTGGGAAAGCCCCAGGGTAGGTGGGAGGGAAGGAAGGATGCCAGCCAGACCCAGCTGCTCCAAAGGACAACCATGAAGACAGCAAAACATTCAAGTTGATGGAAACAAGTCTTTATTAAGTAACTTTTAATATCAGAAAAATAAACCTCTTATAATTCTCTTTACAGCAAATATATCAGTGCTTTGGCCATTATAAGTTAAAGGCCCTTTATCATAAAATATATGTTTTTTAAACTTTACTCAAATTGAATTTATAATCCCTATGACCTCCCTACATATACATAACAAAGTGTAGTAAAATTAGCAAATACTAAACTATCTCAACAGTTTATCATCCTTAGTTCATGGTTGATATAAATGGTACATGTACCTAATGTCTGTCAATTCCTTGGCTTATTAATTGCAGTGTACAATGCAATACAAAAGACATGCTCAGTAGACATTTGTTCATATCTACAAGACTGCAGCAAGAGAGTAGGTTTCAATACTGACATGTAACTATTCTACAAGCAGTTTATAGCATTGAAGTTACATGGTAATATGCAACTCAGATTGAAAACCATAAAACAAAACCCATTATTTGTAAACTTTGATAAGAAATGTAACTCTTCAAGTGGAAATAAAAAATAAATTGTTCTATATATTTACTAGCTCAATATAATAAATTTCTTTTTTTGTTATACTGAGAAAATAAAAGCTTTGTCTTGTCTCGGGAAAAGAAAGCTTCAAAAAATTAGAAAAAAATCCACCAGAACTCCACTTTGTGTCTCTTTTTTTGCGTGTTTTTGTGGTTTTAAAATATGCCAGCACAGATTTGGGAAAGTACTGTGGATGAAAAAGCTAGAACCATCCACAGGTTGAAATATGAGCAGCACATTCAAAAGACTTTTTTTCCCCCCCTTATGATTGGAAACACAGTTTTAAAACAAACTGATTGTAGGGCCACTGTCATAGTTGCTTTCATGAGTAATACAAGGGCACATATGCAATGGATCAAACAAAAATGCTTCACATTTTGAAGTAGATCCTCTCTAAAAATGCAGCTTGATTGGACTAACAAACTGAATGTCAGTATCCCCACTCTACCTCTAAAGTATGTGCATCCCAAAGCCCTTACTAAAATGGGATGAAGCCCACCAGACTTTTCCAGATTACATTAAGAAAAGCAGTGAGTAGGAATTCACAAATCAAGACATTCCTGATCCTCCAAACATGCTTTCACCATCCCTTCCCCAAAATTTGTCATCTGAACCTGCCAATTACATCTCCCATTTCAAGAACTCAAACTTTTTTTTTTTTTTGAAGGGTATTTGCAATGCTGAAGAATTAGGCATAAATTGTTGCACAAAACAAAAATAATTTCCCCAAACCTGTTTTTCAAAACTGGCAGTGTAAAGAAGGCAGCACTGGAAGTGTTGTTTGATATATTGATAATGCCACAAATCCTCCATGGCAGACGAGTACTTCTGTGCTCCGGCGACAAGGTTCGTTGCTGCTAGCACGCAGAAATCAAATGCTGAACAGAGATCCTTTAGGAAGCTAGAAAATTTTGTTTGTTTGTTTTCAGCTATATAATTGATGAAAATTTCCCCTCACTGTGCTGTAAGCTCACGGCAGATTCTCTTTGCTCAACACAACATCTGCTTACACTGAACTGGACCAAGATCACTGAGGTTTAGTGTTACTGTAGTAGCCTTTTGAGGAAGTAGAAATTTATTAACAGTTTCAGTCTAATCCAAAGAAAGTCCAACAGTCAGAATTCATCAGGAAGTTTACTAGAAGGTACCATTATAACTATGCCTTTAAGAGTTTTTAAAAGTCCATATATAATAATACCTATTTGTATTTAAGAGTGAATTTGGATTGCCTGAGTAGCAGCTGTCTGGCAAACAGGACACAATGGCGTTTCCTTTTCACAGATTTTGTTGGCACACTCCATGCAGAAGAGATTGTGACCACAGGGCACCAGGGCTGCGATGACTTCGTTCTCAAAGCAGATGACACAGCCGTGCTTTCGCCTTGACTCAGGGGGTGAGCTGGAGGTGGATCCGCCGTTGGAAGAGGAATAGCTGTTGGTACCATTAGAGAAGGCGGGGATGCAGATGGGAAGGCCGACTTGGTGGCCAGTGCCAGGCAGGGTACTCCTCACTCTCCACGCCAGAGGGTGATCTAGGCTTTCTGGAAAGGTGGGTGAGAGGCGAGGAGTAGATGGTTGGCTCCCTCGGCGCTGAGCCTTGGCAGTACTAGCAGGGTCACTACCAATGCCAGTGAGTGGGTTTACAGGTTCAAAAGGGGTCCAAATGGTTTGGGAAGGTGTTGATAAGGAGTCGTACACAGGAGAGTCAACCCCAAGGTCTTCTGTGTCCACTGCAGGCAGTGTTTCACCAAACCAGAAGTTGCCTGTGCTGAACGGACTCGTTGGGCTGAAGTCAGCCAATCTATTGCTTCCAAAATAGGAATCTGTGGAGCTACTTCCCAGAGAGCTGTCACTGTCATTTCTATAATTAGAAATTTTGGTGCGGGCAGGAGGGACAGGGATTGAGGTGAGCCACACAGACCCCAAGGTGCCCGCGTTGAAGCTCACATCCGTCCCGTTGTAGTGGAAATCATTATCTTTGTTGAGCTCGATGTAGTTCCCGGTCCGCATGGCAATGTGCATCTCGATCTCCTCACGCGCACGGTCAACGTTTTCGGGCATTCCCGTGACCTCGAAGATGGGCTCCTTGTCTCTGCTGGGAGTGACTATGTAGGTGTGGGTCTGCTGCTGAATTCTTTTGATGGTAGCTCCTTTTGGTCCAACCACTAGCCCAACTACGCGGTAAGGCACCCGGACTTGGACTGTTGTCTGACCCGGCAGGTTGGGGGTACATGGCAAACCTCCCAGGGCAGGGCCATTCTTGTTGCGTGATGCTCTGATCATGGAGAAGTGTTCAGCAGCTGAGAGAATTTCCCTTTTGGCCATGGCTACGTCCTCTTTTCGTCCAGTGACAACAAAAATGGGTTCTTCTCCACGAACAGGGGTTTTAATGTAAGTATTTGTCTTGGCCCTTAGTGCTTTTATTTTGCAACCTGTTTAAAGGAAACACACACAAGTTTAGCAAGTCACAAGAAAGACATCCATTTTAAGCTGTTTGAGAGTTTCAAGAAACCATAGGATGAAATTAGAAGCAGTTGGTTTTATCTCTGCAAGTCACACTGGAGAAAGCGGTAACAACCACCTATTATTTCCAACACAGCCACAAACTATTTTAACAATGTTTCTTGGGCTGGTTCAGCCCATCATCTCCTCAATTGCTTTTAGTGAATAAACATGGTTTAGGCCCATCCAGGGACAAAAGACCATGATTAGACTCAAGTACCACAGACTTGAGAATTGCCAAAGGGCAGGGAGGGCTTAATTGTTGCTTATGGAGGGAAAACACAGGCAATAACGTGCCCTACAGAAGCATAGCCTGCATCCTTTGAAATTGCTT
This sequence comes from Colius striatus, assembly GCF_028858725.1. Lineage (NCBI taxonomy): Eukaryota > Metazoa > Chordata > Aves > Coliiformes > Coliidae > Colius > Colius striatus. Next base: position 26,848,250 of record NC_084789.1, on the reverse strand, counting down.
GTAGCAGACAGTCACCTCACTTAGGCAACTTGTCTTTGCTCCCTTTATCTCTTAGTTCACATTTCTCCCTGTAAGTAAATCTGCTTGTCTGCTCTGCTTCCCTTCACAGTCACTCAGAAGAGATGGTGGGCTCAAAACTTGAATGCACACAGATGTCTACAATGGTGTGTAACTGCCCACCACCCGCAGCCCGGTGCAGCATCTGCAGTCCCCTCACTTGCCGCAGCACCACCCGCGATCTGGCAGCTGCCCTTATATCCTGAGCATGGGATTGAATAGCCTGGCCACTCCCCCTTGCGGCAGCTGGGGAGAGTTAACCCTATTCCCGCCAAACCCAGGACAAGTTTGCATTTTAGACAAGATTTTCCTGATGTTTTAGAAACCGAAATCAAATTAGAAGTCTGCACCTTCAAGCTTCATTCCCCATTTCAGCTGCAAACTCCTAGATTACTTTTCCAGAGTTGCATTTTCCAACCGCCTGAGTGATGAAAACCCTTCTCACCTTTCTTCCTCAGGCTGTAGAATGGAAGAGGCAAGCAGAGCTTTTCTCTTAAGGCAAGAGCCACATACCTAGAAAGCAGAGACCCAAGGCTGCCCCAGTTCCCTGCAGCACAAGACTTTTAAAGATTAGAAAGCTGGCTTCAGTGAAAAGCTGTTGCAACCTCCCATCAAGGTAAGCACTCAAAATTTCCCTGAAAAGTTACAGCTTTACTGACTGAATGACATAAACCAGAGAGTGGTGATCAATAACACAGTATCAAGTTGGAGGCCTGTGGCCAGTGGAGTTCCACAGGGATTGGTTCTGGGGCCAGTCTTGTTCAACATCTTCATCAATGACCTGGATGAGGGGACAGAGTGTACCCTCAGCAAGTTGGCTGATGACACCAAACTGGGAGGACTGGCTGATTCACCAGAAGGCTGTGCTGCCATTCAGCGGGATCTTGATCGGCTTGAGAGTTGGCGTGGTGGTTTGGTCCAGCTAGCAAAGAAGCACCATGACAGTCTCTCACTCGGTGCCCCCCATTCATCCCCATCCTCGTTAGAATGGCAGAGGCCCCAGCGAAATGGAAGGAAACAAGATAACTGAGGATGTTGTGGATTGAGTCAAGGGCAGGGAGGGCTCACTGCCAATTACGGTTCCGGGCAAAACAGACTCCACTATTCGACTTAGAGAGGAAAGTAGGAAAGTTTATTCTACTACCTACAAGAAACAAAATTGAATAAAAGCAAAAAGGGAGTAGGAGAATGAGAAAATTACAACCAGCACTTTAAGATCTCCCTCCCTCGTCCCTCCTTTCTTCCCAGGCCCAGCTCACTGCTCCCGATATCTCTACCTCCTCCACCCTCAACGTCTCAGGGGGGCAGGGAACGGGGGATATGGTCAGTCTCTCACAGATGGGCTCTGCTGCTTCCCTCTTCTCAGATGAGGACGACTGCTGGCATTCTTCCCCTGCTCAGATACAGGGTTCCTCCCCTGGGACACAGTCCTTAACGAACTTCTCTGGTGTGGGTTCTTCCCAGCAGCTACCACTTCTGCCAATACAGGGTCCCTCACATGGGATGCAGTCCTTAGTGAATATCTCTGGTGTGGATTCTTTGCCATGGTTGCAGTTTCTGCAGATACAGGATCCCTCCCTCGGGACATGGGCTCTTCTGAGCATAATTTTAATGAGCTTCTTTGGTGTGGGTTTGTCCCCACAGTTACAGTTTCTGTGAATATTGGGTCCCTCCCATTCTTCCTCTTCCAGCCATAGTTTTAACAAATAAAATCACTGCCCCTGTCTCAGAGTCTGTAATAAATGAGACATATCACCCCCAAACTAAGAGAGAGAATAACATAGATAGGGAAGAGGAAAGGAGCAGCAACTTCATTGTCTGCATTTCCACACCTACACTTGACACTGCACAGTGCTTCTCTTGATATATAAAAAGTGCTTTTAAAGTTAGGTTCACTGCCAGAAAGCTGGCACAAAAATGTCATCTTTTTAACTCCTCCAAGTACTGTTTCCGTGAGACTATGTGAAAGGCCACTGATGAATGTGACATCACAAATATGACCTTATCCTAAAAGCGTAATAGAGACCCACAGAGTGTAGCAATAGCAATCAACAGGAAGCCACAGCTCAGCAGAAAGACAAGGGCTTTCACACAGAAGGCGGCTGCATGTGGCTCCTTTCTCCATCTCGCTGGCTCCTGAGGTCTCACTTGTCTCAGTAAGTGCCATGGAAAGCTGTAGGAACAGTGTGAGCCCATACCCTGATCTGCAAGGCAAGCAAGTTAAAAGCCCTTCACTCAAAGTCTTTGTAAAGCATGGTCCAAAGCTCCTACAGAAAAAAATACAGATTCTCACTGAAGACCATAAACCAACTGTCACTGAAGACCAAAGCCTGTGCCAACACTTACCTGTACCTCGCCACACTATACACTCTCTTTTACAAAAAAAAAAAAAATAACAGTAACCGAGGCTCTGAACTAACCCAATGCCTGCTCTCGGCTTCTCAAGCAGGGTCGGCCTGGTGCCAGCACCCTGTCCCCCAGAGGAAAGCCGAGCTTTGGGGGAGGAGAGGAAGGCCCCTGGGGACCGAGGGGCTGCTCCAGCAGGCACATCCCGGAGTGTATGGGGAGAGGGCCCGGGCCACGTCACAGCGTACCTCCGCCCGCCTCCCCGCCCAGGGGGTGACCCCCGCCCCGCTCCCCCACTCACCCTGACGGCCCACGATCTCGGCCACATGCTCAGAGCTGGGCACGGGCACGCACTCGGTGGTGTTGACGTTCTTTCGGCGGAGCAAGGCCGTCTGCTCGCCGTTGAGGCCCACCGCCCCCCCGCCGCCGCTGCCCAGGCATCCGCTGCAGGCGTGGGACAACATCGCCGCCATCATGCCCTGCGGATCGTCCGCTCCGCAGAGCGCACCCGCCACCACCTCCTGCGCATCGGAGGGCGAGACCAAGACAGAACCCAGCGCCGGCAGCAGCGGGAGAGGCTGGGAGGTGGAAGCCGAGAGCAACAGCAGCGCGGCCGGGTCCACCTCGTCCTCCCCCGCCAGCAGCAGCAGCTCCTCCTGCTCCCCCAGCTCCAGGTTTCCCTCGTCCCCCGCCGCCTCCTCCTCCGCCCCGCCAGATCCCGGCTCTCCTGGGGGGTCTGGCGGCGCCGCCGCCAAGCCCGCCCGCCGTCGGGCCGTCCCCACCTCTCCACCGCCGGCAGGCATATCGCAGAGGCCGAGGCCAGCGAGGCGCTGCTGGAGCAGAAGCAGCAGCAGCAGCGGGTGGGGGGGGAGGCGTGGCGGCTCAGCGGCTGGGGAGGCCGCGGCCGTGATGCCGCTCGTTATGGCGGGGGAGGCACTGCGAGCCAAGCCTAGCAACGCAGAGCCACCATGCCACAGCGGGCACAGAATATGATGGGCACAGCCAGAGCACTGCGCATCAGAGGGCGAGACCAAGGATCAATGAGAGTGGAACAGGGTTATTCTTGATATAGTCAAGGAAAGCCATGTGCAAATGATTGAAATACAAACATCAGAGCAAGAATTGGGGTTACATAGCTGCTCCCTGAAGACATTATTCTGAGAAAAGGTTTTGGGGAAAAGTCCAAGTCTAGGTTAGAGATGCCAATGTTATTCCCAGTGCTGGCAAAGGGGAATGTCAGGGTAGGGGCATGGTCTGTCAGAGCTGAAAAGTTCTGTATAGCTATGAGCTGGCAGATAACCATGAGGTGAAAGAGGGACAGTAGATCTTTAGCTGGAGTAGAAAGGCAGAGGTCTGCAATGGAAGAATCAATCTGTGCATCACTGACAAGGGAAGGGGAGCTTTCCAAGAGAGGAGTATGATTTACTGTGCCACAGGTGGATAATGGGTCCAGAAGAAGGAGGATATTTTAGACAAACATGGCAAAACCATTTTGAAAAGAAATGAGGAAAAGAAACAGAGGAAAAGCTCTCCAGAGAGCAGCAGTTGGACTCGGGCATGTAGTTTCTAGCAGCCAGATATCCCCATCATTGCAGTCAGCAAGGATGTTAATTCCTACCTGGGTGAATGCTCCTCACAGTGAGACCAAAGTCCAAATTGCTGCAAACACTCCATCAGTGGGAGCCAACACTTGTCCTCAGAGGTCCTCCTATCAGTTCAGACCGAGGAGAGCTTCTGGACTTTTGTGAAGTTACTCTCTAGGTCACCGTGCTGGGGGCACAGCACCATCACTAGGCTTAAGACGAGCAGGGGTCTTCCTTTCCCCTGTTCAACTAGTCAATAGATAAGTGAACACAATAGGCCCTATATCTACTTGTGGAAAATAGTTGTAAAAACGAGGATTAGATCATTGCCTGGTGGAGCCCATTGTCAAGAAAAAAAGTGTTCTTGGAAATATTTTTTGAGCAATGGGGTCTGAAAACATCATTCCTACCTCTCTACAGTGAGAGAGGCTTTTATTCCCAATGGTGGTTTAACCTTGGCTGGGTACCAGATGCCCACCCAGTCATTCTATCACTCCCTCCCCTAAACTGGACAGAGGAGAGAAAGATATAACAAAGGGCTTGTGAGTTGAGATAAGGACAGGGACATCACTCAGCAATTACTGTCATGAGCAAAACAGATGCAACTTGGGGATAAATGGTTTATTAACAAGCAATCAAAGCAGAGTATGGAAATGAGAAATAAAAACAATCTTAAAACACCTCCCCCACCTCTCCTTCTTCCTGAATTTCTACCTCCTCCCTATCAGCGGCACAGGGGAAACAGTCCTTCAGGAACGAACTGCTCCAGTATGGGTTGCCCATGGGGTCACAAGTCCTGCTAGCCAACCTGGTCCAGCATGGGCTCGTCTCTCCACAGATTCCCAGGTCCTGACAGGAACTTGCTGTAGTGCAGGCTTCCCACAGGATCACAGCCTCCCTCGGGCATCCACCCGCTCTGGTGTGGGGTCCTCCATGGGCTGTGAGTGGATCTCTCTTCCACCGTGGACCTCCATGGACTGCAGGAGCACAGCTGTCTCACTATCGGCTGCACCACAGGTCACAGGGGAATCTCTCTTCCAGTGTCTGGGCATGTCCTCCCCTGTAGCAATGCACCTGAAGGAAAATGGATGTGTGGCCCACCCAGACTTTGGTAATATGAGAATAAGCTGCATTAGGCTCAGACACAGGCCTCAGATGCAGGCCTCAGACTGGCTATATCAGACAGTGAACAATGGGCCTAAAGAATAATCAAGGATGAGTTGCTTATTAGAATTTAGATATGAAGGTAACTGTGCATGTGGGAAAGAAACTGTGTAAGCTTTGTGAGAAACAAAACAAGCTTTCTCGCGAAAGACTCAGGTCAGACTCTGCAGTGAAGCACTTTTATTAAGCATTCTTGCAAGAGCGGGTGTCCTAGCTAGTAGGCACACCCAATGGATACAACATTTGGCTTTTTATTCCCTATCCCGGCCGCAAGGTCCCTCCCTTGTTTCCCCATTGATTAGGTACTCCAAGATTTACAACTTCTCGAGGCGCCTAAAATCCTCCTCAGAGGATGTCTGGTTTTTGTATCTTATCGTGGATTCCCCCACAATCCTAAGATTTAAACTCTAATTACAATAACAGTCTCATGGTTAGTCCACTGATTTACACTACACAGAGGCAGATAACAGTCATGGTTAATCCACTGATTTACACTACACAGAGGCAGATAACAGTCATGGTTAGTCCACTGATTTATATTACACAGAGGCAGAAAGCCGTCAAAATTCCTTGTCTTAATTTCTTTCGGATTCTGCAAAAGCAACATCAATATTTCTCACAGCTTAGAATAGAAGTTAGATAGAGAAGGAATTAGGTAAAGGAATGTAAAAATTGCTACTATAAAGATATGGTCATAGTTAAGCTTAACAAATCACATTTTGCTATTAGGCATGTGAACAGAGCATGATAGACTGAGCTATCAAATCATAATAGATTACATCATGTGTTTAGAAAAGAATAACATATATAATGTGATTGAATGCTAAAATTAATGGCTTCTGCACTGATCATATTGATCTGATGTGTAGCCCATGAATCCTGTCCCGCGAGGTGGTCCCTACAAGTGGCGCCCGAACAGGGACCCCACCAACTTTTTAAATGTTCATATTGAACTTGCTAAATAATTAAAAAGAAGAAGAACAAGAAGAAGAAAGTGGGGGAGAAAACAGGAAAGTCCAGCCGGTGACCAACCCAGAGTCTGGGAGTCGGAGGCAAACAGCCTGGGAGCGACTCAAGAAGAAAAACGGCTGGGAGGGAGGAGTATGGGAACACAAGTAAAGAAGCAGCAGCAGTAGAAAATCTCCTCCAACATATAGTCTAAGAGAGGACTTAAATATGATGAACCGGCTTTACACCGATTGTTGCTGTGGAGTTGGAAAAAAGGAATAATAACTGATGCAGCTACAGCATTTGATCTTGCCAGCTGGGAAAAACTTGGCAGTGCTCTGTGGGAAGAGGTGAGCCTAGGATCACGGGAGGCACAATGCTTTGCTACCACTTGGTGATTAATCAAAGAGACTCTACAAGAGTTAAAGGCTGAACATAAAGCTGCTGCTGATGCCTTTGCAGCTATAATTTCTGGGGAGAAAAAGGGGAGTGCATTAATGTTTGAGAAGGTTCGCATACCAGGACCAGAAGCCCATGTCGTTGCTGCCGCTCCCTCCACATCATCGACGCCACCGTTATCTTCCCCGCCGGGAGAAATTGAGCGGTCTCCACTAAAATCTCCCTCTGATCCCAAAGTTCCACCAGGGGAGGAAAAACTTACCAAGAATAATGACTCTACTAAATCGATCTTGCGACATACTATTGACGATACAAGTGGGGCGTCAGCTGCTCCAGGTTCTGAATTGCAGTCACCTACTTATTCCCTCTTAACGCCACCAAAAACATCAGCAACAGTGCGGGTGCGAGTATCAGGGCCGTCGACCCAGGAGCCGAATGCGCGCGCCGTTTCCCCCTCGCGCGCCACTTCCCTTCCCCCACGCCCTCTCCCGCCTGCCCCCAGCTTCCCGCCCCGTCCCGTCTCGCCGCCATTTCAGAGGAAACCGCCGCAAACTAGCGGAGAGTGCGCTTTACTAATGAAACAGCGCCACCTAGCGCCTTAGCTACTGATGTGTCTTTACCACCCTCTGTTCCACCGATTCCGGTCGCAGCCTGCCTTAAGGGAGCTCCGGAGGGATGAGTGGAAGAAATGAATAAGAAATTGCAACTATTACAGGAGAGTATTGAAAAATGGAGATTAGAAGCTGCTCCAGCAGCTCCAACTGGAGAGACCTTCAACAGAACCACTACAACAGGTACCAGTTTTGCCTGAACCAGGACAAAAATGGAGAGGGATTGTTAAAGATGCTTTAATAGAAGGGGTTATGTTACCTGAGGCATTTCCTGTGATTATGGGGAATCAGAATCAACCAAATCAGTAGGCAAATCTGGACTGGAAGTTGTTAAAAGAGCTTAAACAGGCAGTTACTCAATATGGTTTAAATTCTTCCTATACTCAAGGATTTTTGCAACACATATTCCTAGGTATGTTGTTAACTCCATCAGATACTAATCGTATAATACAGTTATTGCTGTCGCCAGATCAAAGACTTCATTTTCTTAATGATTGAGAGCGTCTTTGTCATGAAGCTGCCATGGAAAGTTTAAATCGGGGGCAAAATGATCCATAACACATGAAATAACACATGAAATGTTGTTGGGAAGAGGTCCTTTTGTGAATTAACAAGTTCGGGCTAGGCTTGTTGTTCAGGCTTTGCAGCTGTCTCAGTCATTAGCTTTATGAGCATTGTAAAGTGTGCCAGAGCTGGTTCTGCCCTATCATTCATCAACAAGATAAGGAGCCATATGGGTATTTTTTTAAACAGGCTCACAGAAACCTTGTAAAAACATCCACACTTAAATAATGAGGTGAAAGAGAAACTTTTAGTATCACTGGCACTGGAGAATGCTAATTCAAAATGCAAAGATGTTGTAGCAGTGCAAGCAAAATTCATTCAAAGATGTAGAGAATCTAGGTAATGCACATGCAGAGATATACACAGGCAACATAGTACAACCAATACAGTTGACTCAAAGCCACCCTTCCTTTGCTAGCTACTTCCTTATATGCTGCTTCTGCCCATGTGATCACCCAGGGCCCAATTGATTAACTTGCAGCACCTGTTTCTGATAATTGGAAGTAGTTTGCCAGCTGCATTAACTTGTCCCTACAGTCTTTACTCAAGCTGGCTGGTCCAAGCCACATTTGTGCCTACAATTCCCCCCTTTTTCTTTTTGGACCAGCCAGCCTTTAGCAACACATTTCAAAATTAAAGCTACATTAATTACACATTTAAAGGTACATTTAAAGGTACATTAATTACACATTTCAAAATTATTTATGAAGAAAACAAATATTTTTACCCATGGCCATGAGTTTACAACAAAAGGTCAATAACAGCTACATTGCTGAACAATATAATACAAAAATCCATAAACTCAAAATAAACATAATCTGATATATGTTGCTAGGAGGGATGCATACTGGCAAGAAGGGATGAGTTCTCTGTACTTCCACTGATATTTCTGTTTCCTGAATGTAGTTTCGGACTTTTCTTCAACTTCCTTAGCATGCTTATCTGTGAGCATTATCTATAAGATGGAAATATCTATCCATCGGTAGAAAACACACAATTTTTGCTTTTTTTTGTTTCCATTGGCCATCTTGTTAAGTTCTTCAATTCTTTTAATGAGATACAGATTGCTGGAGGAATTTACAGCAGCATATGTGGTGTTACAGTTGAGAGGGTTTACATTTTAATAGGGTGATGGATTGAGGGTGGATCACTTGGTTCTTTCCTCAAGATTGTTTTTTCCATTGCTCTCACAGTCATTAAGTCCTTTTGGTTGATGTGGCTTGATCCACTTAGCCGGAATCCACCGGGGGCCTTGATCTGTAATGACACAAGCATAGCCTCTTCCCCACGTTAACAGATCTGCAGGTCCTTGCCACTCTCCAGTAGCGGGATTCTTATACCAAACTTTAGGTTTATCAGTAAAATCCAAATCCTGACTCATTTGGGCAAAGTGTGTTAATGCTGGTGGTTCTTTCTGGTTTGCCACAATTTTGCGATCATTCATTGTATAAAGAGCTTTCATAAGTCTATCTTGAGGGCTCACCCCCTCTTCCCCGGTAGAATTGCCTGGGATTCCAGTAGTATGTTTAACACCCCATAAGTTCAGAAACGTACGTGTTCTACTGGCTATATATCCCGAGCCATTATCAGTTTTTCTCTCTCATGGAACACCAAGGACTGCAAAGCAACTCCTCCAATGTCTTATGACGTCTCGAGCACTGTCGCTCGTTAAGGCTGTGGCCCAAACCATGGCCAAATAGGTATCAATAATGACATGTATTCGTTTAAATCGTCCAAAGGGAGCATAGACAATGATATCCGATTGCCATATTCCTAATGGTGCCAGACCCCTGGGATTGACTCCTACTCCTAGGCTGATTTGATTTCGGCATGCAGGGCATGTGGAAACAATACCCCGAGTGTCCAATATGTTCAGGTCAAACTGCTTTGCCAGCATTTTCACACTTTGGTGAAAAAAATTGTGCGATCTTTGAGCTTGAGAAAATTTTTCAATTATTGGCCCCATAGGTATCAATAATGGAGCTGCTACTATCTTGTCAACAATTTCATTGCCAACTGATAGGCCATCTTTTAAGCCCGAATGGCTTTGAATATGTCCAATATAATAAGCAGTTTGATGTTCATTTATCTGATGCCAGAGCCGCAGAAATGTTATACAGATTCTAATTAGAGATTTCTTTCAACAACGCTCTCTCTAATCGAGTAACAGCATCGACCACATAGAGGGAATCAGAGATGATGTTTAATGGGATGTCTGGCCATTTCTCAAAAGTTTTAACTACTATTTTTTGGGCAGAGGTGCCAGCGCCCAGGCAACATAAGTTTGACAAATAGTTGGCGAGTTCTTCATTCCCTGAGGTAAAACGGTCCATTGATATCGTTTTGCTGGCTCTTGTTTGTTAATAGATGGTACTGTAAAAGCAAAGTTCTCACTGTCATCCTCATGTAGAGTGAAAAAACAGTCCTTTAGGTCAATCACCAACAGGGGCCATTCTTTTGGAAGCATTGCAGGAGAGGGTAATCCTGGCTGTAAAGCACCCATATCCTGCATACTGCATTAACAGCTCTTAGATCGTGTAACAGCTTCCATTTCCCTGATTTTTTAGGGATAGTAAAAATTGGTGTATTCCATGGACTAGTGGATGGCTTAATATGACCTTTTTCTAATTGTTCATTTACTAATTCATGAATCTGGGTGAGCTTTTCTTTGCTTGGCGGCCATTGATCAATTCAAACTGGTTTATCTGTAAGCCAGGTTAACTTCAGGATTGGTCGCCCATCAATGGCCACCATTAAAAATTTTCATTTGACAAATGAAAGCCCATTTGGCTTAAAGCATCTCTACCTAAAAGCCAAACTGAAATGTTCATTACATAGGGTTTAATTTGTACACATCTATTCTCTTCGTCCTGTATCCATACCGAAATCAGGTCTCTGCTAATTTTTGTCATCTATGTTCCTCCTACTCCGATAACAGTAGTGTCTAAATTCTCTAAAGGCCAGCTTTTTGGCTAATAGGATAATGGAACAATGGTAACATCTGCTCCCGTATCCAGTAACATATTGTACCCAACCATGTGTTCACCATTTGGATGTTGGAATATAACTGTCTGAGTGGGCTTTCCCTGTGAAAGTGGCATTGCCAGTCTTACCTCAGGTACTCCAGTGGATCCAAAACCACCATCTCGATGCTTACGACTACCTGCAAATGGAACTTTAGCCCTGAAATGAACTAATTGAGCTATTTCAGTTCCTTTAGGTATATAAACTGGTGGCTGCCAAACTTTAACCAATATTCCAATGTTTCCTTGATAATCAGCATCAATAACACCAGGGAGCACAAAAATACCCTGTCAAGAGTCCGATGACCGTCCTAAAAACAGAGCACTTAAACCATAGCCAAGGGGTCCAATAGCATTGGATGAGATAAATGTTACCTCTGTATTGTGGATGGTTACATCTACTGCTGTTTCCATATCCACTCCCGCGCTTCCAGCAGTGGCTGATCCGAGGCCATCCAGGCAGCCATTGCTGTTGAAGGGTTTTTTTGTGTCACCACGCTCACCCTTTTTGCGCTCTTTAACCCGTTTCCTTTAGGCGTTACGTGTCTGGCCACTCGAGAAAGGCACTTAGTGGCTCTGTGTCCAAACTTGTCACATCTGTAACAATTGCCATTATATCTGCCGTTGAACCCCAATAGTCTGACGGAGCTGTTTGCCCACACCAATGGTCTGGACCGACATTGATTTTTCACGTCCTATTTTTCCACAGTTAAAGTATTTCGGCCTCCAATTTCCTTTGTGCTGTTGAACTAATGGTTTCAATACTGTTGCCATCGCTTCAGCTAAATGTGCTGATGATCCTACCCGAGAGCAGGCTTCTATCATGTCGACCAAAGTTGCCGTCCACAGGAGAGCCTGCAGGATCTTTTTGCAATCATGGTTAGCGTTAGCAACTGCTAAGTGTAACCCTATTTCTGCTTTTACTTCAGCCGACGTGTTAGGTGTATGATCCAGAGCTGCTCTTAGACAGTCTAAAAAGGTCATAAAAGGCTCATTAGGTTTCTGTATAATGGTTGTATATGAGGGAACTGGCACCCCCATGTCAGGGACGATCTTAAATGCTTGACGAGTCAGCGTCTGTGTTTGCTGCAAAATAGCTTCATGGAGTCGGGCTTGTACCCGAGGGTCAGAGAATGGTCCTTTTCCTAACATCATATCCACTGTGACGACTCACCGCAGATCTCCCTGTTGTAAGTCCATATTTTCTACTACTGCCACGTTGACTCTTTTTTCCCATTCAGGCTCCCATAGTAATACCTGAGTGGGCTTCAGGAATGTTTCTGCTAGCTTCCGGCAGTCAAATGCAGTCATTAATCTGCTGGTGAAAATATGATCTAATAAGATTTGAACATATGGGTTAGTCAAGCCATATTTCATCACAGCTTTCTGGCCTTCCCTTACCAACTTCCAGTCCAAAGGTGTCCACTGTCGTTTTGCATTATTATTATGTGCTATTATTACTGGAAAGGCTTGTGGAATAAATTCTCCTTCAATTACTGCATCACGTATGAGGTCTCTCCATTTCTTAGCGAGATCATAGTCATCTCTCCGGGGGTCTCTGACCACCTGAGTGGGTGAAACTTTAATCTCTGGTTTAGTTAATTCGTTAATCCGTTCCAACAGTTGATTAGCTGTTGCTTTTGGCTTCTCGATCAGTTCCTCCAAATGGGCCAAAGTCCGTTTCATATCTTCTCTGTGTCTTATTAATTCTTCCTTTAACAATTGTCTTTGTTGATCTTCCCCTTCACTAGATGTTGGGGGTGATGATGGAAGAGGAATACACTCAGGGGTTGATGAGCTCAGGGTCAATGGCAGATCCATAGTGTCATGGGCAAAGCATAAATTTCGTTCTCTGACAGGTACTCCTTCAGGCATAGCAGCAGGATGGGACGGGGCAGGATGGTTGAAGGGTGGGTGGGAAGGGACGAGAAACAATGTGTGCATTCGGCTCCTGAAATGGTGGTCTAGGGGGTTTGGGGGTGGGGGGGGTGGGGCTCACATCCATACTGTCCTCCTCTAGAGGTGGAGCCAAGGGTATTATGACATTATCATGTCCGAAGAGTCTCTTAGTATTTTCTCCTGGAGGTGCAGCCGATGGGAATATAAAGACACCACCGCCAAAGAACCTTTTAGCATCTACTGCAAATGCAGATGGTATAGCATTTTCTGCTTTCATGGCAGCAGCTGTAGCATGCTCAGCTTCTAGCTGTTGTAGAATTTATGATACTAGTTTACACAGGCCAATAGCATTATTCAACACGTCTCCTAGATTTTGCCACTGTCCCATTTCATACACTTCTTGGGGGGAGACAAAGAGACCTACTTCCTGTCCTCATCTTACAAGTCTTAACAAATCCTCTCTTTCATAATTGAATCCTTTCTCAGCAAGGATATGCTGGAGAGTGTCAATAGGGTTTTCCTCTTTGCTCATCATCTTTCCTATTATACCAGTTTAATTGATTCACTTGCCTTGTAAGACAGGAATCCAGGCAATTTTCTGCTGAGGGTTCTTAATCCAACAAATTCAGCTGATTATGTCGGGGTCACCAAATGTTGTAGTGGTGCAAGGAATATTTATTCAAAGATGTTGAGAATCTAGATAATGCACGTGCAGAGACATACACAGGCAACATAGTACAACCAACAGAGCTGACTCAAAGCCACCCTTCTTTTGCTAGCTACTTCCTTATATGCTGCTTCCGCCCATGTGATCACCTAGGGCTCAATTGATTAACTTGCAGCACCTGTTTCTGATAATTGGAAGTAGCTTGCCAGCTGCATTAACTTGTCCCTACCATCTTTATTCAAGCTGGCTGGTCCAAGCCATGTTTGTGCCTACACAAAGGTATTCTTCATACATTGCCTAATTCTGCTACACTTGCTGAGGTGTTTAGAAGCCTGCTCACTGTTGGGGTCTAATGAGGAACAAGTGGAGCTTTTAGTCAATGCTTTTGCTGCAACAGTAAAGCCTTTAGTATAGCAAGGGCATGAAGGTAGAGGATTAAAGTGTTTTAAATGCGGAAAAATTGGTCACACTAAAACTCAGTGTAGAAACAAAACAAAAGTTTCAAACTCGACAGTGTCATGGTTTAGCAAGGAGCAGCTTTTGCTTGGTAACAGGGGGAGCGGGTTGCAGTGAAGACTTGGTAAAGAGTTCTTTGACTCTCTCCGGCTCTTAGGTTCAGATCCACCTCTGGCCCAGCTGGGCCAATCTGGCGCCTCTGCAATCACTATTTAAGGACAGGAATTTGAAGTGCTTGGGAGGAGGTGTAAGAGTGGTACTGACTTGTGGAAACAGACTCTATAACTCGAAGAGTTATAAAGAAGGTACGTTTATTCGGCACCGGGCACATGGGGGATCGCTCCACCAAAAACGTGCGCCCAGGACTGGACAACTTGCTTGACTTATATTTGTTACAAAGTTACAAAATCATATGATGACATTATCCACCTATACAAAGACACAACCTGTCCCCACTTTCGCATGTAAATTAGGTTTTCTCTTCCTTTCATTTGCCTGATGTCTCCCGGTGATAGTCAGTGATGGTCTTTGGGGCCTTGGGAGTTGAAGGCTGATAAGTCCCGAGGCTTTCTCACCCCTGATCTTTGCAACTTCAGATATCACTTGGCCCCTTACCGAACTGGTTTCTGCCTTCAAGGAAGTTGGAAGACCTCCCCCTTGTGTAAGGGGATAAGCATGACCTTTTTCCAGCTTGTGTGTGAATTTTGTCTGTCTGAAATAGAAGCTCTTTAACAAATAAGCTTTATACTACTGCAATAAGTTAGTATAAGGTTTATTAGTACATATTAGTATAAAGCTCTACATCAGTCCTCCCTTTTCTATAAAGTTAGTAAATTCTTTTACTACTAGTACAGAGATTCCTTATCAAGCAAGTTCTTATTCGACTCAAGCTTATGTCTTAGCTGGTGTTTCTTCCAACTTGAGTAAGCATCTCCGGTGTTCTGACAACACCAGAGGAAACATTTGATACAGACGGCAAATAGCAAAATTATAATTATTATCAGAATTGTTGCCACAAAAAGTTGTTTCAACCAACCAGAGTTAGGTAACCATGAAGTTAATTTATTCCATAACTCTTGAAATCCCCATGATGTATCATCTTGAGTTATCTGGTGAAAAATTTTTGTTTGTTTCCTCATAGCTTCTAAATCCGTCTCAGTTTCCTTTTCTTGATTAATATATGCACAGCAACTCTGATTTATTACCATACACATTCCTCCTTCTTTAGCCAGTATTAAATCTAATGCCATGCGGTTCTGTCAGACCACATTGCTTAAGGAAGAGACTTCTGTCTATATCCTTCGGATAGCATCCATGGTATCATTTTGAAATGCCCCTATGCTAGCTGATATATTGCTTATAGCCTTTTTTAATTCAATTACCCCTAACCACGGGAGGAACCATCCTGCAAAACTATGAAATGCAGTTGATCTTTCAACCAAGAGATTTAATTCCCTTGTATATCTTCTCCAGGAAGTTCTCAATATGAAGGTCTATGGAGAGAACTGGTGAAGCTGAGATTTATTTTCATTTCTTTAAAGACCTCGCATCAGTGGTAGAGACTCATTTTGATAATGACCCCATAGCAGGGGCCCCGAGCCAGGGACAGTGACTATGGCTGGAAGAGGCCGTGTCCCGTGGGAGGGGACCCAACCACTTCACTGCAGACCCTGAGCCAGGGGCAGTGATTTTCTTCTTTAAAACTATGGCCGGAAGAGGCCGTGTCCCAAAGGCAGGACCCTTTATCACTATGGCTGGAGCAGGCCATGTCCCGAGGAAGGGACCCAATATCCACAGCTGTAACTGTGGGGAGGAACCCATGACAAAGCAGCTCATTAAACTTATGCCCAGAAGAGGCCTTGTCCCAAGAGAGGGACCCTGTAACTGCAGAAACTGCAACCGTGGCAAAGAATCCATGCCACAGATATTCACCAAGTGTTATAAATTGCTGTGATAAAGTTCACTAGCCAATTTAAGTGACTCGTGGATCAAATTTATTAAGCAAGCGGCAAATAAGCAAAACAGCACTGGGCGGCCAGGAGGCTCTGGTCCACCAACAGCACGCATTCCCCCCTCCCCCGTATCAGAGTCCTTTTATACAGTCCTTATCGGTCGGGTGCATAGCTCCCTGGTGTACTCTGCGCATGTGCCCGTCTTGTTGCTAGGGGGTCTTCTTCTGCCTCCTAGTGGTCGTAGGGTGGTTGCTGGGATGAAGTCAGTAGTCTTCCTCTCGTGGCCCGCTCATGAACTCTTCTCTTGGCTCTTATAAGCTCATGCGCAACCTATTGTACGTCCTATAAGCACCTTAGCCAACTGCACCTGTTCACATTGTAGAATCTTTACAGTTAAAGTTTTACAAGACTTTTACAATGACTTTAAATGGATCCTTGCACAACTATTCTTTCACGATTTGATTAATGAACATGACCTTTTCCATTACACCAAGGACTGTGTCCTGGGGGTGGAACCCCGTGTTGAAGCTTGGTGCCCCCATTCACCCCCACCCTTGTTAGGATGGCGGAGGTCCCAGCGAAATGGGAGTAAAAAGATAAGCAAGATTGTTGTGGATTAAGACAAGGGCAGGGAGGGCTCACTGCCAATTACGGTTCTGGGCAAAACAGACTCCAGTACTCAACTTAGAGAGGAAAGTAGGAAAGTTTATTCTACAAGAAACAGAACGGAAAAAAAGCAAAAAGGGAGTAGGATGATGAGAAAATTACAACCAGCACTTTAAGATCTCCCTCCCCCATCCCTCCTTTCTTCCCGGGCGCAGCTCACTGCTCCCGATATCTCTACCTCCTTCCCCCTCAATGGCTCAGGGGGGCAGGGAATGGAGAATGTGGTCAGTCTCTCATAGATGGGCTCTGCCGCTTCTGTCTTCTCAGATGAGGACGACTGCTGGCATTCTTCCCCTGCTCTAACATGGGGTTCCTCCCCCGGGACACAGTCCTTAACAAACTTCTCTGGTGTGGGTTGTTCCCAACAGCTGCGGCTTCTGCTGATACAGGTTCCCTCACAGGGGACGCAGTCCTTGGTGAATATCTCTGGTGTGGATTCTTTACCGCAGTTGCAGTTTCTGCAGTTACAGGGTCCCTCTCTTGGGACAAGGCCTCTTCTGGGCATAAGTTTAATGAGCTGCTTTGTCGTGGGTTGCTCCCCACAGTTACAGCTGTGGATATTGGGTCCCTTCCTTTGGACACAGCCTCCTCTGGCCATAGTCACTGTCCCTGGCATGGGGCCTTTAATGAAGTTAATTGCTGCCCCTGGTCTGGGGCCAGCTTTATTAAAATGAGTCTCTATTGCTGATGCGGGGTCTTTAAAAAAATGAAAATAAATCTCAGCTTTACCAGTTCTCTCCATAGAATGCAGGGGAGTCTCTGCTCCAGCACACCTCCTCCTCTCTTTCATCACTGACCTTGGAGTCCGCATGGTTGTTTCTCTCACTGTTCCTACTCCTTGCACCACCAGCAGACAGAAGAAAAAAAGGGGTAGAAGAAGAAGGAAGAAGATGGAGGAAGATGGAGGAAGATGGAGGAAGATGGAGGAAGAAACCTCCTCTTCCGACTTCTTAAAAAGTGATTGTGGAGGCATCTAATTGGCTCAGCCCCAAAAGTGGGTCTGGCTCAGAGCTGGAGAGAGTTGCGAGCAACTTCTTACAGGAGCCATCTTTACAGCCCCTTCCCCCTTCCCAGAAAAGGCTATCATGTCAAACCATGACAACCTGCTGGCCACACTCTTCTTGTAGCATTCCAGGATGCCATTGGCCTTCTTGGCCATGAGGGCACATTGTTGGCTCATGTTTAGCTTATTATCAGTCAGGCCTCCCAGGTTTCTCTCTGTAGAGCTGCTCTTCAGCAGTTCGACCCCCAGCCTGTACTGGTGCATGGGGTTGTTCCTTCCCAGATGCAGGACCCTGCACTTGTCCTTGTTGAACCTCATGAGGTTCCTCTGCCCAACTCTCAAGCCGGTCAAGATCCCGCTGAATGGCAGCACAGCCTTCTGGTGAATCAGCCAGTCTTCCCAGTTTGGTGTCATCAGCGAACCTGCTGAAGGTACGCTCTGTCCCCCCATCCAGGTTGTTGATGAAGATGATGAACAAGACTGGTTCCAAAACTGATCCCCGTGGAACTCCACTGGCCACAGGCCTCCAAGTTGATTCTGTGCCATAGATCACCACCCTCTGGGCTCTGTCATTTAGCCAGCTCTTGATCCACCTCACTCTCCACTCATCCAAAGGACTTTCACAAGTCTATCTTGGGGGCAGTCCACAGGCAATGTCATCACATAAGGAAGCACCGTGACTTTTTGACCTTCCGGGAACGTAAATGTTACAGGTCCAGCAGCTAGTGAAGGCACAGTGCCTCTTCCTACCCCTAGGACCGAGTCACAACTGTTTACAGTAGGCTACTTCTTTGGCCAAGCTGATCTGTTTATAATAGTTACATCAGCACCGGTGTCAGTCATCAGTCTGCCCTGAGTTGAATTCCTGTTCCAAGCCATCTGGACTACTATAAGAGGCCTATGTTTCTTTTGTTGGACTAAGGTAACCAAAGTTCCTCCGGTGGAACCAAAACCTGTGTCCCCTCGAGCAGGACCCCTATTAATCTTTTCCCCTGTCAACATGACCCTTTAGTATAAAATCAACTTTGCAATTTGTGTTCCTTTTGGTATAACTAGTGGGGGAGCAATAGTATAAGCCGCAATCATTATTTCACCAGCATCAACAACCCCCGGTAATACAATCAGTCCCGCAGTCCCAGCAGATGATCTCCCCAACAACAATGCACCTATCAAGTCTTTACTTTCAGTTATAGGTCCTTTAACCCCTGTTGGTATTTTTACCACTCCGTTATCAATGTGTTACATCTATTGTTGTTGCCAGATCGATTCCCAAGCTCCCTCTGGTGGCTGGAGACATAACGGGAGCTGCAATTTGTGTCAGAGCGCGGTGGTTTCTCGCGCTCTGCTTCCCGTTTTTTGCAAATCTGCAGACGCAGATCCTTCTGGTAGTGATCACACCAAACCACTACTGTGCATGCTCTTTTAAAATGTCCCTTTCCTGCACAACGAAAGCATAACCTGGTGGGGATCGGAGCCGGGGCCGGGGTGTTATCTCGCCGTGGCAAGCAGGTTAGTAGACGGCTGCATGACTGCTGCAAACACTGAGGCTAATGTTCTCCCTTGTTGATTTTGCGTTGCCCGTTCCATCATTTCTATCATGTCCACAACTTCGGCTGATCTAGGCAAAGTCACTAGTACTTGCCTTGCTTTTGGATTGGCATTTTCAAAGGCCAGCATTTTAAACATAGTCTGCTTTGCTGCTTCTTCCATATCCCCTTGGGCACCAATGGCTTCAGAAAGCCGGTTAATAAAATGAGCATAATTTTCCATCAGGCCTTGCTTAACGCTAGTAAACGATGGAGTGGGGTTTTCGTCTGGGACCCCATAAAACGCCTGACAGACCATTGAAGCTGAGAGATGGAAAAGGCTCACCAGGTAGTTTACTTGCAAAGTCATGTTAGAAAAGGGACCACTCCCAGTAATCATTTCCGGTGAGACTCCAAACAGAGGATCATTTTGATCTCTTGGTCTCGCAGCCTCAAGCTCGGCTAGTCGGTTCCATTCTTTAAGTCATACAATATACTGAGCTGTTGTTAAAAATAGTTTTGCTAGATTCTGACAATCCCTAGGGGAATTGAGGTCAGCGGTATAAATTCAGTCCAGAGCAGCCCGAGCAGCTTCAGACCTCAACCCATTCTTTTGGATTGTCTCTTTTACTTGTTGCAAAATTTTCCACTCATGCTGTTCATATTGTGGACTGCCGTTTCTAAGGACTACAGGACATGCTATTGTCCCTGCTGGATGCCAGTCCCCTTCTACGATTGCGTCTTGAATTATCCCTGACCACCTTTTAGAAGACTCTATTCTCGGAGTCTCTGGTTGCACTGCTTCAAACGGCAGTGCCATAGGCTCTATCGGGGTTTGACTTATACTCAGCTCTTTTAACATATGCTGAACAGATCTCTCAGATGAGTTTTTCGGCTGCAATGATTTTTCAATATTTGACACAGACGCCTCTAGCCGCCATTCTAAGGTTTGTAATGATTCTTTTAATTGCTCGGATATCTCTTGGAGATTTAGTCCTTTCTCAGACTCAAAATCATTATCATCTGGGAGTGGAACCATCTCTGGGGAGAGAGCCGGTTCTGCACCCGGGGCCGATGTTATTTCATTTGGTCTACAGTCAGAACTGCCTTGGATAGTTTTGACCCGCTGGATCTTGGGATCAGATTCTACCATAGCTTTGATTGCCTTCAGGGGGTCAAAAAATTTAAAAGACTCATCGTCCAGCTTAGACAGGCATCCTTCATTTTGGTAGTGATTAATATATCATCCACATATTGCAGGAGTTTTCCTTCTTCAGGTGGGGCTTCCCATGATTTGAGATTTTTGGCTAACTGGTTGCCAAATATGATGGGGCTATTTTTGAATCCTTGAGGCAGCACTGTCCAAGTAAGCTGAGTTTTATGTCCACTTTTAGGACTTTTCCATTCAAATGCAAATACTATCTGTCTGGCTTCATGGAGAGGGAGGCAAAAGAAAGCATCCTTTAAATCTGGAACAGTAAACCAAGTTAAGTTGGGTGTTAGCACAGTTCACAAGGTATAAGGATTTGCTACCACAGGATAGAGGTCCTTGGTTATTCTATTGACCGCCCACAAATCTTGGACTATCGGATAAGACCCATCCAGCTTGTGGACTGGTAATATAGGAGTGTTAAAGTTGGACTCACACTCTCTTAACAGTCCTAATTGCAAGATTTTTTTCTGTTATCGGTTTAATCCCCTCCCTGTCCTCCCTCCTCCAGGGATACTGTTTAATCCTTACTGGCTGTTGTCCTTCTTTAAGTTTTACCTCCACTGGTAGGGCATTTTTCACCCTACCGGATACATCTGTAGCCCATACTCCCGGATATACTTGGTTCATGATGTCTTTGTTAATGTTTCCTTCTGTATCAATATTAGTTAATAACAGGCTCATAATTTGTATATAATTTTGATCATTCACCTCCAAGCTAACGTAACCTTTTTAAAATTTAATCGTAGCTTGTAACTGTTCCAGCAAATATCTTCCCAAAAGGGCTTTTGGGGCGTTAGGCATATACAAGAACCTGTGAATTCCTACTTGCTTTCCCAATTTGTACTTTAAGAGTTCAAAAAAGTATGACTTTTCACATTGGCCAGTGGCTCTCATCACCATAACATAATCATTACTTAGTGGTAATAGTTCTTGGTTTAAGACCAAAAATGTCACCCCTGTATCTATTAGAAATTCCACTTGTTTTTCATTTTTCCCTAGCTTTAGTGTAACCAGTGTGACGTGCGGGAGCTTCCGGAGTCAGAGACGTATCCTCATGGAGGTAGAGTCAATGCTCGTTTATTAGTAATACACACTGATATTTATACAATAGTACAGAATTCAGGTGATAGCAACATAATGTTCTACAAAGCCATACGCTACTCGGCACAAGCTCATTGGTTACTTGCTAATGCTCACGCTCTTATTTTAAGCAATATCTCAGCATAGCTGTGGTTAGAACATCCTGTTTTTACTTCTTAGTTGCTTACTGTTTCAGGCAGCTTCCTCTTGATATGTGTTCAAGGTCAAGTTGACCTTGCTATCTGTGTCAAAGCTGGGATTGTGCAAACATGCTTCTAACAGAACTCCATGTCCTGTATCAGCAACAAATTCTTCTACACCAGTGGATCTGCTAGGGTAGACTCCCCAGGTCCCCATCAATCATCCTCTTTTTTAAGTGGGCTATCGCAAGTCTCCCTCTCCATCCATCGTGACTCCCTTTGAACCCCTTGGGGCATTCTTTTTTCCAGTGTCCCTTTTTTTTACAGTACGCACTCTGATCCCTGTCCAGTCTTGGTGGCTCTCTTCTTTGTGGTCTCTGTTCCTTGAGTCCTTGATGTAAATGGGCTGAATCCAAAGCCTTGTGGCTCTGTTTCCTTTTCCACTGTTCCTTTATCTGGTATCAGTAGTGTTCCCATATTTATAGCCCTTTCTGGTCCCATGGAAGGACCAGGACCCATTGCAGGGCTAGGTAAAGTTCCTCTGTTGTTCATATTTATACTCATCATTGGAGGAGGGCCTTGGTTGCCAGTAGGCATTAGGCTAAACACATCCCCCATGTTAATAGCTCCATGAGGACCCATATTTCCCATTCTCATTTTCTGTTTTATCACTTCTGCCCCTCTTTCATTAGGAGGGTGCATGGAGGGAGGTATATAGCCTTCAAGGCTTTCTAAATTGTTTGCCTGACACACCTTATCTCTATTGGTGCAGCGTTGTCCGACACTACAGGACGAACAGCACCTCTTTAGTTTTCCCTTGTTTTCTCATTCCAGGGCCAGTAACAGGGGATCTTGGGGAGGAGTTAACCCACAATCTTGCTACCACTCTGGGTGATTTCTCAGAGTGAAAAACATATCCGCATAAGAAGCCTCATCTCATTTTCCTTCCCTCCTTAAAAACAACATTAACTGTAGGAGGGTATTATAATTCAAAGTTCCATTTTGAGGCCACTTCTCTCCAGCATCTAATCTATAGAGCGGCCACCATTTCATAAGTGTTTTCTTACTTTCCATACCCCTAGTCACCACAAGATCTTTCCAATGTGCCAATATGCATCCTAATGGACTTTTCTTGACTCTCATACTCTGAGTGCTTCCCATTATTTTCCTATATTATTTTCCTATATGATTGACAGCATCTATGATTCTATTTTATCGCTTCTGTAGTTTCAGCTTTAAAGGTGCTTGAAGTTCAGAAGTCCACCGTCCTTCTGGGGCCCTTTTTGCTCGGGAGTAATGAATCCAAGCAGGTCGCTCCCGTATGTTAATAGCTGTAAAGGTTGTCAGCAGCACTTGATATGGTCCATCCCATTTCTCCTGAAAAGGATCATCTGAGAAATTTTTAACATAAATCCAGTCTCCTGGGTTGAAAGGATGTATAGGGTCATCCAAGCCCCTAATTCTAGTTCCCAGTACATTCTTAATAATTAGTTTCAATTGCTTTCCCAGAGAGATTATATAATTATGAAAGTAAGAATCTTGCAGTTGACTCAGATCCTCCCCCTTATACTCAGTGTGGTACGACCACCCATACAGTATTTCAACAGGACTGAGATTTTCTTTAGCTCTTGATTCTACATGTATCTTGAGCAAAGCTACTGGCAATGCTTGATACCAATGCAGATTTGCCTCTTGGCATATTTTGGCTATTTGTTGTTGTATTAAATGGTTCATTTTTCCACTTGTCCACTCATCTGAGGCCTATAGGGAGTGTGTAATTGCCAATTAATTTCCAATAATAAGCTCACCTGCTGCACTATTTGTGCACAAAAATGGAATCCTCTGTCTGATGAGATGTTTATGGGTACCCCAAACCGAGGTATTATTTCATGTAAAAATACCTTAGTTATACCTTAGTTTGTTGGTCCTACAAGGGAAAGCTTCTGGCCATATGGAAAAGGTATCTGTCAGTACCAACAGATATCGATAACCCCCTTTCCTTGTGAGTTCTGAGAAATCAATTTGCCAATTTTCTCCTGAAGCATTTCCCTTCTGAATTATACCCAATTGTACTCGATTCCCAGTATTAGGATTATATCTGTGAGCTACAAGAAAGCGCACAGGCAGACCTTGCCTACACTGGTAGGTAAGTTCCTGGGTAGCCTATCAGCCAGCACTGTGCAATCTTCCTAGCAGCTTTGCTGTTGGAACTATCCCTATAGGCATGCATTTTGCCTGCTCGGCTCCTGTTGAAAATAAAGGCTGCTGCTGTTAAAAGACATGCCACTGCATCTTCTAAGAACTACATGAAAGTGCACATGCAGACTTTCCTACACTGGTAGGTAGATCCCCAGGTAGCCTATTAGCCACCACTGTGCTACCTTCCTAGCAGCTTTCCTGTGGGAACTATCTCCAGAGGTGTGCATTATGCCTGCTTGGCTCCTATTAAAAATACAGGCTGTTGCTGCTGAGAGATATACCACTGCATCTGGGACCTACAATAAAGCGCATAGGCAGATCTTGCCTACAGTGGTACGTAGGTCCCCAGGTAGCCTATCAGCCAGCACTGTGCTACATTCCAGGCAGCTCTTCTGTGGGAGCTATATCCAGAAGCATGCATTTTGGCTGCTCGAATTGTGTTGAAAATACAGGCTGCTGCTTTTAAAAGACAAGCCACTTCATTTGGGAGCTACAAGAAAATGCACAGGCAGACCTTGCCTACACTGGTAGGTAGGACCCCGGGTAGCCTATCAGCCACCACTGTGCTACCTTCCTAGCAGCTTTCCTGTGGGAGCTATCTCCACAGGCGTGCATTTTGGCTGCTTGACTCCTATTGAAAATACAGACTGCTGCTCAGAGACATACCACTGCATCTGTGAGCTACAAGAAAGCGCACAGGCAGACTTTGCCTACACTGGTAGGTTGGTTCCCAGGTAGCCTATCTTCCAGCAGTGTGCTACCTTCCTAGCAGATTTCCTGTGGGAACTATATCCAAAGGCGTGCTTTTTGCCTGCTCACTTCCTATTGAAAAGGCAGGCTGTTGCTCAGGGACATGCCACTGCATCTGGGAGCTACAAGAAAGCACACAGGCAGACCTTGCCTACACTGGTAGGTAGGACCCCGGGTAGCCTATCAGCCAGCACTGTGCTACATTCCAGGCAGCTCTTCTGTGGGAGCTATCTCCAGTGATGTGCATTATGCCTACTTGGCTCTTATTAAAAATACAGGCCGCTGCTACTGAGAGTTATACCACTGCATCTCTGAGCTACAAGAAAGCTCAAAGGCAGACCTTGCCTACACTGGTAGGTAGGGCCCTGGGTTGCATATCAGGCAGCACTGTGTTATCTTCCTAGTAGCTTTGCTGTTGGAGCCATCCCCAGTGGCATGCATTTTGCCTGCTTGACTCCTGTCGAAAATACTGTCTGCTGCTCAGAGACATGCCACTGCATCTGGGAGCTACAAGAAAGCACACAGGCAGACCTTGCCTACACTGGTAGGTAGGATCCCAGGCAGTCTATCAGCCAGCACTGTGCTAGCTTCCTAGCAGCTTTCCTGTGGGAGCTATCTGCAGAGTCATGCATTTTGGCTGCTTGGGTCTTGTTGAAAATACAGGCTGCTGCTTTTAAAAGACATGCCACTGCATCTTCTAAGAACTACAAGGAAGCGCACAGGCAGGTCTTTCCTACACTGGTAGATGTCGCATTAACAGAGGACAGAGTGTTTTTTCAGAAAATAAACCCCCTTGCGTTCTAACTCTTCTCACCAAGGTGGGAGGTTAGGTGCGGCTAGGTTTAAATTCTGAGTGATGCCCAATTTTACACGACCAGTCCAGGCGCGTTCACCTCCTGTGGACTATCACAGCTCTGGATTCACTGATAGTGGACTGCACCTTCACTCCAGTCATGCTCATGAACTAGCACGGCCACACTCCAGGGTCTGGTCTGTCGGCTGATCCCAGGAGTCAGAGACAGTTTGCAAGGGAGCTTCCCTGACTTGTTTGCGATGGTGTCTTGCCCCCAGTACCCCGCCTTTCTTTAACCCTTTTATACCTTTTTTCACCTTCAAGGTGGAGTTTGAGTGACTTTAATCATAAATACCTTTATTATGATTGGTGCAAAATTCTCTCGCCTTGCATTTAAAGGTATAGCTTACAAACAATTCAGGGCACAGACTCAAGGAGTGATCGCACCTTGGAGGCAGGTAGCCTTTGGGATGGAGGTGTATTTAAGTATTAAAATGATATTAAAATGAACCAAGTTCGCAGTAGGACAACATTTTGTCAAGATTTGACAGACCATTGGCTCAGGGTACCAAAAGTGCTACTTATCAGTTCTAGAGGACCATCTTGTTCCTGTGTATTGTCACAGAGTCTGACCACAGAGCCTCCGCTCTGCTCCACACTCCATGGTATTTGCATGGAATTGCTGTTTTGAGGATTCCTCACATAGGGGCAGCAGCTCTATCCACCCTGTGAGCTTTCTTGATTTTATACCTTTCCTTAATTGGTGAACAATGCTGATTTTTGTATCTTTCCTTAATTGGTGAACAATGCTGATTTTTAATATAAGTTTTAATATAAGTTTTAATTTCTAGGCCACTTAAGTAATAATGCCACATATTCCACCCCGTGACTACAGTCACTCAAGCTCCACTATATTTGAGGCTGATTGGGAATATCACAAGTGTTCTTGTGGTGAAGATCGTCAAGCATAAATAAGTTTTTGGGAGCTAGCAAGCCAGTTAAGTTCTTTATCATGAACCAAAGTTTAACATACAAAGCAACTGTCAAAGCAAGGCACAATATAGTAAGTATCAACAAAACAACAACAGGATGTAGCATCTTATTAGAGTCCTGTAGCTTTTGGTGACCATCCGAAAAGGGTGTCTCACCATCAGTGTTCTCCATCTTTTTTGACTCTTTCCAGCACTTGATGTATCTCTTTGACATCATGATGGACAGTAATCAGAGTTTTTTGTCCATTTTCTTGGGCCTTTTTCATCAGTCGCTTCAAGTCATCATGTTGTAGCAGCTTTTCCACCAATGTAATGTTTATTCCAATAGGGGCAATCAGTAAATTGTGGGTTACTGTGTAGTTAGACTGTAGCAGTTAGTGAGATGTAACAGGAGCTGAATAATTGAAATCACATCCAAGAATGTTAGTAAAGTTACAAATACAAAGATTTGAATGATTATTAATGTCTACTGCTATGCCATCTATGAACACAGAACTACAAGAAGATCTCATGCAGACTGTCGTGGTTTGGCCCAGCTAGCACAACAGCACCACGACAGTTTCTCGCTCGATGCCCCCATTCACCCCCACCCTCGTTAAGATGGCGGAGGACCCAGTGAAATGGGAGTAAAAAGATAAGCAAGATTGTTGTGGATTGAGACAAGGGCAGGGAGGGCTCACTGCCAATTATGGTTCTGGGCAAAACAGACTCCAGTACTCGACTTAGAGAGGAAAGTAGGAAAGTTTATTCTACAAGAAACAGAACAGAATAAAAGCAAAAAGGGAGTAGGATGATGAGAAAAATACAACCAGCACTTTAAGATCTCCCTCCCCCATCCCTCCTTTCTTCCCGGGCCCAGCTCACTGCTCCCGATATCTCTACCTCCTCCCCCCGCAACAACTCAGGGGGGCAGGGAGTGGGGGATGTGGTCAGTCTCTCACAGATGGGCTTTGCCGCTTCTGTCTTCTCAGATGAGGATGACTCCTGGCATTCTTCCCCTGCTCCAACACGGGGTTCCTCCCCCGGAACACAGTCCTTAACAAACTTCTCTGGTGTGGGTTGTTCCCAGCAGCTGCGACTTCTGCCGATACAGGTTCCCTCACACGGGACACAGTCCTTGGTGAATATCTCTGACATGGATTCTTCACCGCGGTTGCAAGGTCCCTCTCTCGGGACAAGGCCTCTTCTGGGCATAAGTTTAATGAGCTGCTTTGTCGTGGATTCCTCCCCACAGTTGCAGCTGTGGATATTGGGTCCCTTCCTCGGGACAGGGCCTGCTCCGGCCACAGTGATAAAGGGTCCCTTCCTCGGGACAAGGCCTCCTCCGGCCAAAATCACTGTCCCTGGCTCGGGGCCTTTAATGAAGTGAATCACTGCCCCTGGTCCGGGGTCAGCTTTAGCAAAATGAGTCTCTGCCCCTGATGCGGGCTCATTATCAAAATGAGTCTCTCCCGCTGATGTGGGGTCTTTAAAGAAATGAAAATAAATCTCAGCTTCACCAGTTCTCTCCATAGAATGCAGGGGAGTCTCTGCTACAGCACATCTCCTCCCTTTCATCACTGACCTTGGAGTCCGCATGGTTGTTTCTCTCACCGTTCCTACTCCTTGCACCACCACCAGCCAGAAGAAGAGAAGAAAGGGCAGAAGAAAAAAAGATGGAGGAAGACACCTCCCCTTCCGGCTTCTTCTTAAAAAGTGATCGTGGAGGCGTCTAATTGGCTCAGCCCCAGAAGTGGGTCTGGCTCTGAGCTGGGGAGAGTTGTGAGCAACTTCTTGCAGGAGCCATCTTTGCAGCCCCTTCCCCCTTACCAGAAAAGGCTGTCATGTCAAACCATGACACAGACACACCCTTTCCCAATATGTACAAGCACAGTGTTTGGGGTAGCACCAGGATGTATCACAAAATGACAGACATTTTGGTCAGTGTCAAGACAAATGTCTTGCGCTTTGAGGGTATTAGTCTCACAAATGAATCCTTGTTGGTTCCTTGTGATGCATGCATCAACATCAACAGTTTGCCAATTATTCCCATTCTTTTGTGCCCACACCCTATGCTCAATTGGATAGAATATAGTTCCATTGTGATTTAACCCCAGTGCAATGATTGAGTATATAGTATATACCGAAGCATTGCGTATTGTTAAGACAAAAGCAGTGGCTTTACTCTCAGTGGGATTATAGGTGAAGTTAACCAGGTACCACCAGGACTGAAATTTCCTTTCAAGTCTTATTGCATTATCCCATATTACCTTTTGAATTTCGGTGGGTAAAGTGCCTTCCTCACCTTCCCTTATGATTGCAGCAGTCATTGATTGCATCCAAAGTTGGGCTTGGATACAGCTGAGAGCTAAAGAAACATTGTTTTGGGCTACATCAAGTGCATTTATGATTAGCTGATGGTCCTTTTCACTTGTTTCTTCCCACTGAGGTAAAATATTTGATAAAAGCCATTGGTGGTTTCCCAAGGCCAATAGTGAAGACTGTAGAGGACATTTTAATCTGTTTAGATCACCAGTAGTTGTGACTAGTTTGTTGGCAAGTATTTCAGCATCTATACCATTTAAGATTCCCAATCCTATTCCTAAGATACCAGTCACATCCCTCTTCAGTTGTTGTGGGGAGGCAAAAGTTTATTCATGTAACCATGCATACCATGCATGCCATCCTGTATATGATGTACCCCGAAATGGTGAGCAGGCAGGTTTGATTGCAGAGATATTAACCTGCATTGATAGCTCTACTCGTTTGAGAGAGTATGTTGGGTTAAACAGTATTTGTTGTTGACCCATGTTCTTAATAACATAAGGGCCAATATTAAAAAGATAAGGCGTAAGATTAGTGGGTGTCTGAGTGGGTATACCCTCAAAAGCTTGTTGGAGTGTGGGTTTTACTTTCTTTTCAACAGTTCAAGATGTCATTGTGTCAATCACAAAGTTAAATGATAATTCTATGTCTTTATAACCCCAAAGGCAATATACTACTATAGGTTTGATGTAGGTAAAATTGTACCAGCAATCTGAATCTGGCTGTTATTTTATAACATTCAGTGTTATAATTTTCTGATCTGGTAGCGTCCACATGGACTGTTTTAATTTCAATGGGCCTGTGGTGAGTAGACCCATTGATTAATTGGCAACCAATTTGTAGATTCCATCCCAGAATGGCTTCAAGTTTAGGATTCATCATTTCAAAACTTGGATCTGCAAGTAATCATATATGTTAGCAATACTGTTACAGTTAGGATGAATAGCAAGATTCCCTGGATGCACTCAAGGTCAGAATGAGTCGATGCGTCCGTCCACGTGCAGTTCATCTAGGACTCCTGTGAACACTGTTGTAAGCATCCAGAAGATCTCGGATTGTAACGCGAGAGGTGGAGGGTACAGAAGAGGTGGGCACAGGGTGGAGGGAAAGGCGGTGCTTGTGTTAGCAGATAAAAGGTGTCGGAGTATCTGCTTTATTAACTCAGCTATGCAAATTAGGATGCTGGCTTAGCAAACAAAGTAACCAAACCTCAATAACATTAGAAGGCTTGATTAGTGATGTAAGTTGTATTGGACATGCAACTTTGCAAAATAGAGCTGCTATAGATTTTTACTTTTAGCACAAGTGTAATAATTTTGTTTGTCGGCTCTGCTTTTTTTTTTTTTTTTCAGTGTATAAAAAGAAGCTTACCAGGCATGGGTTGCTCAAAAAGAAAAAGGGGGAATTGTGGAGGAATTTCTGTCTGATAGAGGACACCTATGAACAGTGAACAACCCATGCTTTGAGAACTAATGTGCGGATTGTCCTTGAGCCGCTCTGTGAGAAAAGAAAAAGAAAGAATGCCTACATGATAACAAGCTCTAGCAAGTAGGAGGCTGAAGCAGTATGTGAAACCCCAAGGCTTATCGCAGAAAAGTGCAGCTGGCTTTTAGAGAAAGGACCAATTAGAAGTAATGTAAACATGATAGCTTTGCTGCTGATGATAAAACTCTGACACTTGTTAGTAAAATTTGAGTTATGACGTAAAAAAAAAAAAAAAAGCCTCAGATTCAAGGAAAGGTTGCGAGAACTGGGAGAACTGGGGTTGTTTGGTCTGGAGGAGACTTGGTGGAGATCTTATTAATACTTATCTAAATGGTGGGTGTCAGGAGGTTAGGACATTCTTTTTCTATTGTAGCTAGCAACAGTACAAAGGGTGGTGGGATGAAGCTGGAACACAGAAGATTCCACTTAAATATAAAAAAACCAACCAAACAACCAACCAAAAAAACCCCCCAAAAAACAAACAACAAAAAAACCCCACAACATAACTAGTTTACTGTGAGGGTGACAGAGCAGTGGAGCAGGCTGGCCGGGGGAGGTTGTGGAGTCCCCTTCCTTGGAGGTCACAGGGTGATCTCTGGGAGTCCCTTCCAATCCCTAACATTCTAACATTCTATGATTCTATGATTCAATGACCGATGAGGGCAGATATGAATGGGCTCCCCTAGAAACAAAGGTTCTAAAGGAGCTGCATGGGACTGTAAAGACACACGCTTTAAAGATGCCTCATCAAAGACCAACACAGTGGCAGTGGTGTGGAAACAGGGAGACAGATGGGAGAAAATCTTGCATATAGACGCCACAAAATTGGTGCAATATCTGGAGGCCAAGGCTGTTGCCCTTGTCCTGGAGACATGGCATTCAATGCCACTCAATATCGTCACCGACTCAAGATTCGTTGTTGAACTAGTTCGACAATGTGCATGAGCCATTTGTGCCTCCACCAGTACAGCAGACCTCATATTGAATGCCTTACAAACTCGTGCTGCCCCCTGCTCTATTATACACATCCAACAGTCATACCGATATTCCGGGTTCTTTCACCGAAAGTAACCAAAAGGCAGATGAAGCAGCGATGCATGTATGGCCTATCTCTGCTCAAGAGGATTTCCCAGCAGCCAGACAGCTACACGCCTTTTGCATTGTGGAGCGCAGGCTCTACATCATCAGACCAAGATCCCTCTCCAAGTGGCAAAGCAGATAGTTTCTGCTTGCCCTCAATGTGCTTCGAAGCTACCATGGGAAGCCGGAGTTAATCCCCAAGGGTTACTCCCGAATCAGATCTGGCAAATGGATGTAACAATTTATGAGCCCTTTTGTTGAAATTTCGAAAAAACTTATCTACACAGGAATGCAGATAAGCCAGGCACTTCTTTATTTTGCAGCTGGGAAAATACAGGGGATAGCTCCTCCATATGTGCTTCTTTGTTAGTTACCATTTTCAGGGTTTTTATATAGCTCAAACAAAAGAATCACATTTGCCAACACAAGCATGCATAAAATGTCCCTCTATCAATTTAGTCCTTCACCTTGATTGGTTCCCAACAAATACAAAATTTCCAAAATCACAGTGATTGGTCAAAAAAAGATATCAGTCCCTTTGTTTTAGTAACAACTAAGGTAACAGCCAAGGTAACCTAACAAATACATTTACCAGGGTCTTGTGATTAAGGTAACAGCTAAGGTAACCTAACAAATACATTCACCAGGCTCTTATAGCTAAGGTAACAGGTCCCCATCAGGTGTGGTATGCAACTCTTGCAGTTTGATCCTTATGTGATTCAAATGAATACTTACTTAATCAATAGGTGTTTGAGTTATTTGCAAGTGCTTAGCTAATTGATTGAACTATTACTAGGTGGTTAACAAGTGCTTAACAAGTGCTTGACTACTTATTGTGATGATAAGTTGTTAACTAAAATAATTGTGTATCTGCAACACTTTTGCCCCAACCATCACCTCCATGTCACCATTGACATATGCAGTGGCTACATACTAGCTACCTCCATGCCTCAAGCCACAGCGGGCCACATGATCAGGCGCTGGCTACAATGTATAGCCATCCTAGGATGTCCTGAACAAATCAAAACTGACAATTGGCCTTGTTACACCTCCCATGTGACACACAAATTCTGTCGAACCTGGCAGATCAAATTGGTACACGATATCCCTCACAATAGCCAGGGACAGGCGATCGTTGAACGTGCTCACGCTACTCTTAAAGTACAACTCAACTGTCTTAGGGAGGGGGAGAGCATGGGACAGAATTCCCCCCGATAGGCAACATGATATTTTAATGTGCTGTCTGTACGTCCTTAACCATTTTGTTCAAGGGTAAAGGCCCCATACCAGCGCAAGCACACTTCAGGGAGCAAGAACCAGTAGCAGTAGATAAATTACCAGCAGTCAAATTGTGGCAAATCAACACTGGGGAATGGGAGTCAGGGCGGAAGCTTAGATGATTGGGCTGAGGGTATGCTTGTGTAGAAAAGAAGGGAACCCAGCAGTGGGTCTGGCAAAACGAATACGGCCAGAAATACGAGTCTAACAGTCTCTTTTGTGGTTGACGTGTTCTTCGAAGTGCTTGCCATGACACGGATCCAGCTGGGGTTACTCAACTATTGGCGAGATTGGGCAGTGAAGTGGAACACAACCAGCACCTGTTTATATCTTCCCACAATTGGCTCAGCTAGCACGTGTGCTGGGCAGACACGTTATGTATCAGCCCATGCCACAGGATGCTGGAGTAATGAGCTTAGGGAGGGGGAGATGTTGTAGGTGTCCAGAAGATCTCGGGTTGTAACGCGAGAGGTGGAGGGTACAGAAGAGGTAGGCATGGGGTGGAGTGAAAGGAGGTGCTTGTGTTAGCACATAAAAGCACATGGTGTAAACAATTAGTTGGAATAAAGCATCATCCATACTGAGTATGCAGTGATCTTGTCCCCTCAGTGGGGGTGGGCTGAGTGATCCATGCGGGCGGCCTGGTGATGTTGCCAGTCGCAGCAACAAACACAAAGGGGAAGAAAAGATGCTCAGTCTTATTTGACTGTAGGCACAAATGTGTCTTGGACCAGTCAGCTTGAATAAAGATGGTAGGGACAAGTTAATGCAGTTGGCAAGCTACTTCCAATTATCAGAAACAGGTGCTGCAAGTAAATCAAATGGGCCCTGGGTGATCACATGAGCAGAAGCAGAATGTAAGGAGGTAGCTAGCAAAGGAAGGGTGGTTTTGAGTCAACTCTGTTGGTTGTACTATGTTGCCTGTGTATGTCTCTGCATGTGCATTACCTAGGTTCTCTACGGCTTTGAATGAATATTGCTTGCACCACTACAACATTTGGTGACCCCGATGTGATCAGCCGAATTTGTTGGATTAAGAAACCTCTGCAGAAAATCACCTGGATTCCTGTTTGAGAAGGCAAGTGACCTGATTAAATAGGTATT